>NC_080765.1:13587792-14913625 GCF_020826845.1 Diceros bicornis minor
CCCGGGGATCTGGAGACGGGTCCACGAGGACCCCACAGGGTGGCGGGGGCGGGAGGAGGGGAGGGCTACCAAGTCCCAGGAGCGGGCAAGGGCCACGCGGGCGTGTAGCTCCATCTCTGCTCTCCTCCCTCTGGGTTTTGGTTCCTGGCGTGGTGGCCAGTGGCTGCAGGGAGGGTGGGGACTGACATTTTGCAATTAGTAGCTCTGGCCGCTTGGGTTCTAGGGGCACTGGGTGGTCTCAGTGGAGGTTTCAAGGGTCCCTCGTCGGCACCCCTAGGCAGTCCTGGGAGGAGGATGCTGAGAAGCTGCTGTTACATGTGGCCCACCCTGGCTCAGCAGGGTGAGTGTGGCCGTGGGAAATGGCCAGGGCCCCTCTCCCACGTGGCCCCTCTCCCATGTGGCCCCCGCCTTCAGGAGTGCTGGCTTGGGCGACCTCACATCAGTCACTAACCTCTCTGAGCCTCAGTGTCCCCAGGGGCCGTCTCCTGATCCTTCCGTGAAGGGGCTCCTGATCATGGCTCACTGGCTCCCTCCTTCTCTGCCCGGACTTCTAAACCTCCTGAACCAGCCTCCCTCCCAGCCTCACTGGCCCAGCCCTGGGCACTCCCCCGAGGACGCCCAGGGCCCTCTGTCCTCCCAGAGCCCAACTGTCCTCTGGGACCATAACCTGGGCCTTCCAGGAATCCCATTCTCCCGCGGGCCGGTGGGAGACCTACTTGTAGCTGCCTGTGTGGAGACAAGTTGCTCACCCTCCAGAACTTTCTTTTTCTTGGCAAGGAGGGTAAGGACCCGGCCCGCCTGCCTCCCAGGCCGGCTGCGTGCTAGACCATCGCCAGGCGCTGCGCTCCCCGTCGTGCTGGATTCCGGCCCCTCCCACCCGCAGCACCCTGTCTCCTGTTTGCTCAGCGCTAGTCTTCTCCGACTCTCTTTGTAAACTGGGCACCCCGTGGGCGGGCTGGGAGCCGCGCTGGTGTGTCCTAATTCTGCGTTGAAGGGGGAGGGAGGGCTTCTCACTGCCCTAAGCAGGTGCCTCCGCTCAGTCAGGGCCGGGTCTGGGTTGTTGCAGGGTGAAGGGTAGGGGTTCCAGGACCAGGGGTTCCACTGCTTTCCCGGCCTCTTTATTCCTAGGACTGCGGCTCACCATGGGCTGGGATCCCATGAGGGACTTGGCTGCATTTTCTCCGTGAGCCGCACTGAGCCAGGGAGGGGCCAGTTCAGATCCCCACCTCACAGATGGGGAGACTCTAGGCCGGCAGCTCCCTCGATGGCCTCACCCTCCTACGTGCCACCTCCACTCCTTCACCCCTTATGGTGGGCCTGGGGACCCACCTGGCTCAGGAGCCGTGTCACATCCTGAGACTCCCTGGCCTTCTCCGGGGCTCCCAGGGAAGTGGGCCCTCCAGGCCCTGCCTGGCCATCTGGTGTGAAGCAGCTATTTCTGGGACAGGATGCTCTGGGTCATTTGCATGAGTGCCCCACATCTCCCACCTGTGTGAGCTGTGAGGGGGGGAGAGACTGGCCCACAGGCCCCTGTCCTTGCCAGGACACTGGGCACTTCCCTCTGCATCCTGGTCCCTGTGAAGTGCTCATGGAGATGCTCCCTGCCCTGTGCAGGGACTGTATGGTCAGGGCCTCCCTGGGTGACCGGGTGTCCCAGGAGGGAGCATGCTCTGACCCCCAGGCAGGCCCTGCCCGCCTGACCCTCCACCGGGTCAAGGTTCTCAGGAGCCAAGCTTGCACCTGCCCCCATGCATAGTAGGCACTCGGGTTGGCCCAGGCCAGGGGGCCGGGAGGGCGTGGATGCCAAGAGGGGTGGGGTCTGGAGAAGCTCCTCGCCGGGCTGGTATCAATAGTGAGACTCAACCAGGCAGCCGTGAGACCAGGGAGATATGGGGGGTGACATGCCTGGCTCACTGTGGAGCACTGTGCAATGATGATGGAGGTGGGGTATGAATGCCTGTGTGGACTGTAGAGTGCCTTGGAGCGGTAGGAGGTGTGGTTTGAGAGTCCCTGTGTAGACTGTAGAGTGCCATGGAGAGGTAGGATGTGCAATGGAGCCCCTGTGTAGACTGTAGAGTGCCATGGAGCAGTAGGAGGTGTGATGGAGCCCCTGTGTAGACTGTAGAGTGCCGTGGAGCTGTAATGGAGCCCCTGTGTAGACTGTAGAGTGCCGTGGAGCAGTAGGAGGTATGGCTTGAGAGTCCCTGTGTAGACTGTAGAGTGCCGTGGATCAGTAGGAGGTGTGATGGAGCCACTGTGTAGACTGTAGAGTGCTGTGGAGCAGTAGGAGGTGTGATGGAGCCACTGTGTAGACTGTAGAGTGCTGTGGAGCAGTAGGAGGTGTGGTTTGAGAGTCCCTGGGGGTAGACTTTAGAGTGCCATGGAGCGGTAGGAGGTGCGATGGAGCCCCTGTGTAGACTGTAGAGTGCTGTGGAGCGGTAGGAGGTGTGATGGAGCCCCTGTGTAGACTGTAGAGTGCCGTGGAGCGGTAGGAGGTGTGATGGAGCCCCTGTGTAGACTGTAGAGTGCTGTGGAGCGGTAGGAGGTGCGATGGAGTCACTGTGTAGACTGTAGAGTGCCATGGAGCGGTAGGAGGTGTGATGGAGCCCCTGTGTAGACTGTAGAGTGCCGTGGAGCAGTAGGAGGTGCGATGGAGCCGCTGTGTAGACTGTAGAGTGCCGTGGAGCGGTAGGAGGTGTGATGGAGCCCCTATGTAGACTGTAGAGTTCTGTGGAGTGGTAGGAGGTGTGATCTGAGCCCTTGTGATGTAGACTGTGGGGTGCAGCTCCCCGATTTGCACATTTTGAACAGGGCTCCTTGCAGGACTGGCACTGTAGCAGCCCCCAGAGAGACAGAGGCCCAGAGGCCTCAGTTTCCCCGGCTGTAAGGTGGGGAGGATGCCGTTGCTGCAGGGTGTCGTGAGGATGGGGTGAGGTGCCGTTGCGCCGAGCCTGGCCCAGGGTGGGTTCCTGGGATGCGTTGGTCCCCCCTGCACCCCTTCTGAAGCCCGAGCCCACAGTGAGCTGGAATAAGGAAGTGTGCGGGTGCTCAGAGGGTCATTTTTAGCGGCAGGCGTGACTCAGAGAGGCCAGGACCCAGGCTCTCTTCCTGTGTCACCCTGCACCCTTGGGTTTCGGTCCTGACATTGGGGAAAGAAAGTCATATCTGGCTGCTCTCAGTTTTGCTTCTGATGGAAACAGCCCCTCCCTGCTTCCTGTGTGACCAGGCGGGAGGGGCCTGGGGCCCCTGAGGCTGGGGACATGCAGTGAGCACCCCACTGCTTCCCGGCAGCTGTGGGCCTGTGGGTGCCCCTCTCCACAGGTCCCGGGAGAAGTTTCCCCAGGGCCCCGGCAGAGGGAGTGTCTCCGGAAAAGGGTCTGTGCTAGCTTCCTGGGGCTGCGGTGACAAAGCGCGACAGCCCGGGGCTGAAGCCACAGAAGTTCAGGGCCTCACTGCCCCAGAGGCCGGGAGTCCCAGATCCAGCCGTTACAGGGTGGGTCCTCTTTCCTCGTGTGTAGACAGCCGTCCCCTCCCTGTGTCCCCTGTACTCCACAGCCACGCTCGTCCACCAGGCTGTGTGGCAGTGTGGCTGCCCCCTTGTCACAGGGCTGGGCGTGTCATGGGCACCTCTGTGGGTGCTTCCCTGATGCAAGGCCTCAGGAGGTTGGGGCTGCATGCCATGGCAGGACCAGACCACCCTGGTGGTCTCAGGGCCTCTGGTGATAGGCTGGCACTGAGACTCTGTGGTGACGAGTGGTTTGGAATAGCTCTGCCGAGCAGAGTGGGGACTCCCTCCTAGTGCCTGTTCCCAGTGCTTCCTCCTGCTGATGCTTCTGGAAGCCTCCGTGCCAGGCCCAGGGAGGCCTTTTTGTGTGGGTGTGAGCCATGGGGGCCAGCGTCTGTGCCAAGGCAGTGGCCCCAGCCCTTGTGGGTTTCCTGCCTGGTGGGGTGTGGATGAGGCCACAGGATGGCCGTTAACTTCCTTGATGTCCACGTCACATGGAGACGCCAGGCTCCTGGCTCATACGTGTGACGCTTGTCCTCCCCATGGCTCTGAGAGGCCAGGTACATTATCCCCGTATTACAGATGAGAAACCGGGGTGCAGGGGTCGGGGCTGATTCCCCAGGGTCATACAGCTAGCCCCCTATAGGGGGCGGAGTGGTGTCCCTCAAAAGACAGGTCAAGTACTAACCCCAGGACCGGTGAAGGGACCTTATTTGGAAATGGGGTCCTTGCAGATGAAACCGAGTGAAGGATCTTGAATGAGATCATCCTGGGTTTAGGGTGGGAACAAACTCCAATGGCAGCTGTCCCCGTAAGAAACAGGAGAGAGAGACTGAGATGGATGCACAGAGAAGCCACGCAATGATGAGGCAGAGATTGGAGTGGTATGGCCATGAGCCCGGGAAGCCAGCAGCCATCAGAAGCTGGAGGAGGCAGCCGGCCCTGTGGCTTAGCAGTTAAGTGTGCGGCTTAGCAGTTAAGTGTGCGCGCTCCGCTACTGGCAGCCTGGGTTCGGATCCCGGGTGCGCACTGATGCACCGCTTGTCCGGCCATGCTGAGGCGGCGTCCCACGTACAGCAACTAGAAGGATGTGCAACTATGACATACAACTATCTACTGGGGCTTTGGGGAGAAAAGGGGAAAAAAAAGGAGGAGGATTGGCAATAGATGTTAGCTCAGGGACGGTCTTCCTCAGCAAAAAGAGGAAGATTGGCATGGATGTCAGCTCAGGGCTGATCTTCCTCACCAAAAAAAATTCCATTTAAAAAAAAAAAAAAAGGAAGCTGGAGGAGGCCTGGAACAGACTGTGCCTCAGATTCTCCAGAAGGAGCCAGCCCTGCAACACTTGGGTGTAGCCTTTGGGACTCCAGACCCCTGGGAGATGAGATCTCTGTTGTTTTAAGATGCCCAGTTTGGGGTGATTTGTTATGGCAGCCCCAGGACTCTCATGCACACCCACGGAGCGAGGGTCCCCAGAGTCACAACCGAGGGTGCGAGGCTGCAGCGAGAGGGCAGATCGATTCCAACAGACCTGGATATGGGCCCCAGCTTTGTGGCTGACTGCATGGGCCCAGCGTGAAGCCAGAGGTATCCTGTTCTGTTCCACGTAAGTGACCGGAAATAGAAGAGCCCGGAGCCTGAGAACCCGTGCTGAGGCCGTGCCCACCCTCTGCCGTGCGCCTGGGTTGTGTGTCATCTAGACAGGGACGGCCTCCTCCAAGGTGTAGTGCCATTTCTGCAGTGACGCCAGTTTAAATTTACGTGGGTCAGAAGCAAAAATGCAAGCGTGGTGTCTTCTGGGGACAGGGGTCTTGGCACAGCAGCTGAGCGTGAGGAGATATGCGTGACCTCAGAGGGGGCCAGAGGCCTCCCCTCAGAGTCTGCAGTTCTTCCTGAGTCTCCATCCAACAGTTTCTTCCTGACCCCTGCAGGGGACACCCAGCCAGGGGACGGTCAGGGGCAGCTTCCTGGCCTCCGGGGATCCTGACAGTAGCCGTCCCTGTTTCTCAGAGCCACCCTACAAGGTAGTGACAGGAGCCATCTCCCGGAGGAGAAGATGGGGGCTCCGGTCTGGTCCACTGAGGCCGGGAGAGGCGAAGAGGGGTCCAGGTGCATCTGCTCATCCCCCATGGCCTGTCCCCAAGGGGTGACAGGCTGAGGTGAGGTGAGAAGGTGATGAGGACCTAAGAGGGACAGCCTTGGAGGACCCCAGGTCCAACATCCCTAGGATGTTTGGGAATCTGGGTCGGTCTGTCCACCCTGGCCCCGCCAGAGGGAAGCATCAGAAGAAGAAGAAAGATGGTGACTGTGCGCTCGGGGAACTTACATCCTAGAGGTGGACACAGATCATAAACCCCATAAACTGGATAATCAGTGAGTCATGGGGCCTGTTCAAGAGTGCGGAATGGGAATGCTGCGGAACAGGTTCTGTGAGGGGTCTGGGAGGTGGGGTTGGGTGTCAAGGCCAAGGTCATGGAAGCCTCCCTCATGGACACTAAAGCAAAGCTTGGAGATGAGGGGGTGTAGGGGCTGCTGGGGGGCATACGTGGGCAGGGGGCTGAGTGGGAGGAATGGAGAGGAGGAGGCGTGCTGAGCTGGGGGGCGGAAATGAGGTCAGGGCCACTAGGGGTTACAGAGGGTCTTGTCTGCTCTGGAAGAACTGAGTGGGGGCTATGGAGGGCTTTGAGCTGAGGGCACAGTTGCCTTGTGTCCTTCTGGCTGCCTGGGGAGGACAGACCCTGGGGGGCGGCCTAGGGCCGTGGAGGGGAAGCCGAGCTGGATTCGTTGTCGTGCGGGGCCTGGAGGAAGGAGGAACGGGGCCTCGCCCGAGTCGGGAGGTGGGTGGGAGCGGTCGGAGGTGTGTGCTGCCCACTGGTGGAGGGGCCGGGAGGGCTGTGGTGTCAGGGCCGCCCCTCCTCCACCGGCCTGGCCGTCCCTGCTGCTGCCCTCTCCAGACCGCTGACCTGCTGCACCCTGACCACGGCTTCCCTGATGAGGGTCGGCCTCACAGAGGCCAGGCGCAGGCAGGGCCTCCAGGCGTGGGAGAGGGACTGGGGTGCTCCCTGGGGACAGACGCTGTGCCCCTGTCGCCTCACTGGGGGCAGGGGCTGGGTTCTGGCCTTTTTCTTCTCTAAATCCTAATAATCAGACTGAAGGGAGGCAGGCGGTGGGATAGGATGCAGCGCGGTAACACGCCACGACGTGCTGACCTGGGGCACCTGCCGGTGAAGGAAGCCAGTTGTAAATTAAGGCCACACAGGCACAGTTCCGTTTACATGAAATGTCCAGAAGGGGCAGGACATCTACTTCCCAGAGCCAGGAAGTAGATTCATGGTTCGGGGGGCAGAGAGGGTAGGAGGAGTGACTGCTAACGGGTATGGGTTTCTGTTTGGGGTGATGAAATGTTCTGGAACTGGGTAGTAGTGATGGCTGCACAACCTTGTGAATATACTATGAACCACTGAATTGAACACTTTAAATGGGTGAATTTATGGTGTGTCATTATATCTCAGTTTTATAAAGGGGAGGTATTGAGTGGTGAAACTGAGTAGCAAATGATTTTAAAAATCAAAGCTGGCAGCCCTTCCCGGCCTCCTCCTGTGAGGTGGGGGGACAGTGTTCATGGCCCTCCCTCCTGACTGGCAGGTCTTCCAGGGCCTCATGCCCACAGGGGCGCCAGGAGCCTCCTGTGGCCCCGCATTCAGGCCTGGGGAGCGTTTCCCGGCGCGAGTGGCATCCCAGGGTCCAGGCTTACTCTCCCCTCTCTCCCCAGACTCCTGCGGGAGCAGTGGATACGGGCCAAGTACGAACGGCAAGAGTTCACCCACCTTGAGAAGCAGGAGCCCTACTCTGCAGGTAAGGGCGGCCAGCCGGAGACAGGCGGGCTGTGGGCGGCTCTGTGTTCCGCCCTCTCTCTGTCTCTGTCTCTGTTTCTGTCCCTCTCCATCTCTGCCTCTGCCTCTGTCTCTGTCTGTCTCTGTCTCCCCCTCCACCCAGAGCTGGCAGAATCATTAGGAACCTGGATGATTGGCTAATTGGTCTGAATCCGTGTCCGGTCCTTTGGCCTCCTGACATTCAGCTGGGTGACCTGGTGCTCAGAGTCCCCGTGGCCATTCACAGCCGAGTTCTGACCGTGTGCGGTGTGCACGGGGAACCCACAAGGCTGCAGCTGGGGCCTCCAGGCCATGAGGGAGCCGTGCCTCTGCTCTGGGGGGGCCTGCGGGGTGAGGGTCCTGGTGGGAGGGATGTGGACAGGCCTTGGTCCCGGATAGGGGTGAGAGGGCACAGCACCAAAGCCAGGGATGGGCCAGGCCACCCGCTGGCCCCGTCAGCACCGTGGATGTTTGCTGCCAGGAGCGATGCCCGTTCTGAGCGTGAGGAAAACCAGCCAGGGGTGATCAGATGAGAGGTGGCTCCAGAGTCAATCCGAGTGACCCCACTGTCCCCTCCACACCAGGTGGCTCAGAGCATGTAACTGGTCCCGAGTCCATGGGCTGTGAGGCCGGGCGGGGCTCTGTGAGCAGCTAGCGCTCCTGTGGAGCAGTCCCTTCCTAGTCCTCCCCTCCAGGGCTGGTGTGTGGCCTTGATTCAATTACGGCCCACCCCAGGCAGCCATTTCCTGCCCTCCTCATGATCTCTAACGATCCCTAATGAGAGGGGGAGGGGGCGGGGGAGGATGTGGGCATCTGCCTGTTCAACACCCAGGACATGCCTGTGCTCTGTGCCTGCCTGAAACCCAGCCTGCTTGCTCTGGAAACCCTGGGAAGGCTCACCCCAGAATTCCTTTGTCTCCCAGGCGTAAACGTCTTAGCAATTTATAACAACAGTGTGTGACCTCATTTCAGAGGTGGGTGCAGGCAGGGCTGACACAGCTACATCACGGAATTTTATATCTCTTCTTTCACCAGAGAATGCTCTGGTTGTAAGCGACAGAAATCTAACTCAGTTGGGTATAAGGAAAACAGAAAATGGATTGGCTCACATAATTGGGCTGGCTTCAGGCACAGCTTGATCTAGGGGTTCAGTCAGTGTTGCCAAGACTTGGCTTCAGTGTTTCCACCTCTGGTTCTGCTTCCCTGGGTTAGTGCCAACCCTCCTGGTGGAAGTTTTACTCCAGCAGGTCCGGATTTTCCATCTCTTCTCATTCAGGTACGAGTGTGACTTTCACAGAGGTGTCAGGGATGGTCAAGGATGGGCATGGGACCCAGTCACGATGACCAGGGAGGTGTGATGTGTGCCTGCCTCTGGAACTGGGAGCAATCCTCCCGAGAAAAAGTGGGGTCTGGGTTCCGGAAGTGGGGGTGCATGCAGGGTGGCAGAACCAACAGATCTTGGCTGTTACAGGTGTTTGGAGAGTGGGGGTTTTCAGGCATATTTGGGTGTCAGTTCCAGGTGCTCAGGTCAGCTGGGACCAGGCCTCTCCCTCTGCCCCGCGCCAGCAGGTCTCGGGAGGGGTGACAACCGTCGGGAGCTGGAAACCTCTCCCTCCCTCTCCCGGCCGTCGTTCCCATTAGGATGCTTCCTCCAGCTAACATGTCACTGCTGCCCTTCTCACGAGATGTCCCCAGTCCCTCGGGAGTGTTTGAGACATCAGGGAGAGGCCTGCAGGAGGACAGAAGTTCTCAGGGACACTAGCAGGGTCTGAGCGGGTGGCCTTTGAAACCCACAGGTGTGCGGACGGCTGCGTCTGGGTCAGACCCTCTTGGGCTGGCAGGAGGAGCGGAGGCCGCATCCATCTGTGGAGGGCCAGCCCCTCCTCTCAGGCACCTCCGCCACCTCACCTGGACTACGGCTGCGGGAAGCATGGGTGTGAGGCCCCCTCGGGGATGCCGTGGGCGCGTGTTGGCGGAGCAGCAGGGTGCGGGCCCTTCACAAAGGGCCGGGGCGCAGCCACCACATGCAGGAACAGCCTGGGGGGCGGCAGGCGAGCCTGGCCGGGGCCATGATCACAAGAAGAGCACTCGGGGGGCTTCTCGGAGGGGCTGCCGAGCAGCGGGGGGCGCGACCATGGGTGTGTAGGCACCTGCGAACCACCCGTGCTGGGGGAAGGCCCCCCAGAGCCTGGAGGGGACAGTGTCCTGAGAACTGGCTGGAGGGGGCAGTGCTGGCGCCCTGGACTGGCCCTCCCTGCTCTGCGCTGGGTCCTCCTCCTCCTCCTTCACCCCGCTGCCCTACTCCCCAGGTGGCATCTGAGTGTGGCAGTGCCTCTCACACTGGAAGGGGCAGTTTGGGGCCTTCTGGCCCTTTCCATGTGCAGACTCTTATCTCTGAGCGCCTGGTCCCCTCGTCCTGGCCTCGGAGGGCTCCCTGGCGTGGAGGCGACCCCAGCCCCTCTTCTGCTCCCACGGAGCCCTAGTGCGGAGGCCCTTCATGAAGCTCTCACGTCCCACCTCCGGAGTGCTAACCCGCCGCCTCCCCAGGCCCTGAGTATTCATACTGGTGATCCCTCCCAACCCAGCCCTGAGATTCATAGGAACAGGGCCCTGGGGCCATCCGCTCGTCCCCTGCCTCCAGCAAGGTCCTCACCACACCACCCTTGGGGCAAGGCCACCTTATGTGAAGAGGTGCCTGGTGCTCTGGCTGAGGGCCCTGGCTGCTGGCATCCCCCCTGGGGACCCAGAGGAGCCTGTGCTGTGGTCCTGTGTGCGGGTCCTGACAGAACATCCCCTAAATCTCACCTGCTCGCAGCAGAGGCCTCCCCTTCCTTCCCATTGGGACTGGGACAGCCCCAGGAGGTGGGGCAGCGTCAGGGAGATCCAGGGCACTGCCCCCCACAGCCTCTAGTGCCTGGCTGCCTGGGGGCCCCAGACCCACATCCTGCCCAGCGCATGGCTGGGTGGAGGGGGTGGAGGGGGTGCAGACTCCAGCTTCCCTCTTCCCCCACTCCCCCAGCCCGTGTCCAGGGCTGGCAGGGTAGGTGAAACAGATGCGGCAGGACCGGGCTGGGCACCCCGGGACATGCCCCTAGCCCTGTGGGTCCTCCTCGGAGGGCTGCTCGCAGCCCATGAGGAGCACCGGGGGATTCCCGAGGGCACTTCCCTCCTGCTCCCCGTTTGCCGCAAGAGCACTTTCTCACGCAGAGGGGATGACACACCCACCGGCCACACGAATGCAGAAGTCCCGGTGCTGTGCGGCGCCGTGCGAGGAGGAAGGGGAAATGCAGTCATCGAGGTGAGGCCTGGCCAGGCGCCCGGCCCCCGACCTGCCGGGAATGGGCCGGGGCTGTGGGCCATGCAGGGCCGGCTGTGGCATTCTGTGTGAGGAGCCTGTGTGGTCAGCTTTGCTGTGGAGCCCCTGGGGGTGTTGGGAGTTGGGGCAGGTGGTTACCACTGGACGCCAGACCGCAGCAATGTCCAGAGTGGACCTGCCAGTGAGGCCTGTCCACCCAGCACCAGCACCTGCTCAGCCCTCAGACCTGCATTTAGGGTGTCCTGGGAAGAAGAGTCCTGCCGCCAGGTGTCTGAGAGCTCCTGGGACCAAAGCTGGACAGTTTGAGCAACAAAACTGTCCCCCCATAGTGACCCCATAGGACTTTAACCCACAGAATACAGAGCATATCTATGAGTCTGTGGCCGTATAAAGAACTGAATTAATAAGTAAGGGAGGGGAAAAGAGACAGCTGTTTCTTACAGAAGTCTAACTAATGAAGGTGGAAGAAATGAGGGACACGGAAGATCGCCATCTGTCGGACACGCCAGTGGAACAGATGGGGACAAGATCCCCGGTGGGCGGTGGGTCGGAGGGCAGAGCTGGAAGGGCGGGATTTGCATGGTCTCCAGGTGTCTTCCCAAGATGCTGACGAGGACAGAGGAGAAGCTGCACCTTTCCTGTGGGGGACCCAGCAGACCCCTTCTCAGATGACCGAGGGGTGTTGACCACGTGCACTGAGAGCCACTTCTCTCTACGGTTTAACTTCACCTTAGTCGAGAGGAGACGTCGGACAGCCCCAGCCCCAGGGACAATGAACGGACACCTGACCAGCGCTCCGGAGGTCAAGGCTGTGGAACGCAGGGCAAGATGTAGACACCGTCAGAGGTTGCCGGTGGCTGAGAGAAGTCACAGCCACGTGCAGCGTGCTCTGGACGGCATCCTGGGGCCGAGGGGACATTGTGGGACCTCCGTGGACAGGATGGGAGTTGCCCATGGTAACTGCTGGCTCTGATGGCTGTACTGTGGTCACGGTGCTGATCCCGTGGCCTGGGGAGTCTGGAGCCCGCCTTGGGTCCCTGCTCGGTCACAGCACATGTGCGTCCCCGCACGCTGACAGGCCGGATGGGACCTGGCACCCATGCAGCTGAGTCTTGCAGGACCTGGTGGCAGAGAGGGCACGGGCCAGGCCGTGGCAGCAGGGCCTGGGCTCCAGGTGGACCCAGACAAGCAGGTGCCTGCCTGGCATGCCCCACTCCTGCGATCTGCGCTACCGCCCTCAGGCAAGGTCACAGGTGTGGGGGACGCGCCTGCACCTCGCCCTGAAATAACGGGGCCTCCGGGGCTGGGCCGCGCTTCCCACCTGCCCCACCCCAGGCCCTGCTCGCTGGGGCTGACCCAGGGTACAGCTGCTCCAGGCTCCCTCCCCACGCTGTCCCTATCTTGAGCGAGAGCCTCAATGGCTGCCTTTCACGGCCAGACAATGCCCCCTCTTGTCCAGAGGGCCAGGCCGCCCAGGCCGTCCCCAGTCACCGACAGACACAGCACTTCCTGCCGAGGCTCCAGACCCCCATACCACCCGTGGGTTTACGCCCCTCCCTGCTTCCTCTCTGCCCACTTGTCCTCCCGTGGGTTAGGGGTCCCCCTCCTGAGACGCCTGGCTGTGCAAAGCAGGGCCGTCCCGCCTTTGTCCCAAATGTCACAGGGTGAGCAGAGCCCTCAGAGGGCAGGTGGGGCCAGGGGCTCCCTGAGTGAGTGACAGAGCCCACCCCCATGCCTTGGTTTCCCCGTCTCTGCAGTGGGGAGGACATGGTGCCCAGCATGGGGTTGTTGTTGGGAGTGTTAAGTGACGTAAGGTGTGGGGTACACAGTGGGCCCAAGGTGTCCCTAGGGTGGCTGGTGGTGTTTGTGGGGTTTGGCTGGGAGTCAAGACTGTCCCCCGCGGATCCGGGCGGGCTCCCCTCTGGGCTCGGGACCGTCTGTCCCCGTGGATCCAGGCGGGCTCCCCTCTAGGCTCGGGACCGTCTGTCCCCGTGGATCCGGGCGGGCTCCCCTCTGGGCTCGGGACCGTCTGTCCCCGTGGATCCGGGCAGGCTCCCCTCTGGGCTCAGGACTGTCCCGCTTCCCAGCAGTGTTTTCTATGTAGAGGTTGGGGTTGGGTCTCAGGGTTTGGGGCCTGTGGAGTGGGGCAGGGTGCTCTTGGGCTAACCTGGCCCCTGAGGGGTTGCCCCCTCCTCAGCTCTGCCCAGCGCCTAGTGGGGTATCCACACATCTGGTGCAGATGGAGGACTTTCTACAGAAGCTGGCCAGCCCGTTTGTGAGCACGGGGTCTCCTCCTGTGGGTGCAGACCCTGTGCTAGGTGCTGCAGGGGCTCCTAAGGAGGGTAATGTGACCCTAGGGAGCCCTCAGCCCGGCCCCTGGCCTTACCGTCAGCCGCCTCCCTCTTGGGGACTGGGCATTGGTCCCTAGTTCCCTGCTGGCCGCTGTGTGACCTTGCAGAGGTCAGACAGTGTCTCTGGGCCCTGGATTCCTTGTGCACAAAATGGGGACCCAGCTCAGTGCCCCAGTAACAGACACCTTGGGTCAGAGCCCTGCCTTCTGTCTCCCTGCTGCAACCCCACACCCAGCAGACCCTCCTGGCAGCTACTGGGTGCATGCTGGTTGTTGAATGAATAAACGAATGGATGAGAGAACGCGCGTGGGGAGGTGCCCCAATCACACGTAACCAGAACATTGGGGACTTGACATCTAAGAGCCAGATGTTCCTGACCATGGTCTGGAGCCCCTGAAATGAGCCAGGCCCTGAGTAGCCCTGCCCCTCCCACCAGCCCACCCTGGGTCAAGGGGCCAGACGTGCTCCTTGGAGAGGCCCCCCTGCCCCCGGCTTAGTGCGAGGCGCTGGGCGATGTGGGGAGGGGTCAGCCGTCCCCAGACAGCCCTTGGATACAGACACTGTCCCCTCCGCCAATGCTGCCCAGGCACAGGCCTGCGTGTTCAGACGCCCACACATGCACATTCACGTGCTCACGTGCATGTTCACACACGTTCACATGCCCTTTGCAGCCCCAAGTCCTATGTGTGTTCACACCTGCACTTTCGAGCATGTGTTCACACGTGTGCTCTTAGATGTGCATGGTCAGATGCAGTTCGCACGTTGACACACATGTTCACACCCAGAAACACTACCTCATCAGCTGTTGCAAAAGGCCCGCGATCTGACGACGGCCCAGTGCGCTCTTCTGGAACGCCGGACATCAGGGGCTTTTTACTCCCAACGGCATAGTGCCCCTGCTCGGGCCAGGCCCTCCCCACTGACCCTCAGCCTCCGACCTCCTCTCGTTGGCCTTGTTGGGCCATTTTACCCAGAATTCCTGGGAATCCCAGGTGGAGGAGGGCCTGGGGCCTGGTTGGCGCAGGGTGAGGTTGCCATGGGGCCTGAAGAGGCTCGTTGGAAAAGATCATGGTCAGAGGTGTGCCCCTGGGTTGGGGCGCACCCAAACCCGACCTCTCAGGTGGACAAAACGGGAGTGACGCTCAACCCCAGGGGCTGCGCCTGTGCAGGGACTGTTCAGCAGGCGGCTTGAGCCCTGCCCACATCAGCAGCCCCCCTGCAGAGCTCACGTGACCCGAGACGTGGTGGGTGCATGGAGAAAATGAACCCAGGTGGGCAGCCGAGAGGGCTGACGCGCGTTCTCCGTGGGTGGGCGGCTGGGCCGAGTGTGCCCCAGAGGCTGTGTCCCCCCCCCGTGGATCAGCAGAAGCCCGGGCAGGTCCCCTGCAAGGTGGGCAGAGCTGGCAGGAGCAGGCAGGGAGTGGGGGCAGGCTGCCAGGGCAGCCAGCAGGGAGGGACACGGGAGGCAGGGCCCCGGGCAGGCTTGGGCCACGCTCTGGGCTTGCAGCCGTGGCCTCTGACTGGGAGCTGTGCCAGATGAGGGGCGGCTGCTCCACGCTGGGCTCCTGCGGTGACCTGTTGGCATTTGGATAGAAGCCACAGGCCCAGAAATGAAGTCCTGGCCCTTCTGGGGAGGGGGTTGGGGTGGGGTGGTCTGGGCCTCAGTTTCCCTGGTGCCTCCCAGGCCTGGCTCTACGTCCAGAGGACACCCCTCCCCCGGGGTACCCCCCAGGTAGAAGCCACATGGTGTGGGGGCCTGTCTCCCACCCTGGGAGGTCAACCCAGTGGCCTGGGCACAGAACGCCCAGCTTGGCCCACCAACAGGCCTTAGGCCCCTCAGAGCAAGGCCCTGTCGTCCCTGCTCCAGTTACAAACATCAATGTGTAATTTACACGCATAAGGTATAATTCACATGTAATTTACATGCCCAATGTGGAGTACAGTCCTCAAGCTCTGAAAAACGCAGGATATGGCACAGCTCCAGCACCCAAATTCTGTAACGTGCATTTGTGGTCAGCCCCGCCCCACCCCCAGCCGCTTCAGCCGCTCATCTGTTCTGTCTCCTGTGTTGTGCCTTTTCTGGAGCGTCATGAGGTGGAACCGACCTTGTGGAGCCTCTGGGTCTGGCTCGTTCACGCAGCATCACGCATCTGAAGTCAGTGGGGCCCGTGTGTGGAGCGTGTCCTTGGTGCGGAGTGGTACTCCGAGGCTCCGCCTTGCCCGTGAGCCACACTGTTCATATTCCCCAGCCGGGGACGTCGGGTTGAGTCCAGTTGGACGACGACGAGAAAAGCCCCTGTAAACGTTGTGCCCTGACTGTCACGTGAATGTAGTTTTCATTTCCTTTAGATTTTCGTTTTTCTCTGGGTCATATAAGAAATGTATGTTTAATTTTATAAGAGACTGCCAAGCTGTTTTCCAGAGTGGTGGCCCCATTTTGCAGTCCCTCTGGCAACACAGAAGGTTCCCGCTGCCCTGCGTGCTTGCCCACACTTGGGCGGTCAGTTTTGTGGTTTGGTTTGGTTTGGTTTGGCCATCCCAGTGGGTGTGCAGGGGTGTCTCATCACCACCAGCGGTGCCGAGAATCTTCTGCACTGGTTCCAGGCATTCCGTGGAGGGCTTTCTGAGAAGAGGCAGTGGAGAAGTACCTGGGGAGTGGGCTGGCTCCTCCAGCTTCCCAGCAGGTAGTACTGGACCCAGCACCTGATAGATGCTGGCACACAGTAGGTACTGCACACAGTAGGACCTGGCACACAGTAGGCACCGCATACAGTATGACCCAGCACCTGGCAGGATCTGGCACACAGTAGGCATGGGCACACAGTAGTTGCTCAGTAAATGCTGAGTGAGCTGTCTGGCCTCTGCCCCAAGACCAACCAGTCCTTTGGGAGAAAACAGTCCCTTGCAGCACAGCCGGGCTCCAGGTGCGTGCCAGGAGGGCAGTGGGCACTGCTCCACCGTGTGCAGCCTGGAGAGGCCCCTCTCATGGGGAAGGCTGAGCAGCACAGACACCGTAGGCCTGTGACTGTGTCGCCAGGTACGACAGTGTGAAGCTGGGGCTTGGAGTCTGCGAGGATCTAGCGCCTCCGAGGCCCTGGGCCTTCCTGAGTGCAGCCGAGGGGTCCCTGGCTTGGAGAGCCCGAGTGTGGTGGGCAGGCGACCCCCAGCACCAGGGAGCCGGCCACGTCCCTTGTCACAGGGAGTCCAGGGGCTGAGAGAGGACGGCTCAGCCCGGGTGGGGCGGGGCCGCTGGCTGCGGGCTGAGGGCCAAACAGCCGTCCATGTGCCTGGCCGCAGTCAGGGACCCTGGCCAGCGCCCATCCGAAAATACCGTGGTTGCTGTCATAGAGCCTGAAATTAGGCATCCTGGCGGCTTGCTGTCGGGAAAGCACGGGAGCCAGACAGATGTGGGGCGAGTGCTTCCCTCCATCCGGCGGCGTCCAGTTCTGGCCTGGACCAGGGGGGTGGATGGGTGGGAGTGTGGGGTGGACAGCAGGAGCTCCGTCTCCATCCCCAGGCTCCCTCCAGGCCGCTACTCTGGCTGGGCCGCCTCACATCCTGAGGCGCTGCTGCCACCTGCTGGGCCCTGTGGGCAGGGCGGGTGAGGGCTCCAGCCTCCCACCATGGCCTCCTGCCAGGCTGGCTGCACAGGGCTCCTGCTGTGCGGAGAGCCGCAGACCCGGGGCAGCAGCTCCAGCCCCTGCTGACGAGGGCACCTGGGACCAGGACTTCATGTCCTGGAGCTTCAGTTTCCCATTCTGTACGATGGCGAGCACCACAGCATGTGCCTCGTAGATCCTGGGAATTAACTGAGATGAAGCCTGCAAAGTGCTCAGCCAGGGCCTCCTCTGGCCATGTGCAGGGGGGCCGGCAGGGACCCTCCTTGCAGACGTCCTTACTCGAGCCTGCCACGGAAAATCTGCACCTTGAGCACGTCTCTGTCCCCGCTTGGCTGACCTGGGGCCTGGGGAGGCCAGCCTTGACCCGAAGGTTTCCAGCTTTCCCTGGGCTAAGTGCTCATTTGGTCAGTCAACAAACATTCTGAGTAGGGCCCTGTTTGGGCTTGGGAACACGGTAGTGGCACCGTTCCCCCCGCAGAAGGGATATGCCTGTGGTGCGGCGTGCAGGGGCCTGGGGCACGTCAGCCTGTCCGCGGGCTCTGAGAGCTGCAGGGACCTCTGAGTTGTGGGGGAAGGGAGCAGGCCCCATCTGGCACCGTCCTGAGACAGACTGAGAGGCGCCGGCTGCCCCCTCCCTGACACCAGGCTGCCGCCTTTTTATGGCCACATGTCTTGAGAGCACAGCAAACAGCCCCTTGTCTCCATGGTGTTGGGGATGGGGCTGCCAGGGCGAGGGGAGGGGGCAGCGTCCCAAACACGAGCCAGCCACGGCGGTCGGGCTCTGCGCTCTGGGGGCTGCTGACTTAGGGCAGCAGCGGGGGCTGCGCCACCCCCCGGGCACTCACAGCACCCCCGGGGCCAGACGCCGTCTCCCTGCCATCTGGACCAGCCCTCAGGGCACTGCGCCGGGCTCTCAACCCACGTGGCAGCAGGACCCGCTCCCTGAGGGCAAGCTCTGAAGCCCGGGGCAGAAGCAGACGGAAGCCACGGGGCAGTTTTCATGGGAGCCCACAAACCCTGATCAAGTGACCCCGCAGTCCCACCCCTGGAAGATCCCCAAGGAAAGCGGGGCGCCGACTGGAACACTTGGTCACAGGGGGTGTGGCAGAGCTGCTCACAGGGGCCGAGAACCGGAGACAACCAGGTAGCTGTGCACTGGGCCTGGGTAGACAGGGCAGCGTCCACAGGGTCTCCTCGGAGACGGAAAGGGATGAGCTGCTGACGTGGCAGCAGCCCCGTGAAGCTCCAAGAAGGGCGGTGTTGAGTGAAAGCCCAGCCAGGCCCCCCCTGTCGACCCAGCGCCTCTCGGACCCACCGCCCCACAGCAGGCAGAGCGAGTGGGACGTGGCGGGTGGAGGGGAAGGGCGACAGGGCTGGGGTGGGGGCACCCGAGGGCCGCATTCCCTTCCTGCTGTTCCAACAGCTCCCGCAGATTGGGGGCCCTAACTCCCCCCCACACACGGCCCTCTTGGCTCCGGGGATCAGAGCCCCACGTGCTCTGGGGGCCCAAGTCGAGGTGTGGGCAGGGCCGGCTCCTCCCTGCGCTCTTATTGAGGCCACATCGCTCCGGTGTTTCCGTGGTCACTTCTCCCTCTGCCTAGGACCCTGTGATGCCCTTGGGCCCCTCTGATAACCCAGCACCCTCACCCGTCCCAGCCCCTCCCTCACACCTGCGAAGTCCAGTTACGCCGAATAAGGTGACGTCCCCAGGTTCCCAGGACTTGGCAGTGGACACTGTGGGTCCACTCTCCTGCCCCCATGGGGGTCTCATGGGGTACAGTTACATGGACGCTCACTTCCCGCGGGTCTGTCACGCCTCCAAGAAAAAAGGAAAGATGAGCACCACACAGGCTGGGCAGCAGCGGCGGCTGAGGGTCCCGGCACGTGGGGGTGTCCAGCCTGGCCTCGCCGCGCTCGTGCTCCTGAGCAGTGGGAGGACGCCCCGGGCTGAGGGCAGGCTCAGACTCCTGCTCGCGCCCACCCAGCCCCCGGGTCCCTGGGACAGGAGTAGGACAACTAGCCAGAGTCACCTGCCCATGCCCTCCACGTGGGTCCGGACGGCAGCCTCCGGCCCCGGTCCATTGTGACCTTCTGACCCACATCCCCTCTCTCCCCAGGATACCGAGAGGGCTTTCTCTGGAAGCGCGGCCGGGACAATGGGCAGTTTTTAAGCCGGAAGTTTGTGCTGACGGAACGAGAGGGAGCCCTGAAGTATTTCAACAGAAATGATGTGAGCCGGGCTTGGGCGGGGGGCGCCCATCGTGGGGCAGTGTCCTGGCCTCCCCTCCGGGACGGCGGCACCGCCTCCCAGCTGCTCTTATGCGTCCCAGGAGCTGTGCTGCCCCCCATGGGGACACGCCACCGCCCTGTGGGGACATGCCACCCCCATGAGGATGCGCTACCCCCCCAGGAGGACACACCTTCTCCCGTGGGGACACGCCACCCCCCCCGGGACATGTCACCCCGTGAGGACATGCCACCCCCCATGAGGATGCGCTACTTCCCGTGGGGACATACTACCCCCTCCGGGACATATCCGTCATGAGGACACACCACCCTCTGTGGCGACATGCCACTCCCTGTGGGGCATGATACCCCCTGGGACATGTCACCCCCCCCAGGACATGTCACCCCCTGTGGGGACATGCCACACCCCCGTGGGGACACGCCACCCCCCTGTGGAGACATGACACCCCCAGTGAGGACACGCTACCCCCTGTGGGGACATGCCACCCCTCCCAGGGACACCCCCCATCCACTCCTTGGTCACAGTCACTTCCTGGGGCCAGGCCTGGGTTGGGCAATGCTGGCGAACAGTGATGGCGAGCCCCTCCTTGGTGGGCACCCCCAGGCCTGAGGGGGACAGAGGGTTCTGGCTGTGGTCAGTGGTCACCCCACCCAGCAAGCACATGTTGGGGTGACCCTGGGACCCCCCAGGCAGCACGTAGGGAGGGGCGGGAGGGTCCAGAAGGCCTTGCAGCTGGCCGAGCCCCGCCCCCACCTGCTCCAGGTCAGAACATCACCCCGGGGTATGGATAACTACGGGCAGCTTGCGGCCCACGACCCCGCTGCCCCACGGGGCACCTGCACGGCAGTCTGCCACCCCCAGTGCAAGGAGAGGAAACAAGTAGGGCTGGCAAGACGGGCAGCAGGGAGAGGGAGGGCCCGGCGTTGGAGGGGACAGACCAGACAGAGGAGCTGTGTGTCCAAGAGGCAGAGGAGTGGTCTGCCTAGATGGTGAGCGCCTGCCCTCGTCATCCCTTGGGAGGGGGACGCTGTTACCTTAGACCAACAGACCAGGAAGCCCGGGCCCAGACAGGGTGAGTAACTCACCCAAAGCCACACAGTATGGCAGATCTGCGGTCAGTATCCACAGAGCCCACCCTGCCTGCTCCCTGGAGCTTGGAGGCTCCCTGCCCGCCTGGTGCTGAGGCCTGGCCTTGCTTCCCAGGCCAAGGAGCCCAAGGCCATCATGAAGATCGAGCATCTGAATGCCACCTTCCAGCCAGCCAAGATCGGCCACCCCCACGGCCTGCAGGTCACCTACCTGAAGGACAACAGCACCCGCAACATCTTCGTCTACCACGAAGACGGGAAGGTGGGTGTCTGGGTGGGTCACTGGGGCAGGGGCTGAACGACCACTACTCCCCCAGGGCCGGAGTGGGGAGCTGGCCGGGCCCTTTGGGGAGGGGCCTAGGGTCAGGGGGCAGAGGAGGTGGCTGGGCCGGCGTGCACGTGTCCCGCCATGGCTATTCCCCTCCCCCACCAGCATCTCTGGGGGACGAGGGCGGGAGGAGCCCCAAGCAGACCCTCCACGACTGTCCTCTCCTCCAGCGGTGGCCCCTCCTCTCTGCCACTTTGGTTTTCATCACAGTGTGTGTGCATGGGGTTTAAAGCGTGAGATATCCTACGGCGCACAGAGCGTGAGGCCCTTCCAGAAGCAACCACCTTCAACGCTTTTTTTTCACTTTTTTTTTTCCTTTTCTATTGTATTAAAATACACATAACATACAATTTACCATCTTAACCATTTTCAGTGTCCAGTTCACGGGCATTAAGCACAGTCACACTGATGTGCACCATCACCACCATCCACCTCCAGGACTTTCTCATCTTCCCAAACTGGAACTCTGTGCCCATTAAACACTGACTCCCCATCCCCCTCCTCAGCCCCTGGCGCCCACCACCTACTTTCTGTCTCCGTGGATCTGACTCCTCTAGGACCTCATATAGCGTATCATACAGTGTTTGTCCTTCTGTGACTGGCTTATTTCACTGGGCATAATGTCCTTAAGGTCCATCCATGTGGTAGCAGGTGTCAGAATCTCCTTCCTTTTTAAGGCTGAATAAAATTCCCCTGTGTGGATGGACCACATTGTGCTTTACCATTCATCAGTCGATGGACACGTGGGTTGCTTCCACCTTTTGGCTGTTGTGAATAATGCTGCATGGATGTGCAAAAATCTCTTCCAGACCCTGCTTTCAATTCTTTTGGGTCTACACCCAGGAGTGGAATTGGTGAGTCACATGGTAATTCTGTTTTTCATTTTTTGAGGAGCTGCCAGACTGTTTTCCACAGCAGCTGCACCATTTTACATTCTCACCAGCAGTGCACATGGGTTCCAGTTTCTCCATCAACACATGTTTCTGGTTTTTTATAGCCATCCTAATGAGCATGAGGTGCTCAGACCTCATTTTGATTTTGGTCACCTATGAGCATGTGGTCATTTTCACCTATGACCTAATGAGCATGAGGTGCTCAGACCAAAATCATTTTGGTTTTGATTTGCATTTCCCTAGTGATTAGTGATGTTGATCAGCTTTTCATGTGCTTGTTGCCCATTCCTAGATCTTCTTTGGATAAATGTGTATTCAGGTCCTTTGTCCATTTTTGAATCAGGTTGTTTGTTTTTTTGTTGAGTTTTAGGAGTTCTCTGTATATTCTGGATATTAATCTTTAATCAGATACATGATTCACAAATATTTTCTTCCATTCTGTGGGTTGTCTTTTTACTCTGTGGATAGTATCTCTTGATGTACATAATTTTTAATTTTCATGAAGTCCAACTTGTCTATTTTTTCTTCTGTTGCCTGTGCCTTTGGTGTCATATCCAAGAAATCATTGCCAAACCCAATGTCATGAAGCTTTTGTCCTACGTTTTCTTCTAAGAGTTTTATTGTTTTAGGTCTTCCATTTAGGTCGTTGATCCACTTTGAGTTAATTTTTGTATGTGGCGTTAGGTGAGGGTCCAGCTTCGTTCTTTGCATGCAGATGTCCAGTTTTCCCTGCACCATCTGTTGAAAAGATCGTCCTTTCCCTATTGAATGGTCTTGGCACCCTTGTCAAAAGTCCTTTGATCATATACATGAGGACTTATTCCTGGACTGTCTGTTCCATCAGGCTACGCGTCTGTCCTTATGCCAGGACCACACTGTTTTGATTATTGTGGCTTTGTAACAAGTTTTGAAATCAAAAGTGTGATTCTTCCAGTTGTATTTTTCCTTTTTAGGATTGTTTAGGCTATTTGGGTTCCCTTTAGATTCCATATGAGTTTTGTCAGATGCTTTTTCTGCATCAATTTAAATGATCATGTGGTTTTTTCCCCTTCATTCTGTTAATATGGGGTATGACACTGATTTCATATGTTGAACTATCCTTGCATTCCAGGAATAAATCCCACTTGGTCATGGTGTATAATCCTTAAATATGCTGCTGAATTTGGTTTGCTAGTATTTTGTTGAGGATTTTTGCATCCATGTTCATAAGGGATATTGCTCTGTAGTTTTCTTTTCTTGGAGAAAAGTCTTTGTCTGGCTTTGGTATCAGGGCAATGCAGGCCTCATACAATGAATTAGGATGTGTTTCCTCCTCCTGGGTTTTTTGGAAAAGTTTGAGAAGGGTTGATATTAGTTCTTCTTTGAATGTTTGGTGGAATTCACCAGTGAAGCCACCAGGTCCAAGGCTTTTCTTTGTTGGGAGATTTTCAATTACTGATTCAGTCTTCTTACTCCTTGTAGGTATTCAGATTGTCTATTTCTTCCTGATTTAGTCTTGGTGGGTTTTGTGTTTCTAGGAATTTGTATTTCATCCAGGTTATCCAATTATTTGGTGTAAAATTGTTCATAGTACTGTCTTATAATCCTTCTTATTTCTGTAGAATTGGTAGTAATACCCCACTTTCATTTCTGATTTTAGTAATTTGAGTCTTCTCTCTTTTTTGCTTAATATATATAGCTAAAGTTTTGTCAATTTTATTGATCTTTTTGAAGAACTAACTTTTGGTTTCATTTATTTTCTCTATTGTTTTTCTATTCTCTATTTCATTTATGTCTGCTCTAATCTTATTTTCCTTCTTTCCGCTTGCTTTGGGTTTAGTTCATTCCTCTTTTTCTAGTTCCTTAAGTAGTAAAGTTAGGCTGTTGATTAGAGATCTTTCTTGTTTTTTTTAATGTAAGCATTTATAGCTATAAATTTTTCCCTTAGTACTGCTTTTGCTATATCCCGTAAGTTTTGGTATGTTGTATTTTCATTTGTATTCATTTCTAAGTATTTTCTAATTTTGCTTGTGATTTCTTCTTTGATCTCTTGATTGTTTAATTTCTACAGTTTTGTGAATTTTCCAGTTTTCTTTATGTTACTGATTTCTAACTTCATCTGGTTGTGGTCAGAGAAGATACTTTGTATGATATCTATCTTTTTAAATCTATTGAGACTTAATTTGTGGCCTAACATATGGCCTGGAAAATGTCCCCTGTGCACTTGAGAAGAAGGTATAGTCTGTTGTTGTTGGGTTGAATACTCTGTAAGTGTCTATTAGACCTAGTTGGTCTATTGTGGTAAGTCCTCTATTTTCTTACTTATCTTCTGTCTGGTTGTTCTATCCATTATTGTGAGTGGGGTGTTGAAGTCTCCAACTATTATTGTAAAACTTTCTATTTTTCCCTTCAATTCTGTCAGTTTTTGCTTCATATATTTTGATGGTCTGTCATTAGGTGCATAAATGTTTATAATTGTTATATCTTCTTGTTGTATCGAGGCTTTTATTAATTATAATGTCTTTGTCTCATAACATTTTTTATTTAAATTTGATTCTGTCTGATATCCGTATAGCCCCTCTTGCCCTCTTTTGGTTACTGTTTGCATGGACTATCTTTCCCATACTTTCACATTCAACCTGTTTGTGTCTTTGGATCTAAGTGAGTCTCTTGTCAACAGGATATAGTTAAATCATGTCTTTTTATCCATTCTGCCAATCTCTGTCTTTTGATTGGAGAGTTTAATCCATTTACATTTAAAGTAATTACTGATAAGAAGGCACTTACTTCTGTTATTGTGCTATTTGTTCTATATTCCCTGTAGCTTTTTTTGTCTCATTTCCTGTGTTCCTGTCTTCTTTTGTGCTTAGTTGATTTTTTTGTAGTGATATGTTTAAATTTCTTTTAAATTCCTTTTGTGTACATTCTATAGCTGTTTCCTTTGTGGTTACCATGGGGCTTACATTTAACATCCTAAATTCATAACATCCTAGTTTCAATTTATACCAGCTTAACTTCAATAACATACAAAGACTGTGCTCCTTTATAACTCCATCTCCACTCTTTTCAGTTGTTGGTGTCACAAAATTACATCTTTATAATTGTGTGCCCCAAAAGATAAACAAATAATTCTTTTAGCTGCATTAGTCTCTTAAATTATGTAAAAAGCAAGATTTGGAGTTACACACCAAAGTTACAGTAATGCTAGCTTTTACGTTAATAGTAGTTTTTTCTTTAAATATATTAGCCTCTTAAATCATGTAGAAACCAAAAAGTACAGTTACAAACTGTTGTTACAATAATACTAGCTTTTCTACTTGCCCATGTATTATCCTTTACTGAGATCTTTATTTCTCCATGTGTGTTTGAGGCACTGTCGAGTGTCCTTTCGTTTCACCTACAGGACTCCTATGAGCATTTCTTGCAGGCAGGTCTAGTGGCCACAAACTCCCTCAGCTTTTGTTTATCTGGGAATGTCTTGATTTCTCCCTCACTTTTGAAGAACAGTTTTCCTAGATATAGGATTCTTGACTGACAGTTTCTTTCTTTGACGCCTTTGAATATATTGGCCCACTGTGTTCTGCCTCTAATATTTCTGATGACAAATCTTGCTCATAATCTATTTGAGGATCCTTTATGTGTGATGTGTGGCTTCTCTCTTGCTGCTTTCAAGATTCTCTCTTTGTCTTTTTAAAGTTTGTCTCAGTGTATGCTTCTTTGAGTTCATCTTACTTGAAGGTCGTTGAGCTTCTTAGATGTTTATATTCATGTCTTTCATCAAATTTGGGAAGTTTTCAGCCATATTTCTTGAAATATTCTGCCAATTTTTCTCTATCTTCTCCTTCTGGGACTCCTATGATGCATATGTTGGGCCTCTTGATGGTGTCCCACTGGTCCCTTAGGTTCTGTTCACTTTCCTTCAATCTTTTTTCTGTCTGTTCCTCAGCCTTGATAATTTCATTGTCCTATCTTCAAGTTCACTGATTCTTTCTTCTCCCTGCTCAAATCTTTCTTTGACTCCCTCTAGTGAATTTTTTTATTTCAGTTATTGTACGTTTAGCTCCAGAATTTCTTTCGGATTTCCTTTTAGGTTTTCTCTTCATTGATATTTCCATTTTGTTTATGAATCATTTTCTTGACTTTCTCTACATCTTCCTTTTGTTCTTTGATCATCTTGTCTTTTTCTAATATGTCAGCTATTAGGTCTTTTCAGGGACAGATTCTGCTTAATTATTTTTTCTTTTGAATGGACCATACTTTCTTTCTTCTTTGTGTGCCTTGGAATTTTCTGTTGAACATGGACATTTGAATCTAATAAGGTGGTAACTCTGGAATCAGATTCTCCCCCTTCCCCGGGGTTTGCTCTCTTTTGTATTGCTTCAGTTTTTTTGATTGTTGTACGCTGTCTCTGTGCTGAGGATCAGCCTGGGGTATAAACTTAAGGTCTTCTCAGGTCTTCTCTGTGCCTCTCCCTCGTCGTGTGTGGTCACTTTCTGATTTTCCCCATATATGTAGTTACTTTTGGATGTCCTAGTTTTTAATGTCTGGCTCCCAAAGGGGGAAAAGTGAAAAAAGAAGAGTAGGGGGAAGAGGGTGCTGAGCCTTTTAATCCCCTGGAAGTCACTTCAGCTGGAGGAGGAGGGGCTTCCAACAATGGGGGGAGTGCAACAATGGCCGCCCCCTTCTTTGTCTGCACCTCTGTGATCAGAAGCAGCAATCACCGATCGGAACACAGGCCCCGATACTTGGAGGACGGGGTCCTCTTTGCCCACCCTGGCTCCTGCACACGGTGTACAGGCCACTCCAGGAACACGTGCACAGCTGCCTGCCACGAATGGGGGCAGGGAGTGGGTAGCTGCTACTGTGTTCAGAGCTAAAACTGACCAAAATTAACCGCAATTTATGTCCAAGTCTTTCCCTGGAAGTTGCAAGATTTCAACAGACTTTAGTTTCAAAATAGGTACAGTCATGAGTTGCTTAATGACAGGGACATGTTCTGAGAAATGCGTTGTTAGGCGATTTCGTCGTTGTGTGAACATCATAGAGTGTACGTACACAAACCTAGGTGGTGTAACTACCACACACCTAGGCTACATCGTGTGGGACCATTGTCGTATATGCGGGCCATCGTTGACTGCAATGTCATGATGCGGCACGTGACTGTACTTCAGACAGAGTCACCCAGTGCCATTGTTGTCTAGGTGGGAGACAGATTCCTGGTGCCTCCTGCTCTGCCACCTTCCCAGAACCCTCTTTTCAGCTCTTTTTGTCCAGGCATGTGAATAACATGCTTGTGCTGCTGCCAGATCTGTCTGTGATGGCCATCACCTGATGACTTCCAGCCATGGAAGACAAGGCTCGAGCTCTCTCCAGCCCCTACCCCCTCACCTCACACGGCCATGTCCCATTCCCCACCCACCATCGCACTTACAGTGCAATTCTGCCCCCATCTGTATTCAATGTTTACAGTATTGTGACCATGTAAATCCTATCAGACCTGAGCAGTAGGGCAGACTGTAATCGCTTTTCCTTTCCTGCACCATGTTTTATTTTCCCTAGAGCTAACAGTTGTCTTTTTCTCCCCTCTAGTTAGCTGCATGCTCATTACTAACTCACCCAAACTCTCCACTGATCATCTAAGTCCCTGGACACAGTCAGGCACCCCGGGTGGCAACTGATTTCAGCCGTCTGGAGGCATCTCTCCTGCAGCCACATCTCACTCCCGGGCTGATTCTGTTTCCTGGACCCCAAGTCTTTCTTGGTTTACTCCCTCCTCTTGGTGGAACACACCCTTCAGTACCTTCCTGAGAAAGAGTGCCTGGGAAGCAGATTTCCGGAGACCTTGCACATCTGAATTGATTTAGAGTTTGGCTAGTTACAGAATTCTGGGTTGAAACTGATGTTCCTTCGTAATCCTGAAGGCCCTGCACCAGTGACTCATTGACCCCAGAAGGGGTCTGATGACATGCCTGGGTCTGGGTCTGTCTTCCTCCTGTGTGCTGGAGCTCAGGGATTCCTTCCTGTTCAGTAATTCATGTCCATGAAGTTGAAGAATAGTTTCTTGAATTATTTCTTTAATAGTTTCCTCCTCCACTTTCTCTGTTCTAATTTTCTGGAACTCCTAGTATTCAGATGTTGGCTGTCTCTCTCTTCTATTCCAACTTTTATTTTTCTCTACTTTCTGGGAAATTTCTTCAAGTTTAGTCTTCCAACTCTTCTACTGAAAGTTTTATTTTTACTCTCAATGTTTTAAGTTTGCAGAGTTCCCGTTGGTTCTTGGAATGTTCCATTTACAAAGTACACTGTTCTTGTTTCATGATTGTAGTATCTTATCTCTAATTGTTAATGTTAAATTCTGAAGCTTTCTTATCCCTAAACAATGTATATTTCTTCTGAGTTGCTATTTCCTGTGCTTTGTTCTCTGTCTTCCATTTGAGCGATTTCTTGGGATCTGGGGCTGGTCAGATTCTCCAGAGAAGCCTCCTGTCTGGTGCAGAGACATTTGACCCTAGCACTGTGGGGGCTGAGAGGGTACAGGGGTAGGGTGTCTCAGGCTTTGTGTGTACACAGTCACACAACTTCCTCCTTTCTGGAATGGTGCCCCCCCTCCCCTGCCATGCACACACATGCCATACCTGGCACTCTCCTTTACCCGCTGCAAAGAATAAACCTCCGTCTTCTGCAGGGGGTGGGGAGGGGCAGTCTTCCAACCAGTTCTTTTGCTGGCCCCCTCCCACGTCCAGCGGGACTGAGAGCAGTTCATTGTCAGCCCTTTGGGGGTGGTGCCGTCCAGCCTGGGCCGCGTCCCAGCTTCCCTCCCTGTGGCTTGGATCTCTTGCCCTGCAGCCTCCATCTGTGTGTGGCTCCCAGCACTTGGTGGCTCCTCCCCCACTTTGTGGGTTGAGGCCTTTAAGAAACAATCACTTGTGCAGCATCAACAGGTTTTAGGAGGGAGCTTGGCTCAAGGCACCTGAGCAAATCTTCCGCTTTACCCAGAAGCCTCTACCTTCACTGTCCTTGTGGGGAGACCAGACCAGGGAAGGCAGAGGGTGGGTGCTGGGAGCCCAGGGCCTTTCCGTAAACGCAGTGTGATGCTCTGCCAGCCTGAGTCCCCAGCAGCCCTCCCTCCCTCCAAGAGCCCAGTGCCCCCAGTGCTTAGGTGCAGCTGGGCCTGTTTGAGGTGGCTCTGCCCCAGGTGAGTGCAGAGTCTGGCAAGAGAGACAGGCATCAATTGGAGATGAGTGACTAAAACTCCAACTGTGCTCAGTGCTGGGAAGGGGGGTTGAACAGGTTAACAGGGGGAGAGAGGGTAACATTGCTCCAAGGGGTGAAGGCAGCATTCCAGGAAGCAGGAAAGGCGTGTGCAAAGGACCTGTGGCTGATCAAACAGGAAGTACTTGAGAAGCTGACAAGGACGAGGGAGGTGGCAAAGGAAGGGGTGGAGACTAGCACAAGATGGTTCTGCCAAGGCAGGTTGACTCGACTCGGCAGGGCCCAGCAGCTGTGCTGCAGACCTCTGTCTTTATTGGAGGTGCGGTGGGCAGCTGCAGGGAGGGTGTCATGGCCCCACTTGAGCTTCTGGATGATCCCTCCAGCCCACCTGGTTTCAGTGATTCAAGGAAGGGCCAGAGAGGAGATGGGAGGCAAGTGCCAGGGACTCTGCAGGAGATGGTGGTCTCTGGCCCCACAGGTGGGAGAAGGAACCAGAGGACTCAGTGGTGCCCAGGAATGGGCTGGGGGCACCAGGGGTGAGCTGAGGTTCCTGGCAGGGTCCGGAATGGAGATCACAGGCTGGATTTGCAGGGCTGGGTCAGGGGTCCTGTGCGCCAGGGCGGGGAGACAGAGCAGAGGGCGTTGCCGGGCGGGGCCAGTGAGGGGCGGGGCCTCGAGGGACAGGGCTTGTAGGCGGGGCCGCCCCTCCCCCAGCAGCTCCGCCCGCCTCTCCCCGGTGGGGGCAGGGAGGCGGCAGCCGGGGCAGTTATAAATAGAGGAGCCTCCCTCGCAGCAAGCAGACCTGCAGGTGGTAAAAATAGTCCCGCCCGAGAGAAGAAAAGGCCGCCCCGCGCCCAGAGCAGCGTCAGGGCCTGGGGGCCGGCCTGCAGGTCAACCCCCAGCCGCTGTCCCCCGCCCGGTCCCTAGCTGGCCTGTTCCTCAGTGCGTGACCCCGTCTGTCCGCTGTGTGGTCTGCTCCCCCCACGGTGGAGCCGTCCCCTCCTCCAGGCCGCCCCGGGGGCTCTCCCCCAGCAGGCCTGCACGCACGGTGGGGGACGGGCCGGAGTGGGGGGGCGCAGCCCGTCCTTGGCCCACCCCAGGGCGCCCAGGAGGAGGGGGTCCAAGGGGTGCAGAACTCGTGGGGGCAGCGCCCCTTCATAGCCCCGCGGGCCGCCCGCCCTGTGGCCGCGCGCGGCCCACACCCAGCTCTGACCCCCAGGAGATGGTGGACTGGTTCAACGCGCTCCGCGCCGCCCGCTTCCACTACCTGCAGGTGGCGTTCCCCGGGGCCAGCGACGCGGACGTGAGTGGCTGCTGCCGTGGCCCCGGGGGGGGGGGGGGGACGTGCCTCCTAGTCTGGGATGGCGGGTTGGGGGCTGACCAAGGGCCCACCTGGATCCCTAGAGCCCCCGGCCGCTGACCCCCCTAGGCCCAATGAAGTGACCGCAGCGATCCTGTTTTATGGGGGGGGGGGGCGGCCTGGGGGGCTGGGCTGCCTCCTGGGCCGGCCTGACCTGTTCTGTACCCCAGCTGGTGCCGAAGCTCTCCAGGAACTACCTGAAGGAAGGCTACATGGAGAAGACCGGGCCCAAGGTGGGTCAGCTTGGCTGCCTGGGCAGCCCGGCCTTGCTCTGGGATCAGCACCTCATCACCGGGGGCCAGGCGGGAGGACGCAAGTGCCAGCGACACTCCCAGGCGGGGCCTGAACTCGCCCTCAGTGCCTCTGGGGGCTCATCTTGGCGTGGGCAGCCCTGGCCCTGAGAAGTTTTGTAAGAGCAGGGGCCCCGCTGACCCAGGACCATGGGGCTCTGGGTCAGGACCCAGCCCTGCTGACTGCGGCCAACTCTGAGCCCCGCTTCCTGCCTCGCCCTGTCCGTCACATACCTATCACCTACTGGGGCCAGGCACCCACATCATGCCCTGCAGAGCCTGCTCGGCCCTTCCCTGCCATGGGAGGGCAGGGCAGACATGATGACTCAGATCCCAGGTCCCAAGTGGCCCCGAAGTCCAGATAGGGCTCTTTGGGAAAGTGCAGTGTAGAGGAGCCTGTCACGGAGGCCTGGACCCGGCCTGGGGCCCACAGGGAGGGCCGAGACACAGCCCAGCGAGGAGAAGCTGTGTGGAGGGAGGGACAGCATGTGCAAAGGCCCTGCGTGCAACCAGGGGCGTGGGCAGAGCAGGATGCAGCATGGCCCGCAGGAGGTGGGAACGAGTGGACGAGTGGGTGGATGAACGTAAGGCCCGGCCCTCCTGGTGGGGAGCTGTGGTCAGCTGTGGGCAGGGGCCTGCCTCAGGCCGACCAGCCGGTCACTGCACGCTCTGACCCACAGCAAACAGAAGGCTTCCGGAAGCGCTGGTTCACCATGGATGACCGCAGGCTCATGTACTTCAAAGACCCCCTGGTAAGGAAGGGCCGAGGCCCCGGTCAGCTGGGCCCCTTGCAGGGTGGATGGGCCTCCCTGCTCTCCTCAGTCACCTTGGATCTCCAGGCCCTGGGCCTGTGGGCCTCAGCCAGCTTGGAGTGAAGCTGGGCTCAGAGAGGAAGCCGCCCAGAAGGAATGGCCCTTGCAGCCCCTTGTGCGCAGTGGGCCGGCCTGGAGGGCCCAGGGGCCCAGCTGGCTCAGCCTGGTCCCCACCCACAGGACGCCTTCGCCCGTGGGGAAGTCTTCATCGGCAGCAGGGAGAGCGGCTACACGGTGCTGGACGGGCTCCCGCCGTCCACCCAGGGCCACCACTGGCCGCATGGCATCACCATCGTCACGCCGGAGCGCAAGTTCCTGCTGGCCTGCGAGACGGAGTCAGAGCAGCGGGCGTGGGTGGAGGCTTTCCGGAAGGTCGTGGACAGGCCCATGCTGCCCCAGGAGTACGCAGGTGAGGGCCGGGCATGGGTGGCCTGGGACTGTGCCCAGCATCCCCTGTGTGGCCCTGACAAGGCCGGATGCCTGTCCCTTTTCCAGTGGAAGCCCACTTCAAGCATAAACCCTAGCGGAGATGGTCCTGGAGGCCTGAGGAATCTGGACTCACTAGACATGGCCGGCGAGGAGGCGGCGGCAGGACCGTGGGGGCCTGTGGACAGAGGGAGCCGGCTGCCCGGCCCCTGCCCCGCCCCGCCCCGAGGGGCAGCCCTAGATGCAGCCAGGTGGGGCCTGAGCTTTAGCCACTAGGACCTGTTTCTCTGGAACCTCACTACGGGCTGGCCCAGCCTGACCTCTGACCCCGTCATGCTGCTGCCCCCATATGTGACACCCCAGCCCCACGCTCCCCTCCCTGCCCACTGGACCTTCCTTCCTGAGGCCCTGGCCTGGCCTCCAGCTCAGGGTGGCCCTTCACTAACCGGCCCTGCCCCCACCCCCCTGAGTAGGACCCGTCCCTGACAGGAGGCTGGGCTTGGGGACAGCGGGCCGGCCTGCATGCCTCCCCGTCAGCTCCCGTCCTCCCCTCATGTCCCCTGCTCCCCCAACAAGTATTTATTGAGCATCTGCTGTGTGTCAGTTGTGGAGTGCTGGGGCACCCACTTGGGGTGGGAGGGAGACCGAAGGGGGTCAGCTCGTGTCTGCTGCCTGCTGGGCACCTCACGTGCCCGGCTCGGCGCTGACCGGCGACCTGCCCCACTGGCCTAAACTTGCGGCCTTTGAACCCTTGGAGAATAGAGGCCTGAGCCCCACTCACCCCCCTACCAGACCCCAGCATGCTGCTGGCTGGCCAGTAGTTGCAGCCATCGAGCCGCCTCCCCAGGTGCCCTGGCTTTATCTACCCCTGGGGAGATGTCTGTGAGAACGTCTTGGGGAGAAGGGGGGACGGAGGGGGAACGTGCACAGGGTGCCAGCTCCCTAGGAAGCTGCGGTGTGTCATTGGCGGGAGTAAGGGGGTTACCTGCCAGTGACCTGGGCAGCACCTAGCCCTTGCCCCAGTCCTGCTTGGCCAAGACATGCCCTGCAGGGGAGCCCTGCGCCAGCCCTTGAGGGGACTGGGAGGTCCCCAAGGTGGGGCATTCTTCCCCCCCACCTTGTGTCACATCCTGGAATAAAGTGGGGCTCTAGTGTGGCCTAATCTGTGTGTCAGAGGCTGACGAGGGGGCTCTGGGTCCCCAGGAGGACCTGCCCACTGGCCTCACGTACATGCCAGGAAGGAGGGACACCCCCAAGCAGGGCGCCCGAGGGCCTCTGCCTAGCCTCACAGGCCTGACTCCCACTGCCCAGAATCAGCCCACAGCAGGCAGGGGGACTTGGGGGCCAGTGTGTTCAGGTTGGGGGACTGGGGGGCCCATCCTTCCTCCCTCTGATCCCCCATCTCCCTCCATATCTGAGCATCACCAGCCCATCGTAAACCTGGATTCTCAGATGGGGGCGCTGTAGGGTCAAGGGGGAGCATGAGGTGTCCTCTCCTCACAGAGGGGCCCTGGCCCCCCACCATCCCAGCCCTGTGCCTGCTGACCCAAGGCTGCTAGGGCAGGGGTCTCGGAGACAGCTGGGCTGGGGGTGAGAACAGCCACAGGGTCACCTCCACAGCCATGAGGGCCACCACCCCCAAGCCCCCAGGGGAGACAGGCTGGCGCTCCCAGAGACCCTGCCCGTCCCAGGAAGGTGCCTCTCCCAGGAGGGGCTCCTCGTTCCCCCTTTTCCTCAGAACCCGGCTCTGCTCCTCCCCAGCCGCGCCGGGCACCAGCATCCACTGTCACCAATGCATCTTTCAGAGGCAGGAGGACGTGCCTGGGTCAGAAACGAAAACATGGAGGTCTCCTTCGATTTACCCCACTGCGCAGGGCTCAGCCCACCCACAAGCTCTCTGGACTATCTTCTAGACCCTTCCCTGACCCTGGGCGTGTGGGCACCCACTCTGCGTGCGCGTGTGTGCATGTGTGTGCGTCTGTGTGCATGTGTGCGCACACCCACGTGTTGTACCCAGGAAACAGACAACCTCCACATTTTTAAAAGAAAGAAACGATAGAACAACTTTACGACAGGTGGGGAGAATCCCTTGAACAAGGCAGGAAACGCAGTCCATAGAGGGTTGGTTGTTTTGCTCACCTGGCGCCTCCCGGGCTACTGCTAGTTCTGGTCCTCAGGGGGCATCAGGGCAGTGGACCGTGAGGTCAGGGCAGACCTGGGCCTGGGTAGCCGTCTGGCCCTGCCTCCCTTGTCCTGCAGAGGATGGCCTGCCCTCGCATGAAGGTGGAAGAGGCGCAGGAACCACACAGCCCGCTCTGCTATGACGAGACGCTGCATTCCTAGAAAATGTGCCATTCACAACGCACAATAAAATCCACGAGGCTTATGGGAAAAGCCAGGCCAGGTGCGTGGCCCTCGGTCTTCATCCCTCCTGGCAGTGACCGGTGCAGGTCTCCACGTGCTGCACGCTTCAGACACAGCTGCTGACACCGCACGTCACCAGGAGGAGGATGCCTGAGAGTCTTGGGGGGGGGGGTGGTGTCACCTGACACCAGGTGTGGCGGGTGTGTCATGTACATCCTGCAAGGATCCATTCAGATGGCATTTTCTGTGTTCACTTAGTGTTACTCATGGGCAAAATCGTGTGTAAAGAATTTGCATTCTGCTCTAATTGTTCCCTAAAAATCAGTTGTGCTGGGTGCAATTCGTGGTTTCAAAACAAATGTCACAGCACAAGTGGGGGTGTCCATCCTGGGCTGCGACCCCATGCAGCCTCCCTTCCCGTGGCCAAGCTCCGCCAATGTCCAGCCAGGCCCCACGCCCCCGATCTTACCCTCCACCACCACCCTCTCCTGAGAACCCCCCTGGGCAGTTTGGGGGGGGGGGCTCTGACCTCAGGACACGGGTCAGTGGAGCCCCACCTGGCCCTCCCACTACCCTCAGCACCGTCCCCCTGCCCCCGTGGCCCACTCTCAGCAGCCACGATGCTCTAACCTGGTAGCTGATTTGGTTTCTCCAAATTTAAATTAAACGACACCATATATTTATATCTAAAGTTACAAGACTTCCCCAATGTTGGCCACTTGTCACCGTCCACTCCGCCCACCACGGGCACAGTCTAGACAGACCTGGAAAATACTGGTCACAGCACCCACTCCCCTCTCCGGGGCTCACAGGCCTCTGCCCAGACCCCCAGCCCCAGCCCCCCGACCCCATCCCATAAGCAGCCCCAGGAGCTCACGCGGAAAGGACCAGTGCTGCAGAGCCCAGTATAAAGGATTTATTTAAACTCAACAATTCACATAAACCTTCCTTTAATTCCATTTTTACAGTAAATAAAATTGTATTATTTTGCTCCTTCCCATGCATGATCACTGTGCATTAATCTACAACTCATTTTAATTGTGAAAAAATAAAGTGTTTCCCCTTTTGTAATTATCCTGGGAACATCTGGTATAGCATCAGTGAGAAAGGACAGATTTGCTCATTCCTGGACTGGTTATTTGGTTAAAACCTAAAATGTCAAGTCAAAAGAATCAGTCACCCAATGAAAATAAATATTGCGTTATGAAAGGTGGAAAGTTCTGCAGCATCCCTTTATAAGATGCCATTTCAAATGGCCATGTGCTCGGTGGCAGGGCCGCGGCTTCCGGGATTTGGCACGGAGCTGCTGCCCAGGTGCACTCCAGAACACCATCCACGTGGGGCCGGCCCGATGGCAGCCACCCTCCACCACCCAAGGGGCACAGCTCCCCTACGCCATCCGTGATGGGGACAGGCACACTTGACGCCAGGTGCCTGTGTCAGCCCCTTGGCCTCCCAAAGCAAACCAGAAACAAAGGACCGGGAAAGGGTGGAGGCGCGGCCAGGCTGAGCTTTATTGTGGGTCGATCTGAAGGTACACGGTGCAGCCCAGCCAGCACGGCCACACAGGCCACAGCATGGCCCCGCGGCCCGCGCAGAGAGAGAGAGATGCCAACACGCAGCCACCGCAGCCTCAGAACCGGGAGCCCGCCGGGTGTGAGGACCCATGTCCCAGGACTCGCGGTCAAGGGCATCTCCATGCAGGTCCAACAGGCGGCGTCAGTCCAGCTCAATGGGGCTGCTGTCGTCCTGACTGTCCTCGCCCTCCTGCTCCGAGGAGCCCATGAGGCTGCTCAGAAGGTTTCCTGGAAGCAAACGCACGGCCTGTCAGGGCCACAGCAGCTCCTCGCCATTGGATCCACACCCCAGAAACCCCACCTTCCCACGGTGCCCCGTGCTGGGGGTCCTAGGACACCTGCACCTGTGGCTCAGGAGCCCCCAGGAAGAATCTCTCCAACAGAAGGGCCCCTGGGGCACAGAGAAACGCTTAGGATGTTGGCTGCACGACTTGACAACGGGGAAGAGGCCCTAAATGCCCACCAAGGGGGACATAGCACAGCCGCCCAGGAGAAGCCTGAAGAGGCATCGATAAGACGGTCACGGGAGACCCTAGATAAACCACACGCATGGCAACAAGTTACGCAGAAACCAGTATGATGCGTCCAAGTCCCAAAGGCTACAGGTAAAAATGCAACTGCCGCCACCCGTGGGGTTGTCCCGCTGACACTTTTCTTACCTAATCTTTATCCAGAGAACAACTATTTTGTCAATACAGAATCAAAGTTTACAAAGTCTCCTTAAACCAAACCACAAGCGAAACAAGAGCAAACGGAAAGACCAACAGCGTCTCTGGACACAGCTGGACGTGAGGCATAAAATCTCCCCTGATCTGCAACCTAATTCAGGCCCAGTAAACACACCAACAGCATCTGGGGGAACTGGAAAGGCCGATTCTGAAGTTCTGACAGAAAATAAACGAGCACGAAAAGTCATGACACTTGTGACGAGGAGTGATGTCGGGGATGAAGCCCAACAGATGTTAGCACAGCAAACTGACACTTCAAACTGAGATACAGACACACTAACACGGCCGCCATGCTGGAGGGACACCACCCTGCAGGGGGCCAACGTGGTGGCTTCAGCACAGGACGGGGTCACTCAGAGGAGGGGTGGTGGGGAGCGCTCATCAGCTGGGGAGAGCGAGTGGGAAGTGGGTCCCCACCGCCACCCTCCACTAAGCAAACTCCAGACGATACACTTGACAAGTAAAAAGTCAAACCTGAAAATAATCTGAGAGACAGGAAGACCTTTCCATGGAGTGCAATTTAGCAACAGCCATCAAATCGACAAACAGCTGCCTGACCCCACAGAGACCCACGAGGTGGGGTGCCTTCTGGATTCGGATATGCGGGGTAACCAGGCTCTGTGGGACAAGCCCCCACCTAGGCCTGCTGCCGTGTCACCTGGAGCAGCTCCAGCTAAACTAATGCAGTCAATGCGCACGACATGGTAGCGTTTGTGTAGAATGAGCCATCTGTGTATTTGCAAAGCTATCTGCAGAAGGAGCTAAGGAAACCTGACTACTATCTGGACCTGTGAGAAGACCTGTGGGAGAGCAAAACAGGGCCAAGGTGCAAGCTTGTGAAGTCTAAACTCGGTGCAAGATGACTTACCTATTCAAAAATAAAATTTCAAAGAGTAAGGATTATAAAAACCACTGGTCCTGCCCTGGCAGAGGGGAGAAAAGCAGATGGCCCATGTGGCACTGGAGACCTGAGGCTGCCCTAGAGGGGGCAGGGCATGGGGGAGGTGGCCTGGCCTTGCAAGGCAGGGTCAGAAATCTAGCCTCCGCCACCCACCAAGACTAAATTGAGTAGACCTATAATGAGTAAGGAGATTGAATTAGTAATCAAAAATCTCCCAACAAAGAAAAGCCCTGGACCTGATGGCTTCACTGATGAATTCTACCAAACATTTAAAGAACTAACATCAATCCTTCTCAAACTTTTCCAAAAAACTGAAGTGGAGAGAACAATTCCTAACTCATTCTATGAGGCCAGCATAACCCTGATACCAAAGCCAGACAAAGACACTGCAAGAAAAGAAAACTACAGACCAATATCCCTTATGAACATGGATGCAAAAATCCTCAACAAAATACTAGCAAAATGAATTCAGCAGCATATTTAATGATTATACTCCATGACCAAGTGGGATTTATTCCTGGAATGCAAGGATGGTTCAACACATGAACTCAATCAATGTAATACCCCACATTGACAGAATGAAGGGAAAAAAACCCACATCTTTTCGATTGATGCAGAAAAAGCATTTGACAAAATTCAACACTCTTTCATAAAAACACTCAAAATAGGAATAGAAGGAAACTACTTCCACATGATAAAGGCCCCATATGAAAAACCCACAGCAAACATCACACTCAACGGTGAAAGACTGAAAGCTTTTCCTCTAAGCTCAGGAACAAGACAAGGATGCCCACTTTCACCACTTCTGTTCAACATAGTACTAGGAGTTCTAGCCATAGCAGTTAGGCAAGAAAAAGAAATAAAAGGCGTCCCAATTAGAAAGAAAAAAGTAAAATTATCTCTGTTTGTAGATATGATCTTATATGTAGAAAATGCTCAAGAATCCACAAAAAACCTGTTAGAACTAATAAACGAATTCAGCAAAGTAGCAGGATACAAAGTCACACAAAAATCAGTTGCATTTCTATACACAAATAATGAACAATCTGAAAATGAAATTACAAAAACAATTCCATTTCAATAACATCAAAAACAATAAAATACTTAGGAATTAACTTAACCAAGGAAGAGAAAGACTTATACAACGAACACTACAAAACGTTGCTTAAAGAAATTAAAGATGACATAAATAAATGGAAGCACAGCCTGTGTTCATGGATTGGAAGAATTAATATTGTTAAAATGTCAATATCAGCCAAAGCGATCTAAAAATTCAATGCACTCTCTATCAAAATCCCAGACATTTTTTGCAGAAATAGAAAAACCAATCCTAAAATTCATATGGAATCCAAGGGAGCCAAATAGCCAAACAATCTTGAAAAATAACAAAACTGAGGCACTCACACTTCCTGATATCAAAACTTACTACAAAGCCATGGTAATCAAAACAGTGTGGTATTGGCATAGAGAGAGGCCAATGGCATAGAACAGAGAGCCCAGAAATAAGCCCTCACATACATGGTCAAATGGTTTTTGTTTTTTGACAAGGGTGCCAAGACCGTTCCTTGTGGAAAGGCCAGTCTTTTCATCAAATAGTGCTGGGAAAACTGGATATCTGCAGGCAAAAGAATGAAGTTGGACCCTCACCTAACACCACATACAAAAATTAATTCAAAATGGATCAATGACCTAAAAGGAAGACCTAAAAAGATAAAACTCTTAGAAGAAAATATAGGACAAAAGCTTCAAGACATTGGATTTGGCAACGATTTCTTGGATATGACACCAAAGGCACAAGCAACCAGAAAAAATAGACAAGTTGGACTTCATGAAAATTATGTGCATCAGAAGACACTACCTGCAGAGTAAAAAGGCAATGGGGGTAGGGAGGCATGACTAGGTAGAGCATAAAGGACTTTTAGGACAGTGAAACTACTCTATGATTCTATAATGGTGGATACACGTCATTACATGTTTGGCAAAACCCATAGAACGCAGAACACCAAGAGTGAATTCGAAGGTAAACTATGGACTTTGGGTGATTATGATGTGTCAGTGTAGATTCATTGATAATAAATGCACCACTCTGATGAGGGATGTTGATAATGGGGAAGACTGTGCATGTGGGGACAGGGGATATTTGGGAAATCTCTGTACCTTCCTCAATTGTGCTGGGAACCTAAAACTGCTTAAAATAAATGAAGTCTTAAAAAAAAAAGGCAACCCACAGAATAGGAGAAAATATTTGCAAATCATATATCATAACATTACACAGAACTCCTGAAACAAACCACCTGTCTGTACAAAAATAGGCAAATGACTTGAATAGACATATAGACATACACATGGCCAATATGCATAGGAAAAGCTGCTCACCATCACTCACTAATCATCAGGGAAATGCAAATCAAAACCACAATGAGATACCACCTCGCACCCAGTAGGATGGCTACTATCAAAATAACAGAAAATAACAAGTGTTAGTGAGAATGTGGAGAAACTAGAACCCATGTTCTAGTGCACTGTTCATGTGCACTGTTGGTGGGAATGTAAAATGGTGCAGCCGCTATAGAAAACAGTATGGAGGTTCCTCAAAAAATTAAACATAGAACCACCATATGACCCAGCAACTCCACTCCTGGGTGTATGCCCAAAAGAACTGAAGCAGGGTCTTGAAGAGATATTTGCACACCCATGTTCACAGCAGCATTATTCACAATAGCTAAAACAGAAGCAACCCATGTGTCCACCGACGGATGAATGGATAAGCAAAATGTGGTCTATACATACAAGGGAATACTGTATTATTCAGCCTTGAAGAGGAAGGAGATTCTGACACATGCTACAACATGGAAGAACCTTGAGGACATTGGGCTAGGCTAAATAAGCCAGTCACAGAAGGACAAATACTATATGATTCCACTTTCATGAGGTCCCTGGAGTCATCAAATTCAGAGAGACAGCAAGCAGGACGGTGGGTGCCAGGGGCTGGGGGGCGAGTGTTTAATGGGGACAGAGTTTCAGTTTTGCAAGATGCAAAACGTACTGGAGAAGGACGGTGGGGATGGGTGCACTACAGTGTGAATGTACTTAATGCCACTGAACTGTACACTGAAAATGGTTAAGGTGGTCAATTTCACGTTATGTGTATTTTACCACAATTAAAAAAAACAACAAAAGGCCTCGATTCTGTGGCCAACAAAGAGGGAGCCCTGGGGACAATTATTTTTTGGGGAGCAAGAGGCCCTATTAGCTCTGTTTTGGGAACATGGTGGGAAAAGGACCTAGAGGCAGAGCAGAGAGCAGAGCCCTGGCAGGAGACCGCCACAACCATGCGATGGCATTATGGCAGAGCCCCCAGGGTGGAGGCCCGGGCAGGCGACCAAGCCAGGCCTGAGTCCAGGCCGCTGCCCGCTCTGCTCCCTCCCCTCGCGCGGCCTGCCAACAGAAGCTGCGGTGAAGGACCCTTCGCTCCCGGCCTTACCTAGCAAGCCTCCGTAGGAAGACGTCTGCTTGGGTGGCACGCCAAAGAAGAGCTGTCCTATCCTGTCGAGGTACTGCAAGAGGCACAGGCACGGGTCACTGGGGAGACGTAATGTGCTGGACGTGCGCGCAACCCTGCAGCGAGTGCCCGCAACCCTGCAGCGAGTGCCCGCTCGCAGTCCTTCCACCCACTCTCAACTCAAGGCCCCATCTTATCTGTGAGGGCGGCACGTGGACCCGAGGGTTTCTCTCCACCTCCCTCTCCAGCTGCTGCCCGGAGTCCACAAGCTTCCACCTACCCGGCAAGCCCCTCACCTCGTTGTACATTGGGTCCCGCCGGAGGGACGGCTGGTACTGCTCACACAACACTGTGAACACTGTCAGTTTGCCTCTGAAACAAGGGAAGATGAGCACGACTCTGTTACTAACCCAAAATCAAGGAGAGTAAAAGGAAAACCACACACCTGTACACACACACCTATACACACATACACACTCACCTATACAAACATACCTACACTCATACCTATACACACATACATACACACTCACACACCTATACACATACATATCTATACACTCACCTATACATACATACCTACACACACCTATACACACATACTTGCACACCTATACACATACATACCTACACACACTCACCTACACATACCTACACTCACACCTATATACTCATACACACACCTACACACTCATACATACCTACACACACTCACCTATACATACATACCTACATTCACACCTATACACATACATACCTACATGCACAACTATACACATATACACACTATACCCACACACACACACCCCTACACATGTACATACCCCCCCACACACCTATACGCACATACCTACACACACATTCACCTATATATACATACCTACTCACACCTATATACATATACACACACACCTATATACACCCACATACACTCACATCTATACACATCCATACCCTTATATACTGGCACACCTATACACACACACCTATACACATACATACCTTCATACACTCACACACCTATACACACACACCTTCATACACTTGCACATCTATACACACACACACCTATACACACATACATACACATACACTAACACCTATTCACACACAGATACACACATACCCCTAGACACACAAACCTACACACACATACATACTCACACACACACACTGCATACATAAAACTCACCCATCTACGGCCAACAACAGAAACCAGATGAAATTAAGTAGGGGCTGCACAAATGGAGGGCCGTTCTCAATTGACGGGTGCTTCTGTGTGTAGGTTGTGAACACCACCGACGCACTGCTTTTATTTTTTAAACAGAGAAACCTGGAAATAAGGATATCCTAGTAAGTGGGAATCCTGAAGAAGGAAGAAACAGGGTTTCTATAAACATTTATGTGAACATTGAACACAGAATGCCACTGCAGGCACAGAGAGCCTCAGTGGTTACAGCCACCACGTGTGCGGGCCTGTGACATCCTCTCCCAGGCTGTGTGCCATGTGGCACCCATGGCCGGAACAACAGCTCCAATTACTGAAGGCCCGCTGAGCCAGGTTCTGTGCTCACACAGGCTGCCCCCGGTGAGCACAGCAACTCTGCATTCTCACAATTTGCAGGTGAAGAGAATTAAGCTTGGGAGGGTGACGCATCCAAGGTCAACAGGGCTCTGAGGGGTGAACTAAAACCTCCATTTTCTCTGCACCCATTAGGCATCTGCCTGCGTGAGCAGTCACCCCAGGTGCCCCGGACACCATGCTGGGCATGGGGACAGGCTCTGGTCTCTGCCCACGGGGGACATCTCCACAGCTGGACTCCACTGAGGTGCCGGCCCTCGATAATACTTTCTTTTTAAGGCATAAAGAGGGATCCACGAGAAGGGGTTTAGTGATCTCACACGCAGTGCCAAGTTCAGTCCAGAGAACGTATCTAAACAATATGCCACAAAGCCAGGGTCATTCAGTTCTGTATTTTAAAAAATGTTTCATTTTTAAAGTCAACGTCAGCAACAAATAGTACGCTCAGAAGCTCCGAGGTGCTATAAAGTACAGCAAGTCGTTGTGACCCAGCCCCCTTCAAATTCACAGAACACTCCGACCCAACGCCCGGCTACCAGATCAAAGTGTCTCTGTGGGAGGAAATAAACCTCTCCCCGTGACACATCTCCATCAGGAAGGGAGGATGGGCCCAAGTCGGGAACAAGCAGAAAGGGAGGCGCTTGGGCGGGCGGCCCTGCCTGATGTGGGCGCTCACTGCACAGCCCACTCAACCGTTGGACGTTTCAACATCTCAAGATGACTGCTGGAGAGAAAACGGGATGAGGAGGCCAAACGGGAGCAGAGGGACAAGACAGGATCCAGTGGGAATGAACGCTGGCTGTGAGAGGCGCTATCCACGTAGTGAAGCGTTCAGATGCACAAACCTCTGGAGAGAACAGCATAGCCTCTGATAGCCTGCTCACCCCACATCCCCAGATACCAGGTGAAACTTACTAAAGACGTGTGTCCTACAAAAGAAAGGTTGTCTGACACTGAAGAACCCCCAAAACATAAAAGAGTTAATAGGGAAAAACAGAAAATCGATGGTAACAGAAGAATGTTAATTTAAAACATTAAAACTCACTTCTTTTACTGCTCAATTGAAATCTTACAAGTGCCTGAGAATTCCGCTGGCTTAAGAGAGTTGAGAGGGACAATGTCTGTTGTCCCCAAGAGGTCTGCAGCAGGGGTTGCAAGGGCAACACTCGAGTGCGACCCTAAGTGACTCAGTGATTACCCTCCCACGTGTCTCGGTCAGGTGATGAGGTGACCAGCTCAGAGGCTGCCTCTGGAACCCCACAGCCACTGAAGCAAAGAGGCAACAGGTGCACACAGGTACCTACTGTAGGACAGCCTGGGCCACAAACATGTCCACCTCGCTGCGGAATCCCCTCGAGGTGGAATATTCCACCAGCATGTTGGCACAGCCTTCACCGTCAGTGGAGTGCAGGAAGTGATATCGAGATTCACAATAATTTTGTTCTATGAAGGCAAAAAGAGAAACCCGTCAACACAGACGTATCACAAACATGACGTATCAGGGGGCCTGAAAGACACCACTGCACACTCCCCACGCACCCGCTCTCGTTCTGCACAGCACTCCCCCTGCTCACACCGAGTGCAGCAGTGTAGACAGCGCACCGTCCTGCACACGGCAGCTCCACCAACATCTCACCAGCCACCTCCAATCCAAAGTCAAATACAAATGGCCAGACAGGGCAGGTCATTCAGCTCAGCTGAGTCATGCCAGCTGCCCCGCGTTCCCACATCAACATTTATATCAGCCGAACCGTGAGAAATGGCCAACAGGGACAGACTCTTTTGACCTACACGGATAGCAATTTCATACAGACATGATGAAACGAAATGCAAAATCCTGACACCAAGTCCACTGACCCCGACACACAAGCACCTTGAATCCCAGAGGAGCAGCCAGGACCGGGTCGAGGCCCGCCTTTCTCCCACAGGCCCGTAAGTCCGCCAAGAGCCCGCAGCCCCGCTCCCAGCCCATCCGCTCCCGCTCTTTCTTCTGCAGCACTTTCCACCCTCGAACAGACTCTACACTTGAGTTAATCGCCATGGTTACCGTCTGCCCCCCTCCACAAAGAGCTGAGTCCCATGAGGCCAGGTCTCATCGAGGCCGGCATGGAGCAGGCACCAGAGAGAAGCTCCTCTGGATGCAGGGCTGCTCATCCCACTGGGAACAGGACCAAAGTGCCTGTGAGAACCAATGGGTCCTGTATGCGGCGGGATGGTGGCGAGCGGCCTGTCTCTCCCGTCACCACCACCCTGGACTTGCACCTCTGATTTGTGCCCAGTAGAGGCTGGACTGTCCCCACTCAGGGCGGGGTCACCTGCGAGCTGGTCAGGAGGGTGGACTCTCCAGCCCTGAACTGGACCTGCATCCTAACAGCTCACTCGTGTGCACAGTCAAGTCTCAGTGGCCCTTTCTCAGTCCACGTGTCCCGTGGCCACACCTTTCATCAAGGCGCCAAGTTGCAGTGCTCACAGAGCGAGAGGGGAGGAGGATGTGAGCCCACTAGGGAACACGTGTCCTCTGACGCTGAGCTGTTTGAGCATCTCTGTTGTCAACTGGCTGATGGTCCCGACCTGCCCATTGCCAGTGGGCGTCAGGCTGTGAACTGGGCCTCCCATGCCACTCTGCCCCCCGCTCACCACTCACAATGCCTCTGCTCTTCTCCCACGTGCTGCCCCCTACACCAGCTCCTCCCATAGTGATTTCACCCCCGACACAGGACACTTGGCAATGTCTAAAGACGATTTTTGCTGCCACAGCCGTAGGTGCCCTTGGCATCTAGCTGGAGCCCAGGGACACTGCTCAGCACCCTGCAGTGCACAGGACACCCAGAGAGTTGGCAGCGCCAAGGCAGAGACCTGGTTCCAGGCCGAACCACCACCAGTTCCTGCTCAGACACCCCAGCTCCTCCAGGTCACCTGCCCACAGCCCGGCCGTCTCCCACAACAGACCGATCACCCCCTGCCCTGCTCACAGGCCACCCTGGCTCCCACTCATCCTTCCAGGGTAAGGTGCCGTGCCACCCGCCCCAGCCCGGCCCCGTGTGCCTGCTCTCTCCCATCTGCTACTGAGAACATAAGTTCCACCCAGGGAAGGCAGCCCCGCCTGCCCTCCAGGGCTCTGCATGAGCGTGGCACCGCCCCCACCACCTAAAAGGCGCTCCTAGCCTGGCATTAGCTCTTGGCACCCGGCTACTGCCTTCAGGAAACTCAGAATGATACGGAGTCAGCGTTCCTTTCTGCAGTCGTGTTTCGTTTGTCTCCCTTCTCTCCCTCCAACCCACAAAAATAACCTTTTGGTTTTAGAGCATCCACATGAGAAGAAAAATGAGGCAGGTAACTAAGCCCAGAAGTTCACGCCGGCATAGGGCCCCCTCGGAGCCCTGGAATGGAACCTCAAACACCGCATGTGGCGAGGAATGTGAATGGGGGCAAGTCGTGAACCCCAACCAACAAGGCGCAGGCAGTGGCCCCAGGACGCCCAGCAGAGAGCAGTTCTGGCCTCATACACCTGCCTGGAGGGGAGCCCCATCACTGCCTTTCTCAGGCTGGGCTCCCGCAGACACCCCCAAGCACGGCCCCTCCACACGAACTGGACACCCACACAGAACACTGCACATCTCTCCTGACAGTCTGTGCTTGAAGAAGAACATTCAACTGTCTCTATCCTGAATATTTAACACTGTAACAATAAATACACATCCTGAACCACCGAGGCCGAACCATCATGGTTCGCACATTCTGCTTCACAGACGCAGGGTCCCCATGGGCCCCACAAACATGGGCCGGGCAGGAGGGGTGTGGAATCAATGGTTGCTGGTTCCCACCTGCACATGCAGGCCCGACTCCTCTGGAAGACTTTCCCCACTGCCCTGTCGGGCCAGCCAGCAGATGGCCACGTGGGCTGCAGAACGGCACTTACCAGGCGTCCCGCACTGAATAAGACGGACTAATTCTGAGGGCAAGAGGGCGTGCCGGGGGAGACAGACAACAGCCGGGAAATAAATGGGCGCTGTGAGCGAGTAGCAGGAAACCTACGCTAATGAGGATGGCCCGGACGGGCCATGGGTGACATCAGGTGAGTTCTCAGGGATGAGGAGGAACCGGCTAGAAGCGCTGGGAGGAGGCTGAGTTTGGAAGAACGAGGCGCCCATGGGGAATGTGTGGCCAGAGGGAGGAGGGAGCCCGCTGGCTGTTGTGCCCGAAGGCGCCAGCTGCTCTTTCTCAGTAACGTTTCTTTTCTGGGTTAGAGTTGGGGGAGTGACTCAGCCACATCCTCTAAGAAGAGCTTCCTTAACTTTCTGGACTTCGAATTCTCTCAGGTCTGACCCATTATTCTCATTAATGTCCCTCTGGGGTGAGGGCAGGGCTGTGCCAACACCCAGAGGGACAGAGGAGCCTCACACCCCGCCTGCCACAGCAGGCGGGAGATGGCGAGTGGAGCGTCACCTGCCCCGAGAGAAGAAGGGACAGGCGAGGAGTGTGCTGCTGGACGAGGACCTGTGCATCAGCCCCACGGAGAGCAGAGGGAGGAGCACGCCCTGGGGTGGCTGGCTTGTGGAGCAGACAGACATTTACCCCATCCCCTGCCCCGAGTCAGAATGGCCGTTCCAGGAGGGCTGGCTGTTGTGGGTGCTATTCACAGGCTCATCTGCACTCACGTCCAGAGGAGAGGTGCCTTCAGCCCAGACCCTCTGAACTCTGACAGCTTCAAGCCTCGAGGCCCCGCCCTCTGCGCCGCAACGAGTCCCTGACCAGCATCGCCCTCTCTCCACTGGGCCCACCAGGTGACGTCCAGTGAGATGGGCGCACACACTTATATCTGCAACCAGGGCACGTGGAGGACCCAGCGAAAGCAGCTTTCTAAACCCCACCATCAGCCATCTTTCTAGTCACTCAACCAGCAGCTCCTCAGTGCCCTTCCCTGTGCCCAAGCAGCAGGCTCGGGGCTCGGGACATGCTCCCCACCCTCACGGCCTGACCAGTCCCCACAAATGCTCATTAGAAGATGTGACAAACGCTAAAAAGAAAAAACAGCGCCTGGCGCCGTAAGAGTGCTGGTCTGGAGGGACGTCTCAGGAAGGAGGACCCGTGGTGGGAGGAGCGAGGCCGCTGCCATGAGGACTCACAAGCCCCTGAGAGAGAAGGGGGCAGCCAAGGAAGGGTCACATGTGAAGGGCCAGCCCAGCGCGGCCGCCCTGTCCTCCCCGCTGCCTCGGCGCTTCTCCTTTGAGCGAGGTGACTCCACCGAGAGGAGATCCGCTATCAAGGCACAGACATTCACATTTAGCAAGACAGAAAAAACCCAGCCCGCGTTATCTCCGAGAGCAGGATCTCCCCTCCTCATCAGCTGTGGCAGATGATTCCAACCAATTAAAATGGAAAAGCAAATAAAAGCCAAAGGAAGCAGAGAGAGGGACACCTGCTCCCTGGACCAGCTCGCTCCCAGCCCTCTGGGAAGGCCCTCGGGCCGCCCACTCCCACACTTCCGAGAGCCGCTCTGCGCATGGGCTCACCAGGGCCTACCTTTCCACAGGGTGAGGGCCAGCAGCTGGTGGAGCCGGGGGTGGCCCAGTTTCCCGGATCCTCCACTGGACCACTTCAGGGCTCTAGACACAAAGGCCACTCGCTCCGGAGAATTTGGATCCATCAAACTAAACAGTTTAGCCAGATTTTCTAAAAACAACACAAACACAGACTCTTACCCAAAGGAATACACCACTTCTTCGTACAGTGCATCTTACAAAAATTCATTGGAAACAACAATTATTTCACTGCAGTAGAAAGCTGAGAAGCAACCTGCGTGTTGGTGGTGTCCCAGCGTACCCCCATGGGTCCTGGTGCTGTTGGGGGCCACCCCCAATTGACCTCCCCGCAGCAGTACCAGCAGCCACTGCTCCTTTCTGGCCTCACGGCTTAGCCCGCACTGGGGAGCTGGGCGGAGGGTGGGCTGCGGTGGGGAAGTGAAGCACCAGGCTGGCAAAGACCAGGAGCAGGACCCCTTCTTCATCTTCCCAGCTGGCAGCTCACAAGATGGGCTCCCCAACTGCATGCTCGCCAGAAAGGACAGGCCAGCAAGCCAGGTCTCTGAGACAAAATGACGCCCCACCTTGCCCACTGGCTGGCTGGGAGGCCATTGTCCATCAGAGCAGTGGACAGTATAGGTGGCTCCCGTGTGTGTGTGTGTGTGGCTACGTGAGAGCAGCCATGAGACCGTCTCGAGTGCACAGTAAGAAAGCCTCACCCAAGAGCTCATCGGCCACCTCGACGTCTGCCTTCTCCAGCGACTCTAAGACCAGCATGGACAAGTCTGCAGCACTGTTTTGCTACAAAACATGGAAACGAACAAGAATCCCACAGTTAGAAACAAAGCTCTGGCCGTTTTCAGAATGCACGGCAAAGCGAGGCAACTGCTCTGGGTTCCAGGTAGAAACCTGTGACAGAACAAAGCTGAGAAAACTCTTCTGAGCAGCGGAGTCACTTAGCAACACAGCCCGGATAGCTGACTCCCAGCCTGGGGTACACCCACAGAGAGCCGGGGGCCCTGCATCTGTGCCCCTGGACCCAAGGACACTCACCCAGCTGCAGGCAGAGCGGCCAGCACCAAGGACAGCCTGAGGTCATCCACCAGGTCTCTCCCTGGACATTCCCACCCCAACCCTCAGGCCCCAAGCAAAGAAGACCACGGGAGAAGCCCGCTGCTCACCTGGCCGTGGCTGAAGAACAGTAGCGCTCCTGAGCACATGAGCTCCCGGGCCTCTGCGTGCTTGTTCTGTGACATGTACCTGCAACGGAGACAGAGGGGAGCAGAGCGCCAGTCAGGGGCAGCTACCCACAACGCTTCACGCAGATGCCCCCAGAGTCTAACACACCCCTGAGTTCTGTCCGCCAAGCCACACAGGGACGGTTTCGGAGAGCAGATGCAAAGATAAGGCATCTGCATGAATGTGCGAGCATTATGAAGCTGGCGATCCCAGACACACACACACCTCCCACCAAGAACGGAAACAAGGCTGTTTTCTCTCCTGAGGTCTGCCGCCGCACCGAGTGGTCAAGGCACCCTGCCCCTGGGGTCTGTCCAGGCTCCACACTGGGGTGTCCCACAGCCCAGCTCCCCCTGGCCTGCATGAATCCCCATTGTCGGTGATCTGGGCCTCAGGGGACCAGCAGACCTGTGCCCCCTGCAGCATAACTATCTGATAACAGTGCGGGTGGGGGACCCTGCCTGGGCCCAGAAAGGCCTGGAGCCTGAGCAGCGCCTCCCTGCAGCCACTCCAGGGTCTTCAGCAGAAGGGAGGACTTCCATCTCAGGCACAGGCCTTGCCATGGTGGCAGGTGCTGCATGAAGGGGCGGGTGATGCACCCTCATCCCCTGGAGAACCACAGGTCAGGAGTGAGGCAGGGAACAAGGGACAGTGGGAGCTCAGCACGGAGGCTGACTGGGGGACAGTACCCACAGTAACTGCGTTGACCTCAGTGTCGGCTGCCAGACCACGTGCCCCCAAGCCCCCTCCCTGTGCTCCCCTCTGACTTCCTATGGGAGGCACAGGCCTGGGTGGGCGCCATCACCCTTGGTCGTGCATCACCCTCCCACTTTGAACATGTTTCTCACAAAGTACAGGAGCTGGGAAAAGCTGGTTTCCTGAACTGCAGAGGGACGGAAGCACAGAGCAGCAAGAAGCCTGGCAGGTAACGTGCAGACACAGAACAGAAAGGACGACGGTCCACCTGCAACAAACAATGTTCAGGGAGCAGACCGGGACTGAGCTGTTGCGTGTGGCACAGAGCCCCTGCCCGAGACAGAGAGTGTGAAATAGCAGAAAACGGCTTCCCAAAGCGAGGCACAGCCTCCAGTGGCAGCCGGCACAGCTGGCGCCAGAACATTTAACTCACCGGCTGTGTATTTATCTCAGTGATTATCAGAAAAGAAACATAACCAGTCAACCAAAACTGTGCCTCCAGCCCAAACAAATCCAGTTCAGGAGAGAAAGGAAGTAAGCCGTGGACGGGCACTCTCAGGACACGGCAAGCGCCGGTGCTGGCACAGGGGGCTCAAGGCCGAGCTTCCCCGGAGCACACCAGGGCCACAGTCAGGGGGGAATGCGAACGGCTGGCTGTTCCATTAACCACAGAAAAGGTCTTTTCTTCAAAGAGGCTCCGCAACCAGACACCCCCAGGAGAACACAGCCCCACTCCAGCCAGCACGCAGGGATCCAGCTGGCCCGGACACATGCCCCCATCTGGCTGTACAGAGGTGCGACTGGGAGGAAAAACCTGCATCCCAAGAAAGAAAACCACTGTCAGCCCGCAGGTCACCAGCACAGTCTGTGGTTTCTGCAACAGCGCCGCTGGGGCGGAGTCCTTTTCTCTCTCACACACGCGGCCTGCTCCCACAGCAGCCCAGGTCATCCCAGTCTAATCCTACGGGAGCCGCCCTGCACATGACCTGGTCCCAGCACCGCCATGGGGTGTTCTGGAAAAACAAGTATTCAGAGGTGCACAGCCTCATGCTGCCACCTGCACACACACAGAACTGTCGGCATTTTTCCTAAGTGACAACCACGCCAGCTTGTCTTGGCTTATTCATGACACGACAGAGTTGTAGACTCTTCTATGTGAGGTATAACAATAGAAAACCTCTTAGAAAACCAGATGAAAGAAAAAAAAGTCCCTGAAAAGCAGATAAAATTCTTGGGATAACGGAGCCTGCTTTCAGGAGGCAGTGATCGTGGCCCGTCTCAGGGCACGGAAGCCCACACAGGGGAGGGGGGTGGTGACCCGTCTACTGAGCACACACGCCACCAGGATTCCCACCAGTCATTCCCCACCCAGTCAAAGTCGCTGCTGCAGATCAAGGAAAGCTGGGGCGGGGGGGGGGGGCGGGGGGAGACAGTGAACGGCCACTATGAAAAATGAACGTGCTTCTTCCTGCAGAACTTCGCAAGTGGGAAGGGATCTGTTGAAGGGACTGACCAGGGGTGAGGTGCCCTCCAAGGCCTCAGGGGCTGGGAGCAGCCGGAACAAGACCCCTCCAGCACAGCGCCACCCACGCAGCCCCTCGCCTCTGCAGCTGCGCGTCCACACCTGCGCACCGTCGAAGTTGGCCTCTGCGTCCCCGATGGAAGGACGTTCCAGGCTGGCATGTGCCGGTGCTATCTGCCCACCAACTGATATGGCAGCAGCACATCTTTAGCCACACAGGATCACGTCTGTGCAATTATTCTAGTTTATTTTGTTCTTATTTTTTAAAAAAAGAGAGCAGAACATAGAAATGGAAGCAGTAATATCAGTGATAAAAACTGCAGATGTCAAATTAAGAAGACAGAGGTGTCAAAAGTCTCCGCTAACTGAAGCCCTGATGCAGCGGGGCTCAGGCGAGCTCAGCAACCCCGCCTCAGGGTCGCCCCTAGAACCCGGCTGAGCTGACAAGGCACAGCTGCCCATGTCCTAGCCACCCCTTCAGGAAAAGTCCACCCTCCGCATGGGGTTGCAGAGAACACGCGTTTTAAATTTTCCTTCTAAAAACTTCTTCATTCGACTTAAGAGGCAAAAGAAGGTTACAGGCCACAATCAACAATCAACACGAGTCTCAGGAGGGCCCTGTCAGTAGGAAGCCCCGATTTCAGTTAACTCACAGCGGGCCTGGGCCAGCTGCGGAGACCCCTTGAGGCGACAATGGCAGCACGGGGCCACCATGCCAAGCAGTCATGCCAGCCTCGGGGTTTATTTAACCGAGTACCAATAAACCAACAGGACGGGAAAACAGACTCCCTCCTCGTCCTGGCGGAGAGAGACCTGAAGAGACAAGGTGACCGCCCACTGCCAGCAGCACCACTGACGAGACAGAGCCAAACACAGACGCCCTGCCTCCAGCCCAACCAGCTGGACCGGCGACTACTGCCCACTCCTGTGGAACAGCCCCCCCCCCAAGTCCAATCTGTTGGATTGTCCAACTCCTTCTCCTAACCTCCTTAAACTGCTGTGGGATATAATGTAAGGGAATTAAAATAGTATAACTTGGTAAATGTATCCAACACGTGAATGGATAAATGAACTGGTCCATCCACACAACGAAAGACCCCTCAGCAATGAATGAACTGCTAACATACACATGGATGAATCTCCAAATGACCACGCCAGATGACTTCAGATAGAAAAACAGGACCTACTCTGTTATTCCACGTCTATAACATTCCAGATAAAAAAAAACAATCTATCATGACAGAGAGATCAGCGGTTGCCTGGGGGCAAGGGGTGAGAGATTGATTATAAAGGCAGATGAGAAAATTTGGGGGGGGGGGTGATGGATATTTTCGTCTTGCTTGGCAATACTGTCACAGGCCTGTACATATGTCAAAACTCACCAAGTTGTACATTTTATATAAATACTTAAATATAGATATATATATTTGTAAAAAGACATTAAAAAAAGACTAAAATTCAATGAATTTGACTTCTCCAGGAGTTAACCATTGTAGAGGGCTCTAACCCAGGGCTGGCATCATGGGTCTCAACACGGTCTGTACCCTGGAGGGACAGGGACAACTCCGGGCTATTTCTGTTAGGCCTCCAGGATGGCCACAACTGCCACCGCTGACCTGGTCCACTGCATCCCCCATGAGGCTGACGGCAGATTGCTAACTTCTCATCTCTCCTGGAGAACTGTAGGAGTAGCCCAAATGACACACGAGGAAGCCAAGGCTCAGAGAGGAGCAACAAGGTGTCCCGGGTCACAGGTCATGGAGCAGAAGTGGACTGTGAGCCCAGGTCAAGGCTGGGCTGGTGGAGAGCCTGATGTTCATCACCACCCCACAACGTCACCATGAAATGCATCCCGGGTGGAGGGACTTACCACTTTAAAGCTAATCGACATTCACGTTCCTCATGTAGCAGCCACTGCAGAACTGGCTCAAAACAAGGAGCACCGTGTTTATTTCTGGGATGATCCAGTTTTGCTGATTAATCACTGGGGCAAATATTTATATATATACAAATCCCCAAGAACAGCAAGCACTGGGGCAGACCTTGAGCAGACAAAAGCTTCCCGTCACAGATTTCTGACTGGCTGAGCCGCCTGGCGGGAGGCTCAGTGTCACAGAGTGTAATGCCCACACACATCTTCCTCATTCCTTGAAGAACCATCAACTCACTCCTAACTGGTCCTCTGGGCCACAACGTGCCACATTTAACCCAACCAAATTGGTAAACTACAACCAAAGCAGAAAGCACCACTAGAGTTCCCAAGATATTGATTCAACTTGCTATTTGAAGAAAATTTTAAAATCTAGGCCTAAAAGGTATAAATGCCCGACCCACTGCCCTTAAATATCTTACCAAAACATCTGCTGTTCTGCGGCAGTTGAGAAAGAAAACGCACTCTGTAGAACAGATTAAATCCTCTAAAACTATCTTTAATACATACCCAAGTTCTAATGAATCGCCCAATTGTTTTCTGGTTCCAACTATAAAGGATCACAGATGTGTAATTCACAAGAATGTCTCACACGTATAAAAACGATTTATGGCAGGGGCTGTGTGACAGCAGAAATATTGTGACACACTGCAGGCCAAAAAAATTAATGCAAGCTACACAGTTCGTTGAAAATTTATAGGGCCACACTAAAATAAAAACCACTTTATTTAACCCAGTAATATACAACCATCGTTTCAACATGAAATCAATGTTTTAAAAGTTGCAACGAGTTATTTCACGTCCTTTTTTGCACGCAGTGTTTGAAGCCCGCGTGTGTCTACACTCACAGCCCGTCCCACTTGGGACTCACCACGTTCCAGAAGCTCAGAGCCGCACGTGGCCAGCGGCCAGCGCACTGGGCAGCGCAGGTACGACACCATCAGGGTAATAAAAATAGCTGGTTTAGTAACAACACATAGCATGCGGGTGAGCAAGAGCGACCAAACAAGCAGAGAAACGTGTTTAAACCCTCACGACTGAACTCCTTGTGGGAGGAACCGTGAGACTCCGCGTGGGGGTTTCAAAGGCAACGGCGCTAGGGGCTCGACGGTGGGAGAGCCGGGGGAAAGGAGAGCGGGGTAGAGGACTCAGGCCGGGAGGTCAAGGGCAGGGTCCGGGGTTGGGGGTCTGGGGTCTGGACAGGGGTCCAGGATCGAGGGCCCATGGTCTGGGTCCGGAACCGGGGCTCCGGGGTTTGAGTCCAGGGTCTGGGTCCGGGGTCGGGGGTCTGGACAGGGGTCCGGGATCTGGGGTCTGGGGCGGGATCTGCGGTCCGGGGTCTGGGCCGGGGTCCGGAGCCCTCCCCGGGCCGCCGCACGGCCGCGCGCTCCGACCCTCGGCGACAGGCAGCGGCGCGGGCCAATGGGGGGCGGGGGCGGGCGCCGGCGGCGGAGGCCCGGGAAGGCGGCGGTCGGCTACCTGAAGAAGAGGGTCCGGTACATCTGGTGCGCCTCGTAGTAGTCGCCCTTCTCGACGCTGGCGCGCAGCTTGCCCTCCACGCGCTGGACGCCGCCGCGGTTCCGGGCGCCGTTCCGGGCGCTCTCCTGCTCGGCCATCGCAGCCGCCGCCATCGGGCCGGCGCTCCGCGCAGGGCTGACGCTGTCGCAGGCGCGGTCGGCAGCGCCTCTCGGCTTCCGTCCCGGCGGCCGCCCGACGCCCTCTACGGTGGCCGCGAGGAGCCACGGAGCGCTGGGGGCCGGCGGGCGGACGAGCGGCCACGTGACCGCGGGGCGGGGGCTGCGGGGCCACCACGTGACCGCGGGGCGGGGCTGCGGACCGCGGCTACTTGACCTCAGGCGGGTGCGCTGACCTCACAATGGCGAGCGCACGTGAGGGCGGAGCGGATAGGCGCGGCGGAGGAGAAACTGAGGCTCGGGAGTCGCGGCGCTGCCCTACCCCCAGCCCCCCAGTGCCCGGGAGGGTAGTCGCGGGTGAGGCAGCTGGCGTTCCAGCGACCGCCGACACTTGAACCGTCCGGCCGCTCCAGCGGAGTTTCGGGCGGGCCGCCCGGAGGCCTGGGCGCCGCTGCAACCGCCCGCCTCAGCCGTGGCGCGGGCGCGCCCGGTCGTCAGCCCCGCAGACGGAGGCTCTCGGTTCCCAGCTGGTGCCCGCGGTGAGAGCCCGGGGGCTGTTTGAGGAGCAGTCCTGCCCTGAGAGGGGCCCCGAGATGCTCTGGTGACAGGGAGGGGGGGCGACAACGGCACGTTGAGTGTGCCATCGTTGTGTCAGAAACGGAGGGGAAGCACGTGTTTAGGTTTTTCCTCATACACGCGTGTTTGCAGAAGGATAAGAAAGTGGTGACACGGTGATAGGAACGCTCGTCCCGGGGCAGCTGGTCTGGGGTAACCCTGGCTCGGCCTGAACTAACGCACCTCCGCCACGGCCTCAAACCCAGCCCGTCCACCCCGTGCCCCCGCTGAAGCCAGGAGCGCGGGCAGCCTCCTCACAGGGAGGCACGCGGCGTGAGGAACAGCGCCCCCGCGTGTCTGACGCGCACCCCTTGTTCTAAGAAAGGAGAAACGAATGGAAGCTACGCTTCCCCCGACGTTCTCCCTTTGTGGAGCCGCTTTCCCGACGGGTCCCCAGCGGGGCTCGGCGGAACCCCACCTTCTCGCTCCTCCAGAGAACAGCCGGTTACGGGTCATCTGCCTGGACAACCGGTTGCCCCTGAAAATCGACAGACGGGAGGTGGAGGCAGGAGGGAGCCTTCGCGGGCACCGCTCTCTCCGGGGACCTTGGCGCTCGAGTCCTGCCACCTGCCCCGTCCAGCGTTTCCTCAGCGTCACTCCTCCCGCTGTCCCGACCCCCAGTGTCACCTCCTCAGAGGGCTGCCCAGCCCCTTCTCTCGTGGCACGTGGGCCTCCCTCAGCTCCGCCCTTGCTCGCAGTGACCTCCGCGCGGTGCGGCACACACCGGCATCCGGTAAACACGGAGCGAACGAACTCTGCTCCGGCTTGATGGGGAGCCGTGCCAGCGCCCACCCTCAGCAACAGCGGCCCAGGGACAAGCGCTCCTCCGAGGAGACCCATCCCCTCTTCTCCCAAGTTTCTCCTCAAGCAATCTTCTCTGCACTGCAGCCTGTTCTCCACGTAAGGTGGCCATGGCCCAGGGTAAAGCTGGGGGAGCTGTGTGAGGACACGTCTCCATTAAAAAGCCCGTGACATAGAACGTGGCAGAAAGAACAGGCACATCTAGTCGTTCCTCCCCCAGACCTCCACGGGCAGAAACAAAAGCAAATTGAGAAAAGGGAAATATACTGTTTATTGTTCATTTGAAATATCACATGCACTTTTAAAAATTAAAACTCTTTATTTAAACATTTCAACAGCATCTTATTAATTTGGTGGCAGCAAAGGAAGGACTAACAAAGACAAATATTTTGAAAAGCATTTACAAAAATACATTGCACAGAGTCCTATCCTGCATCATTAAAAATAAATTAATATTCAAAATATTTCCACCCAACTCCCAAATTTAGTTTTATATAAGAAATTTTGATTTATATATTTATCCTGTAATATATGAAACATCTGTATACATTTTATCCAACTTAACTGCATAGGCATTAGTTCCAATTCTAAGAGTGAAAAAAATGCTACTTTATGTAGTTTTTGTATATTTGAGGACTGTTGTGCAATATACATAAAACTCTTAAGAAAACCAGTCAGCACCATCATTTTATCTTTTTCTGAAAATACAACATTTATGGTACACAAAAAAAACTGTCTTAACCCAATAAAACTTTAAGGTAAAACATCTGTGACATTTGACGTGCCTTGCAGACACCTCATTTATAAAGTCTGCTCAATGAAGAGTCAATATTAAATATTAATTATAACCAAACGAATCTCTTGGGAAGTGAGTGAGAATGGCCGACAGTCGCAATACAAGGCAAACCCCACCTGCACCGGGAGGAAGCACAGCTATGAGAACAACGATAAGCATAAAATGCAACAGTTTCAGGAATGTGCCGCACCGGACAACCTCCTTTGATAACCATCAGTGGAATAAAAACAAGCCTCTGAAAGATTTAGAGCATGTTAGTGTTCACTTTTCAGCAAAATTCAAAACAAAACCTGAAAACACCCGGAAGGTTGGATTTCTTGGTTCCTATTCACACTGTGGAAGGAAACCTCCGGGTGGCCCAGGGGGCTGAGCCTGGTGGGGCACCTGAGAACTCTACGGACGTGTCTGTTGGGATCCAGACCACCCCCTTCAAATCAGACTCACTTCAGCTACGACAGAATGAATGGATATTAGCACACTGAGTCCTGACTCTGAAAATCCTTCTCAGAAGTAGGAGCAGACTAAGCAGAAAAACCCATTTCTGTTATTTCCCCACCTGGTAATTTAAAACAACTACTGGTGCTGAATAAAGGAGAAATACATCCTAAAGGAAAGGAGTGCTGAGTTCTGAAATTTGGTGACACTTTTTGCCTGAAAGAAATGTGTGCTGGATTGAACAGCTGTAATATATCTGCCCCCAAAAGTCCTTTAAAAGGGCTGCCAAAGGCTAAATATCAAAGCTTCAAGAACACTTCAAACATTTTAACTTCATCTGCTCTGTTCCTGATGTCAAGAAAATAAAAAGAGCTTTACGTTCAAAAACAAATCTCCAAAACAAAGTGAGTAGACTTCCACAGAGATCGCCCACGGCTGACGGATCTCCAGGAACCCAAGTACTCAACATGCAGTGTTTTCTGTGGACAGAACAGCAAGCCGGGCTCAGAGCCTTCCCCGCTTCCATGTCCACGTCCTCCTGCTGGCAGTTGTAACATTTATTTAAGGGGTGATGTGATCCTGTTGTTCTACATGCCTCATTCAGGAAGGATTCCAGTGTTTCAGGCTGTCCCAGTATATACAAAATGTACAAGAACAGTAGTGGCTTGTTTACTCGACAGGCTCTCCGTGGACTCTGAACCGGTAAAGACACGTGTATTCAGGGTGGCCCCAGTTGGAAACAATCCGAAGTTCCACAATTTGGAAAGCTCTTTCAGGTCTTTTCTGAAATTGAGGGGAGGGGGAATCACACTTATTTTATGTTAATACCCCCAGCCCAATCACTTCCCCAACTACTGTATTTGAGAGGAAGTAGCGAAGTTGGAAATTGTTTTTCAATATGAACTAAGTCATCTGTCATAGGACACAAAGCTCAGGTAAACCTGAGAACTCCTTATGAGCCAGAGATGTACCTTCCATTTCAGTACCTGAAGACAGGTTCCTGCAGAGCAAGATAGACACTAAAAAGGTTCATTCGGGAAAAGAAGAGCTGGGGAGCTCAGATGCACTTTTCTTAGAGGCTGACCCTCACACACTCTAGACAGTTTTGTTAATGTCTCCAGGTCCCGTCACACGAGAGAAGGCCAGGGGACTCAGGAACCCACAGACGGGTGTGACCGCACAGGTCCTTACCAGCACATGGAACATCTGCAGCGACTCCCCTTCTTGATCGTACATAAACTGTCCCAGAAGCTGCCCTTCTTCTTGATATTCATTGTCTAATCCCTGAAACCAAAACCATACAGTCAGTAAATAATGGAAAAGAGACAGTGAGTTAATTAGGATTGAGCTGGGAAAGTGGCCACTGAAGGGGTGATAAGGCCTTCTCTCTTGGGGAAGGCTTCACACAATCCATGACAACCCTACGAGGGAGGTACTATTCCTCCCATTATACAGTTGAGGAAATTGGAGGCTGAAAGAGGGCAAGCGGCAGAGAATGACTGTCCGACTGCACAGACCACACTCGGTACCCGTATGGCCCACTGCTGCTCTCCACATTCCAAAGTGGAGACCCAGGATACCCGATGAGCCCGTGGGAAATGAGAACAGTCAGCAGAATGTGGTGCCCAGAGGAGATCAACTCACACAGAAAGTAGAAGGGTGGGTGCCAGGGGCGGGGAGGGTCAGTATTTCATAGGGACAGTTTCATTTGGGGAAGATGAAGAGTTTTGGAGATGGATGGTGGTGATGGCTGCACAGCAATGTGAATGTGCTTAATGCCCCTGAAATGCACACTGACAAGTAGTTAAGAGGGTAAATGTTATGTTATGTGTATCTGACCACAATAAAAAGTAACCAGTAGGAAATAGAGGTGACTACTTGAATGTCTGTTGCACATGGGACAGGACATCCTACGTATGAAAATCCACGGAAGGAATTACAGGCAGTAAGCAGAGGAAGCTAAATATAAAATAAAGACTGACAGGGAAGTGGTACCTTAACGGAATGACGTGATTAATAGTTATACATTAAAAAGCTCAAATATTCATAAGGAAACTAAGATCCCAAAAGATAAATGAATATAAACAGAACTAGAATCTACAAGAAGAGAAACACACGTGAGATACATAGAAATGTAGGTTACAATGTTTTCACCTACCAAGTTGGCGGAGTTTAAAAGAAAGAGGACTCAGTGAGAAAGGGACCATGAGATAAATCACACTTCTCTGATACACTGACAGAAATGCTCATGCCCTCTCCACACCCTTTGAGTCAGCAATGCCACTCTGACTGTCTCGTCTAAGGAAATAACGGAAGATGTTGCACTTACCCTGAAACTCGGAAAATTCAAATACTCAACTATAGGAGACCAGGTAAGGTAAATAAAGGTTTAGTGATACAATGGTATTTTATGCTACTATTGAAAGATGTGTCTATAGAGTTAATCGCCATGGAAAAATATTTATGGTAAATTTGTTTTTGTTTTGTTTTTTTGTGAGGAAGATTGGACCTGAGCTAACATCTGCCAATCCTCCTCTTTTTGCTGAGGAAGACTGGCCCTGGGCTAACATCCATGCCCATCTTCCTCCACTTTATATGGGATGCCGCCACAGCATGGCTTGACAAGCAGTGTGTCGGTGCGAGCCCGGGGTCCGAACCAGCGAACCCTGGGCCGCCATAGTGGAGTGTGCGCACTTAACCACTTGCGCCACTGGGCCGGCCCCGTAAATTTGTTTTTTTAAGGCAGGAAACAAAATTTTATGAACTGTGTTGTCTCAACTATATTTTTTAAAGGGAAAAAGAAGAGACCAAAAAATGCTACAATATTCATGGTGACTTCTCTAGGTGCTGGGATTCTAGGTCGTGTTTTTCCATCTTCCTTATTCTTTTCTGTAAATTCAACACCATACCGTTGTCAGAAGTGTCTTTACAGCTGAATAGACCAGAGAGATGGAATAAAATTCTCCAGGTCAGGCAGGCTTATTTTCATCTGTCCAGCACCACACACAAACTGGACCATCAGTTAACACGCTCCTTTTACCCTCCCTGGGAAAAGTAATAGAATATTCCCCTCAACATTTCATCTGCATCCTCAAGAGTATTAAAGGGCAGAGGGAGGACAGATAGCTACCCCCTGCAAATACACTCACATCATCAGCCTTTACAGGCTCATCTTTGGGAAATTCCCAGGATGGGATGGGGAAGAGAGTGCCTCTTGGCATCTCCCGGGACCAAGCACACTCACGTAGACTGTGAAGTCCTTGGGGGCGCTGGTGATGTTGCCCGTGGGTGACAGCGTCTTTGGTATGTGCTCCAGTGTGAAGGTGGTCGGGCGGATCTTCATTGATAACCTCACCACAAGGTAGCCCTGGGAGCCTTTGAATGCCCAGCAGTTACCTGGATATATGTCAGGCTGGGGAAAAGGCAAAGTACTAAAACTTAATAGTTGAACAGGCTCTTAACCACTGAAAAAACAGAAGCGATAAGAGAAAAGACTTATAATGTTGGAATATAAATAAAAGAACTTTTGTGTGGTAAAAATCACCATGAGCAAAATCAAAAGGCAGACTGGGGAAAGGGGTGTGCAACTTAAATCCCAAAGGGTCACAATGGCCAGCACAGAAAGTCAAGGTAGCAGGGCTCAGAGAAAGGTGGGAAAACACACAGTCAAGTCAGAGAAAAGTAAATGTAAATGGTCCTCGAACATACGAGAAGATGTTCCACTCACATGACAAACGAGAAACACACATGTACAGGACAGAGTGTTACCACTTCTCACCTAACAAACTGACAACAACCCAAAAGTTTGACAAAATCTGTTAACACTGTGCGGAAATGCACGCTCTATCTCATACACTGCTGGTCCACGTCAGGATGGACAACCTCGGGACATACACTGCTGGTCCACGTCAGGATGGACAACCTTGGGACATACAGCGCGGGTCCACCTCAAGATGGACAACCTCAGGAAGACCATTTGGCAACATCCAGCAGAACTGATTATGCATTCACTCTCTGACCTGGTAATCCCACTTCTATCCCTAAGATATACTGGCAAAAATACAAAATGACACAGACATAGGATACTTATTGCAAGAGTACTTTTAATAGCAAAAGAGGAGCCATGTGCCTTTGGATAGGGCCTCACTGAATAAGCTGTGGGACACCCTGCAGGAAGGTGTCAGGCAGCTGGGTGGCTATGCGTGCTGACCAGAACACGCCAAGTGAAGGCAGCAAAGCACACAGCACGCCACCTTGTAAGAGAAAGCAGGAGGGAAAGGGGCGAGGACACGACAATACGTGCATATTTATTCATGTTTTCATAAAGGAAAGATGGAATGACGTGCCCACATTCATTTCCGGTGTATCCTCTGTGCCAGCTACTGCCTTATTGCCTCTCGGCTCCAAGTTCACCCTCTGGCCTGCCCTGTGAAAATGATCTGGGCCCTTTCAACAGTTTCCCTTCACCAGCCCAAAGATTAAGCTCTGTCCACAGAAGGGGCTGGAGGGATGCTGCAGCTGCTCCTGGCATCCCTCACGGGAGTTTTTTGAAGCAGAGTGCCTCTTGTGAGTCACCTCATGTGAACAGCTGTCCCCAGCACCCTGGAGGGTGGGTTTCTGGCAAGTTCCACCAGTGTGGCCCCATGCAGTGAGCCATGGCTGTGCCCTCTACAAAAAGGTCTGGATCTGAGCCCTGGGGTTGGATTGGGAAGACGCCATCTCGGGTGCCCTGCCTCAGTCATAGGAGTAGGAGCAGGAGCTGATCCTTATGTCTGCCATTCCTCGATTGTTTACTTCTCTCTCCTACAGTCCCATCACAGTTAACAGTTCCTTATATTCACCTTTCCCGTTCAGGTCACTGTATGGTTTCTCCTGAGAGAACCCTATCGAGTGGGCTGGTCTCCCACTCTCTTGTTCGCGTACACCTAAGGTCTCAAGTACTCGCTACATCCCAACCACCAGATCCACTCAGCACAGTGGTGACAGTGTTGTGGACCAGTGGGATGTTTTGGGGAATGTCAAGAATATCAAGACTCTCGGGGGCCAGCCCCGTGGCTTAGTGGTTAAGTGCGCGTGCTCCGCTACTGGTGGCCCGGGTTTGGATGCTGGGCGTGCACCGACACACTGCTTCTCCGGCCATGCTGAGGCTGCGTCCCACATACAGCAACTAGAAGGATGTGCAACTATGACATACAACTATCTACTGGGGCTTTGGGGAGAAAAAGGGAAAAAAAGGAGGAGGATTGGCAATAGATGTTAGCTCAGAGCCGGTCTTGCTCAGCAAAAAGAGGAGGATTAGCATGGATGTTAGCTCAAGGCTGATCTTCCTCAAAAAAAAAAAAAAAAAAAAAGACTCTTGGGGTGGGCCCAGTGGCGCAAGCAGTTAAGTGAGTGCACTCTGCTGCGGCAGCCCAGGGTTCGCCGGTTCAGATCCCGGGCGTGCACTGACGCACCACTTGGCGAGCCATGCTGTGGCAGCGTCCCATATAAAGTGGAGGAAGATGGGCATGGATGTTAGCCCAGGGCCAGTCTTCCTCAGCAAAAAGGAGGATTAGCAGATGTTAGCTCAGGGCCGATCTTCCTCGCAAAAAAAAAAAAAAAAGAATATCAAGACTCTGAACCATATTATGGCAAAGAGCAGACTGGTGCAGCCTGAGGCAACTCGTGAAGGGTCCTGTTGGCACCGCAGGCCACATGCCAGAAGCTGTGCTGGTGTGCATGGCAGAGTCTGCACCTGCCTGCAATGGCTCTCTCGGGACGGCCTGGAGAATCTGAGAGGCACTGACGACTGAAGGAGAGCCAGCAGTCGTGCGCCTCAGACACTTCCGCTGGGTAACCAAGGACAAGACAATTATCAGGACAGATCAGAGGATCCGAAATCTTAAGTTGACTGATACTTACTTAATGCTCAACTTAATTCAAGAATTCTTTAAGACTGGACTTGTGTTTTTTTAAATGAAAGATAGCTATCATGTGGATGTTTCACATAAAAGAAATTACTTGAATTATCTTCAAAAAATGTCATTAAGATAAGGCAGCTTTTTAGTACCAAGGTAAAGTAAATGTATCCGACAATTTAAATTCTTCATCCTTTAGTCCTTTAGTCGGTACAACCAACTGCGTAGAATAAGGCCCTGTACAAGCAGTGCTGCTCCCAGAGAGAGGGGCGACGAGTGCCCGGTCAGCGGTGAGTGCCCAGTAAGGACCGCTGGAAAGGGAGGGTTTTCCTTGTCAGGCTAATGTGCTTGTCCCCACCTGTGCCATCGCTCTGAAAACTGGAGAAAAGCACAACCTACATCTCCCTGGGGGTGCCCTCCAGCTGGACAGTGAGCACCGTCCGCTCACCACATCAGGACGCCTGACAGACAGGACAGGAACCACCAACACGGTGAAGACGTGATCCCCACCTGCACATCATCAAAACACATGCTGAACAACCTGATGGTACTAGAAGTCGCCCTGCGAGGCCAGAAGGGGACCAGAGGGGACTTAGATGTGCTGGGACAGCTGTTTCTTTGTCTGGTGCTAGTTCCACAAATGTGTCTGCTTTATGAAAATTCACTGAGCTGTACACTTATTTGCATACTCTTCTGTGTGTATCTTATACCTTAATAAAGCTACAAAACACATATCACTAAATCGGTCAAAACCAGCCTCTGATTATGCCTGAGGCCTCCCCAGCCCCATGGCAGTCAGGAGCCCTCACGGTGACAGTGACAGCACTCGCTTACCTGGATCACGACGCGGGGTGACTGGGAGAAGTACCACAGCGGGATGCCGAATAGGCTGATCAGCGCTGTCTTGGTCTCGTAGGTCTCAGCACAGCGAGTGCTCAAGATGCTGCCACCTGAGAGCAGAGGGGACGTTTTTTTTTTTGTGTGTGTGAGGAGATCAGCCCTGTGCTAACATCCGCCAATCCTCCTCTTTTTTTGCCGAGGAAGACGGCCCTGGGCTAACATCCGTGCCCATCCTCCTCCACTTTATATGGGACGCCGCCACAGCATGGCTTGCCAAAGCAGTGCGTCAGTGCGCGCCTGGGATCCGAACCAGCGAACCCCGGGCCGCCGCAGCGGAGCGCGCGCACCCAACCGCTTGCGCCACCGGGCCGGCCCCCAGGGGGGATGTTTGATATTGGGAGCAATGTCAGTACCCATCTTAGGGACTGATTTGAAATTTTGTAAAAATTCCCAAGTTTTTAACTTGTAAAAGAACCTTCTGCTTTAACACCTGCCCCATTCTTAATTTTACTTTTCCCAAATTCAGGTTAGTACTTTGCAATTGCTTTAGGACACACAATCTGTACCTATCGAACTGGAAAGATTCCTAAAATACTGGCTTCCCCCTAGCCCCTTATCTGCTACTACAGGGACAGTGACGCTAAATGAACTTTTGTTCATGTTTTTAAATAAAGAATAATGATCCCACCAGGCCCCAGTGTCACCTAGCAGGTGACCTTTTAGAGGGCCTACTTCATGAGCCAAAGTGATATAACATTATGACAGTGACCCACTGCTGGGGGGACAGAGAGTGCCTGCTGACACGTCCCGGGTTTCTATTTGAGGTAACAGAATTATTCTGGAATTAGATAACAGTGATGGTTGCACGACATAATGCATATACTAAACACCAAGGAACTTTACACTTCAAAATGGTGAATTTTATGTTATGTGAATTATATCTCAATAATAAAAAAGAAGAACTAAAAAAAAAAAGAGTCCAGTTTGCCCCTCCACAGGAAATCGGGCAGACAGGATGTTGGTGCCAAAGCAGGCTGTAACAAACAAGTCAGTAGGGGAAGCAATAACAAAAAATTAAAGATAAAAACAAACAAATAAATAAATAATAAAACTCCTGAAAAGTTTGTATCCCAAGAGGCACCTGCAGCCCTCCCATCCGCTAATGGGGGAAGGGGATTGCCGGGGGAATTTACATTTTAAACAAGAAAACAAAGTGATTTGATCCACCTGATCAACAGACCTGCCTTTCCAAACCACTGAATTATCTTTTTAAAATACCCTATTCTCATTCTAAAAAAAGCGTCGTCTTAAATATGGTGACTCATTTTTTAAACTTATAAAGAGTCGATAAATGCTTTGTTTAGTAACAGAACCTTTTCAGTTCAGCCTCATCAGGATTATCAAAATTCTGAATTAATGATATACAAACCTGTAAGGATTAATTATGCTTCTTCTTTTTTTCTTTTTTAAATACAAGGGTTGGGCCCCATGTCCTTGCGGTTTCATTCATTCATTCATTTATTTTTGTGAGGAAGATCACCCCTGAGCTAACATCCATGCTAATCCTCCTCTTTTTGCTGAGGAAGACCGGCTCTGAGCTAACATCTATTGCCAATCCTCCTCCTTTTTCCCCGAAGCCCCAGTAGATAGTTGTATGTCATAGTTGCACATCCTTCTAGTTGCTGTATGTGGGACGTGGCCTCAGCATGGCCGGAGAAGCCGTGCGTCGGTGCGCGCCCGGAATCCGAACCCAGGCCCCCAGTAGCGGAGAGTGCACACTTAACCGCTAAGCCACGGGGCCGGCCCTAATTATGCTTCTAAGAAATAGTGACAACTATTGGTCCCAATTGAATGGTTAAAATATCATTTGATGTCTCTGAATTAAAAACGATTTCTTCAGAAATCAATGAATTTCAAAACGTAAATAAAATCACTTAATATTCTAAAAAAGTCATTCTAAACAAAATATACACTGAGAACAGTTAATAGCCTTACTGACTTGTCTCTAACATTGGAAGGATTTGGTGGTTTTTACATGGGACAGCAGTTCCTGTCCACCACGTTAAGATCCCATAGGACAGTGAATGGCAGGAGTCCAGACCAGCCTGTAGAGCTGACGGGGACTGGGTTCTGGACCCAGAACACTCGTTCAAGGCTGACATCAGATTTCCTAAACTACTGGGATAAGGTAAAGTAAACAGACTGGGGGTTGTAAAAATCACTACTCCTCCTAGAGGATTCTGCAGCCCTTTAATATACTAAAGTGTATTAAGAAACTCCTTTCTTCTGAGAGAGATGATGTTAGTCCACTAGCCCTCATCTGTAATTCCTAAATAATAAAAATTCAGAAAACCAAGATTTACTGTAACATATATGGTGGCAAAACCTTCCCTAAACGGACATGTCATTTATAGCCTTGATGTGTCTCACGTAGTGAATGTTCACCTACCTCTCCACAAAAATGTTCCTATGTGTGATGGGTGTGGGGGCCTAGATGTCACCGAGGGTCTGGTGATGGAAGGTATGGGACCACAGTACTCCACTAAGCCACAATTCTGATTTTTCAAATACATCTGGCCCTGAAAATTCTTGTCTGGGGCCTCTGTACATGTAACACGCAGCACTTCCCAGACTTAATGGACCACATTTTGTTTTTCACTTCTTTAGGGAACCAAAATAGCACCACCATAACCCTATTCATTTAGTCTGCTTTCTTTTCTTGACAGATATTGGCTATTTTTCTGTCTATTAACTATCTCCCCCACTGGAGGGGAAGCTCCCGGAGCGCATGGACTATGGTTCACTGCTGTGTCCCTGGCACACGGCAGACATTTAAACAATCAATCGTCAAATGCCTGAGGAACACGTATTCACATGACAGTGAACACTAGTGTTCTGGGAAACATAGTTTGAAAAATGCTGCCCAGTATGAATTTCTTTACCAGACTTCTATACTTAAAAAAAAAAAAAACAACTTTACAACATACAAGTTCATAAATAAATAACCAACCCGTATTTCTGTGGTGGTAAACCCCGATAAAGCTGAAGAACCACTGTTCCGGAGAGACCCTGACTGTACCTGAAACTAGAACTCCAGGACTCGCCTAGAATAAGGCACTCTCTCAGATCTTTACACGTTCTAACGAGTTCCTTGCTGTTGGAAGTGGGGTAGGGAACAGCTTTTCAAGTGGGCATTTCACGCAGCAATTAAGAGTCTCCTTACTCACCACCAGATTCCAGAGCGAAGTCCACCATGCCAGTCTTGTCTTGGGAATACAGCTTCAGAGCGTTGTTCACAATGATGCGTGCTTGCTGGATGGAGCAGGCACAGAAGCAGAAGACCAGACACCAGAAGAGGGGAGAAAGACAGGCGTTAATGACACAAAGGCCACATTTCTATTCAGAACATGTTTTCAGTGAACGATATTTGGGGATAACAGGCATGGGAGTGCTTCAGCACCTCCAAGTTCAGCCCTGCACCTGCCTGCTGAGCCACCAGGTAGAGGTGGAGAATGTCAGCCTTCCTCCCAGGGCTCAGATAGTCACAATCTGCTCTGAACCAGAAACCCCCTGGCGGCCACAAAATGTGGATGACACGGGGACTGGAGTTAGGAGCTGTAGCTGGGTACTGCATTACCCATGTAATGTTTGTGTCATTTCAGAAGGTATGCAGCCACCCAGGTAGAGAGGATCTTTGGGACAAAAAGACTAATGAAGGATAAAGTACCCCCAAGAAGTAGCTTCATCACAACAGCAGTAGCTAAAAGTTACTGAGCAATGACTTCTCCACACCGCGCTGCACTAAGCATTCTATGTCATAACCACATCCCTGAGACCATTCTTAGAACAAGACATCAGAATCGGCTAGCCTAACAACTAGATCATCAGTTTCATCACAACATGACTTTTAAATATTTCTCATTATCAACTTACCGCTTCTGTTATTCCTGAAACCCCTGCCTCATTCACGGTAGATACTACAGTTTCAGAAGTTGGCATCTGTTTTGTCACAGAAATATGGTGGGTGATGTTCTTCAGTATCTGCAGCTCTAAATCTCGTAATAAAACCTGTAAGTCATCCTTGCTCACAAAGTGAGAAGACAATTTCTGCAGCAGCCATTCGAGAGAACGATCTTGCTGGTCACCAGAAAACATGAGCTTTAGAGTTTCTCTGACCTGAGCATCCACCTAGTGAAAACATCAGTAAATATAATGTGAATTCACAGTTTTTAAGTAAATCATTTCAACTCTTCACTTCTATCACCTTAGATATCTGGGAATTATCATACAGCTTCTCAAAATCCATAATGTAAATGCGACACAACTTTTTCCCTTCAGAACCCCTCCAAAAATGTTGGAATACATTAAAGAGAATAGGAATAGAAAAGGGCATGGCATAGATGAAATGTCTGCCCACAAACACAGGAAGGAAAGAGGCTCTGTCCCTCTGTCCGCCTGCGTGTGCCCCTCAGCAAGCCCTTATGAAGCACGCCTGGGGGTGAGGTGCAGAGACGGAGGAGTCCCCTGCTTCAGATCCAGTCTGGTAAGGAAACAGTCATATAAATAACTTAAAATGTACCTTTATGTTTGCTAGAAACGTCCATGTGCATTATTTCTACACACACCTACAATTACGTATGTAACTTTCTCTTCTTGCTTCATAAAGCATGGAGGGGGGAGAAGCACAAGAAAAAGCACAGCATTCTATAATATGCCCACAGATCTAACAGTCACTTAAAAAGCTCTGACACCACCGTTCAGTCAACCTCTCCCCTAGCCAGGGACATTCTGGCCACCCCCAGCCTCAGGCCCCTCCAGCCCTGACCTCACAACACTCAGCACACTTTCCTCATGTCCGTCTGCAGTGGTGCTTCCATTCTGCAGGAGGAGTCCCAAGAGTGTGGCTGCTAGCTTCAAAGAGTGTGTGTCTTTTTTTTTTTTTTTTTGTGAGGAAGATCAGTCCTGAGCTAACATCCACGCTAATCCTCCTCTTTTTTGCTGAGGAAGACCAGCTCTGAGCTAACATCTATTGCCAATCCTCCTCCTTTTTTTCCCACCAAAGCCCTAGCAGATAGTTGTATGTCATAGTTGCACATCCTTCTAGCTGTTGTATGTGGGACGCGGCCTCAGCATGGCCGGAGAAGCGGTACGTCAGTGCGCACCCGGGATCCGAACCCGGGCCGCCAGTAGCGGAGTGCGTGCACTTAACCACTAAGCCACAGGGCCGGCCCAGAGTGTGTGTCTTTGAGAGTGGTTCATATCCTAAGATTTTTTTCCCCAGAAGGTTGTAGGCATTCAGAATGCCGCCAGCCACAAGGAAGCCTGTTTCCCCAAGTTAGCAGTGGATGTGACTGTCACCATTCTTGCCAACGAGGACTGAAGAACGGTTGTTCATCTTAATCCACAAACCAATTAGTGAGACTGAATCACTTGCTCACATGCTGTGCCATTATTTCCACTGAGTTTCTTCCTGCCACCCTTAGGAGCTCTTTGCACAAGAGATAATTTTATCATATGTATTACAAATCCTTTTTCCCAATCTACCATCTGACTTTGACTTATGATTTGCCTTTCAAATGTTTGTTTTCTCATTTTCACGCAGCTATAAATGTCCAGATTTCCTCTTTTGCGTAAGGATATATGGGCCTGAAACAATGTCCATGATATGTCACGACAGGAAGCAAAGCTACAGAGTGCAATATGAGTTTACTTTGGTGAAAAGACATAAAAATAGCCCATCCCCAAGTAAATGTTAGTATGTGGCTATGGTCAGAAAGAAAGCATAGAATGATACATACCTAGGTGTTAACATGTTATTGGAATGGGGGAAATTTAAGGAGAGTTGAATTTTTCTTTTTTGGTGAGGAAGATCAGCCCTGAGCTAACATCCATGCCAATCCTCCTCTTTTTGCTGAGGAAGACTGTCCCTAGGCTAACATCCGTGCCCATCTTCCTCTACTTTATATGGGACACCACCACAGCATGGCCTGACAAACGGTGCATCAGGGCGCACCCAGGATCTGAACCTGGGCCGCCAGCAGCGGAGCGTGCACACTTAACTGCTACACCATGGGGCTGGCCCCGAGGAGAGTTGAATTTTTAGTTATTTTAAATGTTTAAAATTTTCTAGTAAAATAAAATTTTTAAAGGAAGTTGAAATTAAACAATAAACATTAGACATCAACTCAAGTGTTCTTTTACTTTCTATGATAAACCAAGGAAACTTACTTTTTCATGGATTGTATCCACCTTCTCACAGCTGGTTTTCAAATGCTGCCAATTTGACAATTCTGATTTCAGATGACCCAGCTCCAACTCAAGATGCCTCACAACAGAAAGGAGGTGCTGCCCTTCGTCAGTTCCACTGCGAAATCAACGTGAGGAGGAAATAAGTCACAAGTGCTTCAAGAAAACGCAGTCAATAAACACAAAGGAGAAACTGACCACATTCACAGGTCAGTCAACACTGTAAATATATCAACTTGTCCTACGTTAACATGGAAATGTAAAGCCAGTTTCAAGCCAAAACCCCAGAGACTTCTTCCACATTGATGCACACACATGTACACAGACACGAGACCTACTCAGGCAAGACCACCCAATGCCGTCAACACTGGCTCTTTCAGTGGTAAGTGAAAGACCTCTCAAAACTATTTCATGTTTAAAAACTGTGTCTATCTCCTTAAAATTATAAAAAGACTTCAGAAATGAGACAGTATTTATATATAATCATTATAAAGCTGAATATGAATTTTTCATTCTAATGGAAGGGATAACTGAACTAAAACTGTATGGCTTCAGGGTTTGCTTTAATAATTCCATTTTTATATGGGAACTATACATTATAATATAAAATTCTGTGATATTACATTTACACTGGCTTATAGGCAGGTACAGTTGTTGAGACACCAACAATTCATATCTCAAAAAAGTACACTCTGGGATACACATCTTAGGAGCTCATAATAGCCTATGAAAACCCCTTTTTACTGAAATGAAGGCTCTGAAAGAAAAGCAGAATGTGCTCTCACACTTACACCCATCCTTACGGAAGGACATACGGGAGCTGAAATTGTGATACAGGTTCTACACAAATGCACAGGAGCCAGAGACAGGAAATGGGAAGTTAAAGCTCATCGTCTGGGCCTCCTGGCTCGAGGATCAGGCATCAATGGGGCAATGAAAGGGTCAGGACTGATGTGAGTGTGTGCACACACACGTGTGGAGAGCCCCTGTGGATCCAGTGAAAGGTGTGCAGAAGAAACACAACCCAGGTGGTGAGGAACCAAGGACCCCCCCCCCCCCCCCCAGCAAACCGCTGCGGGACCAGGCTGCTCAGATGGCAAAGACCCGGCAGAGGAGGCGCAGGGCCACTGCTGCGGAAGGGAGGAGGCTGGAGCCTTGGTGAGAACTGCCCATTTCAGAAGGCAGGGGTCTTCCCACTGGAAAGGCTGCTGGGGCGGGGACAAGGCCTGAGCTTTGATGTCAACGGTGCCAGCAGAGGTCCAGTCACAGAAGTCTACCCTCCACTGTGACATGTGCTCTCACGTGGGCCCCGTCCCATCTGCGCCCCGAGGGGGCCCTCCAAGCACACCTGAGTGGTGAGTCTCTCCAGGCCAAAGAGGGGGGCACCACCATCTTTGGGGGTGCCACGTGAAGAGAAGTGGATAGTAACAAGCCCCTCAGACCCCACTCTGTCCTCGGGGGGGGGCTCCAAAGGGTCTCCCAGAAAGATACACAGCTCGGAATGTTTCCACCTACAAGGCCCAGTGACTCCAGGTGCAAACAGCGTCCCCTCATTAACGACTGCTGCGGCTCCACACAACAAGAGAGAAACACAGAAGACCAAGTAGTAATTAATTTGAAATTATCCTACCTAATTGTTCTTAGCTTGGTCTGTTCTAATTCCTTCTGGATGGCCTAAAAAGTATGAGAAACAATCTGTTTAAATATACAAGTTATATAACTAGCTTTTCATAAAATTATACACTTAAATATATATATATATATATATATATAACTACATATATTTAACTGGGATTTTTCTCCCCTTAATTCAAAGTCCAGACCTGCCTGTTGGCTGGAGATGAGGGGTGTTTATCTTATCTTTCAAAGTAAACTTGTAAAAGACATACAACATATACTCAGAGAGGGGCATAAATCACACAGGAACAGCTTGATGGGTTTTCAAAATCAAGCAGGTCCTGTAACCAGCACTCAGGCCAAGAAGCAGAACGTTGCCACCACCTTTGGGAAGTGTTTTTTAAATGTGGAAGGACAAGGAAAAGGAAATGACAAATTTACACATGAAGATATAACTTATTAACATGGTCTGTTTGAAGACGGAGGAGCGGACAACACAAAGTCGAATACCACATCTGTTCAAACTACAATTTAACCGAGGTCCGGATCTTCCCAGCACACCATGGGACCACACGAGCACATGAACTCGTGCTGTATTCCTAGCAAGAGGCCAGCGTCTTCCTTGGGCCCCTCCTCTTCCCCTCGGTACCATGGAAACATCTGATCAACTAACCAACTGAACTTGCCTGATTCTGACATGGTCAGAACATGGCAGCCGTCCCAAGGTCCCCAAAGGCTTATGCCACGTCTAACCCTGAGGTCAGACAACAAAGACGCCCTCTCTAATATGCCCTGCTTGGCGTTCAGCACTCATGATGCAGGGAACCTGAAGCCAGCACTCCATAACCTCTAGGGCTTAGACCAGCACAAACATCCTGGCCTCCTTCCTCTGCCTTTACCAACTTCTGAATAATAACCGACTTTTCCACCGGAAAATTAATTTTGTCTGTCAAAAGATGCCGGTCCTTCATTCTCCCTCTAAAGACAATGTCACTTTGTGGAAGGCTGCGTGACATTGAGGGGAAACAGGGACCCTGGAGCCGGGCACGGCTAGATCTGAGTCCAGGGCTGACTGGACCCTGGAGAGCCATCGCTCTCACAGCCCTGCTCTGTGCCCTGGCTGCTCCTGGGCTCAGGCTTCCCCCTCCAAAAGACTCCTTGGAACCGGTGAGCTGGACACACCTATGAAACATTAAAGCAATAAAATGGAATCGCCAAGGGAAAAAGGGAAGAGTCCAAAGTATTTTTTTCAGTTTTATAAAGGATGGCAGCAAATACCCTAAAAGAAGCCCTTTAGAGGCCAAGGATCATGGAAACATTAACTGCAGTGGACTTTCTTTTATGGAGGAAATCACTTTGTTGGGGCTACAATTAAAAGGTCAGAATGCATACCTCAGATCTTTCTGTCATTTTTCCAAGAACATCTTCCAAGTTTGAGATGCGCAATTCATGATCTTGGTGGAAAGTCATATAGCCAGTCTTGAAAAGAAAAATGAATGGACAAATGGTAGAGAAAGTTAAGCAACAAATAAACAAAAACCTGGCAAGTTAGGCCAAGTTATTTTGACACAGAATATCCCCAAATTAGAAACTATTTGGTCACAACTTGGCAGAGCACTCTGGAGGGAGTAATCCACTAATAATGTCCTCATCTTCATCTCTGACTTTACAGATCTTAAGCCTGTGCTAAAATGCACAAATAGCTTTTCTAGTTACATGAGAATATTAAGAAGTCCTGGAATTATTGGAAAACACTCTATGTAGGAAGCAAATCAATTACTATTCATTCAACAAATACTCATTAGGCACCCAGTGTGTTTAGTGATTTAGGGAAAATAGCCATGGATAAAGAGACAGTATGCACTCGCCCCTCCCAACCACCGCATAGTCACACGAAATATGTGACAGAGACACAGACATAAACCCATCAGAACATTTCCCCACAACACTTGATAACATCCTTCAGAAGAGACTTTATCAGGTGACTAAAGTGATTAATTAAGTAGCTGGGTAGGTGAGCTCCTCTTCTGGCTGGGTGAGGGCAGTGATTAACAGCATCGAGTGAGGGGAGACCAAGGTTTTCAACATAAGTTAACTGCTGGAAAATAAGAGTTCAACACATCCCCACCAATTCTTCAGCAATTCTTATAAGGTAAAACTCTGTAGTTTTATCTTACTGTTAAGATCATCAGACCCGCTCCCTGGGAAGCTCTAGAAAAATCAATGCCTGTCACATCATCCAAGGGCAACAGTCAGGGAGAGCAATGCAGACGGGCCCTGTGCACCTGAGCAGCCAACGTCCAGGTCAGAAGACAGGACAGAGTAACCAATGCTGTTATTACGAGGAGTTTCATTTGTTAGTTTATATCTCATCTCGGGGCCGGCCCCGTGGCTTAACGGTTAAGTGCGTGCGCTCGGCTGCCGGCGGCCCGGGTTCGGATCCCGGGTGTGAACCGATGCACCGCTCCTCCAGCCATGCTGAGGCCACGTCCCACATACAGCAACTAGAAGGATGTGCAGCTATGACAGACAACTATCTACTGGGGCTTTGGGGGAAAAAATAAATAAATAAAATCTTTATATCTCATCTCGTTCCAAAATATAATCTCTGTGATTTACAAAATTTCACCTAAAAAATAGGATGAACCAGAGCAGAGGGATGAACATCAAGAAAAGATGAACCCAGGGCACTGATATGGAAAAAGGTCAGCCACTCAAGGGGGCTGTAAGCTTCCTCACTGCCGCCTCCTCCTGTCTTTAACTGCGTAGCCTAGCAGAACTTTGTGCCACGATGAAAGGGCCCTAGATCTGAGCTCTCAAGTGCAGCAGCCACCAGCCCATGTGCAGCTGAGCACTTGAAATGTGGCTGGTGCAAGTGAGGAACTAAATTTTACAGTTTTAATTAATTTAAATTTACATAGCCATATGCAATTAGTGGCATACTCTATTGGACAATGTGGATATATAAGATAAATACATGCCCGTAGCTCAAGGGAAAAGATAGCAGATTGCCAACTATCAGGTAGTTAAAATATTTAACACCAATGTGTGGCTGCTTCAGAAGGAAGTTTAGGATGCTGCCCTGCACTAAGACGACATCATGATCATACCTGTATACAGGTAAACACTGGAAGACAGCATAGAAGAAGGGGCTAAATCTGTACTAACCCAATTTACAATCTAATTTTAAAATGAGCCCATTTATTACACTAATAAAATTTAGTGTACACAATACTAGATAAACTGATTCTTGTTTTTTTTGAACAGTCATCTGTTTTCTTTACAAGAGAGGGTAAATACACCCTGACTGAGGTTGCCAGCTCACCACTCCTTGTCTGTTTTTTCAGGATTCCTCACCGTATCGCCCCTGCAGTGGGTGAGAATAGCTCAGGCTGCCTCAGCTGATGCTCCTTAAGACCCGTGCACTTCCCGCAGTGACTCTGTGCTCCTGCCCACGGGACAGAATCCAGTAATCTGCCACCTAGAGTACTCCAGCTATTTTGGTTTTTTCAAACCAGCCTCTGCCTTTGAGACAGACTAGCTTCAACCCTTCCATATCTGCAAAGTTTAGATTTATCCCTTCACGCCCATTTCCATCTCCAGAGCTGTTAAACGGCCAATGGGAACAGAACAAACCTAACTGTGTTAACTGGCTCTTACTGAAATCATGTCAATTTGATGGTTGAGAAACCGAAAATAAGCAACTACTGAGGAACCAATGCAAGGACTGGGAGCAGATAGGGAAACTCAAGCATGGCGATGTGGGCCGTGCAGGGAAGGTGCGCCCACGCCCTGTAACCTCAGGAGCCCGCACACCATCAGCACAGCACAATGGAAACAGTAACAGATGCACCTTAGGCTACACCAGAGTCAAGAAAAGATTTGATCATTCAACAAGTATTCATTTTAGCCCCTACTAGGTGTAGAAGACAGCAATTTAAACAGCAGCAGTATCAACAGTGCTAAGTGCTGGCACTGCTGGAAGAGAAGAGTAAGGGGGCGGGAGGGCTGAGCCAGCGCTCGCAGTCTGGTCAGGGAGAATCCCAGGTGAGCTAGTCGAGGCAGGCTCACTAGAGAAGCCAGGCCCGGGGGACGGCTGCTTCAGACACAGCAGTCAGGCCTGCTCAAGAGCACAGCGGGACCGGCTTTGTGTGGGGCCCAGGGAGCCCTCAGGGGTCCTTGCAGACTGCTGAGACGCTAGGAGGGAGGGGAGTTGAGGGTCCCTCCTGGACGGTGGCATGGACAGCTGCGTGGGCAATGGGCTCTCTGCTGAGACAAGGGACATCAGGGACAAGCTTGCTGTTGAGACAAGGGTGAATACGTGTTTTAAAGATTTCAATCCAAAATGCCTAAATTAAATCATTTTGGAACTTAAGAAAATAAACCTCAGTTTTGAGGAAAGTGTACTGACAATGCTTCCCTTGAGAATATCAAATAAACGAGACATTTATACAGAGGCTTGTGGTTCCATACGGAACAGTAGTTACTCGTACTACTTCACAATCTTGAGATATTTTATAGCACAGATTTGAACTTTTCAAAATAATGTTGATAGGAAATGCAAATCAAATCACTGTTGACAGTGCCAGTAAAGTTTCACTGAATTATGTTCAATCTATTTTCAAATTAAAATACAGGCTAGGGACAATTGGTAGAAGAGGACATAAAAGGTCCTATTTCTCCCGCCGCAGTCCATCCCCACCTGTGCTGTTACCCACAGGGTCTCTATCCCCACCCTCAGCCCCCACATCCACGGTGTGCTCCCAGCCCCAAAGGTTGCACCCACTCTGGTGGTGTCAAAGTACCACAGCTCCTGGTCGCTGGCAGGTGCCAGGAAACCACACCACCCCTCAGTGCATGTTGCTCCCAACAGTTAGAAATACGACCCCTTCTCACTGCAGTGCCTTTCCTGTTCCTTGTCCCCCAAAAGGAAAACAAAACATTCAAGAACTTCTCGGCATTACCGCAGAGCCAGACGGTCCAGCGGCCTGGATTTCCTTTAAATGTTGCTCCACCACACCTTTAACCAGGGACAACATCCCTTCACTCTCATCGTCCATCTGGTCCACCCGTGCCTGTAGCTTCTGAAGCAAAACTGTCAGTTCTCTGAGCTTCTCATCATGGTTGTGACACTGTCCAGAAAGAAGGGTCATCTGCCTTTCGACTTCGCTCATCCGAAGGGAGCGAAAAGCCTCGTCACCGCCCTGAAACAGTAAGAGGAAGCTCCAGTGACAACGCAAATGAGAAATTAAACCCAGCATCATATAACCTTAAGTACAGGATAAGTCAAAATTACAAACAGAGTATTATAGCAAAATGTCACCTACAATGCACACAAATACACCTAAGGAAAATGCACGACAATGTCCATCATTAGTGATTTTCCGTAGTGGCAGACTATGGGTGCTATTTATTTTCTTCTTTATACATATTTTCGAAAGTAATGAATACCATTATTTTTTTAAATTAAAATTAACTAATGAGATTACTTTAAATATTCATTATTTGAACTATTTCAGAACATTTAAGGAGCCATAAGACTTGCTTATTTGACATTTAAAAATATTTAAATATTAAAAAAAAACAAGGCGCCCGACTTAACTACTCTGTTCAAGAGGAGCATGACGGCATCCTCTGCGGAACACAGACGTACGGCACCAGGTCAGAGAGCATCTAACCGCTTACCGCCAGAGGCTGGGTCAGGGGAGAAGGGTCAGGTGTGAGCATGTTCTTGGGCTCATCTGGCCTCTGTGCTCTGTACAGGTGCATCCAGTTTAACACCGGCAGCAATGAGAGGACATCGCCCTGGCTCCACAATGAAAGACCTGCAGCTTGAGGGAGAGAAAACACAACTGTCCACACATGTACACACACTGCTTTTCAAACCTGTATTTAAATGCTCAATTCTTTCACTAATTTACATATATGTATGCATATATATTAATCATCTAAGATAATTAAGTCAAATTTTACTTACCTAGTAAAAGTAATAGTGGAATGAGCAAGATTAAAAACTTGCAAATATTTCGAAGGCACCTAGGAATTTAAAAAGAAAAACATTTAACTTGGAACAAGTGAAAGGCAGGGTTCACCATTCTCTGTTACCTCTCTAGATAATTTTATACAAAATCAACCCACCACTTTATTTATTTATTTTTTTAAAGATTTTATTTATTTATTTTTTTCCCCCCAAAGCCCCAGTAGATAGTTGTATGTCATAGCTGCACATCCTTCTAGTTGCTGTATGTGGGATGCGGCCTCAGCATGGCCGGAGAAGCGGTGCGTCAGTGCGCGCCTGGGATCCGAACCCAGGCCGCCAGCAGTGGAGCATGCGCACTTAACCGCTAAGCCACGGGGCCGGCCCCTCAACCCACCACTTTAAAACAGAAGTCCACAGTGTTAGAAATGCAGCTACAGTTTTATCTACAAGGTGTGCATCTACCTGCAGGAGAACCTGCCTATAACATGGTGTCTCCCAGCCCATGTTAACAATCAAACTCGTCTCTATGGATACGCAAGGTGCCATGCTGGGGGCTACAGGAAGGGTGCAAAAGGACCTGGGTCACTAGCCCCTTGGTCACGGCCCACTGAAGTAACCTGGGCCATGGGAACTGTACACTGAGTTGCGTCAAGGGCTCTGGCTGCAGTCCTGACCACACCGTTCCCAGCTGTGTAACCTTCCACAATTGCTTAACCTCCGCACACTGCTGTTTTCTTTAAAAATGACACCTGCCTTTTCTTTCTCACAGGAGCAGGTTGAGAAAAATTAAATAAGAATATGAAAGCACTTTGTAAAATATAAAATGATATATAAATGCAATACATTAATATACCAAACTATAAAAACTCTGTAAATACAAGCTGAATCATTATTAGCATAAAACCAGTTCTTTAAAACACCAAGCTGACATGATATTAATTTCCTTACCTTGTAAGAAGAAACACATTCAGCCAAGAAATCAAAGTAACAAACTGGTACCATCCAATCCCTAGCCACCAGACTACTCCAGAGGCTGCCTTCCCTAGGAGAGAAAACATCAGACAACTAAGGAAGTGTTCCTAGGAAGACCAAACTCCTGAATGGACTGCTTTTGTGAAGGCCAAGCCAGAAGCACAAGGACATTTACTAACAGATATTTTGAAAGTAGATTAAGAGGAAGTTAGGGATGAAGTATTTAAGGTGATGCTAGTCATAGGGAGGAAGATCCAGGCACTCAAACACAGGAACATAAGCCACAAAGCAATATGCAATGCTGATAAATGCACGAGACAAGAACCAAAAGAGGGAAGACCAAATCCATGCATTCTCAACTAAAGTAAAACAACTAGACTCACACAGAACCCAGCAACCAGAGAAACAAAGAATGCTCATGCAACTAAAAGCATAGTATGTTAGCATTTCTAAGTAATAAAGAATGAAACATGTTACATCAAGGATCAAAGCTAATAAACCTAAAATTAAATTTTTATTTGGTCAGGTAAATCATTTATTGCATGAGCTTAACTGCCAAAAGCCTTGGAGAGAATGCTAACATAGAAAGCCAAAATAACCACCTGGAGCAACCATGGCCAACCAAAGAACGGACAACACCGTCTTCGACACAAACCATCCTGCAGCTCCCAGCCTCTGCAGCGTGTGCATCAGGAAGTGACCTGCGATAGACAAGATGTGTGCGGGAGGGGCACACTCGCACACACACCAGAAAACCAGCTCACCAGGGTTACAATACAAGAAACTCCCTCTAGTACGCATTTTACCAAATTCTCTCCTATCAGTAAGTCAAGAGTTTCTTCTCAAGAAAAAAATAAAATAAACGACTTTAAGTCCAAGCAAGAAACTAAAGTTAACTTATGAAAACCCTGCTATATGTTTGAATAGTTTTCATTCACTTCTGCCTGCAGATACTTAGAATGTAAAATGCAGATATCCCTTATAAAATCCATGGCGGGGGTGGCTAGCAGCTACCTTACACATGTTAGCAGTTGGTGCTAACAGAATTTATACTGGAAAGACAATGCAATACTCTAAAGCAAATAAAATTCCCCAGACACCAGCAGTTACCATGCTCCAGGTGAGACAATGATTACTCAACGACCACAGCGAAGACCTTTCTAAAGGCTGACATATTCCAGTGAAAAAGTGTGTAGAATTATAAATGGTAGTACCACTGGATGACAGAATAAGGCACAATAAACTTTATTATCAAATGTCACACATTGTACAAGGCAGAAAACTGCTTATGAAATCCATTTTGTTTCACTTTTTAAGACTGACTGCTGAAAGTTATATACTCATATTAGCATTTGCATGCTGACTCCTGAAACTATTAAGGAATTCCAACACAGCTGACACACAAAGAAATATGGTTTAAGAAGACTTTTTAAAAAATCTATTGCTTTATGATTATTAACAGTAGTTAAGAGACAACTATTTTTGAAGCTCAGCTTTAAAAAAAAAAGCTGCCTAAAAAAGGCGCCCCTTTACCAAGAAATGTACAGGTATAAATTGGAAAACATCTCATTTTTTATGTAAACCTCCTTGTCACAAAGGTTTAGGATACAGACAGCGGTCCCTAGAGCAAAGGTGTTATTTGCCATCAATAGGACCCAGGGGCAGGCAGCTGCTTGTTAAGATAATTCTCCAATGCAGGAGGGTAACCAGCCTTTTCTAAACCTTTCATTTCACCTCAAATAAGTTACTTTTCATACATTTAATTTATACTAAATTTACAAAGAAGCTTTTCAAGAGAGAAATTCTCCGTATTTTAAACCAAAGTTAGAATTATTCCTGTCAGTTTTTAATGAGCACTTGAACTCCAAATACAAACAAACAAGGAACAACGGGCATTTGTGAAGAATGTGATCAAAATGAAACAAAACAAAAAGGAGCGGGAGACAACCTGCGTAAGAAAAGATGTGCCCAACGGTCCCCGCCACCCTTCCTGGCCTTGAGGACTGCAAGTGGACGGCTGTGTGTGTGTCAAGGTGCTTCTTCCCCTTACAGTCATCGCCTGCGGGGGTGGTGACAAGCAGTTAATGGGAAAGATTAATATGCAAACCTTGTCAATCTCAACTGTGCACAACAATGGCAGTTCGAAAAAATTACGAAACACAATTATGCAAAAAAAAAAAAATAAAACCCCAAAGCCAATGCAATCTGATGGTTATCAGCTTCTATTATTTAGAGTTTAAGCAACAGCTCTACCAACCCATCCTAATTCGTGAGGGGTGCTGTATGCACATGGGTCATTCATTTCCCGTGTGGAACCCGTCCCAAGCGTAAGTACTTCACATGTAAAAGAAGCCATACTTACACAGTGACTCCCCATTTACACTGAGGTGATCATCCTCTCTGAGAAATTCCTTTACATTCATTCTCCCAGAGTAACTGGAATGAGCTGCAATACACGCAAAAGAGGCTTAGAAAACTCATCGATGCCGAGTTCAGATGCTTCTTAGACCCCAATGCAGCCACGCAGTCAGAGAACTAACCACCTCCACTTTCAGGACAGCTGATGGCTCGTACAAGGCAGGTGAGTACAGGGGACAGGGCTTTGGTTAGAAAGAGATTTTAAAGTCCCACCTGGCTAAATAATGCGCCCAGCCAATACCATACAAAGAGGGGCCTGCTTAAAATTTTTCTGAAATATCATTCTAAATGCTATTCAAAGAAATTTTTTGCTTTCAAAAGGTAATAAGAATCAAAAGTTGAGTATATTAACTTTTTATTTGAAAAGTTAACTTAAAAAATGTCTCAACATTGATCAACTTTCAGAAAATTGAATACATACAGAGCATAGTAAAATTTTCAAAAGCTCCCTTCTAGAAAGAACCCCAGGAAGCACCGTGAGAAAGTCCGCAGTAAGAGGAGAATCGCAAATGAAGTGCCATGCGGGAAAAAGGAGTGTTTTATCCACCTTGAAAGCATTGTTTGGTGGAAAAAGGAGGAAAAAATTATTTAAATACCTGTTGATTCATGGCTTTTTGACTTATAGCTTTTTGATTCACAGTCTTTTGATTCATAACTTTTCAATTTGTAATTTTCTGATTCATAATTGAGCTTCATTAAAACCACTTGAAAAAGTTGAACTAAGAATGATGAAAAAGATGATGAAGTGTACTTGGCCAGCCACAAAATCCTATCCATGTAGAAAGATGCACCGCCTATTAAAAAACCGTGAACACAGTTATTTCTTCCCACAAAGCCAATATTTACTCCCCTGATAAAGCAGAGAGACAAATTACTCATTTCAGGCAAATCAGAATCGACTTTTTAAATGGACACCAAAGACAACAAGTCGGGAAGAGCCATAATGACAAACAGCACTCTGCCTAAAGTGATGGCACACACCACGTCCAGACAGGGCAGAGCTGCAAAGCACACCTCCCGGGAGAGCCGTTAACACCAAGTCTCTCTCCCAGGCAATCTTCCATAAGACTTCCAACTTGAGGTCATTCCACCCCATATTGTTTATCCTCACATTACAATACTCGGATACTATCAAGGAGCCACTCCCTTACCAATCTCCAGCCCACAAGGTTACTCTAGTACCTGCCTAGAGAAGGGCCATTAGGTAAGGGCCCCAGCACCTCAAGGGTGTCTGCTGCAGCATTTGCAAGGGGGACAAGAGAAACAACCCACACGAACGTGTGGAGGGAGCAGTTCAATTACGGAACGCCTGTGCCAAAACCCCAAGCCATCCTCTACTACTTTTCATTAGTGCCTGGAGCTTCAGAAGATGCAGTGTGATCCCCGGTACTTTTTTCTGTTAACCCAAAATGTGTAGGGTCATATTCCACAAATCACAGTCGCCACAATTTTTTTTCTTGAAAAAACATTTCTCCACTGAGCAGCAAATGAAGAAGGCTTGTTTCTACAAGTTGGTTCCAGCAGGACCACCTGGAGACATGGGGCCGTCCACCCTGGTTTGCCCCGAAGTGGTTCTAAGACGTACCTCGTCCACTTTCTCTCCCAGCTCAGTGAAACCTTAGTGAGTTTAGAATATGTGGCAGGAGGCCAGCTGGAATTGATGACGTCTGAGTTGGAGTGATTTTAAAGAAATAAAATTAGAGCTTTTTTTTCCCCCCCAAATAGCCTGAGTAGCAGTAGGCTATTTTTGAATTGGAACCCTGTACCAAAAAAACCATAAAGCTGAGGTTATTATTCCCCCAGCATCAGTGCCAACTTATTTTACACTCTACTTACACTCTTCTTTGTTTTACACTGTGGTGTAAACTTTATATAGTTGTTAGTGCCATCGAGTCAATTCTGACTCCCAGCAGCCCTGTGTACAGGACAGCAGAGCAGAACCCTGCCTGGTCTTTCTGCACCACTCTCTCACCTTCTGGTGCTATGTCAGACAACGCTCCGCTGCTATTCACAAGGTTTTCATGGCCAATTTTTTCAGAAGTGGGCGACCAGGTCCCTCTTCCTACTCTGTCTTAGTCTGGAAGCTCTGCTGAAACCTGCCCACCATGGTGACCCTGCTGGTATTAGAAATCTTGGGGACACAGCCTTCAGCATCACAGCCACACGCAGCCGCCACAGTATGACAACCAACAGACGTGGTGTGGTTCTCTGAGCAGGAACAAACCTGGGCCTTGGCGGTGAGGGCGCCCAATCTTAACCACTAGAGCACCAGGGCTGGCTAAACTTTATATAGAGGTTGGTAAAAATAGAAAAAAATGTATTAAGAAGTAAGGCATAGTCAATCTCACTGATAATCAAAGACACCAAAATTTCATTTTCATCCATCAAATTGGCAAAATTTTAAAAGAATGAAAATATTAAGAATCAGCAAGAGTATAAAAATGGGGAGAGCGGTTTTTTTGCCAAGAGGCAGAGCGGTTCGGGTCAGTCTTCTGTGAAGTCAATTGGAAGAATCTATTTAAACTGAAATTGAACATAATCTTTTTTTTTCAGCAGAGATTATTTATTTAGAAGCTGCTGGTTGGAACACTTTAAAATACATTTTAATTGCTAATTATGGTTTCTTCAGTCAGAGTTGCTCCTCCTAAAGCTAATCATTAATATGTTAGCTGCTCAGTTCAGAAACTGCTCACGCAGTCGACTCACCCACAGCTGTGTCTATGTAGCCGGCTTCTGCCTCAGCTGCTCACTTGGTAACAGAAATTCTACTGCACTGGTTGGTCTGCTACACCAATCTCAAAGGCTGCTTACTTACCATAAGGCAGCAGGCGTTTAAGTCCTTATTTCTCTCAAGATTGAGGCTGGTTCAATAAGCAAAATTCTGCTCTAAGCCACCAAGACACCTGACAGGTTTTCTAAGGAAGGACCTATCTTCTCTAAGTGAATTTACACCTCTTCCTGGGGAACACAAGTGCTGCCTTAGGCAAGGCAGAGAGCAGAGGGAGTCTGTTTTCAGATTTGAATTCCCTGGGTACTTCTGTGCAACCTTATAACAATAAGGTCAGCCTCGAGGCCCAGGGGCTACTGCCTAGTAAACAGACCCGAGGGCACCATGAGGTCCCCCTGTCTGCAACTCCACGCACTTCTTGAGGAGAATCTCATCCTCAGGGGAGAATGGAATCTGGTCATCTGCACACATCTCATCAACACCCCACTTTGTTGAGGACTGTTTGATGTGCCAAGGAAAAGACTTGAAGCCTTTTAAACCCGATGTGAACCAGAAAGTCACGTTTTGTCAAGCATGCACTAGACCTGAACCTCAAAAGGTCCAGGACTCCGACACCACACGGCTCGAGTGGGAAACATCACCTCTAACATACCTGTTACACCCCTGGTTTGTCAACCCGAGAGAGAGATCTGCATATGGACACAAATACATATGGACAAGGAAGCACACCCAAAAGTCCACCAACAGAAAAAACTTGAACGTCCATTCTAGACACTGATGAAATAAATTTTGACACAACCATAAATGCAATATTAGACAGGCATCAAAAAGAATGAAGTTAATCTCAACATATAAAATGAAAAAAGTTGCAAAACCATATGTATATACTCATAGCATTTCAGTAAAGACAAAAATAGACCACCTATTTCCATAGGTACACAAGCAATTCAGGGTACAGCTCACAACACTGTGAAGGCACCAAACGCCATTGAACTGTACACTTAAGATGATTAAAAAATTCACACTGATCTTCCTATCAGCTGCGTCCCCTCTAGAAGGCAAGCTGTATAGGGATGGGAGGAACGGCAGGAGGGGACGGTTTTATCTGTACTTAAAGATTTCACACTGAGAAGATAAGTAAAGACAGAAAGAAAGAAAGAAAATGTGGGGGTTAATTTATGCTTTAAAATTTTATGTATTTCATGTAAATCTGTTTATATATAGCAATTCATGCAGTAGGATCTCAACTCTGCAACAGAGGGAAATCCTGCAAAGCTGGACCCCTGTGTACCTCCGGTGGGAGGCTATGGTGATTTCTATTCCCATCCTTGCGCATCTCTGTGATGTTCAAATGTTCCTTGATAAACATTTTACTCAAATAATTAGAAATATTTTTTAAGAGTAATAAATTAGTGTTGGCTCTACAAACCACTGTTATAATCTAAAACAACAAGAACAGAAGCCCAAAGCAAATAAAAATGTAACTCATCTTCTCCTCAAAAACACTGAAGACCAATTTAAGCAGGAAAGTGAGATGAATTTCCAGAAGCTACCACAACCACACCCAGCACCTTTCCATCTGAAGACACACCAACCCCCACCCACAGTGTCAGAACAAAGAACAGAACCTTTCCTATGATACAGTAAGGAGGTCGTGGGAAAGCAGCAAATATTCTATATTCTGTGATCTGTGAGCATCCTGGTTACCGTGTGTGGAATGTGCTCTTACCCTAAGAATAATGTTATGCTCAACTTAGCGATGGCATGCTTCAAAACGCAGCCTTGATAACGCCCATACTAGGCACCTTTGTGCGGCTGCACGGAGCCAGGTCAGGTGCGGAGCTCCTGGCACTGGGGCCCCCCTGAACAGTGGCATGAGACGGCAGTACAGCAGCTTCGGGATAGCACCCTGCAGGTGAGACACCTGCGTCCAGGTCCAAGCTCCATCCACCCACCAGGAAGTTTCTCAAGCTCGCTAAACTTGAGTTTGCCGATCTGCACAATAGGGACAGCAGTGGTCCCTTGGGGCTGCTGTGAGGTTAGTGAGGTCACAGTGCAGAGCACTGGAGCAGAGTGCGCGCTCCGCAATGCTGGTCTCCACGTGGGGCCCTCTCGCATGATGCAATCCAGAAAGCATTATAAACAAAATCTTCACACTGGTTCTGCCAACTCCTCTGCCCTTTTATGCCTTCCATTCTGTTAAATTAATGCTAATGGTGTCAACACTACAGTAGACAAAGCCAGAAGCTTTAGCAACAAGGTTAAGATGCTAAAATGGAAATAACTTACCCTCAGACCATCCTTGACTATGTCAAAACGGTCATTTGAAAACGATGAACTGAGTGCCCCCATGCACCGGGCACAGCCAAGCACAGTGAGCAGACAGACGTGGCCTCATCCACCTGACCAAGCGTGTCCTGTAGCCCTGCCAGGCAGACCAGCACTTAAACAGACAAGGAGCCAAAGACTTGGAAACGGGCAACATATGTTTTAAGTCAAGGGCTCCCTAGCCTCTCTACACCGTAGGTGAGCAGTGATGACAGCGCAGGAAGTCACAGAGTCCTGGAGCCGGCAGGGGCCTCTAAGCCACGTGACAGAACCTGGAAGGGGAGCTGTAGCCATGCTCTCCCCCAGGGCCCAGCAGAGAGGCTCGGTCACACCAGGCAAAGATCAGAGCCGGCGAGCAGCGGGCCTGGGAGGAAGCCCTGCAGGCCTGCCTGGAAAGGCCATGGCAGCCCCAGCAGTTCTCACAGGCACATGCCTCCAGAGCCACCTCTGAGGACCTCCGTGTTAAAGCGAGTGCCGCCAGGACTCTGAGGTCCACCTCTGATAGCTAATGGGGCCGTGGCTGCACCCATGGGCATTCTCTGCAGTGACTGCTGCCACCCCAAACAGCCAGTGCTCCACGTGCCCCACCAGAACCTGCACATTCCCATGGAGCTACCACCAAATCTGAAGTTCCACTGGTCACTCACTGTCACTCTGTGACAACAGAGACCAGAGGAAATACTGTCCCCACTCTCACTGGCATAAACACCCTCTGCAGTGGAGGCAAAAGCACCATCCTAATGCTCCTTCTTCACCACATGTGAATGTCCGTGCTGCTCCATAAACACAAAGGAATATATCTCAAAGTGCATGGTTCCATGGGACTTTCATTTAAGCAGGAATTTTCTTTTGCTTACCCAAAGTTCAAATTTATAGAATTTCAGACACTCCAAGGTACAAAAATACTAACCACATAAAATCTAAGTTGAAAGAGGATGAAGAGGAACAAAATTAATTTTTGGTGCATTTCTTAAACTTTATTTTAAAGGATTATTTATTTATTTATTTATTTATTTTTTGCTGAGGAAGATTCGCCCTGAGCTAATATCTGTGCCAATCTTCCTTTATGTTTTGAAGTGGGTCCCCGCCACAGCACGGGCGCTGACAAGTGGTGTAGGTCTGCACCTGGGAACCGAACCTGGGCTGCCAAAGCAGAATATGCTGAACTTAACCACTAGGCCACAGGGCCGGTCCCCTTAAAGGATAATTTTGAGTTCAAGTGTATGACAGAAATAGTGCAGACTCTGAGGCCTACAAAACCAGGTTTGTAAAAAGAAAAGCACATATGTGGACATGAAATCTCTTTCTAACTTTTAAAAGTGTGAGCCTTACGTTTTTGAGTCCTATCCCTTGTGTACACTCTCGACAAGGGTCCGCGGGCAGCGGAGCGCGCGGTGAGCGAGTCCTCGCGCTCGGAGAGCAGGCTGCAGTCCCGGCAGGTATAGCCGTTGCTCCTGGCCGCTCCTGCTGCCAGGTCACCATTTCCCTGAACGACAGCTTTATTTCCACCTGAAGTTTTCAAAAAGTAGATGGAACCTATTTGTCACAATCTGCATTATATACCCAACTAAAACATCTATCTTGAAAAGTGTAGGGAAGAAAAAGGACTCAGATAATTACCTTTAAGATCTCCATCATCATCAAGACCTAAAAAACACACATACACATGTTTTTGCTGTTGAGTTCAAATTACCAAACAGAACAAAACCCACACAAAAAAGTGAAGGTTACAATGGTTAATAAATCAGTATTATGGCATTGGTCAAGATTTATCTCTTATAATGCCTAGAATTAATGGAAATTTCTGCAGATATACCCAGATGCTATCTTCTGATTCAAGGTGAAAGCACATCTTTGGAGAAAATACATATGTGTACCTAAACACACACGCACGCACGCGCACACACACACACTTTCTCTCTCTCTCTCTCTCTGACGTGGAGAGGAGGCAGAGGATACGGGCAATCAGAGGGAGAGAAGCCCCTTTCTCGGCACTCCCCTGCAGTGAAGCAAGAACCTCACGAGTAGCACCGGCTCCCTCCGTTGCCTGGGAACTACTCTTGCTATCTGAGCAAAACAGCAAACACAAATGCCCATGCTTCCCAAAATCAGCACACAAAATTTTTGGAATTGATCTGGACTTCTCATCTTCTCAAAAGGGCCAACCTTGTGTGTTCATCAAGTGAACACAAGTGAGCAGCTCTGTGTCCCTATCAAAGCTGTCACTCCCGTGGCCATCACATTTTCAGCAGCGAGGATGAGGTCGCATCCTGTTGCTGCCTTAATTCAAGGCAGCTTACAAGCCATGTCATTTCCTAGTGTCAATTTGTCTACACTGGGTGCTTTCCAATGATTCAAAAATACTGTGTCTGCCTTGTTGCTTAGAGCTGTTTGGAACTTCAAATCACACTGGTGAATTTTTACAATATCTTTGCTTAAACATCCTACAAAAGTAATCTATTTAGAAAAACAGAGTTATCAGACCTGACCACCTGATGGTCCCCACCACAACAGAGGGTTCCGCACTGGCACAGCCAGACAAGGAGCAGTCGGAGTGGCTTCCTTGTGTTTCCCATTTGCGAGTCTAGAGGAAAGCCTTGAACCTCACTGGGGCCCCTCCCACACGGTAAGTGGCAAGGGGACAACCTGGCCATGACCTCAATTCTTCCCGGAACAATCAGAGAAATAATCAAACCGTAGATAACTCACCCCAGAAGTGGTCCACTTTGGTCTGCTCACGGATCAGAGACTCGTCCAGCACTGGAGGCCGAAGACAAGCCGTGCTCTGCAGACCGCTAGAGCTGCTCTGGCTGACCACTGAAGACACAACCTTCCTTGAGGCGTGGTTTATACTAAAAGCCGGCTTGCTTGCACTTCTGTGCTGTTTTGCTGTTCTGAAAAAATAGGCATAAGGAACAAGTTTATAGACTTCTAGTAAATACAAAATGACTACAATTCACCAACACAAAACCTTTGAGGATAACTATACTACTTTTAAGGCAACATTATGATGTCTTTTCTGCTGTAATGAAACATCTATTAATCTAAAAAAGGAATTCTTAAGGTGGGGTCCAAGAACTCCTTCTAAAATTGCATACGCAAAATAGTTTTCAGATTATTTTGGGCCCCATGACCCAAAAGTGGTTAAAACTTAGGGCCGGCCCTGTGGCTTAGTGGTTAAGTGCGCGCGCTCCACGACTGGCGGCCCGGGTTCGGATCCCGGGTGCACACCGATGCACCGCTTCTCCGGCCATGCTGAGGCCGCGTCCCACATATAGCAACTAGAAGGATGTGCAACTATGACATACAACTATCTACTGGGGCTTTGGGGGGAAAAAAAAAGGAGCAAGATTGGCAATAGATGTTAGCTCAGAGCCGGTCTTCCTCAGCAAAAAGAGGAGGATTAGCACGGATGTTAGCTCAGGGCTGATCTTCCTCACAAAAAAAAAAAAAAGAAAGAAAGAAAAGGAAAAAACCTTAAAATAACCTAAGAATAAAAATGACCTAAAAATAAAAAATGACATGATTTATACATTTAACCCCTGTCCTTTTTAAAACAAGTCACTGCACACACACATGCATCCTGCACCGTTTCTCAGTCACTAGTAAAGACGGCACTGCATTAAGTACAGCAAGGAAAGGCTGTAATCTAAAATCATTTCTGTGTTCATATTTACCACAAACAATAAAGATAAAGCCCTCGGAAACAAATGCTTCAAGAACATGGCATCAAGGTAGGCAGTGAGGAGACGGCAGATGGAACAAGACCCTCTGCCTTCAAGGGAACAAGCAATGGGTGAGAGGCAGGCAGCAGCAGAAGTACCACATGAGCACGGTGCATTACAGGGACTGGCCAGGGCATCGAGGTGACAGAAAACCAGCCTTGTCACAGCTGGGTGCTTCTCACGCCATGCCACACACCACAATCCACTGGAGCTCCCAGCTGCCCCTTCATGAACCTACTCGTGTGGACTGTCCATGGTGGAGGTCCAGAAATCTCATTCTCTAAACACAATCGGCAGGCGACTGCAATGTGTGCAGAAACCATGGCCGGAGCCTTGCTACAGACCCAGTGCCCAGCTCTGCTTTACTGCTGGCCCTCCACTACCTCTCCAAACAGACACCATCCCACTCCTGAGAGAAGACGGCCACTCAAACTGGAAACTCATCATTCTTACGTGAGCAACAAAGTAAAGCCATTACTGATATTCTTTCTCTCTAAATGGCAGATGTTGCACACTTTTGCTCCTTCTTGGGTACAGATAGGTGATGGGCACACGGAGAGTTTAGAAAAGTGAAGACGAGAATCATGAATACAGGGAAACATCTACACTTCATGGGTGTATCTGTTGGTCCACACAGACTTGCGTGAACAGACTCAAAGCGTTAACAATACAGAGATCATCCACAACGCCATGTGATAAGCTGGTAGGAGTCCTTCCCCCTTCAACCACATTTGGTGGAGAGCTGAAGTCCAGCTCCCGCTCTGAAGATGACCTGTGAGTGCCGGCACTGTGCACGGAGTTGTGTCCATTCACAGGGTGTCGCACCCCCTCCAGAGTCGGAGCACGAGCAGAGAGCTGGAAACCTTAACTTGCAGAACATCAACACCAGACAAGCCACACACTGCAAAATTAGTCTCAGTCCTTCTTTAGAGCAAGCAAAACACTTGGTGTGTGGATTTGGGTGTGAGTGCATACATATCCTTACACTCAAGACAGTGTGGCTCTACAGACCAAAAAGCAGGTATGTGTGGTTTTAACTGGGTGAGAATGTGGATGAAAACAAAGTAGGTAGGGCTTACCTGGCCACCCTGTCCTTCAAGGAGGCAGCGCCACTGGTGCAGGAGTGGGCATCCCCGGCCTGGCCATCCTCGATGGCATATGCTGTGGTGACCAAGCGCAAACTACGGCGGGACATCCTTGGAGAATCAAATACGGGATCCAATTTGTGCTCAGTCTCGAAATCCAGAGCATCAGAAGAATAACTTGAACTGGAAGAAAAACAACTTGTCAGAGATAAACAATGCTTACAGCACCACTTTTGAAACAAACTGAACAAATAAAGAAGAGAACGTGTAATCTACCGGGGATTTTAAAAAACAACCATTACTGTGTGATGATTTTTCTACAAAGCAAAAGTAAGCTGCACCCAAATCAGTCACCACAGATGCTCTGACCTCAGCACACGTGAAATACATCCCCAGGTGCCCAGGTACTTGAGTCTAGGTGACCCTAATGCTTCAGGACCCACTAAATTCACGAGAATCCCCTCCTACGGGAGTTACGTCAACACCATTAAAAATAAGAATCCATTGACTAGTGGGTGCTATGTCTGACAGGGCAGCTAGTGAGATGTGGCCACCACCTGACATTTAACCTGACAGACCAATAAGTAGAATGAACCAATGCAAGGAGAAAAGGACAAAGCAAGTCACTGAACCATCGACGCTACTTTGCATCTAACTCACCATGAAGCTGGAGACAAACTGTGACTAAGAAGAGTCACTTCAACTCCCCTCCACGTCATGATCTTCAACTAAAAGATGTACCTTTTTGTGTTGTTAGCAAGTTTTTCCAAATCAAGACACACGAACTGAGCACCTACTCTGTGCCTCCCCTGGGGTAGGGTCACACCTCTTGATCTGCCCCAACGGTCCAGGTGGCCCGAGCACACCTAACTCACCCCTTTCACTCAGGACAGAAATCACACGGTCCCCTACCGTGAGGATCCATACCAACAGAGAAGGAGGAACACATAGCCCAGCAGGAAAGAGGAAGGTGAGCAAAGGCACCAGAGAGGAGGGAGGGAGACATATGTGTCCAGGTGCTACACAGATGAGACAGCAGGGGAACAAAGCAGGCCCGGGGACCACACTGCAACCCAGGGCACTGGGGGTGAGGTGGGAGAGGCTGAGGAGGGGCTGCACAGGAGGCTTGGGGCCTGGCTACAAAGTGCCTCTGTGCCCTGCCAGAGAGTGGCCCTCATCTGAGGGCCCCGGAGGAAGCACTGCAGAGATGTGCAGACGGAAGCTTCTGGCCTCTTCTATGGGTCATCCAAGGGAGGCACACCCATAAGGCAGTGGGAAAAGCACTTGTGCCCAGGAGCAGACTGGGCTAGAATGTGGAAATAAGCAGTGACCAGCAGTATCTGAGTAAGTCAATGAGCTTAAGAACATTTTTGCATTGTACTTCATATTCGAGAAATATTTTCAGAATCAAATTCATCATAAACTTATTAGATCTGACACTAAAAAATGTTCAGTCAGGGCCGGCCCCGTGGCTTGGCGGTTGGGTGCGCGCGCTCCGCTACTGGCGGCCCAGGTTCAGATCCCGGGCGCGCACCGACGCACCACTTCCTCGGCCGTGCTGAGGCTGCGTCCCACATGCAGCAACTGGAAGGATGTGCAACTATGACGTGCAGCTATCTACTGGGGCTTTGGGGAAGGAAAAAAGGAGGAGGACTGGCAATAGATGTTAGCTCAGCCACTCAGACAGAATCTACAACATGACCCCTATTCATGCTTTCCCCTTCCTTCCCGCTGTAGCGGAACAGGAACCCTAAAGCCCATTCTGTGAGCTCAAGACCAAGTCCCACCCACTTTCTGGAAGACCTTACTGTCAGTCACCTCCCCTCTCTCCCACGTCTTCAACTTCTCTCTACCAGCTCCTTACCATCAGCATCCAGACACACTCTCATCTCTCCCCATGGTAAAGAAACAAGAAATAAACAAAGCCATGCCTTTCTCTTCCCTTATCAGCCGAACCTGCTGAAAGAGTTGTCGACACTCACTCCTCAATCCACTTCATTCCAACTTCTGCCCCAATCGCTGCACTTAGCCTGCTTTTGTCGAGTGACTCCCATGGGGGTGAATTCACTGGCCATGTCCCAGTCCTAACCTTGCTTGGCCTTCCAGCAGTACCTGACCCGGCTGTCATTCCCTCCTTGAAACACTCTCTTCTCCTGGCTCTCTCCTGGCTTCCGTGCAGACACTGTGTGTACTTAGCCACAGCCATTACCCCTCACCTTTCTTTCCTGATGGCAAAATCAACCTCCCAGGGCCGGCCCGGTGGCACAAGCGGTTAAGTGCGCGCGTTCCGCTGCGGCGTCCCGGGGTTCACCCAGTTCAGATCACGCTGATGCACCGCTTGTCAGGCCATGCTGTGGTGGTGTCCCATATAAAGTGGAGGAAGATGGGCATGGATGTTAGCCCAGGGCCAATCTTCCTCAGCAAAAAGAAGAGGACTGGCAGATGTTAGCTCAAGGCCGATCTTCCTCACAAAAAAAAAAAAAATCAACCTCCCACCAGAGGCTGAAAAGTCAGACACCTACTCTTCCAGCCTCCCTTGCACCTAGAGCACGGGCGTGCCGCACAACCTGGGGTCCAAGGGATCAAGGGGGCCTCTGAAGGGCTTCAGGAAAAGTCCTCTCTGACCAAGGCAGTGCTCATCAATGGCTGCTCCTCCATCACATGGAAGCTAGTGGGACTTTATAACGTGATCAACCTCGACACCGAAGGAGCAAGACGGCCAGAGATCACGTACCTCCCAACAGAATGTCACAGGAAGCACCATCCACTACGTAGTCATGCCAACAAATAAACAGAACCTGGAGCTGATCAAACCTCTAGATCTAACTGCCAGTTTACAGGAAACACAGATGAAGACTTGAGAGACAAATCACCCAAACAGAATGTGAGGATCCTGTTTAGGTTGATTTAAAAAAGTTTAAAAAAAAAAAAAAAAGAGGATCTGGGAAATTGAGCACTGACTAAATATCTGATATATTAAGGAGTTATTTTAAATTACTGAGGGCTTTTTGCTGTGATACTGGTATTTTGGCCAGTTGTTTTTAAAATATCATTATCTTTTAGACATTTGCTTCAAAATAATGCACTGGGGAGGGGAGAGAGGGAGGCACCAAGTGCGTATAACTGCTGAAGCCAGGTGACAGGCAAAGGGGCTCATTACTATTCTCCAAACTGTCATATTGTTTGACTTTTTCCATAGTAGGAAAGCATTTTAATTAAATAAGTGGAATGACCAGGATGTTGGAGGATCCTTTGTGTGTTTACTGGAATTGCTAAGAATGAAGAGCAGAGCAGTGCTAGACACAGCCGTCAAGCAGGGGCGCGGAGCCACCAGCACTGAGGCAGTCACCAGACGAATGAGTCTAAGTGGGGGCTTAGCAGCAAGAGGCAGAAGGGCCTGGAAGGACAACCAAGAGAGGAGGACAACTTCACCATCATGCCAGGTGGCCTGAGGGCTGAGGGGAAAGGGCTGCAGGGAAGCCAAGACTCCGGGACGACCAGCGTCCACTGGAGCTGGAAGACAAAGAGAAGTTTCAAAGGAGAGGTGGGGTAAGAGGGGCATAGGAAGAGACCACCATGGCCCTGGGGCTGTGTCACTCTCATGCTGGCCCACTGCGCCTCACAGCTTCTCCTCTGTCAGCTCTGGAGCCCCACTCCTCTGGCCCTCGGCCGCATGGCACTCTCCGGACCCCAACCACACCATGCAGATGACCAGATCAGAACCACGAAGCTGCATATACTCTCCTGTTAAGTGGTTGTACTCTCCCGACCCTCTCTTCCTTCTGTGCCCCCAACCCGCTGCAGAAGCCAGAATGTGACTGTCGCCCTTGCCTCCTCCTTCATCCCTGATTCCAATCAATCAGCAAGACCCTCCAATTGTCCTCCCAATTCCCTCCCCATGCCCTGCCCAGCACCGCCCCAGTCCAGGCCACCACCGAGCGTCACCTAAATGTCCGCAACCATCTCTGACCCTGCCCATTCTCCACACTCTCCGCACGGCAACTCCTTCTGAGCACAAACCTGGTGACACCGCTTCTTGCTTAAAAGCGTTCCCTGCTTTCCCACTGCCCTCAGAGAAAAGTCCATGTTCCCAGCAGAGCTTACAAGACCAAACCCGCCTGCCTCTCCTGCTCCATCTCTCATCCACTAACTGTACGTCTACCTGAAGGAAGGCTGTGAGTGAAACTAACAGTGTTGCTTTCCCAATGTAGAGATGTAGACATACACATTTTTTAAAAACTATATTTAAAATAGGTTATAAAAGCTAAAAACAAATTACTAAGAATAAATATTTTTATGCCCCACAATACAGAATAAGGAATAGTTTAACTTGAGTGGGCCCACTTATTTTGTTCTAAAATACTACAGGACTTTCAACAAAAACAGTCTGTTACTATGGAAAGTGTGACGTGATCTAGAATCGTGAATAAATTCAATCATTAAATGTGAGATTTGACTAATGCAGTTAAAAAGTATTTTTCCTACAACACCTTCCAATTTTCTTAAAGTTTCAATTACATTTTTACCCTTTAGAAGATAAGCCATTGAGGGCCAGCCCTGTGGCTTAGCGGTTAAGTGCTCGCGCTCCGCTGCTGGCGGCCTGGGTTCGGATCCCGGGCGGGCACCGACACACCGCTTCTCCGGCCATGCTGAGGCTGCATCCCACATACAGCAACTAGAAGGATGTGCAACTATGACACACAACTATCTACTGGGGCTTTGGGGGGAGAAAAAAAGGAGCAGGATTGGCAATAGATGTTAGCTCAGAGCCGGTCTTCCTCAGCAAAAAGAGGAGGATTAGCATAGATGTTAGCTCAGGGCTGATCTACCTCACAAAAAAAAAGAAGATAAGCCATTGAAAAAAATTACACAAGCATTTTCCTTGCATGCCTTAAACAACTTGCCAGGGTGCAAAGGTTTTTCTAACTGCCAATCAAGTCCTAACGAATCTAGAAATGTATTTTCCTTTGGCATTAACCCATCATTTTATAACACCTAAGCTTCATTTCAATCATCCTTTCTAGCTGGTAGACTACAAATGTAAAGGGCAAGCCAGCAACTTTTTTTTTTTTTGTGAGGAAGATCAGCCCTGAGCTAACATCCATGCTAATCCTCCTCTTTTTGCTGAGGAAGACTGGCTCTGAGCTAACATCTATTGCCAATCCTCCTCCTTTTTTTGCCCCAAAGCCCCAGTAGATAGTTGTATGTCATAGTTGCACATCCTTCTAGTTGCTGTATGTGGGACGCGGCCTCAGCATGGCCGGAGAAGCAGTGCGTCAGTGCGTGCCCGGGATCCGAACCCGGGCCGCCAGGCGCGGAGCACACGCACCCAACTGCTAAGCCACGGGGCCGGCCCAAGCGAGCAACTTTCAAGACTTGAACTTCAAGCTTCGGTATCATATTAGAATATGAATAAAGAGAAAACTCTGGGGGCCAGCCTGGTGGCATGGTGGTTCGGTTCGTGGGCTCCACTTCAGTGGCCCGGGGTTCACAGGTTCAGATCCTGGGCGCGGACCTGCGCACCACTTGTCAAGCCATGCTGTGGTGGCGTCCCATATACAGAATACAGGAAGCTGGGCACAGATGTTAGCTCAGGGCTAATCTTCCTCAGCAAAAAGAGGAAGATTGGCAACAGATGTTAGCTCAGGCTGATCTTCCTCGCCAAAAAAAAAGAGAAAACTTAGCATCTGACAAAAGTCCTGCTCTTGAAACCTTGAGCCTCCCCAAAACTGTTTATGCTGCCTCCGCTCAAAGGCAATCATTTTCCAGGATATTTCTGTTAACTTAAGATACTCATCCTTTAATATAAATCACAAAACCCTAACAATAACCACAAAGATTTACTCTTGAGACCACAGCTATTGGGTGGAGTCTAAAACAGCAGTTCATTTGCAGTGACTAATCACTGAGTCATCAGAACAACCTCACTGTTTCCATGTCAGTTTAGCAGTTTCACAAAGCCATAGTCTAAAATAAAGTTTATAGACATCTTCACTCTCAAAATAGAGCATTTGGTTGCAAGTACCATAAAGCTCCCACTAACTCAGTGGCTCTCGAGCAGTGAAGAGGTCATCACGAGGACAGCACACGCGCGCACGCACACTCACCTGAGTGCATACGTGTAGCCAGTGTTCTCGGGCACACACTGAGGAGGAGTGTACATGTGGAGCCGAGAAAAGTCCATGTTCACGATCTCACATCATACTGCAGAAGGTGGGGAGAAAGCAATGCAGACGTTAGAAGGTTAGAAACACACAGAGGAGTCCTGTCCGATGTAGCCAGCCCATGTGACATGCTCTGACCAACTAAAATGCCACTATCAAAACTTTAACAAAACAAAGCCACTAGTAGTAGTTTTTTGTTTTTTATTTTTTAAACAAAGGAAACAAGTTTTCTCATAGTTAAAGTCCAGGAACACTTCTGTTATATTTGGTTCCCTATAATGATAGATCTATAAAGGCAACAAGGGGAAAGTCTAGATCTACTGACTTATAATTATGAAAATTGGGGCACTTTCAAAAGAATACTGAAAGTAACTCAGAACCCTTTTTGAAATGTATTTTTAAATTCCTGAAGGTGTCAAAATGTTCTCATTCTTCTGAAGTAAGTTTTCCCTGTTATTAACTAAAATAGAACTAGTTCTCATTCCATGGTCAAGAAGCACTCACATACTTTCCTAGACAGCCCAAGTTTTCACAAGCACCTCAGGATCAGAAAACTGCAGCATGAGAAATAAATAAGCTTAAGGCACTCTTTATACTTTTATTTTTCCCCAAAAGAAAACAGATTCTTTTTAAATTAAAAAGTATTTAGCATATTGTTTTTCAGGTTCTCATGCAGATTTCTTTGGAATGACTCAAACTTTCCTCTGGCTAAAAATATTCTCTCTCTCTCTCTCTCTCTCTCTCTCTCTCTCACACACACACACACACACACACACACACACACAAACACATAAACACACACTCTTTCTCTCTCTCTCTCCCCAAATAAAAAAAAAATCCTCATAGTAGTAATGTGAACTATAATCTGTTGTTGAAAAATCTAAGGAAGATAAAACTAAAAAAAGACCATCCTGGACAAAAAATATGTATGTATAAATGACTGATTTCTACAGAAATAGAATAATCCTAAAATATGTATGGACCCATAGAAGACTCTGAATAGCCAAAGCAACCTTGAGTAAGAAGAACAAAGCTGGAAGCATCACACTCCCTGAATTTAACGTGTATTTATAAAGCTATAATAATCAAAACAGCATGGTACTGGCATAAAAAACAGACACATAGGTCAATGGAACAAAACAGAGAGCCCAGAAACAAACCCATGCATATATGGTCAATTAATCTATTACAAAGAAGCCAAGAATATACAATGGGGAAAGGACAGTCTCTTCAATAAATGGTGTTGGGAAAACTGGAGAGCCACTTGCAAAAGACGGAAACTGGACTACTATCTTATACCACACACAAAAATTAATTCAAAATGGATTAAACACTTGAACATTAAGACCTGGAACCATAAAACTTCTAGAAGAAAACTTAGGCGGTAAGCTCCTTGACATCGGTCTTGGTGATGGTTTTTGAATCTGACACTAAAAGCAAAAGCATTAAAAGCAAAAATAAACAAGTGGGACTACACCAAACTAAAAACTTCTGCACATCAAAGGAAACCATCAACAACATGAAAAGGCAACGTACTGAATGGGAGAAAATAACTGCAAATCATATACAGGCATGTGTCGCTTAATGATGAGGATACGTTTGATATGTTTGAGAAATGCATCATTAGGCAATGCCTCATTGTGTGAACATCACAGAGTATACTCACACAAACCTGGATACTACAGCCTCCTACACACCTAGGCTATCTTATGGGACCACCGTCGTATATGCAGTTTTGTCCATTGTTGACTGAAACATCACTGTGTGGCACATATCTGATAAGAGGCTAATATCCAAAATATATAAAGAACTCACATAACTCAATAGCAAACAAACAAACAATCTGATTAAAAAATGGGCAGGGGCCGGCCCCGTGGCTTAGCGGTTGGGTGCGCGCGCTCCGCTGCTGGCAGCCCAGGTTCGGATCCCGGCGCGCATCAACGCACCGCTTCTCCGGCCACACTGAGGCCGCGTCCCACATACAGCAACTAGAAGGATGTGCAACTATGACATACAACTATCTACTGGGGCTTTGGGGGGAAAAAATAAATAAATAAAATCTTAAAAAAAAAAAAAAAAGGCAGAAGATCGGATAGACATTTTTCCAAGGAAGACATACAGATGGACAACAGGTACATGAAAAGATGTTCAACATCACTAGTCATCAGGGAAATGCAAATCAAAACCACAATGAGCTATCCCTTCACGCCTGTTAGGATGGCTATTATCAAAAAGACAAAAAACAACAAGTGATGGAGAGGATGTGGAGAAAAGGGAACCCTCATACACTGCTAGGGGGAAAGTCAACTGGTGTGGCAACTACGGAAAACAGTACGGAGGTTGCTCAAAAAATTAAAAACAGAACTACCAGGGGCCGGCTCCGTGGCTTAGCGGTTAAGTGTGCCCGCTCTGCTACTGGCGGCCTGGGTTCGGATCCCGGGTGCGCACCGACGCACCGCTTGTCTGGCCATGCTGAGGTGGCGTCCCACAGACAGCAACTAGGAGGATGTGCAACTATGACATACAACTACCTACTGGGGCTTTGGGGAGAAAAAGGGAAAAAAAGGAGGAGGATTGGCAATAGATGTTAGCTCAGGGCCGGTCTTCCTCAGCAAAAAGAGGAGGACTGGCATGGATGTCAGCTCAGGGCTGATCTTCCTCACAAAAAAAAAAAAAAAAGAGCCAAATAAAGAACTGAATCAAAGTTTAAAAAAAAAAAAAAAAAAAGAACTACCATATGATCCAGCAATCCTACTTCTGGGTATTTATCTGAAGCAAATGAAAACACTTAATTTGAAAAGATATATGCACTTCCACGTTCACTGCAGCATTGTTTACAATAGCCAAGATATGGAAACATTCATGGATGGGTGTAGGGATAAAGAAGTTGTAGTGTGTGTACACACACACACACACACACAGACACACACTAGAATATTATTCAGCCATAAAAAAGAAAGAGATCTTGCGATTTGCGACAACATGGGTGGACCTCAAGGGCAGTGTGCTAATTGAAATAAGACAGAGAAAGACAAATACCATATGATCTCTCTCATAGCTGGAATGTAAATAAATAAATAAAACCAAGCTCACACATACAGAGAACAGATTGGTGGTTGCCAGAGGTGGGGAGTGGGGGGTGGTAGAAATGGGTGAACTGTTTTTGTTTTTGTTTCTTTAGCTTAAATAAATTGAATTAAAAAAAATAAATAACTGATTTCTATAAGCTAAGACAAAAGTACTTCAATTTTTATACCATTTTCTTTGAAACAGTCCAAATAGTATTTAAAAAATTAAGTACTCATAGAAATAAAGATCATTGTTTATATATAAAAATTTTACTGCACCTATTAATTTCAACAAACACCACAAAACTCCTGCATTTTAAAAAACATTTCAACATTCCTTGATTCTTCTCGGGGACCTGGCCCACGTAGAACAGACACTCAACAAACACAGTCAACTCTTACTTGGCAGTCTACTAACATACATGTAAACTTCTTCCTGCAAATAAAATTAACTTTGATTTTTTAATCCAAGTATTTGTTCAATACCTGTTTAACTGCCTCGATCTCTGTTTTGTCTACTCTAACCACCAGTACAGGTTCAAAGGCGCAAATGCTGAAGAACAGAGTGGAGGAGGAGGGGGAGGGGGAAAGGGGGGAGGGGGAGCAGGAGGAGAAAGAGGAGCAGGAGGAGGGGAAGGGGGAGCAGGAGAAAGGGGAGGAAGAGCAGGAGGAGGAGCAGGAGGAGGAAGGGGAGGGGGAGGAGCAGGAGGAGGAGCAGGAGGAGGAGGAGGAGCAGAAGGGAGAGGAGGAAGGCCTTACCTGCCCTGGGGCTATCTTTGCCCAGTTTCCTTCTCTCCCAACAGCCACACAGCTCTGCGAGTTCTCCCAGCTCAACTGGACGGAACAGGCCTGCTCACCAAGCCACACCCCAGCAGCAATGTAATAATGGCTTCTGACTTCGCTGATGTTTGGTTAATAGCTTACTAAGCAACCACAAATGCTGGACTTAGTAACAATATTAATACCCCATTATTGTTCTCATCCTCTAGAGTGGATAATTTTTTTTGTTTCCTATTAGCTACTCACTGACTAACAAAACTCAAACTTCCTAACTTCATTCCCAAAGTAATCTTCCACTTCCCTATTTTACTGTACCTGCATTACTGACCATGACCAAACCCCAGGTTACAGTTGTTATAATCGCTGCTAACCAACTTCTACCAACTTCTCTACTATTGAATTGGTATTCAACACGTACTTAGTGAACTGGATGGGTTTACAGGGATTTCTGTTATAAACAAGTGAACGGCAGATGCCAAATATTTTAGCACTTAAAGATGATGATGATGACATGGAGACATCAGAGCACCCAGCTAAGCACATGGATGGAGTCCTACAGACTTGGGCTCAAATTCCAGCTCTGCACACTAGCTGGCTGCCCTGAGGCAGCTCCAAATGGCGGGAAGCTCTCCCCATGAAGTGGGCCAGGAGCAGGGCTGCAGACAAGGCAGCAGAAAGATCACAGGAGGTCCAGCCTGTGACTCAGCACAGGAGGAACAGTTACAGAGCCTGGGGAGGACGCAGGCAAGACCGAAAACTTATAGACCTTTGCTCTGAACAAGTTACATTAATATGTTCTCACGTTTGGTTAATTTCTAATGCATAACAAATGGTGTTTTCAAAAGCTATCAGAGGTGCAGGACCAGCTATAACCACATTTTCAAACCTGGTTTTTCCAATCAATGAGACATATGATAAAGCTGGGCCATATCACCTCTAGCCGGGTGTAATCTAGGCCTTATGCCACAACTTAAAAAGATGTAACTTCTTGTCTCTGAAATAAAATTCTATCAAAGAACCAAGTGCAGCTACTGGCCGTCAGTCCAATTTCGTATCACAGGTATGACAGGATTACAGCAGAATGGCCAAGGAAAAAATCCTACAGGTGACAACAGAGACACAAGCTGGGTAACAGACACAGTGGTAGATTTTTGGTAAAATGTTTTACGAGAGGAGCTACAAATGTAATAAAATGCCCAAAGATAACACCATCAGGAGAGCCCCAGTGCGGACAGACACTAGACTCCAGGGTTCCCAGGCAGCCCGCTCTGGAAGAAAGGAAGATAAGAGACAACAGTGGAGGGAGAATTCGCACATCACCATGGCCATGGTTCAGCAGCTACGACAGCAGAAGGGAGTGTGCAATTGCACACCCTCACTTTTTCCTACTTACTCTGATTTTACTATATAATCACGTGAATTTTATGTTACCTTCTCCAGTGAAATGCCTCTAAGTAGAAAACTATCCAGGGGCTGGCCAGGCAGCATAGCAGTTAAGTTCGTGCTCTGCTTCGGCAGCCCCGGGTTCGCAGGTTTGGATCCCAGGCCCGGACCTACACACTTCTCATCAAGCCATGCTGTAGCCGCATCCCATATAAAGTAGAGGAAGATGGGCACAGATGTTAGCCCAGGGCCAACTTCCTCAGCAGAAAGAGGAGGATTGGCAACAGACGTTAGCTCTAGCTCGGGGCTAATCTTCCTCACACACACAAAAAAAACTATCTGCAGAATCTGGCCCCGGCTTCATTGGACCCGTGGCTCAGGTAAGTGTTGCTTTGGCCATCACTTACTCTATAGCCCAGAAAACCACCTCTCCCTGGAGAAGAGCAAGAGGACCAAACTCACGCAAAGCAGACCTCCAAAGAAGCAGGTGGATGCAGAGGCTACACCAAGCTCAACTCAGAATTTCAAAAGGGAGAGATGGTTAGTGCCCTCTTTTCTCAGTCTACTGTGGAACTGAATTACATGACGTGATCACTAACACTGTTAGGATTTACTTCACGACCTCTCCACACCTGGGTGCTTCCTCTCAACGACCCCACCATCTCACTCCTTCCCTTCCTCTTTCTCCCCTGACAGATCATGATGTGGATTCAGAGCACTTTAAATTAAACTTTAGTTCCCTCCATAAAATGTGAGCATTAAATAAAATTACAGGATAAAATAAATTGTAAAAAAGGATTAAATGAAATAATGAAGCACGACACACGACACTCAAATGTTAGCTTTAGTTATTTTGTGGAATAAAGTTACATAGCCTATGTTTTAAATTTTTTAAAAACCAGATTGTTTTTTCTTCTGAGTTAGCAATCCCTGAGATGAAAGATTCACTCACCCCTGGCCTAAATAAAAGACAGAGTCCACCGGGCAGCTCAGATGGCTCCGAGTGGGAGCCGACAGGTTAGAACACCAGCTCCAGCCCTCTCTCAGAAGCAGATCCCAACACGCAGCAGCAAAAATGCAATTTCAATACTAGTTCTACTGATAACTAATGTTAAGTGCTGAGCATTTTCAAAACGCTGTTCTCAGTCTCCATTTACTTCACTGCTAATTAAAGCCCACATGTAACATTAGAGCCCTCCTATTTGTACCACGGCCTGAAGGCAGCTCTGCCTCCACCCTCCGCCTGAGACTCCAGGGAGACCTGATTTGCATTCTTAATCCAAAAGGACTGAAACAGTAAGTAAAGAAACGGACTGAAAATGTTTTCAATGGCATCGGAAAAGCTTGGAAAGAATCCGAAGTCAACATTTTGCAAACAGATGTGTCACAAAGAGGCGTCCTGTCCAGGCTCCATTGTCCTCATCTAGTCCCTTCCAGGCCACTGCACTCCCCTCCTTCCCCTAAAAGTGCTATGACCTCATCACAGGCCCGTTCCCCATGAGTGCCCTGGACTGGTACCCAACTCCACACGGCTCACTGCACAAAGGAGCCAGGGCTCACGACAGGCCCCAGCTCCAGGCCCAGAGCCCAGGCGGGACTCTCCCAGGCTGGTCAGCCCAGCAGATGAGCACACAGGGGGGACAAGAGCCCCACAGTGCACGAGGGGGGCTCCCCCTGCCCCCCAAGAGAGTGCTTCTTTAGGATGCCAGCTTTCCGGTTGAGCTGCCAGTCCTAACAGGGAAAAAGCACGCACCTTAGGAGATGGTGGCCAAGAGGGACATCGGCAAGCAGAAAAGAAAGCACTATCGCTATCAATCACCCAAAGTGTCTCCTTTTATCTTGTTTTCACTAGTGGCTGATAGAACACGCAAGCTAGCAAGCACAGTCAAAAGGAGAGGGCCTCTGTTGAGGCTGCAAACTGGCTTCAAACCTAAGGAATTAAGTCAGCATCTTTACAAACATGCACGTCCCAGGAGGGCTTCCTAAGCCACACCGGGTCCCTCCTCTAATGCCCTCACCTTCTCCAGCACACACTGAAACATTTACATCACACGCTGGAGAGGAAAATACACACTCAGCTTTTCTTTTTGAATGCTTTGGACAAAAATGGATTTTGGTTCTACCACCACATATAATTCGAATCTTTACTATTTAGAAAGTCTGTGCTAATCCAGTAACAATCTAGAAAACATGCCTGAAAAATCTCAAAAAGTACAAGTCACACAAGGTTGAAAACAGAGCTCCAGGCAAACGGCAAAACCAAAGGGACAGAATAAAACAGTTCTGAAATAAAATTAGCACAATATTTTCTTAGGAAATGCTAACAGTTCTAAAGGAAAACTGGAAAAAGGCAAACTTTACAAATGGCTGGCAGCACTTCCTTTCATCACCATAAAGCACATGCTATCATCATCCAGCAGATAATCACTTTTCATTAAACAATGTATAGAGCAATCAAATTTGCTCCAAAGGCACTGTGTTTATAAAGATTAGCAAGTTACCCGTCAAGTTTTCTATTAGCTGACCTAGTCACTGATGAAGTGGACCGAGACTAAAAGCAAGTCCAGGCCGAATCAGGCTGCCGTGTCTTTCTGATCAGAAACCCTCGGAACAACCTGCCGCAGATCAGTCTCACCACTCCCGTCTAATGGCTCTCTCCTCACGGACGACGATCCCATCCTCTGGCTCTCATCTGCAACCTGTCCTCAGGGACAACAGCAATCCCAGGGGACAGTGACAGACAGGACCCTCCTCCCAGCTCTGGCACAGCTCCAGACACTGCCATCTGCCACAAGTGCCGACTCGGGGGGCGTTCTAGGCTGGCAGCACAGGGCTCCTCCTGCACACCGCAGACCCACAGTGGCCCTCAGCCTCCGGCCTAGCCAGCAGTGGACACTCAGCTGGCCAGGTCGTCCCTCAAAGACCTTCCAGAGAGGCACTGCGGGGCGTGCGCGTACACACACATACATATACGTACACATACACGCGCGTGTGTGCTTGTTCTAACCCCACCGTCACTAATCCTTAATCACCCAGGTTTCAAAGGGCAGCTGCGCTGCACTCAGGAGTTGTATTATTTCGTCCCCTGTAAAGAATTACTTGTAAAACTAAAATACTGAGGAGCCCCTTTAAAAATTAGTACTAAATCTTAACGTAAGTACTCTGCTCAGATCTTAATCCTGTTCAAATTAAATAATGGAGAGACTAATAAAAACATTAGTGATTTTGTCTATAGATTAAAAAAATCATAAACTGGGTTAGTAATGATTGTTATCCAAAGATCATGTTCAATGTAATTACTTCTACAACATAATAAATAGGAATTGGCATCACATCTCTGTTTTCATTTTAAAGAACCAAAACAATGCTAGTTTATGAAAAACTATCATTTATACTAAGTGAGAATCCCTAAAAATGAACTGATTAAAACAGCAAATCAGAAACAAAAGACTATAACCTCAAAATACTTGAAAGGGCTTTACAGATTGCTACATGTTATATATATTTGAATATGTTTTTAAAACTTCTAGAAAAATATCACACTAAATTTAATGGTAAATTCTACAGAATGAGACTTCTTTTCACTTACCCCTATCTGCACTGTTTGAAATTCTTTTTGAAGAGCAGGTATTGGTTTTATAATTTAAACAATGAATCCAATAAATATTATTTTCAAAAAGAAAAAAAATCTGATCTTCATTTGTGAAGTGGTGTGGGGCCACCAGACCCACTGGGTTCAATTCCAGCTCTTCCTCTTCCTCAGCTCTAAGAACCCCGCAGTGGTACCTGCACCCCTGGGGACCATTACTAGGAACATACAGAGCACCCAACCATCAGAGCGTTACTAGAGGAACACACCTGGCCTGCCCAGTGCTGCCAGGCACAGGGAGAAAACACTCAGTAAAAGTTAGTTATTATTAGCTGCATCTCTGTACTGAAAGAGAGTTTCTGGACAAGACGTGATGTTTTTTTCCTTTTTTTGGAAATGATGAAATAACAGGAAGAGGTGTAGGCTAGATGAGTCTGTTTACCTAAGAAAACAGCTCTGAGTTTTAGAGAAAATAATGACCTCTCTGTGAAGATACAGGATCACAGGCTTACATCTCCCAAAGATAAGCGCTCCAGATCCTTTTAATAAAAACTCCACTTCCTCTCACGGTGATATTTATCACCGTGTTTCAGCAAAAGTCCAAAATCAAATTATTTACTTTGTACACATTACTGTAAAGGGTCTTTCTTCTTAGATTACAGAAAGCATCGACAACACAGTTGTACTGTATTTGCTTCAAAGGCAGAGCACACTAAATTTCCTTACAACCAGAGCAACTAGAAAGACTGCCCACAACGCTGTTTTTACTGGAAAGAGCTTGTCTACAGTGAACGCTTTCAAACAGCAATGCTGTACAGGATCCCTGGGGCTCCCCCCACATCTAACAGTGTTCCCCCTAACACCGGAAGTGCAACTATGACAGGTGAAGAAGGCCAGCTGTATATCTTATCCTACTGGGAGGCTTGTCTTTATCTTATTGTTTTACAGGATTTTAACCGTTTACACGTCACACATGCGCAGGGTGCCCCGCATCTGTCACTGAACTGGCTGCAATGTCAGTCTTTCCCTGACACTTGTGTCCTGCGTTCCCTAACCCAAGAGCACATGAACAGTCCAATCTCTTATGGATTCTAATACTCTTACTGATTTGACTTTTATCTTTCCAGTCATTTTTAACTTACCTAATCCATCTGTAATTCCTTTGTATACAGAGAGGCAGGCATCTAATTTTACTTCCTAGTGAGCATCTCTGCCTGGATCATCCACAAGGAATTATATTCAACACGTCCAAATCACCCCCATCAGCCTGCTCCTCCCTCTTCAGACAGCAGCGTCCTCCTTCCAGCGGGTCACCCCCTCTTCATTCCTGCTCCCCGACACACTATCTCTTGCTGGCTTCCTGCAAGCACCCCTGACTAGTTTCCCTCTCTCCAGTCTTGCCCCCTCAAGCCAGAAAACTGTCAGAATGGTCCATCTACAAAGAGATCTGACCATCTTGCTCTCTTCAGATCCCACAGTGGCTCCCCAGCACCTACAGATAAGACTCAAGAGACTGAATGTGCCAGGCCCTCCCTCCCAACACTCAACTTCTTCCTCTCCGTTTCCAACCAATCCACACTGATCCTCAGTTTCACTGAGAACCTGGGCTCGGGTACCCCTCTTCCCACCACCCCATTTACATACTGTTCCTATGCTCTTGTCTGCAATACCCTCCTGATTCCTGATTCCCCATCCCATCTCCTTGGTCTCTTTCCACCCCAAATGTTCCCGGCTGACTTTTACTCATCCCAAGGATTTGGCTGAGACACCACCTCCAGGAAGCTCTCCTGGATTCCCCCAACTCCCACGTCCAAGTTAGGTGCCAGTTTTAGTGCTCCCTGGTGTTCATCACTTAACAGAAATTGTACTAATTATTTATTAATGAGTCTTTCTCTCCAACTACATCCTGAACTCCCTGAGGGCAGGAACTAACCTCACTTGTGGCACAAATGAACACTTTGTAGGTGCCCACAAAAGCGGGGGAGCTCACCACTATGCATGTTGCCTGCTTTGCCATCAAGCTGAAAATACTGTTGCGTTCCCCTCATCACCCTCTGCTCCGTGTCTGACTACGTCCTGGAAAAACCACACCCCAAGTGCTTCACAAACACATGAAGAGCAGTAAAGGGCATGCCTGTCAGGGTCTCCTGATTCTTTCTCCTAATGGAGTCAAAGCACTTCTTAGATTTCCTCACCTAATTAGAACAGTGGTGTCAACTCTGTTTCAACTTCCAACTATAATTGGGAATGATAACTGGGAACAGTAATAACAGGAGTTTATTTGTACTATAAACATAAACAGTTAATCCACACCACTTCTCAATCACCTCCGTAGTGCTCTGTCCTCCCACATGTGAAGCATCAGGCTAAAAGTGAGCGCTTTCCAGTACTGAAAAGGTTTGTAGCCTAAACAGCAAGGCAAGAAATCATTAAATTGATTTGTTTTTCATATTCTAGATCTAGCTCACATCTTCTAATAATATGAATTAAAGATCAAACAAAGTAAACAGAATGACTAAGAACAAAGCAGCCAGGCGAAGCACGGCTCTGTTTTCACGCCACTGTGCCCCGGCAACAGCCTCTTGCTCCCCCTGGAACCACTGACCCACACTTGATTACCTCCACACTACTTACTTCTATTCTGCACAAATGTCAAAAAGCATCTGTCACACAGTTCTTATCTCCTAAACTAAAATTTGCAGCCAATGACCATTCCCTGAGTGTCCCACGTGACTAAATGAAAAACGAAGCCCCCAGCTAACAAGCAGGCTTAATTACAGATAAAACTCAAACTGCAGAACTAACGAGGCACATGTGACTAGATGAACTGGAGTCAATTACAGTATACGACTGTAACAGAGAGCCCAGTACAGGCAGCAACATCATGTTCTGTATTTCTCATCTGTCAACCCTAAGTGTATTCTGGATCAATGGAAGTAAACAGTTTCAAACATAGATCCCGCAGGTCCGGTCTCCGTTATCTGAAAATCAAGTGGGTAAGCAGTCCAAAAGAGCAACGACCTCTAAATTTCGGAGTGAGAGGAAGAAAATGACTGTTTTCAATCAACTAACAGTCCTGCAAGGCTCCTGCAAGCGGCAATGAGCACAACTACGTCACTGAAGTGTCCGCAGCACCCAGGTGAGTCCGACATCACTTGTGGTTGGCCGCCTCCCTGTCTTGTTCCCATCTGCCCTAGGAGCCCAGATGTGGGCACCCCCTGTGTGATGTGGTCAGGACCACCGAGCCTGGATCAGCAGAGCCTTAGGAAGCACCCTGCGAGTCCCTGGGCTCTCACCTCACCTTGAAATATCCAGGTAACGCAGGAGTTGTAACACTGAAGGGCGGTGTCATCCTGTGACACCATTTCTCCTACCAAAAATGTTGCTTGGCATTTATTGTAAGCAAATTCAAACTGGTTCTATTTTCAGAATCTGGGGACCACTTGGTGGTCATAAATTCAGGACCAGGAATAATGGTTATGAGCAGACACTCCATCAAATACCAGCTTTCTCTGAAAATAGGTCACCCAGGAATTTCCCATTAAAAATGGTGTATTGAACACAGATGTTAGCTTCCACTCTCTTCCAGACACCCTCTTAAAAAGGGTTTTTTTTTAAGGCATATATATCCATAAGAACAAAACAAAAGGAAGAAAAGACAACAGCAAGAAACTTGGAAGCTAGAAAGCAAATGGATGAATAAAGCTGACTGAATCACAAGCTCACAACGAGCAACACTGAGAAGTAATCCAGTTTTCACCATGGAATCCCCAAAGGCTGAAGAGTGGCACCTGTGTACATTTGGAAGTGAGGATGTAGGATGGAACCAAAATACAGGAGGAATCCAATGCTGAAAGTCTGTTTAAGAAACAGGCAAAACCACAGGCTCATCTCAATTGGTGCAGGAAAAGACTTGTCAAAATCCAACATCTTTCATGATACAACCATTCAGCAAACTAGGAATAGAAGGGAACTTCCTCAACCTCATAAAGGGCATTTGCTAAAACCCATAGCTGCCATCATACTCAATGGTGAAAGACTGAAAGGTTTCCCCAAAGATCAGGAACAAAACAAAGATGCCCACACTCACCAATGCTATTCAAGATTGTATGGAATTCTAGCCAGGGCAGTTAGGCAAGAACAAGAAATAAAAGGCATCCACACTGGAAAGGAAGAAGTAAAGCTACCTGGATTCACTGATGACATGATCTCATATAAAGAAAATCCTGAAGAGTTCACAAAAAACTATGAAAGCTAATTAAAAAACTGAGCTAAGTTGCAGGATACAAGATCAAGACACAAAAATGAGTTGTATTTCTACACACTAACAATAAACAATCTGCAAATGAAACTAAGAAAACAATTCCTCTTACAATAGCATCAAAACAAATAACAAACTCAGGAATCAAGGAAGTGCAAGACTGGCACACTGAAAACATTGCTGAAAGAAATTACAGAAGAAACACATCCGTGGAAAGACATCCCCTGTTCACAGGCTGGAGAACCTGGTGTTGCAAACGTGGCAATACTCCCCTCGTGACCTACTGATTCAATGCAATTTCCATCAAAATCCCAAGGGCCATTTTTGCAGATATGGTAAAGCTAATCCTGGAATTCATATGGAACTGCAATGGATCCCAAATAGCCAAAAACAGTCTTGAAAAAGAACAACAAAGTTGGAAAACTCACACTTCTCGATTTCAAAACTTATTACAAAACAGTGTGTTAGTGGCATAAGGATAGACATACAGACTAAGAGAACAGAACCGAGAGTCCAGAAAGAAACCCATACATCTATGGTCAACTGATTCTCTACAAGGGTGCCAAGACCATTCCAACAGAGAAAGAATACTCTCTTCAACAATGGTGCTGGGACAACTGGACATCCACATGCAAAAGAAGGAAGGACCCTTACCTCACACCATATACAAAAATTAACTCAGAATGGATCACAGACCTAAATCTAAGAGCTAAAACTATAACTTTTAGAAGAAAACATAAGGGTAAGTCTTCACGACCTTGGATTTGGCAACGGTTTCTTAGATATAACACCAAAAGCGTGAGTGACAAAGGAAAAAACAGATAAACTAGAGTTCATAAAAATAAGTATTTCTGTGCATCAAAGAACACCACTAAGAGAGTGAAGACAACCCAAAGAGCAGAAGCAAGTATATGCTAATCATGTATCTGAGAAGGGTCTAATATCCACAATGTATAAAGAACTCGCACAACTCAACAAAAAGACAAACAATCCAATCTAAAAATGAGCAGAGAACTTGAAAAGACATTTCTCCAAAGATGATATACACATGAAGCACACGAAAAGATGTTCAACATCATTAGTCACTAGGGAACTGCAAATCAAAATCAAAATTAGATACCACTTCACATCCACTAGGATGGCCATAATAATAAAAAAACAGAAAATAACAAGTGTTGGAGAGACTGTGAAGAAATTGGAACCCTTGCACACTGTTGGTAGGAATGTAAAACAGTGCAGCCACTGTGGAAAACAGTTTGGTGGTTCCTCTATGTTAAATATAGAGTTATCATAGCACGCAGCAATTTCACTCCTAGGTATATACCAGAAGAACTGAAAACAGGTGCTCAGACAAAACCCATTCACAAACGTTCACAGCAGCATTACTCACAATAGGCAAAAAGTGGAAATAACCCAAATGTCCACTAACAGATGAATGGATAAGCACATTGTGGTCTATCCATACAATGGAATACAATTCAGTCATAAAAAGGAATGAAGTACTGATACATACTACAACATGGATGAACCTTAAACGCATGATGCTAAGTGAAAGCCAGACACAAAAGGTCACATATGGTATGAATCCCTTTATAGAAAAATCCAGGGCTAGCCCCATGGCTTAGCGGTTAAGTGCGCGCGCTCCGCTGCTGGCAGCCCGGGTTCGGATCCTGGGGGTGCACTGACACACCGCTTCTCGGGCCATGCTGAGGCCGCGTCCCACATACAGCAACTAGAAGGATGTGCAGCTATGACATACAACTATCTACTGGGGCTTTGGGGGAAAAATAAGTAAATAAATAAAAATTAAAAAAAAAATAAAGAATAAATCGTGCCCATTGGAGGGCTAATATATAATTAAAAAAAAAAAAAAGAAAAATCCAGCATAGGCAAATTCAGAGACAAAAAGTAGATTAGTGGTTGCCAGAGGCTGGGAGCAGTGGATAACGGGGAGTGACTGCTAGTGGGTACAGGATTTCCATTTAGGGTGATAAAGTTCTGTGTTGATGGCTGCACAGCACTGTGAATGTACATAATGCCACTGAACTGTACAGGTTAAAATGGTAAATTTTATGTTGTGTATTTTACCACAATAAAAAAAAGAAGCAGTTAGCCACCACGCATCAACCCCCTTCCTGTCCTCTCCCCACCAAGACTGGAGGATAAACCGAGGGTCTCTAGACCAGAGGGTAAGAGGAACAGTGGAGTTCCAGGATGCCTTCCTGGAGTGCTTCCTTACAAACTGTGGAGGGCCACAGCCACACTTGACTTCCCAACTTCTAAAACGAGGCAGGAGATTGGAAAGCCCTTCTTTGGGAATCTAAGAAGCATAATTAAAGGTCCTAAAACTAATGACACTGAGGGTTCCTCAAGGAAACCCAACCCATGATATCAGCCGACGGTAAGACCAACGCAGGCACACAGAACGTCTAAAGGACTGTGTGGTTCCCATTCTCAGACACAGTGTTCAACCAAGATCGCACAACACTCCAGGACAGATGGACCAAAGCATGCAAAAAACGGGCTCATGGAAGGAGAGTGAGACCTACTCCATGTATGAAATAACAGCAAGTTGCTAAATTCAGAGGAAAAAAACAACCAAAACAGCTCTGGGAAATTGAAAACATGAAGGCCAAAATAAAGAGCTAAATAGATAAGTAAGAAAAGATTGAAGAAATCTTCTAGAGAGTGGAACAAAAAAAAAAAAAAAAACACGGAAAACGGGAGAGAGAAAGATAAAAAATGGAGAAAATCGGTCCAAGAGGTCCACCGCCCAAATAATAGTGTTTCCAAAACACACAGAAAAGAGAAAACAAAGAGGAGGAAACTGTCAAAGAAAATCTATGGAAAAAACTCCCAGGAACTACCAATCATGAGTTTCCAGACTTAAAGGAACCATGGATGAAAACAGACCAAAACATAAGACGTTTCTGAGCACCGAGAATCAGGGAGTAAAAACAGACCGTATACAAGGAGTCCACACTCGGGATGAGGAGTCAGAGCAGTGCGCACGGGGCAGCAGCTCTGGGAGCTCGGACACCGGCGACAGTCCTAACCTGGGGTGACACCGACGGCCAGCGAGCAGCAGTGACATGGTGTCGACAGGGAGGGAGCGGCGACGACCCCTGCCACCTGCCTGGAGGGGACAGGCAGGGACAGTGCCGGCCGTGGTCGCGGGGTCCCCACCTGTCGGTGTTAGTGAGCACGGGGCAGGTGGACAGGCGCGCAGGTGAACAGACAGAGAAGCGGGCAGGTGGACAGGCAGGCAAGTGGACAGGTGGACAGGTGGAGAGGCGGGCAGGGCCTGGGCACGCATCTGGCACCTGCCGGGCGGGGCGCCGCGGGCGCGGCGTGGGTCAGGAGCACCGCCCCCCGCGCGGCCTGAAGGGTGGGACCTGCCCGCCCAGCTCCTCAAAGGGGGTCGTCCGGAAAAGAAGCGCGGGGACGCTGAGGATCGTGGGGGGGCGGGTACCCCAAGCCAGCCCGCCGTCCCGGGGCCGAGCCCGAGGGGACGTGGGGGGAGAACTGGGAGGCGCCCCGGCCAGGGAGACGGGCCCTCGGACGACCACCCGTGCCCCCACCACCCCCGCCCCGCAGCGCCGAGACGCAGGGCCGAGGGCTGCCGCGGGGGCGGGGCGCAGGAGAGGGCCGCCGGGCTGAGGGGGGAGCGGCCGTTGGCGGCCCAGGCGGGGCCCGCGTCTTGGCCCGTCCCCGCCGCCCCCGCCCCGCGCCCCCGCCCGCCGTGAGAGGCGCCTGGCCTCCCCCGAACCCCGGCCTCCCCCAACCCCGACCCCAGACCCCAACCCGGCCTCCGCTGACCTGGCGCGAGCCGGACCCGAACCTCACCTGCCTCGCGCCGCCGCCACCCGAGGCCTGGTCCGCGCCGCCCAGACTCGGCCCCGAGAGGAGACCGTGCCAGCGCCAGCCAATCGCGCGCTACGCCCAGGGGCGGGGGCGGGAGCCACGCGGACGTCCACCAATCCCTAGAGCGCCACCTGAAGCTCCTCGGCCAATGCGGAGGCGGCCTGCCTAGGGGTTCGGCCAATCGCGAGCTGAGGCGGGGTAATGGGCGGGGCTCCGAGGCGGCTCGCGGAGGATCGGGGGGGGCGAGGGAGGTGGGCGTGGCGGGCGCGCGGGTGCTGGGAGGACAGGGGCGGAGTCTCGGAGAGGACCACCTTCTGTTGGGCGCGGGGGGCCGCGTCTAGGAGAGGACCCGCATCTGGCGGAAGGGACCGTATCTGGGGGAGGGGCCACATCCCTCGGAGGACCCCCATCTCGGGGAGGGGACCGTATCTGGGGGAAGGTCCACATCCCCTGGAGGACCCCCATCTCGCGGAGGGGACCGTATCTGGGTGAGGGTCCACATCTCCGGGAGGACCCCTATCTCGAGAAGGGGGGCGCATCTCAGGGAGGGCTCCCATGTCGGGGAGGACTTCCATCTCGGGGAGGCAGCAGCCAGACCACCCCATGTCCAGTCCGGTAGTCATTGCAGCCCTCGCCCCTGCTGCCGGGCTCCCAGGAGAGCCCCCGGTTCCCACGGGGCCCACCTCGCCGCCCTGCTCTGGGCAACTCACCCCGAGCCCCCGCCCCAATACCTCTGCGGCCTCCAGAGCCTCTGGCGTCCCCCCAGGTCTAGGCAGCAGCACCCCCCACACACACCCCCACCCCAGGGCTCCAGGTGTGCGCTCCTCCCAGGCGGCCTCTCCCACTGGGGCACGCGGAAGCCTGGTGGTTGCAGAGCCAGGCGTCAGGCTCCTCCTGTGGCCTGTTTCACGCCTCTTCTACTGCCCCAAACCGAGAAGCTCTGCACTCTCCTCTCTGTTTTCCCAGGAACAGTACAGATGACAACAGGCTGCACTTGTGTAGGGTTCCGCCCTTTACTATCTCTTTCCAATTGCCTAACTCTCCTTCCAGGTAGATAAGAAAGCTATTATCATCCTCTCTTTACAAAAGGTCAGGGAAGAGACAGAATATTCCAAATAGAGCCATATCTTAAAACTGAGTCCACTGTTCCTTCCAGCCTGCCACACTGCCCCCTCCGAGAAAGACTTCCACCACTGCAAAGGAAAAAACCAGTTGCAGGGGTTGTTTTAATGAGAGCATATTTATTAACAGTAATGGCAGTGGGGCAACACAGTTTTATCTCTGTGTCTCTATGGGGTTTAGAGCCATCCTTTCTGCTTCACTTAGGTTATAAGCTCACAGCACAAGGGCGATGTCTTTCTGTGAGATTATAGAAAGTCTCACGCTTGGTGTAAATTCTACAGGTGCCTTTTCATAAGGGGAAGTAGATGTTCAACTGAAGAAGTGACAAAGGAGGGAGGAAGAGAAGGGTTTTTTTTCTTTTCAGTGTTGCCCCCGAGGGTGGGGGTGGATTGAGGAGAATAAAGATCTGGATTAATTCTAGACCTGCATTGTCCACAGTAGCTACTAGCCACATGTAACTAATGAGCCCTGGAAATACGGCCAGCCCGAATTGAGATGTGCCATGTGTATATAAAATACACACAGAATTCTGAAGACTAAGGGTGAGAAAGAAAGAAGGTAAAATATCTCATTAATATTTTAAAATATTGCTTATGTGTTAAATTGCAATATTTGGATATATTGATTAAATAAAATACGTTATCAAATTTCATGTTTCTTTTTGTTTTTTTAACACGGCTACTAGAAAACTAGAAAACGAAAATAAGATTTCGTAGGTGGCTCCCGTGATATTTCTAGAGGACAGCAGTGTAGACGTTAGTGGAGATTTCTGGATAAGGATCCTCACTGAAGACAGATCACAGAATCTTCTTCCTCCCAATAATTATGACATGACCAAGGACAGCTAAAAAAATAGTTCACCAGCAACAACAAACAAGGAAGGATGCAAACCTACAGGCCATAAGGCCAAAGGAGGAGGTTCTGGTGGGGCTCAGGAGACCCCCGGAAGGTGCTGGATAACCAAAGGGAGTCGGCAAAATCCTGAGGGTCCTTACGAAGGACCCCCACCTGCCAGTTTTCAGAGGAACAGCTGAGGGGGAGTGGGCAGCATCGGGAAAGACACGGAAAAGCCTTTGAGACAGAAGCCCTGGCTGCCCACCTTGAGACTGCGGTGGAGCCAAGGCAAGGCCAATGCCACCCCCACACCCTATAGCACTGGCCCTCTCCCTATTGACTCATCTTAAAACCATTCAAGACCCCACCTGCTCCCACCCCTAGCTAGAAACTCCGGAGAAGCCCATGCCTCTCAGCATCCGAGAAGTTGGGCAGAGCCCAAAGGGTGCACCATTTGGGTCTCTAGGCAGGGAAGGGGGGGAGTCAAGGAGGAGGCGAAAACATCCTGGCAGAAAACAGCAAAAACAGACGGGCACTGAGAACTCACCTGCATGAGCAAGACAGACAGGATGCTCTGAGGGAGTAAGAAGCGTGGCGAGCAGGGATGAAACTGTCCCCCACCACGCCCGCACACTTGATGAGGGAAGAAACCCATGACGCCCGTCTCTTGTCTCTTCCGCCTGCAGCAGTGAAGGTCATGGGGAAGAGGCTGGAGCCAGGGACCACCCAATGGAGTTCCTCCCTCACAGATCCGCATCCACCCGGACGGGCTTCCATCTAGTTTGTGTGGACGTTTCTCTTAGGTGTAGTTCTTTGGTTTTATTATCTATGCCTCACTTTTCTCTCAAGAATGTGAGTTTTGATTTTTTTTTTTTTTAGATCATTAGCTTTGATGGTCTTCAAATTGCTGTTAAAACCTTAAATTCAATCTGTTGTTTATACTGTCAAATCTATTTAGGGGAAAGATTTTGACGGACAGTTGTGCGAGCTCTGCACCCAGAGCCTACTGCCCGGGGTTCTCACTTGAGAAGATGGACATCTGAGCACTAGAACCTCGGCCCCCTCCCCATGCTGGCCTCCGCCCTCTCACACTGGAGGGCCGGCACAGCCCGTAAGGCCTCTGTCCGAGGAGCACATTAATGGAGGGACAAGGAGAGGCAGGCAGGAGGGTCTGGGGGCTCTGTGCCTGGGAGCCTCGCCTCTAAGCACAGCCTGGGTCTGTGTTCCTCTGCCTGGGGGTAACCGCCTGGCGGGATACTGGGTGACACGCTGCACTTCCAAAGTGTCTGTCCCTTGGGTTCCCCATCTTCCCACTGCTGCTGACCGGTATGGAGTAGCTGTAATATTGGTTTCACAGCTGGGGAAACTGAGGCAGAGGCCACACCAGCAGTCTGGCTGGAGTGGAGACCCAGGGACAGTGACTCCATAGGCCAGGCACAGCATGCCTTGGCCTGCTCTCTGTCTTAAGGCCGGGGAAGTAGCTCGAGGACAGCAAACGCCTGTTGACTAAGCTCCAGGAGGGAGGAGCGTTTTTTCTCTGTGAGCTCACACCTCCCATTTGGCAGCAGGTTCTGTCTTTTGGTTGTAAACAGAACCCGACTCCCGAGAGAGGAGTAAGAAAGACTGGCTCAGAAACCCAAGCTGGAGGCTGTGTGCATCGAGTCAGGGCGTGCCGGCGGGCGGGCAGAAGGCAGGGCCCACAGAGAGCCAGGTGAAGGAATATTACCCAGAGCAGCACCTCAGAGGCTAAGGAAACCCCATTCTCTTAAGGAGACGAGCTGACTTCCCCACGTGCTGGGTCTCCGTCCCACTTGCTTCTGGTTCCTCCTTTGTGGGGGGAGCACCCACGGTGGAAATGTGGTCAGACCCTGCGGCCAGCGACGGCGGGTCCCAGGTCCTGATGTGGTTTCGCAGCACATGACCATAGGGAGTCCTAAAAGGAACATGACTGAGAGCTGGGACAGTCCCCGCTCTGGCCAACTTTTACAAAATCCAGAATCCAAAGTTCCATTTAGAGATGTGCTCCATTGACAGGGGTCTGTCTCTGCTTTACTCACCCCCCATCCCTAGAAGCAACAGTCAAGAGCTGTGGGAGCGTTGTGAGGAACGGCACATCCAGATGGCTGACGTTAAGTGGTGGAGAGCAAATAGACTCTAGAGGAGGGTCTTTCCTTGTCCCTTCCAGCTTCTGGTGGCTTCTGACATTCCTCAGCTTGTGGCCGCATCACTCCATCTCTGCCTCCATCTTTGCCTGGTCTTCCCCTGTGTCTCTATGTGTCTCCTTCTCCTGTAAGGTCACTTGTCATTGGATTTAGGGCCTAATCTAGGATGAACTCACCTCGAGATTTTTTCCTTAATTAGATCTGCAAAGACCCTTATTCCAAATGAGGTCACATTCGAGGTTCGAGGTGGATGCATCTTTTGGGGTCATTAATCAACCCACCACAGTTGTTCAACAAATGTGCTGAGGGACATCTCGCTCCCCAATTCTTTGCCAAGCAAAATAGTTTGCATCCCAAAAATCAAAAAACCATCCCAGATCTCCCCCTACCTACGCCCTCATTTCTCTCCTTGAGAGAACTGTCTTTGCTCACTCTCTCTCTGTCGTCTCCTCTCATTCTCTCTAGAACCCTTCCTCACCATGCCACCAAAACCACTCTTGCTCAGGCCACCAGTGACCTCCAGTTCACTGAAGCCAACAGTTGGTTCAGGCCTCATCGTGATCTGCCAGCGTTTTGCCCGGTGACCATGCACTCCTCCTCGACACCCCTCCTCTCTCTGCTCTGGGCGCCCCTCTGATTCTCCACCCATCCTCAGGCTCCTCCTCAGCCTTCTTGGCTAGTTCTTCTTCATCCCTCTGACCTTTAGACACTGAAGAGTTCGAGGTTCATCCTTATGTCTTATTTTTGTCTACACCCTTTCAAGACCAGTCTTAAGGTGATGACGCCCAAATTCCCTTCTCTAGATGGGAACCATCCCTGAACTCTGGATGTGGACGTCATGTTGCCTGCTCTCCTCCTCTTCTTGGGTACCTCAGAGGCGTCTCCAATTTAACATCACCAAACAGAATTCCTGATCTCAGCCCACCTGCCCCTTCTCTAGTCTCCCTCAGGCCAGTCAAAGGCAGCCTGCTCCTTCCAGTTCCTTGAGCCAAAAGCCTGGAGCTCCCTTGACCCTCCCTCTGTCTCCAGCAGAAATGCTGTGGCTCATCCTTTAAAGCAGATCCAGGGGCCGGCCTGGTGGTGTAGTGGTTAAGATCGAGTGCTTTGCTTCAGCAGCCCAGGGTTCTCAGGTTTGGATCCCAGGCGTGGACCTATGCACCACTTATCAAGCCACGCTGTGGCAGGCGTCCCACATATAAAGTATAGGAAGATGGGCACAGATGTTAGCCCAGGGCCAATCTTCCTCAGCAAAAAGAGGGGAATTGGCAACAGATGTTAGCTCAGGGCTACTCTTCGTCACCTAAAAATAAATAAATAAATAAATGAAAAAATAAATAAAGCAGATCCAGAATCAGGGCATGTCTATGCCCTCCGTGGCTGTGACCCTGACCCACGCCCATCAGTCTTTGCTCAGATGACTACATGAGTCTCCCCCTGGTCTCCTTGCTCCCACCTTTGTCCCTCAGACCCTTCTCAGTCATGTGACTTCTCCATTCACAACCATCAGTGCTCCTGGGTCACTGAGAGGAAAAGCCCAAGTCCCTGCTGTGGCCTTGAGTGACTCCGCCCCGTTCTAACTTTGTTTTCTTTTGATTGGGGTGAAATTCACATAACATAAAATTAATCATTTTGTGAGAATGTAAAATGGTGCAGCTCAAAACAGTCTGGAGGTTCCGCGAAAAATTAAACATAGAACTACCATGTCACCCAGCAATTCCACTCCTGGGTGTATGCCCAAAAGAATTGAAGGCGCGACCTCAAAGAGATACTTGCACACCCGTGTTCACAGCAGCACTATTCACAATAGCCAACAGCTAGGTGGAAGCACCCAAGTGTCCATCGACGGATGAATGGATAAATAAAATATAATCTATCCATAAATGGAATGTCATTCAGCCTTAAAAAAGGAAGGAGATTCTGCCACATGCTGCATCATGAATGAACCTTGAGAACATTGTGCCAAGTGAAATAGTCAGACACAAAAAGACGAATACTGTAGGATTCCACTCATAGGAGGTCCCTAGAGTCATCAAATTCACAGAGACAGAAAGTAGGATGGTGGGCCCCAGGCCCTGGGGAAGGGGATGGGAGTTAGTGTTTAATGGGGACAGAGTTTCAGTTTAGGAAGATGAACACGTTCTAGAGATGGATGGTCGTGATGGCTGCACAACAATGTGAATGTACTTAATGCCACTGAACTGAACACTGAAAATGGTTAAGACGATACATTTTATGTTATGTGTATTTGATCACAATTTTGTGGGCCCTCTGGAAAGAGCCTCCCCAGGTTCTTCCTGAGGATGAAATCCTCATACTGATTGCAAAATCCCCCTGCCTGGGGGCTTGAACACGTTTAGAGGGAAAAGGGCAGCTTGAAAATAGTGACCCAGGAGCCAGATGGGCGAGAATGAAGGCTGCTCCTGTTGGGCGGGGAGAGCATCCTCCAGGGGCACCAACTGGGAGTCACCATGAGTTGGTCCTGGCCAGCCAGGGAGCGTGCTGCTGCCAAACCTTGGAAAAGGCTGGAGGAGAAAGTGAGAACCAGTGGGCTCCGGGAAAGCAGAGTTTCTGGGCAAAACTGCTGGGGGCCGGTCTTGAGCAGAGATTTAAGGGGTGTGCCCACTTAGGGGCTCGTGGTGCTAATGAGAAAAGTGGCTGTCACAGCTGTGTTTAAGTTTTTATTACTTCTCTATTTCACAAGCAATATAGATGTGTTGTAGAAAAGAACTTGAAAAAAATTAACAGTGTATAGGGGAGAAAACCTAACACTGCTTTGAAATTTCACTACCGCCATAAAAAACAACCACCACTCCTATTTTAGAGCATTATCCGACATACTCCTTTTTTAAACAAAATGGAATCACGCCATACATTTTCTTCTGTGACCTGCCTTTTTCATCGTCTGAGGGAATTTTCCTCCTCCTGTTTCTTTACGGCCTGAGACGCCTCGCCCATGGGTGGATGCCCACAGCTACATCCAGGCTGTCTGCGCTGTAAACCGTGCTAGAGAAACATCCGTGAACACTCGCCTTGGCTCTCTTGTCCTCGTGTTTCCTGAAAATACATTCCTGGAAGTGGAATCGCTGGGTCAAAGGCCGAGGGATATTTTTGCGGCTTCTGTCCTCCAGAAGACAGGAGCAGAGGAAACAACCACCCTCTAGAGGACACTGAGCCAGGCAAAGTCACTCAGCGGCCGGGGGCCTCCCGCTGCTGTAAGCTCCCTGAGGGTGGGGACGTTTGGTACCAAGAAATTAAACAATTTTTACATTTAACGTCAAAGATCGTCTTGAAGGCTATTGAGGGTCACTGGCAAAGCGGCTCCTGTGTGAGTTTGGTCTCAGGCAGTGTGCATTGGCACACAGCGGCGTTCAAGTAATTGCTGTGAGCTGAAGATGACAGGACAGAGGCCAACACAAATGATCGCACCAAACAGGGCCGAAGAGCCCTGCACAAGGGCCCTCAGCGATGCAGGCAGAGGAGGAGTGGGGAGAGCCTGCCCAACCCCACTCGGCAGGCAGCCCGTGGGTGCACATGGGGCGGGATCCGCCTCACGGGATCCTGGTCGCACAGCAGCTTTGATCCTAAGTGTTTACTTTGTAGACACGATTGGATTTGTAGTTATGTGAGAGCCAAAAGCACGAGGACTCTATGCTTAGTATTATGTTTGTACATATTTAAGAAACTTTATAATTAAAAGACTTTAAACACCGGGGGAGGGGGGCCTGTGCAGATGATTTTTCACTTGAGAGGCCCAGGGGTCGCTGTAACTGGAGGAAACCCGGTCAATTTCCGGCTGGGTTCCGGAGGAGGGCTGCCTCAGAAATCCCCAGGCGGCCGGCTTCTCTGGCTGTTTTCATGCTGGTCGCTTCCAACACTGCAGTCCTCGGCCCCTCTGGGGCTGGGCTGGTAACTGCACCATTCAGCCCATTCACTTAAAAGTAAAGACTTTACACCCAAACATCCAGACAGAATCTGGGGCCCTGGCTCTGGCCACTTGCCCTCCCGAATCAGTTCCCCAGGGATGCGGCCTTTCTGCTTGGGCAGCAGCGAGGCGTGGCCCCTTCTCACAGAGGCAACCCCAAGTCCCCACGCCAGACCACTGCCCCCTGTGCCGCAGCTGCCCCCTGAGCACCTGGGACGGGCTTAGGGGACCAATGTTTTAGAGTGCCAGTGGGGGATACAGCCATTCCAGACCTCCCCCCAAAACATAGTGACACAATATGAAATAATCACCCACACGTGTGCTGTCACTCTAAAAACAAAAATAAGTGTTTCTTTGAAACCATGCATTATTCCGTTATTTACTTCTCTGTTACATAAACGCTGTTATTTAAACAAAACAACCATAGGATTAGTTAACAGTGCAACAAGTAGTAATGAGTAGTAGGAATCACGAGAAAAAAATAACGATATTTATATAACGTTTCTTTCTGTCTTTTGATACAGCAAATTTTCTTACCTTTTTAAAACTTCTTTGTTGGATATTTAAATTTTGGAGGCTATGTTGTGTGTATTCTGAAGACACATAAATGTAAACCTTTCTGTTTAATCAAAGTTTTTATTGAGATAATTGTACATTCATGTGCAGTTGTAAGAAATCATACACCATTTCCCCAACAGTAACATTCTGCAAAGCTATAGTATCACAGTGCAACTGAGATGCTGATGTTGACACAACCGTCGTCTTATACAGATCTCCCCAGGTTACATCTGCTCCTGTGTGTGTTTATGTGTGTGTGTGTGTGAGCACTTGGTTCTGTGTATTTTATCCACATGAGGTTCGTGTGTCCATGGTGAAGATGATGAGCCCCTCCAGCCCACAGGGACCTCTCCTGCCACCTTGCCCAACTCACCCTCCCTCCTGCAGCCCTCACCCCCGTCCACCCCTCGTCCCTAACCCCTGGAAACCACTAACCTGCCCTCTTTTTCTAAAATTTTGTCAACAATGTTATATAAAGGGAATCATACAGTATGTAACCTTTGAGGTTGGCTTTTTAAACTCAGCAGAATTCCCTGGAGATTTATCTAAGCTGTTGTGTATATCAATATTTTGATCTTTTTAATGTAACACTTTTTAAAAGTAGATTACAGATACAATTATACAGATTATGCCATGCCTCTTCCCGTCCCTTGATTCAATAGGGTATTTTCACTCTTTCTGTTTCCTTCTGTCACACCACTTCTCTGCGCTGGAGGACACCCTGCTTTTCTTTGATGCAGCAGAAAACAGAATACAAACATACGTTCCCATTGACCTGCAGCTCTGTTCTCACACTGGGAGTCCTGCTGTCAGTCCGACGTGATGACATCTTACTGGCAACACTGGGTTTTTAGACTTGTGGGAATTCGTTTCCAGGTCTCAACAAATGTCCATCCAGCTTGTATCTACAGGATTATTTTGGTTTATTACAGCTGTTTATTAATCAGGTCCTTTGTGTAGATAAATTTATCACATAGGCTCCCCATGTTGAAAATATCCATTTTTAAACACTCTGAAGTGAACTGAAAGTCACCATAAGTTAAATCTCTTTCTCAGGAAAATAGTTTTAAAACACAGAGGTAATTGAAACTTGAAATCAAAGTTGGATTCCAAATAAGTGATAGTTTTAGTAAAGGAACAAGGAAGTCACGTTAAACTCCACTGTCCTTTCCTGCTGACAGTCTTCTGAGTTCTGAAACGGTCCTGTTGTCATAAAGTGAGTTTGTGTTTTCCCTGTACGAGTTATTGTCACGACCTGCCCAGAACATCAAACAACTCAGGGGCAGTCAGTCCATCCGCTTCAAAGACCATCAGTTTTAGAAAAACAGCTCATAAATGTCTATTTTCCTGTAATCTCTTTCTCCATTCCCAGCCTTGATGTCTTTCCAAAGTAGAGAAGGACAGTCCTCTGGTCCCATACTTTGAAAAATAAGATTTTACAACAGGCTGACATTTTAACATCTTTTCTATGACTGGCAACAATGACAGATATCTTGTAGGGACTATCGAAGGAGGCTTTCTCCTTCCACTTCCATAGAGTCAAAAACCTCCTTGTTTCTGCACATTTCGAGGAAACTAAAAGGTGACCCAAACTTCCCTTATGAAAACGCCAGTGTCACAGGAAAGCAAATCTCACCTTTACTAGCAGAGTTGTGTAAAAGTGTGGAGGACATTTAGCAGGTAAGGTCTTTTTATTTTCTTGGTAATAAGATAAGCGACTGAATGGAATTTGTCAGAATTTACATTTGCACTGAGACCAAATGCAGACAGATGAGCAAAGTCTGGTTTATATTTGAACAAGATGTCCACAATCTTCTGTTTCATGTTTTCTGCAGTTTCATTAAATCTTCATAGAAATCAAGAAGATGATTTGAAGCTCTTTTTTTCAAATCAAAGTTCCTAAGGGCTGGAAGAGTGCTGTCCTGTGGCTGGGGTTGAGCCTCACTCCATAGACTGCTGAGAGCTTTGTCGTTGCTGAGATCTGACAGAATCACTTCTACGCTGTTGGGGTAGATAACACATGTCTTATCAAAATGTCCCCTAGTGTTCATGCACACCTCTTATCAGAATGTTAGTTCCGTCCTCTGAATGAGGAAATGTCACTTTCCTCAGCTGCACGGCGCAATGAGGGGGATGGGCGTGTTCACACACACACATGTGGCGTGCCCGAGCTTGCTCAGTATTTGTGACTGAACATCAGTGGCTTTGGGGGAGACAAAAACGTCGTGACTGGTGTAGAAGAACTTTCCTGTCACACTGGGGACTTGAGCTCAGTCTCTCATGTGCCTTTATCCCTTCTCCATAACACCCAACCCCATTCTCTTCCGAGTGTTGTGTGGGACGCTCTGCTTTGGCTTCTTACCTCCCTCGCCAGTTCTGTGTGTCCTTCCATCTGTCATTAAACCAACGGTGTTGGGCCGGCCCCGTGGCTTAGCGGTTAAGGTGCGCGCGCTCCGCTACTGGCGGCCCGGGTTCGGATCCCCGGCGCGCACTGACGCACCGCTTCTCCGGCCATGCTGAGGCCAGGTCCCACATACAGCAACTAGAGGGATGTGCAGCTGTGACATACAACTATCTACTGGGGCTTTGGGGGAGAAAATAAATAAATAAAATTATAAAAAATAAAAATAAAAAAAAAATAAACCAACGGTGTTTATCCTTCTTCAGTGACGTCTGGGTCACACGGGTGTTGGTATTGTCATTGCTCTAGTTTTCAAGATCTGAACTCTTAGAAAACGTGGCCACAATATTCCTCATGTGAAAAATTAAACCAGCACCATCTCAATACAAAGCACAGCAAGTGAGTCCACAGACAGAGTCACGACGGACCGCTGACGCTCGCAATGACAGCGCCCTTCAACTGCTCCCGTCCTCCACGTCTCTTGAAGCCGTGCAACAGAGGGTGACCCGTTACTGTGAACCAGGCACCACGGCTGCCAGCACCAGCAGGGGGAAAGCATGGCAGTAACTACGGAAGGCAGACAATCTAGGCCACATCCATGGGACACTAAAACTGAGCTGCTTCAGCTTCTATTTTTTAGGCATTTTGTATTTTTCCCTCAACCTTCCATACCCACCATGGAAAACTAGAGGTTTTTGCATCCCCTGGATGGGTTTCCTGGATGCAGGACTTTCAGAGCCAGAACTTGGCCAGTCCTGAGTAAACCAGGGTGTAGACAGTCCTACTAGTCGTCATGGAGATGTGCTGTGTGTGTAAAATACACATTGGATATTGAAGACTTAGTATGAAAGAAAGAATGTAAACCCTCTCATTATGTTTTATATTGTTTAGATAGTGAAATTATTTTTTTATATAGTGGGTGAAATAAAATATATTATCCAAACAAATTTCACCTGTTTCTTTTTATTTTTTAAAGCAGTCATTAGAAAAGTTTAGATTCTGTGTGTGTTGGCATTACATTTCTGTTGGACACGGTGTACTGCACTCAAAGTTCCCCGGAGGCACAGGCGGGGTCTGTCAGCCATCAGCGGCTCCCCAGTGCCCAGCGCAGGGCCTGGCCTGTACCAGGTGCTCGGTAGATTCCGTAGAATGGAGGGACTCTAGACCTGTTAGTTTGCATGGACACCTACCCCTTTGAAAATATATGCCAGGAAATATTTTTAAAAAATAACCTAATAAAAAGTTTTATGTCAGCTTTTGTCCCAACAAGTGCCGGGCTTGTTCAATCAGTCCAGGCCCTGAGGGAGGAGCCACCGGGCTCCCAGCACAGCTGCTGCACTTTGATCAGTACATGTTCTCCTTGCAGTGAGATCTGCCAACAATTGTTTTGTGTGTGTGAGGAAGACTGTCCCTGAGCTAATATCTGTTGCCAATCTTCCTCTTTTTGCTTGAGGAAGATTGTCCCTGAGCTAACATCTGTGCCAATCCTCCTCTGTTTTGCCTATGGGATGCTGCCACAGCATGGCTTGATGAGTGGTACATAGGTCCGCATCTGGGATCCAAACCTGGATCTGAACCCGTGAGCCCCAGGCTGCTGAAGCAGAGCGCACGACCTTAACCACTACACCCACCAGGCCAGCCCCTGCCAACAATTGTTGAAGACGGTTTATTTAAGCTTTTTGTAGCTCTTCATCAGACTTTTATGTCATGTATAGAAATTCGTTATTGGACAAGCAATGTGATACAAAGAGAAAACCTGCAAGTCTGTAAGACTTGACACTGGAGGAAACGGAGACTGCTGGGAGATCAGGTACCATCTCCTGCTGTGAACCTGTCTCCAGTTCTTTTACTTGTGTGTTTAAAGCACCCAGGTGGTTATATGAACTAGCTTAGGCAAAGTGGCTGTGTGTCCCTGGAAGAGAGAATTGATGGGTCATTCTGGAATGACCTCAATAAACAGCTGGTCCAGGAGCCAAGCAATGTCAGAGTAAAATGTTCAATGCTAACTCTTCTCAAACCAAAATCATTATCTTTGACAGACATTCTCCAGCATCCAATGATTCCTAGAACTAACTGCTTTATCCACAGGAGTTGATTGGTCTCCTTATCCGGCACTACCTTTGTAGGTAATTCACCCTGGAGGGTGCCCAGGACAGCTGTTAGCTCCAAGCTGGATGATCCAGATTGTTTACTGTTTGTTTTTGGTCTTAAAACTAATAGAATAATAAGAGCCAACATTTATGGAGCGATGCCTGCTGTGGGCCTGGCGTCTTCTGGGCTCTTTGCACGTGTGCAATCCCACACAACCCTCACAACAGCTCCACGAGCAACAAGGACACCAAGGCAGAGACGAACTGCCCAAGTTCCCTCTGCAGGCAAGTGGTAAATCTAACACGAGAGAATCCACATCTGGCGACTCCACAGTCCCAGGCTTCAGCCACTATGCAAACTGCCACCCTCACAACCACAGTGTTCAGAAAGCATGTGAAAGTATTTCAAAAATTAAAAAAAAAACGTAGATCACTTTAATCTCATCACCCAGAGGTAACTTTTACCTCTGGGTGATGAGATTGGGTGGGACATTTTCACGTCTATTCTGTTACTTTTCTGTGTACATATACGTATATTTTTATAAAAGTAGATACTACACACGCTAGTTTATAATCTGCTCTCTCTCCCTAACAGCACACGTGCACATTCTCCCACGCCCATCAACAGAAATCAAGATCTCAGTGCCAGAGGAAGGACTGAGTTCAGGCGATTTCTTCCTTCCTCACCTACGGCCTCATGGAAGTGACTTGTGGAAAAGCACAGAAAGAAAGTAGGTGGGGAGTGGAGGGGGAGCGGCATCAGGAGAGGAGAGATTTCAACAGATCCAGGAGGGAGGAAAGCGGTGGAAGGTGTGGGTGGAGGAAGCAGCATCCCAGAATAGGCACTCAGGGGGCTGGACAGAGGCGGGGGCTCCTCTTTCCTGTGGTCCCAGAGGCTCAATCTGCAGGTCTGGGGGTGGGGCTGGCACCACAGGGATTAACTGAGGCTGTGGGCTGAAGCAACTGCTCTGGTCAGCACCGCTCCCTCCCAGACCCGGGCCACAGAGCAACTGGCAGCTGGCTTGGCTCCCTGGTCCAAAAGCCAGATAGCTCTTCTCCAAAGAAATGGAGCAAAGTGCTTGGGAGCATTTAGAGTGAGTTTGGGCTTCCCAAGTAATTTCTTCCTCAATGTGGCCTCTGTTAAGGTCCCCAATGGCTCCTCCCTTTCCATTCCTCACAAATACAGCCGGACACCTGGCAAACCCTCTCCTCGGATATGAAGCTCCATCAAACTCTCCATTTAGGAGAGAAGCCAATCAAGGAAAGTGAGTCACCTGGAATAATAAAGTCAGTCCTGACCACCCTAAGTGATGGGAAAGATTCAGAGCAAGTGGAACTCTCCTGCATTTCTGGAATGTCAAATGGTACAACCACTTTGGAAAACAGATCAGCAGTTTATAATATAGTTAAACATATACTTGCAATCCAGCTATTCCGCTCTTAGGTATTTGCCCAAGCAAAACAAAAACGTATGTCCACACAAAGTCTTGTACATGAATGTTTATAGCAGCATTGTTCAAAACTGGACTGGAAAAACCCAAATGTCCCTCAACTGAAGAATAGTTAAAAAATTGTGGTATATCCACACAGTGGAATACTACTCAGCAATAAAAATGGAATGGACCACTGACATATGCAAGAACATGGATAAGTCTCAAAAACATGCTGAGCATGACAGTCTTGAAAACACAGCTCTAATATGAGTGACAGAAGGCAGATCAGCGGCTGCCCAGGGCCTGGGCATGGGGTGGGTTTGACTGGGAGGGGCCCAGTCAAGAAAAATTTGAGGGCAATGGAAATGTTCTATATCTTGATTGTGGTGGTCATTACACAACTGTATATATTTGTCAAAACTCCTCACATATACACTTAAAATGGGACTGTTTCATTGTATGTAAATTAAATCTCAGTAAAGCTCATTTAAAGAAAAAGAGACTTTTATACAGTAAATGGTAGAAATAAAAAGGTCAATAGAAAGGTTAGAAAATAAACCCAAAGGACTACCCCAAGACGTATAAAAAATGATCCAAAAAGAAAAGGAGGAGGAAGAGGAGAAGAAGAGAAAATAGGTGAGAAATGATAAGAATTGTGAGGATCGGTCCAGGCTGTTCAACATCTCACACACACAGAAGTTCTGGAACAAGAATCGAGAAAACAGAGAGAAAGTTCTTAAAAACAAACAAAAAACTATAGAAGGTGAAAGGGCCCCTCAAGCACAGAGCAGACTCCCACCTAGACTTGTTCTTGTGACATTTCAGAATATTAGGGATAAAGAAAAGATCTTAAAAGCATCCAGAGATAAAACTCATGACTCCAAAGGAATGACCATCAAACTGTCAACAGCAAGACAGGAATAGAGCTGTGCCTGCGAAATTCCGAGGGAAAATCTAGGATCTAGAATTCTATTCCCCGTTATGAGGGCAAATTAAAGGCCTTTCCAGATAGCAAAGACACCCCTTTCTGAGGATGTGCATGTAATGTACTTCAGCAAATGAAGAAGGAAACCAACAACAGGGAAAGCTTGGGCACAGGTGAGCAGTGGGCCAGTCTGCAGGGCCGTGGAATGATGTCCACAGTGACGGCTGGGCAGCAGGCCTAGACAGCAAAGAGGCCAGAGGGCTCTGAGACAGACAACTCCAGGGGAAATGGTGGGCATTCTAGGCAAGATTTAGCACGAGAGGCTGGGTCAGTGTGAGGATATGGTGAAGGCACACTCTTCTTTTGTCAATTAAAAAAAATAATAAAGGCAATTAGAAACTCAAGAAATAAAACTAAAAGCCGTAAACGAAAGTTGTGGTGAACTATGAAGCAAACCAAATGGTAGCATTATTTCGAGCAATTCATGGAGTATAATCATTTTCTTTAAGGATATTGGGCATAAAGAGAGGAAAATGCTAGCCCAATAGACTATTCAATAAATAAAACACATATGGCCATAATCAGAAAATATTGCTGATTGATTTCTAGCCTTTGGAATCCACCTACAAGCAAAGCATGAAAAAGTAAATATTTTCAATCTGTTCTAACTATAAATAGCAAGTTTGACAATGTACAAGCAAAAGTCTAGCTGACTGGAGCTGGGAGGTGGGAGGAAGGGGGAGAGGCGGAGGAAAGGATGGGATCCCCATCTTCTCTGGTGGGAAAGGACAGAGATACCATCCAAAGCTGGTGGGACAACATATAGAGGTTTAAGTACTGTATATTATTTAATGCTGCACAGGCATTCGAGGAAAACCTAAAAGAATAATAAAATTATAATAAATGGAAGTGGGAGGAGACTGGAAGGGGTAGGTGGGAATACCTTCTCTAACCTCACCTGATGTGGTGCTAAAGATCTGACTCTGGCCGTCTGTCTTAACTCGCCTCCTGCCCTCTTCCTCTCGCTCATCCGTGAGCTCCCCGACCTGGCCTCCTTGCTGCTCCTCCAACTTGCCAAGCTTGTTCCTACTCAGGGCACTTGTACCTGCCAAGCCAGTAGAGACAGGTTGGGCAGCTGGGATTCCACAAAGAACATCCAACCTAGCCTTTCACCAGCTCACCTCTTTCCAAGACTCGAGGGTCAGCCCGAACGCTGAGTGTCCCTTGCTCTCTCCCAGGAGAGAGATGAATTCACCCCAGCCCACCTGTATTTTGCAAAAATAGTACAGAGAGCTCTATACACCCTCTGCCCAATTTCTCCTAATGTTAACATCTTATACAACTATGGTACAAATATCAAAACCAGGAGATTAATTCTGGTACAACACTGTCTTAGTCCATTCGGGCTACTATAACTAACACAGGCTGGGTGTTCAACAACAAACATTTATCTCTCACAGTTCTGGAGGCTGAAAGTCCAAAATCAAGTCATTGGCAGATTTAGTGTCTGGTGAGAGCCCACTTCCTGGTTCATAGACAGCCGTCTTCTTGCAGTATCCTGACATGGTGGAAGGGACAAGCTAGCTCTCTGGGGTCTCTTCTCTAAGGGTACTAATCCCATTCATGTGGGCTCTACCTTCATGACCTAATCACCTCCCAAAGGTTCCCAACTCCAAATATCATCACTTTGGGAATTAGGTTTCAACATATGAATTTTGGGGGAACATGAATACTCAGTCTATGCCACATACTGTCAACTAAACTACAGACCTTATTCAGATTTCATGTTTTTCCACTAATGTCATTTTCCTGATCCAGGCCAATCTAGGATCCCACATCGCATTTACTTGTCACATCTCCTTAGACTCCTCCAATCTGGGGCAGTTCCTCAGAATTTCCTTGTCTTTCAGGAGCTTGGCACTGCTGAAGACTACTGCTCAGGTGTGCTGTAGAACGTCCTTGTTTGGGTTTGTCTGATGTTTTTCCATGATTAGACTGAGGTTATGCATTTTTGGCAAGAAACACAACCACAGAAGTGATGTTGTGTCTTTCTCAACACATCATATCAGGGTTGCGTGCTGTTGTTATGTCTTATACCTCGATAACTTGGTTAAGATGTGTTGGTCGAGTTTCTCCACTATAGAGCTACAATCTGTCCCTTTGTAATTAATAAATATCTTGGGGGAGATATTTGAAGCAATGCAATAATCTGTCTCAAAACTTTTGCCCACAAATCTTAGCATCCTTCAGTAGATCTTGCTTGCGATAATTATTGTTGTGATGTTTGCCTAATGTTGACTTTCTATTTCCCTCATTCCTACTACATCTATTAATTGGAATATTTCTGTAAGGAACAGCTGTCCTTTCTCCCCCACTTATTTATCCTGTCTTCACCTCACTGCGGACTCATGGATATTTACTTTATTCTGTAAGTTAGAATCCAATGGTATTATTACTTATTTTGCTGCTCATATTGTTCCAGCTTTGACCATTAGGAGCTCCTTCGAGTTGGCTCCTGAGTCCTTTCTATATGCCCCCATCCGTTCTTGAGCCCTTCCTTACTTTCTGGTAATGCAGGACACTCCATCCAGGCTCATCTCCTATTTTCCTTGCCCAGCCCTGGAACCAGCCACTTCTTGAAGAAGCCCATTTATACGTGTTGGCTGACTTGGGGAGCACTCTTGACACCAGGCACAAAAAAGGAACGGAGGGTGTGGTGGAGGACGAAGGGCGGGCGCTGCCGCCCTCACTCTCCCACTGCTGGTCCCAGAGAAGGGTTGTCTTCTAGCTCCATAGTCGTCCTTTCAGGAAGGATGTGACTAACAGCAGGTGGGGCGGGCTCTTTGTGGACCACATCCATGCTGGCCCTTGTGGGGCTCCCCAGTGGTGGTGGTTGGGGCACAGAGATTGTAGGCAGAAGAGCAGCATAGTGGTGGTGGTTGGGGCACAGAGATTGTAGGCAGAGGAGCAGCATTGGGTCCCAGAGCACCACTGGAAGAGGATGGACTAATTGCCAACAACACAGCTACAGTCCGTCAGCACAACTCCTGCTCCCTCCTCACTCACAAGTACCTGGTACCTCTGGGGAAAGGAGGATGGTGGGAAGTGAATCCCAGTTAGAGGAATGGGAGTCTAATTCCTAGTGGCTCAAAGACTTTCTCTTATTTAGACACAAGCTTAGGACATGAAAAATTTAATTTATCCAGGTCATTCTGATCAGCATTTATCTCTAATTCTATTATGCCCATAAATTCTATTATTTTTCTCCAATTCTATTCTAGAATGCCCAGTTCAAGCCGGCTTAAGCAATACAGGTTTTACTGACTCAAGCGACGGAGAGACCTGGGTGGACGGCAAATAAAACCGGGAGGGGGAGGGGGAGGGGGAGGGGGCAAGGAGACCTTCTCTCTTTCATGCCATCATCAAAACAACAACAAACAGCATTGGCGTTGCTCTCTGACGAGACGACCAACCACTCATGACGCGAAACGACCTTGGCCCGGAAGCCCGCGGCTCTCCTGACCTGCCCACATTGGCAGGCACCAGAAGGAGCATCCGCGGTCTGCGGCCACGTGACCCGGATTCAGCCAATGGGGAGAATGCCTCCACCGCGGCCTCCAGAACGCACGGCCGCGGGCATTGCTTCTGCGCATGCCCATCCGACTTGCTCTGGCGCCTCCGATTGGCAGAGCCCGGTCACGTGGCTGTGCCATAGCCGCAAGGGGGTCTGGGAGGACGGAGGGCGTGTCCTCAGCGATGTGAGGCGAGGCCGGGTTGGTAGCATGGGCACGAGAGGGAGCACAGAGGGAGCGTGGGCACCAAGGGGGTATCCCTCCCCCAGTGAGGAGGATGCCAGTCCGGCAACAGGCGACAGGTGCGGGCGGGCGTGCGTCATAGTAGCGCTTTCTTTCCGTGTGACAGCCGGGAGCATCTGTCCAACAAGCACGGAGAGGCCAACACTGTGTGCTGGACGCACGGCGGCTGTTTACCAGGTCAGCAGGGTGGGGACCCGGGACCCCAGGACCCCAGGACCCCAGGACCCCTGGCTCCGGGAACTCCTGACCCTGGGACCCCAGGACCCCGACCCCGGGAGCTCCTGGACCCCTGACCTTGGGCCCCATGACCCCAGAACCCCTGACCCCTGGACCCCAGGACCCTGGGACCTCTGACCTTGCTGGGCCAGGAAGGAGGCCTGGCAAGACCTGTAAGCTCCCATCCCTCTGCTGCCCCGGAACACAGGTCACAAGTGCCTGCTTGTGTCTTTTCAGGACACGAGTTGCCACGTGACAGGAGGAAGGCATCTGGATGGGAGAGAAGCCCCAAGTCACTGAGTTGTCAGAAGATACGGTTTATCCTGCAGGAATTTTATCCTCCACATCAGCTGCTCTTAATCCTGGTTTTGCCACTAAATGTCATCAAGGGTTTCAGGTTGTGTGTGAAGTGTTCATAGTAGTTTCTGAAACATTAGTTTTATTTCATGAGTGCGGGAAAGAGGTGCAGGCTGAGCACTGTGACCAGAGGTGTGAGTTGCTGCAGCTGTCGTCCCACCACTAAGACAAAGCCACTTCTCCAGGACAAGGGGAGTCTTCCCAGTAGGGTCATTTCCAGCAGGTAGTTTTCCTGCTGCAGCTGTGCAAGGAGCAAGACTGATGTGTGTGCTTGTATTAAATCCAGAATACCTCCTGCGTGGACGTAGAGCCCAGAGGAATTGATCCTGAGCATGGAAATGTCGACTCAAGTGCCTGTCATTAGGAGATTCTAAAAAAGGCCCATGTTCTGCACCAAACCAGGTTCCCCGACATCAGTTCAAAAGGCCATTGCTCTCCTCTCACTTTACGTTTGCCGTCATCACCACCTCTCTTTCCTGCATCTAAGCCGAGACTGTCCAGTCAGTTTTTGAAGAAGGGAAATATCAAGAAACCAAAATAAAGGCCTAGAGGACAGAAGTGCCAGCAATTAGGCCAGGAAGAGAACACCTCGACTTCTAAACAGTCTATGTCTACAGTTACCATTTGTTGTCAGCCAGCAACACCCTTGTCTCTTCAAATTACACTTTCCAAGACGTTAAGAAAGCCCTGCACAGATGCCTGAAAACAAATGAGCGTGTGCCTTTGGGACATGTTCCAGGCCCCCGTGTCCTGGCCAGCTCCCAAAGCCATCATTTGCTTATAGGAAGAGTCACAGGAAAGAGGCTCAGACCCCTGGGGTTCAAGGTCAAGGACATGCCTAAGTCCAAAGAGAGTGCCTGAGGGGTAATGCATGAGTGGAGGCCACGACATCCCTCCTGAGATACCAGTGTCGTCCCCAACAGCGCTGCCTGTGGCCTCGTAAAATGCCGTTACAATGACAAGTGACTCAAGTCTGCAAAACAGAAGAAAAAAAGCCACTCATAGCCCACCACCCTAAGTAACATGCAGTGATTGCTTCTCTTATGTCTGATGTCACATGGGGGATGTCTGGGTGACACCGGCTGTTTAGAGAATCAGGAAAATGGGGAAAAGTCAGGAAGAAAGATTCATCTTCAGAGAAAATTGAATTTTCCAGGCTGATCATAAGGCAACTGGTAGTGGCCAGGCAAACCTTCAGTGAGAGGACAGGACACTTCCTGCTCCTGCCTGGAGGAGGCAGCCTCTGGGAGCATGTACTCTTAGCCTTTGCCTTCAAAGCTCAGCCAGATGCTTGTTTTTAAAGTTTTAATACTTGCAGTTATGAAATAATTCACACAAAATTCACACGTACGCAAGTAGAGAGAAGGGTATAACCAATTTGATGATTTGATATAGCACCCATCGCTGACTCGATGATTAAAAAAGAACTGTGGAACAGCTTTACCAGTTCTAGATTTACACAGAGAAGAAGGCACAGAAAAAAGGCACTCTTTTACAGCTGGCATCTTAATTCAGCTGGACATCTGTGAGAGCCATCAGTGGGGCTGTGTGTATTGGTCATTTGCTCCTTTTCATTGCAGTAGAGTATTCTGTTGTATGGATGTGCTACAATTTGTTGATCCAGTCATAATTGTTGATGGACATTTGGGTTCTTTTCAGTTTGAGGTTGGACTAAAGCTTCTAGGAACACTTGAGTACAAGTCTTTGCATTTTCATTTCTCAACAACTTTTTTGATAAGCCTTTTGCTTAGACATCCTGAACATCCTTCCCTGGGGCGGGGCCCTGTTGTCTCGACAAAAGAAACGGGTGTGCTGACTTAGGAGCTAAGAGCATCACCCGATGTCAGTTGGGTTTCTGATTTACAAATTACTCTCATCTGAGTTGTGTTTTTGACTAGGTAATACATGCACAAGAAAGTGAATTCAAAGGTACCAAAAGGCGAAGACTGAACTTCCCCTCCAGTCCCTCAGCCAGACAGGTCCCCTCCCCGGAGGCCACCACTCTTACTAGTTTCTTTTGTACACTTCTAGAAATATTTTATGCATATAAAAGCAAATAGGCAGCTCCCTAACTCCTCTTTTTATGTGTGGTGCATTCTATGTGCAGTGTTGTGCTCCTTGTTTTTACAACTATTAATGTATTTCAGAGATTATTATAATAAGGCTGCCCTGGCTATTAAAAGGTAGGTGTTTTACCTTAAACCAACCAACTCACCATATTGTGACCTCATGTTTTCATTTAGGTCACAGAAAGGAGATTTTAAAAGGAAGTAAAACTTGGCTTTGAACCACGGTGTAGGTAGGGGCAAATAGATGAATTATCTTTATGAAAATAACTTTCTGAACTTCTTAAAATTCAGGAACTGAAAACTCGGGTTACGCAAATATTTCTTAGAGATAGCACCAAAAGCACGATCCATAAAAGAGCTGATAAATCAGACTTCTTTCAAAACTAAAAACTTCTGTTCTTCAAAGGACATTGTTAGAAGAATGAAAAGACAAGCTCCAGAATAAGAGAAAATATTTACAAATCATATATATGATAAAGGACTTATATGCAGAATATATGAAGAATTCTTTTATTCAATAAGGAAACAATCTAATTTTTAAAAAATGGGCAAGAGATTTTAAGATTTTTCACCAATGAAGGTATACAGATGGCAAATAAGCACATGAACAGATGCTCGACATCATTAGATGTTAAGGAAATGCAAATTAAAACCATATGGAGATAACATCGCATGCCTATTGGAGTAGCTAAAATTAAAAAGATGTATGCATCAAATGTTGACAGAATGAGAGGATCTGTAACTATCATACAGTGCTGGTGGGGATATAAGATGGTACCACCACTTTGGAAAATAGGTTGGCAGTTTCTCAAAAACTTAAGTATACATCTACTAGGATTGCCATTCCACTCCTAAATGTTTACCCAAAAGAAATGAAAGCATGTATCCACACAAAGACTTGTACACGAATGTTCTAAGAAGCTTTATTTGTAATAGCCAAAAACTAGAAACAAACATATATCAAACTTGTGGTATATCCATACAATGGAATACTACTCAGCAATAAAAAGGAGTGAACTACTGATGGACATTACACCATGGATGGATCTCAATTATGCCAAGTAAAAGAGTACATATTGTATAAATCTATTTACATGTAATTCTAAAACATGCAGACTATTGTGCAGTGACTAAAAGCAGATCAGTGTTGCATGGAGATGGGGTGCAAGGCGGTAAGGCTGGGGGAGGGAGCAGGAGGGTGGAATTACGAAGAGGCAGGAGAGGACTTTCAAGAGTGACAAGAAATTCATTATCTTGGTGGTGGTGGTGGTTTTGTGGGTGTGTGCACATGTCAAAACTTACCAAATTGCCTACTTTAAATATGTGCAGTTAGTTAATTATAGTCAAGTATACCTCAATAGAGCAGTTAAAATAACAATCAATCAATCAATCAGGGACTACAGACACATATCAAATCTGAACTATAATTCTACTCTGAGTTGTCCCGCTGAGAGCAGTGGAACATGCCCACACATTGCACAAAGCTCAGTGCAATTTTGTTCATGGTGGCCTCAGACTGCACCACCTGAACGTCCACCAGCAAGTGGACGGGTAACAGCAGAGTGGGTATTTGTGGCAGAGGCCGTGTGGTGCACAAAGCCTAACATATTTACTCTCTGGCCCCTTACAGAAAGAGACTGCTGACCCCTGAACAGTGAATGGATAAACAACCTCAACTTTATGCTAAGAGAAAAAAAGCCAGGCACAGAAGACCACATATCCTGTGATTCCATTTATACGAAATACCTAGAAGAGACAAGAGTTTAGAGACAGAGGCAAGTCAGTGGTTGCCTGCGGCTGGGGTGGGAGCAGGGACCTAACGCAGACAGCCCGAGGGAGCTCTGGGGTGATGGCATGTTCTAAGACTGGTGATGGGAGCACAGCTGCATGAACTTGCTATAACTCTCCTAACTGTACACTGGGCAAGGGTGAATTTCATGGTGTGTACATTACGCCTCAATAACGCTGTGAACCTCAGGGACTGCATTTTGTCTCTCTCTCTCCTCTGCCACCTGACACATGGGGGTTAGGGCTCCATAGATAGTTGCTGATTGAACTGAGTGAAGAGCTTAGAAGAATTTGAGAAGTGGAGAGGAGACCTGTTGCTTCTCAGCAGGAGAGTTGATATCACTACCCTTCGTGAGCCGAGCTTTCATGTCTCCCTCTGGACACACGCAGCTGTTAACACTGCGCCAGGGGGCACTGCTTCCCTGTAAAGCTGCCTCTACTTCCCCTGAAAGATAGACAGAAACGCAAGTGCTGACATGTGTGTGGCAGCCAGCATGGCAGTGGGAAGCCACAAGTGTCAGCCCCTCCGACACGTGCCTTGTGGGTGGAGGAGCTGAGTGTGTTCTTTAGCACCTTGTCCTCTCGGCCAAGCTCTCTGACATTTACTCTTGGTTCCTGTGACACTTAATGGCTGACCAAAGTGAGCAGATGGGGCTTCTTGCTGGACGTGAAAATGTGTGGTACCCAGGACAGGGTCCCCACACTTTGGTGGCATCAGGATCCCCTGGAGGGGCGATCCCCAGTCTCTGATTCAGGAGGTCTGGGCTGAGGCTCGATAACGTGCATTTCTAACAGGTTTCCAGGTGATGCTGTGAAGGACAGGGCAGAGGATGCAGAGGGCAAAGGGTGATCAGGGCACTGGTGGAAGAACACCCCCAAGGGCACCCTAAGTCCCTGTAGCCATCAAGTATGTCATTTCCAGAACCTGGGCTCACAGAGCAGTCACGTCAGAGGCTCTAAGGAGATGGAAGGGACAGTGCAGTCAAGATGATCCCGTGGGGTGTAGGCTTCAGTGACCCAAGACTGTACTGCAGATTCAGACCCCCCAACACCCAGCCTGTCCCGGGGGGAGGGGGGCGCCCTGCTGCCACCCTGGTGCTGGTCTTCACTTGCGTGGGGCTCCTGCCACCTGGTGTCCAGAGAGGGCACTGCAACGAGCAGGGGCAGCCCCTCTCAGGCCAGAGGCCCAGAATTCCTGAGGCTGGGATCCCTGGGAGGTTAAATCTAAGGAAGATATGAGCCTTTTCTAAAAATGTCCATTAATTACCAAAGCACAAAGACAAGCATACAAAATAATTATAATAAATATTTTTAATTAAATTTTCTAACACCAAAGCAAAAATGCTAATATTTGATTGTTGGAAAATACACAAAATGCTTTTTTTCCCTTGTATTACCATAAATATTTGGCTCGTGGAAATAACACCCACTTAAAATGAAATATTTTAGGCACTTGGGTGTAGAAAGTGCTAGAGAATAAAATATAATTTTACTTTATTGCTACTTGTAAGAGAGCAAAAAAAATTGTATCTGGTTAAATATTCTATTTTCAACACTGTTAGCATTACTGACCTAAGAAAAAACACTGTGACCACATAACATTTTGCATTCAAGTATATTTTAAATGGGAAAAATCTGATTGATAATAGGTCTTAAGGTTTCAAATTCCTTTTAGTCTGTTCACTGAGATGTTAAGTTTCAGCAGACAGAACCCAAAGAAAGAATGAAATTTCTTTTTAATCACTGTGGCTTTTTTTAAAAAAAAAAAACAGTCAAGAACTTTCTTGGTGGGCATTTAAGCAAGAGAGAACCAATTAAGCCATGAACCTAGCAGTGCATGTAGCCTTAAAAAAAGATCTGATTTGGTTGCCAGTATTAGTTGACATCCAGTTTTAATTTCAAATCAGCTGGAGATTTTTGGCAGACTTCTCAATGAACTGTATAAATAAGACATAAAAATATAGAAGCCACTCAGTGAATGTAATTTCAGAAATGGCTGGGTTTGAAAAACCGTCCCAGGAGAATCCAGGGCATGTTTCTTAGGGAATACATTCTTCTTGCTGTCCAAGTCTTGCTTGTGAGTGTCCTAGGCTGTTGACAAAAGGTGCCCTGTTACGAGGTTTAAAGGCCACAAATCCCATCCAGGTGAGGACAAGGACGTCCAGCTGCTGCACTGAAGGCTCTGCTCCCAGACGCTGGTCACTGAGCAGGCGGCAAGGCCTGTACGTGCTGCAGGAGCTGCTCACAGTAGGCAGGAGAGCGATGCTTGTGGATGACGGCCTCCGTCTCCCTCACCAGGAGGTCAGGAAATAGGGCACTGCCAGCTTTTAGGACCTCTGTAAAACAGCAAAACACCTTTAAAATGCCAGAAATAAGTACTAAGGCAATTACTGTGAAATGCACATAAGCTTCATGTTCAAGTTAAAACAGAGCAGACTGAAAAACAAGGAAAGTTATCAGGAATTAAGAGGGCATTACATAATGATAAAGGGGTCAATTCTCCAAAAAGACATAGCAGTCCTTAACATGTATGCACCCAATAACAGAGCATCAAACTACATTAGACAAAACTGACAGAGCTGCAAGGAGAAACAGATGAATCCACTATTGTAGTTGGAGACTCCCACACCCCTCAAATAGATCCAGCAGGCCACAAATCAGTAAGGACATAGCTGAACTCAACACCACCACCAATCAAATGGATACAACAGACATCTATAGACTACCTCATCCAACAATAGCAGAGTATACATTTTTCTCAAGCTCCCATGGAATGTTCACCAAGACAGACCACAGTGTGGGCCATAAAACATACCTTAACAAATTTAAAAGAATAGAAATCATACAATGTCTACTCTCAGACCACAATCAATAAAAATCAGTAACAGAGAGAGAACAGGAAAATCCCAAAATATTTGGAGATTAAACACATTCTAGATAACATAGTGTTCGAAAAAGAAATCAAAAGAAGAAATTAAAAAACATTTTGAACTAAACGAAAATGAAAACACATCCCACCAAATTTGTGGGATGCAGTGAGAGCAATGCTTAGAGGGCAATTTATAGCATTGAATTCATATACTAGAAAAGAAGAAAGATCTAAAATCAATAATCTAGGCTTCTACCTTAGGAATCTAGCAAAAGAAGAGCAAATTAAACCCAAAGTAAGCAGAAGAAAAGAAACAATAAGAATTAGAGCAGAAATCAATAAAGAAAATCAACAAAACCCAAAGCTGGTTCTTTGAACAACTCTTTGCCCAATTTGATAACCTAGATGAAGTGGACCAATTGCTTGAAAGACACAATCTGCCAAAATTCACACAAGAATAGACAATCTTAATAGACCTGTATCAAAGAAATTGTGAATCAATAATTAATAACCTTCCAAAACAGAAAGCATCAGCCCCAGATGGGTTCACTGATGAATCCTACCAAATCTTTAAGGAAGAAATTATACTAATTCTCTACAATCTCTTCCAGAAGATGGAAGCAGAGGGAACACTTTCTAACTCACTCTATGAGGCCAGCATTAGCCTAATACCAAAATCAGACAAAGACATTTGATAAAGAACATCTACAAAAAACCTACTTCCTAACTCACTCTATGAGGCCAGCATTATCTTAAGACAAAACCAGACATTACAAGAAAACTACAGACCAATATCTCTTATGAACATAGACGCAAAAAAAATCCTCAACAAAATACTAGCAAATCAAATCCAACAATATATAAAAAGAATTATACACCAACACCAAGTAGGATTTATCCCAGGTATGCAAGACTGGTTCAACATTTCAAAATCAATTAATGTATCCCATTGCATCAACAGGCTAAAGAAGAAAACTTACTTGATCATAGCAATAGATGCAGAAAAGCATTTTCACAAAATCTAACACCCATTCATGATAAAAACTCTCAGTAACCTAGGAATAGAGGGGAATTCCTCAACACAATAAAGAATATCTACAAAAAAACTACAGCTAACATCATACTTAATAGTGAGAAACTCGAAGCTTTCCCACTAAGATCAGATACAGGGCAAGGATGTCCCCTCTCGCCACTTCTTTTCAACATTGTACTGGAAGTACTAGCTAATGCAATAAGGCAAGAAAAGGAAATAAAAGATAATATAAAGGAAGAAATAAAACTGTCTTTGTTTGCAGATGACATGACTGTCTATGTAGAAAATCTGAAAGAAGTGACAAACTCCCAGAACTAATAAGCGATTATAGCAAGGATGTAGGATACAAGGTTAATATACAAAAGTCAATCACCTTCCTATATACCAGCAACAAACAGTGGAATTTGAAGTTAAAAACACAATACCATTTACATTAATACCCCCCAAAAAGAAATACTTAGGTATAAATCTAAACAAAATATGAACAAGATCTACATGGAGAAAATAACAAAACTCTCATCAATGAAATAAAAGAACTAAATAAATGGAGAGATATTCCATGTTCACAGATAAGACTCAATATTGTCAAGATGTCAGTTCTTCCCAACTTGATCTACAGATTTAATGCAATCCCAATCAAAATGCCAGCAAAGTATTTTGTAGAAATTGACAAACTGATTCTAAAGTTTATATGGAGAGGCAAAAGACCCAGAAGAGCCAACATAATATTGAAGGAGAAGAATAAAGTTGAAGGACTGACACTATCCGATTTCAAGACTTTCTATAAAGCCACAGTAGTCAAGACAGTGTGTTATTGGTGAAAGAACAGACAAATAGATCAATGGAACAGATTAGAGAGCTCAGAAATAGACTCATATAAATATTGTCACCTGATCTTTGACAATGGAGCAAAGACAGTTTTTTCAACAAATGATGCTGGAATAACTGGACATCTAAATAAAAAAAAAAAAATCTAGACACAGACCTTATACCCTTCACAAAAATTAACTCAAAATGGATCATAGACCTAAATATAAAATTCAAAACTATACAACTCCTAGAAAATAACATTGGAGAAGACCTAGATGACCTTGGGTATGGCAATGACTTTTTAGATACAAGACCAAAGGTACAATCCATGAAAGAAATAATAAGCTGGATTTTATTAAAATTAAAACTTCTGCTCTGTAAAAGACAATGTCAAGAGACTGAGAAGACAAGCCACAGACTGGCAGAAAATATTTGCAAAAGACACCTCTGATAAAGGACTCCAAAATGTAAAAAAGACTCTTAAAACTCAGCAGTATGAAAACAAACAATCCGATTATAAAATGGGCCAAAGACCTTAACAGACACCTCACCAAAGAAGCTATACAGATGAAAAATAAGCATATGAAAAGATGCTCCACATAAGTTTTCATCAGGGAAATGCAAATTAAAACAATGAGATACCACTACACACCTATCAGAATGGCCAAAATCCAGAACAGCAAATGCTGGAGAGGATGTGGCACAACAGGAACTTGCATCCATTGCTGGTGGGATTACAGAATGGTACAGCCACTTTGGAAGACAGTTTGGCAGTTTATTAAAAAACTAAACATACTCTTAACACATAAGATCCAGCAATCACACTCCTTGATATTTGCCCAAAGGAACTGAAAACTTATGTTCACACAAAACGCTGCACATGAATGTTTACAGTAGCTTTATTCATGATTGCCAAAACTTGGAAGCAACAAAGATGTCCTCAGTAGGTGAACGGATAAACTGTGGTCTATCCAGACAATGGAATACTATTCTCTAAAAAGAAATGAGCGATTAAGCTGTGAAAAGACATGGAGGAAACTTAAGTGCATATCACTAAGTGAAAGAAGCCAATCTGAAAAGGCTACATACTGTCTGATTCCAACTATATGACATTCTGGAAAAGGAAAACTATGGAGACAGTGAAAAAATCAGTGGTTGCCAGGGATTGGGGGGCAGGGGAGGGAGACAGGCGGAGCAGAGAGGATTTTTAGGGCAGTGAAACTACTCTATATGAGACCATAATGATGGATACACATCATTGTACATTTGTCCAAACTCACTGATGGTACCACACCAAGGGTGAACCTACTGTAACTATGGACTCTAGGTGATGATGACATGTCCATGCAGGTTCACTGACTGTAGCAAATGTACCATCTGGTGGGCGATGCTGACAGTGGGGGGGGGGGGCTGTATGTGTATGGGGGCAGGGGTATATGGGAAATCTCTGTACTTTCCCCTCAATTTTGCTATGAACCTAAAACTGCTCTAAATAATAAAATATTTTTTAAAAAAACCTATTAAAGCACTTTAAATCTATCTGATGTTGCTGGATTAGCAGACAATAGTCATAATATGGACAAAAAGAACTTAAAAAAATCACCTTGGAGGGGCCGGCCCGGTGGCGCAAGCGGTTAAGTGCGCGCGCTCCGCTGCGGCGGCCCGGGGTTCGCTGGTTCGGATCCCGGGCGCGCACCGACGCACTGCTTGGTAAGCCATGCTGTGGTGGCGTCCCATATAAAGTGGAGGAAGATGGGCACCGATGTTAGCCCAGGGCCGTCTTCCTCAGCAAAAAAAAAAAGAGGAGGATTGGCGGATGTTAGCTCGGGGCTGATCTCCTCACAAAAAAATTAAAAAAAAAAAATAAATAAAAAAAAGAAAACTTATAAAAAAATCACCTTGGAGTTGCTGTCAGACTGTGAAAGACAGGAACCTTTCAAAGTCTCTGAGGGTGTCTGGGTGGCATTTCTGGCCTTAGAAACAGTTTTTTGCATTAGCAGATAAATTGGCTTAGAAAAATGGACAATTTTATCATCGTATTTACTGATGCTGATTCATTCAACAAATACCTGCTATAAGCCTACGACGTGCCGGGCACTGTGGACATAGCAGGCAACAAAAACTCATCCTTGGGAGTCACATTTTAGTTTGGGAGCAGTTGACAATAATCAAAATCAAGGGGGAAAATGTCCAGGATGTTAATGGTGGTGAGTGTGCCAGGGAAAAGCATAGGAGGCGATGCAGACAAGGGTGCTGAGGGGGTGGAACTCCAGGTGCGAGGGGGCGGCAGGCATTCTGGGCCAAGGACGGGCACCATCTGAATCGTCCTGCAGGATCCCTCTGGTGGAGGCAGGCAGGGCAGGATGCTGTGGTGATGCAGGTAGGAGCCATCAGATCCAGCTCTGAGGTCTCTGCCCTCAGTCACGGGGAGGATGGAAACACAGCAGGGGGAGCAGGGTTGGCAAGTGGGGGCAGTGGCCCCAGGCTCGGCTTGAACAGTGAGGCTGCGATGCCCACCAGGCATTCACTGAGCAGCTGGGCACGTGCATGTCTGGAGTTCAGGGCAGACGTTGGGCCTGGGTGTCAGTCTGGGAGTCATCAGCATGTGGGTGGTGTTTCAAGCAAGGAGACGAGACGAGATGAGATGAGATGAGATGACCTAGAGAGTGAGCGCAGACGGGGGAAGAGGTGCAAGGAGGGCCCCATGTCTGCAAGGCAGGGGGCCGAGAGGCACAGCAATGGTGCAGAGGAGCAGAGGCCAGAGAGACGGGAAGCCCAGAAGCGAGGGAGTCCTGGAAGCCATGGGACAGAGGTGGTGACCAGCAGCCGTATCACGTGCCGTGGAAGGTGCAGGGAGAAGAGACCGAGGAGGAGGCTGGCTTTAGCAACACTGGTCACTGGGACGGTGACAAGGTGGCTGTAGGGGAGCTGCAGGGTGGGGGGTTTGGAGAAGGGGGAGGAGGCAGGCTCACACTTGGACTCTTCCAAGGAGCCCTGCTGGGGAGGGCACACGAGGGAAGTGAGGTCAAGGGTGCTTTGTTTTTCAAAGATGGGATAAATAACAGAGTTTATGAGGTTGGATGGGGGGGAAGTGTCTCAGGCGCAGACCTGGGCGAGGCGGGAGGAGATGGGCTGTGGGACACAGGTGAAGCGCGGCCTGGACAAGGGCGGCAACTGACCTGCCGCAAAAAGAGGACGTGGGGGAGCTGGACCTTCTCAGGGGGACAGAGGCAAGGTCATCAGGCAGCAGGCTCAGGGAGGAGGTGCGGGGGGTTGAGGACAGAAGAGAAGGCGTGAAACAGTCCTCTGGGAGACAGAGCTGGGTCACCAGCACCTCCCCGGGTCAGCATAAGGCGAGCGATTGAGAATGTGCAGTGGCCACAGTTGATATGTGACTGGTGGGCTGGATGCTGAGGTGGACAGTGGGGAAGCAGGCTGTGCTGCGGGCTGGGGCATCTTGAGGTCAGGGTGTGAGGGAGAGGAGGGCATGAGCAAAGGAGTGGGGACTCTGTCAGCCTGGAAGTCCCTCTGATGGTCCCACCAGGTCTCGGAGGCGGAGGACGCATTGTGCAGACTCTGCCCTGTGTCCTAGACACCCGGCCTCAGGTGGGAACCGCACTATATACATTAGAGAAGGCTGACAGGAGAGGAGGGGTGAGGACAGGAAGGTGTGGGGTGTGTAAGAATGGGCAGGGTAACATCTGGTTAAATAATCCAGACCTTGCCATGTGCTGGACACCACTGCTCAGGGAGGCCAGGACACCAGTCTGCACCTGAGCTGCTGTTGTTTCAGGAGTTTCCAGTTAGTCTTGAATCCTGGTATGTTTCCGTTATCCAGAGAACCTCTCCCTGGCCGCCCAACCACTGTCAGCACCATGCAGTCACACAAAGCAGGACTGGTCATGCCTGAACCTGCAGCTGGCCTGAGGCTGTGGTTTTCAAAGTGTGCTCCGAGGATCCCTGAAGTCCCTGAGACCCTCAGGAGTCTGTGAGTCAAAACTAGGGCACAACCTGCCTGTTCACTGTGCCTGCCTGCAGTGATGGTGCCAGACAAGGAATGAGCGGCCCAGGGGGCTTGCAGCCCTGCTTTTTGAGGGTGGTCACTCCACATTCACAGCAACCTTCTTTTAAGAGTATCTTTGGGGGGCCGGCCCCATGGCCTAGTGGTTAAAGTTCGGTGTGCTCTGCTTCGGCGGCCTGGGTTCGGATCCCAGGCGCGGACCTACACCACTTGTCAGCTGTGCTGAGGCAGCGACCAAAACACAAAATAGAGGAAGACTGGAACAGATATTAGCTCAGGGATAATCTCCTTCAGCCAGAAAAAAAAAAGTATCTTCAATAAAGCAGTAAAAGTTACTTATTTTATTAAACCTCAATCCCTGAGCACCCAACCTGTAATCAATTAATGAATTTAGAGTTAAGCCTTGATTTTTGTTGACTTGACAATGTCTGCCTTTTAACGGGAGCATCCAGCTCGCTCACATTTGATGCTGTGGCCGTGGCTGGATTTGGTCTTTTTGTCTCTTGCTTGTCCTGTTTCTATGTCCTTTGCTTCCTCCGTTCTTGACTTCCTTTGGGTTATTTGAATACTCTTTAGAATTCCACTCTAACTTATGATCTATTTTCTGGCATTCAGTTACACTGCTCTGCGTTACCCTTTTGCGGCTGCTCTAGGGATGACGACACACCTTCTTACTGCAGCGTCCACTCAGCCCAACTTGCACAGACCCCAGGGGACGACCCGAGAAGTACAGCAGTTGTGAACCAGCAGCTTCCCGGACACCACCTTTACCCAAAAGAACCACCAACCGACAAACAACTGACAAACTCCGGTAATTCAGACTCAGGTACCTGGAAGAACATTTTCTCAAAAATGAATGAAGTGACAGTATCTGAGGCCAATGATAAAATTTAAGCTTTCAAGCAGAAATCAGAATTACAGAAAACTTGTTTCTGCCACCGTAAGCTTGAAGCTTTTCTTCCCAAGACTCTCCTGAGCTCAGTGCTAACAAGTGTGACTTGTTGACACTGAGTAACGAAATGTGTCAACGTTAGGAAGAGATTCATGATTCAGTGGTAACACTTTCCAAGTGACCGACACGTGATGTGACAAAGCACACATTCAAGGTGCAGGCTGGACGGATGGACTTGAATGTCCCCGGTACGGTTACACACTGGCTTCAGAGTCTACACCCCAAGGCACCTTTAGGAGACTACCACCTGCCCAGTTTTGGTGCCGTATCACAGAATATCCACAATCATCTGAAAAGGCTGCTAAAATACTCCTCTCTTTTCCAACTGCACGTCTGAGGCCAGACTTCCTTCATATCCTTCAACCACAACAATATATGTCACAACCGACCAAATGCAGGAGTAGATGTGAAAATCTAGTTGTCTTCTATCAAATAGACAGTGAGAGATTTGCAGAAATATAAAACTCTGCTACTCTTCTTGCTTATTGTTTCGTTTTGGAAAATATATCTTTCAAAAACACGTTATTTACGTTAATATGTAATGGATCTAGTGTTATTTTATACAAGTTAATAAATATCTTAAAGTTTTCTCAATTTTAACTTCTATTACAGTGAATATCAGGGTCTGTAGAGCCCTCTGGGATCTCCAATCACTCCGGGCACAAAGGGGTCCCGAGACTGTGGACCTGAGGGAGCACCAACCGCCTGGCTTGCTGCACCCCTGGGCAGCCAACCAAACTGCTTAGCTGTGAAGATCTGTATTAAGGCACTCAAAACAGGTATCAGAATTAATTACAATCATGGAAACTCCCACCTAAAACTGCGTCCTGGACGGCGCTCTCTGGGTCATCGAGGTAGACGAGGAGTTCCTTGTACAGGTAATGAATGTTACTCTGGTAGTAAGACTTCCCATCGTTGTTCCCAACACACTGCAGCCAGGTGACCAAGGTGGAGGCAGCTGCTAGCCTCACTTCATTGGAAACGTCATCCAGTCGCTTCAGGAGTTCTAGAAGGAGGGGACAGAGCAGGAGTGTGAGACAGAGATCTCAGAGCAGACTGCTCACACATACACTTCTGGGTCAGGAATTTAACCCCACGCTTGTGGAGCACTCACTCTCAGGCTCTAGGAAACCCACATCTGTGGGGAGACCATGCACCGAGACGTCACATGCAAGGTGCTGCGGGCAGCTCCCGGTGTTCCGGCACCCCTTGGTGGATACCGTGGACACAGAGTGGAGGAGTGACCTGGCCCCACCGTGCCCTGCATCCTCGGCAGGCCTGAGCTGCTCTGCACTGTCTCCCTCTGCGAGCCGGCCCCTCAGCCCTCTCTGGCTCTGAGACGCTCAGATTCAGTCTGTTATCCACAGGCACCACGCCCTGGCCGCCCCATCCTCCCTGATGAACAGACAGCACAGGAGCAAAGTCTGCTACCCTGCCCTCCACAGGCTCTGGGGACAGAGCAGAAGGCTGGTGACATGACAGTCGCCAGCTGTGTCAGTTTTGTTCTGCTGAGCCTCTGGGACCAGACCATTCTGCTGCTGAAAACAGAATAACGATATTTCCTGATACAGAAAAACTCTTACCGTTAATGAATAAGGTTTTTATCAAATGTATGCTTTTCTCACATAACCTATAAGAAACCTCTGGCCCCTATGAGTGGGAATCTTTTGGAGGCTCAGCAGACAATCTGGCACACAAAATGAGCATGGGAAGTGCGTGCTGGCAGGGAGCCAGGGCAGCTGCCCATGCTTGGTGGGAGGGCTATACTCTAGACGCAGGCCCGCATGGTTGTGAGCTTGTGCTGTCACACGGAGGGTGGTTCTACTCCTAGCAGGTAGCTCCTGGCTTATCGACAGACACAGTCAGAAGCCCTCCCAAGAGGGCAGGATTTGAGATGAGTGGGACCCACTGGCATTGATGCATGGAAGATACTGGCACCTTCCTAAGGGTGCTGGGCCTACGTGGTGGCAGAAAGGGCAGAAGCTCGAGTGTTTACAAACCTCGTAGCCACAGAAGGAAAGGGGGAACCACCACAGGGCACGTCCCGCTGAGCACTCCCTCCTGTAGCCCTCAATCAGCCTGTGAGGCAGGTACCCTGTCTCAGGAGGGAGGAATTGAGTCAGAAAGACTCCTAACTTGTTTACATCGGCCAGCTACTGGGGTCGAGAAGCAAGGCCAGGGCCTCCAAACACGTGAGTGGGGCCGTTTCCCACGCTGGGAACAACGTGGAACTGGAGCTCACCACTGTATTTTTGTAGGATGGTGACTCCCAACTCCAGAGTTCTAAATATAGAAGGTGGTCTGCAAATTCGTTTTTGTAATCGCTTAGTTACCCCTCCTGAGGAAGCACCAACTCGGGCAGACTGGATGGCTTATGTGGGCCTGTCCTGAGTCTGCGTCTGTAACAGGTGGTCATGGAAGGTCTTGAGGGGGCGCCTCAGGACATCCTTCCCTTCCTGCCCATGTGGGCAATAATTTTCCTAACACATTGCTGCAGGAAGCACAGAATTATCCCTAAAATGAAGGAGCCCACTAAGGAATCCTTCTGTAATGAAAATAGCCCCATGCTCATCTTCCGTGAACTGGAGGACAAATGTCCAAATATGTGCTACCTTTTCGCTGGTTTATAAAGTGAGTAAATTCCCAACTAATCCTGACAGCCAACAAATCACACTGCTGAAACTTGTTCAAAAATAGAACTATAATGACGGTCAGTGGGAATAAAATGTTTGTTGCTCTAAAAGTAAAAACAAGAAACAAACTTGAAAGAACGTGAGAGGAGGCGGCCTCCTCTCTGGGTCTCATCAGGAGGCACTTTCTGCTCAGCGTCATCGTGCACTTTGAAAAGCCGCATCTTTTTAATTCTGGGAAACTCGGAGCCAGGATGTCGTCCGATGTTACTCCTCCATTCTCTCGTGGAGCTCAGAGACAGCTGGAGCCTCTCGATTCACACTCCGTGCCTCGCCTTCTCCTCCTCACTTTCATCTTTCTCTGCACCGCGTCCTGAGTGAATTCCAAATCACTATCCTTCAATTCATGACTTCCGTCTTCAGCCACCTTCAGTCCAGCGTTTATCCAGTGCACCAAGGTTTAAATTTCAGTGACTATTTTCCATTTCCAGGAGTCCTTAAAAACCATCTTAAAAATTACTAAATATTTGTGGCAAACGAAAAGTACAGATAATGATGAAAACCTGTGTAGCTGCCACCTGGTTTAAGAAGTAAAATCACAGCTACGTCCAGACACTGCACATCCAACCCCACCCCACCCTCCTCCTCCTCTGCACAGGGAGCTCGCTCCTGAAATCAGTGGCTTCATTCCCACGTATCTTCCTGGGATTTCCAGGGGATTCTTTTTCATATTATCTGTCCTTCATTCCCATTTGCCGTTTTGTTTCTCCACTTCCTTTTTAATGGACATTGCCCTTTTAGCTTTTTGAGCATCTTCAACACACTTAGAAGACAACTGAGGTGGTTCTATAATTTACATCTCACCTCTAGTGCTGGGCATATGTGCTGTCCTCTTTGATGCCAGCTTTTCCTTCTGTTCTTAGGAACTTGTGTCTGCAGCTCCCCTTGAGTGAGGGACCCCCTCTGCATTCACTATTCTGCTCAGTGGTGCTTTCTGCTTCCACATCTGGCATTCGTCTGTGCTGGGCTCCAGAGAGGCAGTGACACTGGGGTTTTAAGGTGCGGCTGGTGTGCAAGCCTTGTCCTACGTGTGTCCTCACACCGAGGGCCTGGCCACGGCTCCTGCTCCAAGGGGGCGGTCCCTGCCATGCTTGGGGCTGCACCCCCAGCTGCTGTGGGGGCCTGAGCTTCCATCCTGCTTCTGCCAGTTCCCCTCCCACCAATTCTGGTCCACAAGACGTGTGTCCTGTTTCTTATTCACGATGTTGTATCTGTCATTGCCATGTCTGGACTCATAGTACCAATCTGACCAGAAGTCAAAGTAGCTTTTTCTAGTTTTCCTATAAGAGAAACAGCTGTCAAACAAATATAAACATACACTTTGGAAAGGGAAAACATCCTACCAGGATAGACCTTGATGAGTTTATCTGGATCAACCACACCACCAGAGGTTTTTAAAAACATGTTAATAATTCGGCATGAAATCAGTCGAGTCATCTGAGAATCTTCTTCCAGGGTGGTTAGAATCTGAGGCATCAGTGTTTCCTGCACTTCCTGTATCTGCAATTAGTAAAAACACACTCAATGTGATTCATGACGAGCTCGACTACCGTGTGCACCCTGCCTGTAAAGAGCCTTGTTCTGGTACAAACACAGTCGTGTCACCTAACAACGGGACACGTTCTGAGAAACACCAGGTGATTTTGTCGTTGTGTGAGCATCAGAGAGTGTACTTACACAAACCTGGATGGTGCACACCTAGGCCATAGGGTATTGAGCTTACGGGACCACCGCTGTCTGCACTGTCTGTTGTTGACCAAAATGTCATGATGTGGAGCATGACTGTATGATGGGAGTTTGAAATTTCTATGTAAGAAGTAGATTTGATTTAAAATCTAGACAATGTGAACAATCTTTGTTTAACTTTGTCACTTGATGTTTTAAAAATCCGGTACTCATGAAGTGTTAACATGGCCTGCTCCTTACTGGCAAGACTGCCTATATGTTGTGTCCAATAAAACGTGGGGGACATTTTAACTTCAGTCACAGCCCCCAGCGTACCAGGAGGGGCGCTCACGCACGAGAGGGCCTGGTGAGCTGCTGTCAAGACGGAGGCACAAGCACAGTGCGGCCCATGTTTTAATACTGTTTCTATCGTTTCCTTCACCCTCGTATTAGCTGGAGACAGGAATAAAAATAATGCAGAAAGCCCAAGCTCTCTTCAATACAGCTAGGCTCCTGTGATCAAATTCTTTGTCTTATAAAGAGTAACATTCGCCACGTAAAACCCAAAAAACGCCAGCAAGATCAAAAACCAAGATGCCAAGGCCGGCCCGGTGGCACAAGTGGTTAAGTGCACGCGCTCTGCTGCGGCGGCCTGGGGTTTGCTGGTTTGGATCCCGGGTGCGCACCGACGCACCACTTGTCAAGCCATGCTGTGGCGGCGTCCCATATAAAGTAGAGGAAGATAGACATGGATGTTAGCCCAGGGCCAGTCTTCCTCAGCAAAAAGAGGAGGATTGGCAGATGTTAGCACAGGGCTGAGCTTCCTCACAAAAAAAAAAAACCAAAAAAAACCCCAAGATGCCTTCCCACCAGACTCTGCGGCCCAGGACGCACCCTCTGCTCTCGCCCTCTGGTTGCCCCACGCTCCCTCCCCTCAGCTTGCTGTAGAAAGCAGTGTTTGGCTAGCCCTCCCTGGAAGGAGACTCACTAGTGATGTGTGTTCTTCAAGCTGCTGCAGGCCCGCCAGGAAGACCCCGGGAGCCCGGGAGCATATCACCCCACCGCGCACGGCCCAGGATGCACCCTACCTGTTTGGCCAACAGGCTCTCGCTGCTGATAAGCGCCCAGAGGCAAGACACGGCGGCCGTGCGGATGGCTGCGGCTGTCCTCCCCGCATGCCACTGCAGATTGGGGACCAAGATGTCCTTCATCATGGTGTCAAGGTAACTGTGAAACTGCCTGGCGGGAGAGCACGAGAAAGCAGGTGAGGAGGGTGGACAGAGCCTCCTCCAAGAAAGCACTTCAGTCTGGGAAACAAACTGGGCTGAGGGTGGGGCGAACAGGGAATACCAGCAGAAATGAAATCAGAATTGCACGCCTGAACCAGAGCCCTCTGCTTCCCAGGGGACAGGGCTGAGGACGGGATGGGGCCGAAGAGGGGACGGTGCTGTTTTCTCCAGGCAGAGGAAAGACAGACCCCAAGGGAGAGCCGGTGGCTGTCACAGGGCCGGAGCTGCAGTTCTTGGGGCTCCCCATGGCCTTCCCCGGGACCAGCCGAAGGTCCTGAGCACCAGAGAACCCGGGCGGGCGCACAATATATTTCCAGCCTCCTTCCCACCTGTCGTTCCTCCTCGCTCTGACAGAAAGGAGGTGCGAGCTACAGCAGAGCATCAACCAGGCCAGCAAAGTCACTCTTACGAGTGGTGATCCCTCAGAGACAGGCCGAACAGATCCCTCTGACCTCTAACCCTCCACCTGGGTGAGGAGGGCACTGCAGGTCTGCACCCAGGGATCCCAAGTCACCCGTACAGGGAGACACGGACGTTCTGCCAACACAGGGCATGTCGTCTCCATGGTCTGGGCGAACCAGTTTGACATGCCATCATGACAAAAACAGCAAAATCAGACCAGAATCCCAGCCCCGGGTACGTGTCCACCACGCCGGGCTGGCTCAGTATGGCAGAGCCGCACCCTGAGGACCCCATTTAAAAATACCCAGAAAAAAAAAGAGGAGGATTGGCAACAGATGTTAGCTCAGGGCGAATCCTTCTCTGCAAAAAAAAAAAAACCGGGGCCGGCCTGGTGGCGCAAGCGGTTAAGTGCGCGCGCTCCGCTGCGGCGGCCCGGGGTTCGCTGGTTCGGATCCCGGGCGCGCACCGACGCACTGCTTGGCAAGCCATGCTGTGGCGGCGTCCCATATAAAGTGGAGGAAGATGGGCACAGATGTTAGCCCAGGGCCATCTTCCTCAGCAAAAAAAGAGGAGGATTGGCGGATGTTAGCTCAGGGCTGATCTCCTCACAAAAAAAAAAAAAAGAAAAAACAAAAAACAAAAAACAACAAACAAAAAACAAGCGCCTAGAGAAAAGCCATAAAGCACTGACGAAATTACGAAAAGCATTTCTTACGAATCCCACTGCACCCTCGGGCCTCTACTAAAGGATCAAAACATATTTTGTTGAACAAATAATTCACTAATTTATACCCCAACATTATTCCAAAGTATATTTCAAGGTGGCTCAGTTGTTTCAGAATTCGAGAACAGAGGAAAGACTACACGTGAGATGCCAGGCTGCACGGGGCCCTGGTGTTTCTCTGCCCCGCCTCCACCTGCGCTCGCCCGAGGCCCCTCCGCTCCCTGCCAGCCTCAGCAGGTCCCCCACTGTTCCCTGCTTCTTCAGAATCTCCACCTGCTTGCCTCCAGCAGGGGGCATTCCAGAGATCCGGTAAATGAGCACATTTGGAAAGTGAATTTGGTTCAGATGACTTATACACATTCAACAGGTTTTCAATGTGCTTTCATTTTAAGAAAAGAGCTGTTGTTTCCTGCAAAGTGATTGACAAGAGGACTCTTTGGAGAGACTTAACCCTGCATCCCGTCCCCGAGATGGTCCACATAAAGTGGCTGGAAAAGCTGAAGGGCCGAGCACTGGCTGGGTGACTCAGCTCCGAGGAGCCAGGCAGTGGCCACATGCGCTGCTTTCAACTCCAGTGAGAACCTGCCCCCTGGAGCCTTAAAATGTTGGGGAGTAAAAAAAGCACTTGACTTTCAAAAAATGAATTCCATTGCATTCAGGAAGATGCCCACTGCTTGCAGGTTAGGGCCCCTCTACAGCAAGGAACGCGCATTCCGCTGCTGGCGGCCCAGGTTCGGATCCCGGGCGCGCACCGACGCACCGCTTCTCTGGCCATGCTGAGGCCGCGTCCCACATACAGCAACTAGAAGGATGTGCAACTACGACATACAACTATCTACTGGGGCTTTGGGGGAAAAATAAGTAAGTAAATAAAATCTTTAAATAAAAAAAAAAAACGGGAGGCCTGTGGAACCCTGACGACTCACGCGTCCAGGTGAAAATTCCTGACGCCAGAAGCCCACCCCTTCTCAGGCACCTGCCCTCCCGTCTGCCCACAGAGCAGGACCCACAAACCATAGGGGTGCCCGGTAATGCTGACACGACGGACAAGCACATTCTGCACAGACGAGGGTCAGCAATGGAGTCCCTCCCGACTGTTTCTATTTCAGCAGAGTCAATTAGATATTTATGATTCTGCCATTTTTTAATCCTAAAAATCAAAACCAAGCAGGTGTTATTTTTTAAAATCTTTCCCACCTGTACAAATAGCTAATACTTTCACTAAAATAATTATAAACTGAACAACTTTCTTCCCCTGATAGTGAATTCTTTTCACGGGAAGTCTTCAAGTACGGTTTCTTTTGGGAACTCGGTCCAAACTTGGAGGCGATATTTAGCAGGGCTCACCGTTCTCGGGAGGCACAGCTGAGTCTGGGTTCTGAGGGGTAAGACTGGCCCGTTCACACAACCTCGAGGGTTATCTACAGAAGATCTGCCTACCAACGGGATGGCTGCCAGGGCTCCACTCAATATCTTTTTATGGTCCCTTCTAAGCCTTAAAATTTTTGTAGACAAGCAGGAAATAAAATTTCCTGCAATATGATGGGCTGGCGAGAGGCCCAACAGCAGAGGGATCAGTGTAACATTCAGAGAAGCACAGTCTGAATGACCCAATTATTTCCATAGGAGACTTCACAACATCAACAACAGGCAGGACTGTACTCGTGCAGACCTGCTCCCTCTGAGGGGACAGCCCCAAACAGCTCACGGCTTCTCACCGTGCAGGACCGCAGACCCGCACGCCCCACCCAGGGACCGCAGGCCCAGTTCTGCTTCGGATACTTCGCTGATTTGCTATCAGCAAAGGGAAACGTGGGCCCTGGAGGGGTTTCCCCAGAGCAGGAGTCACGTCATGACCATGACGCCCTTGGCAGGGCGGCTCTGGACTGCCACACCCCCAGGCCACCTGGACCCATCAATATCAACCTCTGGTGCCTGTCCCCTGTCCCTTCACTTCAAAGCTGTGAGGCTGGAGGCCCTAATGATTCAGTCGCACCAACATGTCCTCCTGGATAACAGAGGAGTTTCGCCAGCGCTTCAACTGTCAACGTAGTTCAGTCAACTGTGTGAGGCTTTTACACTGAGCACGGCTGATACATTAAACCATCAACAGTCCACGTTCCCCACAACCTTCTCATCCACTGGAATTTTAACGACCACACTGAACAACTGTGATTGAGTGTCTGTCTGTGCGGAGCATTCACTGCCAGGACCATGCTGTTTACCCGGGGAGGATGCACTGCAGGACAGCAGGTCCCCCACACTCGGGGGTCCCCATTCCCATCTGAGACCTCGGTGTGAGGGACAGCCAGCCCCACCACAGTGTGCGGTGGGGGGTGTGGGATGGGGGAAAGTGAGGCATGGGGTTGGGGGACAATGTGGGGTTGGGGTACAGTGTGAGGTCAGGGGACAACGTGGGGTCGAGGAGAGCATGGGGTTGGGGACAGCGTGGGGTTGGGGCACAGTGTGGGGTGGGGGATAGTGTGAGGCATGGGGCAGGGGACAGCGTGGCGTGAGGGATATCATAGGGTAGGGGACAAGGACATTATGGGGTGGGGGACAGCATGGGGTGGGGGACAGTGTGGGACGGGCCTGCGTGGAGGCAGAGCCGACCTACCCCTGGGAGTCGACTGTCTCCTTGGCCCTCAGCAGCACCCCCGAAAGGATGGAGAAGAGCTTCAGGCGCATGGCTGGGTCGCGGGCCGGCTGGAGGCAGCTCCTGAGAATGGGGATGAGGTGGGGCAGCGCTTCTCCGAGGGCTGGACCTGGAAAACAAACAGTAACCCCGTTCCTACCAGGTGGGAGGATGGGAGCCCCACTGTGCACTGCTGCCGTCTCAGACCTTCTGCTGAGTGCGAGGGGGGCATGTTCGTGCTCTGGGAGGGTGTTCTCAGCACAGGTTCACAGTCACGCCTCTCCCGTCACGTTCTGCTCCTTCTGGATGGTGGACGTGATGATCAAAGAAAAATAACTGAGAGCATTTTAATCTCCCTACATCACTCCGATAATTCTATATGTAAACTTTCTATTTTTTAAATATTTTTCCTAATTCTTAAAAAAAATTAAAGTCAAGCACTGTTTTAAAGATCAACCAAATCAATTATTCAGAATATCTAAGTCGTTTAATATTTGCCCTAAAGTTGGCAGCCACCATCCTTTTTCAAACTTGTCACTAGATGAAGAAACAGATGCAGTTCTCCCCATGCTGTAAAAAGACCTCAAACACAGAGAAAGGTATTCAGCATCCAGAAACTCACGGAATCATGATGGGAAGAACACAGCCTCTGGGGTCTAGACACGAGCTGCGATTCACAAGAACACGGCCACAAAGCACCCTCCCTGCCAGGCCCTGCGCCTGCGACAGGACTCGAGTCCCAGAGCTGGGGAAGGCCAGGCTCTCACCATCTTGCTATACAGCATGGTTTGCTAATCCTGTAACAAGTCAGTCAGTGAGCAGAGCCACTTCAGTCTTTCAAGAAGCGTCATCTCAAACCTCGCGTCAGTGCCTGTGAGATGACAAAGGGAGGCCCCGAGGCGGTCAGCTCACCCACCTGAGCTATGGGAGGGTCTGAGGGAAGAAACAGAACCAGAGGAACCGCCACCAGGACGAGTGGCCCGTGAGCAGGACACCTCCAGCATGCGGGAGCACCAAGTGTTTGCTCAGACCCTTGGTGGCTTGTTTTCTTTCACCGTCACACGAAAGACAAACGTCTGGACGCTTCTCCATCAGAGGAGGAGGGTGAGAGCACTCAGGAACACAGAACCACCTCCAAGTCGGCTTTATCACCAAGGAAAACAGAGGAAATGCATAGGCAAGAGGACAGAGTGTTGGTGAATGTCATATTGTCCCCTCCTGGAAAGAACGCTTCTAACTTGTGCAAGTTACCAGCTCTTCTTTACAGACCCGGGCTAAGCATGTCATTGTTAATACTTACAGTCTGTGTGAAACAAATACCCCCTACTAAAAAAAAGGAGAAACAGAATTCCCTAGAACTGTAGAGAGCATGTCAATATTATGGTACAGAAAGATGGGTAAGTTGAGGATTCAGTGAGTACGCTCAACACCAAGTACCACCTGAGAATTAAAATCCACTGGGGACACAGCACCATACACGACAGGCGTCCGAGGCAGGTGCCAGCACAGTGAGGTTGGCCCAGAGGTGAGCGCAGAGTGCAGGGCATCCAGAAAGAAATCCCTTCCTGAAGGAGGCCAGGCCAGATGCTGGAAGGACCCCTACCCACCTGGTCCTCAGGACCAGGGCCTGCCCAGCTGCAGGGGCTCGCTCTCCTGGAGCCATTTCTGCCTTTTTAACTCTCTCTACATTTGAACAAACTGGAAACAAGACACGGTTTCTGGCTTCGACAGAGAACATAATGGCCACGGCCCGTTATGGAGACAGAGGAAAGTGCCACTTGCCACCCTCCCACTGATGGCCCTCTAGGGGCAGGAGGGGTCTGCTGGCATTTTTGAAGCAGGCCCCTTGGTGTTAAGAATGTTAAAAAAACAAAAGCCGGAGGCTAAAACTCAATCCGAGGGTCCCTGTGTCTGCCTCCCAGCACCAGGCTCCCACTGACACACTTGCGCATTTGACCGAAGGCCCTCTTTCTCCTCACTCACACGCACGTTTTCCTGTGCTGCTCTCAAGGCTGATGTGCCCGTTTACAGTGGTTGCCAGGGCATTTCTTCTATGGAAATATCGTTATGGCGCTAACTTCCTGTAAGGTATTTGGGCCACTTTCAATTTCTGCTACTAAATTGTGCCCTGCTGAAGACTTTTGGGCATGTGGCTTTCTCTATAATTAGGATCATTTCCTTAGGACAGATTCTCATGAATTTGATTGCTGGATAAAAGGGTATGAATACACTGATAATTCTAGAACATAACATCAAATTGTAAAGGTGCTCCAACACTGCCAGCAACACCCAGGGCTTCCAGTTGGAAGCACCAAGGATAGATTTTTAATTTTGGGCCTAATTTGATAGATGAAAAAATGGCATCCTACAGTCTTAAATCCATATTTCTTTATTATCAGAAAGGCTGCGTTTTTCCGACTGTTTGCTCACCAGTCATATTAACTCTTTTCACACAACCCAGATACTTCATCTGCTTGTTGGGGGTAATACTTCTACCCTCATTGTGTATGCGTTTTATGTGACAGAGGTCTCAACATCATCACATCTGCTGTAAATATTCCCTAGTCTCTTTTCCTTTTGTTTGGTTTCAAATCTATTCCTTTCCTTTGTAGTGCCTCTATCTTTTCAAAGTTCAGAAAATTATGTTTCTGTATGTTTAAACGTTTTATAATTAAATTTAAAAAGCTATCTTCTTACAGAACTTTTATAAATAAGGAATTAAAGAATTTTACCTAGTTAAAAAATTATTTAAATCCTTTTGTTTTCTCTGTTCATTATAGCAGTATACGCTCATTATAGAAAGCTTGGATAATACAGAAAAATAAAGAGGAAAGCAAAAAGCATCTACACTCCCAGAACACTGTGTTAGAAATATGGCGTTATGCTTCCTTTGAGATTTTATACAAAACATGCACGAACACACAGACACACACACATGCTTGCACGCACAGAGGGGCTCGGAGAAAACATAGCTGGGATTACTGAATCGAAGCTTTAAAATCAGCTCTTGTCACTTAACATCATACCGGTAGTCCACACCTTCCTGTGCGTGACACAAGATGTGGGCCCAGATACGTCTGTTTTCTAAGGTGCCGATCACGAATGCCACCACCATGAGAAATACTTTAAAAAACTTCGAATAGAAATAGCACATCATAGGGAGACCAGCTCAGGTGCGGCCACGCAAACCCTGGCTTTGCTGATAAGGCAGGCAGGCTGGTCTCTCAGGGCTCGCTCGCCCGGCTTTCTTGTCTGTGAAGTGAAGACTGGAGCAATTTGATTCATGCAATTGTCTGGATAACATTCAGTAAAAGTGTGAAATTAAATACACTGGGCCCCCACCAAGAGGCATGGTGGTGTGGGGAACGAGGGCAGGCTCTGGTGTGGCTGCCAGGTTTGCATCCCAGTTACCAGCGGTGTGACCCTGGGCATGTCACTGATGCCCTCTGTGCTGTGTGACCCTGGGCACGTCACTGATGCCCTCTGTGCTGTGTGACCCTGGGCACGTCACTGACGCCCCCTGCGCTGTGTGACCCTGGGCACGTCACTGACGTCCTCTGTGCTGTGTGACCCTGGGCACGTCACTGATGCCCTCTGTGCTGTGTGACCCTGGGCACGTCACTGACGCCCTCTGTGCCCTAGGTTTCCTCCTCTACGAAATGAGGATGATGGTTCCTACCACCCACAGCTACAAGGGTATGAAGAGCTAATGTTTGTAGAGCAGTCAGAACAGTGTCTGAACAAAACAGTCAGTACAGCTAGAAACCCTCTGTGTTTTTCTTTTCAAATTTGGAAACACAGTTTTGTATACAACTGACAACGATTTTGGATTTTTTCCTTAGGTCTCATAGCACTGGGGTCACCGATATGAACCATTTTTAGGTCCTGGGCACCCCCAACAATGATTAATCACTAGCACAGAAATCATATTCATGGCTTCCCTCCTTTAGATCCAGAGTATTATCACACTTTATACATCCAGAGAGTGGTTGGCAGGAGGTGAGCACCAAGAGAATGTGTTGTGAGAGCCAGCAGTTTAGAAGGAAAAATAATTTTTATTCAATTTAAATGAAGAAAATACTAGTTTGCTTGACAAGTTTATAGCCACCGGGAAAAGTACAGGATATGTGTAATAAGTCATTGTAATTTCTTTAATGAAAACCTCCTTAAAATTTTGAAGTGTGCATTCTACATCTTTAATAGAATAAGAAAGCAAAATTGCTCATTTCAGGAAAGGACCCAAATTTGGAGGCTTTTGGATAAAAATGTGAGGTCTCAGAGGGGCTGTCATCACACCCAAACCTTGATTTTCGGGGACATGCTCAGCTCTGCAGTAACATTTACATGTATTTGAAGAACACAGGCCACAAGGGAGGCCACGAAAATCACATTTTCAAGGTTTAACATAAAAGCCGTGTGCCTGGGCAGGCTTTAAAGAGCTACATTACAGTCCTCAATATAATGTTCTTGCATCTTTAACGGTTTATTCCTAAAATGCCGTTCTCCACAGACAAGAGTGACTCGGAGTTACTTTTAAGCAATGCCCCTCAGTTAAATACTGTTCAGTTTTTGGCATTCTGGTTCACATTGGAAATCTCTCAGCGTCTGTGACGGGGGCCGGCATGGCCTCCCACGTGACCTGGGCTCTAAACCTAGCCGGGGTGGGGGGCTCACCTGAGTGGGTGACCACCACGTTAAACTGCAGGAGCTCCACAGAGTGGACAGTCCAGTCGTGGTGTGATCCGGCCAGCCACTCCATGAGAGGGCCCACGTGCTCTCGGAAGAGGTCCTGGCTGCTGTCAACACTCTCCACGGCAGCCAGCGCGTCCATGGTCTCCCGGACCTGGAAGGTGCGAGTCGCAGGCTGGGACAATCCCGTTCCTAAGGCTCAAGCCCCTCCCAACGGAGACCCATCTTCCTCATCTGCGAGTGACAGCAACTCTGGCACACGACCGCTAGAACCACCAGGTCACCGTGAGCGTTCATCCGGTGAGGAAGCAGGACAAAACGGACACCTCGGAAGCGCAGACTGGGGAGCCAGGATGGCAGGCGCCAGTTTTACAACCTCAATTTCCCTTCGTGTTACATCAATGCCAACCATACAACAAATCACCAAACAGACAAATGTGCATTTCCTAAGAAATTCAGCGGAAATGCCCCCAGGCCTCCTCCAAGAGGTCGCTCTCTCCGAGTAGTCCTTGTGCGCCTTCTGCAGAGTGGAGAGCTGGGGCGCCAGCTGGGGCTCAGTTTACGAAGAAGAAGAGGGAGCAGGTGGTTTTCAGGAACTGAATTGAAGGGACTTAAACTATGTTTGTTGGTCAAACATCATCCTGTGTCCTCCTGCTCACTCTCTACCTGACCAGACCTTCAGATGACAGTGACTCTGCTGCTCTGGGGGATCAGAGGATGAGGAAGACTAGGAGATACAGCCGGAGCCCCTCTAACCTGTGCCCTTCTCCTCGGAGTTCAGAAACACTAGGAAGCGCTCGAGACACCGGTGCAGCTGCCGGTGCCTGACCCTGTTCTGCAGACTCACCTGTAATCCGACGGCTGCCTAGGCACGCGGACTCAGCTCTTGCTGGTACTTATGGCCCTAGTGTGACATGTCGCCTGCTACGACACATGCCCTTTCGAAAGGTGGTTTTTAAAGAGAGAAATTAAACAAAGTTTAGAAAGGCCTGAGAAAGAGCAGGAGGACAGTGAGCCCCTTCAATACGGAGCCACCCTCTCCATCATGCAGGTCAGCTCACAGATAGGGGTCTGCCCAAGTGCTGTCGAGAGAGAACCAAATGGAAAAACCAAGTTCTCAGTTCTCAGGGAAGAGGCAACACACCTGGGTCTCCGGATGATCCTCGGAGCCCTCGGGGAATTGGCCATCAGAAGATTTTAAGCCTAAACATAGAGCCAGTGGAACAGAAATAACTTGGTAAAGCTGGGCTGCAATGAAATAGGCAAATTATGATATTATTTTTTCTCCAGACTTTCAGCCGCACATGCGTGTTTTTAACCACACTCAAACGCACAGACTTAAGGGCAGAATGGTCTCATTTCTTGTCTGTTTCTCCGTAGTGGATCCCAAGATTAAGAAGTTGTCTTCACTATGAGATACTAAAATAAACTGACAGTTGGAGGGGATCTAAAATCCTGTGTACCCACTAAGGCCACTTCATGAATGACTCACTCCCAATGTTCTAATTCTTCTATCTTTGCTAGTCAACCTGAGTCAGGCTGCCTCAGGCTTGGAATTCAAAAGCAGAGGAGATTTACAGACGACAATTCCATTTTGTTCAGAGATGAGCCCCTTCCTGGGCAGAAGCTGCACCACCCACCAGCAAAGCAGGAGAGCTTTCCACCAACCTCACCTTGTCACCAAGGCCCGTGGCACCCGAGAAGGCCATTACGGTCACCAGCACTTTCATGAGCTGCAGGCTGGACCCTCTGCAGTCCTCCTGGCACACTGCAATCAAAGCTTGCACGCAGAGCAGCAGGTGCTCCCCGTAGAGGTGCTGTGAAGAGAGCAGGGGGCACCATCAGCCGCTCACCCCGGGCCACCTCCCACTGCCAACAAGAGGGCTCAGACAAGGCCCAGCCACATCGAGAGACACAGAGCCATGGAGAGCCATGGGGACTCATGTTGGGCCACGGATTCAAACACACCAACTATGAAGAGGGCATTCTTTTAGACAACAGGGGAAACTGAACGCAGACTGAGAATTAGGAAATTCATGTTAATTTTGTTAAATGCTTAACGGTATTTTAGTTATGTTTTTAAAAAGTTCTTATGTGTCAGTGATACATACTGTAGAATTTACAAGTGAAATGACAGGGCATCTTGGATTTGCTTCAAAAAGCTCCAGCTCTCCCCACTCCACCCACCAAAGTTAAAAAAAAAAAAAAGGTGGAGTGAGGTAATAAAATAAGAGCATGAGAGAGTCGATGATTGTTGACGCTGGTGACGGGTATGTGGAGGTTCTTTCTACTACTCTCTCTGCTTTTGTGCACTTTTTGAATATTTCTATAATATTGTTAACAAAAATAAATTAATACTAAGCGTTAACAAAAATAAATGGTTCAGAAAATGCTTGCTGACTCATGGGGAGACAACACGGCGACGTCTTGGTGGGTCGATGCAATTGCTCACCGCCAGGGGCTTAAGCCTCATCAACTACAGAACGGGCCGGGCGGGCAGGGGACACAGGAGAACTCCTAAGGCTGCCACTATGTTCACCTCTCACGGCGCCCCTCTGACACGTCTACATTACGGTGCTTCACACGGCACAGAGCAAGTTGGGACAGTGGTCATGTGCACAACTTGCAAATACGACTTGTAAATAAACAAGCACGCACACAATGGAGGTATCTGCCTGAACTCTTTTACTAATGGGGGTGTGAGTTCAAAAGAGTCTGGTGATTATCTGGCTAGAAAAAGAATTAGTTCTAAACTCAGAATCAGTCCTAAATCTCCACGACACATTCATAAGTGAGATAAATCATGGAAGTTTAAACAAAAAATTCACACTGATCACAGAAGAGTCTGGTCCACGCATCCCCGGCCCTCCCTGCCGTCACCTCAGGAGACCAGAACCACACAGGGCACACACATCGCCTGCAGGAGTGAGACACCAGCCCGCTCCACTGGGGGAGCTGGCCGGAGCACTGGGCACCCCTACACCCACGAGAAGCCACAGACCTTCCTTTTCCCACAGCCCCATTTCTTTTAGACCTGGACCGATTGATTGATTTTTTGAGGACAAGATTTTGGCTAATTTTGAAAAGGACTCATAATACATATATATTTAAGAAGCTATTATTTTTCAATTAAAATAAAAGGGAATTCACTTTTTAAGACGGTGCCACTGTTAGCTTTGCTGAGCTGCCTCACGACACACCCACGCACTGTAGTAACTTATGTGTCTATGAGCATCACCTCCTGCTGTGGGTACGGCACCGTCTCTGAGGAAACCAGGCCTTAAGATGGGTAGATTTCTCTATATTTAACCAGAGAATTTCAACTTCTACCTACACACATGCAGAGCGAAAAAGAAAAAAAGACACGGTGGGAAACGACGCTCAGTTGTTCTGGCTCCCGAAACAGTGTCATCTGAGATGCCAGGAGTGCACCAGAAAAAGTGCTGGAGACTTTACGTTTCAGTAGTGGCAACGACATGCCTGCACTCTTGGTTTTCTTTAAACAGGAATAAATGAGTTATCCTGATGTCATCCAACAACTTCCTCATTTCAGTTACCTGTCACTAAACAAACATGTTTCAAAGACGAGGATCGAGTTCCCTGAGCTAAGCAGCAGGTGCGAGCTTGGCCGAGACCTGTGATGTCCCTCCCACTCAGCCTGACCCTCGACAGCCAGGCTCCCGGTTCACACACATGCTTAGGAGTCTTTAAATTTCAGTGTGTTATGCACAGCCTATTCTTACAGCCACTGGAGAGTAACTGCAGGAAACATCAACTACCTCCTAAAGGCCATGAGTGAACATGCACGTGAGACACGCCCTGCCTGCCACAGAAGAGCAGGAAGGCACGTCAATGCAGAAGCAGAAATGCCTCTGCCCAAACCTGAGCTGTTTGTTTCTTCTGGTTATCTTAAGTCTGTTAAGAAAAGAACAGAATGTGTGTCCTGGGCTTTTGTTAACGACTGGTTCCTGGCCTGGCCAAAGGGCTGGAACACAGCTGGAGAGACGCCTAGGTGTGATGGAACTCTACTACAAAGGTGTCTCTCTGTTTAAAAGATCATTGAGTAAGTTCTTCCTTGAAAAAACTAGAAGATGAGGAGCCAAACACATAGTTTGAACTTGGTAGATTAAAGGATTAAATTTTTCTCCAACCAACATGAAGATATGAAAATTACATTTTCTTTGCTACCAAGTTTATAAGATACATATTTAAACACCTACACAAATTTCTAAGTTATTCTCTTCTAGAAAAAAAAAATGCTTCTGTCTCGCAACCCAAGATAGAGGAATCAAAATCAGAACTGCTCATGGGTAAAAATGCAGAACTTGCATAGATTTGATGATTATGTTAAAAATAAATTTTGGGAAAAGTTGGAATGTGGCTGGAAACACCAAGAACAGACGAGACAGCCCCTTGATACGCTCTCTCTCCGGGCCCTCAGCTCTACCCCGCCCTCTGTAATACAGAAACCGCTTTGCAGGTTTATTACAATGGCTTATCACGACTGAACTGCACACGCTGCTGCTCTGGGGTCAGAGGGAGCACTGTGATGAAGGACCAAACACAGCGTGGAAGCAGAGCCAGTGCCCAGATCAGGGGCTGGTGCCTCCCTCCGGGCCCAGCTTTGTGGCGACAGCAGTCATTGTCAACTATTGAGCTGGGGAAGCACCAGCCTCTGGCTGCGTCCTGAGGCCTGTACCGCCCGGGACAGACAACTGGCTGAGGCAGACCCTTGTTTCTCTGCAGAGAGATATGGAAGGCTGCAATCCAGTGCAAAGGTTTACAGGGCGTAAGCCTGTCACGGCCAAACAAAAGCAAAGCTATTATCTTTTCTTTAATAACAAACAATTATACATTATTCCAAACAACTAAGCCTACCTTCCCCGATTGCTTCAGCTTCAGATGTAATGTATTTACTGCTCAATTTAAAATGACACAAATGTGTAATACCTAAGTAGAGATTCCAATGACAGTCTGCCAAACCATCAGGCTGCCTCTTTTAAGCACGTTATTAGAATGCCAAGTGACGTGGATAAAGAATAAGCTCGTGGTGAAAGCTGACGATGAGCATCTATACTAATCTGATGTGGGAGAACAGATGGATGGGCTGACTCGCACCTTCGTCTCGGGCATCGGGAAGAGGTTGACTCTGTCAGAGCTGCCAACTGTGCGACCCTCTCTAGGCCCGACACCACGCACAGCAGTGTGGTCTGACAGAACTGTTCTCGATGGACGTGCTCTATTCTGTGCTGTCCCACACAGCAGGCACTGGCTGCAAGTGGCTACTGGGTGCTCAAAAGGCGGCCAGTGTGACTGAGGAACAGCATTTTTAATTTGCTTAATTTTATTTTAAGTGGCCACTGTGCTGGACAGAGCAGAATGAGACAGGAAACACGTGGGTCCTCACACAGGAGACCATCAGTGGCAGCGTCCTGGTGACCATGTTGGTCAGGTATCTCTGACAGGGCTGAGGACCTCGTGCAGACATAGCCTGGGCGGATTACCAGTATCCGTCAGTAATTATGTGTAGCGGCACTCGGCAGGGGACACTGCCCGTCTGTGTAATGCTGATGGGTTTACTTTACGACGCTCTCGACCTCCCACTCTCTCCCACACTCTTACGTTCTCAGACCCTTGAGAGATGTGAGCCTGGGCCAGCTCTGTGGCGATGACCTTCAGGTGTGGCTGGAGGGCTTCCCTTGGGCAGCCTCGGATGACCGAAGCCAAGATGAGGAGGCTGGAGGGGGAGGGCGACTTTTTCAGTATCGACAAGATCAACTTCAGAAATACTTCAGGGCTGACGAACGTCCCGATGAGCTCTGCAGACCTTGTACACTGGGAGAGAAAGGAAGAGAGCTGAGGGGCTGCCCACACTCCCTCTGGGGTCCCACTGTGTTTCTTTCTGCCCTCATTCTTCTGCGTCTGCCCTGCAGGGCTTCTCACCCACCAGAAACAGTCCTGTACGACAGTCTCTTCCCGGCGTGTGCTCAAAACGCTCATGACAAAAGGGTAAGTCCTCTCATGACCCTCGGAACTTCCGTGAGAAGTTCACATCACCTGGGTTTTCAGGCAGCTTGGGTCTAGCTTGCCGGGGGGCTACGTCCTAGCAGGGTTTTCCACCTCACACCCCTCCTCTGCTACCAGTGACCTAAACTCCTTATTAACATATGGTCAAACACACTCGGGCACCTCCATGCCGTGGAATCCTACGTGGCAATAAGAAGGAACGGACTCCTGACGCACACGACGGCTTGGCAGGTCCCAGGGCATTAGGAAGAGGGAGAAAGGCCAACCCCAAGGACCCACACTGTAGGATTCCATTTACACAACACCCTCAAAAGGACATAATTACAGGGACATACTCCACTGTGCCAGGCCACTGTCATGGGCCCCACGCCTCATTCTCTCTGTGCACGTCCAAAGTGGGGTCCACGTGGGTGACCACTGGTCAGCACAGGTGCCAAGAGGCTGAGCTCCTGTGACAGTCATAATGAGAAGGGAAGCAGACCTGATGTGTCTGGGAGGCTCACCTGCTTCTGTCCACTCACAAATGGCGGTGCTAATTGCCAGCTGAGTGGTTGGCAGGAGTGAGAAAGGACAAAGAGATGCTGGACGTCAGAAAATGGACAAGGGGCCCTGAACACCAAGGCCGTCAGAGCATCCGCTTGGGCCTCCCCACAGAGCCTGCAGGGCTGGGGAGACTGTCAGAGCCAGGCAGCCCTGGCTGCCTGAGCTACACTCACAGGGGCAACTCTGCATGTGTCAGTGGTGTGGTCCCTGGAAGCAGACCACGTAGGGCCTGCCAGGTGTACAGCACACTTATATAATCGACACACACAGAACCACAATGACACGCACAGGGTCATAACTATACACATAGAGCCATGGCAATATGCACAGGGTCATAATGACAAAAACGGAATCACAACAATACAGAGAGCCATTTGCTCGACTCCTCTGGAGATGAACCTCTAAATGCCATTCCTGACAGGCACAGAAAACAGATCAGTGGCTGCAGGGGCTGGGCGTGGTGGGGGGGTTGGATATAGAAAGACCTGAGGGACATCTTGGGGGCCACAGACACTTTCTGTACCTTAATTGTGGTGGTGATTACATGACTATCTATGTTTGTCAAAATTCACAGACCTGCACAACTAAAAAGGGTGAATTTTACAGTACAGAAGTTATAGCTCAATAAATATGATTAGAAAAAGGACACTCACGCTGCTGACCACGGCCCTCTCCTCGTCGGCACACGCACGAAGCAGGGCTCTGAGGAGGAGTTCCAGGTGCTGTGTGACGTGGTCTTCTGCGTGAAGCAGGAGCACTGCTAGCAGCTGCGCAGACTTCACTCTGGTCCCCGGCACCCAGTCGGTGATGTCATGACAGATGGCGGGAAGGATCTTGGAGAGGTTTCTGAAGACGAGCTCCCGACAGCCCAACACCGGGCGATTCTCTAGGGGATCATAAAGATCAAAAATAAACTGTGAAACTCACAAATAAAATCCCAATGATGCTATGGAAAGTAACTTACCATACGTTCCTTAAGGTACACCTACAAGTTTTATTTTGAGGTCTTAAAAATTCAAGACAACTCTGAAAACAGAAATGAAGCATTCAAGTGTCATAATTTACTTAAAATTTTTTTTACAGCAATATTGAGGAGTGACACACAATAAACGACACGTCCTGCAAGTGCAAAATTTGATCAGTTTTAGCATCCAGACACACCTGCAAACCATCACTGCAATCAAGATAATAAATGTATCCATCACCCCAAGTTTCCTGGGCCCCTTGTAATGACCCCACCCCTCCCCACCCTCACCCCCAGGTAACCACGGGTCTGCTTCCTGTCACTACAGGTGAATTGCAATTTCTAGAATTTTCTAGAAGTGGAATTGTACAGTATATACTCTTTTTTGTCTGGCATCTTTCACTCTGCAAAATTATTTTTAGAGCCATCCACGTGGTGGTTGCATTCTTTCCTTTTTATGGCCCAGCAGCATCCCACCGCATGGAGAGAACACAGGCTTTGTCCATTCATGGGCTGATGGACAGGACAGGAGTCGTCTCCAGTGTCAGGCTGTTAGATAAAGCCTCGATGAACATTCACACTCATGTCTCTGTGCGGATGCTGCTTTCACTTCTCTGGTAAGTCCCCAGGAGTGCAAAGGCTGGATCACACGGCAGGTGTACATTTAGCTTTTTAAGAACCTGTCAAACGGTTTTCCAAAGTGGCTGCACCATACGACGTCCACACGAGCTGTGTAGAGAGGTCCAGCTCCTCCACGTCCTCACCGGTACGTGGTGTTGGTCTTAAATCTAAACCACTCTAAGAGGGTATAGTGATATTTCCTTGTGGTTTTAATTCCCATTTTCCTAATGACTAATGACATGCAGCATCTTTTCACGTGCTTATTTGCCATCTCTGTATCTTTGGTGAAGTGTCTTTTCAAATCTTTTCCTGCCCACTAAAAAACTGAATTTTTATTTTCTTATTGAGTTTTGAGAGCTCTTTCTGTATTCTAGATACAAGTCCTTATATATAATATCTCCAAATATTTTCTCTCAGTCTGTGGCTTGTCTTTTCATTCTCTTAACGTCTTTCAAAGCACAGTTTTTATTTTGGTGATGTTCGTTTATCAACGCATTCTTCTGTGGAGTGTGCTTCTGATGATGTATCTAAGAAAGCTTTGCCTAACCCAAAGTCACAAAGGTTTTGTCCTATAAGGTTTATAGGTTCATGATGCATTTTGGGTTAATTTTTGTGAATTATATGAGGATTGGATCCAAGTTCACCTTTTTGCATATCCAATTATTCCAGCATCATTGGTGGAAAACCATCCTTTCTCCACTAAACTGTCTTTGAACCTTCGTCAAAACTCAGTTGTCCACAGATGTGTGTGTCTATTTCTGGACTTTCTGTACTGTTCCACTGACCTGTCTTTATGCCGATGCCATGCTGTCTTGATCACTGTAGCTTTATGAGTCTTGAAACCAGGAAGTGTTAGTCTTTCAACTTCATTCTTCACTTTCAAAGTTCTGGCTGCTCGAGGTCCTTTGCATTTCCATGTGAATTTTAGAATAAGTTCATCAATTCCTACAAGAAAGCCTTCAAGGATTTTGATCTTAAAAATTCAAAACAATTCTAAAGAGAGAAATAACACCCCCAATGTGTCAGAGTTTAAAGGGTATGTTTTAGTAAAAAGAACAGCTTCTATCATGAGATCCCATTTTCAATTTTTATTCCTGTTACTTTTCTATTTTTATGCTATATCACAGAAATAGTTCCAAATAATTCAAATTCTGTTGGCTATTTAGGTGAGTTTGTTATAATTTTGTAAAAAACAAACAAAAAACCCCCCAAAATAAATACACTTTTCCTCCTGATGACGCATCCACTGTGGAAAGCTTGTGAGACGAGGGGGATATGTAACAGAGAAGGGCTAGGGAGGGATTTGCGAACAGTGGGTACAGAAGCTTTGGCGAAACATGGGCCTGGTGGTATTTTCAAAGAAATACGGGGCCTCTCTGTGTATATGGTTCTGAAGCCTATTTTCCTGCGCTTAATATAGCAAACACATGATTTTCTTCTAGAACAGGCGTCAGCAAACTATGGTTCAGAGGCCACACCTGGCCCCTGCCTGTTTTCTAATGGTATTACTGGAACACCACCGTGCTCACCCATTTACTATTGCCTAGGGCTGCTTCTCATCCCGACAGCAAGCTGGGTAGCTGTGACACACAACACATGGCCTGCAAAGCCTCAGTCACTGTCTGGCCTTTTACAGAAAGTGTGCCAACCCATTGTAGACTCTAGAATTGTGTTTTCCAATATGGGAGCAGCTAGCCACATGTGGCTATTTAAATTTAATGAAGTTTTATAAAAAACATTTAATGAAGTCCAATTTAAATAAAATTAAAAATTTTGTCCCTCAGTCCCGCTAACCACATTTCAAGGGTTCAATAGCCACATGTGGCCAGTGGCTATCATACTGGACAGCACAAAGAACACGTCCTCACTGCAGACAGTTCTATTGCTCAGCACTGCTCTAGAGAATACTGGAGGACCTAGAGATTACTCAAGAATCTAGAGTGGGATTTTAAACAGCTGCACAGAATAGAGCATTAGAATTTATTGACCCAATTGTTTCCAACTTTTTAATATTACAATTAACACTATGACGAACATCTCTGTATGTAAATCTTTTTATATATTTCTGATAACTTACCTCGGACAAATCCTAAAGATGGAATTGTTGGGTCAATGGCCATGCACGCTTAGTGTCCTGAATGCAGGAAGCCTGCACCATCTACCTCCATCTATCTGTATGTCTCCATCTACATGTATTTATATGCCTATAAGCAGGGTATGAACTCAGCAATATTTTTTTAAAAAATTTGAATGGGGAGCTTTTCTTTCCTAAAAAGGTAATACAGGAACAAAGTTAAAAAAAAAAAAAAAAGAACCCAGTGGTTCAAAAGAGAATGAAGAGCTGAGCAGCAGCTCGGACTCTGGACTAAAGAAGTTGACCATCGCTCAGACCTCAGGGCACTTCCTTGGGATTTCCCTCTGCCCCTACCACAGGATGCTGAGTGCTGAGCCTCATCCACAGCTTCTTGATTCCCTCCCTGGGTGCCCTGGAGATGGTCTGTGTGTGCAGAAGTACACATGTGCACCCACTTTCCCCACACCCCAAAATAACAGCACACGCTTCATCAATGTGGAATATGAAAATCTCCCCGAGCACACACAGGGCAGCTTTGTACTGTGCTGTCAATGCAGTGCCCAGCTGCATTTCCCAGCCCCCGAGGGACACTGAGGGCTTTCGGTCTTATGCTGCCACGACAAGGAGGTCCAGGCACTCTCCTTGCACACACGGTCAGTACAGCTACAGGAGTAATTTCTAATCTTGGTGGAACTTCTGGGTCTAAGGGTATACGTATTTCTTCTTTATTTACATTTAGCATTTTCAACTATTATTTCCCCAAGAAGTCCAAGGCTGTGCTTAGAAACAGAAAGGGGTACAGGGAACCCCAAGCTGAGTTCAACTGCTCAGTTTGTAACGTGAATTCAACAATGGTACCCAAAAGTTTCCAAAGTAGTAATGCCCAAAATGATCAGTCTGACAGAATTAAACCTTCTCTCTCCCTCTGAGTGCGTGTGTATCCCAAAGTGGCTTCCACATGAATATACAAACGAAGTAAACAGAGCTTGAGGCATAAACAAATAAGGATCTTACCGCGCACTGAAAATCATCCCGGATCAAATTTGGATGTGTGAGAAAAGACTGCTTACAACAATATAGACTCAAGTGGCCCAGAGACTCAGACACAGGGACAAGCCCCAGGCGAGATCCGAGCTGCCCTCTCAGAACCCCCCGTATCTCAGATTCAACTCAGACGTGCATTCAGAACTGCTGCCCCTCTGGCTACTTGCTGTCAACGGTGCCTGTCTTCCCAAGCAGACGGCTCCCCTGCACCTGCAGCCTCGCGGGTGCGGCGCTCCGGGTGAGAGGTGGGCCAGGCCCATCACGCTGACAGCTGTCCCCGGAGATCAAGCCCGTGGAGGAGGGAGGGGGTCTGTCCTGCCCCCGACTTCTGCATCGTAGGGCGGGGAGTCCCCAGTTAATGTGTACTGACTGCATAAACAGAGTGCTAACACTGATCCCAGTCTCAGTGGGTTTCTCAAAAACAGCGTTATGGAGGTATAACTTATCTGTTGAGGAAACCACTCATGAATTCCGTGAGCTGTCAGTCGATTTGCACAGCTGTGCCATCATCCCACAGCCCCGTTCTAAGACCCGTCCATCACCCTAAGAAGGTGCCTGTGCTGTCTGCAGTCAATCCCCACCCCAGCCCCAGGGAACCACTAATTTGCTTTCTGTGCCTATAGCTTTGTCTCCTCTAGAGATTTCATACAAATGAGCTCCCTTCACTCAGTACGATGTCATGAGACTCATCTGTGTTGTAGCATGCATCACTCCTGTATGTGGCCGAATAACACTCCAGATCTATCACATTTGTTCATCGGTTCATCAGCTGATGACATGGCTTTTTCCACTCTGGGGCTATTATGAATAATGCTGCTATGAACACGATACACAGACTCTGGCAAGACACAAGTTTTCATTTCGGTTGAATATTTATCTGGGGGTAGAATGGCTGGATCACATGGTAAGTATAAGTTTGACATTTCAAGCAGTTGTCAAACTGTTTTCCAAAGTGGCCGCACCATTTTGCCTTTCTACCAGCAACATATGAGAGTTCTAGTTCTTCCACATCCATGTTCCTTTCCAGATCTGGTTATTTTTGATTTAGAAACAACACGAGCTTGGTGTTTCTGTTTATCCTGCGGTACAGGCAGAGGGAAATCCCAAGGAAGTGCCCTGAGGTCTGAGTGATGATTAACTTCTTTAGTCCAGAGTCCAAGCTGCTGGTCAGGTGCCAGGAAGCTCAGCCATTATCTAGTAACCTTTCCTTTGTGAAAACATAATTGCAGTACTTAGCAAGCAAAAAAACATGCAAAGACAATTTAAGCCGACAAGTCTGCAAAAGAGCAGCGGGACAACGCCTGCTGGCACAGCTTCTACAGAACACGGCTGACAGCTGCAGTTACGCGGCTTGCCAACCTGACACATGCAGACAAGAGGCAAACATTTGTAAGCCAATTTATTTTCATAATTGAACAAAATTAAATATGATGGCAATGGAGAACTGCTTAACTTTGCTGGAAACCAGTGGTAAGAAAGCAATGTAACAGCCCTGCGTCATGTAAGGAGGGAACGCCATTTGTGGAGGTGGGATTTGAGAGGGGGGGATGATTAAAGCCCAGCTGTGGTGTCAAAGTCCACAGTCTCTGCACCCAGAGCTGGAGAAGGCTGAGGGAGCCATGACCTGAGGGTCTGAGGTCAAAGTTCAAATCCTTGCTCAATGCCCAGGTGAGGGGAGCTTTTCTTTTCCTCCGGCCACACCTGCCAACACCTGCTGGCACGAGGGGTGGGGCGTCTTAGGGAAGAAGCACACACTTCCTCCCAGTGATGGTGCAATCTCTCCACAATCGAAATGAACAGCAGGAGACTTCTCCTAATTGACACTTTCAACCAGTCGTGGCACTCTCGGGTCCTGCCCTCTGCTTTGGATTAGACATTAGGAAACCATAATTTATTCTCTCCACCACTGATAACTCTTCTCCAGGAAGAAAGACTAGAATACTTAGAAAAAAATTAAAACAAAAACCTGGCACAGTTCAGATGAACGCAACCACACGGAGAAGCAGCTATGTTCTGATAAAACGTCTGCGTGTGCCTTCGGCAGGGCGATGACGGGTGTGACTGTATTATAGGACCATTCGTCTCCGCACACGCACAGAGCCCAGTCGACTTGGGGCGCTGAAGGCACGCGGCTCCAAGGGCAGGAGGGCCCCATGAGTGTCTGCATGCTTCTTGAGGCCACAGAGCCTCTAAGGTCCTCTGCTTGCTCAGCTGTAAGAGGTAACGAGAATGGGACCTCACAGGGCTCCAAGCAGCGTCTGCACATATACAGGGAGCTACAAATGCCGATTTCTGCTTTTTACCTGATACCCTGGTGTAGGTACTTGAGGATCCTGCTAAGTACGAAGGGTGACACTGTCACCTGTATTTTCCACCACATTTTTACGGCTACAATTTCCTTCTAATCCTAAAGTCATTTTTTCCGACCAGATGAGTGGGGGCTTTATTACAGACGTGCGTGGGCCCCGGAAAGTCAGCCCGAAAGTCCCCAAATTCTCTCTGTACAGTCCCTGCTGCACTCAGGAGTGCGTGCCTCACTCAGGAATTGCCAGACGCACAGGCAAACAGCAGCCTTTGGTGCAAGAACAGCAGCCTCGGACGAGTCCTGGAGAGGACTCGGTCTCGAAACATGGCAGAGTACCTCCCATTCAGGCTTTTGTTTTTTAGACACATCTCTCCCTGCCTCTTAGATCAAGGAGAGGTCAGCAGAAAACCCTGACAAAGTCGGGTCAGAAGCATATGAACACTAAGCCAGCTTATTTTTTGCACAATTAGACTAAGTGTAATTTAATTGCAGTCAGAAAAACAGATGATCGATTTCTCAGTGTGTTTATCCACATCTGACAGCAGGTCTGCCCTGTACTGTCTATTTATAACCCGTCACAAATAGGTAGGATGACCCTGGCTGTTTACAAAGTCAGAGGTCCCCGAGCAGTCACCAGAGGTTGACCTTCCTGAAGAAATGGGGACCCCTCGTTGCAGGGGACAAGGGGTCAGCCGAGAAGGAGGTTAGGGCAGGTCACAAGGAGACACATGTGCCTAGAATCTGAGACCTGGCTTGGTTAGGTGCAGGTCCTGACTTGCCGCCTGAGGACAAGCCACATCCCCTCCTCGGCCTTAGCTGCTCATCTGCACGAGGAAGAGAATGGCGTCTGTTCTGCAGGAACAGTGTGACACAGCCTCTAAACAGCGGAGGTGCTGCTCTTCCTTCCAGTCCCACAAAGGGGAGTTACTCTTCCTCCAATACCCAGAGCCAGCTCGGATGCAGTCGACGTCCATGCCACAGAGCCTTGTTGGTTCCCACAACGCCAACCTGTCTCTCCAGCCAGGCTCTCTTCCGCCTCTCCTGTTTTCTCTGCACGACATGACATTTCCGACAACGTCTACTCAGGTCTCCTGTCTTTCCAAATACTGGGATGAAACACAAACAAAGCAGAGCAGGGCTGGGCTCTCAGGGAGAACGTGAAAACACAGAGGGCATTATGGAGACAATCTACATTACAGCGGTATTGCTTCAGAGGGAACTCTACTTATTTCTAAAGTGGGTTTAAAAAAAGCCAACTCTATCCTGTTGTGTTCAAAGATCTGGCAAGCCATTCACCATTATGAGGAGGCGCTTCCCCTCTCACTCAAGCATTACCAAGGAAAACAATTTTAACAGAAGGACAATTTCAAAGCAGAAAGGACTCCGGAACCCCCGTCACCACTCAATCCTGCTGCTAGCAGCTCGCAGGCACGATGGGCAGACACGCGTCAAGCATGAACTTGTGCTTCTACACGAGAAGAGCACTTTGTTCAGGCGAACAACGGATACCCTGCCCATCTTCCCAACTCGGAGCCTGGTTTTAAAAGTAGAGATTTATCTCAGTGTTGTAACAGGAAACTTACATTATGTTTGTAGAGCTAACGACAAGCTGTGTGGTGAATAGATTGTATTTCTATGCCGCACAGACCTTATATTCTTAGGAAAGGGGGATTCGGGCTCAGATTAGCCCCTTGGTCCAGGTGTGACTTCCCCGAATTCCTTATTCGACAGGGCGTTATGTGTGAGCACAGCGTCTGTCAGCAGTGAACAGCACACCTTATCAAATCTTGTCTGTTCATACGCTCAGGTCTGTGATTCAGCCACACAAACTGTCCAACCTCACAGGTCAGAGCGGACACATCACCCACTCATTCACTCATCTGATACTTGCTGAGCCGACTCTGTGCCTGAAACACCTGTTCCAGGCGGTGGGATACAGCTGTAGACAAGTCTGCCCTCTCAAAGCATGAGCAGACGTTCGACCCAGAAACAGGATGACGTGAGGTGGAGGCAGGTGACGGGAAGAAAGCGAGGCAGGGAGAAAGGAGGCTGTGGGGAGTGGCTCTCTGAGGTGTGAGGCAGGAGCCAAGACCAGTGATGAGGAAGAGCAGGTGTGGAGGAAGGAGCACAGTGCCCACCAGGGCCACCAGGTGGGGACAGGCTGGGACTTCAAAGACAGCTCAACCAGAGAAGAGTGGCAAAACACAGATTAGACAAAGGATTGTACCCAGACTGCAGAAAGAATGCTCGAAACTCCGTAAGAGAGCAAAGAGCTCAATTTAAAATATGGACAAAAGATCTGAACAGACACTTAATAACCAAAGATCCGTGGACAAAAACATGAAATAAGCACACGACAAGATGCTCCACATCATCTGTCATCAGGGAACTACAAACTAAAGCCACTGCGGGATCCCAGCACACTCCAACAAGGACGCTACAAACAAGACCCCACCCCACTGAGTGCAGCCAGGAAGTGGAGCAACCAGAACTCCCCGCCACGCTGGCAGGATGCAAATGTGCAGCTGCCGTGGAAAGCAGCGTGGCCATTTCCCATGAAGTCACACACACAGCCACCACATGACCCAGCAAGCCTGCTCCTAGGTGTTTATCCGGGAGAATGAGAACACGTGTTCACACAAAAACCTGTATGCAAGTGCTCAGACCAGCCTTTTCTGAAAACACCAAACACTGGAAATGACCCAAATGTCCTTCAACTGGCGACGGATAAACTGCGGTACATCCACAGAATGGAAGAACCCCAGACGCACACGACACAGGCGAGCCTCAGGTGCGTCATGCCGAGTGGAAGAGGCTGGACAAGAAGGGCTGCCTATGGTGAGTCATTCATGATGTCCTGGAAAAGGCAGAACTATGGGGAGAGAAAATGGATCCGAACCCGGGCCGCCAGCAGCGGAGCTCGCGCACTTAACTGCTACGTCACGGGGCCGGCCCAGAATGTCCTAGATCTTAACTGCAGTGGTGGGCAGCTGAACATGTGTTTGTAAAAACTCACAGAACTCTACTGTAAAGGGTGAACTTCCTGATGTAAATTATGTCTCAGTTTAACAAGGTAGCCTGTCCCGAGGGGCTGGAGTGGCCTGGGGAGAGGGGACATCAGAGGACCCGAGTGAGGCAGACGGTGTAGCAGGGGCGTGGGAGGCACAGGAGGCATGGGAGGGCGTGTGCTCAGCGAGACGCACGGCCCACAGTGAGGCTGTGAGGAGACTGACATGATCTGACATATGAGACGGGGTAAAAAAGAAAAAATCTGAAAACTTAAGATTTAAAATTCAGAATTTAAGGAAGAAAAAGTACTTTTAGGGGAAAATGCCAAAAATCTAATGTAATCTAGTGCTCGTGCCACTAACTTCGATTGTAATTCAATTCTAAATTTATTCTGTTCTAATTGAAACAAAATTTTTGAGCATAACCATGTTCTCCCAGCCTCAGAATGTGTAACTGACTGGCTGTGCTCTGCGCACAGTAGGCCTCACCCTACCCTCCCTCCAACCACATTCCAAGGTCTGCGTCTTCCAGTCCCCGTCCCCACGCCCCTTCATCCCTCCCTGCGGGTGGCCTGTTCAGGATGACCCAACGCCTGCGTCTGCACTGTGAGGACAAACACGTCCACAGGGCACAGGGCAGCCTCTGCTCCCATCACGGGATGATCTTCCCCGGTCCGCGTGTGGCCAGGGAGCCACAGCGAGATGTGAAGAACTGTCGGACGTAAATCTCAGGTCTGGTCCAGAACTAGTGAGGTGGACCTCCTGAACTGCACATCTGAAGAGTGACTGTTTCCTAGTCAAGGATCGGGACCCAGCTGAAATCTGTCATCAATGAACACAACCACATCGAGCTCCTCGGTCTGACTAGCACAGAGGTTAACTCCGGCGGGCAGAGGGGAGGAAGCACTGGCAGAACACAAAAAGACACCTTCAGAATTCGACTTCCTTCACAGAAAATGAGGGTGAGCTTAAAAATAAAACCTAAACCTTTATGTCTAAGTTCTACATTTTTAAAAAGACTGTGTGTTCTCAGACTTTACTAAATCAGAAAAATGCTGCCAGCAACTAATTTTTGTACCTTTTCCAAAATATGTGTGATTTCCCCTTATACCAACTGTACCGTGTGGGAGGTGAGGCTGCATGAGTAGACATGTTGACCAAAAAAGTCACTGGATTCACATTCTAAGAGGGGAGGAGCTCCTTTGCTGGCCTCAATTTACCAAACCCCACAACACGCACTTGTCTTGGCGCTGCACTGAGTGGCCTCCGACGCCCCCTCCAGGCACAGCTGACCTGGACCACTTGGCCCAAACAGGGCAGGAGCGGGGTCTGCCAGCTTCGGGGCCTTCAGTCTCTCACCCAGCGGCTGGCTGGTTGACGTGGGTACTACTTTGTCCCTGCCAGCATGTACCCCACTGTTATCTAATTTCAAGAAAATACCCTGAGCACAGACTGCAGTGACAACGGCATCTGCTCAAGTACAGCTGAAGACACTTCACCCCCACGAGAGAAAGCAGTTTCCAGAACAGAAAAGCCAAAGGTGTGCGGAGCCGTGGGGCAGGGAGGGGCTGGCAGCCTGGGGGGCTTCCTCGCAGACACAGACCTGGCTCTCAGCACACACTGACACACGAGAGTGCTTGCGGTTTGGCACCCATAGCGAAGGAAAGGACGGGGCGGTTCTGCAATGGGAGCCTCTGTCCTGAGCGTGGAAATCACCCTGAAATACAAGGGCTGCATCTCCCCTGTGACCTAAGTGTTTGTTTCTTCAGACGAAGCTTACAAAAATCTTTTCTTATAAAATGCCAAAGTACTACCCGTTTCCAAAGTTTCCGCCACCACCAGCAGCAGCTGCCTAATGCTGCTCTGCCTGATGCATCCTCGCCTACCCAGGGCCTCACCCAGGGGAGCTCCTATGGGAGGAGGTGAGCGCCGGCCGCAGGGCATCCAGACACTTGAGGAAGCTGGCAAGCATCTTTACAATACAGCTGGCCCAGACGAGAGGACAGCATGAGCCACGCCGGACACTGAGGACACATGTCCTGCCCAGAATGCACGAGGGCACTCCTTCTCACTGTGCCTCTCAGCTCACACGCTGCCAGGCCTGGCTCTAACCCAGGGATGGCGCCCCATCTCCGCCACCTTCGTGGAGCAGCTGCCCTGGTCTCCACACAACTCCAGGAGCGCAGACTCAGACACTTCTCCTTGATGGAGACTCACCCAGCGCCCCATCACTGTCCTGGGGAAGGTTGCACTCACCTGGAGAGGGGTGATGGGCTGGTGGGGGAGAGGCGAAGTCGAGCTTGTCCTTGAGGTCCTCCTCGTTCTCCTTCTGCCACTGCAGGCCGACCTGCTCCCAGAGGCTGGCAGCGGCACGCCTACAACACAGCATACACAGGTCAGGGGGAGCTCCTGCAGAGGTTGGGGAGCCCTGGGACACGGAGCCATCTCTCCCTGAGAGAATGCACCAGGCGTTCTACAGGGCTTTTGAGCACTTTCGTGACAGCACTAAATGGCAACTGACTTCTATGTGGCTGCTCAAAGTATTAACAACACAAGACTCTATTTTAAAAACTGCAGAGACCCGCTGTATGCCTCATGATCTCACAGCATCTAGGATGAGGGCACAGGGTCGGCTTCGGTAGGAGACTCCACGGCAAAGGAAACAGCCATCGCTGTAATGACGATTTAGGAAAAACAAGTCGCTGACAAACAGAAGACAGAGGAGCCACACTTGCAACAGCAGGGGCCGCAGAGCCCCACGAACGGGCCTGACAGCCACCCAGGACTGCACGGCCACTTACGTGATTTCTGGTATTTCGTCGTCGAAACTGCTCAGCAACAGCGGGATGAGCTTGTGAAAGAAGGAATACCGGTCCCGCAGATTCAGCAGCCAGCCCCCCACTACACATGTCACCGCCTGTCGGACCTACACACAAAAGAAAAGAAAGTGGCTTCACACCAGGCAAAGAAAACACTGAGGGAAAATGTGGGAGCAGCACGGGGCCCACCATGGGGACGCCATCCGGAGGTAAACGCATGCTCTGGGGTCCTGGGTCAGCCACCAAGACCAAGGGCCAGCAGGCTCCAGGCACCCTAGCAGCTCTGCTGTCAAATCTCAGGCCTGGAGGGTAAACGTCAGGGCCACTTCGTCTTGCTGGCTCAAGCCTGCACTCTGGGCTCTGCCCGATCCTCCGCTGGCCAGAGCAGGACTCCACGTTGCTGTGCGAGGCAATGCGGCGTGTTCACAAAGTCTTCTGAGCAAGAACCTCCTGGCCAGGCTAGGTGCTGGCTCGCCATGGGTGTTTCAACAAGCTGCCGGCTAGCCAGTAGGACACGCCACCTGCAGAGGCCACGGCGCCAAGGCCTCTGGTCCTAGAGCCCCAGGGAATCCCGGGAAGCCGGCAGGGCTCCCCGTTCTGCTGCTGGCTGTCTGAAAAGGTGACACATGCCTCTACCTACCCTACCCACCACAGGAGGAAACGAGCCTAAAAACACATCAGGTGCCCAAGGTCTGGTTCCCTGAGAGCAGAGTCTGAGACGGGGAGTCAGGCACCCTAAGTTAGCAAGGGAAGAAGCAGGATAGGGCAGGGCAGAAGCCAAGCAGAGACGTGGCTCTGCTGAAGCTGGATCCCGCCAAGCTCTGGAGCGTGCCGGCACCACAGGCTGTCCCACCGAGGCAAGGGGCCACCGTCTGTGGAGTCCGTCAGGTGTTGGCTGGGAGGGGACACTCTTGCAGGCACTTTGGGTGAAGAGGCTCCACTGGCTGTGGGCCATCAGCAGCCAACACTGACAGCAGCCCACAGGCCAGGGGACTGGGTACCAGCAGCGCCCAATGCGTGTTTTGTACTGGGATTCGGGGTGGGCTGCTCAGCCCCGGCTCCAGCACAGCACATAAATAGGCAGAGCACTCCCAACCTCTCTGAAGCTCACCCTCCCTTGTGGAAAATGAGAGAGAATGACAGGACCCATGTCACCGGCTTCTCGTGACGAAGGAAAGCACCCAGCACGGAGCGTGACCACGGCAGGGACTTAGTGGTCCCAGCTTCTACTCCTCCCCCACCCTCAAGAGGCGCACAGGCACTGGGGGCTGAAAGCAGGGCAGGCGGGCTCTGCTATCATGCTATCCTGCAACTCCTCACGAGGATTAAACTATCCTAAAATAAAAAGTCACAATGTGAAGAACCGGGTGGTTATTATTAACTGACACAAGCATGTTACTAACAACCAAAATACAAAGATCCCTGTTGGCAAAGTTCACATGCTGAAAAAACCCAAACTGCAACCAGCCTGGCGCCAAAACTGCATGAGAGGAGCAAGGCCGTCACAGGGTGACAGGGAGTCATCGAGAGGACCCAACTCCAGAGAGCTTTGTGACTCGGCCATGGGCTGCGGGAGCCCATTTGGCTGCGTCCCCCCGCCAGCCATCCTGCACCCTGTTGGGGCACCTGCAGGGTCCCACACCCAGGACAGTCACTGTGACGTCCCCTAAAGATGAGGCCTCATTTGTAGAAAGGAGCCTTCAGCTTCTCCCCTTGTGAGTGAGGATCGCCAAGGCGCACATGGCTCGCTCCTTCCCACCAGCCTCAAGCTGGTGTCGGCAGGAATCTGCAAATTCTCATGAGCGTGAGATAAATTACCCTCCTCTTTCAGCTCAGATAACAGCACTGCACAGAGTTGCCAAGTAACAGTTTGACTAAGCAGGAAATATGTCAATTAAAAAAAAAAGCCAAACGAACGATTGAGAATTATTATTCTCCTGAGTCAGGGTTGCGGGTGGCGGGTGTCGGGCTGGAGAACCGCGTGCACTACCATCTGTGACACTGTGCAGAAGCCAAAGGGAGAAACTCTGCATGTGAAAGAGCATGTGAACATACAAGATAGTCTTCCATTCTCCTTCAACTCGGAAGTTTTCACTTTAGGTTTTTAAATCAAGGATAATTAAAATGCCCAGTTTTTCATAATGAGGATACGTGGTTCTACGTTCTGCTGTCAGCAGCTGCTAATCACATGTTATCAACTGATGGACGCTCCTCATTCTGCCGTGGAGGAAGTCATCTCTTTCCAATTCACCCCCTCGAGTGCGAGCATTCCAGATCTTAGATTTGGGGGCTGGGGGAGGCAGGGGAAAGATCTTTCTACCCAGCTCCTGATTCTGAATGACCCTCTCAAGCAAAACACTTAGGAGCACTTCCCTGTGGGTGTACCACGCTGACCAAAGGCCTCGGATTTTAAGCGTCTTACATCATTTTAATAAGCCCCTCTCTTTAAAATAAAAAAGTCTTTTAACAGCATCAACAAAATATTTTAATAACATATCAAATGTTGTTTGAAATATATAGTATGCAATCCAGTTAAAGAAAAAGGGGGCTTCAACTGAATCTGGAAGATTTTTGTTTTTTAATCTGAAAAAATTCAGTATAATCTTTATTAAGTCTGTCAGGTGGATATGAACATCCACTGTGTTTCTGTTACTTTTCCTTTGTTTGAAATCAGGTGGGAAAAAGGAAGAAAAGGAGAGAAGGTGGGGGAGGAGAGGGGAGGGGGCAGGGGGAGAGGGGAGAAGAGGTGAGAGGAGGGGAGAGGCGGAGAGGGGAGGGGAGGGAAAGAAAGGGGAGAGGAGAGGGGAGAAGAGGAGATGGGAGAGGAGGGGAGAGGAGAGGGGAGAGGAGAGGGGGGAGAGGAAGAGAGGGGATGAAAGGGGAGAGGAAGGGGCAGGAGAGAGAGAGGAGGAGAGAGGAGGGGAGGGGAAGCAGAGGAGTGGAGAGGAGGTCACACAACCAGCAAACCCACTTGGTGCCTCATTTCCCCAAGTCTGTTTTTCACTGAAGCAGTGGAAATCTCACACCTGCTCTAACAAAATGACCACAAACAGAACATACCCTGCTCTGACAGCAGCAACAGGCTCCATTTTTAGGATGATCTGATGGGAGTCAGATGCCTATTCAAGTTCACTCCGGCAGGATCCACCCGCAGGGCTCTCGGGTTCACGACATCTGGCATCTGCTGTTAACAGACTCGCTGACGTACCGGAACTTGATGAGGAGCATCCTCCTTCCTCACCTTAGCAGTCCCCTCTGTCATTCAGACTCATGCAGAGTATACATTCCCCCGCCCCCCATGCTCTCCCCTGCCACATCCCTCCCTTCACCCTTCCATCCGGCCCCCCGCCACCATCCATCATTCCTGAGCACCAGGGAGGTGCTTGGAGCTAATCAGACCAAGTCCTGGGCAAGGGCTAGGGCAGGACCTGCTTGTTTTTGCGCTCCACCCGGGTGCTCTGGCAAAGGGCAGGTGCTCAGAAATGCCTGAGGGCCTGAGGTCAACGCCCACAGGGCCACCAGCAGTGGGGCAGCTGGGGCCAGGCGAGCTCCAACTCGCTGAACCTGGCATTCCCGGGCAGGCTCCCATGTAAATGCCTGCACAGGTCACATCCCAGGAGCTTCAGCAACAGCGTCAGAGGGCCTTGTCCACATTACATACAACACACAGAAGCCTGTCTTCTAATTGAAACATCCTCACCTATAACTAGAGACGGAGCAACACGAAGAGGGAATTCCCGAAGGTGAGGGGGACCCCAGAAGCAACCGAGGGCCATGATGGATGCACACAACTGTTTACTGACGATGACATACCTTGAGCCCGGGGCTCTTTCACTTGGATAGTGCATGCAGCAGGACGTGTGGGCCTTTCTGGGCCGGAGGAAGCTACATCAGCCCCTGCCGCCGTGGGACACCCCCCTTTCCACATCCTCAGACACGTCCCAGAGGCCAGAGGAGACAAAGCTCCAGAGGGAGAATTCCAGGAATCCGACTGCCCATTCTGAGCTGGCTGTGTCACCTGGGCAAGCTCGGAACCTCTCTGTGCCCTGTTTCCTCACTAGTAAGATGGAGATCATTGCAGTCTTCTCCTCACAGGGGCCTGCACAGACTAAAGCACTTCAGGTAAAGTCCTCAGAACAAGTTATTTCCAGGCAGACCCCTGGTGATGGAGCTCAACAACCTAGAATTTAGTTCAGCAGGCTGGCTGCACAGCAGTTGCTGAAAGTTTTCCAAACGTTACAAGGCAGTGAGGACCTCACTGCACAGAGTGAGCGGGATCCCAGCACAGCCCTGGGCTGCCCACAGGGGCTGAGGGGCTGGCAAGTGACCCAGCACCTGTGAAGTCCTGGGGGCCAAGGGTCAGGAAATGACCCAGCACCTGTGAAGTCCTGGCCAATGTCAAAGTGAGCTCAGGACGCCAAGGGCCCAGAGCTGGTGTGAAAGTAAGAAGCACAGCATAATGATGTCACCTTCACTCACTGTAAGGGACTTTGGGGTCACCCTGTTAATATGACCCCACGTCAGCGTGAAAGCTGGTGGGAGACTGAAGGGCTGCATTTGAAATCCCCTTCAATCAGCCCTGAAATTGTATGGAGCAAATAAAATCCCACTGGGAAGAAATAAAGAAAAATGAAAATAGTTTTAATAACGGACAGCATCTGTTTTGGAATATTAAATAACAAAAAAGAGTCACAGACGGAAGTTTTAGAAAGTCTGTCACCAAAGAAAACACAGAATTTTGCCTTTGATGGCACCAAAGAGAAAGCAGTCCTCTGATGACTTCCTCCTCATCTGTGGAAACGCAAATCCTTAGGATGCCATAGTCAGTGGACTGAACGCCCATGTTTTAAGATCTACAACGTGATGCCAGCTTTTTCAGTTAGCTATTTACAGAGAGCTAGCAACACAATTACAGTATTTACAGAGAGCCACGGATACACAATTATACTATACAGACAGCTATCGATACAGTTATACTGTTTACAGATAGCTATTCATTTACAGTTACAGTATTTATAGGTAGCTGTTGATTGATATACAGTTATACTGTTTATAGACAGCTGTCAATACATAGTTATTATACTATTTTGAGGAAAACCACTTGATCTGTTACACAAGGAAGCCAGATTGCTGCTCTACCTCGAGCTTAAAGAAGCTGAGAAACCACCCTGGTCAGGGCAATGCTGTTGCTTTTTGCTGGTGTCCATCCTGGTCCTGACTTCCTGGAGCTGCTCTCTGCAGCCAGGTCTCCAGTTATCGGAGACGGCGCCTGCTGCACATGCAGGGCAGTGCAGGGCTGTGCTGGTGCTGACCCAGCACCTTCTCCCTCCTCCTCCCTTGGCAGAGCCCGATTCTGCTCTGCCCTCCCACTCCAGTTCCGGGAGGGGCCAGTGGTGCCTACGGTCACTCCACTTCAGCTGGCCCTATGAGACTGAGGGGAGAGATGGAGGTTCTGGGTAGAGGAGGTTCCCTCTGTCTCCGAGTGCAGCCCCCACTGGCAGCCTTGCAGCAACTCAGGGAGACGGCCTGAGGATGAAGCCCAGGCAGCAAAGGTGGAACAGATGTCCGGGAGGAGCTGTGCCACACCTGGGCCCTGGCATCTGACACCACAGGCCTGCAACTGAGTCGGGGCTTCTGTCCTGGCCCCCTAAAGCCCGGAGTGACACCCTCACCCTGCTACCTTCACACCATTTCCCTCCAGGAAGCCCGTCTCCTGTCGAGAGGCACCCCTAGTCCTGAAGCGAAGTCAAGTCCACTCCTCTAGCTCCCCTGCCCTGCTCAGGACGGAAGTAAGGAGGGAAAAGGTTCTTATCACTCCCATAACAAGTGATAAGGACTTTTAACCTCTCTGTATCGTTGGAACAGGCATCTCAACCCTTTCCAGGCTGTTTGCCCACACGTGTTAATAGAACAGAACTGTATCTGAATCATGCAAGCTGAATGTTATGCCTTGTAAAACAAGTAATCTGGCAATAAGCAAACGAAAAGGTGCTCAACATCATCAACGGTTAGGGAAATGCAAACAAACACCACAGGAGGTACCACTTCACACCCACCAAACAAACAAACAAAAAACAGAAAATAACAAGTGTTGTGAGAATACAGAGAAATTGGGACCCCTGTGCACTGCTGGTGGGAATGCAAAATGGTGCAGCTGCTGTGGAAAACAGTTGGTAGTTCTTCAGTAAGCCAGACCTGGAGTTACCACAGGACCCAGTGATTCCACTCCCCGGTCTACACCCAAGAGAAGTGAAGCAGAAACCCGAACAGATACCGTACACCCCCATTCACAGCAGCCAAAAGGTGGAAGCAACCCCAGTGTCCATTGATGGACGATGGATAAACACAACGTGGTCTGTCCATACAATGGATATTACTGACCCACAAAAAGGAATGAAGCACCAATGCACGCCACAACAAGGATGAACCATGAAAACATTATGCTCAGTGAACGAGGTCAGTCTCAACAGATCACATATTAATTCCACTTACGTGAAATATCCAGAATAGACAAGTTCATAAATGTGAGTGGCTAACATTTTTGTGTCAGGAGAGCAGGGGCCAGGCCCCCACTCAACAGCCTGCCTTAAGGCCAGCAAGACGTGAAATGGCAGGTGGCGGCCGAGGCAGGGCCCCTTTCTAACCACTCTGAGGACTCCTGCCAGCGCCCACCTCTCACCCCACGTGACTGGAAGCATGTGCTCCCCTCTTGTTCTCCTCACTGCGGCCTCCACTCTGCTCCCCATGGTTGGGGTGGGCAAAGTTTTATAAGCCAACTGTGGCCTCAGATCTACAACATGCCCTCCGAGCTGGCTTCTGCCAACAAAGCAGCCAGTATTCTGATCTCCATCTGTCTGTCCGTCTCTCAGTGGGCCCCAAAGCCCAATAAGATGAGTTACCCCCACACACCAATCCTGCCCCATCCTCTCCTCCCAGGTCTGGCTCATCAACCACTGTGGCTTTTCAGTTAAATCTACCTGATGGATGGGCACATTCAAGATGCTTGTGCAACCGTGTAGGTTTAGATTTTTTTCCTAAGAGGAACTAATCCTCTTTCACACTCCTTGGAATTAAGAATTACAACTACATTAAGACAATTCAGCCCTCCCCCAGCTTCTCAAAGACATGCAGTAGGAGCACCCCGTGACTGGAAATGATGAAAGGACATTCGGTGCAACACGTAACATCTTTAAAAAAGGAAAAGGGAATGAGTGAGTTACAAACAGCACGGGGCATGCTTCTGCCGGAGAGGAGGGGCCCCCTGGAGGAGAAACTCCCGTTACCTGGGGAACATCATCAAAGAGCCGCTGAGCAAAGTGACTAAGCACGTCGTCCACCGACTTCCCGCTGCCGAACTGGATCACTGTGCCCGTGGCCTCGATGACGGCCACCCGCACCTTCCAGTGCTGGTGGGAGATGGTCTGCATCAGTGGGCCAATCAAAGACTCCGACTGCATGTGGAAGTGGTCTGTGGACAAGGGAGGCCACCAGTTACCTGGGCTGCTGCCCATGAGCCTCAGCCACGCCCAACTCCATGGGCTCCCAAGAGGACAGGCCTTGGACCTTCCCTCCTCTCCCAGCTGGTTCCTGCTGCGCGCATGGCATGCGGCTCAGGCCTGCCAGGCACAGCTTTGCTCCCCCGGCACCAGGAGAGGCACAGGACGGGTGTGTGACCCAACCAGCACCTCTGTGACCCACAGGCTTGGGGGACCACAGGGAAAAGACTGGAGCTTGACCCCACCTCAGCCAAAGACAGGAGCTGTGAGGGGAGAGCCTGGAGCTGCGTCCTGAGAGGGACGCTGACCAAAGGGAAAAACCAAGCCAGGAGGACACTGTGTCCCCACACCCAGCTGTGTCTGGAGCCAGACACCCAGCACTACTGCAGGAAGCCAGACCAGCACCGCTTCAGGCGACGGCACTCTGTTTCCTGTGGGTAAAGTCTTCACAGATGGTCAGGACCAAAGGGACTCTGTGAGAGCCAGGCTGATCCCCTGGTTTTGGAGTTCTAGCCTTGGTTCTCCTGGTGCTTGAGACCTATGAGATGGCTATTCCAGAGATACTCTGGGTGAGCTCTTTAACCCCTCAGGTAGGTCCTCAGATCAAGGCAAGAGCTTGATCTACTCCAGATGGGTGTGACAGGAGGGAGTAGAGGAGAGGCCCGTCACCCAGAAGCGGGTGGCATAAAGGGAGCAGAGTTGAGATGGGGAGCTGCTTCTAACAGGCGAAACAATCCATCACTCAACAGTCAGTGAGCACCTACTGCTGCCCACACCGTGCTGTGTGCTGAGTACAGCGAGGCATGGTCCCACCCTTCCAGAACTTAGAATCTAGTGAGGGAACAAGCCAAGGCCGGAAGGCAGGAGCAGCAGTCCACCTTGCATCCCATCCATTTTCCTCCATCCCTTTTAGCAGACTGGCCCCCTCAATTCTAAGCCAACAGCATCTACACATGGATTAATTACGGCCCCCAACTGGCCTGATCTCCTCTCTTGCCACCTTGGTAATCCATTCTCCATGGGCACAGCGTCATCTTTCATAAGCCAGAACCTGAGCCTATCACGCCCCTTCTCCACACCCTCCACTGGCTCCCCACTGCACCTCATACCAAGTTCAAACTCACTCCTCTGCTGCCTCGTCCCTCCTTCCCTCCAGCCACCTTGGCCTCCCTTTTGCTCCTCAGATCTGCCAAGCTTATTCCTCAAGGCTGGCTCCCTCCCAACCACCAATCCTCAGCTTAAATGCTCCCTCCTCCTGGAAGTCTTCCCAACAAGACTAAGTAGGTGCCTCTACCATTCCACATCCCAGCCTGAGGCAGCAAGGAGAGGTAAATGGGGCAAGATCTTGTACAAACGGCTACTTAGGAAAAGGGAACGTCCTGTTAAGATTAGAGTTTTTAAAATAACGGAGAATGGATTAAAGAGAAGCAGGAGGGAAGCAGGCTCCCTCCACTTAGGAGAACAGCAGTCCCCGCCAGAGAGAGAAGACAGGTGGACTCCGTGGAGAAACGGGGACAAAAAGAAGTGCAAGACTGGAGGAGTGTTTCTCCAAGTGTGTTCCTTTAGCCACCCAGATTACAGCCCCCCACATCCTCCCTTGGCGAGGGGCTGCTATCAGAACGCGTCCCATCCCAGACACACTCAACAATTTCACCGGTGGTTTCCAGGAACCTGCATTTTGAGAACCACCGAATGGAAAAAAGCGGCGGCTGCACGGGTCCAGGGGGGACCATCCGCTCAGAGCCGGGCAGCGGCGGGAGAGCGTGGGTGGGGGGGTGAGGGACCAGGCGGGCACCTGGGGTGGCGCGTGCCAGGCGGGCGGCGCACTCGCAGCTCTCGCGGCGCACGGCGGCGAAAGGGTCGAGCAGCGTGCAGCGGAGCACGCGCACCACGTCGTCCAGGTAGGGCGCGAGCGCGGCGCCGCCCAGGCCCACGGCCAGGCTGAGCAGCTGTACGAGCGCCAAGCGCAGCTCCTCACACGCCTCGGGCGGGCGGCGCGCGGCCTCGGGGCCGGTCAGGCGCGCGGCCAGCGCGGGCAGCAGGCGTGGCAGGGCGTCGTGGGGCCGCGCGGCGCGGCGCAGGCCCAGGCTGAGCAGGTGCGCGGCCAGCGCGCGGCAGCCCTCGGCCGGGTCGGCCAGGCAGCGTAGCAGGCGCGGCAGCAGCAGGCGCGCCCACGGGCCCTGGAAGGCGGCCGCCGCGGCGGCCGGGTCGGCGTCGGGCGCCTCGGGCTGCGCCGCCTCCAGCAGGCGCTGCAGCGCCTCCAGCGCGCGCCGCCGGCTCAGCTTGCTGTCGGCCTCCAGCCCGGGCAGCAAGCGACTCAGGGCGCGGCTCAGCTCCGCCGCCTCAGCCGCCTCGGCCGGGCCCCCGGACCCCGCGGCCTCCGCCGCCACCAGCGCCGCCATCTTCCCCGCGTTGCCCGTCGCCAGGGGAAACCGGCACTTTTACGACGGCCACGGCGCAGATTACGGCCCGCCTTCCGGTCGGCTCCGAACGCAACTTTATTGGCAGCTCTGGGTGCGGACAGGACACGACGGGGGCGAAGCCTGGGGGCCGGGGGCTGGGCGGACCAGGGGGCCAGGGGAGAGGGCTGTGGGCCAAAGGTGTCCGGGGGGCGGTGAATGGCCGGGAAGAGCCGGAGGATTGGGGGCTCCCGGGGGACGGAGGGGTGGGGTGGCGGGCCTCGCCATGCCTCCCCGGGGACTTCCGGCCTGAGCGCGTGGACCGGAAGAGTAGCGGCTCGTTCTGCGCCTGCGCTATGGCGGTCCGCTCCGATCTTCGCGGGTTGTAGCCATCCGCGTGCACAGATCGGGTCACCGTGCTCCAGGGGCGAGAGCGCTGGCCCAGGTCGCAGGGCTGACCGGTCCGGGGGGAGCCGGCCGAGCTCTAGCCCCGGCCGAGCTCTAGCCCCGCCCGGCATGCTGCAGGAACCCGGAGGGGGCGTGGGTGCACTGCTCCGGACACACGAGGAGCCTGGCTCTGCGTGGCCTCGCGTTCTCCTGGTCTGTGGGATCCGCTCCAGGAAGGACTCCGGCCGGTGCTGTGGTCGGAACCCCCTCGAGGCTCATTCTGGGCCGGGGCCCTGGTCCGCGTGGTCTCAGGCGGATGTGGGGGACACACAGGGGTCATGAGGCCGAGGGTCAGCCGTTCCCAGCCGTTCTGGGGAGCTTGGCGTTGGCTGGGCTGTGCATAATTTGGAGGAAGATTGGAACTTGGGTCAGAGCCCACTACAGGCATGGGTCCCCAGATCTGGTCAGCCAGCCGCCCCCTCTGTGACAGTGCACTGAATGAGTTTCCAAAAAGCAAAATGTCCTTGATTTTAACAACCGAACTTTATTTTGAACTTGACTGCCCTTTTTTTGTGGTTGACGTTTGTTTGGTAAAGTGGTGGTGTTAATAGATGATTGTTGTGTTTCCTGAATGTTGTTAGGTGGTGTTGCGTAACCACACATCACTCTTTCCTCCAACAGGCAGAGTGTTTCCTCAACGCTCTGAGGCACCAGGGACATGGTGACATGGAAATGCTACACGTCCCTGCTGTCACAGGTCTAAGTCCAGTGACAGGTGATAGAGCCGTGAAGTGAATGATCACATTAACAAATATATAATTGTGAGGGTCCAGAGGAAATGGATGGTTAAGGAATTTGGCCTAGACTGGTACGGCTTCCCCCAGGGAGTGATAGCAGAGGTGACATATGAAGGGTCAGTAATAGTTCACTGGGTGGAAGGGGTGGGGGGTGGCGAGAGGGTTTCAGGGGGAGGGACAGCATGGCCACAAGTGCCAGCATTTGATGAGGAGCATCACTTCCACTTTCCCTTGCAGTCTTTGTTGAACCGTATGATGCCCCAGGGCTCTACTTGACAAACGCGAATTTAGCGAAGGCACAGCACAGCGTAGGCAAAAAACTGCAAGGAAAGCCTCCTCTCTCTGGGCAAAGGACTGGGAAAGGGGAGGGCCGGCTGAGACCTGGTGGGGAGCCACACCCCACCCCACAGTCTGACTGTGGTGATGGTGTCAAAGCCTCTGCAGCCCACCTGACACTTGCTGCACGACTGGTGCTGGTGAGCAGCCCCCACCCCAGGGCCAGTGTCAGTGGAGCCCAGCATCTTCTAGCTTTCCACTTGGTGGCACAGGGAAACCCAGGACCAGCAGGTGCTGCCCTGCTTTCCCCACAGCAGTGGCAGTGACACCAGGTGGCCCAGGGAAGTGCTTCCGACCCTGCAGGTGGCACCAGCAGGGACTGAGCAACAGCAGTGCCAAAAGAGTACAGCAGACCAGGAGGGTGTTGCAAGGGCTGTGAAAATAAAACTGTCATTGGAACCACAGGCCACAGAAGTTGGCTGGAGTCTACTTGCTAAACCTAAACAAGGCGACTTCCTGCTAAAGTAGAAGGTTTAAATAAAATCAGGGTCTGCTAACATAATAACCAAAATGTCCAGGATACATTCAAAAATCACTTGTGCTACCAAGAACCGGGAAAACCACTATTTGAATGAAAAGGCAATTAATTGACTTGAATGCAAAGATGAATCAGATTTGGAACTATCTGACAGGGATTTTAAAGCAGTCATAAAAGTACTTTTAAAAATATGAATTTTTTTGAAACAAATGAGAAAATAGAAAATCTCAGTAAAGAAATAGAAGTTATAAGAAGAATGGGAATTATGAAACTGAAAAATACAATAACCAAAATAATGTCACGTCCATCACTGGACTCAGTGATCACTGTGTACTTCTCCGGATGGATACAACAGTGGAGTGGGGATGACAGGACAGAGTCGGGAAACTTGAAAATAGAGCAATGGGATTTACTCAAAGCAACAGAGAGAAAATAGACTGAAGAAAAAGTGAACAGAGCCGCAGAGATCTGCAGGAAAATAATTTGTATCACCAGAGTCCCGGAACAAGAAGAAGAAGAATGTGGGCTGAAAAAGTATCTGAAGAAATAGTGGCTGAAAACATCCCAAATTTGTTGAAAGACACAAGCCCACAGATACAACAAGCTGAGGAGCCCTAGATAGGATAAGCCCTCTAAAAATAAACACCAAGACACATAACTAAACATCCAAAACTCAAGACAGGAAAAAATACTAAAAAAAGCCAGAGAGAAATGAACAACACGTTGCCTAGAGAGGAATGCCAATATGAATGAAGCAGATTTCTCATCCAAGATCACAGAGGCCAGGAGGAAGTAGCACATTTTTCAAGTGTTGAAGGAAAAGAACCATCACCTGTGAATCCTCTACTAGCAAAACTTTCCTTCAGGAATGAAGGAGGAATAAAGATATTCTCAGACAAAGGCAGGATAATGGAATTTGTTGCTAGCAGACTGACTTACCCTTGAGAGGTGGCTAAAGGGAGCTCTCCAAACAGAAAGCAAATTGTAACAGAAGGATGCTGGGACCTTCAGAAAGTTAAGAACAATGGAATTGGTAAAAATAGAAGTAAACAACCGACCATCTTTCACCTCATGAGTTTCTTTAATCATGTCTGATGGTTGAAGCAAAAATTATAACACTGCTATGGCAGGAGAACAGAAATTAAACACTGAAACAAAAATTATAACACTGATACGTGGAGGAAATATTTATGATAATGATGTTTGAAAAGTGAGAAAGGTAGAGAGATGTAAATGGGAGTGAGGTTTCTACCCTGCACCTGACATGGTAAAATGTCTTTACGTATGTATATGTTGACGTCGAGAGCAGCCACTAAGAAACTAAACATAATGATATACTCAAAGACATTATAAAATGGGATTCTAAAAAATGTTCAAGTATCCCACAATAAGGCACAAGAAAGGGAGCAAACACAATAAAATGGCAGACTTAAGCCCTAATATATCAATAATTACTTCAAATGTAAATGGCCTAACACACCAGTTAGAAAACAGAGATTGACAGAATAAATATAAAAACCATGACCTAACTATATGTTGTTTGCTATATACTGAAACTGACTTTGAATTTAATGACCTAGGTTGATTGAAAATAAAAGGGTGAAGAAAGATATGTAAACATTAATTTTTAAAAAGCAAAGTGACTGACTACATTAATGTCAGCCAAAGTAGGCTTCAGAACAAGAGAACCAACTATGAGAAAAGAGGGACATCACACAATGATAAAAAGATCAATTGTCCAGGAAGATATAGCAACCTCAAATGTGTATGCACCAAACAGCAGACCTTCAGAATATGTAAAGCAAAAGCTGGTAGAGCTGAAAAGAGAAAGACAAACCCACAGTTATAGACGAGGACTTCAATACCCACTCTCAGCAGTTGCTAGATGCTAGACGGGCAATCAGCCAGGATATAGAAAACCACCATCCACGGACAGGATTAATAGACTCTGGAATGGTCTACCCAACAACAGCAGAATATACATTCTTTTCAAGTGCCTGTGGAACTTGTCCCAAGGTAGACCATATCCTGAGCCATAAAACAAACCTCAACAAATAGAAAAGAATTGAAATCTATAAAATAGAGCATGATTTCTGACAAAAATGGAATCAGACTAAAAATCAGTAACAGTAAGACAATAGGAAAATCTTTAAATGTGGAAATTAGCACAGTTGTACTCAGAAATAAAAAGGAATGAACTATTGATATATGCAACAACTTGGATGAATCTCTAGGGGATTATGCTAAGTAAAAAAAAGACAATCATAAAAGGATACCTATAGCGTGATTCCACTTACATAACATCCATGAAGAGATGGAGAACAGATTAGTGGTCTTCAGGGGTTAGGGGTGACACTGGGTGTAACTATAAAGGAGTCATACGAGGAAGCCGTGTATAGTGATGGTACTTTAGTATCTTAGTTGTGGTGGTGGCTACATGAATATTTAGATGGGGTCTGACCTCCTGCCTGCTTTCCCCAGACACTGCCAGACTGAATAGGAATAAACAAACTGGGTTACAGGAACCGGGGCAGGAGAACAGAAGGACCAACACATTAAAAGAAATGAAACACCTATAAAAGAAAAAGTAAGAGATGTGGAAGATAGAAGCGAAAATGCTGATATCTAGTTAACAGATGTCCCAGAAAAAAGGATAATACTAGTGGAGGGTAGGAGATGTTTGAAGGGATAATGGAGACAAGTTTCCCAGAGTTAAAGAAAAATGAGAGAACTTCAGACTGAAGGATTCATGGAGTGCCAAAGAGCCACACACAATGACAGGTTGTGACATTAGGACTATCAAAGACCAGCAGAAGTGTATGGAAGAATGTTGGAGAAAAAGAACAGATTGCTTTCAAAGGAACAAGATTGAACTTGATATCAGATGTTTTTCTTTAATTCCACAAATACCTTTATTATGGCTTCTAGTTGCCTATATACAGTAAAAAATGTTGATTTTTTTTCCAATAGCAAAATAGCCAGACAAATCCAAACACAGTAAAAGAAAGAGAAGAAGAAAGGATAAAACAGGAATTAATGAAAGAGAAGAACAAATGTAGAACAGAGACTGTCGACAAAGCCAAGAGTTTGTTCTTTTAAAAAACTAATAAGGGGCCGGCCCTGTGGTGTAGCGATTAAACGCGTGCACTCCACTGCTGGCGGCCCGGGTTCGGATCCCAGGTGTGCACTGACGCACCACTTGTCAGGCCATGCTGTGGTGGCGTCCCACATAAAGTGGAGGGAGATCGGCACGGATGTTAGCTCAGGGCCAGCCTTCCTCAGCAAAAAGAGGAGGACTGGCAGATGTTAGCTCAGGGCTGATCTTCCTCACACACACAAAAAATAAAATAAATTAAAAAGCTGATAAAATTGATAACCGCTTGTCAAGACAGACAAGGAAAAAGACGAAGCACAAAATACCAACAAAAGGGGTGTAAAAGGGCCTGTTACTACAGGTTCTAAACATTGAAGAAACCCTAAAGAATGACATAAACCACTTAATGCCAGAAAAGTATATGAAGTAGAGAAATCCTGGGGAAACGTAATTTACTAAAACTTACACAAGAAGAAACAGAAAACCAGAGGAGTCTAATCCCTATTAAAGAAATTGAATTTACAATTTAAAAGTTTCCCACAATAAAGGCTGTAAGCACAGATGGCTTTACTAGCAAATACTTCAAAACATTTAATAAGAAAATAACTCTCATCTTAACCTCTTTCCAAAAACAGGAAGAAGGAACATCTCACTTCATAAGGCCAGCTTCATAACCTTGATCCCAAAAGGTGACAAGGACATTACATGAAAGGAATGTTATGGGTCAACTTTCATTGAACACAGATGCAGAAATCCTAAACAAGATATTAACAAATTAAATATGGAAATAAGGGATTTTAGAAAGGATAGTACCTTGTGACCATATTGAGTTCATTCTAGGAATGCAAGTTAATTTAACATAAGTTGATGTAGGGGCCGGCCCCATGGCCTAGTGGTTAAGTTCGATGCACTCTGCTTCGGCGGCCCAGGTTCGGTTCCTGGGTGTGGATCTACGCCACTCAGTGGTGGCCATGCTGTGGTGGCATCCCACATACAAAACAGAGGAAGATTGGCACAGATGTTAGCTTGGGGCGAATTTTCCTCAGCTAAAAAAAAAAAAAAAATTAATTTACCCCAGTAAAAAAATGAAGGAGAGGGGCCGGCCCGGTGGCGCAAGCAGTGAAGTGCACGCGCTCCACTGCGGCGGCCTGGGGTTTGCTGGTTCGGATCCTGGGCATGCACCAACGCACCGCTTGTTAATCCATGCTGTGGCGGCATCCCACATAAAGTAAAGGAAGATGGGCACGGATGTTAGCCCAGGGCCAGTCTTCCTCAGCAAAAAAGAGGAGGATTGGCATTGGATGTTAGCTCAGGGCTGGTCTTCCTCACAAAAGAAAAAAAAAAAGGGAGAAAAATCATGTGATCATCTCACTAGATGCAGAAAAAGCATTTGATGAAATTTGATACCCATTTATGATTTAAAAAAAACCCTTTAGCAAATTAGGACTAGAAGGGAACTTCTGTAAGGCATATCTGCAAATATCCCGCAGGAAATATCATATTCAATGTAGTAGACAGTTTTCAAAGATGGTCACCAACCTTTGTCCTCATCCCTGCACACACATCCAGGCTCTTTCCCCTGATGCTGAATCTAAGCTGGCCTTGTAACTTGCCTCGGCCAATATAATGTGGTGGAAACGATGCTGAGCGGCTTCTGGGCCAGGTATTGGAGAGATCTGGCAACCACCTCACACCCAGTAGGATGGCTGTTATTAAAACAAACAAACAAACAGGAACTAACAAGTGTTTGAAAGGATGTTGAGAAATTGTGCATTGCTCACAGGAATGTAAAATAGTGTGGCCACCGTGGAAAACAGGATGGTGCTTCCTCAAAAAATTAATGGTAGGATTCCCATATGATCCCAAATGATTCCACGTCTGGATATACAGCTGAAAGAAGTGAAAGCAGACACTCAAGCAGATACTTGCACACCCATGTTCATAACAGCATCATTCACAAGAGCCAAAAGGTGGAAACAACCCAAGTGTCCATCGAGGGATGAATGGATACACAAAATGTGGTCCATCCATACCAATGGGTATTATTCAGCCTTAAAAAGGAATGAAGTGCTGACACGTGCCACAATGTGGATGAACCTCGAAAACATGCAAAGTGAAAGAAGCCAGTCACAAAAGACCACATATAGTAGGATTCCACTTCCATGAGGTCTGTGATGTTGACACAGTGGCCTGGGGTGTGACTTTCTTCTGGGAATTCTAGCTGCCAGAGGCTGTTCCCATGTGGGGGAGGTCAAACCCCATTAGCAAGCTTGGGGAGGGTAGCTGGGAGAGTAAGAAAGGGAAACAGAAAATGAGTCTTTCTCCTTTCTCAGCCCGCCCCCTGCAGAAGGGCCTCGCTGGAGGAGGGGAAACATTTTAACTCCAAATCAAGGTTGGATTTCAGTTATTTCGTAGTACTGGACACTTGTAATAACTGAGTGGACACTGGGTTTCCATCTTAACATAACTGGAACTTAGAGAAAGAACTTCCTCCACTGAATAAATTTTAAAGAGCCAGCGAGAGGTAAGGAAAAAATGATTTCTGAGTCTATTCCAGGTTCCTTGTTCAATGTCCTGGTTACGTATGTTATCAAGTGTGTCATTTAAACCAGTATAATAAACTGAGTTTAGCGAGGAACACTTGGTTGACTTATTCATTCATTATTTCATCCAACAAATATTTAAGGGATGTGTGACATTTCTGGGCACTCTGCTAGGCTCTGGAATACAACGGTGAGTCAAAGCAGATGCGGTTCCTCCTTCCCATGGAGTGGACAGTCAGCTGGGGAGAGGTTATCAAATGACAAGGCACATAGATGCAGTTGTGACGTGAGTGACGGAGCAGTCTGCTCGAGGAGACACTGCAAGCGGGGTCTGAGGAATGAGGAGGCTTGACCCAGCATGGAGGGAAGGGACTGACGTTCTGGGGAGGGGGGCCGTGGCCCTGTTGGGGGGGACCTGAGGGAATGTGGGCGAGTCACAGGCCCTCGGCTGGCCTGATGTCCCTGGCTTTGCCTTTTGAAAAGGTGATGTGGAAACAGGACTGTGAAGAGGGGTGAGAGAGGAGGAAGGGAGGCGAGTTAGGAGGCTGCAGCTTCACTCCTAGGGGACGAGAGATGGTGCTGGCTTGGACTAAAGTGCTTGTCGGGCAACGTGGGCAGGTTCAGAGTTACTTTGTAGATAACGCTGCCAGAGCCGGGCGACACTCCAGGGGCACAGAGGGAGGGAGATGTCGAGGAGGACTCCGGTTTCCGGCTTGGGTAGCTGGACAGACGGTGGTGCCTGTCACAGAGCAGAAAACACTGGAAGGTGCCCGCTCTGCAGCGGGGAGCATGTGTCTGGTGAGGCGTGTTGATCCTGAGCTAGGTTCCAGCTCCCTAAGGTGGCATAACCATTCCATCCCATTTGCTCCCGCTTCTGGTAAGCCATTCCCGAGGCTTTGCAGGACTCTGAGGGACGCATTGGTCTCTTCTCGACATTCCTGTCTGCTGGCTTACAGCTCAGCTTCCTTGGTTCGTAAGTCGGTGGCTGCTCCCCGCTTGCTTCCAGGCTCCCAAAATCTTGTTAGGGCGTTTCTGGCTCCCCCGGTCCTTGGGGGTTTGTGTCTTTAAAAACAAATTCCCTGCATTGTGGTTTTAGCGTGGTTTGGGGAGAGAGTGAAAATAACGGGTGTTTTGAATTCCCCATCTTTTCCAGGAAGATTAAAAAATTTTAATATAAGGACAACTAATTACTTAAACTTGGATAATATATGCAGATTGTATAAGATTCAAGAGATACCCAAGGACGCAGTAAATAGCAAGCCTCCCTCTCTCCCTCTCCCTCAGACATACACTTCCCCATCCCAGAGGCAACCTCTGTCATGAGCATCTGCCGTATCCTTTCAGAGATGTTCTGTGCCTGAAGAAACATACACTGACATGCACTTTCACCTCTTAAATTGTAGCATATTATGCAAGGGTCATACCATGTTTTTTTTTTTTTTTCACTTAAGGACATGCCTTGGAGATTGTTTAATATTAGTTCATACAGAGCTGCTGTAGCCTTTTGAACAGCTGCATAACATTCCCCTGTCTGGATGTGCCGTAATATATTTCAGCAGACCTCTGTTGATGGATATTTAGTTTTTTCCTCCCAATCTTTTGTTTCATGCATTTTTGTGCACTTGGGCAAGTATACAGATACACAGACACATTTGCTGGTGTGCAGAGAAATGCATGAATAAGGAGAGTCACTGTGGTACTGATACATTTTATCAAGTTTTGATAGATCTAGCAAAGTGGAATTGCTAGGGTAGGTGATCTGTGCATTTAGATTTTTTTTGTGTGTGTGTGAGGAAGATCAGCCCTGAGCTAACATCCATGCTAATCCTCCTCTTTTTGCTGAGGAAGACCGGCTCTGCGCCAACATCTATTGCCAATCCTCCTCCTCTTTTTCCCCCAAAGCCCCAGTAGATAGTTGTACGTCATAGCTGCACATCCTTCTAGTTGCTGTATGTGGGACGTGGCCTCAGCATGGCCGGAGAAGCGGTGCGTCGGTGCGCGCCCGGGATCTGAACCGGGGCCGCCAGTAGCGGGAGCGTGCGTACTTAACCGCTAAGCCACGGGGCCAGCCCGAATTTAGATTTTTGATAGAGTTTTTCCAAACTAGTCTCAGTAGAGGCCATGTCAGTTTACACTCCCACCAGCAATGCACAAGACTGCCTATTTCCCACACTGTGACTAAAACGATGTTATCAGACTTTGGGATTTTTGCTAACCTGATAGGTGAAAAATAGTATTTCTGTGTAGTTGTAATTTACATTGTTCTTATTTTGAGTGAAGTTGGGTATCTTCATGCTAAGGAAATTAGCCCTTTGTGATCTGTGTTATAAATATATTTCTTTTGTTTGTCTTTTGAATGTAGGGTTTTTTAATGTGGAAAAATTTCCTTTTTATGAGTTGAATATATCCATTTTTACATTTATGTCTCCTGGATTTTGTTTTATGCTTAGAAAGGCCTCCTCTGCACCAAGATTATAAAATATTTCCCAACTTTTCTTCTATTACTTTTGCAGTCAGTGTTGATGTTTAAATCTTTGATTCATCTGAAATTTATCTGTATAAAGAGTGACATAGGGATCCAACCTATTTTTTTCTGGTTGGCTGTTTAGTTCTCTCCAAACTATTTATTGATTATTATTTTCCCCACTGATATACAGTGCCACCTTTATCACATACAAAATCCAGTAAATATTTGGGTTTTTTTCTGGACTCTTTGTTCTGATCTCATAATGTTTGTTCACTCGTATGCCAGATTCATAATATTTTAATTCTTTTATCCTTATAATGTATTTTCATATATGGCATCACTCAATATTGCACGCTTCCCCCTGTCTTAGTCTATTTGGGCTGCTATAACAGAATACCACAGACTGGGTGCCTTATAAACAACAGACATTTATTTCTCGCAGTCGGGAGGCTGGAAGTCCAAGATCAAGGTGCCAGCGGGTTTGGGTTCTGGGAGGGCTTCCTGGTTCACAGACGTCCATGTTCTTGCTGGGTCTTCACGTGGTGGAAGGGCCGGGGAGCTCTCCGGGGCCTCTTTTCTCAGGCCACCAATCCCATCAGAGGCTCCACCCCATGCCCTCATCTCCCCAGAGCCCCACCTCCTAACACCATCACACGGGGTTAGGTTTTAACCTGTGAATTTGGGGGGCACGAACCTTCCATCTGTGGCTCTCCTGCTGCTGTTTTCTTGTCCTGCAACTGCCCAGACATAAGCCGAGCCTCTTCTCCTTGATTCCCCTGTGAATTAGTTATCAAGTGCTGTGTAATGAATTAACACAAACTCAGTGACTTAAAACCACGCACCGATTCTCTCTCAGTGTCATGGGTCAGGAGTCCAGGCACAGCTCCCTGGGTCCTCTGACTCCAGGGCTGGGTTCCCATCTGAGGCTTGGCTGGGACCATCTGCTTCAAGTGCCTGTGGGTGTTGGCAGCACTTGAGGCCCCAGATGCTTGCTGCCGCCCACCCAGGCGCTGCCCTCGACTCACGGAGTCTGCCCCCACCACTCCCAGAACCACACCAGGGACTCATCTACACGTCAGACTTCACTACGTTTTGTGGTGAAATGTGTGTGAAATTTCGCATCCCAGACCTCCACAGGGAATGACTTAGAGTCGAATGGCAGAGAACACTGTTCCCATGACGTCCCTCTGCCACCTCCTCCGGGGGAGTTTCTCCCCAACTGCAGTCTCCAGAAGCCCCCTGTGGCCACCCTGTCCAGGATGTCTTCCCTCTTTCCTCATCACCTCCTCTCTCTTCCTATCCCCTCCCCCGTGGCCTCATCTGTGCCTCCCTCCAGGGCCTCTGCCGTGTCTGCTCCCGAGAGGAATTAGACGCCTCCCCGAGGAGATGACTTGCTGTAGGAATAGTCATTCGTGTTCACAGTCTCGGGACACACCGTGTCTTCGAGCTTCACTCCCAGCCTCTGGTCCCCTTGGCTCCTCGCCGTCAGCTGGGGTCGGGAGGGATACCCACCTGGACTGGAGGTTTAATGACCTCTCCAGGTGAAGTTCCGGCCTGGCTGTCATCCCCAAGTGAGCCCCAGTCAGAGTCAGTTGCCATCATCACGAGCCAGCGTCATCCCCTCCACCCTCTGCGGGGGGCTTCTGCATGTTGCCCAGGGCCCCGCACTGGTCAGGGGAGAGTCAGGATCCCACCGGGAGACCCGCCCGCAGAGCGCATCTCAGATCATGGTGCTCACAGCCTCTCCAGGGCCGGGTGGAACGCATCATCTTCCTTTCTGCCCCCCAGATAATATCTGTTGGTCTCCTCACCACACGGAGTGAGTGAAGAAGACAAACACTGGCTGCACCTGTGGGTGCTCTCAACACACAGGGCAGACAGAAATTAGACAAACAGATGCTCATGTAGTCATTCAACAGCACTCATGATGAGACTACAAAAGAGGGTCCAGGAGGCCCCAGGTGCCACCCCACAGGTGCCCAACCTCGTCTGGAGGGGTGGGTGCCCCAGGGGAGTCTCCCTGCAGAAGTAACACCCACATTGAATGTTGGTGGGTGAACTGGCGTTGGCAGAGCGGGAGTCTGGGGGTGGCTGGTGGTTGGGAAAAGAATGTGGCTTTGAAGCTAAATCTCTGCAAGGCCTGGTCACCCCGGTTCTAGGGGTGACAGGAGGACAGGTGAGCAGGGGACAGGTGAACAGGGACAGGTGGGTGTAGACAGGTGAGCAGGGGACAGGTGAGTGTGGACAGGGAGCAGATGCCCTCCCCTTCAAGGCCTGAGCTCCCTACACACACACCACCCCCCCAAGCTATTCAGACCCCTCTGGGGAAAGGGTGGGTCCCCCAACTGGCTGAGATGAAGTTTCTGCCACCACCCTGGCAGAATGGGGGCAAAACATGACATTGGGCAATAGGAAGATGAGGACGACTCCTTTTCTGCAGGCCTGGTCTTGTGGATTAGGAGGTCACCGAGGGGCCCTGCAGGCCTCAGTGACCTCCTGGACGCTGAGGAGGGTGGAAAGAATTTAGGATAACCCAGTGATTTCCCACTGGGACATCTGTGTGAAGGTGGTGCCCTTAACCAAGAAAAGGAGACAACTTGCTTCTTCCTGGAGGCTGCCTGGGCCCACCGGCCACCCCTCCCTCCCCCCCTGAGTTGGAGACAAACCCTGGAGAATGGGTGCACTTGCCGGACACGGTGCAGTGTGGACATGCAGGTGTGTCCCCCAGGTGTGAGCAGTGGGGGCCCTGGCCATCACCTCCTGGCTCCCTGGGCTGCAGCCAGCCAGGGTGGGCAATCGCAGGGGCTCCGGTGAAGGGGGGTGAGGAGGTGGGGAGAGTGCGGGGTGGGGGTGGGGGGCGGTGGCGGTGGTCCTGGCCGAGCTGCACATGGATCTGTGGGTCTCTGTCCAAAGCCAGGCCTGTCCAGGCTTGTAGTGCGTCCCCAATGCCCAGGGTGGGGATGGCGAGGATGGGGTGGGGGCAGCGAGGAGGAGGTCAGGGGGAGGGGGAGAGTGGGAGGGGGAACAGGAGGACCCCTGGAGCTGGGAAATGTGAGTACCTCTGCTGGGGAAAGTAATAGGGCTGAGCGCACAAGGTGGGGCCTTCCCTATGGGTGGAGGGGACATTCTCAGACAAGCACAATTCACTGGGACTTTTGAATGGATAACAGGGGTAGGCTGGGAGGCGGCTCCAGTCCCCAGTCACCAGGGGAGATGGGGAGGGGGCTCCAGTCCCCAGTCACCAGGGGAGGCTGGGAGGAGGGGGCTCTGGGAGGAAGAGGAGAGGTCGGTCCCAGGGGAGATGGGGGCAGGGGAGCCCGAATGTGGGAGAGAGACAGGGGTGGGGGGCAGGCGGGCAGGGGGAGGATGGGGGCTCGGAGGGGGCGGGGAGGGGGAGGGGGAGGGGGAGGCCGCACTGTGGCGTGGACCGGCGGCGCGGGGGCGGGCGGAGGGCGGCGCCGCTGCAGTGCGGGACCCGCTCGCCTGCCTCCCCGCGTCCCGCGTCCCCGCGCAGCCGCCTCCGGCCCCGGGCGCCGCGCATCCAGGTACGCGGGCTGGAGTGGGCTCTGCGCCGGAATCCCCGGCCTGTCGGGGGCTGGGTCTCGCGCGGCCCTGGAAATGTGGACCTTTGGGACCCCTGCCCCCTTGGCCGGACCCGGGCCCGCCGCGCGCGTGGTGGTCGGGGAGGGTCCCCGCGCGTCTTCGGGCGCGGGCCTGGGGAGGGGGTCCTCGGGCCTGGGGAGGGGTCGCGCCCTGGGCCTTCCCGGCGGCCGAGAGCCCGGGCCCGGCTCCCCGCGGCCCGCGCGGGCGGCTGGGCTCCTGACCGTCATTGTGACTTAGCCGGATGCGCGGGGCTGCGAACGCGGCAGCCCTGCCATTGTTCTCCTGGTTCCCTCCTAACAGAAGGCCCTTGGCTGGGTTTAATTCTTTTCCTTTTTTCTTCTTTTCCTGCGAAGCCGGGTGGTTCCCGCCACCCCAACCCTGTGACAGCGCCCCTCCGTCCTCCTCGTCCCCGGGGGCGGTGGGGACTCTTTACCTTCCACATAATTGTCCTTAAGAAGGGGGGAGGGATGGACAGTGAGGCCATGTAATCACCCCGGGGGAGACACGCAGGGCCCCCACTTCTCCACTGTCAGATTTCTCAGAGGCGAGGGATTTTTGCGTCCACGTACAAACAGGAGGATGTTTGATCCTTCTTGATCCCTCGAGGATCTGTTTGGAGGTAAGGCTCTGGTGAGATTATGTTAACAACTCAGCTAGCCCCTCAGAATGAAGCGTCTTTGACAAGTGCATAATAAAACACTCGGACCATGTCACCATGTCCTGTAGGTTGTTGGATCTGACCATGACAGTAAAGGTTCTGATGTATGTAGGATGCGTATTTTTAGAACACTGGGTGCTGCCCGAGGCTCCCCCGGCTCATTCTAAGGCTTGCATGGTTGGTGTCTTCCTAACAGGAAGCAAGAAGCCAGCCACCATGGCCTCACCTTCCTCTTACCCTCTGGAGGAGGACGAGAGTCTGAAAGGATGTGAGCTGTATGTCCAGGAGCACAGCGTGCAACAGGTCCTCAAAGACTGCATTGTGCATCTCTGCATCTCCAAGCCAGACCGCCCCATGAGGTTCCTGCGGGAGCACTTTGAGAAGCTGGAGAAGGTGAGTGGTCTCCTGGTCTCCTCCTTTGCAGGTGGACTGGGGCAGAGCACCCAGTCAAACTGTCCTTCCACCCTGTCAATGTCAGGAGAATGTGGAATGCCCATGGGAGCGTCGTCCTGGGGCTCTTCCCAGGAGGTGGGCAGAGAAGCCAGGGTGGGCTGACCTCACCGGGTTCCAACTGGGGCCCCATCTTCCCATTCACAGGATTCCCCCTTCTTCCCAGTGGTTCTGGGTCCTAAGGGGTCTCACGGAAGGTGTTGCAGATTTTCAGGGACACCTGGCTGTGATGATAGCTTATGGGGCTCACTAACAGTTTTCAACTCAGGGGACAGAGGTGGGGACCAGGTCTTGTCATAGATGCCATCGGCAGTTGGGGTAAAAGTAGATAGCTCTGATAGCAGATGTGAGGTGGGGCATTTGAGATCGGGTTGCGTGTTAATCTGCGTCTCTGGGACTTGTCAGACCCTGGTGGAGGAAAGTGCCCCTCAGACTTGTGCAGCGGGGCATCCACCTCCTCTCTTCTGATGAGATAGACCCCCACATCTCCTTCCTCCCTGAAGGATGCCTCTCACTCCCCTTCCTGGGCTCATCTGTTGGGGGACGGGGCTGGGAAGCAGGAGGTTGGGACCCGAGCCCTTGTCCACCCCCTGCTGCTCTCCTCACCTCTGTGTAGGCTCCCTCCTTCCTCACTCTGGCACGCTACCCTCAACTCTCTCTGGGTGTCACCTAAGGTTGCTCCTCTTGGTCCTTTTATCACAGCAAACCTGTCCCTGTCCTGGTCTCTCCTGGGGAGCAACGGAAGTCCAGCTCAGGCTCCGGTTTGAGCCCCTGTGCCCCCGTCCAGCAGCATTTTACTTTTGATGGGGCCTCTGTGGACACGTAGCCCTAACCCAAAGGAATGAATTTATTTTTTCCCTTTAAAACAATCCATTAAAAAACATTTAAAAATAATGCATGGCTTTTAAAGAAAACCTGAAAAGTTCAGAAGTAGAAAGAAGAAATAAAAGTCATTGGTAGTCCTCTCTGCCTGTTTCGCCTCACACATTGTGTTTTTTGAAACATAGTGGTAGTCGTGTTATAGATGCAATTTTACATTTTGCAGTTTTCATTTATTGGACATTTTTCAGAGACCTCAGTTTAAGTGATTGCATAATGTTGTGTTAAGAAGATATATGGAAGTTTTCTCAGCCTTTCCCTCATGAGTGGACAATTTGGTTGTTTCTAGATTTTTAAAAAAATAATATCAAAAATAATGCCACACTAACATATTTGTACATAGTTTTTTTTTTGTATGTTATATTGTTTGTTTAGTATAGCTTTTCAGACATGGAAATCCTGAAATTCCAAATGGAATTTCTGGGTCAAAAGAATCTTTTTGGTGTTGTCAAAAAGCTTTCCAAAGTGGTGGCCTCAGTTTACACTCCTGCCAGCTGAGAGTTTGATTGTTAATGTAGCTACACCAGCCAGTTTTGGCTGTTTAATTTAAAAAGCTGTTTTAATGTAAAGTTTGTCAATTAATTTGTCAGTTACTAGGTAGAAATGGTCATATGGCCTTAATATCCATTTTTCTTTCGTTATTTTTGAGGTCACTGTTTAGGAGAGGAGTTCCCATGTGGGGATTCCGGTCCCCAGTCACAACACAGAGGTCCAGGGGAGATGGCGGGGGGGGGGGCTCCAGTCCCCAGTCACAGGCACAGAGGACCAGGGGAGATGGGGAGGGGGCTCCAGTCTCCAGTCACAGGCACAGAGGACCAGGGGAGATGGGGAGGGGGCTCCAGTCTCCAGTCACAGGCACAGAGGACCAGGGGAGATGAGGAGGTGGCTCCAGTCCCCAGTCACCAGGGGAGATGGGGAGGGGGCTCCAGTCCCCAGTCAGCAGGGGAAATGGGGAGGAGGAAGTGTTTGTTTCCTGCCCATTTGAAGAGGAAGATCTGGTGAGTGACAGTACAACCTTTGCTATCTCCAACCATAACTTCATTAGAAATGGATTTCTTAACTTGGTTTGTTCACAGACGATCCCAGCCAGGTGACTAGTCTCACTGGATGTGACTTATTGGCAGAATGGGGGCAAGGGGCCCATCAGGAGGCGTGGGGCAGGGTCCAGGCCAGACCTGAGCTGAGGCGGCAGGGTGTGACCAGAGCAGACGTTCTCAGCTGGGGATGTCTAGCTCTCCAGGGGTAATGGCCGAGGCATTTTTGGCTGTTACTCTTGGGGTGTGCTGCTGTCATCCAGGGTGACAGAGATGGACACGTGGTCGGGGGAGCCATTTGCTTCTTGGGGATGGTCCAGGTCTTGCTGGGGAGTGGATGTGGGGGAGGAAAGAGGCAGGAGCATGACTCTTGGGGTTTGGTCTGAGCCCCTGAATGAATGGGGGTGCCACCTGCCAAGAGGGGGACAGTGGGAAGAGACAGGGTCGGATTAAGAGTTCTGAAACTCTTAACTTTTCAGTTTGGGTTAAGAGTTCTCTAATGTAGAGTTCCGCTCTGGGGATGTTCGAGTCATTATGGAGGGCCTGAGTTTGGAGCTTGGGAGAGAGGCTGGGGTGCGGCTGGAGGTTTGGGAAGATTGATCGTCCTTCCCTGGGAGGTGGTTTATTTGACAGGAGGAGACTGAGGTCCAGAGGAGTTAGGGTGACCTGTCCCCATTCAGGTGACGAGGAAGGCCTAGGTTCTAGTCTTGGTTATACATCAAGCATTTCCTACTATTTAACACTAAGGGAATTATATGAGTCCTTCTTTTCTACATCGTGGTCACCGTGGCTACTGCATTAGTTTGCTAGGACTACTGTAACAAAGGACCACAGACGGGGTGGCCTAAATGACAGAAATGTACTCTTTCCCATTTCTGAGGCTGGAAGTCTGAGGACAAGGTGTGGGCGGGGCTGGTTCCTTCTGGGGACTGAGGGAGAGTCTGCTCCAGGCCTCTCCCAGCTTCTGGTGGTTTGCCGACAACCCTTGGTGTCTGTGGCTTTTGAAGCATCATCCTGGTCTCTGCCTTCATCTTCACATGGCCTTCTCCCTTCTCGCAAGATACAGTCCTGTTGGATTAGGACCCACACTCATGACCTCATTTTAGCTTGATTACCTCTGCAAAGACCCTGTCTCCAAATAAGCTCACATTCTGAGGGCGTGAGCTTAGGACTCTGATTTGTCTATTTTGGGGGGACATAATTCAACCCCAAACAGCTGCCTTCTCACCTGTGGGCGGAGCAGTCTTACTTAGTCCTACCGCTGACAGCAAGCCACTGATAAATGGAAAGAGCAGCTTACAAAATACCGCGTGTGATACAATTCCATTTTTGTTGAAGGTAATGCCAGCGAGAATATATCTACAGAGAGAATGTATCTGCAAAGAGAAAATCTGAGGGGTGTACACCAAGTGCTCACAGGAGTAGTGTCCAGGGGCAAGATGACGGAGTAATTTTGTTTCTTTTTTCTATAATAGCTGATATGTACAGGCTTTGGGGGTGACTTTGTGAATTCTCTGGCATCGCATGCATGCTTTTATACGTGGGTACATTTTCCTGGGGAGAACATCCTTGGTTTGCAGTGGATTCTCCAGTGGATCTGAGATCCCCATAACAATGAACAGTAAAGTACCTAGAAGAGTCCTGAAATCCCCTGGGAGTCTCATTTTTCGCTACATTAGCTTGACCAGTAAGCTGCTGTGAAATGTTGTGATATGGGACCAGAAATGCTCTCTCTTGGCTGAGGCCAGCCGGGGCGGAGCCGTGGGCGGAAGCCTGGCGAGGGAGAGTCTTGCTCAATGTGTGTCCTGAGCAGGAAGCGTGTTTGCGAGGCCTCGATAAGGTTCCGGGAGGATGTGGGATGTAGCTGGCCCGGCACAGACCCGCTGGGATGGCCCACCTCTTGGGGTGCTGCCCGAGTGCTGCCCCAGGCGCCGAGGCCTCGGTGAGTGCGTTCTTCATTTTGGGCCCTTTAAGAAGGTGGAGTTATTCTAAGGTGGAGACTTAAGGGGGTAAAATATTCCTTATCTGCTGGCGAAACAGCCCTGGAGCTTCTCCAGGATTCCGTCTTTCAGAAGATCGTGTAATGATGAAGTCATCCATCCTTTTGATAATGGATTTTAAATCTATAGGAAAAGATCACTCCATAAAAATACACCCATGACCCTTCACCAGATACCAACCCTACAGTTTTCTGAGGACTTTCCGTGCTTTGCAATAGACACGGACATACATATAGATGGAGATAATTTTAACATATATGCATTTTTTGTTTGATTTTTCTTCTTAGAATTTTTTTATTGTGGTAAATACACATAAATATACAAATATATATTTAATATACAATATAAAATATATATAAATATATAAAAATAAATGTATATAAATATATATAATGTAAAATGTACATAGCTTAAAATTTACCATTTTGTCCATTTTTATGTGTACAGTTCAGTGGCATTTAGTGCATTCACATTGCTCTGCATCTCTCTTAATAGGATCTTTATGGCATCTTGTGATCATAAAATATTCCATCCCGTGGGTGTGTCATGATTTTTACCTTCTTTCCATTGTTTTGTGTTTTATGGCTTTCAGTGTTTTTTTGTTCTTCAGAAAACACTTTTATGCCAAGGAAATTATTCTAAAAAGCATATGTGCAAACATGTCAGGACAGGACTTTGGGGTCAGGGTGTCTGCATATTTTTATGGCTCCAGAGCTGTGTCACTGGTTCACCCCCAAAGGACCAGGTGGGTTTATGTTTCCCTAACATGTGTGACCACTGCTGTGTCCCCAGTCCTCGCCAATGCTGGCTTCTGTGATGGCTGGTCTTGTGCTGGTTTGTGTATGTTGATGCCTCGGGCATCTCTTTCCTCCCTGCTGGCATGGCGCCTTCTCCCAAATGTTGGTTCAGTGGTGGCTTTCCTCTCGTCCGTGGGTCAAACAATTGGATGATCCAGGCTAACTCTTTGGTCTTTAATAAAACTAACAAGTGACATTGTTTCACTTTTGGATGAGCGGGCACACTAGGCTGCCTCTTCTGAGAGACTTTTATGGAAGTAGATATTGTACCACTCAGATAACTGTTCCTGAAGGCTGTGGGTCTGCATGGGGCTGTCAGATGAGTCTGGTGTCTCTGTTGGAAGCTCAGCGTGTGTTGCCTGGTGACCATTCTGGAGGTTGACAGAGGCGTAAACTGGGTGGATTGGCATATGGAACCCCCAAGAATCTTGGAGGAGCAAACTGGAATGGAAGTGTACCATCCATCCCAAAAGCGCTTAAAGAATGCCCAGCCTTCTGGTTCCAGGGTGGCCCCTGGAATGCCCAGGTGGAAGTGATGCAGTCCCAGCATTTGGAGGTTCACCATTCAGTCCACGGACAGATGGTCGGCAGTGTTGTGCACGGTGATGAAGTAATCGTGAGAGTATGTGTTCCATAAATTCAGGCTGTGCCTTGGAATGGTGGCAGGGAAGCCTCACAGAGAGGGAGGGGCTTGGGCGGTCGTGGAAGAATGCTCACACACTGGCCAGGCAGACATGGTGGGAGCAGCTCCTGCCGTCCCAGAGCTGTCACATGGCTGGAGCGACAGAGGTTGTTGCTGGAGCACATGGGGTGGGCTGCAGGATGGGGCAGGAGGCCGTCCTGGAGGTGGCAGGCATGGGGACCCGGTGTCCCAGGCTGGAGTCTGCATTTATCCTGGTTGCTGCCAGAGCCACAGCAGGTTTTGACATGACAGTGATGCTGTCTCCATCCCTCTGGCCGAGGGTGGAGAATGGACAAGAGGTGGCCGTTGTGCAAAGTGGGTGCCCCAGTGGTGGAGGCTGTGCATGTGTGGGGGCAAGAGGTACATGGGAACTCTCTGTACCTTCCTGTTATTTTTGCTGTGAAGCTAAAACTGCTTTACAAAAGTAAAATCTTTAAAATTAAAAAAATAACAAAGTGAGTGCCCCCATATTTTTGGCCCTAACAATCTCTTTCTTGGTCTGTTGAGATGTCTGCTTAACAGAGTGGCACTGAGGAGGGAGGGAGGGGAAAGAGAGAGGCTCAGACATTTAGGAGATGGAATTAGCAGGATGTGGAGACCAGTTAGAGGTGGGGAGTGTCCTGGGATTCCCAGGTTTCTGGGTGGCAGTTGGGGGGTGTTGGGTGCTGTTCGCAGCAGACAGACGAGGCTGAGGCTGGGGGTGCAGGGGTGGCTGGAAGCATAGCTAGTGGCTCAAACCTCGGGAGGGGTGGTCCTCCCTGGGCTGAGATGGGCACCTGGAGAGCACCAGCATTTAAGGGGACCGTCGGAAGGACATCCACTGACAGCACCCAGAAAGACACAGTCCGGGTGGAGGGGCTTCAGAGAAGCGAGAGTGGAGCAAGTTTCAAGGGGGAAGGAGGAGTGGTGGCCCTTCAAAACCTGTGTCCAGTAACCTGTGAGTCTCACAGGCAGGAGCTGGGTTCCTTGTTCTTTTTAAATAGAAAAACAAACAAAACATTAGGGTGTTTTTTTTTTTAAAAAAAACTGAAAAAGTGATGTGTGCATATGGCAAAAAATTCAAACACTGTTAAAGAGCATAGAGTGAAAATTCAGCATCTCTGTCACCCCCTCACCCTCCTCCCCGAGCTTGCCTCTGTTGCTTTTGTTCTTGGATAATTTTGAGAAGAATTTTATGCACATGCAGTGTGGGTGTGGTTTCTTCTTGACTGGATGGCACACCATGAATGTGTCTGAATCTTGCTTGTTTCGCTGCCGACACGAGAGACAGTCAGGGATGCTCCGTGTCAGCAGAGGTGAACCACTCTTCTCACCTTTTAAAATTTATCTTTAAATTTAAATATAGTAAAATTTACTCTCTTTGGTGTATAACTCTGTGAATTTTGACAGATGTATGCAGTCGTGTAGCTGTTGCCACAATCAAGATACAGCACAGATCCATCACCCGGTCCCCGTCCCCCTCATCCCGTCCCCCCTTCCCAGTTCCCTCCTGCCCTTTCTGGTCAAATCATCCCCACCTTTAACTCCTGAAAACCACTGATGTCTCTTCCACCACTACAGTTCTGCATTTTCCAGAATGTACTATAAATGGAGTCCTACAGGATGTGGCCTTCCAAGTCTGGTTTCTTTAACTCATGGTGCATTTGATTCATCCACAGTTTGTGTGTATCAGGAGGTACAGATGGGTCACAATTTATTCTTCTTTTGCCCACATGAGGGACATTGGGATCATTTTCAGTTTTTGGCAATTACAAATAAAGCTACTACAAACATTTGTCTTGTGGATTTTTGTGTGAATGTAGATTTTTATGTTGCTTGAGTAAGTATCTAGTAGTGGGATTGCTGGGTTGTATGGTAAGTGTATGTTTAACTTCATAAGAAACTGCCTTCCAGCCAGCAATAGTTATTCTCCCTCAGTATTGTCAGCATTTGATGTTACCGGTTTTCAAAAATTTTAGCTGTAGCTTGTCTTTTCCTCCTCTTCACAGTGTCTTTCACAGAGCAAAAGCTTTTACTTTTGCAGCCCAATTTATCAATATTTTTTAAACGGATTGTGCTTTTGTATCTAAGAACTCTCCACGGGGTTACGGGTGCCCCTCTGTCCTGAGTCAACTGGCCGTATGTAAGTGGGTCTGTCTCCAGACTTGCGGTTCTGCTCCGTTGATGTCTCCTTTTTGTGACACCACGCTGTCTTGATTACTGGGTCTTTATAGTAAGTATTGAAGGCAGACAGTGTGAGTCTTCCCATTTTGTTCTTTCTCAAAATTGTGTTTTGTTTATTCTAGTTTCTTTGCCTTTCCAGGTGTATTTTAGAATAATCTTTGTGAGACCGACCAAAAAACCCTCTTGGGATTTTGGTTGGGATCACATTAAATATATGAATCAGTTTGGGGAGAATCTTTTTTTTTTGTGTGAGGAAGATTCTCCCTTAGCTAACATCTGTTGCCAATCTTCCTCCTTTTTTGCTTGAGGAAGACCAGCCCTGAGCTAGTGTCCGTGTCAGTCTTCCTCTATTTTGTATGTGGGATGCCTCCACAGCATGGCTGATGAGTGGAGTAGGTCCGTGCCTGGGATCCGAAGCCACGAACCCTGGGCCACCGAAGCGGAGTGTGTGGAACTTTAAACACTTGGCCACAGGGCTGGCCCCCTGGGAAGAATCTTAACAAGATTGAATCTTCTAATCCATGAATGCAGAATCTCTCTCCATTTATTTAGGTCTTTGATTTCTTTTATCAGTGAATGAAAAACTTTTATTGTTTTCAACATATAGATCCTTTACATATTTTGTTGGATTTACTCCTGTTTCATTTTTTGTTGCATTTTAAGTGGTAATTTTTTTTTTCAATTAATAGGTCCTACTTTTTAGAGCAGTTTTAGGTTTATGGAAAAATTGAGCATGAATAACAGAGAGTTCCCATATACCCCCTCCCCTCCCCTAACCTCCTCAGCCCCTCACACAGGTCCCCTGTGATTAACATTTTCCATTAGTGTGGTCCATTTGTTACAACTGATGAGACATGAGTGTTAACTAACTAACTAAAGTCTATAGTTTACATTAGGGTTCACTCTGTGTCGTATGGTTCTGTGGGTTTTGACAGATACATAACATCACATATCTGTCATTGAAGCATCAAATAGATTAGTTTTACTGCCCTAAAAATCCTCTGTGCTCCATCTGTTCATCCCTCCCTTCTTCTCCCCAACCTCTGGCAACCGCTGATCTTTTTACTATCTCCACAGTTTTGCCTTTTCCAGAATGTCATATAGTTGGAATCATACAGTGTGTAGCCTTTTCAGATTGGCTTCTTTCACTTAGTGATGTGCATTTAAGGTTCTTCCATGTCTTTTCATGGCTTGATAGCTCATTTCTTTTTAGCACTGAATAATATTCCATTGTCTGGATGGACCGCGATTTATTTATCCATTCATCTACTGAGGACAGCTTGGTTGCTTTCAAGTTTTGGCAATTATGAACAAAGCTGGGATAAATGACCACGTGCAGGTTTTTGTGTGGACGTAAGTTTTCAGCTCCTTTGGGTAAATATCAAGAAGCATGATTGCTAGATCGTATGGTTAAGAGTGTGTATAGTTTTGTAACAAACCCCCAAACTGTCTTCCAAAGTGGCCACACCTTTCTGCATTCCCATAGCGATAGCTGAGAGTTCCTGTTGCTCCATATCCTTGCTAGCATTTGGTGTTGTCAGTGCTCTGGATGTTGGCTATTCTGATAGGTGTGTAGTGGGATCTCATTGTTTTAATTTGCAATTCCCTGATGACATATGATGCTTATTTCCATATGCTTGTTTGACATCTGTATATCTTCCTTGGTGGGATTTCTGTTTAAATCTTTTGCCTGTTTTCCAATTGGGTTGTTTGGTTTATTACTGTTGAGTTTTAAGAGCTTTTTGTACATTTTGGATACAAGTCCTTTATTGGTTATGAGTTTTGCAAATATTTTCTCTCAGTCTGTGGGTTGTCTTTTCATTCTTTTAATAGTGCTATTTTTTTGCCAAGGAAGATTAGCCCTGAGCTAACATCTGTGCCAGTCTTCCTCTATTTTGTATGTTTGCTGCCACAGCATGGCTGGCGAGTGGTGTAGGTCTGTGCCTGGGATCCAAACCCAGGCTGCTGAAGCAGAGTGCACCGAACTTAACCACTGGGCCGCTGGGGCTGGCCCAATAGTACTGTTTTTTAAATGACAAAAGTCAATCATTCATTGCTAGACTAAGAACTACAGTTGATTTTTGTATATTAACTTTGTATCCTGCAGCCTTGATGAGCTCACTTCTTGTAGGAGCTCTTCCACAAGAAGATTCTTTTCTCCATAGACAATTGTGTTATAGAGAGTTTTATATTTTCCTTTCCAATCTGCATGCCTTAAAAAATTTTCCCTGCACTATTGCACCGATGGGCATCTCCAGCACAGTGTTGAACAGGACTGGTGAGATGAGACATCCTCATGTTATTCCTGATCTTGGGGGAAAGCCTTCAGTCTCTCTTCATTAAGTAGGAGGTCAGGTGTAGGTTCTTGTAGATGTGTTTCATTGTGTTAAGGAATTTCCTTCTGTTTCTTCTTTATTGAGAGTTTTTTTTTTTTTTTAAATCATGAATGAATGTTGAATTTTGTCAAATGCTTTTTCTGTATCTATTGAGAATAGGGTGAATTACCTTGATTGCTTTTTGAATTTTGAGTCAGCCTTGCATTCCTGGGAAACCCCATTTGCTTGTGTTAGATGATGCTTTTTGTATAAAACAAAACCAAACCTGCTCACATCTTAGAAGAGGCACGTGGTGTTGTAGGATGCGCAGGGGCCTGGATGCGCTGCCCGCCTGGGTTTGCAGCCTGGCTTTTTGCCTCATTATTCTCATCTGTACAGTGGACTGTGGAAGGTACCTGCGCTTCCGAGCTCTAACTGTGCTGCTCCTTTGCCCTCCCTTCCTTCCTGTTTCTTGGAGGAAATGGCTGGAACAGACTTGCTCATTGTCAAGTGTGTGGGTCCAGCACCAGGCTGTGCCCCCTTTGTTCTTGCTGAGCCTGGAGAGGAGTGGGGCTTGCTGGTCACTCATCCATCAGGACTGGGCCTGTGGCCTTCGCTCGGACTTCCAGTTCCCGTCTGTTGGTGAAGCTGGTTTGAGTCCTGGGGCAGGGCCTGGCTGGAGGTGCCCAGAAGCCCTTGGCTGGTGAGGATGCAGCGTGGCTGAGTGCAGAGGGGACGATGCTGACCCTTCTCACCCTGAGCACTCCTCCAGCGGTCCTAGAGCCTGCACTTGAGGACTCCGAGCCTCTCCTGGATGAGGGGCCACCACGTGGTGCACCCTGGGCACAGCAAAAGGAATCCTTATGTCCATCTTATGGATGAGAACTTCAAGGCCCAAAGCCACAGCTGCATGGCCCTGGCAGAATGGAAGCCAAGTCCCCAGGCAGGGGCTGCCTGGCCCTCCGTGTCTGTCCCCTTAGTGCGTGGCTCCCACTCGCGTGAACTCCTGGGAGCACTCACGCCTCCCGCCCACTCTACAGCTTCTCTTCTCTCGTCCCCTGGAAACTCCTGCTCTCCAGGCCACCTGGTCCGACCCGAGCTCTTCCAAGCTTGCCCGCTGGCATGGGGCTGACCGGGACGATGCCCAGGGTCGCTCCAGGCTGGGGCCCGCTTCTCTTAGGATGTCTCCTATTCCTCCTCAGGTGGAGTGATGCTGGCAGCACAGAGATGAGAGAAACTTCCAAAATAGACACTTGTTAATTTTCTTACATTCGTTTTTATTTCCAGAATGATTTTATAACTAACATCAATAACAAAATAAAACTTGAGAAGAGATTCACTGCCCATAGAACTCTCCTCTAGATGAACTGTTTCTCCCCATTTTTCTCACATGTTTATGTACATCACACTTTTTACATACGGGTGAGTTAAGCACGAATTCAGTTCTGTATCCTTCCCCCTCTTCCCGTAAACATCACACACGTGGCCGCGTGGAACATGCTTCGGGAGATGAGGGAGCTTAGTGACTTCAACGTCTCAGCAGCTGCTGCCCTGTGTTCACCGCCCGCCTGGCCCGGGCGCAGACTGTACCCTGCTCGAGAGGGACACGGCAGGTATCTTCATGCCAAACGGCTCGGCTGTGTGGATCTGTCCAGATCCACATCTCGGTGAAAGGAATCTCACACTCCAAGCTCAGGACGGGGCAGCTGTTGGTACGTTTGATAGAAGCTTTTTGATGGGATGACATGGAGCTGGCTGGAGTGAGCGCAGAACGTTTAGGGCATTTTTTAAAAGAGAAGGTTTAAATCTTTTGGCAGTTCCCGAATAATAAAGAAAGATTGATTCTACAACATTTTAGGAAATTAAGAAAGTATGGAAAAAGATAAAGAAAGAGAAACTTCTCACTGTCATCTCTCAGGAGATTGACTTTCACCATTTGGTGTGTTTCCTTGGAGTTGTTTTTTTCTGTGCTTGTACTTTTTCTCTCTCTCACTCCCACATGTGTAATAGTTTATAACCTACTATATATAAATTTTTAAATGATAGACTTTTTTTTTTTTGGTTGTCCCTGGGCTAACATCCATGCCCATCTTCCTCTACTTTATATGTGGGATGCTGCCACAGCATGGCTTGATGAGCAGTGTGTAGGTCCACGCCCAGGATCCAAACCCGAAAACCCTGGGATGCTGAAGCAGAGTGCATGAACTTAACCACCATGCCACAGCCCTGACAGACTATTTTTTAGAGAAGGTTTAGGTCTACAGAAGACTTGAGCAGGAGGTACAGAGTTCCCACATACTCCCTCCCCACTTTCCTCTGGTATTAACTGTTATTAGCAATGTGCTACGTTGTTACAGTTCAGGAACCAATGCCAATATGTTGTTATCGACTAAAGTCCACGGTCAACCTTAGGGCTCACTCTTGGTGGTGTACGTCCTGTGGGCTGGGACAAATGTATAAGGACGTGTATTCACCATTATGACATAGGGTAGTTTCACTGCCCTAAAAATCCTCCGTGCTCACCTATTCTTCTTTCCCTCCCGCAAACCCTGGTAACCACTCATCTGTTACTGTCGCCATAGTTTTGTCTTTTCCAGAATGTCATATAGTTGAAATCATACAGTATGAAGCCTTTTCAGATTGGCTTCTGTCACTTAGTGATGTGCATGTAAGGTTCCTCCATGTCTTTTCATGGCTTGGTAGCTCATTTCTTTTTAGTGCTGAATCATATTCTATTGTCTGGATGGACCACAGTTTATTTATCTGTTCGCCTACTGAGGACATTTTGGTTGCCTCCAAGTTTTGGCAATTATGAATAAGGTTGCTCCAAACATCTGGGTGCAGGATTGTGTGATGTAAGTTTTCAACTCATTTGGATAAATACCAGGAGCTCGGTGGCTGGGTCGTATGGTGAGAGTATGTTCAGTTTTGTAAGAAACCCCTTAACTGTCTTCCAAAGTGGCTGTGCCATTCTGCATTCCCACCAGCAATGGATGGGCGTTCCTGTTGCTCCACAGCCTCGCCAGCGTTCAGTGCTATCAGTGTTCTCGTTTTTGGCCATTCTAATAGAGATGTAGTGGTATCTCCTTTTAATTTGCAATTCCCTGATGACATACAATGTGGAACATCTTTCCATATGCTTATTTGCCATCTGTGTATCTTCTTTGCTGAGATGTCTGTTCAGATCTTTTGCCTAGTTTCCAATTGGGTTGTTTGTTTTCTTATTGTTGCATTTTAAGAATTTTTAAATACATTTTACATACAGGTTCTTTATCAGATGTGTCTTTTGCAGATATTTTCTCTCAGTCTGTGGCTTGTCTTTTCATTCTCTGAACTGTATTTAGTTTTGAATCCTGCTTTTTGTTTTTTAAACCAAGCTTTATATGATCATTTATATGATCCTATGATCACTAAATGTTATTAAAAACATGGTTTAATGGTGCAGATTATTCTATCACATAGATGTTTCTAAATTGATTTAAGCAATTTCTTATTGTTACTAGTTAGAGTAAAAAGTTATTTTTATTATTTATAGCTTTAGTGTGAGGATGAACGAGCTGAGTTCACTGAGCAAATCCCCATACTGCTTTTTTCATTATTGTGTTCAATTAACACGAACATTTTGCATGCAACTGTTTCAAAGTGTTGGTTGAATTAGGATCAACCCTTTGCTTAGTAAATAAATGTGTTTGTGCTAAAAAAAATTTTTTTAAACACTGCAAAGAACATTCTAGTACAGATATCTTTTTAACATCTCTCATTATTTCCTTAGGATATATTTTGAGAAAAAGAATCATGGGGCTCAGAAGTATCCATTGATATGTAATGCCAGTTGTTCTCCAAAAAGGTTTTATTCATTCATTCATTCACTCAACAAGTATTTATTGAACACCTGCCATGAGCCAGGCACAGTTCCAGGTGCTGGGACATAATCATGAACACGTTGGGAAGCACAGGATTTTCCAGCTGCACCACCCCAGGGCACGTGCGTCATCCATGTACCTCAGTTGCATGAGGCAGCAGGGCCCTAACTGGTTAGGGGCCTGGGCAGTCTGCTGGGAGAGGACACCGTGTTCACTCTCGTGTTGTTACTGAGCTCAGTTTTGTTTTTCGATCCCTGCAGAGCACGATCAGGCAGCATATGAGATCCTGGAAAGGTGTGTGTCAGTCAGAGTTCTAGAATTTTAGAACCAAGTACACAGTGGGACATGTTATTTAAAGAGATCCAGGATAGTTTAAATCCTTTTCTCACTCAAAAACCATATTCTTTGACTATAATCCAGTAAAGTGACAAATCATTAATAAAAAGACAGCCAGAATAAAAAAAGAGAGGCAGCCTCCTCATGCATTTGAAAACCAATAATGGGCTTTTGCATAATTTATCAGAGAAGATTGTCATAGTAAAAAATTATGGAATATTTAGAATTGAGTGACAATAAAAGTATTACGTATCAAAACTCGTGGGATGCAGCAAAATTGGTGCTTCGAGGGGAATTTCTAGCTTCGTTAGAAGATAAGGTTAGAAATTAATGAGCTGTCTTAGTTCCCAGGGTGGCCAGAACAAATTGTCACAAATTGGGTTGCTTAAAACAACAGCAATTTATTGCCTCCCTGATACAGAGGACAGAGCCCAAGATCCAGGCTTCAGCAGGGTGGTTCCTTCTGGGGACTCTGATGGAGAGTGCGTTCCAGGCCTCTCTCCAGCTTCTGGTGGCTGCCAGCGTTCCTGGGCTTGCAGACGCATCACCCCGCTCTCTGCCTCCATCTCCACATGGCGTCTCCCTGTGTGTCTGTGTTGAAACTTCCCTCGTCTTGTAAGGACAGCAGGCACTGGATTAGGGCCACCCTCATCCAGGACAACCTCGTCTTAACTTGATTACATCTGCAAAGATCCCGTTTCCAAATAAGGCCACACTCTGAGTTTCTAGATGGACATCACCATACTACGGTGTGCAGCCTAAGAAGTCAGAATAGGGTGGTAAAGCAAGACAAAATAGAAACAAGGAAAAAACAAAAGAAGATAAAAGCAGAAGTTAATGAAACAGAATGGAAGAAACAGTAGCAGACAATAAAATCAGAAGCTGATTCTCTGGAGAGATGAATGAAATGGACAACATCTGGGAAGGCTGGCTCGTAGAGGAGAAACAATATAGTCTGTGATTTCCTGCAGGTGGGGGAGGAGAGGGGCCAGGGAAGGGGTGCTTTTCTGAGCAGGGTGCTCAGGGAGGTGGTGAGGAGTGAACTCACACCTGCCTGTATGGATATCCTCGGGTTCTGCTCTTTTCATCTGGGTGAGCTCAAAAGGCACCTCCTCCAGGAAGCCCTCCTTGACTCCTCCTTCCCAAGGATGGTCTAGGAGCCCCCGTTCCCCCTTGCTGGCACAGCCTCTTGTACCTAGTCCTTTAGTGGTACCCACCCCATTATCTTGTGATCTTTACCTGTCTTTCTTGTTAGATCGAAATCTCTTTTATGCCAGAACTGTGCTTTTTTCTCTGTTGTGTTCTATGTATGGGGCCTGGTGTACAAAAGGTGCTCAATAAATGATTGAAGCTCTGCATTTCTCTCCTCACCCTGCCGCTGAATGGTTGCGTGCCTCTGGACATGTCCGTTACCCTCTCTGGGCCTTAGTTTCCCTGACTCATAGATGGTGATGACTCACCCCGGGCCTGCCTTCCATTCTGAGATGCTGCAGCATGAGAGGAGGGCTTGTGGTTCCTGGCCCAGGGGCTGGCGACCATCAGCCCCTCCCCTCAAGACCCCAGATTCTTGAGCACCACAGCTCTGCCTTGGGCCTCTCTGCAAGGAGCAGTCCTCGGGTTGTGCAGAAACCTCCTCCAGGGAGAAGGCCCAGCAATGCAGGCCTCGCCTGCCTGCCCACTGTGGAGTGGACGGCCCACGGAAGTCCGGACGCCACCCTGTGAGAGTGGCCTCTCCTCCTCTGGGGTGTGGGATGCCTGCACCAAGAATCAGGCTGATGTGACTAACTGCCACTTAGAAATCGCCTTAAAAGGGACAGAGCGGGCCATGTCCTCACCCAGCAGACAGGGCGTGGGGAGTGGAGTGGGGGAGGAATTCCACCGTCCCAGGGTCCCGGCATGCGGGCTTCTCCAGGGAAGGTAAACTCACTTCCAGAAAATCCCCCCAGATGCCCCCCTCCCCCGCATAATTTCTGTCCTCAGGCTGGAAGTCTGCGTTTCCCCTCTGATATAACAAAAACACAGTCAGAAGATGACAGTGACTGTCACTATAGCCCAGGGAGTGTCTGGCCCTGGGGGCAGCACGGGGACAGTCCCTGGAGCTGTGTTACGGGTTTCAGGGGCAGATTCTGGCCCTGAGCTTTCCGGAAACTCAGTTCCCACACTTTGTTGTGAAGATTCCTTTGGCCTGGAAGGCCTGTCCTGACCCCGCGCCCTCTGCCATCCTGCAGCTCTAGACAATTCATCAGCGTGAAAACAGGAGACAGGAAGCGGGGGCTCTGAAAAACTGGAGGTTTTCCTGGAATCCCAAGAGGAGGAGGGGAAGGGATGCCATCCAGAAATAACGGTCTGGCATTGTGGAGGCAGAGCCTGGGAGGGTCGCCCCGCTGCACCTCATGCGGGGGCCCTGGTTCCCGGCCCCTCTTTCCTCTTCACTCCTCCTGAAGGGGCCTTCATGTGTTGAACCACCTGTATCCTGCCTGCTTTGACCCTTTGCTGCCAAAGATGGAAAGTCACCTCTGTGCCAGGACGGGCGATGCTCATTGGTCCAAGAAAAGGAGGCCTGGACCGCGGCTCCTCGAAGAAAAGTGGCTTCTGGTGGCTGCCTGGAGAGGCTGGGGTCCTCACCGCCACCATGGGACCCTGGGCCAGCCTCTTGTCTGTGAGATGAGCCGCTGACGGGCACGGATCTCCAGGCCATGCACATTCCCGGATGTCTGCGGTCTGTGCCCCTTCACTGCCTCATCGGAAGCCTCGCTGAGGTGGGGTCAGTGGCTTTGTTTGGTCATGATTCCCTCAGCTGCTGACTTGCTTGTGGAATATTTCTCGTCATCTGACTGATCCCACTTGAACCTTCTCTGACTCCACCCTGAGCTTCCCGTCGTGCAGCAGAAGGTAATTCAGATGATGCTCCTGAGCTGTGGCTCTGAAGAGGGCATCACTGACCCACAACTGACCATCGGGGGCTTTCTCTGTGGTTGGCTGAGGTGTGCGGGGTCCACTCGGGTTTCTGGCTGCCCTCTGGCCCCTGTGACTTCAGCCCTGAGCTCTGTCACCCCGGAGCTGTGAGGAGCTGAGTGGTGGTTTGTGGTCACGGCAGTTTATATAACACAAGGACACAGGGCTCAAACCCGTCTTGACTACAGTTGTTCATTCATTCGTTCATTCATTCATTCATTCATTTCAACCAGTGGTTGTAGTGCTGCATCTTGTGATGGAGGAGGGTCATAGTCGAGTGAGTAATGGGCTCTGGCTGATCACCATTTTGAAGCAACGTGATGCGAACTCCAACAGCTATGAACAAAATACTTTGGAGGTGGATGGAGGAGGGGGGAGGTGATAGGAAGGCTTCTTGCTGGAGTTGGCATTGAAACGGGCCTTGAAGCATGTGTAGGAATTCACCAGGGACACCACTGGGGGCTGGGCAGTAAGGTGAAGGAAACCCTACCTCCCTCTTTCCATTCTCCCCCTCGGATAGCTCCTCTGGCTCCAGACCTTTGTCTCTGAGGGACGGCTTTATGGGACCCGTTGGAGCTGAGCATCCAGACAGGCCCATGACCCCAGTTCTCTATGGGTCACTCCCAAGTCCAGGTCTCACTGTCGTCTCAAATTCAATGTGTCCAAAACCCAACTCATGCCGACCGCATTAAAAAACACACCAACCAACAATCAGAAAGGAACAAATGTTGGTAAGGTTGTGGGGACATTGGGACCCTCGTGCATTGCCGCTGGGGATGTAAAGTGGTGCAACCATTGTGGAAGACAGTTCTAGTAAGTTAAACCTGCAGTTACCATGGGACCCAGCAATTCCACTCCTAGGTGTATGCCCAAAGAATTGGGAGCGTGTGTTGAAACACATACCTGTACATCGATGTTCACAGCAGCATTATTCACAATTGCCAAAAGGTGGAAACAGCCCAGTGTCTGTCAGCAATGATGAACACACACAATGTGGTCTATCCACACAGTGGAATACTACTACGCTATACAAAGGAACGAAGCACTGACATCTGCTACAATGTAGACGAAACTTGAAAACACACTGAGTGACAGAAGGCAGTCGTGAAAGGACACGTGTTGTATGATTCTGTTCGTATGAAATGTTCAGAACAGGCAAATCCACAGAGACAGAAAGTGGATTAGTGGTCACCAGGGGCTGGGGGAGGTGGGGATGGGGAATGACTCTTAATGAGGATGGGGTTTCTTTTGGGGAGATGAGAATGTCTTGGAACTAGATGGTGGTGATGGTTGTATAACACTGTGAATGTGCTGAATCCCACTGAACTGTACACTTTAAAATAGCTAATTGCTAATTTTATGTTATGTGAATTTTACCTCAATTGACAAGAAAATCCCCCTCATTTGCTCAAACAAGCTCCTTCCCCGGCTTCCTCAGTTTTGCAGAAAGTCTGGGGTTGTGTGTGGTGTTTTCCTCCTGGCAGAGGGAGGAAACTTGACCGTGGTTGTTCATTCGTTCATTCATTCATTCATTCATTCATTCTTTTGGCTCCAGCGCTGCCCCCCACGTCGTGGCTCCCTGCTGCCGTCAGGCCCATCCTCCCTCCTGTGCTGCTCTCCTGACGCAGCCCCACATCCTGATGGTTGCCCTGGGCGCCTGCTGGTTTCTGTCCCATGGCGGCTGGAGAGCCCCGGTGTCAACAGAAGCAATTATACTGCAATTTGGGGCCTTTCTCACTCATCTCTCGAAAATCCCTGGTTTCAAGAGCCCACTGACTCCTTTATACCTGTACTATTGTTCTTCTTTGTAACAGTGTCTAAACAGAAAGGCCCAGAGTCTCCCACTTGAGATACAACTGACATTTCTCATTAGAATTCCTGGTTTATGTACAGTCAGTCAGTATTTGTGATGACTTCCATTAAAGTAGTCTCTTACCTACAGATTCCTAATATTGAATAAAATTAACATGTAAACACACAGTAACACGTTTCCAGCATGGTGCTGTTCATCCCTCTCTCCCAGTGATCCACAGCGGGGTTGTTGGATGCCACGGAATCCACGGGACTGTTGGTGCCGTCCTCAGAGGTTATGAGATGACCTGCTGTCACAGTAACTGCAGAGCTGGGGTGTTGACGTGGAAGGGAGTTCCAGAGCGATCCGAGCTCATCTTCAGAGGGACTCCCCTCCTGCCAGCTCGCGAGGCTCTTGTGGGGTCCCTCCTCAGGCCTGGTCCACGGAAATGTCGGGCTTTTGATGGTTCCGCCCAGACCCGGATGGAGACCGTGTGTGTGTCGGCACCTGACCTTCCGTCCTGCTCGTGGCTGTTCAATAGGATTGCATGTAGGTGGGAGAGCTTGTTGTAGAAAGGAACCAACTGCTAACGCTCAGTTTTAAGCTTCCTGTAATTTTCCTGGGCGGGTTGGTGGTGACCTGGGGAGCCGTGGCCTTCGGTCTCCATCCCGGGAATGGGTGACCAACGTCACCTCGACTGGTGCTGAAGGAGATTTGGAATTGGATCATTTTCTAGAGAACAGTATCTGTTGCGAGACAGCTCCTGGTCGCTGCCTGGCATGGTTTTGCCCTGATTTGCACATTCATTCCACTGCTTGAAACCCATTGTTGTACCAGTTCCGGATGGGGCTAAGGACCCCATGGGTGGGGTTTGCAACGGAGCCATTGGATCCTGGGGAGGAGTGTCTCCCATGTCCAGCTTGAGGGAAGCTCATTGTGGCCGACGTGCCTGGTGAGGGTGACAGAGATGGGTCACCGTGGGAGCAGTGCTCCTGGGCATCGTAGCTTGAAAACAGGTCTTCTGGATGTCGTGTGATTTTTCCATTCTTGGGCGTCGTAACTCTGGAGTGCGTGATATACAGAGCCCTTTCCTACGGAGCCGGTATCTTCACAGATGTGTGGTAAGTAGAGGGCATCATTTCTGGGGTTCGTCATTTATTTAGATGGTTTTGGTGGTATTTATGTCTACGCAGTGGCAAACAAATGCTTTATTTTTATTGTGACACGATTGTTCCTTTCAGTTTGTTTGTGTTGTACTAACATTCTAGCACAAGAAGGAAACTGAAGAAATTCTGCCCCCATCCTAACTCCTCACCACTTTTAGGATCTTTCTTATGTGTGGGCACAACTCCTTCCCCCTCCTCCTACTCATAATTGTGACCACAGTCTAGATGTCGTGGCCAGTAGAAGAAGAAGGAAGATGCTTACAGTTTTGTGTTCTGGGCTACTCTGATTTTCAAAGTTATTATTTAAAAAATTGGAAAAAAGGTGTTCCTTCATTTAACAAATATCTATTGAGCATTTACCCTAGGCAGGCGCTGTGCTAATTACTGGAGATTTTGCAGTGAATGCGGCTTCTATTCTAGGGAGGGAAACAGACAATAATCAAGATAAATAAGCAGAACTTGTAGATTATAGAACAGAAGTGCTAATGGGAGTAATGACGCAGAGGAGGAGGTGGGTGGGAGCGTCGTGGGGGCATCATGGGGGCATCTTGGGGAAGGGTTTCTGCACTGAGAGGTGATATTTGACGGGGACCAGAGGAAGCAAGGGAGCGAGTCTCGGGACACTGGGAAGCGCATTCTGGCAGAGGGAACAGCAAGTGCACAAGGAGGTGCGTGGAGTGTTCATGAAACAGCAAAGAGCTGGTATGTTGGGAGGGGGTGAGCTCAGAGGTCTGTGGCCTCAGCCAATGAAGGAAGGGCATTTGTTTTACTGGGTTTGGAGGCCATCAGAGGGTTCTGAGCAGAGGAGTGACCAGCATGTCTGATAATTCATATGGCCGCCACTATTTTTAATGCCTTTATTGTTTCCCTTCTGAAAGTCTAGATTTTAAATAATGTACTAACTCTTTAATTTACGGTTTTGTTAACTATTAGCTGTATTTTTTGATCCCCACTTGTAAGATAAAGATCTTAGCACGTCTGCCGGTCAGCTCCTCTCCAAAATTCTACTCCCCTTTTGTTGTCTGAACTTTTCATCTTGTATCATCTGTATCGATAATGTATTTTTTTTTAAAAATCACAATTTTGTGTTTAATGCTTTGTCTATAGGTTCATTCTAAAAACTGAGAACTAGTGGTCAGGTGTATCTGAGCCACGCCCTTATTACACCCTTACTCATGGACAGCAGTTGGCAGAGGGGCTGGGGGAGGGTTCCTTCAGAATGTTAGAGGCTCTGCTCTGAGGTCCTGGGAGCCAGGTTTCCACCAAGAAGTTGGAGCCATCTGATCCCTGGTCCTGGTGGTGACCCGATGCATCTCTGCAGAAGCTTTGGGGATGTTCTCATCCCTGGACATTTCTCAGGGTGAAACTTCCTCATTCACTAGGCTTGACGTTTTGTGAGTCCTGTCAACCAAGGGACTCACGTTCTTCAATTTGGGGACATTTCTTTTTATTCTGACAACTTTTTCTCTTTTGTTTTATCTTCTGGAACTCCTGTTAATCAGGTCTTGAACCTTCTGGGTTGTTTTAGTTTATCTTTTATTTTTTCTTACATTTTTTTTTCCCCTTTCTGGGATAGTTCCCTGATTTGTGTTCCTACTGTTACATATAAAATATAATTCATACTTTATATGTGGTATAAATTATATTTATATTAATGAAATATAAACTGTGTATTTAACTTTAGCAGTTTTCTTTTAAAAGGAAACTCCCATTTTCTTAATATCATGTTGACGTTTAGTGGATGAAACATCTTTTCAGCTCTCTCCAAGCACAGTGTACACACAGTTTTTGAAGTTGTCTTCTCTTTCCTGAATTAGTTTTGTGTCCTCCAGGGTCATCTTTCCTTGGTGTTTACCTTGGCCCACTTCACACCGAGTGCTTTCCTCAATGTCCAGTAGTCTTTGTCCGTTTCCATTTAAGAAGTGGTCAGTAGTCTTGTTTCGATCTTGATCAGAATAAAAAATAACCCTAAAATATGGAGACAGGGGTATCAACACTGACTGGATGTTTGATGATATTAAGGAATAAATATTATTTTTTAAGGGTGATAACCGGTATTGTAGTTAACGTTTTTTTAAAGTCATGTTTTAGAGATGAATACTGAAGTATTTAACGTGAAATTATGTAATATCTGAGATTTGCTTCTACTTGAGTGTGTGTGTGTATGTGTGTGTATATGTATATGTGTGTCTTTGTGTATCTATGTGTGTCTGTGTCTATGTATGTGTTTGTGTGTATGTGTATATGTGTGTACGTGTGTGCATGTACAGAAACACTAGAGCAGGTGAAGAGCTGTAAACATTGGTCATCAGCTCACTAGCAGGGCAAAGTCAGTGACAGCAGGTGGGTACATTCTGCAGGTCACAGCTCTGGGCAGGGTGGCCTCCACCAACCTCACCCCACCCAGGACACAACAGCTTTGTAATGTCTCACAAAGTCGACATGCATAGCATTGAACTTTTTATTAGCTTTATATTCATCATTTTTTTTTTAAAGGTAAGAAACATATTTTTATGAAGAAAAAGCAAAACATCAACAACGGTGCCCAGAATGTGACAGGCAGCCAGTACTTGTTGAACGAATACGTGAAACTATATTCATTGGTTTTGGGGGGCGATGGCTTCTTGATTTTCTTTTTTCCTGTGGGTTCTCTGTAGAAAACGCCCCACTCCCCATTTGAATTGCAAAATCCCCTCTGGGGCCTTCTAAAATGTCTTCTTTAGAAAGTACAAACTCTCTTGGGGAGAGAGATGCCTCCAGAAGTCATGTACACTGTAGTATGAATTAGGACAGCATCCTGCTTCCCCCAGGGTTCACAGGATATGCGGGAAGCTTGGAATAAGAGGAGAGCAGGAGGGCCGGCCCTGTGGCTTAGCGGTTAAGTGCGCGCTGGCGGCCTAGGTTCGGATCCTGGGCGCGCACCGGCGCACCTCTTCTCCGGCCACGCTGAGGCAGTGTCCCACATACAGCAACTAGAAGGATGTGCAACTGTGACATACAACTATCTACTGGGGCTTTGGGGAAAAAAAAAAAGGAGGAGGATTGGCAATAGATGTTAGCTCAGAGCCGGTCTTCCTCAGCAAAAAGAGGAGGATTAGCATGGATGTTAGCTCAGGGCTGATCTTCCTCACAAAAAAAAAAAAAGGAGAGCAGGAAGGGGTGCTTCGGGAGGTGGGGGGCACCCCACAAGGCGAGGTCAGTGGGACGCCTGGGAGGAGTGATGGGGCAGATAGGACTCAGTTTCCTGACTTCCTGTTTTTGCTGGGTGACTCCTGAGTAACATCAAGTATGACTCCTTGTTGCACCGGGCTGACCAAGGAGGTTGCCGAGTGGTGTCCTGGGGAAAGTGGCCGTTGGCAGATGAGGGGCCAGAGGCCTTGCCCTCCATGTGTGGGGAGACAAGGAGGGTCCGTTTGCCAGGTGCCCCCACTGCGCCCTGTATTTCTTCCTGTGGTGACCCGGCAGGTCACGAGATTGCTCCTGGGGACGGAGGGTTGGGTGTGGGGCCTGATTTTCACTGCATGCCCCTCCGCTGTTTTTGAATTTTGTGCGCTCTGCACATATACACCATTTAAAAAAAGCAATTCAATAATAAAGAGAGGAAAGAAAACAAAAGAGGTTTGTGTCCTTCATATGCATCCACCTGAGATTTCCTGCACGTCTACTGTGCGCTGGACACCCGGGACAGGGCTGAGCAGAGCAAAGGCACCTCCTGCCCTCGTGGGCAAACGGGCTGGTGCTGGCCTCAGACCCTGTGGGGTCGACCTCTGGGCTCTGGAACCTGGAAGGGTCACCTAGAGCGTCAATGAGCAGGAGACCCTGGCGCCAGGGCCCTGTGGCTGGCAGAGCTGTCCCAGGGGGAGCTGGACATGGAGATGCCTGTGAAGTCCAGGGGAGAGGGCACCGGGGCCTGCCTGCTCCACCGAGTGCCCAGGGTGGGGGCTGGAGGGGTGGGGTGGGGCGAGGCTGCCCACCTGCCTGGAGGGATCCTCCCAGGGGAGCCCTGGAGGACGCTGGAGGGAGGGGGGTCGGGCAGGGCCCCGAGGCGAGGGGCTTGGCCCCAGAGGAGCTCCAGGTCCCCTTGCCCTCGCGGGGCCCCCCGACCTTGCCTGTGACGGGACAGACTGGGATTTGTCAGATGGCCACTCCTCTTACCTCCTTTCCCGTGTCTCCCCCAGGAAGAAAACAGACAGCTCCTGGCTCAGCAGAAGGCAGCCTCCCAGTCTGACTCGCACGATGAGGAGGTCTCACCGACCCCCCCGAACCCCGTGGTGAAGGCCCGCCGCCGCCGTGGGGGCGTGAGCGCCGAGGTGTACACGGAGGAGGATGCCGTGTCCTACGTGAGGAAGGTGGGCCCAGCCCCAGGCCTCAGCCTGGACCCCCCCACCCTGGACCGCGGCCTCCCTTCTGGTCAGAGAGGGGCGGTGATTAACATTGTGGTCGTGCTGGTGCAAGGTCAGCATGTGTCTGCCTGAGGGCCCTTGTGAGGGGCCCCCACCCCAGGCCGTGTCGTCATCCCCACAGGCTCAGGGAAGGGATGGGACGCCCAGGCCTGGGGTGTCACATAGGAGCCGGTGTTCCAGGCCTCGTGGCGCCCGTCTCCTGGGCTTCGACCTTTGAGGCTGGACCCCGACCTCAGAGCCTCCTCTGACCCTCAACATCATGACTCTGTCCTCCAACCCTACCCCCTGCCACTCCGAGCGTGGTGCACCTCCTTCAGGACACCTTCTCGAGTGCGAGCACTTATGGGGGCCTGTGCACCCCGCCAGTGTGTGGGACCCACCTCGGAACCCCGCCCTTGGACATAGGGCCTGTCATTTCCTTCTTATGTGTTTCCACACTCAGCTTTATTTCTTTTGCATTTTTAGTTTTTGACCTATCTTTAAAAATTTTTTTTTAAAAATTGTGGCAAAATAAGCATAACGTAAAATTTACCCTCTGTGTTAGTGGGCTCGGGCTGCTGTAACAGAACACCACAGCCCAGGCGGCTTAAACAACAGAAGTTTATTCTCTCACGGTCTGGAGGCTGGACATCCGAGATCCAGGTGCCGTCAGGACTGGTCCCTGGTGAGGACGCTCCTCCCTGCTGGCCGATGGCTGCCCCCTCGCTGTGTCTGCACGTGGCGAGGAGAGAGAGACAGAGCTCTCTGGAGTCTCTTCTTATCAGGGCACTGACCCCGTCCCGGGGGCCGCACCCTCGTGGCCTCATCTAACCCTAATCACCTCCTGAGGGCCCCACTTGTGAACACTGTCGCACTGGAGGTTAGGGCTTCAACGCCTACATTTAGGGGACAGTTCAGTCCTTAGCATCTCCTTAGTCGTAGTTGGGGTGCAGTTCAGGGGCATTAAGCTCATTCGCATTGTTGTGCAGCTGTCTCCACCATCCATCCCCAGAACTCTTTCCATTTTGCAAATCTGAGACTCGGTCCCTGTAAACCACGAACTCCCACCCTCTCCTTAGTACTTAATACTTTTATAATCAGAGAAAAAAAAGCAAGTAAAGTGTTTAAAAATCTACTAGGTCCCTTCACTTCTATAGTCTTCCTCCCCCAAACCCAGAACCCCACTGTAACCACAGGAAAATCCCCAGACAAGCCCCAATGGAGGGACATTCTGCAGAATAGCTGACCAGCGCTCCTCAAACCTGTCCAGGTCGTCAAAGCAAGGGGAGTCCAAGACAATGTCACAGCCCAGAGGGACTGAGGGGACAGGATGGCTGTGTGAGACCTGGATGGGATCCGGGCAGAACAGGGTGATGGGGTGCAACTGAGGACTTGTGAGGGGGTGTGGGGTTCCACGGCTGGCTCCCTAGTTGTGACACCTGGACTGGGGTAATTAGGATGTTAACCGTGTGGGAAACTGGCTGCAGAGTGCAGGCTCCATCTTGCCTGCCTTGCCAACTTCTCTGTAAACCTAAAGTGTTCTAAAGTGAAAAGATTGTCTTTTAAAATGTCTGTTAGAAGTGGAGTGGCTTTTTAGGGGGCTTCGGGCCTGTCCCTCGGAGATCTCTTGATAAAAGTCCCCTGGTGTTAGACGTGGTGCACATGCATGCTGGGAGCCTGACGTCGCCCCCCCTGCCTGGCAGAGATTTCTGGGCAGCTGAGCACGCAGTGGGGGTCGTGTGACGGCCCAGATAGCCTTCCCTGCCGTGTCTCTTGTTTTAAGGGAGAAACCTGGCATGTGAGAGGGGAGCGTTTTCCTCATTCTGTGATTAACTCCTCAGACACCCGCTGAACGCTCTTGCCCAGCAGGTGCTGTGTTGACCGTGAGCAGAAGTCTTTTCCTCACTCCTGGTCAAACAAGTTTTTTTATTACTAAAAAAAAAAAGCCAGTGAAATAAAGAAATTGACATAAGACATAATAATCCAGGGGACTGGAGGTCTTCTATCTAGCATGTTGTAGGAGGCTCTGAAGCCCACCAGAGCCAATCCACCAAGACCCCAAATTCTAGACAGAACTTAAGCCACCTCTCAGGTCACTCTGGGTTCCTTGTCTTGTCTTTATTTTATTTTTTAAATTAAAAAAAAGTTGTACATACACATAATGTTTCAAGTTGTCTATCTTTAGCACCACCTGATAACAAGTTGAAAGTGGAACAGGTTGATTTCGAGCCACATCACAACATCTCTTGGTCCAGCGGGTGCCTGGAAAGGCCAGCCCTTGTTCCAGGCCCGGGCTCTGACCCCTGGGGACGCCCAGAAGTCTAACTCTTGGCTTCCGCTGCAGGTCATCCCCAAGGACTATAAGACCATGACGGCGCTGGCTAAAGCCATCTCCAAGAATGTGCTGTTTGCTCACCTGGACGACAACGAGAGAAGGTAGGGACCAGGGGGGCCCGGCAGGACCCTCAGCCCGTCCCGGGGCCTCGCTGGTCACGGCCCGTGAGTTCTGGTGACGGCCAGCTTGAGGGGACGCGTGGGCTCACAGAGCAGGGCGGCTTCCAGAAATAAAGTGCTGTATGCACCTGGGCTGGCCTCCGCAAATACTGGGTCACTATCCGAAGGTCCCACAACCAACCTTGTCCTAGAAAGACTCCTGCGGGCCTCCTTTGCCCAGGTCTCTGTGGGCCTAATTTTCTGGCATCTTCTACGTGCAGGGATCCACCTTGTCTGCACTGAGCTCACTGCCTCGTGGGGAGATGGGGCTGGAACACATGTCCGAGGAGCTCAGGGTCTCGAGGAAGAGTGGCTGGGCCGGGAGGTGACGGTGAGCACGGCCTAGAAGGGCCTTGGGTGTAGAGGAGCTCTGAGTTGTGAATGGGCTCGGATGTGACTGGAATTGTGACTGTGTAAATAACTGGAAAAGTTGGAAATTTTTTATAAGACAAAAAGCAAAAATGTCCCCTGTCAGCTGACTCCAGAGATAATTATTGAGAATATTTTGGGGCAGCGCTTAAGGATTTATTTTATGCACGTATCCTAATTCAATATCGTCATGAAAATGGAATCACATTCTACACGGTTTTGTCACACTTCAGAGGTCATGAACATCTCTCTTTGTCAGTAAAGACTTTTTAGTGGTTTGTAGTGTCCATTTCTATGGAATTGCTGTGACTAATTACTTTCCTACTGTGGCTGTTTGCATTTTTTTAGGATGAACAACATTTTAATGACATGACCATCCTGGTACCCTCTTCCTTGAATACTTGTCTGTTTCTTTCTTTAAGATAAATTCCTTGACATGGATTGAAGGGTGGATAATGTTGAAAAAATTCTCTTTTTTTTTCATTTTTGGCAAATTATAATTCTTCCTTAGATCAACTGAGCACATTTTGATAACAGTCCTGTACAAAATCCAAATGACACACAAACATACAAAATAAAAAGAGAAAGTCTCTCTGTGTCCTCTCCCCCTCCCTCCAGTGACCACCAGCTATGGTCTGGGGTGATCCTTCCTGGCCACCGTCTGGGTGTTAATATGTGCATCGCATGTCACCACCTGGGAAACCCGAGGCGGAGTACGCCGTCCATCGTGTTCTCTGAGGCGCCCCTTTCCTCGTAACCGTAGGTCCGTGCGAGTGCCAGTCGTTGTTGGCGTCTGGACAGCCCTTGAGAAGATGAGTCAGTCTGTCCACCTGTCCTTTCCCCAGGGTCACTTGGGAGGCTTCTAATTTTGTGATGTGACCGTGTCGCAGCGAACAGTAAAGACCAGCGTCCATGTGGAATGGGTTCCCGGCAGCAGAGGAGCCGGGCCAGGGAGGTACTGTGACATCCTTGACAGGTGTCGGCGTGTGCGTTTTTAAAGGCTTTTGATACGTTGTGCTGGCCGGTCACCAAGAGGCTGCAAGGGCGTCCAGAGGACTTGTGTTTAGGGCTTTGGTGGATGTCCCTTCCTTGCCCACAGCATGTGGCCAGTTCAGGAGGTCCCCAAGTCATGCTGGGATGATGGCTGCTTCTGAGGTGGAGCGCGGCCGGAGCGCCCGTGTTCCAGGCTGTGTCTGTGATGGAAGCACATGGGGGCTGGGCCGGGGTGGCCAGTTCCCAGTCTTGGGTCACCCTGTGGTGCCCTCTCCCTGGGCCAGTTGGCCTTGTCCACTGTTCTCTCTGGTGCCAGCAGACGCTCCGTGTGCATGTGACTGGATCCATGAAGGTGACGCGCACAGGACACTTGGTCATCACTCCTGTCTCCCTCTCAGCTTCCTCTCACCCTGAATGCCCTGGGTGTGATTGTTCTATTTTACATTTGCGTAGAGAAGGTGTCATTTCTCTGATTACTGGTGAGGCCACATGTTTTTCACAGTTGGTGGGCTTCCTTGGAAGTTTCTGAGCAGACTGGTGGCTTGGACTCTTCTGCTCAGAGAGAAGGGTTTGGGCTCAGAATTAAAAATTCTTTTGAGCCAGGTCCACCCAGAGGTCTGATGGGGGCTGGTGGTGAGCACCCCTCACGGCGGGTGTCCGGGCCCTGGTGAGGGTGAAGGTGGTAGACCCCCCAAAGATGCCCGTGACCCAACCGCTGGAACGTGGGAATGTCACCTTATGTGGCATGAGAGGGGTTTGCAGAGGTGAAGAAATTAAGGATCTCCACATGGGGAGGGAAGCTGGAGGTGGCGGGAAGGATCCTTCCCCAGAGCCTCTGAAGGTGTGGCCCTGCCCGTGGCTCGATTTCCACCTGCTCATCGTAATTTTTCTACGCTTTTGGCCTCCAGAACTGTGAGACAATACCCATCTGTTGTTTTAAGCCCTCGCACCGGAGGTGTCCACCTGGCTGCTATGTCCTCAGTCACCAGGTGGAACAGATGACTCAAGTGTTGTATCTACTTTGACTTGAATGTAGACATCAATTTACACCGTAATTTAAATTTAAATCCAGTTTTTGAATGGGCGGTGCGTTCACATGGTTCAAAATGGAAACCAGAGGGAAAGGCCGGCTGTTTGGAGTCTGCCCCAGGGCCCTGGCTTATCCCTGGGTGCCCTGTGGCTCCCTTTCTGCAGACAGACTCTCCCGGCCCTCAGGCAGGAGGTCACCTGTTCCTGGCCGGTGGCCACACAGGCCACCATCCATTCTTCACCCAGTTTCAGGTCCTCAGGGAAGGGGTAGCAACTGACCCTGGTCCATTGGGGCCCTGCCGACACACACTTTGGTGCCCGCTTGAGGGAGGAGGTGCCCTCTGGTTGGACAGACACAGTGGGCACACACGGGTGCCTGGGCAACATGGGGTGGATTTCGGCACCAGGCCCGACAAGCATCCCGATGTGCGTGGGTCCTGGTCCCATTGTTTGTAGCCAGGAGGCAGGTCACTCACCCGGGACAGGGCCACCTAGGAGCCTGGGGAGGGAGTTCCTGGGGGGTGATTTGGGCAGTCACCCCAAAAGCCGGCTACTCTGCTTGGAAGATTAATTTTGATCTCTGGGCCCTGGTTTCCTGGTCTGTCCAGTGGGATGTTGATCTGCATTCATCTCTTCCAGGAATGGCCACAGGACCAGAACTCAGTGTGTGTGCCTGGGCTCATCATTGTTATTTATGGCAACATGATGGCAGTCACCCAGATGAACCGTTTCTTGCTCAAGTGTCCCCAGATGCAAGAGCAGCACGGCGGGTCAAGTATGGCTTTGTGGCTCAAGGCGGCTGGAGCTCCTGGCACCCTGCCGGCCATGCTGAGGTCAGCGGGGCTGAGCAGTGATCCGGTCCCAGGGCTGGGTGAGGGTGACATGAGATACTAGTGTCACTGTCAGCCCTGTGCCAGCGCCTCTCCGGCACCTGTTCTTATTGTTGCCATTAGAAATCCCTAATTGATTTTATTTGATCAGGGGTGTCGAGTAATTGATGGAGTGTTCATCGCTGACCTGATAAAATCGATCGTGGGAGCAGTGGAATTTGACAGACTGAGTACACCCTGTGTTTATTCATTCGGTTCAACAGGATTCAGTACAATACTGAGTGTTTCCTGTGTGCGGGGTCTGTGCCGGGTGGCGCGAGCAGAGTGGAGGAGAAAACCAGGTTCCTGCCCTCGTGGGGCTGGCCTCCTAGGGGAGGAGGTGTCCGTCTGGTAAACACATAAATATTTGGAGGTGGTGGCTGGGAGGGTCACCAGGGCAGGCCTGTGTTTTATAAAACGGGACGACCTTCCCCAGGGTGGGCAGAAAGGTGGTAACGGATGGGGAGCCAGCGAGGCCTCACCAGGCCAGGGCGAGGCTGGGGCAGAGGCCGTGAGCGGGAAGCGTTGGTGAACTCCTGGTTGGGGCTGCGTTAGTCACGGTAGCAGGGACCTGTGACGTGCCTGCTGTGTCCCAGGCGCCGTGCGGGGTGCTGGGGTGACAGGGAGCACTTCAGGGCTGGGGAGGAGCTGGACGTCCCAGAATTACTCTGGGATTCACCTAAGTGTCTTCTTGTTTCTGAGGTGTGTCTTTGGAGGTCACACTTCCCCGTCTGTCCAGTTCCTTCCTCTTGCAGCAGCCACCCTGAGAGGCGGACATGGGTAACGGGGCATCCCGAACTCTCCCTCCAGAGGCAGCCCCAGATCTTAAAGCCACTACTTTGTGCTCCTCAGCCACGTCCTTCTTCAGAATCTGAAGTCTGATGAAGGTCAGAGGGACCGAGGAGCTGGGGGCTTCTGTGTTCACAGAGGCCTCGGCTTGTCACTGCCTCGGTCTGGGTCATTTCCACAGATGTGCAAGGGCCGGAACCAGCCCCCTGGTCTGGGCTGGCTGCAGGGGGACTGCGCCTTGGGGAGGGGGACGATGAAACGGGGTTTCGTGAAGTCGTCGTGCTGTCTCGTTGATGCCGCCTACTAGCTCTCCCTCAGTGCGCGTTTACACGCAAAACCTGAAAAACAACACACAGGCCTGCTCCACCGCCTGCTCTCTCTTTTTTGTTTCAATTGTGGCAAATATACATAACATAAAATGTGCCGTTTTAACCTTTTGTCAGTGTGCCATTCAGCAGCGTTAAGCACATTCATAGAGTTGTGCAACCATCACCACTCTTTATTTCCAAAATTTTTCATCACCCTGAATGGAAACCCTGACCCTGTTAAGCAGTCACTCCCCATCCCCCGACCCCAGCTCCTGCTCACCTCTAATCTACTTTCAGTCTCTGGGGATTTGCCGATTCTAGGTATTTTATGTACAGGGACTCATACAATATTCGACCTTTGTGACTGGCTTCTTTCACTCACCATAATGTTTTCAAGGTTCATCTGTGTTGTAGCAGGTGTCAGAACTTCATTCCTTTTTAAAGGGTGAGTAATATTCTGTTATGGGGATATACCTCAATTTGGGTATCCGTTTATTGGTTAATGGACACTTGGGTTGTTTCCACCTCTTGGTCATTGTGAATAGAGCTGCTGTGCATGTGGGTGCTTGAGTCTTTAGGGGCATGTACCTAGGAGTGGAATCACTGGGTCATATGGTAATTCCATGTGTAACTTTTTGAGAAACTGCCAGACTCAACTTCTATTTTGGTCTCACTGAACATCGAGCCTCCCTTCTCTGTGGAGCCCAGGTGCCCCCTCCGTGGCAGCTGTGTTTAAGCCAAACTCCTCACAGCCTTTCAGGGCCCCTTCCCCATCCCCAAGCACTAGCTGGTTCAGTAAAGCTCCAAGTTTAGGGCCAGCCTGGTCCGAGTGTGAGCTGCTGGCATGTGAGCTGTACGTGTCCAGGAAGTGTCTGTGATGGGGTCCTGTGCCCTTGGTCTGAAGTTTCCAGAACCACATGGCACCCTCTCCCTCGGACTTTTCTGGATCTGAGAGCCAGGAGGACGAGAAGTGGAGGAAGCAGATGGTCGGACTGAAAATTGCTCTTTGCGCTGCTGGCCTGGAAAGAAAGCTTTCATGCAGGGCGTGTGTGTCTGTTTCAGGTCTTTTGTTTTGCACGTAGGAAAACTCACTTTCCATGTTGAAACCCCAAGGGGCTCCTTTTTCTGGCCACAGCCTCTAAAGAAACAAGCCGATGGTTCAGGAAGCAGGTTCCAGAGGGAGTGGGCAGGACAGACATTGTCTCTTGACCTTTCCTGTGATGTCTCCCCTGCATGGCATCCAAATACTCTGCTTTTTCCAGTTTACTAGGAGCTGGGCTTAGCAGCGTTGTCTCGGCCCGGCTGTGGTTTGGCGAGTGCAGTACAATTCTTTCCAAGTTTGCCAGGCACCTGGGATGCCCCAATGTACAGGCTGCGGGCTGCACCCTCGGTTCTTGCATAGGCAGGGTAAAGCAGAGTATTCCTTTGCAAGTAAATCCACTTGTGGGGTGAGCACAGCTTTCTGCTTAATGACCCCTCCTGCTAAATCCAGGCTTAAGACAAATAACCCCACTGTCACGGGCAGGGTGGTTTTGCTCCTGTCGGTTTATAACAGTGTCTTTCCTAGAAGGTATTTTTAGTTTTTGTGCAGACACTTAAGCGTGGAAAGAGGTGAAGGTTATGTTTAAGTTCATGTCTTTATAAGAAGATAATGCAACACAGCTGTGAGAGAAGGCCACGGACCCTCCAGACTCTGTGCTCTTTCTCCCAGGACAGTGCATTTCTAGTTGGCATGTATCAAAGGCTTTCTCTGGGCCCGAGTTGACACTGTGGAGCCTCAGTTTTCCCTCTGTAGATAAAAAGGAGTGTCCCTTGCCCACGGCCACGCCACTTGTCAGAGCAGAGCCAGGGTCCTGACATGAATCTCTGGGGCCCGAGAGCCCATGTTCTCCTCCCCCCTCCCACCCTGTGATGAGAGGTCACAGGCACCTGTGAGGGAAGGAAGATGGAGAGTGGGTGATCTAGGCATAGTTACGGTGTGTGGGGTCCCGGTGTCCTGGGGTAAGCTGGGCTGCAGGGAGCTGGCTCTGGCTCGGTGGGTCTTGGGAGCAAGAGAGAGAGAGAGAGGGCCAGGAGAACCCTGAACACAGTATTGGGCTGGAGTGACCTCACACACACGCACACTCACACACACAGGTGCACAGGTAGGAGGAGACAGTTGCATCATGTGATTTACAAGTTGTATAATGACACTCTTTGGGCCTCAGTTTCCTCAGGTGTCAAATGATGGTGATAAAACCTACTTTGGGGTTGCTGTGAGGATGGAATGGGATAATGTCCACGGGTGTATCATCACCACCATCATCATCGCCACCAACACCATCATCGTCATCACCATCATCATCACCACCATCATCACCGTCATCACCATCACCACCATCACCACCACCGCCACCATCATCCCCATCATCACTGTCGTCACCATCACTGTCATCATCACCATCACCATCACCATCACTGTCACCACCATCATCACCATCTCCATCATCATCATCACTGTCATCACCACCACCATCACCATCAGCACTCTCACCATCATCGTCATCATCACCATCACCATCATTATCATCATCATCATCATCACTATCACCACCATCATCACCATCACCATCATCATCACCATCATCACCACTATCATCATCACCATCACTGCCATCAGCACTGTCACCATCACTGTCACCACCATCATCATCATCTCCATCATCATCATCATCACTGTCATCACCACCACCATCATCACCATCACCACCCTCACCATCATCGTCATCATCACCATCATCATCATTATCATCATCATCGCTATCACCACCATCAGCACCATCACCATCATCACCATCTCCATCACCGTCATCATCACCAACACCATCACTGCCATCAGCACCATCACCATCATCACCATCATCATCACCATCATCATCATCATTATCACCATCACTGTCTCCATCTCTGTCATTATCACCACCATCAGCACCATCACCATCGGCACCACCATCATCACCACCACCATCATCACTACCTCCATCATTATCACCATCACCACCATCATCACTGTCTCCATCATTATCATCATCATCATCACCATCATCACCATCACCATCATCACCATCACCACCATCAGCACCATCACTACCATCAGCACTGTCACCATCACCACCATCACCATTACTACCATCATCATCGCTATCATAGTCATCTTCATCATCATCTTTCTGGCTGTTTGGCTGTGTAGACGGTGGGCTGAGTCAGTGGGCATCTCCCTGGATACAACTTTGCCTGTCTGATGCTGACCCAGATGTCCCCATGGACCCCACAGCCAGGCATCACTGCCCCTCAGTGCTCAGTGTGAGGAAGGGGCTGGTGTGGGCCCAAGGCCACTCCACAGTGTCGTTCTGTGCTCCATCCTGGGCCTGGGGTAAGTAAGCAGGCTGCTGTGGGCCTCATGACACAGCGGGAGGGACTGTGGGAGGCCAGCCTGTCCCCCGGCCTCAGTGTACAGAAGAGAGTTTTCAGGCCCAGTGAGGAGAGGGCTCTTGCCCCTTGCTCCAGGCCAGGCAGCAAGTGTCAGAGCTGGGGCTGGAGCAGGGTGCCCTCCTGCCCTGGGCCGGCCCCGTCATAGCCCCTCTGCAGAGTTGAGTTACTCTCCGTGAGGGTCCCAGGGGAGGCAACGAGTGCAGCCTCCTCGCGTGGTATCAGCTCCTGTGAGCAAAGGCAGATCCTGTGTCCTTCCTGGGGGCACTGGGGGCAGTTCCTCTCTGGTCAGGGATCTGAACAGTCTCAGAAGGCAGCCCTACAGGGTGCTCCAGAGCCCTGGGATGTGCCATGAATCCCGGCCTGGCTCCCGAGGGTGCGTCCCAGGCCTGGGGGAGGGAGGTAGGAGCCCTTGGGTCTGGTCAGGTCCCTTCCTGGCTCGCCCCGACCAGGGTGCCTGGAGACAGAGCATTCTTGCGCCCCTGGGAGCCGACAGGTGTGATAACGAGGAGGCACTGCGTGTGAGTGGCTCAGGCGGTCTGGGCAGTGCACTGTGCGTGGGGGCTCGGCTGGGGCCTCATTACCAGAGCTGCCAGACGGGCAGGCGAGGGCATCTCCCCCTGGGGTGGCTTCCTGGCAGTAGCTCCCGCTCTCTGCAGCTCTAATGAGAACAGGCCTCCGGCTGGAGCGCGCACTGCTGGCCCGCACAGCTGTCTCCTGTTATCTGTTGCCGTCTCTCTTCCTTCCACCTGCGTATCTCTGCAGCCTGTTTTCCCACAAATTGGCTTGGGTCCCCAGGTGATGGGAAAAACATGCCCGTCACTGTCTGCCGAGTCTGCCCGCAGCCTGAGGGGATGGTCTCTGCTCCTCCCAGCCGAGTTGGCCCTTCCCTGCAGTGTGGCTCTGGCTTTGGGACTTGCTGCTCCACTTTTGGGCAACACTGGAAAACAAAATTAGCATTTTGGAAAATGCAGGGCCTCATCCGAGGAGATGGTTAATGGCTTGAACATGGAGAGAATTGGGTTTTCATTTGCACAGCGCCAGGCTCGCTCGTGGGCCACGTGAACCCAGCAGGATTTAGAAGCTACATTCAGTGGGAGGATGAAGTCTGGGACTCTGGAGGTTGCATCACGTGACATGTTCTGAGCCGGTCCCTGGACCTCCGGCCTCATATCTTGTTAGAATAGTGCAGGCTGCAATTGTCATGGTGCCATTGGGCGGATGACACACAGAGAGGTTAAGCAAGCTGCCCAGGGCCACCCAGCTAGGACTGGGAGAAGCTTTGGACCCTGACTGGGATAAGCCTGCACGGGGCCGACTGGCCTCCCCGCCACCTTGCACTGCCCAGCTCATTAACCTTCTGGGGAAAGGCAACAAGCTTTTTAAGAGAAATAATTTCCCACGTGCCCAGAATTTTCTGGTTTGTAGCAAGTCCTGTGGTTCTGGAAGTTGGACTTTGGTGCAGTCTCGGTTCCCTGTGGAGCCTTCGTTGGGAAAGATGGCTGGGCCTGCATGATCCCGGAGCCCAGACATAGCTGCAGCACAGCCGTCTGATCCGGGATCTGGGAGGACGACCTTGGGCTCTTCCCCGGGGGCAGCCACCTGGGGCCTGCAGTGGATCTTGCCTGTGGTCCTGGTTCTTTGGCGCCCTAATGTGTCAAAACCTCTAGAACTTGGTGGGGTGCGGTCTGGGATGCTGCAGGCCCCCCATCCCCACTTTCTTACACTCAGTGGTTCACCTGTTTATGTCACCTGACAAGCCCCTGTGGGCAGGTGATCTGAGATGCCAGAGGACTTCCTGCACCCATTATGTGGTTGGGGACACTGAGGCCCAGAGGAGGTGTGGGACGGCCCCGCTGTCCTATTGCTTGTGGGCAGGAAGTGGGGCCGTTTCTTCAGAAAGGAGAATATCCCCAGGAACCAGGGTCCTGGAGGGATGCACAGCAAGATGCCCCTGATGGTGGGCTATCCCTGCACCCTCCCCCCACGGGGGTGACGTGGCCCCAGGAAGGAGGGACACGTTGGCCTTCAGACCCCATGGGCGCCTTGGGTCCTGGCTTGGCCCTGTTCTTGAGCTGCGGTCACTAAAAATAGGTGAGTTGCCTGTCAGCTGGGGTGTGAGGAATTCACCAGCTGGTGGGTGGTCGGGGAGGCCATAGGAAGAGGCAGGTTGAAGGGGAGGTGGCCCCAGAGGAGGGTTGTCGTCACCCACGCTTGTCCCCATCTCCATGGGGGCCCACCCAGCATCTCGGAGACGTGGGTAAGCCTGCTCCCATTTGTCAGGTGGGGAAACTGAGGCTCAGAGAAGTCAGGTGTGTGGCCCAAGGTCACACGGGTTCCTGGGGACAGCATCGGTCTTCTTGAGATGACGTCTGCACACCCCACAGCTCCTACGCGTCTGTAATGTAACTCTGGGTGACACTCGCCCACTCTGCTTCAGAGCCAGGCACTCAGCTGAGAGCTTTGGGTCTCTCCCGACCTCATGGCGACTTTGCGAGAGAGAGTGACGAGGTCACCCTACTGTCCGGGTAAGGGCACAGCCACTTGCCCAGGGTCCCACAGTTAGTGACCAAACCGGAATGTGGACCCTGGTTGAAGCTCTGTGCTGTATGTGTCCGTGTAGCCTTCAGAACCCTGGGACACAGCTGTCCCTCCTCTCCCGTTGAGAGCCCTTCCCAGTAGGAACCAGTATTTAAAGAGTGAACGGTCCTTCCCTGGGACAGGGTTGTCCCATGGGCATCTGTTAGGTGCTGTGGGGTCTCAGAGAGGAAAGGACCCGTTCTCCCTTGGGTTGGGGGTGCTTGATTACCAGAACCAGTGATCTTTGAGCCAGGTCTTCAAGGATGGGCAGGAGGGCGGGGCATTCGAGCCGAGGGAACAGCGTGAGCAAGTGGAGGGAACAGTGGGGGAAAGTGGAGAGAACAGCAGGGGTAGAGGACGGAGGTGCCAGAGTAGATGCTGACGTCTGCTGGAACCCGAGGTGTGGCTGGTGGAGCAAGTGAGGCCGGTGAGTTAATTCAGGCTGGGGCCACATGCTCAGTGGGAAGCCATTGTTTTTTTAAAAAAGAAAAGTACAAAGAAGGAACCAGAAAGGCTGTGGTGTGGACAGTTTCTGGTGTGTTCTTCCCAGACATGGTCTCATGTTGGCCCCCAAAGCTGGGTCTTATCCCTTTCACAGATGTCTGTGCACTTGGGATGAAGGGGCTGGCTCACATTTGAAAGATGAGTCACAAAGGTGGCCCTGCCCTCCGCTGGTGGGCAGCGTGTGTGTCCTCGTGTCTGCTCCTTCTCGCCCTCCCAGCCCACGCGGCCGTCTGACGGGGGAAATGACATGTCAAGGTCAGGGCTTGTCCCTGTGTGGTCACATGGGCTCCGTGCTCAGAAGGACCCTGCTCTGGGTTTCACGCTCTGCCATCCTGAAATCAGTCATCTTGGAACAAGGGCCCCACATGGTCCTTTTGTGGGAGGCCCTGCAGAGGACACCGCCGGTCCTGCTGCGAGCATTTTAATGGCTGTCGATGCGAAGGAGGGTGAGCTGCCGTCCACGGGTCCGCCAGTGCTGTCCACCGGTCTTCTGTATTTATTTTTGTGCAAGTTGCCTGACTTATCCTTCACTCATTTCTTTCTTCAGTTCACTTCTATTTTTTCTTATTGATTTGCTTGAGTTTTTTGTAAATTAACACAACCAGGCGGTCGATGATGAAACGTATAGCACGTGTGTTTTCCCACTTGGTCGTTGGTCTTGAAAGGGTGAAATTCTTTTGTCATAGGGAAGTTTTAATTTTTTGATTTTTTTCCCATATTGCAGTAAAACTTATATAACACAAAATTGACCATTTTAGCCATTTTTTTTTGTGTGTGTGTGAGGAAGACCAGCCCTGAGCTAACATCCACTGCCGATCCTCCTCTTTTTGCTGAGGAAGACGGGCCCTGGGCTAAAATCCATGCCCATCTTCCTCTACTTTATATGGGACACCGCCACAGCATAGCTTGACAAGCAGTGCATTGGTGCGCACCTGGGATCCGAACCTGTGAACCCCGGGCTGCTGGAGTGGAGTGCGTGCACTTAATGGCTATTCCACTGGGCCAGCCCCATTTTAGCCATTTTTAAGTGCAAAGTTCAGTGGCATTAAGCTTATTCACGTTGTTGTGCACCATCACCACCATCCATCTCCAGAACTTTTCATCTTCCCAAACTGAAACTCTGTCCCCATTAAACACTGACTCCCTCCCCCAGCCCTTGGCACCCACCATCCTACTTTCTATGAATTTGATGACTCCAGGAGCCTCATACAAGTGGGATCACACAGTATTTGTCCTTCTGTGACTGGCTTATTTCCCTCAGAATAATATCCTCAAGGTCTGTCCATGTGGTAGCAGGTGTCAGAATCTCCTTCCTTTTCAATGCTGAATAATATTCCATTGTCTGGCTGGACCACACTTTACCTATTCATCTGTTGATGAACAAGTTTTAATTTTTCTGTTGCCAGATTTATCAATCCCAAGCTTTATGGCTTCTAGTGTTCTTCTCAGGAGGGCCCTCTATACTCTAAGACGATAAAGGCAATAAATAAAGACACTCATGATCTTTTCTAGAACCTTCTTGGCTTATTTCTTTCTTTCTCTCAATGATTAAATCTTTGATCCATCAGGAATTTTATTTTGGTTTAAGGACATGTAAATCCAGTTTAATTCCTTTCCAGCAGCCAGTTGTGCCGACACTGCTCACTGACTTGAACAAGATTCTCACCTCCTGACCTGAGTTGCCTCCTTGAAAACCTGAGTTCCTGCGTGTCTAGGGTCCAGTCAGGACTCTGCTCTGTTCATTGGACATGCAGGAAGGGGAGGGCTGAGGTGCAGGGTTGTGTTTTCTCTCCCGGAGGAGCACACAGGCCCAGACACAAGAAGGGGCGGTGGCCTTTCTCTGGGTGAGAGCCAGCGCCAGCCTGGGGGCCAGGTAGGGATGCTGGGAGCTCTGGAGGGGTGGGCCCAGGACTCAGCAGTTGCTGGGGGGCTGCATGGGTTGCCATGAGGATGTGGGGGTGTCCAGGAAAGTGCCCTTGGTTTCTGTCATGGGTGCCCACTGGGCTGTGGAGGGAGCACGGGCGTGGGGACTCAGGCTGGACCTGCTGAGGTGGGGCGTGGATGACTTCCCAGAGGTGTGTGTGTGGTGTATGTGTGTATTGTGTGGTGTGTGTGTGTATTGTGTGGTGTGTGATGTGTGAGTGTGGAATGTGTGAATGTGTGTGGTGTGTGTGGTATGTGAGTGTGTGCTGTATATGTAGTGTGTGTGGTGTATGTGGAGTGTGTGTGAATGTGAGTGTGTGCGGTATGTGTGTGCATATGTGGTGTGCACGTGTGGTGTGTGGTGTGTGTGTAGTGTGTGCGTGCATGTTTGTGGTGTATATGTGTGGTGTGGGTGCATGTGTGTGTGGCGTGTGAGTGTGTGTGATGTGTTTGAATGAAGGTCTGTGATGTGTGTGTGGTGTGTGGTGCATGCATGTGTGTATGTGTGTTTCTTACTACCAGAGAACTTTCTATTCGCCTGGCGTGATGAAAAGCATTTTGGTGATTCTTTGTTAGGTTAAATATGACTGCAAGATACTATTTTTACAAGAGTCTTCTATGGTGGACAATTTCTGAGTCCACAAGAGAAGAGAGTAATGTAATGAACCAGCCGGCTCAGCAATACCAGTTCTCGTTCAACCTGGTTTCATCTTTCTTCCACCCACTCCCCCCTGGACTATTTGAAGCAAACCCCAGCCACCAGATAACTTCATCTGTCCATATTCCGGTATAGGACGCTAATTTGTAATCCAGTTCCTTGTCTTCATGGTCACCCCACATTGGATTCGCAGGTTCCGGGCGGCGTGTTTCTCATCTGAAGATCATGCATGGAGCTGCCGCCTGCAGTTTGTGTTTCTGAAATGGGTCCGGCCTATCGTGTTTGCATTCCTTTCTGCATTCTATTGGCAGCCTCACGAGGCGAGGCAGGTCCCTTTTTGTGGCTGGCACTGCTCAAGGGCACAGGTGGGAATCACACAGTGCCCTGTGAGGAGATCGAGACCGTGAAAAGAGAGGACCCTCTGGAACCTAGACAATCCGTGATTTTCTTCTTGTTTTTCACGTCGTCACTGACGCTTCAACCTTCCCTGCGTTGCATCTTGTGAGGTGGCAGCTGGTTCTTGCTTGTCCTTCAGAAAAAGCAACAGTTGCTAAGAGTCGGGCAAACAAAGATGTGCTTTGACTCCCAGAGACAGCTGTAGGAGGACACGCCACGTACAGTCAGCTGCTAAATCCGAATCTTCAGACCGCCTGGAGCGGGACTCTTTAACCCTTTGGTGCCACTGGGCACTTCCTCTCTCCTTGTCCACCCCGCCCTGTAACTTATTTTTTATGGGAAGAAAATGCTTTCTTCCTTCTTGACTGTAGACACAAAGTCTTCTGCTTTGATTGAGGCTAAATCTGGGCTGTTGAGGGAAAGGACATAGGCATGAGTCATTCATTCATCCATCCATCCACTCACTCATCCATGCACCTGTTCATTCGCATGTTCAATAAATATTGGTCGCAAGTCTGTGTGCCAGGCACTGGTGAGATGGGTGGGGGAGCATGGAGGTTGCTGCTTTTTTTTCCAAGTAAAAAATGATTTCTTGAATGCTGCTCTTGGTGGAGAGCTGGAGGCGGATTCAGAAAGCTTTGTGCCGTCAGAGTGGGGTCCTTGTCTCTCAAAGGCACGTGTGCTGGTTTCTTGACTCAGTAATAATCCCAACCACTCATGTGGGTGCAGGCCTTTAACCCAAAGAGCAGCCTTATGTGCTATCTTGTGGAACCTGCAAATGGACCTGGGAGGTAGGGTCGTCATCACCCCCAGTGCACAGAGGAGGGACACAGGGACGTGCTCTCATCCACCCAGACATGTGTCTGTTGACTCTCTGAATTGGAAGTGACAGTAGGAGATGTGCCACTGTGATGGAAGCTACGCTCATTCATTTCAGAAGTGTTTCGTGAGTGTCTCCTGTATGCCACTTCCTGCTCTAGGGGCCAGAGATGCAGCACGATGGAGATGATGACGATGGAGGTGATGGTGACAGCGATGGTGGTAATCAGTGTTGGGGATGGGGGTGATGATGTGTGTTGATGAGGTTGATGATGAAGATGGTGATGATGATAACGATGGTAGTGATGATGGTGAATGTTGATAATGAAGATGGCAATGATGGTAATGCTGATGGGGATGAAGATGAGTGTTGATGAAGATGGTGGTGATAATGATAATGATGGTGATGATGGTGGTAATGATGGTGAATATTGATGATGAAGATGGCAATGATGGTGATGCTGGTGGTGATGGGGATGAAGATGAGTGTTGATGAAGATATTGGTGAAGATGGTGATGATGGTGAGCACCAATCATAGCACCATATTAGGTGTACGAAGCCCACTTAACCTTTCAGTGTTCTTTCCTGGAAACCACCTGTGATGGGTGTTTGGTTGACTCTTCAGCATTCCTGCCACCAGCCCAACTGTGTGGCATCACGTGGTTTGGGAAGGGGTCGAGTCTACTATGGGCTTTAGGAGTGCACCTTGTTTTAACCCAGTCTGGCTGAGCCTATTGGTCAACTCACTGTGGCTGGGTCAGTAACCCAAGTCTAAGCAGGCGGCACAGGGCAGTCCCTTCTGGACCACGAGGAGTATGGCTGTGAGCTTGGGAGGCAGCCTAAGGACGAGGACAGAAACAGACAAGAACTGGATGCTTGAGGGCGGCATTGAACTCCTGAATCAAACTCACCCTGAAGTCCTCCTGGAGTGGTCCCGTCCCTCACTGAGTCTGGCCTGGCCCAGTGGCTTTGCCAGCAGGACATTAGCAAGTGTGACGTGGCAGAGGCCAGGGAAGCTCTTGCATGTGGAGGACGGTCCTCCTTGGAGCCCAGCCACCACGCTGTGAGGAAGCTGAGCAGTCCCGTGGAGACGCTGACGTGGAGGACTCCGTGACCACTACCACCTGCCCAGCCTGGAAAGGAGCCATCCCAGTTGCCAGCTGACATCATGGGACGGGGGACGCCGCCCAGGCCTCCCACAGAAGCCTGAGGAATAGTGAATCGTGTTAAATCACCCCGTTCCGGGTGGTTTTTCACATGACATCAGATAACTGAGACACCCTCATACCAGCGATTTGAGCCATAAATCCTTACTGAGTGGGGCGGGTTTTCCCTCTGGCTCTTTATTCCTCACAGGAACTTGGGCAGCCAGCTGGGCAGATGCGACCCTCTCTGGCTTACTAATGGGGGCCGAGGCAGGCTGCTCCACCCCCCATCTCAGCTTTGCGGGGCGCCAGGGCTGCGAGCCCCTTAGTGGAGCCTCTGTGTGGATGTGGGTTACCTCCCGAGAGGGGTTCTCCTGGGTTCTTGCGTGTGAGCCTTTGTTGGACACGTGAGGTTTTCGTGGTAGACAACGTAGGGTCTCGGGGCCATTGGCAGAGTTTTCTAAGGACTCGTTCAAGGGCTCGGGAAAGGCATCACCGTCCAAGGGCCCTGCCAAGGAGGACGCAGCTGGTGTTGGTTTTGCCAGTGGCTTCCACAAATCGGGGTGGGTCAGGCCCCCGTGAGCACTTTTGACATGCGTGATTCCATTCATTCCGCAGTGACCCCGTAGGTGCGTCTCGTTCTCTGTCTGTTTTACAGGTGAGGATAGGGGTTCGGGGGTGAAGATCTTGCACATGGTCCCAGCTAGGCCAGGACAGGGTCCATCCCAGCCCACGGGGCTCTTCCCCACTTTGGGTACGTGGCTCCCCCTGTGGACTTCATCACTACCAGCCCCCTAAGCTTGCTGTGTGCTTCCTCCTGGGCTGGGCACCATGGGGAGATGGGAGCGGGGCAGATGAGATTCGACTCTGCAGGACTTGAATGGCCATTAGCCCCTCGGCCTCTGACTTCCTGGCCCAGAGTTGTGGGCATGGTAGGGACTGGTTTGCTGTTAGGAGGAGGCTGAGTAAGACCCCTGGCAGCCAGGGGGGTGATGATGCTCTCAGGCCCCCTAGCCTGGGGTGAGGGAACACTGACAGGGGACAGCCGACCTTGGGCTTGGGCCTGGCCTTGCTGTTCACTTGGGCAATGACGTAACCTCTGTGAGCTTCCGGGAGGTTCCCTCTGCCCTTGGGAGCAGGAGAGCAATGGTCCCGAGGCAGGAGCTCACTCCTCACTCCCTCCCTTGTCCAGCAGGTGTTCCTGGGCTGTTCCAGGGCAGGAGGCGGGCCGGGCAGGGAGTGTCCCAGAGGGGGGCCAAGCGAGGGTCTCTGCTGGACAGAGCAGCCAGGGAGGGCCTCTTGGAGCAGGGGATGTTTCAACCTGAGACCAGGAAAGCCCAGGAGTGGGGGAATCTTGTTCTGGCAAGCGTGATGGTCAGAGGGCCAGAGAGAGCTGGGTGGTTGGAGGTGGCCAGGCGTGAGGGAAGGGGGACGAGTGGAGTCTCTGGGGGCTGTGTCCAGGGGACACGCAGACCCTGGTGTGCAAACCCTCCAGGGGCCATTTACATGGGCTCAGGCTCCCGGGTGTCAACTTGCAGCTTCTGCTCTCGGGACTGGCAGGCAGCCTTTCCCGTCCTCGAAATCAGCCTCCTCCTGCTTCAAGGGGGGGCAGAGCTCTCACCCACCTGCATCTTACCCCGGGGTGGGGGGGCGGCCTCGAGGTGCAAAAACTCAGGTCACCAAGCATGGGGATGACAGGAAGCTGCTTTTAATAAGGCACAATAAATCAGTATTGATATAAAAACTCTAAATGATATATTTCCAAAACAATTGTAATGTCTCAATTTAATAATTATTTATCAAAAATGGCGGGGCCAGCCCGGTGGCGCAGCGGTTAAGTGCACGCACTCTGCTTCGGCGGCCCGGGGTTTACAGGTTCGGATCCCGGGTGCGCACCGATGCACCGCTTGTCAAGCCGTGCTGTGGCGGCGTCCCATATAAAATAGAGGAAGATGGGCACGGATGTTAGCTCAGGGCCGAACTTCCTCGGCAAAAAGGAGGAGGATCGGCATTGGATGTTAGCTGAGGGCTGATCTTCCTCATCAAAAAACAAAACAAAACAGTTATGTATTTACATTTAGTCAGCCAATAATAAAAAATATTTTATCTTGAATGAAAATTATAATACTTAGAGTCTTATATTCATAGGAAAAAATTGCAAAAACTCAATGTATCTTTTATAGAGAAGCATGGTAGGTCATCGGTGAAATACTTTTAAGCACAAACGTATATACATTAGAATAAGTTCTGTGGGAAATGGAGTAGAAATACCCATTCAAGGAGAAGAAGAACAAGGTGAAAATTCCAGCTAAGAGTGTTTTTTTTCCTCCATAATACCTTGTTTTAAATAGCTGGTGAGTGTCCAGTCACCATGTGTATTGGGGTTCCCCAGAGAAACAGAACCAGTAGGATACAGATGTATATGAGGACGTTTATTGTAGGAATGGGCTCACGTGGTTTTGGAGGCTGAGAAGTCCCACGATCTGCCGTCTGCAAGCTGGAGGCCCAGGAGAGCCGCTGGTGTAATTCAGTCCCAGTCTGAAGTTACGAGAACCAGGAGTGCCGATGGCCCAGGGCAGGAGGAGATGGACGTACCAGCTCATGCAGAGAGCTAATTCTCCCTTCCTCCTCCTTTTTGTTCTATTCAGGCTTCAATGGATGGGATGATGCCCGCCTGCATTGGGGAAGGCGGTCTTTACTCCGTCCACTGGGTCCAATGTTCATCTCTTCCAGAAACACCTTCCCAGACACACCGGGAAGTAGTGTCTTACCCGCTCTCTGGGCATCCTGTGGCCCAGTTAGTGGACACATGAAATTAATCATCATGCTGTAGATTTCTGTTTCATTGGCTATAGTTAAAAGAAGGATACAGCAGTTAAATTTTCAATGTTTGCAGTAGGCCAGGAATTATTCCCTTTGCAACTATGTAAATGTGTAATGAAACATTTTAGATTTTAACATTGGGTGAGGGGGTGCGTGGTTTAAGGACTTTCCTTTAGGTATCGTATCACGATATTAGAGGACCAGAGTTGTAGGTCACAGATCTGAAGCCACAAGTTGTGGCTCTAGTGTGTGCAGTGGGGCAGTCAGGGGTCCAGTGGCTGCAGGTGGGGGATGGGTGGAGAGGCCCAGAGGCAGCAAGATCCCTGGAGAGCTGGTATAGAAGAGGACAGTGGGCAGACTGGAGTGACAGTGCCAGGTTGGGGCAGTGGGTTTGCTGATGGGCTGGATGGAGGGTGAGGGAGCCGTAAAGCTCCCTGAAGGCTCGGGATTTATGGTGGCCTGGAGGGCGGAGGCAATGGGCGGGGAACTCGGTTCTGGGCACGCAGGTCTGAGCGGCCTGCTGGACATCCAGAGAGGGGCGTCAGGTGGTCCTGTGGTGGCCCTTCACCTCTAAGCTCCAGCTTCTGCCCTCGTCCTGGTGGCCCCTCACCCCTGTGCTTCTGGTTTTTCCTCTTGGGGAAGCCAAGTGGCCTGGCTGGGGCGTCGGGGCTGAGTCGCCTCTGGCAGGCCACCCACTCCTGCGGGCGTGCCACTGCCTCGCCGCCTCCCTCTGCCTCGCCGTTCCTGAGAGGTGGTGAGCTCAGCTAATGGACCTTTTGGATTCGGACCCTCTTCCTGTTATGATTGGGCCAATGGCCAATTTAAGCGTTTAAATCTTAGTTTTAATTTAGTTTGTTTAACATGGCTTGTTCTTAATTACCTGGGCTGTCATGGCCCCATACTACGAAGCTGAGCATCTCTCAGAGCAATTTCCTTGTAATGCAATTTTATGGGGCTCGTTGTGAGTCGGGGGTCTGGACCGGGAGGAACAGGGCCGTTTCCCAGGGATGCTTTCACGGAAAGCAAGGTTTAATTGTGTGGAAATAACGATGATTCCGCAGCAGCTCTATTAGGGAAAGTGTTTTTGCTCTTCTTTTCAGTAATTTTATAGCTATCATCAGCTGGAACCCGAGAAGAGGAGAGAAACAAAGTTTTCTTGTGTCCTTCCCACCCTGCCAGCACGCTGCTTGGCACTCAGAGTCGCAGAACCGGAAACGTGCACGAATTTAGATTTACTACCCAATCTCGGAATGTATGCACCACCTGCCCAGAAGCACTGAAATGGTTCTCTTGAAAAACAGGATGAGGTTGAATTTGCCGGGGGGATGGTTCCACTTCTTAGAGCCAGGTTCTCAGGCTTCTGCCTTGCTGGGTCTGGGATGAACTCCGGCTTTGTCATCCTGCTTCTGTCCTTTCCCAGATGTGCACCTGCGGGCTGAGGGGGACCCTATGGGGACGTCACTGGGGTCTGTTGTGGGGTGTAAAGGAGTGCACAGCACACAGCGCCTTCTTTGCTCGTCTGAGTGTTCACATTAGGGGTGTCATTGATAGGTAGAAGCTATGAAGGTATTTTCTAGCCTTTTGGGTCACTAAAGTGAGTCCCATCGTGTTTCCCATCAGGCACCACTGATTCATTTGTGTGTCCAGTTAGCGATCTGCCTCCCTGTGTGTCATGGCTGGGCCCCCAAGTGCCGTGGCCACGATGCAGAGTGGAAGGTGTGGTTCCTCCCTGTGCTCCCTTGCCTAACGGAGGCCTGATGGGAAGTGATGGCATTGTGTTTCCTCAGATGAATCAGGGAATTCTGATATTAGAGGAGATTAGCTGGATCTTTCTTCAAGAATCTGTAAAAGTGAGATCTTGAAGGCATACACAGTCTGGCTGAGAAAAAGCCACCCTGATTTCACCTGCACTTCCTCCACCTGAGGTCTCATGGCTCTCGGAGTCGGAGGGAAGAGGGTGGCCTTGAGGACAAGGGCCTGGGTTCTCAAGCTCATCCCTGCTACCCACTGGGTGACCTGGGGCAGGCACAGCCCTCCTCTGGCCTCCAGGAGGAGCCTCGGGGAGGGCATGGGTGGAGGAGGACTAGCCTGAAAGAGGTCTCCCTGCGGTTTCTCACCTGCATCTAAATGAAGGATATTCAGTGAATCACCCAGTCACACAGCCTCCAGCCGTCATTCCTCCAGACTGCACCATGTTTATAGAGGCTGAAACAAAGGCTCGGGGTGGGGTGGGGTGGGGGTTGGGGGGGAGGTCCGTCCTCACTCACCTTCCTGGGGTCGCGGCTCCTTGACTTCTCCAGAGAAGATGCTCGGGTATCCAGGTGTTGTTCTACATGGGGCCTCACGGTGCCCCTGATATCAGAGCTGGGCCGCCGATAGAAAAAGCTTCCTGTGGGGACCCTCTCTGCAAAAGAGGGGTGGTCTGTGGGTTCAAGAAGGAGTGAAGCCCCATCTCCAATGTACGCACCTTAATTTGAAGCCCCCGTGTACACCACCACCCCGCAGGGCTCGGTAGGTGTCAGGAGCCTGGAAGTGGGTAATGCCTGCAGAATTGTAAGAGCTTCCATGACATTTTGGGATGCTTTGGACAAGGGAGCTGTTCTGTTATCCCAGGGTTCACTGTCAATCCAGGTTAAAAATCTCTGCATACGGTCCATCCACTTCCTGCCAGAGGGAGCACAGGTGTTTGCACGAAGCAGACCGCAGGCTTGGCCTGTTGTGCTGTGTAACAGCCACTCCTAACGCAGGGGTGTGAGGCAACGACCATTCCTCACGTTTGTGGGCTTGTGGGCAGAGAATTCAGACAGGACACAGTGGGGGTGGCCTGTCTCTGTCCCTCGAGCTGGAAAAACAATGACTAGGGGTCACTGGAATGGCCGGGGTTGGTGTTTGCAGAGGTGTCTGCACTCACCTGTCTGGTGCCTGGGCTCGGAGGACTTGAGGTCTGGGCTCAGCTGGGCCCGTTGAGTGGAGCTGTGACGTGCAGGTGGCGTGGGCTTCGTCATGGCATGGCAGCCTCCCCAGGCAGACTCTCTGGATGGTGGCTCAGGGCTTCAAGAGCCAGTGTTCAGGCAAAACAAGGCTGAAGGAAGCTGTGTGACTCTTAGGACCGAGCTGCAGAGGCCCCATGGCGTCGTTTCCACCATTCCCTCCCCAGGTCTTGTTCCTCTCAGCTCCCCACGTTGGACACGCAACACAGCTGGGAGATGAAGGTGCGGATAAATGGTGCAGTGTTTTGGGTCCAAAATTGTAAACTGTCATACTCTGCAGTTTGAAGGCACCATAAAAGGGTGATTGAATACGGTATCAGGAAGTTTAAAATAAAAGGCTTTATTTCCTTCTTTCTCTTTTGCAGCAGAAAAGTCCAGTTATTTTCAAGCTGGTTATAATAACATTTGTGCTAACAGGCAGAGCTCTCCATACTTTGTGGAGGACCAGCCGTGTGCTGGGCACTGTTGTCAGAGCTGGACACACATTATCTCATGTAACCCACTCGCCATACCATGAGGCGTGGGGTTCCTGTCATCCTCCTTATATAGAACAGAAACTGTGGCTCGGAGCTGCAAGTAACTGTTCCACATAGATGGTTTCAGAACTGGGACCTGAGCCCAGGATACGTGACTTTAGACCCATAGCTCTTGCCATCTCGTCAGTATGTCCTGTGTGGTCCACTGAGCCTTCGCTGCCTGACATACCAGCTAGCTTTTAGGAACCAGCAGGTTGACTAGACTCTTGTAGAAGACAGTTATTTTTCTGTTCCTTCCTTCCTTCCTTCCTTCCTCCTTCCTTCCTCCCTCCCTCCTTCCTCCTTTCTTCCTTCCTTCCTTCCTTCCCTCCCTCCCTCCTTCCTCCTTCCTTCCTTCCTCCCTCCCTCGCTCCCTCCCTCCCTCCTTCCCCCGTCCTTCCTCCTTCTCTTCCTCCCTTCCTTTCTTCCTTCTCTCTCTCTCTCTCCCTCTTTCTCTCTTTCTTTCAACAGCTTTATTGAGGTATCGTTCATATACTATACAATTCATCCATTGTAAGTATACAATTCAGTGATTTTTAGTGAATTTGCAGAATATACGACTTTCAGCAGATCCATTTTATGTCCTAAAATGGCACTAAAATTCCCTCTTGCCTCTTTGCAGTTCTTGCTTCCACTACTGTGTTTGCCTTTTCTGGATGCTTGAAATCAGTGGACACATATACTCTGTGGCCTTTTGTGTCTAGGCTCTTTCCTTGAGCATGAAGATTTTGAGGTTCATCCATATTTCAGCGTGTATCGGTACTTCATCCCTTTTTATTAATAAATGTTATTCCATTGTGTGGATGGCTATACTGTATTTTATTTATCCATTCACTCCCCCATGAACATTTGGGCTGTTTTCCGTTTTGGGCTGTTACGAATAATACTGCTGTGAACATTCTTGTATATGACTCTGTGTGGACACACCTTTTCATTTCTCTTGGGTAGATTGTTACAAACTTCGTATGCTAAGTTCATGTCTAATTTTTTAAGAAACTGCCTAACGTTTTCCAAAGTGGCTGCACTATTTACACTCCCACCTGCAGTGTATGAACGTCCTGTTTCTCTGCATCCTCTAGATATTAGGCACTGTCTTTTGATTATTCTAAAGGGTGTGTGGTGACATCTCATTGTGGTTTTGATTTGCATTTTCTTGATGACTAATGAGATCGAACATCTTTTCACGTGCTTCTTAGCCATTTGTACAGCTCCTTTGGCAAAATGTCTAGTTAAATATTCTGCTCATTTTTTGAGTTCTTGGTCTTGTTGTTGAGTTTGGAGAGTTCTTTATAGATCCTGGATACAAGTCCTTTATCAGATAAATAGCTTGCAAATATTTTCTCCCAGTCTGTGGTCTTTTTCTTAATGGTGTCGTTTTTGTTTTTTGGTGTTTTTTTTTAGTGAGGAAGATTGTCCCTGAGCTAACATCTGTACCAGTCTTCCTCTATTTTGTATGAGGGTCACCGCCACAGCGTGGATGATGAGTGGTGTAGGTCCATGCCCAGGATCCAAACTGGTGAAACTCGGGCCGCCGAATTGGTGCTCGCCGAACTTAACCACCCCAATGATGTCTTTTAAAGTGCAAAGGTTTTTAATTTACATGAAGTCCAATTTATCAATTTTTTCTTTTATGAATCATGTTTTTCTTGTTATTTCTAAGAACTTGTTGCCTAACCCGTGTTAATGAAGACTTTCCCGTATGTTTTCTTCTAAAAGTTTTATAGTTTTAGCTCCTCCATTCAGGTCTATGATCCATTTTGAGTCACTTTTTGTGTATGATGTGAGGTAAGGGTCTAAGTTCATTTTTCTTCTATGACCATCCGGTTGTCCCATCACCATTTGTTGAAAAGAGTAGTGTTTCCCCATTGAATGGTCTTGGCTCCCTCTTTGAGAATCAGTTGACTATAGATGTAAGGGTTTATTTCTGGGATCTCAGTTCTGTTCCCTTGATTTATATGCCAGTCTCTCCACCAGTGCCACACTGTCTTGATTACGGTGGCTTTACAGGGAGTTTTGAAATCAGGTCATGTAAGCCCTCCCACTTTCTTCTTTTTCAAAATCTTCTTGGCTATGTTAGGGCCTTTGCATTTCCTTATGAATTTTAGATAATTTTCTATTTAAAAAGTCTGCATTGAATTTATAGATCAATTTGCTATAGAACTGGCATCTTGTGAATATTGAGGCTTCTAAGTCATGAACATGAAGTGTCTCTCTATTTATTTAGATCTTTAATTTCTCTTAGCAATATTCTGTAATTCTCAGTGGATAGCTCTTGCGTTTCTTTTGGTAAATGCATCCTCCATTTTTTGTTCTTTTTGATGCTGTTGTGAAGAAGGCAGCATTCTTAGCGGGGTTGAGAGGCCTTGGCCTTGAGGTGGGTGTGGTGGTGGAGGGTACCGAGGGGTCTCTGGTGGGCCAGAGTGGTGGCAGGCCGGCAACTGCAGCAGGGAGGGAGTGGCAGGGCCTGTTGGGGAGGGCGCCTGAGCCTGTGAGGCAGGAGGCGCCCTCTGTGAGTTGCATGGCCTGTACACTGGCTCTGCTGGACTCGGCCTGTCCTGAGCCCCCTGGGGGACAGTCTGTCAGTCACAACTGAGTGTGGCATCTCCAACCAGGAGCTGGGTGAGATCTCCACTCTGGTTTTAATTATGTGAGGTGTGTTCACCACCTTCTGCAGGACGCCTCTGGGACCAGATAGGGGGAAAAGCTACTCCACGGCTAACACTCGCTGCGCTGTCTGTCTGGGCATAGGGCTGAAATTTAAATTAAAATGTGCCAAGTTGAGGAGCTCACAGGGTTTTCTGGAGATATTTTTGGCTCTCATTCACAGATTCATTCCAAGGCATTTATTAAGTGCCTGCTGTGTACCCTCGCTGGCTTGGCCTGCGGCAGCCAGGCACAGCTGGGGTTTGCAAGATCTGCAGATGCAGGGCCCCCCAGCCTTCTCCCCCAGAGAACGCAGGATGAGACCATGGAACGAGGAGGCACAGCACAGACAGAATAGACTCTTCTTTCCCGTGAGCTGAAGAGACTGCAGAAAACAAGCCGTGGCATACGGACTACGCCCTCGAGTGTGGGTTTTCTATCCTCCAACCTAAGGGTTGTGCGGCTACTTTCAGCCTCCCTGTCCCATTATTTTGTTCTTTCTTCTTGTAGAGGCGCATTTCAGATTTATAAACATCAGGAAGAATGCCACTTTCCTTTTTCCTTAGTTTTAAAGTGTGTATAAAGCATTGTCATGAAATAATCCTAATGGAGCAAACTGTGAAGCCGTTGTCCAAGTTAGAATCAGAGAGTTAGCATTGTTTTTGGGAATCATTCTCTGCTTTGCTTTATAATTTTACCACTTAGCTCTCCCTCTCCGAATACTGTATTCTTCAGTTTTGCCTATTTTAAAACTTTATATAAATGTGATCATTCTGTTTGTGTTCTTTTATGTCTTACTTTTTGTTCAACGTTATGTTGAGAGTCACTTATACTGAAGAATGTAGCTGTTCATTCGTTTTTTTATTGAGGTGAAATTTATATAACACAAATTCACCATTTTTAAAGCGAACGATTCAGTGCATTTAGTCCATTCACAATGCTGTGCAACCATCACCACTCTCCGGTTCTAAAACATTCCCATCACCCCAGAGGGAGACCCTGTGCCCATTAGCAGTCACTCCTCATCTCCCCTCCCCTAGCCCCTGCAACCCCGAATCTGCTTCCTGTCTCTGTGTGTTTGTCTGTTCTGGCTACTTCCTGTAAATGGGATCACACGGTAGGTGGCCTTGTGTCTGGCTGCTGTCATTTGATATAATGTTTTCAAGGTTCATCGACACTGTAACATGTATCTGAACTTCATTCCTTTTCATGGTTGAGTCGTAGTCTGTTGTGTGGATGGACCACCTTGTGATTGTCCATCATCTTTTTTTTTTTTTTGTGAGGAGATCAGCCCTGTGCTAACATCCGCCAATCCTCCTCTGTTTTTGCTGAGGAAGACTGGCCCTGGGCTAACATCCGTGCCCATCTTCCTCCACTGTATATGGGACGCCGCCACAGCATGGCTTGCCAAGCAGTGCGTCGGTGCGCGCCCAGGATCCGAACCTGCAAACCCCGGGCCGCCGCAGCGGAGCGCGTTCGCTTAACCACTTGTGCCACTGGGCCGGCCCAATCCACCATCTGTTGATGGACGTTGGCTTGTTTCTACCATTTTGGTGATTATGAACAGCACTGCTATGAGCATTTGAGCACCTATACTTGTGTGAACACCTGTCTTCAATTATCTTGGCCACATACCTAGGAGTGGACTTGCTGGGTCACGTGGTAACTCGGTGTCTAACCTTTTGAGGAACCATCTTGTTCATTTTTATTGGGTCCAGTGTTTGGTGGTTTGAATATGCCTTGATTTACTTACCATTCTGCGTTGATGGGCATTGGGTAGATCCTGGGTTTTGGCTGCTGTGAAATTCGTGTCTGCTAGCGCACACACATGGTGTTTTCTAGGTCCACACCATGCCCAGGTGTGGGCCTGCTGGTTGTCAGCTGTGTGCATCTTCAGTTCACAAGGAAACGCCGGTGTTTTTCAGAGTGGTTGACCCCTCCACTGTTTGTGAGCTTCCACTTCTCCACATCTTCACCAACACTGGGCAGGGCCAGGTGGTGGTAGTTTTCTCAGTTATCATTTAGGGGTCTGTGTGGTGCCATCTCATTGTGCTTTTTAACTTGCGTTTCTCTAATGGCTAATGCTATTGGGCATCTTTCCATGTGCTTCTTGCCCGAGCAGGTCTTCTGCCGTCTTAGTACTGGGCTGCTGGTCTTTTTCTAGTTCACTGTATGAGCTCTTTACATGTTCTAGCTACTAAACCTTGGTCTGTTTCTATTGTACACACATCACCTCCCAGTTTGTGGCTTACCTTTGTATTCTCTCTAGAGTACCTTGTGATGGGCAGAATTTCCTTTAATGTTTAGGGTAATTGAATGTACTACTTTTTCCTCTTAAGGTTTGTGTTTTATGTCTTGGTTAAGGATGAAGAAATCCTGTCCTCTTCTGAGGTCTCATGAAGATGGTCTCCTGTGTTGTGTTAGGAACCTTAACGTTTTCTCTGTCTTACTTGGGTCTCTGATGTGGCTGGAATGGTGTTTTCTATGGATGAAGGAGGGGTACAGTTTTATATCCCAATATGGATAGTCACATGTCCCAGAAGCACCTATTGAAACCCACCTCTGTCATGTATCAAGTGCATTTTCCCCTGAGTTCTCTATTCTGGCCTGCCTGTCTCTCACAACCCCACACCACCCTGTGTTAGTCACTGGAGCTGGAACGTGAGTCTTGAGATCTGATTAGGCAAATCCTCACCTGGTTTTTTTCCTGCAAGAATAATTTTGCATTTCTTCTATTTAAAAGAATTCTCTGTCTCTGTTTTCCTCTGTCTCTGACTCTCTCTTCCCTTTAAATTGCAGCTACATCGTCTGTATAGGAGCGTGCACAAACATTTATGTATATGTGCATACATAGCCATCATGCAGTCACTAACGGAGCATTGCCAGCATCCAGAGGCCCTGTGTCCCTCCCCTGATCACAGCCCCATCGTCCGACTTTTGCTGTCATCATTTTCTTCCTTTACAGCTTTACCACCTGTGTTGCATCCCTCACAGCACTGTGTGGTTTTCTTTGCTGCTGCCTGGTGTTGAACTTTATATAAATGGAACGATACGTGTGTTGTTTTGCATCTTTGATCCTTTGTCTGACATGTTGGTGAGATTTACCGAGGCTGAAAGTAACTGTTCCCTTTGTTCATTGTGAATAGGTTCTTTGCAATTTTCCTATAAGGTTTATAATCAGCTTGTCTAGTTCCCCAGAGCAATCTTTTGGGATAGTGACTTGTATTGCATTGAATTTCTACATTTATTTGATGGAGAATGGACATCTTTCCAACATTGAGTCTCATAACCCATGGACATGGTATTGCTCTCCTTTTATTTGGAACTTTTTAAAAAGTTTTGATAAAGTTTTATAGTTTTATCCATAAAGGTTGTAAAAGCTTTTGTTAGGTTTGTTCCTAAGGAATTCACATTTTTGTTGTTATTGTAAATGGCATTTTTTAAACATTTCAATTTCAGGTAGCCTGTTATGGTATATAGAAATGCAACGGATTTTAATAAAATGATTTTGTAATCAGCAAAAATTTTAATGCTTGCTCAGAATTTCTCTGTAGATTCCTTTGGTTTTGTCTGCACATGATCATGTCATCGGAAGATAATGAGAGCAGGGTTCTAACTTTCCCACTTAGGACTTTTCTTTCTTTTTCTTGCTTTATTGCTTTGCTGGGACTTCTAGTGCAGTGAAAACAGGCGGTAATGGGTCATCTCCTTGTCTTGTTCCCAATTCCAGAGATGCTTTCCATTTTTCCTCATTGTGTACATTTTTTGCAGACACCCTTCATCAATTTATGGAGGTTCCTTTCAGTTGTAGTTTGCTGCTGCTTTTCAATTGAGCATGGATGTTGAACTACATCCGATGCCTTTTCTGCCTCTGTTGATATAACCACATGATTTTCTCTGTGATCTGGTAATGTGATGGGTTTGCATTCATTGATTTCCTAATGTTAGGTCCACTTTGAGCTAAACCTGCTTGTTTATGATGTTTTACCTTCGATTTGGCCTGCCTTCTCCCTGTGGTTTGGTGAAGATTTTCCTGAGGCTGGCAGGGCTCACGTGTGTCCCTTCTGGTTTTGCTGTGGCCTGGGATTCAGCCTGAGCTCCAGCTCTAGGTGCTGAGTTTCTCATCTGAAACCTGGCGGTTGGACCAATGGTCTGTAGGCCACACTGGCCCTCAAGTCCTGTGGTTCTGATGCCCTTGAATTTACCTGGATGCTTTGGGTCATGAATGTCAGAAATGCACCGAGCTGGAACAAGGAAAAGGGACTTCACCGGCTCCAGTACCCAAATGCTCCAAAAGGAGTAGATGTGGCAGGGCTGGATTTTGGGGCTCAGCTGATGTCATTGGGAATCCGAGTCCCCCAACTCTTGGCTCTGCAACCGCTGTGTTGGCTTCATCTTGGCAGGTCCTCCTCATATGATGGCCGGGAGGTCCCCAGCCGCTCAAGGCTGGCATCCGGCTGACTCAGAACCCTGGAGAAAGGGTCTCTTCCTGTCATTCCATCCAAGGTCCCGTACCTGCCCCTGAGCCAAGGCTGCTGGGCAGACGAGGCACCATTGTACTTGACAGGAGAGGGGGATGGGTAGGTAGTTCCCCACAGGAAAATCGGGGTCTGTTTTCAGGAGACGGAATGGATGCCAGGCATGCAGAAACCACTGGTGTCCGTCCTTACTTGACTGTTTTTCCTAAGCCAGGCACTGGAGGGCTTTTTGATTTTACAGTATTATTAATCAATAGTAGTCTAAATGGTCTAAATGTCTTCGTTATGAATTAAAGCAATACTTTCTAACTTCCTGCCTGGACAAGACGGCATAGACTCCCCCTCCCCCGAGACACTGTGTCCCGGGGTCTGGGGGACACTGGCCACAACCAGAGAGAAGGCACAAGTCACCAGTGTCAGGAATAAACAGACCTGCACCCACTAAAGAATAATGAGAGAATACGAAGAACTTTACGCAGGTAAATTCACCAACTTAGAAGAAACGGACCAATTCCTTAAAAAGCACAAACTAGTAAAACTCAACCAAGATGAAACAGGTGACCTGAATAGTCCTGTAGCCATTAGAGAAATTGAATTTGTAATTTAAAACCTCCAAAAAAAAGAGGTCTTTAGGCCCAGATGATTTCACTGGAGAATTCTACCAAATGTTTTAAGAAAGATTAACACCAATTCTTCACAAACTCTTCCAAAAAATAGAAGAGGAGGGAAAACTTCCCAACTCCTTTTATGAGGTCAGCATTACTCTCATACCAAAACCACATAAATATAGTACAAAAAAGGAAAACCACAGAACAGTGTCTCTCATGAACTTAGATACAGAAATTCTCAGCGAAATATTAGCAACTCAAATTCAGCAATATAAAAAATGAATCTTACAGCATGACCAAGTGGGATTTATTCCAGGTATGCAAGCCTGGTTCAATATTCAAAATTCATTTAATGTACTCCATCACATCAACAGGCTAAAGAAGAAACATCATATCATATCAATAGATGCAGAAAAGCACTCGACAAAATTCGACACCTGTTCATGATAAAAACTCTCAGAAAAATAGGAATAGAGGAGAATTTCCTCAATCTACAAAAACCGACAGCTCACATCCTACTTAATGGTGAGAAATAAGATGCTTTTCCACTAAGATCAGGAACAAGGCAAGGATGTCCTCTCGACCTCTGCTTTTCAACGTCATACTGGAAGTTCTTGTTAATGCAATATGACAGGAAGGGAAATAAAATATATATAAACTGGAAAGGAAGATGTAAAACTGTCTTTATTCATACATGACATGATTTTTTTTTTCTTTTTGTGAGGAAGATCAGCCCTGAGCTAACATCGATGCTAATCCTCCTCTTTTTGCTGAGGAAGACTGACTCTGAGCTAACATCTATTGCCTATCCTCCTCCTTTTTTTTTTTCCCCAAAGCCCCAGTAGACAGTTGTATGTCATAGTTGCACATCCTTCTAGTGGCTGACATGATTTTTTAATGTAGAAAATCCCAAGAAGTCTACAGAAATTCCTAGAACTAATAAGTAAGTTCAGTAAAATCACAGTATACAAGATCAGCTTAGAAAAATCAATCACATTTCCATATGCTAACAACGAACATGTGAAAACGCAGATTAAAAACACAACACCATTATAACTATTCTAAGTAAAATAAATACTTAGGTATAAACTTAACATGTACAGGATATGTGTGCTTAAAATTGCAAAATGCTGATGAAAGAAATCAAAGAACCTAAATAACTGGAGAGACATACATTGCTCATGGCTTAGAAGACTCAACATAGTAAAGATGTCACTTCTCCCCAAATTGATTGCAGGTTTAATGCAGTTGCTATCAATATCTCAGCAAAGTTTTTTTTTTTTTTTGGTGAGGAAGATCAGCCCTGAGCTAACATCTGCCAATCCTCCTCTTTTTTTGCTGAGGAAGACTGGCCCTGGGCTAACATCCGTGCCCATCTTCCTGCACTTTATATGGGACGCCGCCACAGTGTGGCTTGACAAGTGGTGCGTCGGTGCGTGCCTGGGATCAGAACTGGCGAACCCTGGGCCGCCACAGCAGAGCGTGCGCACTTAACCACTTGCGCCACCAGGCTAGCCCCTCAGCAAAGTTTTTTTTTTTTTGTAGATATAGACAAGCTTATAGTAAAATTTATATGGAAAGGTACAGAACCTAGAATAGCTAAAATAACACTGGAAAGGAAGGAAAAAATGATGAGGTGGGAGGGACCACTCTCTCTGATATTAAGGCTTACTTTGTAGCTACAGTAATCAAGACAGGGACACACAGATAAGTGGGGCAGAACAGAGAATCCAAAATAGACCCACACAAATGTGCCCAACTGCTTTTTGACAAAAGTATAAAAACAATTCAGTGGAGGAAGGATAGTCATCTCAACCTATGGTACTGGAGTAAGTGGACAGCCAGAACCTTGATCTGAATCTCACATTATTCAAAATGGATCACAGACTTAAATGCAAAAATGTACAACTCCTAGGAAAAAACATAGGAGAAAATCTTTGAGACACAGGACTAGAGAGAAGCAGAGAGTCCCTAGACTTGATCCCAAAAGCATAATGCATAAAAGGAAAAATTGATAAATTGGACTTCTTCACAGTTAAAAGCTTTTGCTCTTTGAAAGATGCTGTGAAGAAGACGAGAAGACCGCTGCAGAGTGGGAGAAAATATTTGCAATCCACATATGTGAACAAGGACTAGTATCTAGAATATATAAAGAGCTCTCAAAACTCAACAGTACAAAACCAAACAGTCCAGTTAGAAATTGGGCAAAAGACGTGAAGAGAAACTTCACCAAAGAGGATATCCAGATGGAAGACAGACACACCAGAAGATGTTCAAATCATTAACCATGAGGGAAATGCAAATTAGACCACAACGAGACTTCACTCCACACCTATCAGGATGGCCAAAATAAGAAACAATGACAACACCCAGTGCTGGCGAGGTGCAGAGGAACTGGGTCTCTCATCCATGGCTGGTGGGAGTCTCAAATGTTACAGCCACCTTGGAAAACTGTTTTGGCAGTTTCTTGAAAAACTAAACATGTAATTCCAGCCATTGCCCTCTAGGGCATTTATCCCAGGGAAATGAAAACTGATGTTCACACAAAAACCTGTACATTAATTTTGTTCACAGCAGCTTTCTTTGTAATAGCCAACAACTGGGAAATAGCCCAGGTGTCCTTCGACAGGAGAATGGTGAGATAAGCTGTGGTGTGCCTATACCACGTAATGGTACACACCCAAAAAGGGAACAAGCTGTTGATGTGTGCAACAACCTGGGTGAATCTCTGGGGGATTATGCTGAGTGAAGAAAGCCAATCCCAGCAGGTTACATCCTGTGCCACTCGGTTTAAGTAACATTCTCACAATGATGAAACTATAGAAATGGAGAACAGATTAGTGGCCACCAGGGGTGAGGGACTGGGGTGGGTGTGCAGACCCTGGGGTGATGGATGTTCCCCATCTGGTGGCATCACTGTCGATGCCCTGGACACGGTGCCATAGCCTTGCAAGATGTCACCTTTGGGGAGACAGGGAAAGCGTTCCCGGGGTCTCCCCATATTATTTCTCACAGCTGCGTGTGGATCTGCCATGATCTCAAAGCCAGAAGCTTGATTCAAAAATATCTTGTTGATAATGGGTTTCAGCATTGCCCGTGTTTGCTGATTTAAACCTGGTGGCATGTTCACTGTCCGTCCTCGTGGGGATGAGGGTGCACTTTCCCATCAGGTGTGTGTTCTACGGGGAGCTGGCTGGCGAGCGACGTTGTTCGATATGTGAAGTATTTATACATACTGGACAGGAAACTCTACTCCTTTGAGTGGTTATTCATCCCACCTCCATTCTTTCACTCTCTTTTTGGTAACCGCTTTATGGTGCTTCTGATAGAAATGTTTATTATTATTACATATTTAAGCCGATTCTCAGTGTAGCTGGCCATAAACTTATTTTCCAGCTGGAGCAACATATGCTTCATTCCCTTTTCTCATTAGACTGGATTTTTATATATTTACTTTCTCGTCTCATATGGAATAATGGCATGTATTCTTGTGCTTAACTTCACGAGATCAATGAGGGCGGTGTGCGCGTGCGCATGTTTGTGTGTTGTTAATAAAGATTTCCAAGCCCTCATCACATGCAGGCACTTTGCTGGGACCTTCACGTATTAGCCATTTAATCTCACAGTAACCACAGAAGGCTGGCGTTAACCCTCCCTGCATTACAGATAAGGAACCAGAGTCCCAGAGCGGGGAGGGGACTTGCTCATGGCATGCGGCTGTGAAGAGGTGGATTTCAATCCTGTTTGGATGACTCCCAGGCTGCAACAACTGACAGGGCCGTCCTTGGGGATGGCATCGCCCAGCCCAGCCTAGTGCTGGGGTGGCATGGGGCTCTGGATGGCAGGTGTGTGCCTGCTGACTGGCAGGAAATGGGGGGCTGTGGGGCACTGGGGAAGGGGGTGGGCAGGCTCTGAGGGCAGGAGCGAGTGTGGGTGAGAGTCCAGATGCCATCAGCCACAGACTTACTGGGTGGTGTGGGCACATCCCTTCTCTCTCAGGTGCTGGACCACGTGGGGTGTTCTCAGTGAGAGTGGGGGTCTGAGTCTCCCTGGGCCACATGTGTGTGCATCGTTGGGCAAGAGAGCGCTTAGGCCTTCTCCAAAAACGGTGGCCCTGCTGACCTGGCCAGTGGATGGGGATTTACGGGGGATCCTCTAACCTGGTAAATTTGGAGCAAAATGCATGGATGGGCATTTTGCTGAGAGAGTGTATGTGGGTCTGCAGGACTGTCAAGACATCTGTTGGCTCAGAAAAGTAAGAGTCCCTGTTTATGGGGCCGTCTGGAAAATGGGCACAGTGATGCGGGTAACTCACCAGCCCCAACTCAGCGCCTGGCTCTCGGCCTCAGGTTGAGTCCAGTTCTGCCCTGTTTGGGCTTGAAGCTGAGCAGGCATGTTCCTCTCTTCCCTCAGTGCGCCTGTCAGCCCCACTGACCCAGGAGGTTGTTGGGCCACGGCTGACATGGATGGGGTTAGGGGGCCATGCTGCCCTCGTGTGGAAGAACCGCCAAGGCCTGCACACTGGAGGTGCTGGGAGGTCCTGGGGGCTGGGCCTGGACTCCGGGAGCAGCACTGGGTGGGGGAACACGGGTCCTCCTGCAGGAAGGCCCCACCTGTCCTGCCCATCTCATTGGGCACGAAATACACAACAACAATAATATTAATGACAGGGTCATCATTTATTTGTGTTTATTTGTGAGGTGCTGTGTATATGCTCTGTGTTCGTTTACTCAACAGCCTCCATCAGCCCTCGCTGGGTGCTAGGTGCTGGGTGCTAGGTGCTGGGTGCTGTGTGTGGTTCCGGATGTGGGGTTTCAGCAGCAGATGAAGCAGACGGTGGTCCCAGCCCAGGAGCACCATGGCTGTGTCCTCCACCCGCACAACGACATTAGGAGACAGTGTCATCATGGCCTCCCTTTGCCAGATGGAGCAGACCAGAGAGGCGGGCAGTTCTGCTCAGCCAAGGCCGCACAGCTGGGGGTTGACCACAGGTGTCTTGGTTCCGGGATCCACACGCTTTGCCCAAGTTATTCTGCCTCGTGCTGCATGCAGCCTGACCCGCTGGCCCCCGCCTACCCTGGAGGCTGACTCTCCTGGCTCCTTCAGGAGGGGAGGACCTGCTGTTCCCTCCTGTGGTGTGGAGCCTGTGACGAGCTCAGGGCTTGGGAAGGAAGACACCAGGCTTACACCTGCCTGTCCTCCACGCTCTCTGCCCACTTCTTCCCATGGTCGCGTCTGCCAGCAGGAGCCGCTCTAGACAGGAGGGAGTGAGGCAGGGGGGTGCCCACCGCACGCAGGAGGAGAGAGACTGAGATGCAGAGAAAGACACAGAGAGACATGCACACAGAGACAGAGAGACAGAGGGAGAGATCCCCACCACCACCAGTAAATCCTCTGTGATGAGGAACGTTCTGTGTCTGCTGTCTGTCGTTATGGAAGCCATTCGCTGGGAGGTGCCAGCCACCTGGGGTCACTGTGCTCCAGCCGTTGGAGAGAGAGGGTGTGGCTGGGAAAAGGGACCAGTCTGGGTGGGGCGGGAGGGGACCCAGGGTCAGCCCTCCTCAGGTGGGGCTGGCACTGGCCCCCCCATCAGAGGAGCCTGGGCATCAGGTGGGAAAGTGGCCTGTGTGGCAGGAGTGTCTCGGTCATAACCCTTGGTGGAGCACATGCCACCTGCAATGCTTCCACAGCCCTGTGACCTCGCTTCTGTCCGTAGCTCCATTTCACAGGTGAGGAGACTGAATCTCAGCAGGTGGCCCGACAAAGTCGCCCAGCTGAAGTGACGGAGCACCATGTGGACCCTCTTTCCGCTTCGGAGCCCACTGGCCTCAGTCTCACTGTGCTGATGAGGGTCTGTCTCTCTTCTTGTCCCCTCTCTCCGCCTGCTCAGAGGCCCCTCCTCCCCTCACGGTGGTAGAGGGTGTTCCTTTGAAGCTGTTCGCAGGATAGCGTCCAGGGGTCTTGGAGGCGGCAGATGCATCCTGAGCCTTCTGGGCTCCAGGCCTGCGTCCCAGCATCCTAGGGAGCCGCCCGTGGCCACCAGACGTGCACCTGCCAGGAATGGACCGTGGGAGTCAGGGCCAGGTGTCGATGCCCGAGTCAGGCCTGCCCAGGTGGCCGGATCTCGGATTTTTCCAGAGAAGCTGAAAGTCCAGATTTTTTGTGAAGTCTCCTAATTTTTTCTTTGGATTTAATTTTCTAACCTTTATTTAGAAAATATTTCAAACAGAAAAGTCTGAATCACTGTCTCGGGCCCATTTTGGGCCTTCGTCCCAGTCTGACCCTCAGGAGCAGGTGCAGGGCTGTAGCCGCGGAGGTTGAGCTGGGACCATGACCTGGTTTCCTGCCTGACATGATGAGGAACCTGCTGGGCTCCAGAATCTTCTAGACTGGGTTTACAGCCTGGCTCCACCGTGGTCTGGTCTGTGGGGAACCTCGGCCAGATGCACAGTTTCTCTGAGCTTCCGTTTCCAGATGTCAGCCTCTCAAGAAGCCAGAAGACATGTGGGAAAGTACGTGTCGTGGTTCGTAGAACAGTGTTTGTCCCAGAGCACAGGGCAGCTCACCCACGGGGGGCTTGGTGCCGGCATCCAGCTGCCCTTCCTCTTCGTCCCCTCATGCATGCATCCATGCATGCATTCATTCATTCCTCCAGCGCAGACCCAGCAGTCCTCTGCAATGAGGCTGTCCGGGGGCTGAGACTCAGAGACGGCTTCCATCTTGGAGGACTTGGAGGTCGTCACAGGGGCAGGAGGGAGGTATGGGTACAGTGTGCATCCAGCACAGACCCCAGCGGCGTACGGAAGCCTTCTCGGGGGAGGAGGCCCTGCACTGGTCTGGCAGGGCAAGCAGGATCGTGTGGCCAGGTGGGGAGTGCACGGAGGCGTGAGAGCACTCGGGGCTGTGGGGGACTGTAGCCTGTGTAGCTGGGCATGAGGCCGTGTGAGAAGCTGAGTGCCGGATGTTGGAGGGGGCTCTTCAGAAATAGAAGGCAGAGGCCAGAGGCCGGCTCTGAACACACCCACACTCGTGCCTGTGGAGGGTGGCCAGGGTGGGTGGAAATGGCTGGATCTTTGAATGGGGGTGACTTTGGTGTGGCCGCCTGCGGAGGGGAGGGGAGGGCAGAGCGAGGGGGCTGGTCAGTGGGGAGCACATGTCATGTGTGTATGCGTGTGCGTGTTCGTGTGTGAGCGTGCAGATGTGTGCACACATGTATGTATGTGTGCACGCACACGTGTGTGAGTGCATGTGTGAGCATGTGTGAGGGTCAGGCTGTGACTTTGGGTTGTGCTTCTCGTCTGTGGACGGCGGAACTCGGGCAGGACGAGGACCCTGACCCACCAGGGGCGCTGGTGGGACTTGGAGGAGGGGTGGGGGACCGTGTGAGGCTCTGGGAGGGGAGACCGGCCACCAGCAGGTGTGGGGCTGGGCCTGGTGGGGGTGAGAGCAGAGCTGGGAAGCAAGAGGTCTGAGGCAGAGAGGGGCCACAGGGCAGTGACCAGCAGCCCACGTGTTCCCTATTGTCCCAGATAATAGGATGACTGCACAGGTGAAATCCCCCTCCCCCAGATTTCAGGGCTCAGCCATGTTCGCTCAGGCAAAAGGCCAGGTGCCTCCGGGAGTTTTGGTGGCCTTTGGATCTGGTGGTGGTCTGGCAATGGTACTGTCTTGCTGTGACCTGTGACCCACGAAGGCCTCCCTAAGCCTCAGTTTCCCCCTCTGTACGATGGAGCGAGTTCTCGGACCAGCCTCATGGGCTGTCGGCAGCTGTAGAAGGGCTCTCAGCTCTAGCCTTGGCACACCCCGAGTGGGGACCCCATCTCCCACCCCGGGTGGCTCTGCAGGGCCCCCACGCCAGCAACCCAGGGCCCCTGCGCTCAGCCCCCATCTCAGGCAGAGGGGCTTGCCGAGGCAGAGTGTCCCCACCGTGCCTGCGTCAGATGCCTGGGTGTGCCCATGAGCCAGGCCCCGGGGGCTGGGGCCCCATGCTTGTCCTGGCAGCCACCAGGTAGGGGAGGCCCGCCTTTCATGTCTGCTCTCTTGGGGGCAGGAGGGGGCAGGCTGTTCTGGGTGCACCTTGGCCCTACACCTGGGAGAGAAGCCACGTGCACACCTGTCATCTGTGTGGTTCTGGGTGGCCCACCTTGCACCAGGAGGGGAGGCGGGGGAGGTGGGAGCACATCACCCTGCCTGGTTCAGGCCCCTGGAGAGCCAGGGGTGGGGCGGCCGGGGCTTGGCTTCTGTGCTGGCTCGAGTGTCCTGTCTCTGCTTGTGGGGCATCTGCCTCGGGCTCCCCCCTTGCCCTGCAGCCAGTGGGAGGCCATAGCGGACCTCTGGACAGAGCCCACTTGGGAGAACTGGCCCCGCAGTGTCGGCCCAGCCTGCCATGTGGGATCCATCAGATTAGGAAAGACGGTGCGATTCTGGCCTCAGTGCAGCTTAGGAAGTGCCGTGGACCATGTGCTGGTGCTGCGGCCGTGACAGGAAAGGCCTCGCAGGGCAGGAAGGCCGGGGAGGGGAGGCGGCACCCAGGAAGGTGGGCCGGGCATGTCAGACCCCGGGGCCGGTGCCCTCACACCTCGCCTCCCTCCTCAAGGACCTTTGTTAGTTGTGGTGTTTTCTGGAGTCTGTCTCTGTCCTGGCTGGAAGGACCTGGCTGTCCTTCCTCTGCCGGGCCCGCCTGGCTTAGGTCCATTCTGTTGTTTCAACCCACAGCAGTTGTTACCTGATTGACCCCCACATTGTTCCCTTTTGGCCGGCGCGGCCTCTTCAGGGTGGCTCCTGAGTCCTCTGACGTGACCTGCATAGTTTTTATCATTTTCCTTGCTTTCTGTGATTTCGAGATGCTGCAGGCTCGTCTTGTGTATTTTCTGTCCCAGACCTGGAATCAGTTTTTCTCATGAAGATAAAATACGTTGTGGGTTCATATTGATTCTTCCAGGTCAGATTCGGGGCTACAGGGTTGGCTTTCTTTCTTTTTTAACATAACCTGATTAATTTTATGTCTTTATCTCTTTTCTCCCATGCTGAAAATCCAGCTCTAAATGACACGAACAAAAGAATTCTTTGCTCTGTTCCACAGCACACACACACACGCACACACGCACACACACACCCTATCTTAGAATAACAGCACTCCCGCCTGCCACCAACAATATGATTAGTGAGAACCGTTGAAGATTTTCCAGCTCGTTTTGTCCTGAGGTTCCTGTGTGTTGGAGGTCATGGTATCAGTTGGACACATTTCAATTCATTCGTTGCTTTTTACTTTTAAGTGTTACTTTTTAAATCTCAGTTTTGTTTTTATAATTCTGTAAATTATTAACATGATTCCAAAGCCGTCTCCACAAGCAAGTGTGTTCCCAGGAGTCCGGCTGTATCTCCGTGTCCCGTCCTGTCCACGCTGCTCTTTCCTTTTGTCTGCGGTGACCATTGTGGTCTCCTGACTGGGGTTTACATGAGCAAACACACACAGAGAGTTATGTCCCCCCCACCTTTCTGAGACAGGAGCTTCCACACTGCACCTACTTTTCTCTATTTGCTTCTTTTCTTAACATTCCATCCCCAAGATGACGCCGTGGCTGTTTCTAGAGGTCCCTGTGGGGGGATTTGGCAGCGTGGCGGGTGTCTGGAGCTGTTCCAGAGCTGGAGTGGTGGTGGGAGTGGAGGATAAACTCCCTCACGTGGCACAGCCTGACTTCATCTGGTTGGCAGTCACAACTCTGCCCATTTCTTAGAGGGGAAGCTGCGGCTCACCTGGAGCAGGACCAGAACTAGATGTCTGTCCTCGGCCAGGCGCCACTCCCCGGGGTCTCGTCTGGGGTCTGCCTTGGCTATGCTGGGAAGCGCGGGGCCCCGTCAGGTCCCCAGCCTGTGGTGGGTACAGTCGGCTGTGGAATCCTCCTGATGGCTCATCGTTTGCACAGGAATGTGCAGAGCCTGTCGAGATGTGGCTGGCTGTGCCGCAGAGCTCAGGAAAGTCAGGCAGAGAATCCAGCCCCAGCACTTCTGCGGGAGAACAAACCGGGGTGAATCCAGCCATGCTCTTTGCCTTAGCTCAAGGGGGAAGAACAAACGGGCCAGCAGGAAGAAAGCTTAGCGCGTCCTGAGAGCCTGGAGCCAGCCATCCACCGAGGCCGCTCCTGTGCTCTGTGGGCTCGCGGAATCCCAGCCCTGCAGACCAGAGCCCTCCTCGGAAAACTGGAACCAACAGGAGCTTGGGGCTGGCCGCTAGCCTGGGGGCAGACACAGGTGGCTGCATGGGCAGCGGGGAAAGTGTCCCCAGGGTGGAGCCACCGGTCGGTGGAGCTGATGGGCTGGATGGCGCAAGGGGCTTTATGTCTGCGAAGGTCCGTGGTGCTCACCACGCTGGGCGGGTGGTCTCCAAACAGCCCCCCGAAGTAAAGAAGAGAAACAGCGCTACACGGTGTCTGGCAGAATTTAAAATTGTTTAAAAATGATGATTTTTTGTTGGGTAATAGATTAACGTGGTGTACACTGACACAATAGGAAAGGAGGAGCAGACCCCTGGCCCATCACCTGCCGCTCCCCAGGGACACTTGCTGCTACTGTGTGCGCACGGGTGTTTGGCTGGTTCCAGGGTCGCTGTGCTCACACCTGTGCACAGGTGGTCTGGCAGCGTGCTGCACACTCTGTCCCACCAACGACTTTTCACTCTACAGTTGCCCTTGGCGACTATTCCAGATGGGTAGGCAGGGGGCTTCCCTGTTCTTTCAGTGACTGCACAGGATTCCTAGGTGTGCACGGAGGACGTACAGGTGGTTCTGCAGCTTCTGCATGCGGCGCTGTGATGGGAGTCTTTTGGTGCCTTTGCCGGCTGAATTTTCTTCTTTCTCAGAGTTGCTTGCAGGCCGTGAGGCACACAGACCACATGGGGCCACAGAGTTGGCTTCAGGCCGCATGCTTGCTGACCCTGGAAGTGGCCTAGACTGTGACCAGCTTCCACACGTTTTGGTTCTCTCCGTTGGCCCTGGTGCTGGGTGGCGTTGGGCCAGCGACGCCCTTCTCTGGGCCTGAGGCTCTGTGGCTGTAAGTAAGCAGTGCCATGCCGCAAAAGCTGGGCTGCCATCTGCTTTTGGCCACGGCCACATTCCGTTTGTCCATCAGGTGCCCTTAAAGTGGAAATCAGCTGTTACCATCGTGTGAAGACTAGGAGGAGGTGTAGAAACTTGTGGGTCTCCACCTTCTCTCAAACACTGAATGTTCCACCCTCCTGGGCCCTCCTTCCACGCTGGTGGTGGTGTTCTCTGCAGACAGAGATGTGCGCCCCCGGCCCCCTGACCTGCCTGGGACCGTGGGTGGCAGAGTTTGTGAGTGTGCAAGCCCTGTCTGTCTGCACAGCCCCCGGGGCACCTCCAGCTCTGAGCCATGGGCCCTTTGATGGTGTCCTCACGACCCGTTGTCTGTGACATGTGCCCCAAGTGCCTTTCACATGAGGCCATGGCAGTGAAGGCTGGGAGGGAGGCCCATCTGATTCCCCTGGGGCCAGCCTTTTAAAAGCTGTGTGTTTTCACTCAGGAGAAGGGTCCAGAGCAAATTAAAAATAAAATAATAACAAAATCAGATGCCTCTGAGTTGGCCACGGTCCTCCTTGTCCAGGAGCCGCGGGGCCCTGAGGGCATCAGGAGAAACCACTCAGCAGCTCTCCCATGCATGCTGACGGACACCCCCCGCCAGGACCGCTAGGGCAGGTCATGGAGCCCCCCAGTGCAGTTTGTTGCTCAGTTCTCCAGATCCCCAGCTTTCACAGGAAGACCACTAGCTGGGTTCCCCCTCAGATTGCTGGCACTTCTCAGTTGCTCACCTGCTGGGAGTCTGGGTCACCCTCACCTGGCCGGGCCCTGCTCATGCCCTGCACCCCGTACTTCTGAAGCCGTCTTGACCCTGGGGGTGCGCTTCCTGCCTCCGCCGCCAAGGCCTGCACCCAGCCCTTTGAAGCAGCCCCGAGAGCCGCTGATCGGTTTAGCAGCCGTGGAAAGAAAACACACACGTCCCAGCCCACGGAGCCCTGGATGGGGACGTTTCCAGGGATCCTGCAGACACGCTGCTGCTGCGTTCTCCCCACCCACACGCTCGGAGCCGGGTCTGGTGGTTACGATAGCACCGGCTGCCTGGTCTTGTGATCGCTCCGCTGGGTTTAAAATAAGCAAAGTGCCTTTTACCCAGAAAACATTCCCTGTCCTGGGAGTGATGAGAAGGGAGGAGGGCAGCCAGGGCTGGAGCGCCTCCAGAGTCTCTGGTTTTCCCCTCCTGACCGTGGACGTGGCCTGCATGCAGGGGGCATCTGGGAAGGGGAGCCCTTCACTGTCAGCTTTAACACAGGGGTCACACCTGCACTGTGATGATGCTGCCTGTAGTGGCAGCTTGTTGGGGTTCCAACATTGCGTCCTTCTAGGATTAGCATTGGTCGTGGGCTACAGATAACAGGACATTTCCACCCCTGCCCTAAGGGGTCAAACTTGGGCAAGGGCCAGGGGGACAGTAACCAATCTACAATGAGCATGGGAACCAGGGAGCCCTGATTGGTTGTGGGGGGAGGGAAGGAAATCCCAGAGGACTTCTTGGAGAAGGTGAGGGCAGGATAGTTGAGGTGGTAGAGATGGACGAGGACCTGGAGCTCTGCAAACCTCTGTGCTGGTCAGGCGAGGATGCCCTATTTTGCACCCAAGGAATCAAAGTCCAGAGGACGTGCTTGCCCATCACCTCCAGCTCGCAGGTGGGGAGGCCGTATGGACCCCGGCCTGAATTTTGGACAGAGGTCTTGTAGCAGGCTGGCTTTCTCAGGCCCTCGGCACCCCTCCTGCATCTGCTCCTCTGCAGTCTAGCCTTGGAGCCGGCCACCCACCCCTGGCTGCCGAAACGCCTCCCGGCTGGCCCAGTGAGACGACGGGCAGCTGCATCCCTCTTCTTCCTCCAGGAGTGAAATCCTTGAAGAAAGATCTGAAATCCGAGTCTCCAGAGAGAGGTCTTTGGAGGTGACGCCTGCTGACCTCTGCTGAACCATGCCATGTGGGGGCTGTTCCCCTGGCTCCAGGCTCTGTTTTGAGCCCATGGGTGCAGAGGCTGTGATGAGGTTTCCAGCCCCGAGCTCGGTTACAGCGTGGGATGCGGGGTGCTGCCCATCCGCTGTCTCTGGTTGAACTTCCGTAAAAACCATTTGCTGCTTCTGGGGTGTTCTCACTGCCTGGCCTGGGGCCGGGGAAGCCACGTCACTGCTGATGGCTGTTCACCAAGCAGCATTAGTCCCTTTGGCACGGTCTTTTCCAGCAGGCGAGGAAGGGAAATGGTTTCCTCACCTCACACTGACCAGCTGTTACCCTGTGATGGGGTGAGGTGGGGAGAGGGCTGGCCCAGCCTCAGCCTTCCATGTGTTTGTTGAATGAATGAATGACAGCCAGAGGGTCCCACCTGTTTAGTATCCACCCATTTTGCTGCTGACTCTGGAGGCAGGGACTGCATGTGCCTCATTCCCCTTTTCCTGGAGGCTGAGTCAGAGCTGAGCGCAGCCCCAACTGGCAGTCGGAGCCTGAATCTCCCTGTGGCTGCTCACCCTTCTCCAGTGGTGCTCCGGTGGTGCCCTGTGGGTGGGCGTGAGCTGGGGGCTGATGGAGCTCTCAGTTGAGTGCCTCCTGGAGCCTCTGCTGCACCTTGGCAGGCATTGGTGCCCTCCCAGGAGGGGCGACTGGAAGGGTCGTCTGCGGTGGAGCCAGGCTTCCATCCTGGGGTGCTGTTGGTGTTGTATCTAAAAGGTCATTGGCAAAACCAAGGTTACCTGGATTGTCTCCTATGGTACCTTCTAGAAGTTTTATTGTGTTTTACGGTTAGATCTATGATCCATTTTGAGTTAATTTTTGTGATGGGTGTAAGGTCTGTGTCTAGATTCATTTTTTCCGTGTGGATGTCCAGTTTTTCCAGCACCGTTTGTTGGAAAGACTATCTTTGCTACATTTTATTACCTTTGCTGCTTTGTCAGAGATCAGTTGACTGTATTTATGGGGATTTATTTCTGGGCTCTCTGTTCTGTTCCTTGATCTATTTCTCTATTCTTTCGCCAATACCACACTGTATTGATTACTGTAGCTTTATGGTGAGTCTTGAAGTCAGGCAGTGTCAGTCCTCTGACTTTGTTCTTTTCAATACTGTGTTGGCCATTCTGGGTCTTTTGCTTCTGCATATAAACTTTAGAATCAGTTTCTCAGTATCGATAAAATAACTTGCTGGAATTTTGATTGGAATTGAATTGAATCTGTAGATAGAGTTGGGAAGAACTGAAAACTTGACAATACTGAGTCTTCCTATCCATGAATATGGAATATCTCTGCATTTATTTAGTTTTTTAATTTTGCTCATCAGTTTTGTGGTTTTACACCTATAGATCTTGTGCACTTTTTGTTAGGTTTATACCTAAGTATTTCATTTTTCAGGGTGCTAACGTAAATGGTATTGTGTTTTTAATTTCAAATTCCACTTGTTCATTGCTGGTATATAGGAAAGTGACTGACTTTTGTGTATTAACCTTGTATCCTGCAACCTTGCTACAGTCACTTATTAGTTCCAGTAGGTTTTGTTGTTGTTGATTCTTTGGGATTTTCTACATAGACCATCATGTCATCTATGAATAAAAACAGTTTTATTTCTTCCTTTCCATTCTGTATGTCACCTTTTATTTCCTTTTCTTGTCATATTGCATTAGCTAGGACTTCCAGTACAAAGTTGAAGAAGAGTGGTGAGGGGGATATATTTGTTTTTTTTTTTCCCACTCTAATAACTTTATTCTAGTTTTTTTTCTGTTTGTTTATTGCAGTAACATTGGTTTATAACATTGTAAAAATTTCAGGTGTACATCATTATACTTCTATTTCTGCATAGATTACATCATGTTCACCACCAAAATACTAATTACAACCCATCACCACACACATGTACCGAATTATCCCTTTCACCCTCCTCCCTCCCCCCTTCCCCTCTGGTAACCACCAATCCAATCTCTGTCCCTATGTGTTTGTTTATTGTTGTTATTATCTACTACTTAATGAAGGAAATCATACGGTATTTGACCTTCTCCCTCTGACTTATTTCACTTTGCATTATACCCTCAATGTCCATCCATGTTGTCACAAATGCCTGGATTTCATCGTTTCTTATGGCTGAGTAGTATTCCATTGTGTATATATACCACATCTTCTTTATCCATTTGTCCCTTGATGGGCACTTAGGTTGCTTGAGGGGGGATATATTTGGCTTGTTCCCAGTCTTAGGGGAAAAGCACCTAGTTTTTCACCATTAGATATGATATTAACTGTAGGTTTTCTGGAGATGTTCTTTATCAAGTTGAGGAAGTTCTCCTATATTATTTTTCTGAGAGTTTTTATCATGAATGGGTGTTGGGTTTTGTCAAATGCGTTTTCTGCATCTATTGATATGGTCATATGATCTTTTCCTTTTTAGCCTTTTTTTTATTTAGTTTTTTAATTTTGCTCATCAGTTTTGTGGTTTTACACCTATAGATCTTGTGCACTTTTTGTTAGGTTTATACCTAAGTATTTCATTTTTGGAGGGTGCTAACATTTTTGACAACATTTTTGAATGTTGAATCAGCCTTGCATACTTGGAGTGAATCCCACTTGGTCTTGGTGTATCATTCTTTTAATACAGTGTTGGGTTCAATTTGCTTATATTTTGTTAAGGATTTTTACATCTATGTTTATGAGATATTGGTCTGTAATTTTCCTTTCTTGTAATGTCTTTGGTTTTGTTGTTAGGGTAATACTGTCCTCACAGAATGAGTTAGGAAGTGTTCCCTCTGCTTCTGTTTTCTAGAAGAGACTGTAGAGAACTGATATAATTTCTTCCTTAAATGTTTGATAGAATTCACCAGTGAACCCATCTGGGCCTGGTGCTTTCTGTTTTGGAAGGTTAGTAATTATTGATTCAATTTCTTTGGTAGATTATATTATCTATTTCTTCTTGTGTGAGTTTTTGTAGATTGTGTCTTTCAAAGAATTGGCTCCTTTCATCTAGATTGTCTAGTTTCTGGGCATAGAATTGTTCATAGTATTCCTTTATCATCCTTTTAACGTACATGGGATCTGTAGTGATGCCTTCTCTCTCATTTCTGACATTAGTAATTTGTGTCTTCTCTCTCTCTCACTCTTTTTTTTTTTTGGTTGGCCTGGCTAGAGGTTTATAGGCTTTTATTGATCTTTTCAAAGAACCAGCTTTGGTTTTGTTGATTTTCTCTACTAATTTCCTTTTTTAAATTCCACTAAATTCTGCTCTAATTTTTATTATTTCTTTTCTTTTGCTTGCTTTGGATTTGACTTGCTTTTCTTTTCTAGTTTCCTAAAGTGGAAGCTTAGGTTATTGATTTTAGATCTTTCTCCTTTTTTCATATATGCATTTGATGCTATAAATTTTCCTCTAAGCTTTGCTTTTGCTACATCCCACAAATTTTGATAAGTTGCATTTTCATTTCCATTTAGCTAAAAATATTTTCAATTTCTCTTGAATTTTCTTCTTTGACCCTTGTGTTGTTCAGAAGTGTGTTGCTTAGTCTCCAAATATTTTGGGATTTTTCAAGCTATGTTTCTGTTACTGATTTCTAGTTTACTTCCGTTGTGATCTGAGAGCAGACACTGCGTGATTTATATTCTTTTAAGTTTGTTCAGGTGTACTTTATGGTCCAGGATATGATCTGTCTTGGTAAATGTTTCATGCGAGCCTGGGAAGAGTGTGTATTCTGCTGTTGTTTGATAAAGTGTTCTATAAATGTCAACTAGATCCAGTTAATTGATGTTGTTGTTGCGTTCAGCTATGTCCTGACCGATTTTCTGCCTGCTGGATCTGTCAATAACTGGTAGAGGGGTATGGAAATCTTCAGCTGTAATTTGGATTTGTCTGTTTCTCCTTTCAATTCTATCAGACTTTTCCTTGTAACCCACTTTTTATTTAATAGACCCATAATGAACATCACCCAACTCCACAGGTGTGTCTCTGTAGCACCTCTCGATAATACCACCTTGTGTGCCATTCTGTAATTCCATTAACCGGTCCCCACCCATTAGGTGTTTCAGATTCCCATGACTATAGCAGCACTGTGATAAACTGCCTGGTGACCACATCTTATTATGTTTAAACTAGTTTCTATAGTGAAAATGCTAGTGGGAATAAAAAACCAGAACAGCCCTGCTGGTTCAAAGGGCATGAATGTTTTTAAGAGAAAAGTTCACTCTCGCCAGCCCACACCTGCAGGTGTTGGTCTCCACCCACGGTGGATTCTTCTCCAACAGCTCGGGCTTGGCCTGGACGTCTGGGGACACGGTGAACACCAGTGCGCCGGTGATTCCAGGTTGGAAGCCGGAGTCTGTAGAGAGAAAATTGCCGGCCCCCCAGCCCTGTCTCCAGATGCACAGGGTAGAGTGGACATCCAGTGGTACCTCCCTCCTGGGACTTCTCGGAGGGGTTCCCTACCTGAATCCTGGGCATCTGTGTGCCTCTTGCCAGCGCCAGGCATTCATGGTCGGGGAACTGCCCACGGGGGAGTCCTCTAGGCGGAGGCTCCCCTGGGTTTATAAACACCGTGCTCCTGATGCTCCCGCAGGAGCAGGCCGCCTTGCTCCCACCACAGTAGACAGCCACACCTGAGTTATCACTGTTTAGAGAGAACTGTTTGGAAACTTGCAGTCAATAGAGAAGCACAGCGAGCTTTCACCCAAACAGTGGAAGAGGCTAAACAGAAACCGAGGACACCGTGTCTGGGGTGCCCAGCTCACAGCAGAGGGAAGCCCCTCTGTCACTCGGGCTGCAACGGGCAACTTAACACAGGACGTTGCCTGGTGCCCAGCGTGCCAAAGGTTTGCCATGGGTCCAGGCTGCTTCCTGTCTCGGAATAATGTTGACCTGCAAGTCCCTGCCAGCAGTGGAGGGAGGTTCTTCCATGGCAAAGGCAGCGGGCTTAGTCCTTCAGAGCCGTTTCTAAAGGAGACGAGGCTCGATGTCAGACGCACGTTCTTCCCCTTTATGGCATCGTTTTGAAGTCAGAAAACACGTCAGTATGCACTTGAACACGTTGTCTGCGTTCAGTGGGGTCCTTTTTTCAGCACTCTGTTTTCGTCACTCTTAAGTGCCTTCTGTTTCTTGTCAATATACACACGTGCGTTTGGTACAGACCCACGGCTGGTGCATATGTGCTGTGTTATGTTCTCCTCTTTTGACATCACCAGCCAGGGGTGCAAATGTGCATCCGGGCTCTGACATCCCCCCCACATGCTTCTGAAAGTTTGACATTTTCTAAAACAAGGCGTTTAAAGAAATAAAGATACAGAAACGTCACAAGTACTAACACGGTTTGCTTTCTTTATTCCTGGAGGTGGTCCTGTGGTTCATGTTATGGCAATTTTGCCTAAAATCACAAGAATCTCCCAGAGGTATTTCCAAAATGCAGAAATGGAATGTTGGTGTTGGGGAGAGTGGGAGGATTTGTGTGGGACTGTGGTGCAGGGATCCTCCGCCCCACTGCGTCCCCAGCCTCGGTGGGGGTCAGGTGCCTGGGTCAACGTGCAGCTTTGGTTGTCCACTGGGCACCCCACTGCCTGTCCTCTGCCCCACTTGGGTGGCCTCGGCTCTGAGAAATGGCCGAACCTGTTTGCTCCTGCAGGTTTCTTTGCAGGGGTGGGTGTAGGGGGATGTTTACCTGGCAGGCCACCACTGGCTGCAGTTCCAAAATATATTAGACACATAAGCCAATAAAAAAGAATAAAAAAGCCATAACTGGATCAAGAGACTGGCTGAGACCAGGGGCCTGGAGTGCTCCTTTTGCATCATTCCCAGCAGATCCTGGGGTGTGATGAGCATCTTAGCAGGGTCGGGAGCAGAGGTTTCCGAGCGGCTGTGCGTGAGGTTTGGGACCAGCAGAAATAACTACAGTAGCTCCTCATCATGAGTGCTCATTATTTGCTAGGTGCTTCCATCATCTTGGTTCATCTTCCCAGCAATGCCATGAGGGTAGGCATGTTACTGTGCCCATTTTACAGGTGGGTTAACTTCTTGGAGACTCAGTCCCTGGGTCCCTCCAGGCAAGTGTAGGAGTGGCACCAGGTACCTGGGGTCCCATCAAAGACACATTTGTCACAGGGATGACCCCACCCCTTGTGATGAAGTCCCCCAGACACATCCTTCACCCCCACTGGACAGTGAGCCCCTTATGCCGGGGTTGCAAACCTGGAAGGCTGGGGGGTCAGGAATCAAGTGGCTGACGTGGGGATTGTGGCAGATGGAGCATGTGCTCCCACCAGGGTGGGGAGTGTGCCAAATTCTTTCTTTGTGAGAACCAGGCCCCGTGTTGCCAGATCTTCCATTTTTTTCAAAGAAAAGCTAAATGTTTGGATTTTTATGACTCTCTCAATTTTTAAATGTTGGGAACTAACTTGAAAACATGGACACATGAAGAAATAGAAAGCCTGAAGAGATCAATAAGAAAATTAAATGGTAACCAAAGACCTTCCCTCTCAAAGAGGCCCAGGTCCTGATGGTTTTATGGTTGAGTTCTATCAGACTTCAGCAAATCATCCGTTCTTACTTTTATACATTGCTCCAGAAAATAGAAACCCGGAGAAAGCTGCCCAGCTCATTATATGAACTTCATATGAATTTTGGGGGGACACACAATTTGATCCATAACAAACACTTAGAGTATGTGCTATGTATACTTGAAGTTCAAGGATGGAGTGACTAGTAGATGTTGTTGGGAAATTGGTTGACTGTCTGGGGAAAACACAACCAGATCCCCAATCTTGTGGACTGAAGACCTAAGTATGAAACATGAAAACTATGTATTTAGTAGAAGGTAATTGCTGTGGACTGAATTGTGTCCCCCCACCAAATTCATTTGTTGAAGCCCCAACTCCCAGTGTGATGGTGTTTGGAGGTGGGGCCTTTAGGAGGTGATTAGGGTTAGATGAGGTCGTGGGGGTGGGGCCCCCATGATGGAATTAGCATCCTTACAAAAGGAGACACCAGAGAGCTCTCTCTCTGCCCTATGAGGACGCAGTGGGAAGGCAGCCATCTGCAAGCTGGGACGGGGAACCTCACCAGGAGCCGAGTCTGCCAGCACCTTCATCTCGGACTTACAGCCTCCAGACCGTGAGGAATACATGTCTGTTGTTGAAGCTGCCTGAGCTAAGACTGTTGTGTAGGAGAGTATTTCTTTACTTGCTTGCACTTTCTCACATAAAACCCACAAAGCACAGACCATGAAAACAAAAAGGAGTTTCCATTAAGTGAAAGACGCCTGCTGAATTAAGGACATCATGGAACAGTGAACCGACCATGACTGACTGCGGGAACATATTTGCGATATCCAGCCGACAAGCAGCGGATATCTGAAATGCACGAGGAACTCCTGAAAATCAGCAAGAAAAGGATTCCAGCCCCATGTCAAGGTGGGTGAAGACAGGAACAGGAAATTTACTGCAGAGGAAAGATAGCAAGCGGACAAGCCTGTGAGAGATGCTCAGAGCTCAGAGCTCAGGGAAATATAAATGAAAGTAGAGCCATCGTTCACCACATGGCCTGCTGCAGCCAGCAGCGTGAGTGGATGCAGATGTGTTGTACTCATGAAAAAGAGAGAAAACATACAGACAGAAGGCAATGCCTCAAACACTCAGAACAATCACTGGGGGCAGGGGAGGGAAACGGGGAGCAAGGGAATAAATAACAGATAAAACAAGAATGGATCGACGAGCGTCACAAACCCAGGGACACAAATTTGCATCTGAGGTTTGAGATGCTGGGGGGGGGGTCCCACAAATACGGGTGTGGCCAGATGCGCAGTTTGTGGCTCTGTCAGGAACATCAGGGTCTGTGATGAGTGAGTGGCCCAGTGTGCGGCCACTGGGGGGCTGAAGGGAGCTCTGGGTCTGCCCCCCCACCTCCCTTGCAGGTGCCGCTGCTAGAAAGGGGGTGAGGTGGGGCGTTCCAGGGGTAGGATGAGGGAGAGTGGGGGCTCTGTTTCCCGGCTTGGGGAGCAGAGTGGGGCCCTGTGGGCTTTCCTACCAGCCCTGTTGCCTAGATTGAGGCTGTGAGCTGGCCGAGCGAGGACTGCGCTGGTCCCGGGAGCCGGGTTGCTTCCTGCCTGGCCCTGCCCTGTGACTGTGGATAAGCCTGCCCGTGGCCGTGTGCTGGGAGGGGCCTGGGCACCAGTGGCAGCCCCTTGAACCACAGAGACCCCATGCGCCTGTTGTTCAGTGTTGAGGCTGGCTCTGTCGGGACTTGGGAGCACTTCGGTGAGTCTTCCTGTGGTGATCTTGGCCATACGCAGGCACAATGACATTTTGTAAGACACTCGCCGCCCCTGGGCGGCAGAGCTTCCACTGACATCATCCCAGGAGCCCTGGACCCCTGGCCTGGGTTGGGGGCAGCATGTGCTTCTGACCTGTGGGAGAAGAGCACGGTGGGCAGAGGGCGGTGGGGGCTCCATGGCCCAGCCTGAGGCTGATCCGAGCCGCTTCGAGGACCTTTCTGCTGGGCCCTGGTGTTCGGGGCCATGGGAGGCTGCCCTGGCCACACTGTCCCAGGGTCCCCCGCCCAGGGCATCCTGGGCCCCAGCCCCACGCGGTCTGATCTGGAGGCCACCTGCCCTGGAGGCTGAAAGGGAGCGTGGCTGGTGTTTCTCCCCAGGAGCGAGGATTCTCTGACTGTCAGGGAACATGTCATCTTCATCCTGGGAGAGATGCAGGTTTCAGAGAAGGCCCCGTTTCCATGGCAATCCTCTGTTCACACCCCCGAGGGCTCAGGGGCCCAGGATCTGGCGTCTGCTGGGACTGGAGGGAGATGGGGGCTGGCCGAAGGTGACAGTAGGTGACGACAAGGATCCTTCACACCCCAGAAAGTGTCTGGCGGACGGCGCTGACTGTGGGCACGTGGCCATCACAGGAGGCGGGTGCCGACGGGGAGCCGGGAGCCAGGCACGCCCAGCACCACCTCCCAGGGCTGGGGCTGTGTCTGAGGGCGGAGGGAGGCCTGCCCTCACCTCGCCATGCCTTCTCTGCTGCCCTAGAGTCTGTTCTAGTTCAGGCGCCATTTGACTGGAACTTACATAGAGGGGCAGGTGGGCTGGGCCGGCTAGCTTGATTTTAGCTTGGCAAGTCTTGTTTTCAAGGCCGTAAAACATCTTACCATTCTGAACGGTAAGTGTTCTAAACATTTACTTGCAAGTCAAGAATTAGCCTTATTTTAAAATGGCATTTGGGTGGTGGAGCTCAGATTTAAAATAAATGAAAACCAGAACTTTTCTCTGTTGTTGGAATTAGCTGTAACGAACATTGAAACTACTTTTGTTTGGCGGGAATAACAAGCCCAAGATGGAACGGCTCCATTTGCGTGATTTTTTCCAGAAATATGGCAAGTTGGGATTCATCGGTGGCGATTTGACCTGAGGGTCAGACCTCACTTTTAATGTGTCATTGAAAACATCAATTCCGTGTGAATAGCCGGGAAGCCACACCCTTGAGAGTCAGGTGTGAAGGGAAAGTTCTGGGCTTTGAGGGTGATGTACGTCTTCGGGAGGCTGAGCAGCACGGGAGCTGTCTGATGCCCATGGCCCTCGTGGGCAGAACCGGGGACAGTGATGCTCACACAGTGGCCTTGGGAAGGGGGCACCTCGGGATGAGACCGCCAGCTTCCAGAACATGTCTCTCTTGGGGAAGACCGCTGGGTTCCACTGAATTTTCCCTCTGGTCATGGGGACCGAGGGAGCGGGTCGCCGGTTGGGGCTCAGGGGGCAGCCAGGTTGCCCAGAAGTGAAAGCGTGACCTGGGCAGATGGAAGGGCTCTTGTCTTCGATGCTCTGAGGTTGATGGACAGTCCTGTCTGGCAAGTGCAGGCAGCGTCTGACCCTCTCAGGACCTGAGGGCATCTCCAGGGGGACTCGTCTTGCCAGCGGGAGCCTGGAGCTGCTTCCATCTTAGGGGCCTGGACCCTCCGTGTGGACCCACCCCACGGGGTGGGGCCTGGGTGAACACTGCCAGAGAGGGGCTGAGACCCCTACCCCAGTGTGTTCTGTTGTGCATCCTCTGAGGATGAATGAATGGGGCCTGTTGGGGGGACAGTGGGGGTCGTAAACCTAACTGCACCCTAAGCCAGCTTTGTGACCCTAGGCAAGTCACTTAACCTTTCTGAGCCTCGATTTTCTGTCTGTAAAGTGGGAACAATAATGGGGGCCAATATCTCCCTACGGTTTTGAGGTTCAAATGAGAGAATGAAGAATGAGGCTTCAGGACTCAGATCGACTGCTAACACTTTGATAGAGAATGGCTTCAGGAAGCAGGGACTTTTGTCAAAAGACCCACACTCATCCTAGCTGATCTACTATCTTGGAGCTGCCTTAACAGACAGCTCGTCCTCCATCCATCCTTCCAATCAATCACCATTGCAGTCATCCATCCACTATCCTTCCAGCTTATCCATCCATCCATATACCATCCTTCCGTCCATCTACCATCCTTCCATCCATCCTTCCATCCACCATCTTTCAGCCATCCATCCACCGTCCTTCTTTCTATCCACTCATTCATCCATCTACCTACCATCCATCCATCCATCCCTCCATCACCATCCATCCATCCATCCATCCATCCTTTTTATTTTTTTATTTTTATTTTTTTTAATAATTTTATTTATTTTTCCCCCAAAACCCCAGTAGATAGTTGTATGTCATAGTTGCACATCCTTCTAGTTGCTGTATGTGGGACGCGGCCTCAGCATGGCCGGAGAAGCAGTGCATCGGTGTGCACCCAGGATCCGAACCCGGGCCGCCAACAGCAGAGCATGCGCACTTAACCGCTAAGCCACGGGGCCGGCCCCATCCATCCATCCTTCCATCACCATCTATCCATCCTTCCTTCCATCCACCATCCTTTCACCCATCCATCCACTGTCCTTCTTTCTATCCACTCATTCATCCATCTACCTACCATTCATCCATCCATCCCTCCAACACCATCCATCCATCCATCCATCCTTCCATCACCATCTATCCATCCTTCCTTCCATCCATGTTGTACTGAGGACCTGCTGTGAGTTAGACCCGGCTGGGCACTGTGCATTAGGTGCAGTGGAGATGTGATCTCCATTCTCAGAACCCACAGTCAGCTAGGGGAGGCAGGAAGTCAGGAAACATCAGCAGCAGAGTAAGGAGGGCAAGAACAGAGGGGCCCCAGGGAGGGAGAGGCACCATGATGGGGGTGATTGGGGCAGGAACTTCCAAAGGGCTGTGATATCTGAGCTGTGGGCCAGGTGGGAGCCGGGACCCAGCATAGGTCTCCCACCGCCTTTGGGACTTTGTGGGCCCTGAGCATCACAGAGGTTCCGTTTGGGTCCAGGCCAGGGTGTTCCCTGGACACCATCGTGACCCAGCACCGTCTGCAGCCTCGGCCCTGCCAGTAGGGGCTCTGTTCTGGGTTGCAGCCCCTCAGCTCAGAGGACGGCCCAGGGCGCAGAGGGAGGGGACCTTAGAAGGAGTCCGTGAACTTGGGAGGGAAAACTCGCTGTCCGATTCTCGCTCACCTCTTACTAACATTGACGTTTCCCTTCATCATGAGCAGGTGGCATCAGCGGGGCTGTCGTCTTGTCACCAGCAGGAAACATGGGCATTTTCATGTCACATCGTGGCTGTTCGGATGTCTTGAAATGTTGCCTATGTTTGTCCCTTCTTCACAGTTCGAATAGTTATTATGAATAATTCCTGAGCTCGCTGTGCGATGCAGTGATGCAATAACATGTACATAATGTGCTGCAGACGAATTCCGTAAACATTTTGGTACTGCGTTTCAATAGAAGTGATTTCATTTGATTTTTGATGTATTTCATTTTGCACATTTAAAATCCTTATTCTGGAAGGAGCTGCGTAGGCAGAACCAGAAGCCAAAGGCGTCCGTGGTACAACAGGGTCGAGGACCAGCCCTGGACCTCAAGTGACAAAAACAGATGGAACCAATAAATAAGGAGCAGTGTTGTCCTCAAGATCATGTCTGGGCTGTTTGGAGGGGGTTTAGTGAAGGCACCCCCTGAGCCCACAGAGACACTGCAATAAGGCTAGTGGTCACCCCTTCCTCGTCTGCCCCCATTATTAAGGGAGCAGTGGTTCCTCTGGGACCTGGGGCATCTCGGGAGATGGAGGACCCCACCTTCAAGCTGAGAACTGAGGCCGGGTGGATGCCGTCTCATGGTCCTTAGGACGTTGCTGTTGGGGGCCAATAAAGGGCTGGGGGCCCTCTGCCTGGGCTTCTCCTGGGACCCAGACATTTCTGCCTCCTGGTGATGGAGAGAAATCGAGTCGGGTCTGTCCCGACTGGGGGCATCCCCAGGTTTGTCACCTGAGGCCCTCCACGACCTGGTCTCTGAGAGCACTTCCTGAGACCGACCTCACCCGGGTGCCCAAACACACCTTCCCTTCCACACCTGGAGTCCTTGCTCAGGCTGTGTCCCAGGGGAGCTGCCCTTCAGTGCGCCCCACAGCTCTGCACCCCGGGAGATCCAGGCTGTCGTGTGACAGACAGGGTGCAGTCCGGCCTCCCCTCTTCCTTGCTGCTGACCTTGAGTGACGTTGCTGAGCGTCTCTGGAGACGGAGACAACTCCAGTCCTGACCTCACAGCGATGGTGCGGATGGAGCAGCGCGGCCCTCGGACCCCTGAGAAGCGATGGCTGCGACGTGTCCACATCTCTGTCCCTGAGCACTGGGGGCTGTCTCTGTCCCCAGAACCAGGCACAGTCCCTGAGGGACGAGTCCTAAGCAGTGACTGTGCGCCCAGGGTGGGTGGGGGACCCACATGTGAGACTCTTTAAGCTTCAGTAGAACCTTCCAGGTTAGAATAGAAAGCTGTTTTTCTTTTGAGGGACGGAGGCAGCCAGTGCCTTTTAATGCCATTAAGTGCTCAGAGGGAGGGAGGGGTTTGGGTTTTGTTTGAAATGATACAGACGATGGAAAGGGAGTGGGTGCTGTTCAGTGGGGGATGGGCCGAGCTTACCAGAGCGCGTGTGGCCGTGGCCTGGACGCCTCTGGTTCCAGCGTTGGCCGGTTACGAGCCGAGGGGCATGGGGGAAGCAGGCCTTTTTGGTAACAAGGCTGGGCTCTCCAGCCTCGCTGCTCAGAGTTGGGGTTTGCTCCTTCCATCTCCCCGCATTGCATCTCTGCTGGCCATGCCCCCGGGAGCTAGGGAGATACCTCTGTGGTCAGTGGGGTTCCAGGCCAGGGCCCAGGGGGGCAGATGTACCTGGGCATGCAGAAAATGCTCTGGGACTGATGCAAGTGCTAAGCCACCCAGTTTGGGAACCTGAATCTTCAAGCCTGGGGGGAGCGCACAGGTGGAACATGAGCCCCAGATTATGGGGGTGTAGGCATTGTATCTGCCTGTCTCTTCCTGGGGAGCCCTCACGTTCTTTGTGGCCCCGTTTGTGACTACAGAAATGTGGAAATGTCCTTCAGGACAGGAGCAGGTGAACGAACCATGAGTGTTCATGCAAAGGAGGCCAGGCAGCCGTGAGGGGATAACCAGGCTCCATGTCTCCACATAGATGCAATTCAGAAAACAAGGAGGGAGAATGGAGATGCAAACAGTACCTGCCTGTGAATGATAAAGACACCAAATAATAAGGGCCCTTTTCACGGTTGCCTCGTTGTGAAGTAAACATACCGAGCGTGTGTTGGGGGTGGGCAGTGACTGCCCACCACACCCGGAGTCAGGGGTCCTCCTGTGAGTCTTGATGGCTTCCCAGAGCAGAGGGACCTGAAGCAGAGATGTCGAATGCTTCCACCAGTCCACGCTGGATTATTTATTCCAGATAAATAATCTGGGATCTGCTTGATTATTTATGGAATTTTTTGAAATATTTTACCATCATGAGTTAAAGTTTTTTAACTTATGAGAGAGGAATTGTAAAATCATTTCTTAAAGACCTGCTCGGTTTAAGAGCCCTGGTGTTGTGGTTTGGAAGAAATGCAGTTTGAAAAACAGTGACCAGATGCACCTGCAGATGCTCCCCAGGGATGCTGTGGCCGGAAAGCAAAGCCTGGGCTGGGGCATGGATGCCAGGGGCTGGACGGCGGGACAGCTGGTCCAGGCCCCTCACTGCATGGTGGGGAGGGGGCCAGGGAGCGGCTCCTGTGAACCTCCCCAGGGTGCTGCCCTCCTTCTCAGAGAGAGGAAGAAACGTTTCTTAAATAGAAAATGACTACTATCCTAAGATTACTTATCTATGTTTTCTGGGCCCTGGAAATGAGAGGGCACAGGGCTGCTTATATCTCTGATTTTGCTTTTGCTTCTGGGGGCGCCTGTGAGTCCCTCTGAGGCTCACCCACCCTGACCAGCAAAGGTTTCCGAGAACCCCCTTCTTCCACAGCCTGGAGGAGTCAGCAGACCATCCTGCACTCACAGCCCTTGTTTCCTACTGAGGGCCCCCAGTTCCACCCTTCTCTTTCGGGAGCCCCTCGCCTGTGGGTGGGCACAGCCTCTCAGGGTGCCGGTTGTGTTTTGGGATCCAGATGCTGACCTCTGACCCTATGTTCTGGTTGCAACCCTGTGGATACAAGGTCCCTGCCGTGCAGGCGTTTCCCCACCTTTCCCCCAGCCTCTCCTCCTTGCTCCCCTTCGCATCCTCCTTGTAGGGTCACGTTCACATCTCAATTTGGGAAATTGAATGGCCAGGCTGCCTGGTTGGCGCAGCCCCGTGCGTCAGCCTTTCCGGCTTCGGTGGCTCATGGAGTCGCATTTTGTAGAGTCTGGTTCTAACGCGGAGACTCCAAACTCACGTCTCATTCCTGCATCTGGGTCTCAGGACCCCCTTGATGGAAAGTACTTTCCCTGGGAAAAAATGCAGAAAACAGGTCGAGACTGATGACCGGGTCCAGTAGAATGATCTTTGCCGATCCGAGAAATGTTCACGATTTTTTGTCACTTTTGCTTTTTAAGTGGAGTCCACAGCGGTGTGTCCAGTGATCCCGTTTTTGTAAAAACCCGAATAGCAAACCCTGTCTTGGTGCAGAAACAGATCAGGACGGCACGTGCCCAGGGCTTGGGGCTACTCTCTGGACAGCGGGGTCATGAAGGATTTTATTCCCTTCTTTAACTTACATGGATTTCCATATCCTGGGTGAACACGGCTTGCTTTGCCCAAGCCTGTGTGGCCTGGGTGAGGTTTGGCAAGGTGGGTTCAGGTGGTGGTTCGGGTTCAGCCACCACAGCTCCCCCACTGGGTGTGTTTTCTTTTCCAGCGACATATTCGATGCCATGTTCCCTGTCACTCACATCGCCGGGGAGACCGTTATACAGCAAGGTACGATCCTTTCTCTTTCTCTGAGCCGTAGCCAATGGGGAAAAAGATGGGCTGTTCACTTAACAAAATATATTAATATAAAACTCTCATTGTCTATCCTGGAGAAAAGTCACTAATGAAACTGAGCCATAATTTGCATGACAAATTAACCCAATACGTTTCAAGAGTCTTGTCATTGAAAAAATGGATGAACTGTCCCGAGTGCTGAAAATGTGCCGAGAGAGTGGAGTTCAGGTGTGGTCATCACAGGCAGTGCTGGTGACCATGTGAGGAGATGGTGTGTTAACTAGCTGGACTGCAGTAATCATTTCACTGTGTGCACGTCTATCAAAGGGTCGTTTTACACATCTTAAATGTATACAATTTTTCTTTTAAAAATTTTTAAAAAATAGATGAGACCCAGTGTCTTGTTTGACAATGGTAACACAGTGTCAAAACACTGTTCGCCAGAAAAACAAACTCAAAACTTGTGTCCTTTGCGTTAAACCTCTTGTATTTCTTCTTTTGTTACAGGGGATGAAGGAGACAACTTCTACGTGATAGATCAAGGAGAAGTGGATGTAAGTATGTCTTAACGGTTTTTGGAAGATATTGCCTCTTTCTATACAACCGGGTCGCTGACAAGCTCAGGTCTAGAGAAAACTTCTTTCTGAGTGACACATTTCTAATTTTTAATCCAGAAAAGTCATAGAGTTCATTTAAAAGATAACATAAAAATGTCAGAGCACGGCTGGCCCGGTGGCCTAGCGGTTAAGTTCACCTACTCCGCTTCGGTGACCCGGGGTTCACCAGTTCAGATCCAGGGTGCTGACCTTTGCACCGTTCATCAAGCCACGCTGAGGCGGCGTCCCACATAGAGCAACTAGAAGGATGTACAACTATGACATACCACTATCTATTGGGGCTTTGGGGAGAAAAAAAAAAAAAAGGAAAAAAGGAGGAAGATGGGCAACAGATGTTAGCTCAGGGCCAATCTTCCTCAAAAAAAAAAAATATCAGAACACAGTGTAAAAGAGGAGCGCTTGCTTGCACGTGCTGTGTGGCCGCGGTTCCGGTGCCGTCCCTCTCCTGCGTGTGTGGACTGCCATCCCTGGTGGCTCCGTTTGGCCAAACTTGGCCCTGAATCTGTAGCCCGTGATGCCCCAGCTGACTCGATTGCACTGGTGTTAATGCTTCTTAACGTGGGTGGGGAGTTAAATGTCCACAGACCCCAAAGGTCCTGACTTTACCAGGAACCGACAGCGGCCTTTGGTGTCCAGCGTGACACTCCGTCCTCAGAACACCTGCGTCATTACCGTCCGTCTGGAAGAATGTCATTTTCTCCGGTTTTCAGTCAGCCTTGCTCCTTGTACTCATTTCACCTGTCTCCAGAGATGGGGGACCTGCACTCTCACGGGGCTGCTCCAGGCGGCAGAGCTTTGCTTTGTGTCAGGAGGAGAAACGCCTCCTTCCATCCCCTGCGCCCCGGCCCCCAGCTTGAGTGGCTGCGGGCGTCCATGCTGGGCCCGCAGGCTGCTCTCCACGCGGGCCTTGTCTCTCACTTAACTCCTCGAGCGGGTTTCTCCCAATCAGGCCCAGGCCTCTGAGGTGACCCCAGGAAGGGCCCAGGTGACATGGGCTTCTCTGGGTTCCTGGAACCTCCAGTGTCTCACTGCTGCAAGTCCCTCTGCCAGGTGCCCCTGCCACTCCCTTCGCCGGGGTCACCTCAGCCTCTGCTGCTCCTCTTGGTCTCCCTCCACAGTCACTTCCTCAGCCTGGGCGTCGGCAGATGCGTCTCACCCTGTGGTTTTCTCTGTGGCCCCGAGCGTGAGCGCTTCCTTCTAGGACTCCGAAGTCATGCCCGTTTCCTCAGGACCGCTTGTTTAAGCCCCTCACCCCCCAACAACAGACTGGAAGCCCCCTGAGGGCAGGGACGGCATTTGTGGGTCCATAGTCCTGGCGCACAGTCACCACGTCCCAGGCTGGTCCCCGAGTCACCTCTGGGCCTTGGACACCCGCACCTGGGACGGGGCATCAGTGGCCCCCATGCACCCCCTTGACCACACACCATGCGCTGGTTCCCGCTCTGCTCAGCGGTGCCACCCCAGCCCGGCTGCCCCAGCCGTTATTTCAGGGCTTGGCCTCCGGTATGGCCAGGGCTATTTTGGGGGGCATTTACTTATTTGTTTCCCCAGCAGCCCACCTGCGTCCACCATGGTCACCGTGTTCTGGGAACCGGGGCAGACGGCTCTCAGCTTCCGGAGCTGGCAGCACAGGAAGTGACTCACGGTTGGGATCTCAAAGCCAGCGGCACACGGAGTCACCTCAAGGGCCCTGGCCAAGCAGACGGGGAGTCGGAGTTTCTCTCCGTCCTGCGTTCACGCAGGCCTGGCCCAGGCGTCTGGGGCAGACCTTCGTGTCAGGTGGGATGGGCCTCTGTCTCCCACTGAAGAAGGAAGCTGAGGCGGGAGCCAAGGCCTGGGGCTGCCCATGGCCGCGGAGGAAGCGTGTGGAGGAGGGAGGGTTACAAGCGGCCAAGGCTGTGACCCTGGGCTCAGACTGCCAGCCCACAAAGTCAACTCCTGCTGGCTTCACTTTGGGTTAAAAAAAACCAGCTCAGGAAGCAGAGAAGACAGCCAGGGATGCAGCCAGAGTCTCAGCTGGGCATCGTCCTGGGTCCCGGCCGTCTCCGGAGCCGCCCTAGCTTTCAGAGATGCCCAGGGACAGAGCAAGCCCTGGGAGGTGTGGGGCTGGCTTGTTCCTGGGTCAGATCCCGGTCTTTCCACCCGGCCCTAATCTCTCTGTTCCGGTCCTTCTCTACCTTCTTCTCTCTGCCCCGTCACTGTTCTCAGACCTCTCTCTCTGCTCTTCTTCTGTTTCTTGCTCAGATGTTCATTGAGTGCTTGCAAAACCCTGAGAATACACTTGGGGTGGGGCGGGGGGCACACCGCCCCTGCCCTTGGGGATTTGTAGGGGCAGATGGCCAATAAGCAGGAAATTCACAAATGAGCATCTCGCCTCTGGGTCTTTACCCCTCTTGTCCCTCTGTTCTTATTCCTGCTCTGCCTTGCAAACTCCTATGCATCCTTCAAGACCCCTCCCAGGCCAGGTTCCTCCCCATCAAGGCAGAACCTCCTCACTTCACTGTGCTGACAACTGAGGACCAGGCCCCTCCCTGCTAGATAGGAGCCCCAAGTGGATCCAAATCTCAGCTCCTGCTTTTCCTCCCCCGGAGTCCTCTTCTCTCTTCTGTGTTCATTGAAGTCAGACGAATCTTCCAACTCAGTTCCCAAGATGTCTTCAAGGTGCCAGCTTGTGTCACCAGAGCTTGGCGCAGAACACTCAGCGTCTTAGCAGGGCTGTTCCTCCTCCTCGAACATTCTGCACCAGCCTCACATCCGGACTCACTCAGGTCCAACAGGACGGCACTCTGGTTGCAGACTGTAAAGTGCCACGTGGTCTCACCCCCTGACCCCAGGTCGTCTCTAACTCCCTGTTCGTCTGCTGTGAGGTGGGACTGGCCTGGCCTGTGCCTGCGGCCCTGAGCTCCTTCAGAGCAGGGGCTAGTCTCCGACCTGTGCCCAGGGGCTGGCTGATCCGACAGGACCCTCCCGGCCCCCAGGGAGGTCTCAGCAAGGCCCCGGGGCCCATTAGGATGGGGGTCAGGGCTGAGGCCTGAGTTGAGGGTGGTTCCCAGCCTCCGTCCCCGAGTGTTGTTTGTGGCTGGCTTCCCTCCAGGCGGGGGACGCGTGGAAGCGATTTTGTGAAGGGAAACAGTGAGGTCACCTTCTTGTAACCGGAATTCCCCAAATATATTGTCTTGGCAGATCCAGCCCCCCCTGCCCGGCTCGGCGGTTCAGGTACAAAGGCTGCTTTAAGGGCTCCCTGCACCCCGGCTGGGCAGAGCCAGGATGTCTGGGCACCGTGGGCGGACGCTCGCTTCCCGGCTGCAGTCTCGGATTCGGGACAGTCGGGCTGACGGACAAGGCGGTGGCTTGTGGGGCTGTCGTGATGTCCGTCGAGGCGGCACACCTCTGTGCGTCTCCTCAGATTTTCCAGCCAGGCTGGGTGGGCGGTGGGGAGTGCCGGGCGGGGCCGGGCGGGGCCTGAAGGGGCCAAGGGGACCCTCCTGTGATGTGGGAGGGTCAGCCGCACAGGGTAAACACGCAGGGCTGGGCAGGGCGGCCGAGTGGGTGAGGCCACATTTAAGAGAATCAAAGATGCTCAGTCAGGGATCTGGAATGAGAGAGCGGCATGTCGGCCAGCCGGATGAGTTATGGGGCTGTGTGTGACAGTAATCACTGTGATTACTGCTCTGTGATGGAACTGTAGCAGCTCCTCTGGGGCCCAAGAGCGGCCGTGTCTGCTCGTTTCTGCAGACTGCCTTCCAGGGGACAGGGGAACGACCTGGCTGGGGGCATGGGGCAGCCGGGGCCTGAGGGCCGTCGGGGCTAGCTGTGAGGTTTCTGAGGGTGGCCCTCGAAGCTGCAGAGAGACCAGTCTCATTGGAGTGGGGAGCAGGGAGGGGAGACTGACCGTCTGCACCGCTGCCCCATAGATGCCCGGAGCCCCGCAGGAGGTGGGTTCACCTCTGAGGACCCCATTCTGGCCTTTTAAATGGGTGGGGCTTGGGCTGGGTGTCCCGCATGCCCCCTCCTGTCTCAGGGATGGCGCTGCCCTCTGACCAACAGTGCCCCAGGGGGCGGCTAGGTGACCAAATGCCAAAAGCACCAGGTTTGGTTTAAATTATGGTTTTCCAGAGAGACACCACAAGTGCCTGCCGCCGTGTGTGTGTTGCCAAGAGCTATAATCCGCTTTTCTGAGGATAAAAATATCTTCCAATTTGTTTTATTCGTGGAACATAGCATTTCTACTTAAAAGGATGCTCAGCTGCCAGCTTGACGGGCTCGAGGACCATTCCGCTTGAGACCGGCTCCTCCTGGGTTCTCCCAGGCTTTGTTATTTCCGGTCCTGCCTTTGTGCCCCGAGTTCCCTCCTGTTTCATGCGAGATGTCGGGAGGAGTGCATCTCCAGCTGCCAAAGGAGGGAGCGAGGCCTCTGAGCAGTGTCCCTGGGACGGGGCAGCCCAGGGCATGGCCATCAGCTCCTCGGGTTGTGGTCAGTTGTCACTCAATGTTTGCCTGGTGTTCTGTTGTGGTTTTTTTAATTGGTAAAATACGCATAACATAAAATTTACCATTTTAACCATTTTTAAGTACACAGTTCAGTGGCATTAAACACATTCACATTGTTGTGCAACCACCACCACCATCCATCTCCAGAACTTTTTCATCTTCCCAAACTGAAACTCCATCTCCGTTAAACACTGACTCCCCGTCCCCCTCCCCCAGCCCCTGGCACCCACCATCTGCTTTCAGTCTCTGTGAACCTGACTCTTCCAGGGACCTCATATGAGTGGAACCCTACAGGATTTGTCCTTTTTTGGTTTATTTCGCTCAGCACAATGTCCTCAAGATTCATCCATGTTGTAGCATGTGTCAGAATTTCCTTCCTTTTTAAGGCTGAATAATATTCCCTTGTATGGATGGACCATTGTGTTTATCCGTCATCCATCAGTGGACATCTGGGTTGTTTCCACCTCTTGGTTATTGTGAATAAAGCTGCTGTGAACGTGGGGGTGCACGTCCCTCTTTGAATCCCTGCTTTCTGGGTGCCCTCTGTCAATCGGTCCCCTGTTGGTTAATTGGGCGCTGTGTGGCTGGGCCCAGAGCTGGCTGTGGCTTTTCTACAGTGTCTCAGTGCCTTCCAGTACCGTCTTACCTGTGGAGCACGTCCAGGGACCCAGCCTGCACTGTTTGTTCTCTGCCAAGGTCCTGGTGGCCCCGCTGTGGTTAGGAGCTGCCCCTCTGTCGGAAGGACAGATGAACCAGAGCCGCCCCACACGTGCTGGTGTTAGTGGAACGACGGCCGATACAGGGGGGGTGCTGATGGCTTACAGGAGGGTGCTGGCCCCCACGCAGACCCCACACCCAACCCGTTTAGGGAGGGCATAAGGTCAGCCAGGAGCAAGGGTGCTCCAGACTCAGCTCAGGGTCCTGACAAAACCCCGCCTTGGGGGGACTCAGTGTGCGTGGGGTCACCGGGGGGGGGGGTGGCAGGAGGAGGCGCAGGAGCCACGATGGATTTAGGGTTCCACTGGAGGAGCCTGGCTGGCCAGGCTGCCACCCCGAGAGGTGGAAACAGAGCCCATGTGGCTGTTTCTCATGGCCTGGGCCCCTCAGACAGGAGCTTTGGGAAGAGGCATCTTTGCTAGGGATCGCACCTCCGCAAAAACCGAACAAATCAACTCCCCGCCCTGACCCACCCCGGTGTTCTGGGCTAAAGGTGCTTGAGGCACAGAACTGGGTTCGCCTGGCGGGAAGAGCAGGGTGGGGCTGCGTTTCTAGCTGAGCAGAGAGAGAGGTGGGCATGGCCAGTGCTGCCCCAGAAAGACGCCCCGGGCTGGGCGGGGGAAGCTGATTTACCTGGACGCAGGTGCTGGCTCCCTTCACAGACGCTCTGGCTCTTCCTGGCGGAATCCTGGGAAGGCGGGAGGAGACGGGCCGTTAGCTCTTTCTCACCATCAAGAAAAGCAAAAACAACAGCCTGATGACACACCTGAGTTATTTCTTGGCCCAGGCTGCGACAGGTTGGCCCGGGTGGCGTGTGAAAGGAAGGAGGGAACTGGGGGGGTGACGCCACACAACTCCCATCCTCAGGTTGGTGGCTCACTCAGGTGACTGGTTTTTTGTCTCCACTTACCCAGAGGGTTATTTCAATCACGGTTAGCTTTTCTATGGCGTCGAGTGTTGACCTGAGATGCCCAGGGTGGGGGGGCTGGCAGTGGAGCGGGGCAGCAGAGCCAGCCCTGCCCCTGGGCCTGGACACCCCAGCCTCTCCTGGCAGCCCTGCAGCCCGGGCTGCCCCAGCCGCCTGCCTGGGTTTCGGCGGCAGGCACGGCCGTGGTCTGCGTCTGAAGTCCCCGGACCAATACGTCCAGTGCCCCCCGGGTCCCCGCTTCTGGGATTTTATTAAGCAGATTCCGTGCCTTCAATCCAGTCGCTGTCTCCACCTCTGTCCCTACCAAAGTCGGAGTCAGAGCTTGTCTGACTCGGGCCTGCGTCATAACCACCCAGGGGCCCGACGCGGCAGGAGAATCTGCATTTCCACAGGCTCCCAAGTGGAGCTGGTGCACCTGGCCAAGGGCTGTCTCCTCTGGGCATGCCTCGCTCCTCCCCTGCTCCCCTCTGGCTGTCCCCAAGCCGTTCTCCACACTGCACCAGAGGGAGCATCACAGATGTAAACCAGATCATGTCAGCCCCGCTGGAACCTTCTCTGGCTTCCTGTTGCTTCTAGAATCACGTCTGAGCCCTTCCCTTCTCCCCGCCTACCACTCCTGCCCACTGGCATCTCTCTCCCCCGCTTGGTCTTGCTGCATCCAGTACCCTTCAAATCCAGTCCTGCCTCAGAGCCTTTGCAAGTCCTGTCCCTCTGCATCAGACTCTCTTCCCCCAAATCTTTGCATGGTGGCCCCTGGCCATTCAGGGCTGGGCTCAAATTCACCTCCTTAGAAACCCCTCTCTGAACAGACTCTGTTGTGGCCTTTATCCTGGACACTGCATCCCGTTCTCTTCACGGCTGGTAACATGTTTTATAACGAATCTGTGCTTGGGTGATTATGTGCCTACAGCCTGTCCACTGGCTGGTTCTGTGAACCTGAATCCCCTGCCTTCCACCACCGAACCCCTGCAGTTAGAACATGCTGGGCAGCGAGGGGCACTCAGTGCATACCACGGGTGATGGATGAATGAATGAATGAATGAACGAATGCAGAACAGCCAGGTGGGAGCCCTGGTTTCAGCCAGAGAAACCGCAGTTGATGTGGGAGTATAAATGTAGCCCAGTGGGGCCTCCCACCATTTATTTTTAAAAGAAGAAGAAAAAACAAAAATGAAATAAAGCAAGAAGTCGCTCCTTTGCCTGCCAGCTGGGGTGGGGCCCAGTGCTGGGCCGGCCGTGGTGACAGAGGCCAGTGTCCTGAGAAGGATGGCCCCTTTGTGCTCGGGGCCCTGGGCCCCGTCCGAGGCTCCGCACAATGGTTTTCTCTGACGCCTCGGAGGGAGCTCTCGGAGGCCGTGGCGAGGAAGGGGGTCCTCACGGCCCCCGTGGCGATGACTCCGGGCCCAGGTCCCCTTGGTCTTGCCCTGCAGCTGCAGCTGCCCTGCCTGTTGTTTGAGGCTGTGCCCCACAAAAGTTGGGGTGCAGCTGCCTCGGGCTGGCCCTGCTGAGACACTGTTCCCTGTCCCCTGGGTCCCTGTGCCCTTCGAGGCGGGTGAGGGGGGCGTCCTGCCCCTACCTGGCAGCTGTGGGAGGCAGATGGCTTCCTCGTTTCCCTTGGGCGCGAGGGGGAGAGGCCCCCAACCTCCGACTCACATTCGCTGTCACGACTCAGCAGGCCCTCCGCGAGGGCAGAAGTGCAGTGGGTGCCGGTGGGGTTGGGAACCCTCTGAAGCCAGCATGTCCACCCTGTGACACAGCAAATGCCACCCAGGGCACATGGATCACATACGAGGACGCTGGTGGAACATTCTGTAACCCAGCCGGAACTCGAGACTGTCACCCACAGAACGGCAGTGGAACGGAGGCACTAAACCCAACGCTCACAGACATGCGGAGCAGGTGTGGTGTGCGCAGTCCCTTCTCCATGCCCCATGTCACCATGGGGACCTGTCCCTGGGGGGGTGGGCACCAGGAGGTCCTGGGACCCGGGCACGTTCGTACCTGATCTGAGTGGTGGAAAACTCATTGAGCTGCACACTCAGGATCCGTGCATGCTCATGCTGGTGAGTTAAACCTTGTAGATGGGATTTTACAAAAATGTGGGAGCACTAGCGCAAGACGAGGGTGGCGCTGCCAGCCTGGCTGTGCCCCAGTTACCCTGACTGTCAGTGGGTCATCACCATCCCCCCGGGCTCTGGGTTCCCTTTGAGAAAATAAGAGGCAGAGGCTAGGAGGATGTTCTCTATGGTCCCTTCACCCCTAAATCCGGGGTTGCCAGCTGTCTCTCACGCATCTCGTCCCTGCCTTGCTGGGAGGACAGGACGTTGTCGAGTGGATGCCAGTGTCTTCTCCCGTGCAACCAGCTGCCCCGACTTCCCTCCAGGAACGAGAGAGCACGGCTGGGCCGGGTGGGGGTGATTGGGGACCCCCGGCAGGCACAGGCTCCTCCAGGTGGCTCTGCACCACTGTTGTCCATTTCCCTACAAACTTCTCCGCTGACCAGTTCCACCCTGACCCTCACTTGCACGAATTATGGAGTTACCACTCTGCACAGCATTTTCTTGCACGTAGGCAATTCTGTGCATCAGTTATCATCAAGATAATGAGTCATTGATTTCAGTAAGAATCGCTTCCATGATTCATCGCAATCCATTCTTTCCTGATACGCACCCATGTTGCCAATGGGAACTATTCTTAAGCTCATTGACACGCTGAGGGAATAAAGGGTGTGTTGTGTCAATTTATAGTCACCGAATCTGCATAATACACCATCTGTGCTATTGTTGCACGGATGCAGAACGTGCGCCCTCAATGCATAGTGGGGACACTGTGTGGGGCGCCTCACCCACTCAGGCTGAAAGGGAAACTTGTCCCGGGCTCTTCTCGGCACAGCCGGAGCCGGGCCGGCCTTCGCTCCCATTGACTGAAGGCTTGGGGAGCCTGGGCGCGGCCGGCCGTGGGGAGGAGAGGCTCCGGGAAGGACACAGTCAGCATGGCCCCTTCCTGGCGAGCAGGGTGTGCTGGAGGTGGGGCAAGGGGCCGAGGGCTGCTCAGGCGACGTGTCAAGTGGCAGGGAGGGAAGGGGCAGTTTATGAATGAAGGTGGCTGAGGTGTAGGTGCCTGCCTGGGTTGGAGCGTCAGAGTGGGGATGCCCCGTGGGAATCCCATCCAAATCATTGCTGTGCAGTTGGGGAAACCGAGGCCCAGAGAGGCCAATCTCACGTTGATAAGGAACCGGCTCGAAGGCCTGCCTGGGAGTGGGCGGGACTTACTTTGCTGCAGACCCGGAACCCCGGGCCGTGCTTCCCCCTCCGGCCCTGGCCTGGCTCATTGGCGTTGACGACCAAGGGCCCCCCGCCTGGGCTTTGCTGCCGGGACGGTGTGGTTGTGCCTCTCCAGCTGTGGCCTTGAGCAGGACTGGGGTGAGCCAGGCACCTTAGCCGACAGACCCAGGCCACGCCTGGGCCGGGGTGCAGAGTCCTGCCCACAAGCAAGGGGCCTGGGTCCCCAGCGACGTGTGCCCTTTCTTGCAGGGACCCCTTCAGCGGTGACCCCCGGCCCCTGTGACGTTTCTCCTTCTGTTCCCTGAAGGTGTACGTGAATGGAGAGTGGGTGACCAGCATCAGCGAAGGAGGCAGCTTTGGGGAGCTGGCACTCATCTACGGCACCCCCAGAGCAGCCACAGTGAAGGCCAAGACTGACCTCAAGCTCTGGGGCATCGACCGGGACAGCTACCGGCGCATTCTCATGGTGAGTGGTGCCCCAGCGCGGGAGGCTTCACCGGGGCAGGGGAGGGCAGCCCGGTGAGGTTGACACCTACCCAGGGCTGAGCATCTCATCGGAACCCTGGTTTTACCCCAGTGGAGGTGTGCCTAGACAAAAGACATTCCCTAGCCTCCCTGATAGACAGGGCCTGTGTGGTGGGTGGAAAGAGTTGGGAGCGATTCTGGAAAACTTCTTAAAAGGCAGGCAGACAGTTGGGGAAGCCCTTTTTGCCTTCTTTCCCTTTCTCCTTCTAGCTGTCTGGAATGTAGTGGTGATGGCTGGAGCTCCAGCTGCCATCCTGGACCATGAGATGATTTTGAGAATGAAATCTGTTCACCAAGGTGGTGGAGCAAAGAGATGTGCAGAGTCTGGCTCTCTGGCACAGTGGGACCAGACTTCCTTCTATGGGGATTGACCTTGGGTTTTTAGGCACCGTCATTTTAGGTTTTTTCTCATATGCGGCCAGCTTGACTCTCAGCTGGCACAGTGTGAGGATAAGCATGTGCACACACATGCAGGCCCACTGTGGGGCTGTGGGGGGCAGTGACTGATTTGGCAGCTGCCTCGGCAGGCCTTCACAGCAGGCTTCCAGAGATGAGCTGTGAACTGGGAAGGCCATTCCCAGGGCAAGGAGGCAGGCTCCTCCGAGTGGGAGGAGCACCCACTTGGTGCTCATCCTTCACACGTCCTGCCTGCTGGGTGCCGTTCTCGCTGCGGGGACACATTGGGGACATCACAGACCCAGCACCTGCCCGTGTGAGGCTGACCTGCTGGTGGAAGAGACAGACACTGAGCAGATCCGAACCTCAGGGGCTGACAGCTTCCACGGAGACAAATACAGCAGAGACGGGGTACAGGTGGACCGGGGTGGGGGGCTGGTGTTTCGTAGGAAGGCCTCAGAGACCCCTCCCAAGATGAGGTGGCATCTGAGCAGGGGCCTCGGAGCAGGGAGCCAGCAGCCGTGGGCTGCCCAGGAGAGGGGTGTTTGGGCAGTGGGGTTTGGGCCTGCTTGGGGTGTTGGTGGACAAGCGGGGAGACTGCTGTGGATGGAGGAGTGTTGGGGTCCCATGGTGGGGTCCCCTGGTGGGAGGGCTGCATCCCATGGGCCCGCAGCCTCACCTCCAACTCAGACACACCAGGAACCCCTGTGGGAGTCTGAGCAGTGGAGTCGGAGCCGACTGGGACCCACTTATCTCTGGGCAGGCTGGGGGCCACCTTGGTGAGGGTGGAGAGCATCCCGACTCTGAGAGGATGGAGGGAGCCAGAGGTTCTGGGCTGGCCACGCTGGTCTGGAGGAACCCCTCCTGGTCACAGGTCTCCAGTCCCTTCTCTCCCGTCTCTGCCCTGTCGTTTGGGAAGCCACGCTCCCCTGGTTCACCCGTGGTGACCGCTGGGCCTGGCGCTTTTTTGGGAGATCCTGGGCGGGTGGGCTTGCTGCTGAGGGCAGCCCGGGCCTGACGGTGGTGGGCGCTCAGACTGGCTCCTGTGGGCCTGGGATCCGAGGAGTCCCCACCCGCCAGAGGGAGGTGACCAGGGTGAGCAGGTTGCTAGGAGACCTTTGGCCTCCTCTCCACTAGTCCTCCCAGGGGCTGGACGGGTCTGTGCTTGCTGCACGTGCCCTCCGGGGGCTGGGTCATCTCCCCAAAGACCAGCCTGGGTGGTGCAGTTTCCAGGGAGGGGGCGGTGGTTCGGGGACACTGCCTTATGGTTTAGGACAAGCCCCCTGAGCTCATTCAGGCGTGAGCCTGGAGAATGTCCTGCCCCGGGTTGCCTTCCCCTCTCAGGAGCGTTCCGAGGGGAACGAGGGAGAAGGTGTCACCACAGCTGGCCCATCCTGCTCCCACTGTAAAGCCCAGGTTTTCCGCGATGCGGGGAGGGTTCAGTCCAGTCTTGGGGCAACGCTTTATCAGGCTCTGTGCAAGGAGCAACTCCTCCGTGCATTTGGCATTGACTGAGTGCCCACCGTGCACCAGGGGCTCATCTGGTGCCACGGACACACCCGGACAAAGCAGCTGAGCATCCTTGCCTTCGAGAATGGACCGCAGTGGAATGCATGTTCTCTCGTCTTTGTCTTAAACCCGCTAACCCCTGATTTCTCTGGGAGAGCGAGGTCTGTCCGTGTGGGCGGGCACCCTGGGGCATCCTCCCTCATGAGGACACAGCCATTCCTGTCTCTGGGTGCACCTGGCCCCCGTGTTGCATAAGCCATTGTTTCCGCTGCCGTTGTCCACGACGAGTCGTTCTTGGCTGTGGGATTTTTGTGGCTGGAACCTCATATTCAGGGAAGTTCCCAAACCGCCGAGGCAGCTGGCGTTTCCTCTGTTTTAATTCTGGATCCCTGTGCACTAAGAATAGCTGGGCTGTGCTGGAGTCTGCGGAGCCTCGAGTGTCTCGGGAAAGAAAATGACAGTCCTGGGCGACTCGGAAGGGAGTGTCTCGCAGGCCGTGTCTGTTTTTGTATCAGTCCTTGATTTGGGTGGATTTGGGTGCATCCAGTGTGCAATGAGTGGACCCGAAATGCATCCACTTAGCACTAAGCTGGAACATTGTATGGGGGACACGGGTTGAGGGATGCTGGTGGTGTCTCCAGGGAGAGGACCACCTCCTGAGACGTTAGCTCGGGTTCTGCATTCCGGCTGGTGGAATTCCGGAATGTCTGGTCCAGAAAGTTCCCTGCAGTGTCCTGTCTCTTCCCTATAGAGGGATGGATGGAGCTCAGGGAGGCTGGCCCATCACCACTGGGCAGGACCTGGCTGACCCCACTCCGGGCTCCAGGCAGCGGCTGGCTCTCCCCAAACTTCCGCTTCTTTCTTTAATCTCTTGGATGCAATGCTCACCCTGAATCTTACATGGGACCCCAGTGTTTGGAACTGAGTGTAGGATTCTGTGGCAGAGACTGGTGCATCCAGGGCCCCACCTGCTAAGGGTGGCCGAGACCCTTGGAACTGGGTCCTGAGCCACAGCGCCGAGACCCCCACCCACCTGCTGGGGCCTCTGGCTTCCCGTCTGTGAAGTGTGGCCGGAGGGGGTGCTGGGATGCCCTTCTCATCTCCTCTGCCCCCGAGCCAAACCCAGGGTCTACAGTGATGCCCCAGACATCATGCGGACCCCCTGCCGAGCTCAGAGTCTGGGATGGGCTTCCTGGTGGCTACGTTGCCTGGCTCTGGTGGCGAGTGGTGTGGAGTGGGTCCTTTTGCTCATCTTAGGATTTCCCGTGGAAGGGGAAGGGCGCTTGGAGCCATGGAGGCTGTTTGCGGGAGATTCGGGTCCGTCAGTCATCCCCGCCCCCCCTGATATAAATTCCTCTTTGGGCTGGCTGCGGCTCCTGCCCCTTTGCCAGCAGGCCTGCTGCACGTGGTCCAGCAGGCCCGTTACAGATGCTCCCGTTTCCCAGACTCCATGCGTGCAGGTGTTCGAGGAGTCGCCCTGGAGGCTTGGGCGATGTGCGTCCTGGGGCATGTGCGCTTTGGCCAAGCACTGCCCTCCACGTGGACCCTGGTGCTCAGGCCACGCAGAGGGCACGGGGGCCTGGACTTTCCAGTTGTTTTAGGTTCTGGTCTCAGGACAACACGCTTACCCCCAGACAGTGGGGTGGAGAGAGCCTCACGGGTCGGGGTTCTGGGTCTGGCCTCGCGCCACGTGTCAGCGGGTGAGGGTTGGGTGAGGGGCAGGGCCCTTCTGTCCCCATCCCTGTCCCCGCGTCTCCAGCTGTAAATGGGGGTGACGGCAGGGTCCTGCTCTGCTGGCAATAAGGTTGGAGTTCAGAAGCGCTGTCTCTCCCTCTCCCCGCCTGCTCCCTCCTGGACCAGAGGGCGGGGCGCCCCTTCTGCTCTCCCTGCAGGGGAGGAAGGGGGGCCTGTGATGAAGGAGCGGCTGGAGAAACATGGAGGAGCTACGAGGATTGGGTGTGTGTGGTGGGGGCATGTACATGGGCCTTTCCCTCCAGTCTCTGCTCCTGAGGCTGACCCGTCCCTCACAGAGACGTGCAAACCAAGGCCCACTGTAGGGACCAGGGAGACGGGGCAGAGCTGAGCTGGGGCCCGGCCTTCCCCTGGGCTCCCTGACTAGCGTGGGTCCTCAGGCAGACTCACCAGGGAGCCGCCGGGCGTCCGCCGGGAGTTGGGTTCCAGGCCCCGTGGCCCTTCCCTCACCCTGGCCCCGAGTGGTCCCGTTCCCGTGACACCGGCGTCATCGTGCTAGCCTCGCCGGCACAGAGCCCACCTCAGGGGTGCCAGCAGACACACTGGAAGGCCCCCAAAGTGGGGGTCCCAGCAGCCCCCAAGATAACAGGCTGGCCTCCTGGATGCCAGCTTGGTGTGTAGACAATCGGCCCAGGCTCCCAGCCCGGCCTCACCTGCTACCTCAGTCACGATGGAAACCATCCGAGAGGAGGGCACCCTGGTCAGCCTTTGAGGCTGGGCTCCTCCCCCGAGGGCCCCGGGCGGCCGCCTCCACCTGTCGTTCTGCGTGGGAGATGGATGGGCCCGTTGCACCGAGCTTTAACGTCTCAGCTTCCCGGGCAGACACGCCTGCATTCCACTGGGTGTGCGTCACTGCTGTGAGGTCGGCGTGAATTATAAATTATTTTTCAAAAGAAATGCCTTTTTCACAGCCGGCAGGGATGGCTCGGGCTGGGCTGAGCTGCTGCTGCCGCGGGCACCCAGGCCTGCTGCAATTCAGACACAGCGCTGAAAAGACCCTGAGGCTCGTCCGCTGACGGCCTGGATGCTGCATCCTCGCCGTGGCCAGTGGTGGCTATGCAGAAGCACTTTCTATGCCGTCTGGTCCAGTGATGAGGTCTTGGAGCCACTGAGCTTGGTTCCTGGATGGAGAAGCCTGGGGATGTCTCTGGGCTTCTGTGTGGAGGGTAGGACACCTCGAGGATTCTAAAATTGGGACTTGCAGCCTCTTTAGTGCCAGTCTGGCCCAGAGCCACAGAGAGCTGATGGGGAACTGAGGCCTGGGGGTTGGGAGGGCTGGGGTCCCCTCCCCGGGTCGCTTGACCTGTGTCAGCTCATGTAACCTTCACAGGGTCCTTTGGGGCAGGAATTAAGATATCCCTGTTGTCCAGGTGGGGAAACTGAGGCTCAGAGAGACAGACTGGTTGCTTGGGGCCAGTAGATACTACATGAGGGGCAGAGACATGAAGCCCGGGCTGACTTCCCTTGAGATTCAGGCCTCCCGGCTCCCCTCCCAGTCCAGGGTCTGCGTGAGTCCTTAAATGACGCGTGCGTGGTGGGTCACATCCCTGGTGCTCTCTGAGCTTTGGAAAACGTGCACCCCACAGCTGTGATCTGCTCCCAGCCTCATGGCCTGTCCTCGATCCACCATCCACCCCCATCCACCAGGCTCTGCATTCCCCCTCCCCGTCCTGATTCCCAGTGTCCCTCCTCCTCCTCCCTGCACTTCTGGCATCTGCTCGGACTTGCAAGACAAGGGGCTCTTTTCTCTCCGGAGACAAAGCCACTGGACTTGAAGTGCTGGCCTCTTGGAGCACCTGAAGACTGTCCCCCCGCCCCGTCCCTGTGGTCCCTGGACTGGGTGCCAGAGAGGTCCTCACGTCAGAGTGATGAGGTCACGGCCACCAAGCCAGAACTCAAGTGGCCTCACAGGGCAGCACGCTGGCCCGGCAGCAACATGGCCCCAGCGGCCACCTTAACTTTGCTTTAACTGCGGCTCCCGTGCGTGCTTTGGGCACATTGTGGGGGCTCTCTGAGCCTCTTTTCTCCGACTGGACATGAAGGTGGAGGATGGTCATCCATGGTACAGGGCTGCCCGCGTAGTGGGTGAGGACAAGCCTGTCCCCACCCCCCTGGAGGAGAGGAGCCACTGAGCGTGTGAATGAGAGCAGTCTGACCTTGCTGCTTCCAGCACAGCGAGAGCTCGTGGTGTGGGCGCGATTCTGGAATGGGACCGTCCTGTCTCAAGCCCGACCCCACCATGCAGCAGCTGAGTAGACTGAGCAGGTTACGACCCCTCTGAGCCTCCACGCCCTGTAAAGTGGAGACGGGGACATGCCCACCTGGAGGGGCAGAGAAGGGGTTGACCCACAAAGCGCTGTGACCTAGTAGCCCTCAGGAGTCTTGGCCAGGCTTTCTCCGGTCACCTCTTCGCAGGGCAGGAATCTGGATGGTGGTAAGGGCTGCCATGGACTGGCGCATAGTGAGCGCCTGTTTGCAGGGGTCTCTCACCCTGTCTCTGACGATGGGGAAGTTGTTCTGAGGCTGGTATCCTTCTGCCTTTCAACGGGAAACAGACAAGGACCCTTGTGGGCTGAGGTGGAGATGGCACCAGCAGAGCAGTGGTGGGAAGTCAGAGGGAGGGAAGGGGACCCCAGATTAATCACTCTCCTGATGGAGAAACCGAGGTCCAGAGGGGACGAGACTGATCTAAGAGTGTGGGAAGTTATGGGCGATGTGGGATTAGAATTGGAGCATGCTGACCCTCACCTTCAGTCCTCCACTGTACTCAGTAAGGACCACCACTGCTGTCACCACCACCACCATCATCATCACCACCATCACTATCACCATCATCACCATCATAACCATGACCATCACCATCACCACCGTCACCACCATCATCACCACCACCATCACCACCATCATCATCACCACCATCACCATCACCATCACCACCATCACTATCACCGTCATCACCACTGTCACCATCAGTGTCACCACCAACACCCTCCTCATCATCACCACCATCACCACCATCAGCAGCAGCAGCAACATAAGAAACAGTTGTTGTGACTCTGTCCTTACAAGAACCCAGTGATGCAGGGGTGTTTATTATCTCCATTTCATGAGGCTCAGAGACGTTAAGTGGCAGCTGAATCCACACTTGTCCAGCTTGACGAGTGGGAGCGCCCTTCACCTCTCAGGGAGGCAGTCAGCGTGTCCTCTGTGTCGTGGCCATGGGACACATGAGGGTAGGGGCATCCTTGGGGCTCATTCCTGTCTGGGTGTCGAGCTTGGGCGGCCCCCTTCTGAGCTTGGTCTTCCCTCCTGGGAGAGTGTGGCTCCACCTGTGTTTCTGGATGTTGAGGGAGACTCAGGAGGCCAGCGGAGAGGTTACAGTCCCTGACACGCTCCGTGCCCAACAGCTAGAGACTGGAGAGGTCAGCTGTGCCATCCCGGAGCCAACAGACAACTGTGGAAAAACTGTTGGTTTGGCCCGTGGAAGCTGCTACTATGACCTGGGCACTGGAGACATTCCTCCCCCACTTCGTTGCAGTTGCATTTTTGTCGTGGTTTTCTGGGGACAGTCAGGCAGTGCCACGTGCTTCTCGTCCAGTCTTTCCCCAGAGCCCTTTTCCATTTCTCTCTTCCTTCCGCTGCTCTCCCTCCCCTCCTGCAGGGCGCGGGACCACTGGGTTTCCTGCCTCCGTGAGCTGTGGGCTGGCACGGCGGGGGCTCCTGCTGGGGTCCCCCGTTTTCCCATGTGAGAAAGCCACCTTAAACAGGCTCTTGTTAGAGGAGACACGGGCAGATTTCTAAGCAGCTGACTCTGCCTTTGGAGTGTGGACCCACAGCACCGAGTTTGTATCTGATGGTGGGCGGTGTCGAGAGGCAGGGGCCTGTGAGGGGTGGAGGGGGCATGGGCCCTGGAGACAGAGAGGGCCAGGTTGGGTCCCTGCTTCACCACGTGGAGGTGCAGCTGTGGACACGCTCCTCAAAGGCACTCACTTCTCAGTTTATCTCCCTGGGGGGTTGTGAGAACTGACCTGGATAACGGGCACATGGCACCCCGCTGGCCGTGCAGGATGCTGGTAGATAGCAGAAACATTCCTATTGCCATTCTGCTCTCCGGGTGATGCTGTTGATGAGAGAGGAGGGCAGATGCTTTGAACAGCATCCCTCAGGGAAGTGAGGTTTGGGTGAGACTGCAGGCATCTTGGGGGCCCTTCTGTGTGTCAGGGGTCGTCTTCTCGCGTCTTTTCTTTTTTCCCGACTTTTCCTTCTTACACATGTTGCTTGGTGCCCAAGACCTTGGCTGCAGAGACCCAGGAGCCTCGGCTGCTGCAGATGGAGGCAGCGCTCAGTCTTCATGGGGGAGAGGAGGGGAGGGCGCAGGGAAGGAGCCGTGGGAATATCTGAGCCATCCTGCTCGTTGGCTAAGTGGGATAAATGACTCTCCTTCGCCTCTGCCAGCGGTCATCTGTGGCAGTGGGGAGGGCGGCCAGCGGGGGTGCTGTGGTGCCAACCTGGCTGTAAGCCTTTGAAGAGCTTACACTGTTCTCCGTTAGGGTTAGATGTGGCTGGGTATATTAGTTAGCTGTTGCTGAGTAACGAATTTCTCCAAACTCAGTGGCTTGTGGCAACAACAGCACACTTGTTAAACAGTTTCTGTGGGTCATGAAAGGAGCAGGCTAGCTGGTGGCTCTGACATGGAGACGCTCCTGGGTCATGTCATCTGCAGGTTTGATGAGGCCGGAGGGTCATTTCTTTGAGGGCTCACTCACATAGTGCAGGTCATCCCAGGGCTCCGTTGCCCGTGTGCAGGCCTCCCCGTGGCTGAGCAGTCTGAGAGGGAGCAAGGCAGAAGCCACAATGTCCTTCACATCTAGCTTTGGCAGTCTCAAACTGTCCTTCCTCAGCGTCCTCTTGGTTCCACCAGTCAGCCCTATTCCATGTGGGACCAGACCGCACAGAATGTGAATACTAGGAGTTGGGGGTACTGGGGCCGTCATGGAGGCTGGCTGCCACACTAGGTGTAACAGAAACACTCAAAACAACAGTGGCTTAAGCCATGTGGTTCTTCCTCATGTTCAAGAACCATGGAAGTAGTCCATCTGGGGTGGGCAGGTTGTTTCATGGGGTCGGAAAACCACCTTTTGTTCACAAGGGCCCAGGATGGCTGCTGGAGCTCCAGCCATGATCTCCACATCCCAGCTAGCAGGAAGGAAGGAGAGAAGGGCACACCTTTTCTCTTTAAGGGAGTGTTCAGAGATTGCACACACCACTTCCGTCTGTGTCCCATTGGTCAGCACGTGGTCAGGAGGCCTGCAGGTGCCTGGTAAGACCTGTGTCCATCATGGTTTTCTCTCTTGGATGTTGTAGGAATTAGAAAGTAGCGCATCAGGAAGGTAGAGATGCTGGGGCAGCTTTGGGGCTGCAGAGCCCAGTCTGGGTTTCATTCTACTCCCGTGATTCATATCAAGGGCAGTCACTCAGCCCCTCTGAGCCTCAGTTTCCTTCTCTGTGGATAGTACACTTGCCTCCAGGGCTATAACAAGGCTGACACGACTCAGAGCATCTAGGAGACCCAACGCTTTGACCTGAGGGTGTTTTCATCGTTGTGTTCCCTCCTCCCCTCCTCTCTGCACACCAGGTGACTGGCCTAGGACCACAGAGGGACTTTGTTCCCGTAGATCTTGTCTCTCGATCCTGTTCACACCCAGGTGAACCTGTGGTTCCATTGATTGATGAGGCCTTTTGAATTGAACAAAACCAGGCTTGCCGCTCTCCCGGCTGCCCATACGTCTCTGTTCTCTGAACATGCACTACTTAATAGCGTTGTTGGCGGGGCTGCACGTGCAGTCGTGGAGTCCGTACACTGTGCAAAGGCACCAGGCAGAGGGATGAGGGGGGCCGAAGCCCAGACTGCTTCCCACCTGCCAGGCTGATGCTGGTGCCGGGAGGCCGGGCCTCATTCTCATTCGTGGGGGGTGTCCCCTGCTCGCTGGGACATGCCCTTAAAGAAGGAGTGCCTTCACCTGATCTACATTTCTGAGTCTAATTTCCGGAATTAATTCGAATTTCTGATTCACTTAAAGGCTGACAGGGCCTGTTCTCTGGTTTTGTTATTCAGCAGGCTTTTGATTGGGGAAAAAGTCGTCATTGATTGGCCCTTTTCACTGGGCACCAGCTCCAGGCATGTCCCATCCAGGGACTTAAGTGGGTGTCAGCTGCTGTCTCTTCCACATCACACACGTGGTTCTGCTGTTGGCCTCAGTGTCTCTCCAGATGAGTGTGTGTGTGTGTGTGTGTGTGTGTATGTGTGTGTAGGGAGCGTGTGGGGTGCACGGTGAACCTGGCTGCAGAAGCGCCTGCCCTCACCATCCCTCCTCGTGGACACCCCTCCCTTCAGCACATGGAGACCCCAGTGCAGGACTCTGATTGGTTGGGTGCCCATCTGTGGACCAATCCCTGGTCCCAGCTGGATGAGGTACACTGTTGCTGGCCAGGGGAGTTGGAAGGGTGATGGAGACCCCGGGAGCAGGGAGGAGGTGCTGGGTGTTGGAAGCGGTGGCCGCTCTCTCAGACCCTGGAAGCCTGAGGGGCTTCCAGGTCATGGAATGCTCAAAAGGTCTCCTCTTATGAGTTCAGAGCGTTTGGGGAAATTTGGAAATGTCGAAAGGATTCAGGCACGAAGACCCACGTTCTCTGTGTTTTCCTTTCTCCCGAACAGGGCAGCACGCTGAGGAAGCGCAAGATGTACGAGGAGTTCCTCAGCAAGGTCTCCATCCTGGGTCAGTGGCTCCCCACCCCCTTCTGCTGTCTGTCCCGGTGTGGCCCCCTCCGGCTTGTCTGAGTCCCTGCTGGCAGCCCCAGCCATTCCAGGTTCCCTGCATGTCTGGCAGGTCCAGTGTTCTTGGTGTTATGCAAGATTAGGACACACACAATTTTGCACCCACATGTGCACACTCACATACATGCAACACAAGTACATGCACACATGTACATGTGCGACTATACACACACAAGTATGTGTACCTGCACACATTTACACATGCACACAACACACACAAGTATATGTGTGTGCATGTGTGCGCACATGCACGCACACACGTGTACACATGCACTCACGTGCAATGCAAACATGTAGGCGTGCATACACACCTGTGCATGCATGCAAACACACACACACTGTGGTTTGTCAGTGAAACCAAGAACTCTCTTGGCTCCTGGGGCACCAGGTGTCCTTTGGTCAAGTGGCTCTCCATCCATCGCTTTGCTTGGCCGGCTCTCCCTCTGCCATCAGTGTTGTTACCTCCAGCCCTTCCTCCTCATCAGTCAGTTTTGAGCTGAAAGTCCATGTTGCATTGTAGTCGATGTTTCCGGCTGTATTGGGCTTCTCTCCGTGGCCTGTTTTGGTTTTTCCTAAGCGTGGTCTCTCCTGGTGCCATCCTGCCCTTCCTCGTCCTGGGGTAGATAAACACATTGGCTGCGTTTGTACTGATTCTCACAAGTGTCAACAAAGTTCTCTCCAAGAAGAGTTTTTAGAAATTTGAAGTTCCTTTAACGTATATGCTGATTACGTATTGTTCCTGACCAGCCTTGTGCGGGAGAACTTTCGGCTGCGATGGAGATGTTCCTATCTGTGTTGAGCATTTGAAATGTGGCTCGTTGGACCAAGGAACTGAGTTTTAATTTTATTTCATTTTAATCAATTTAAATATGAATAGATGCACGTGGCCAGCAGCTTCCATTTTGGACAGGGCAGCCGTAGACCACGGAAGGGGGACCTACTTGGGAAAGCGAGTGACAACTGAGAGTTGAGGCTCCAAGAGCCACTGGAAATAGCCATCCAGCAGGATTTCTTGCAGGAATGTTCACAGATTTAAAAACCCCAGGCCAGACTTCTGGGTCAAGATGGTGAGTAAGGAAGATCCTCCTTTTCTAAGAACCTAATAGAGTGAGAAAGAAAAGAGAAAGCAACAGACGAAAATCATTGGGTGTGGGGGTGTCGACACCGGGGCTGATGCTCATGGAGAAGGCTCAGGATGCGGCAGCCATCCAGATCCCAAGCCTGCTCCTGTGGAAAAGCCCCCTGCCTGTGGGGGGAGCCCATCTGGACACGTGGCTGCGTCTCAGCACCGGAGCAGCCGCCGTGTCCAGCTCCCCCGTCCTCGAAGTCCAGGTTATAGAGGTTATAGAGACTCGCTGCCTGCCCTTCAAACTGAAGATCAGAGAGGAGGCCAAGGGGAAACTTCCACCCGAATCGCCATGTCAAGCTTGAACCAGCTGGAAAGAGATGGCCTGGCCGCGGAGCAGACCAGCCACAGGTGCAGGACCTGCAGAGAAGGACTCAGAGCAACACAGCAGAGAACCCACTCGGGAGGGAACCACATCCAAAGAAGCAAAACAAATTCCAGTGTAGACTTTTGAGAACACACATTCAATAAAGCAAGAGAACAGAGGCCCGAAGAGAAAATGACAGTGATGTTAAAAGAGAGATGAAAGAGCTAAGGAGACAGATCAAGGACCAAAATAAGACTAGTTAGGGATCTTCGGAACAGAATAGACATAGGATGCTGCAAATTCTAGATCTTTACTTTTGAGCGAGTTTCTCATGAGGATGTAAACAGACATGGACATGGATGTTCATTTCAGCAATTTTTACAATAACGAGAAAGTAGAAACAACCTAACGTCTGTCATTAAGGAGTAAATGCCCTGTGTTGTATGATGGGGTTTTTTATACGGCCAATAAAACGGACAAACTAGATTCCATGTATCAACACAGACCTAAAAAACCCAAAACAGAGCACATAGGTGCATAGATGGCATATATGTGCAAAATTTTGGCAAAGCTATTGAAAAGACATTCACCTACAATTCAGTTTCACTTCAAGTTTCTTTTTCTTCTGTTAAATTCGAGTAAAATAAAACTTAAGACTTTCTGTTGAAAAGGACATGTCTAGTATCCTGTCATTAGGAAAGTGTTTCTGCTTCTCTTTCTGTCATCCTTCTGTTTGGGTCTGTGATTAGAGAGGTGACCAGAATGGAGTTTATAGGTCAACTATGGTTATTTCTGGGGGGTATTTTAGCAATTTTTTCCCCACGTTCTTTATACTTTGCCCTATTTCTTGAGTTAATTGTAGTGAGTATGAGCAATTTTACCAAAAACAATAAAGTAGGTATTAAGACAAAATTAATGAAAGAACAGAATCACCCTCCACCCAAAACAGACCCCAGACACCTTCAGGAGGGGCTTCAAGGGGTACGTGATCCAGCTGCAGCAATTGATTCATTTGCCTGGAGGCCCCGGGTTTCTGACCAAAAGTGAGTGATGTCAGCTGGGAGAAGACACTAGAGGGGCTGAGCCCGAGGCCTCCCGGCCGTGGCGACACCCTGATGCTCCCCTCCTGGAGAAGGCACAGGAGGGCACTGGTCGTATGGGTGCGGCTTCTGGCTTGTGGGAACCCACTCAGCGGTCTGGTGGGTTGGCGCTGCTGAAGTCGGTTTGCAGACGACGGAGGAGCTGGGCGAGGCCAGGGCACCCTGCTCGGCACTGCCCGCCGGGTGGATCCTCCAGGCCTGTCCCATGTGGTCATCATTGGCGGCCTGACGCTGCCTCTCCTGGGGAGGGCTTCACCCTGAGCCACGTCCCCTCTGAATCCTTCTGTGAAATGATGAGAGAAGATCGTGGTTCTTCTTTTCTTATTGTGGTAAAAACATCACATCACATTTAAAATTCAGGGGTGTTTAAATACATCGCAGTGTTGGCACCCACTGCCACTGTCTGGTCCCAGACCTTTCTCGTCACACCCAGTGGAGACCCATCCCCGTCAGCTGTCACTCCCTAACACCCCTCGGGCCCAGCCCCCGGGGACCCCAATCCGCTTCCTTTCTCTGTGGATTGGCCTATTCCGGACATTTCATAGGAATGGGACTCCACACTCTTGCTGTTTATGTCTGGCTTCTTTGTAGTGGTTCTCTCTCTTTTAACGTTGTACTTGGACAAACAGAAAGCTGGCAACCTCACAAGCTGGTCCCCAGGATTTTGCAGGGGCTAAGGGGGAGTATTTTAGCTCCACATGAAATCCCAAACCTAGGACCTCTGCAGGCCTTTGTCATCTCCCATTCCCTTTGAGCTGGAGCAGGGGGTGGGGGGCCTGGCCCCAGAGTGCCACCAGGTGCCCGTCAGTCACCTCCCCACGTTTGTCCACTTGCTCCTTTCATTGGCCCATCAGATGCTCTTACAGCCTCCGGTCAACCTCCTGTCCTCACACTGATCCCCTTTGATTAATGCGACAGCCACCAAGTGTGGCTGGCTTCTCCGTGGCCATTGGGAGGAATGACAACAGGACTCTAATGCTTCCGCCTGTCCAGTCACCATTAGCTGCATAAAGTCCTCCAGAAGGTGGCCGGTGGCCAGTGGTGGTAGCGGGAAGGCCTCTCCCTTGGCCGCCTGCTCCGGCCTGTGTGTGGACTTGGGCGTTTCCCCCTCAGTAAGAACTTGGAAACGTAACTGTGCACTTGTGCCCTCAAGGTTCCAGTTCCTCCTCGTCAACACACCAGGGGTGGCCCAGGACGGGGTGGTGCCCTCGCAGGCTGGCAGCGGGCGGCCATGTCCGGGTGGAGGTGTGGGCGAAGAATCCTTCTCGAGTCTCCCTGTCTCGGCAGGTGCACCCAAGTCCCACCGTCCCAGTCGCCCCCTGCTTTGTCTTGGCCTCGGCGGGCGGCTGACTCTGAGGAGCCTGTGGGGCACTGGCCTGTGTTTATAGCATCCCCGTCCTGGTGCCTTGTTGAAATCCCTTTCCGAGACAGGGCATTGAAAGCTGAACTCCCCGAAGCTGGGTCGCTGTTTCCCACGTGGGGCAGGCTGTTAGCATCCGGAAATGTACAGCTCGGGGATTCTGGATTGTAGTAAAAATGCCCCAAATGCTTCTTGCCTCAGAAACTTAAGACATTTGAAAAATTGGGACCAAAGAATGGGCATTTCCCACCGTTTCTGCTGGAAGTGCTCTCCCAGGACCTCTGTTGGGATAAAGCTGGTGCACGTTCTGATTTTCAGACCTCAGAATATTACGGTTTCAGACGTAATAGAAAAAACTGCTGATCAGATCTGTGGAAACGAACTTCCTACTTGCAACACAACTTGTAAAATGAAACACTTCTTGTCGCCCTCGTAAAGAAATCAATAAACAGAACCGTCCGTGCTGCATGCTGGCGTGTGGGCCGAGTTCCTCCTAGACACAAGGTGTGGTTTCCCCCTCAGCTCCCTGTGTGGCCAGGTCTCAGGTGTTCACTTAAGTGCTGGCCCGCTCGAGGAGGCTGCCAGGTTCTGAATGATCAAGCAGCTCTGTCTAGTATCGGCCTTTTTCTAGAAAGCTGGTGGAGCGAGTGTGCTTGGAGTGGCCTCGCTCCTCCAACGTGCAGCCTCGGCAGGAGTTTTAAAGCAGAGAAGTCCCCCTCCTAACCCAGATCCAAAATAAATGCTTTGCTTTGTATTTTTAGCAGACGACCTACATATGTAGCCTCTGATAAGTACGGGCCAGGAAAGTGTCTTTTGCCAAAAAAGAAATAGTTAATCAGGCGATCATTATTTTCTTATAAAAGGATCATGTGTTTTTTTTCCTTCCTGCGGGTTCGGGATGGATAATAACAGGAGGGGAAGGCATGAAAAAGAGTGGAGAGGTAAATAGAATTTGCAGGCTTTAAAAATAAATTGGCATTGGAAATTAGTGTTTTGACCTAAAATAACGGAAGGCATACTCTGCCTCAATATTGCAACATAAGTGCGGTTACCGTTCTTTGAGTGGCACTGAACGGCGTTTCCTGTGAACGAGGAATTGCTCCAACTGCTCTGAATTATTTTAAACACTTAGCAGCCCAAGTGCTTAGCTGTGATTCTATTGTTTGCAGAAATATGGGCGGCTCTATTCTTTTGAAGGGAACAAAAGCATTTTCATACGACGTTAGCACAGACTCAACTTTCATTATTTACGTTAAACCCATGCTGTGTGTCGGAGCAGCTCCCATTCCAGAGCCCCGTCCACCTGCTGAGGATGGAGTGTTTAGCGGGTGCGTCCTGGGCCCGACTTATCGTAAAGATACCAGGCCCTCCTGGCACAGAAAGATGCTTCTGTTTTATTTGTTTTTCTCTCGCAGCAAAGCCTGATGGCTGGCCGCAGGGCTGACAGTGTGGGTGTTTTCCAAGAAACATCCCCGGGGTGACGCGCGGTGGCCTCGTGCCCTAACACTAACTCCCTCTCTGTCTCGCCCACTCTAGAGTCCCTGGAGAAGTGGGAGCGCCTGACGGTGGCCGACGCCCTGGAGCCCGTCCAATTTGAAGATGGAGAGAAGATTGTGGTCCAGGGGGAGCCTGGGGACGATTTCTTCATCATCACGGAGGTGAGTCGTGTGTGTGCCGCGTGTTGCAGGCTCTGTGCAGGGGTCATTTGGCGGGGCAAGTACCGCTCTGGGAGTGGGGGTACCGAGGGCCGTCTGCTCTGAGTTCATCCCACCCTCCTGAGGATGAGCCTCCATCCCCCACACCAGCTTCAGCGCGGGCCGTGTGGGGCGATGGCCTCACACATTCGCACTGGTGTCCAATTGGAAAGGTCGCCTCTTAAGAAATAGTGTCAGGTCCCCAAGCCCACGTGTGTGACATCGTACAGAACTGAACACGTATACACACGTGCGAGCGAAGATGAGGAATCTGAACAAGATCGGGGACGTGCCCATGTCAGAACTGGGGTTGACGTGATACTTAGAGATCTGCAGCACATTATCCCTGGAGGAAGTGTGTAAATTGAGGGCACCCGGGGTCTCTCCCTGTTGTCTTTTACCACTGTGTGCAAATCTACAACGATCTCAGATTAAAAGTGTTATTTTCAAACGTGGCGCCAGGTCCCTCAGCCTGGACACGATGAGTCTCTCTCACCGTCCTCAGCCCCCACGAAGGGCCGGCGACAGCTGGCTCTGGGGCCGTAATCCGTGGCGGCCACGCTCAGCCTGTCACTGATCGGGGCAAGCAGCTGCTGTGGCCAGCACATCCCGCCTGGGGCTGAGCCTCGGCCGTGGTCCCCGGAGAGAAAGCCCCTCTGGCAGGCGGCCAGGCCTGAGTGAGTGACCGGCCTCGACTGTGGGCAGCTGCCCAGTTACATGGAGCCAGAAGTATGTTCCTGTTTGGCTCGTTGCCTTCTTCTCTAGTCCTCACGGGCGGGAGGGCTCATGAGAGCATGTTCTCCAGCTGTGTGTTTTGCTGTGGGAGGAAGGGGGCCTTCAGCGTGGCTACTTGTACCATCATCGTGGCTGACATGCCCATCCTGCCCCACAGCCGCCCTTGGGGGCACCACCCCATCTGGGGGGCAGGCGTGTCGCTGCCTGGGGACCACGGGAAAGAAGGCAGGTGCAGACACTCAGCTCTGTGGACGTTTGGCCAACGTAACCCAACTCGGGAGCCTCTTTCTTGTCTGAAACAACAGACGCAGAGTTTCCCAGGTTGTGATGTGGACGAGGAGGTTCAGAACCCTGTTTGTAGGCGCTCACCCACGTCTGTGACGCGGTCCACGCAGCCTGAGCCACTCGGATGAAAATCAATAGATGTAGACCCCCCTCCACTCGCCACTCTCATCTGGGCTCCTGCAGGAGCCCTTCCTGGGGGATGCGTGTTTCGGCTCTCCTTTCGCCGCCTGCCTGCGCTTCCTTGCGGGAATGATCTGGAAGGCTGTAGAGGCGAGTAGGAGAACAGCGGGAGGGAGATCGATGGTCTGGGGGCGCATCTGAGGCACTGGGAGGGCGGGGCACAGGCAGGGTCTTGATTGTGGCCAACCCTAGAGCTTCACAGTATGCATTTGGGAACCTGGTCACCTCCCTCCCCCTGTCCCAGCCCTGAGCCTGTGACAGAGGCGCTCAGAGAACGCTTGTTGAGTGAATGAATGAATGAGTGAATGCATGTGTGAATGAGTGATGGAGGCCGTCTCCAACCGCAGCTTCCAGAAGGCTGCGTCAACATTTCTGGAAGGATGGCCTTCGTGGCGACAGATTCTCGGGCAGCATCCTCATCCTTCAGGTGGGAGCCTCATTGAACAATAACGTTTCTTGAAAAGGGAAGAAGGACTAAAAGCAGAGGCAGAGCAAACTCTGATTCTCGTCAGTGGTAAATGAGGTCTCCGCTCAACAGACGAGAAGGGAGCCAACCCAGCATCGTTCAGCACCCGCCTCGCAGCCGTGACTTCAGAAACGTTCATTCTGAAGGCTCAGCCCTGAACTTCCCCAGAAGCTAATGGCCCCACGCGAGAGGCCCCGAAGCCTTTGGTCATTGCTGCTCTGAGACGCCCACGCGATGTGGCTCGTCCATTGCAGCTCTGAGCTCCACGGTCAGCGGCCGGCTGCTTGAGTGCGCCATCTTGGATGTCCATCCAGCCCAGTCGAATCTTCAGATGAGCCACCCGCCTGCGACCGCAGAGAGACCCAGGGAGAGCTGCCCAGCTGGGCCCAGCCAACCCCCCAGGACCCTGTGACAGTGACAGAGTGTGGTTTCAAGTCACCAACTTCTGGGATTGCTTATCAGTTCTCGTCAGTTGTCACCACTGAAATAAATATGTGCATGGAGCCCCCTCCTTGCCTCCCACCAGGATGTGGACGGCAGCTCTGATGACCGCCGTACCACCAATGTTAATAAGAAACTGGTGGTTACAGGCCCAGTTCGGCCCAGAGACGAGTTTGTATTGGCCTGCACAGTGTTTTTTTTTTTTTTTTTTTAAACATTTGAGTTAATTGTCGATATTTGAAAATCAGGATATTTCACATAAAAATCTGGATCTCTTAATTCTCTTTGAAAATCTGGCGTCTGGCCACTTCAGCCCTGCACCCTGTTGGCCGCACCCAGCTGGACCTGCGAGGCAGCTGCCCCTTGGGTGTGCAGGTGCCCCCAGTTTGCTTCAGTCCTCACCAAACCCTCTTGCCTTGCTGGTGGGCTCCGCAGGCACTCCCAGGCTTTTCCGTCTACAGCCTCAGCTTTATGGTCGTGAAGCCGAGGGAATGAGTAACTCTGGCCGGCCCAGACAACTGTCCATTATTCTCAGTGGACCGAGGCCTCCTCCCAGCTGGGTCCAAGGCCACGGGTAGAAAAACCGTAAAAATGTGTGTGAAAGGCACAGGCCAGAGAGGGGCCCTCCTGGAATGCACAGGGAAGGAGGGGGCCGTCCCATAGTCGGTTACGTAATTGATCACGGTATCAGGAGCTGGTGCTTTCTGAACTCAGGACGTGCCAGGTGTTGCGCCAAGCCGGGCGTACATGTAATCTGACCACACCCCACAGGGGAGGCTCCGTTAGTGGTCCTGTCTCGCCCGGGAGAGGGGGCAGAGGGCTGGTCCTTTGCCCAAGGACACACGCGGCCAGCAAATGATGGAGGCAAAAGTCAGCCAGAGTCTCGCTCCTGATCCCGGTGGCTCTGTCCTGTGTGCTTTGCTCCGGGTGCGTGTGCGTGCATGTGTGTGTGTACATGTGTGCGTGTGCATGTGCACGTGAGTCCAAGTGTCTCGCGCTTCTCATTCTAGAGTGATGTCGACAGTGTGAGCGCTGCCTCCTGTGCGTCACGTTCCTCCTCCTTCCTGTCCCCTGGCTCATGTTTGGGACTTGACTGTAGGTGTTTCCTGTCGCCCTGGGCGTGTTGCTACTGCTCGTCTGTTGAGGGTCATTTTTCATGACCGACTTTGAGGGTGAACCTGGCACCAAGGCTGCGTGGTTTTGTGTCACGAGCAGCTGATTCTCAGAGACCCCACAGGCTGCCCTGCAGAATCACCGAGAGATGGTGCTGGGGGTGGGCGTGACTCCCCACCTCCAGGAGCTCCTGAGGCCTCCTGCACAGAGAGAGTCCAAGAAAGTCTTTCCAGAGAGCGAGCCGGTGACGGTGACCACCGGCTTCTGTGGAGAGGTTTCGGCTTTGCGGCAGGAATGTCTTCCCGCCGTTGACGGAGTGCATGTGGTATGTGGGGTGGGGGATGAGAGGGGGGCCGAGGCACAGGCACATAAACAATGTATTGTACCGGCCTCTGGAATGTAACCCAACCCTCTCGGAAGGTATAGTTTTCACAACGTTGTAAAATGTATTTGAAGTGGTCTCCTTGGCAACTCAAATTTTTTCCCTGTTCCTCTGTGATCAACCAAATCTGGTCAGTCACAGTGGGACCCCAGGGTTGGAGGGAATCAGACGCTCTCAGGACTGAAATGCAACCCAAGAGGCGTTTGTAGCTTCAAGCTGTTGTTTCCTGCATGGCCAGAAGCGGTCCACGGGCCACATCTAAGACAGACGGGCGGTGTCGGGCCCAGCCACCAGCTCTGTTCTCTCCCGGCGCCAGGCGAGCCGTCTGAGGCCCCGGAGGCCGTCACGCTTTTGACAGGGTTGGGAGACTGGGGTTGGGAGACGAGCGACTTGCGTGGCCGCCCGTCTCTTGGGGCTGTCCCCTTGGTTTAGGAGGCTGCTGGGATGGCCCCTGGTTTTTGGGTTTTGTGTCTGAGTGGAGAAGCCTGACCTGTCAATTAACCCTGGAGTCAGCTGAAGGAGGAGTCAGCCAATATATGGAATTAAGCAGGAAACGTCAGTGTTGGTTGTGTATGTTTTCGAGACCAGCAATTCCACCCCATGGGCTGTCCTGTTGTTAGATATTCTGAAGGTCTCGGTGACAATTTGGGTGGTTGACATTTTAGTAAGAGGAGAGAAGTGACAGTGGCCTTTATTCTTCTAAAAGACTTTGCAAACAGCATTCTGACATGCTGACACTCTGGTTGGAGCTGTGTTCTTTTAATAGGCTAATTGTGCATTTCTACTATTTACCCAGAGTTCTCGTGACACTCATGGAGCCAACTGGACAGTACAGTGCACTGCCATGGAGTCAGTGGGAGAGGCGCCGGGGCCCTGTGGTTACCTGCAGTGAGGGTTAATTTTATGGGTCCACAGGCCATGGTACCAGATGTTTGGTCAAGACCAGTCTAGCTGTTTCTGTGAAGGTGTTTCTCAGACTCAACTGAGGTTGACATCAGCTGACTTTGAGTCGAACAGATGACCCTACATGGTGTGGGTGGGCCTCGTCCAGTCAGTTGAAGGCTTTACTTAAGAGAAAAAAGACTGAGGTCCCCCAGGAAGAGGGGACTCTGCCTGCACACGGCTGTTGGACTGGTCACAGCACCTGCTCTTCTCTGCTGGCCTACCCCGCAGTTTGGACTTGTAGCCCCCACAATCACAGGAGTGAATTCCTTAACGTAAACCCATCTCTCTCCACATACGCATCGTTGGTTCTGTCTCTGGAGAACCCTGATAATACACCTGCCTTCCAACTCTTCCAGAGTAGTGAGGCCTCCGTGTAGGTGTGTGTGGGGGCCGGGGCCCGGGCATCAGGCAGGCAGGTGGCGGAGGTGGCGGGACTCGGGGTCTTCGCTTGGCTTGCAGATTGGTGCCACCTTCTCTCCTTTCCTGGAGGCAGAGGGGACATGCCGGGCCTTCGGGACCAGCCGCTCGTTCCCTGGGGTCGACTGACCAAGTGTCCCTCTTGGTCTTGGCAGACACCCTCAGGTTCGCACAGTTGTGCCCATCCCTCCCTGAGAGGGTTTTTAAAGCAAACTGTCTGGTCAGCTGTGCCCATGGCCAGTTGCAGACACACTTCCACTGGAGGCCTCGTCCCTCGGCCACAGGATCGCGGGCTCCTGCCTCACTCCCCTCACTCACCCACCCGCCCTCTGCCAGGTCTCCCTCTGTCCCTCTGCTTCCTCCTGGGTGGATGTCAGCGAGCCGAGCCCCCGAGGGCTGCAGGAGTGTGCAGGGGCTCGGGCCTCGCTCTGCTCTGCTGGAAGACGTGACAGTTCTGGGAGCTGCTGTCCCCCAGTGCCGGGGAGCCTGGTGGAGACCCCCCGCCCCACACCGATGTGGGAAACGGCTCCAGCAGACCCTCATGGAGTCATTGACACCTGCGGTCTCCAGGGGCCCAAGTGGGAAGGCAGAGCTAGGCTGCAGGACCCCAGCCTCCCGTGACCCTGGAGGGTCTTTGTGCGGAGCGGGGACCCCTCCTGGGGGGCGCAGGCTTCTCTGGTCTTCCCGTCTCTGTCGCTCACACCGCCTGTCTCTCAGCCCCTCAGACACCTGGTCCCAGAGCTCTTGGAAGTATTCCCCTCAGAGCAGAGCGGGATCATTCCTCCTGAGACCCGAGAGTGTGAACCTGGGGCCTGACAGACACAGAACGGAAGGTACCAGCGGGTTTTCCCAGGGGCCTGAGCATCCTTTGCCTCCCAGGCCTCGACCTGCAGTAGCCTGTGGGGTGGGAGGTGTCCTGGCCATTCTCAGGACCTCTTCTAGTTTCCAAAGGCCTGGAATTGCCTGGTGGCTCGAGTAGCTCTTGGTCGCCCGGCTGTGAGACCCGCAGGGGTTGTGGCTACGGAACAGACCTTGGCTGCCTCCCCGGGGAGAGAGGACATTCGGGCCTGGCAGAGAGGACAGGATGTGTCGAGAATGCGCCAGGTCCTGCAAGGCATGCAGACCGCCCAGCTGTTCCCAAGCCTCATCAGAATTGACGTCTGGGATCTCGCTCTCCAGGAAACCTTCCGAGGAGGATCTGGGTGGGGCTGGGGGTGGGGAGTGGGAGTGCAAGTCGGGGCATCTCAGGTTCCCTCTGCTGCATTCCTCTGTGTGCCCCACTTTCTGTGTGGCCTGGGGACAGCTGCACCCCGAGAGCTGGTTCCCCATAAAATCTCGAGGGTGCGATTCCCTGCTGGCTCCCACACTGGGCTGCGCAGCCTGGGAGGCGTTGCCATGGAAGTGCTAGATGGGATTTATCTCCTCTCTTAACAAATTAAAGTTATGAATGTCCACAATGTGGAAACAACTTCAACACAGCACGTTTCGCAGCCACCTTTGGCCTGGAACCTTCCCTGCTCGTCACGGGGCCTGCTACTCATCCCTGGATGCCTGAACTAGGGGCAGGATGTTCAGAATCCACCGTCGTCTCTGCAGAATTTGAGGAAGGAGATCTCCACAGGCCCCCGATGACATGTCCCATCTTTGCATAGGGTCATTTGTGACAGCCCATGTGCGCCCCTACTGTGCGGCAGGCTGAGGCATCAAAATACTGCCAGTGGGGCGATGGCAGCACCTGGGCGGCACCCTGATTTTTGCAGAAGGATGATTGTCGGACCCACTTGCTCTGGGTCCTGCGTGGAGAAGGGGCTGGGCCAAAGCAGGAAGGCCGGTGGGGTGGAGCAGTGACCTCCAGATGATGGTGAGTGGACCCAACGGATGGGGAAGACATGGGCGGGCGGGTGGGGTTCGTGTATTGAGGTGTGCGTAGAAGTTCTCCAGGTGGAGAAGGTAGAGGAAGGGCATCCTGATAAACATTACACCTCAAAGGTTCATGTGGGAGCAGAGAGGCGTGAGGGCAGGGGCAGCGGGTGTTGTGGGAGAGTGGGCGCAGGGGCGGTGCAGGAGGGGGAGTGGTCCAGACACAGGGGGAGGAGGAGGCCGGGCTGGATCACACCCACCCTGATGTTCAGGTTGTGACCCCTGCACGGATGGCAACACCCACCCCCAGGCTCTCTAAGGGGCCTGGGGGACGCCTGGTATGTTTGGTTCTGTCCTGGGACCCTCCTCCCTGTGAGTCCATCTGCGTGGCTCACTCTGGCCCTCCACCCGCCGGGCCACGTTCTCCACTGCCAGCTGCCTGGGCCTGCTGGGAGGTGCCCTAGGCCGGTCAGCATCTGCACAGGGTCAGGCCGTGGTCTTGGCCTCTACCTGGCAGTTACTGTCACGTTTCCGTGGTTGGTGCCAGACCTTCCCCGTCTGGGGGGGACTTAGCGCAGTGCTCACTGGCCGCGGGTCAGTATTGAAGGACAGCGGTCTTGTTCCAGCTTCCTCTAGCAGAAAACTAAAATCTCTTTTCCAGTTTGCCCGGCTGGGCTAGGAGCTCAGGCCTTCATCCTCGTGCCCTACAGGGGCGGCCCGCGGTAACCGATGTTTGCCGCTTGTGGCCTGGGTCACTGGCAGTGAGAGGTGTCAGCGTTCTCAGGAGTTCGTTTTTTTAAAAGACTTTATTTTTTAGGGCAGTTTTAGGTTTACAACAAATTAAGCAGAAGGAACAGGGATTTCCCATATACCCCCCAACCCCCAACATGCACAGCCAACCCCACTGTCAACAACCCCACCAGATGGTGCATTTGTTACCACTGATGACCTACAATGACACGTCATCATCACCCAAAGTCCACAGTTTACCTTAGGGTTCGCTCTTGGTCTTGTGCATTCTGTGGGTGTGGGCAAATGCACAGTGACGTGTGTCCACCATTATGGTATCCTACTGAGGAGTTTCACTGCCCTAGAAGTCCTCTGTGCCCTGCCTGTTCATCCCTCCCTCCCCACCCCTGACCATGACTGACCTTTTTCTGTCTCATGGTTTTGCCTTTTCCAGAATGTCCTATAGTTGGAATCATACAGCGTGTAGCCTTTTCAGAAGTGGCTTCTGTCACTTAATAATATGCATTTAAGTTTCCTCCTCGTCTTTTCGTGGCTCGATAGCTCCTTTCTTTTTAGCGCTGAATACTACTATTCCATTGTCTGGAGAGATCACAGTTTGTTTATCCATCACCTGCTGAAGGACATCTTGGTCACTTGCAGGTTTTGGCAATTATGAATAAAGCTGCTATAAACACTGTGTGCAGGGTTCTGTGGGGACCTGAGTTTTCAACCTGACCCGTTGGGTGAACACCAAGGAGCGTGATGGCCGGATCTCGGTGGGTTTGAGTTCACCCTCGCCTGGTGTCTGCTTGGTGCCCAGATCCCCCAGCACCTCTGAGTGGCCTCCTGCTCCACCCTGACCCTGCCTCGGGGGTCTCACACCGGGAGCCTCCCAGGCCCTGTCTTGGCGGCTCTGACATACACTGAGAGGGTCGCAGGAATCCGAGGGCCCCCGGGCACTGACCCATCTCATTCCTCGTTGCCGGACGGCCTCGACATCTAGGGGCTGGGAGGGCTGCCTGTCCCCTCGGAGCCCCCTCTGGAGGCCCTTCCGGGCAGGGCAGGCCTCCACCCACACTGTGGGTGGGACTCTGGCAGGCGAGGACAGCTCCCAGGCCAGCCGGGCGGGGCACTCCTGGGCTCCTATGGGACCACACTGACTTGAGGGGGGATAAACCAATGTCCCCTCACATGGCATCTTTTGCTGTGTGCTTTCCTGTGATTCAGGGCCCTCTCAGCCACCGTCCCCAAGAATATTCTGTAGAGGAAGAATGGGGGAGGCCGCAGAACCAGCTGCTGGTGCCCGAGGCTGGCCTGGAGCTCCGTGCATCTGCGTTTAGAGATGGAGCCTTTTTTAAAATAAATTTTTAAAAATGATGCAAGTAACTGTCACTTGCTGGAGTAAGACCAGTGACCCAGAAGTACCTTCAGGAAAAGATGTGCTACCCGCTACATCCCCACGACAATTGGTGTGACTTCCCAATGTGTGCCTCCTCCTGAGGGTTTCTTTTTGATTTTTTTTATTAATGTAAGAAACATTGAAAGGGAGGAATGTTCCCCCAAAAAAGCATGAAGGGCTCTCCCTTCCCCCACCCCCCAAGGGCCTGTGTTTCCATCTCAGCCGTTCCCAGATCTCGTTTTCCGCTCGGGTCTCCCACGGCGGCACAGGCGTCCCCAGACGAGACAGATGTGGAATGTCTTTGCTGGATTCCGAGGCCCTGCGTTATCTGTACACGATTCCTGGCACCAGGAGGGGGTTAAGCAGCGTGCAAAGGCCGTTGCCATAAAGACGGATGTTTTGGCCGGGAAATCCTAACAGATGCTCAGTTCTGGATGAATCAATTTTCGAGGGTGTCGAATACCCCCTGGCCCCACCGCCACCCAACGGCTGGGAGCCGCGGCTGCCCGAGGGTGGCTTTGGCCTTGGTGGGACCGATGGTCGTGGGCCCCTCTGCTCCCCACTGGAGACGGCAGCTGAGCGGGGCTCAGGCTCTCGGGACCCCCGCCCTCTGGAACCCCATGTGCCCAGAGCAAGCAGTGACCTAGAGAGAAAGTTGTTCCCTACCATCGAAATACGGCCAAGTGTGTCTCTTTAATTCACCAGTGTCGGTCCACAGCTGTGGCGCCCCGGCCCCGCTGTCCTTCCCCAGGGTCAGCTGCTGGGGCTTTGAGGGAGAGGCTCCTGGTACGGGGCGGCTTCCTGGACACCAGTCATGCCTGAGATGAGCTCGAGGTCACTGCGCCCTGAGGCCCCTGGGCCCGTGAGCCGCTCGGGACAGAGCGGGGAGGAGCGTGGGGGGCCACCAGGGGGCCCTGCCTGACAGAGGGACACTTGGGGAGCCCAGAGTGTGACCCCTGAGGAGTGTGGGCCCCTTGAGACTGTGCGGGGACAGGAGAGTGAAGGCCATGGGGAGGGCCGCTCAGATTCCATCGCCAGGCCCTTTTTCTTTTTTGCTGAGGAAGACTCGCCCTGAGTGCACATCTGTGCCCATCTTCCTCTATTTTGTATATGGGATGCCGCCACAGCATGGCTTGATGAGTGGTGTAGGTCTGCACCTGGGATCCGAACCCATGAACCCTGGGCCACCGAAGCAGAACTCACCGAAGTTAAACCATTATGTCATCAGGCCAGCCCCAGCCAGGCCCTTTTTGAAACAATTTCTAGTTCTTTAAATTGTGGTAAAATACACATAACATAAAATTTACCATCTTAACCATTTTTCCATGTGCGGTTCAGGGGCATTAAGCACATTCCCGTTGTGCTGCCATCCCCACCATCCATCTCTGGGCCTTCTTCATCTTCCCAAACTCTGTCTTCATTGAACACTGACTCCCCCTCTCCCCGCCCAGCCCCTGGCACCCACCATCTACTTTCTGTCTCTCTGATTTTGATGACTCCAGGGACCTAGTACAAGTGGAATCCTACAGGATTTGTCCTTCTGTATCTGGCTTATTTCACTTAGCCCTGTGTCCTCAAGATCCATCCGTGCTGTAGCTGGTGTCAGAATCTCCTTCCTTTTTAAGGCTGAATGATATTCCATGGTCTGGATGGACCGCATTGTGTGTATCCATCCAAGCCCCCCCCCCCCAATTTTATCTGCTATAGTGTTGATGATGACCATGAGCGCCAACACTTTTCAAGTGTTTCCTGTCACTCATTTCCGTATTTAGCTCATTTGATCCTATGAGTCCCTGAGGTCGTAACCACCATCCTCCCAATTTTGCCAATGAGAAAACGCAGCAGGAGAAATTAACCCCCGAACAATCACCCCCCGATCAAACTCATCTGAGTCTTGCCAGAACCTGGGAAAGTCGAATCAGTAGCAACTTATGTTACAGAGGGGAAACTGAAGCTGGGAGAAGCAAGGGACCGTGACCATGGCCGCCCAGCCGAGCCGGGGCTGGAGTTGCGGCCCCGCGGTGCCCGCCCCACGCCAGCATGATGACTCTGGGCGCTCAGGAGACTCCCCATCCACCTTGCCGTCCTTGAGACTCCCGCAATGACCAGACCAATTGTAAATGGAGGTTCAGGCGGTCAGTGAGTCCATTCATTCCCTGGCTGTGGGAGGTCCCTTTGCCTCTCTCAGCTGCTCCAGGAGGGACAGCACTCTTGACCTGTCGTCAGGGTAGTTTTAGCCTCCCTGAGCACGAGACTCGCCCTGGGTGGAAGAAGGGGACGCCTGAGAAGCCGGACGTCCTGCATGGCCTCAGGCCTGGGAGCTGGGAGCCCCTCGTCCTGGGGGCCTGGGAAGAGGACAGCTGCACCGGCCGTCACCTGCCCCTCCTTTGGGTCTGAAGCACAGATCCCTAGAAGCAAGACCAGGCTTGGTGTCTGCTTCTGGGCTTCTGGAACAATCCACTGGTGAGATACCCACACTGAACTCGCTTGGGGCCCCGGAGCCCCAGCAGGTGCCCCAGGCCCCCGCTCTGCCCCAGCCTCGCCCAAGGGATCTGAGACGGTGGGGATCCTGGGGACTTCCAGAGCACCCGCTGGAATTGTTCCCAGGCAAGGCCGAGAGCTTCTGCGTTCTTCCCACCCCTGCCAAACCGTAAAGGAATGAAATGAAGCTGTGGCTGGATTCTGCCCCTCGTCCTCGCTGAGCAAGCATGGAGATTCCTTCCTGGGGGAGCAGACCAGCAAAGCGTCCGGACAGGTCGACGCAGCACCTGGGTTCCGGGCCAGCATGTCCCTGGGGTTGTCTGCTCCAGGATCCGTGAGCCCCCTTCTCGAGTGCCATCGGGACCGAGCAAACACTAGTAGTCCTTTTTTCAGAGGAGCCCGAGCTCTGCCTCTGTAGGTTTGTTCCGGAAGCACTTTCCAGGCCCCGTCCTGTGCTGGGTGTACAGATCCACCAGCAGAGCCCGTGTCCCCCCACCTTGACTATGGAGAGGCCTCTGGGCCCCTGCCAGGCTCGGTACCCGCACCTCGGGGAGTTAATGGGGCATTGCAGGCAAAGGCAGGGAACAGCCTTCAGACTGAGGGAACAGCATGTGCAAAGGCTTGGAGGTGTGTTGTTGCGGCCTGAGCTGATGGCTGAGTGGGGAAGAAACACCTGGACAGAAGGCCCCAAAGGTGATGGAGAGCTTCGAGCTGTGGAGAAATGGGGCCAGGGTTGTTTGGAACACAGGGTCCTCCTGGAGGGGGTCCAAATGGAAGTCTGGATCACCACGACGGCCCGGAGGAGGCTTGAGGCAGAGGCCGAGAGGCTGAGCATGAGGGACAGGTCTGCACACTGTCCTGGGCCCCTCGCTGCCCCTGATTTCCCTGGGGGGGCTGGGAACCATGGACCTGCAAAGACGGCCGTTTAGTGGGGAGGGGCCGAGTTCTGTTTAGAGGCGTGCATTTGAGGCATTAGGGGGCTGCTGGGTCTCTGGCTGGACCCCGAGGGCTGAGGGGGGAAGCGGAGTCAGCGGTGACGGGTGGGTGGGGTGGGGGGAGGGGAGCCTGAGAGCCTCAGGCGGCACCAGTGGCAGTGGCACAGGGAGGAGGTGACGCAGGAGCCGGGAGCGGTCGGGAGGAGGGCTGAAGCCTGGCGGCCTGCCGAGTGGGGCCGTGTTCTTGCTTTTCCACTTCTATAAAAGGTAGTGGACAGGTGTGCCCATGCACACACACGCACGCACACACAGGCACACACGCCCATGCACACGCTCAGGCATACACATGTGCTAACACACTCGTGCACACGCGTACACAGACCCCAGCATAGCACACGGAGGCTGGAGCAGCTGGTGGGAGATCCCCAGGCCAGGCCGGCTGTGTGTCCTGGACCACCCATAGATCGGCCATGTGAAGCCTCTGAGTAAACGGCACAGAGCCTGGGACCCTGCGGGGGCTCTTCTCGCCTCCCCTCTTCCTCCCACACGAGGACTGGCGTTTACAAGGGAGCCTGGGCACGGGGTTCTGGCTCATTCAGCCCTAACTGGAAAAGAAAATTGGAGCCGGAGACCCAGGCCAGCCGTGCAGACTGACCTCGCAGGTGCGGCCGCCTCGAGGGGCAAGGGGCGTGTTCAGTGTGATAGATGCTCGTGTCCTTCCCGGTTGGGGGTCTCGGGGGATTACGAGGTGCCGGGGCTGGGCGGGCTTGTTGCTGAGGCAGAGTAGAGCTGGGGTCTGGCGCAGGGAGCCCTGGCGTCTTGCATGGTGGCTGCACGTGGAAGGAAGGCCACATCTGTTGGTTGAATGAACGAGACACAGTTGGGGAAGTGACCGTGGATGAAGTGGCATCCTTGGACCCAGGTGTCACGCGGGGATACTTGTACACATGCAGGCTAGTGGCTAGGGGGCTAAACACGCTGCTGGTCCCTGTTTGGGAAGAGCCTCCAACGCTGCAGGACGCAGCTGGGATGTGATCTATGGGTGGTGGGAAGCCTTTTAGAGCTCTTTCTGGGAGCCGTCCATGACCGTCCACACTGTGGGCAGAGATGGAGCGGAATGGATGGGGGAGCCTAGAGGCTGAGGCTCTGGCCATCACATGGCAGAAGGGGACGAAGACCATGGTGGAGAGGAGGGGGCAGGGGGCAGGTTCCAGGCTCCGTGACCTGCCAGCAGGGGAGGTGTTGAGGCTGGAGCCCACTGTCTGGCCCTGCCCGTCGGGTGGCGGCCCTCAGCTGCACAGGGAGCCCAGAGCTAGAGCTGTGTCGAGACCGGGGGCAGATGACGAGCCGGGCTGTGTCTCTGCCGAGCTGGAGGTACCCAGGGGACCTCACTCGGATGCTTGGGGTTGACCACTGGGAACCACTCGACCCCAGAGCAGACGACAGGCTGCCAGCAACCCCCCCTCCCGCAAGAGGTGGAAAGAGCCCTGGGTGCCGGGGCCTTAGGGCTGGTCCAGAAAGGGCTTTGTCACTCCACTGGCAACACAGCAGAGCGTTTCCGGCCACGATGCCTCAGGCCTGTGCATGCCCTGGTTCCCCGTATCTGCAGGAGCTCTCGTCGTGCAGGTGACAGGGAGGGACTGGGCCACAGAAGGGTGTTGGGAACAGGCGGGGGCTCCGGAGCCGCAACCTGTGACTGGCACGCCCCTGTCCGGTTCTGCTCAGAGATGCGAGCTGGCACGGCCGCGTGCGTCTCGCCAGACCTGGGCACCATCCCTGTGCCCAGGAGGAGTGCCTGCTGGAGCGTCCATCACCAGTCACTTTCCTGTCCCTTGACGGACACAGCCTGGCCTCAGGAAGAACCGAGACAATAGCTGGGTTTGGAGACGGAGGACCCTCACCAAGCAGCTTTTATGGCTTTGCACCCGGTGCCACCTGTCCCCCTTCTCCCAGCTCTGGCGCCAGGGCCCACACTGACCCTGCTGTTTTCCCACAGAAGCTGCTGTTTGTCCCTTGGCCAAGGCCCCGCCCTCTGGATGATCCACGGAACATTGGCACGAAACCCGACCCAGCGCCGCGCACCAACCAGAGTGCGTTTGCAGTAGCTGCTGCGAGGACAGTTTGCAGCCAGGTGCCTGACGTCCGCACACGGCATCTTGTCAGCTGTGCCTCGGGGACAAGGAACGGGGACTTTCCTGGAGAAGTGGCTCGGGCACCTTAAAACACACAAACGAGGAGACCGCCGACCGGCCCCAAGCATCTGGAGTGCGCTGCTGGTTGGGGAGCTCAGAGCAGCCGCCGCCTCGGGGAGCAGAGATGGGTTTGGAGGGAAGGGAATTTCAGTAAAGATCCTGAAATTATCTTCCACATGGAGAAAACAGTTTTTGCTGTAATGATTCCTTCTTTAAGACCTTAAAAAGCATGGGACTCATGTTCTCGGAAGAAGTCACAGAGCTTCCTGGGAGTGTTTATAAGATGGGCTGGTTTAATCCTGTGTGTGCGCTTGTGCGCGCGTGCACACGCGTGCGGGATTCTGCTTCTGCTTAAATACAGAAACACACAGGCAGACAGCGATGCACATAAAACATAAAGACAGAGAGGTACAGTCTTAATTTTCCAGGTTTCGAGGAGTTTCCTTAGAGGTGGGACTTTGTCGGGAATGTTGAGACCCCGGGCTCGGGCATTTTGTGTCCATCCACTCTGCGTGTTTACTCGAGTGTCTGTCGCCCTCGTGACGATCTGTCGTGTTGGACGTGTGTGAAACCATTTCCGAAGCCCAGATCCTCTGACCTCGCCCCGGTGCTGCCAGGGTGACAGTGTTGCCCCCATTCTGTAGAGGGGAAGGGCGAGGCTCACACGGTGAAGGGCCTTCCCGAGACATGGGCAGCGCATCGAAGAGCCTGGTTTGGGCCCAGGCTCCTAGTGCTCGGTCCACAGGTTGATCTCAAGTCAGGAGACGGGCAACGTGCCGCCCGATACTCGGGACAGGCTTCTCCTCGGTCTCGGTCCCGTCTCCTGGCCCTGTCTGGGGAACGCCGCGGGCGAGGCTGGTGCATCTTCAGCCCTTTCTGGCTCCTGCCCTGAGGTGCACATCTTTTTAGTTGCGTTTTAATTTATGGGAAGTGATACCAGTTTCCATTTATGGCTGGGATAGTGTTTTTTTTTAAACTATTTTCATTTAAATAAAATGGTTTTTTTCTTCTGGAACTTCATACACATGGGACCGAGGAGTGTGTGCTCCTTGTCCGGCCCCCTCCACCCACAGCAGGCCCTGGCGTAGGTTCCCTCCTTCCCTCCTTGAGTGATGTTCCACCACGGGCACGGACGACAGGCCCGGAGAGGCGAGGGTCCTCTTCCACCAGGCTGTCCCTTGGCTCTGCCAGGCCCACAGCTCTGTTGTGATCACGTCTGTTGTCCCACCAGGGAGCTGATCCCACAAGGGCGGCTGTGTCTGTCCTGGTCTCTGCTGTGGTCTGCACCCTGGAGCACAGCTAGGCTCCTGGTTGCTCAACAAATACTGGGTGAATGAATGAAGGCGTGCCCTGGATGAATGAATGAAGGCGTGCCCCGGGTGAATGAATGAAGGTGTGCCCCGGGTGAATGAATGAAGCTATGCCTGAAAGAATAAATGAAAGGAGATGTACTCAGAGTTCTTGGTGAGGTGAATGGTGAGAGCCCCTGGAGGACAGGCCTGCGGCCAGGCCACCCCTGTGCCGGGAGCTGTCTTATCCCGTGTGCCGTCTTATCCCGTGTGCCAGCCTCGCAGCGGGAACCTCATCTTCCCATCTCTCTCGGCTCTGTCATCAGACTGACTCAGTCAGGGGGCCTCCAAACCCAAAGCTTCGGGGCTTGATGCCAGGCTGGGGGTCTGCTCCAGGGAACGGGGAGCCCAGGGCCCCCCCAACAAAAGTTCTCCACCCCGACCTTGACTGGTTCTCTTTCTTATAAAAGTCATATTCAGGGGCCGGCCCAGTGGCATAGCCGTTAAGTGTGCACGCTCTGCTTTGGCAGCCTGGGGTTTGTGGGTTCGGATCCTGGATGTGGACCTACACACTGCTTGTCAAGCTGTGCTGTGGTGGCGTCCCATATATAAAATAGAGGAAGATGGGCACAGGTGTTAGCTTAGAGCCAATCTTCCTCAGCAAAAAGAGGAGGATTGGCAAGGGATGTTAGCTTAGGGCTGATCTTCCTCACACACACACAAAAAAGTCACATTCACCCATTGTCACAAACCAAAAAGTTGATTTTGTTATTGATTTTGCAGAAAATTTTTAAAAATTGAAACTGTGGAAATGAAAACGGGTCATTTATACCCCTCCCCTCAGGGTCACTGGCGGCAGCATTTTCCCGTGCGTGCTCACTGGCTGTTTTCTTTGGGACCTGACTTATTTTTAGAGTTGGGTGAGAAGCAGTGAGACGTTTGGGGAATACGATGGAGAGTTTTGGCAAGTGTGTTTTTCCAGCCCCCAAATTCCGACCTACGCTCCCTGAGGACGTCTGTGCTGCCCTCACAGTGGCCTGGGAAATGAACTCAGACGGGAGGGTCGTTTGCAGGACAATCAATGGTTTCGTGGTCCTGGAAGACGGTGGCCGTGGTCACACCTGTTGTGGTGCCATGGGAACGCTCAGCTGTGCCAGGTGGAGGCCCACGCCAGTCTGGTCCACCTGCCCCATTCTCTCCCTCCTCTGCCGTCCCTCGATCCCACTCTCAGGCTTGGCTTCTCGTGTTCAGTGGACAGAGCGGCCACAGGACAGGGGCTGCCACATTTTACTGGGGGGTGTATCGTTAGGGGACGGCCTGGGCTGCCATGACACAGACCCTGAAGCAACGCGGCTGAAGATGAAGAAGTGTCTGCCCTTCTTGTGAAGCTATGACTGTGGGGATTCCAAGGGGTGAGCAGCTGCTTCCCACGGCCCCATGGCGCCTGTGGCAGAGGTCATACGGCTGAAGGAGCACCAAGGAGTGGCCCAGTCCCCCGTCCTGTCAGAGAGAGTATGGTCACGTGACCCCCAGCAAGGTGGCCCTGCGATGCCCACTGCAAAGGGAGGAGCTTGGGCTAGGTGGACGGCTGGCTGGCAGCATCTGTGTCCTCCCCGTGTGTCACGTGCCCACCTGGGCGCCTGACGTGCTTTCATCCTCACGGTTCGGGAGGGTCTGTCCTGGCACCGTGTGTGCAGGGGCCCAGACACCCTCCGTCTCAGATGTGTGACAGCTGAGAACGTTCCATCCTCCTCGGTGGTCACCTTGTATTTCATCTCGTCCAGCATGCCGTCCATGTAAGACGGGCCACTGATCTAGGAGAAATGCTGCCAGTACAGCTGTGGTTCAGTGTTTATTCCAGAATGACAGAGTGGGAGAGGTGTCCTTGCCTCTCGGAGGATGACAGATGAGACAGGACGGTGATGCCTCAGGTGGACGGTCAGCACAGTTGACCGTGGTGGCCCGCCTCGAACCCATCCCTGCTCCTCCTGCAACAGAGCCCCAGTCCTCAGCCCCATCCCCCGAGTGGGAGCCGATCACGCTGATCCCCATCCTTCCCCAGTGGTGGTTCAGGTTGAGTACGTGACCTGCTCTGGCCAGTGAAGTGTGAGAGAAGGAGGCGAGGAGTTTCCAGAAGGTTTTTCTGCTGATGAGGAGAGATTTGCAGGAGGAAGAAATGGGTTCTTTTTTCCTGCTGATTGTGTGGGGGAGGCATGGTGACTCCAGGAACCGTGGCAGCCACTGTGCCACCACGAGGGACCTGATTGAGGAGCAGAAACCCCACTGAGTCCACGAGAGCAGGAGGCGAGAACAAACCTGGATTCCTGACATGTTTCTGAGCCGCTGAATCAGCCAGCCCTGAAGCCCTCCTGCCAGTCTCTGGTTCTGTGGGATAATAGATGACTCTTAGTAGCCCTCAGCCACCTCAAGTTGGGTTTTCTGTTGTTTGGGGTTCAAAGCATCTGAACAGGTGCTTTAAGCCTGGAGTTTCCCCGGGTAATTCTGTAAATGAGGGACCTTCATTTCCACACCTGGGCTTCTGAAGAGGAAAACAATCCCAATTGTCAAGTGGAAAGTTGTCTAAAATGAGAATGAAAGGCACATAAATTATATGCGTCCTAAATAAAAAGGCGTAAACATAAGGAGAATTAGGTCAACACAACAGGGTATCAGGAAGTGTTGCCCGTCTGGGCGGTTCTCATTGACTGGGGCCGTCTGCTCCCGACCCTGAGCCGACTGCTCTCTCTCAGCAGTGGCAGCTCCCGAGAAGTTGAATGATTCCCCGAGTCTCGCTGCTGGGTGACTTCAGAGCCCGTGTTTCCCCTCAGCCGTCCCCCAGCGTGGGCTGTGGAGCCTAGGACGTGGCCTGAGCCGGCGCCAGCCCTGGGTGGGGGGACACTGAGGCTGTTCTGGCATGTGGGGGCCTGGGGCTCCATGTCTCTCTCCGGGCTCAGGGAGGGACCACGTACGCCCGAAGCCCCGAGCCTGTGGGCGCCCGGCCGAGGGAGGGTGGAGACGGCCAGTTGTTTAGACGGCTGGCTGTTTAGACGGCATGCTCCATCCATCAGCTGGCTTCATAAACACCCCAGACACCAGGAGCTGGGGTGGGGGCCAGTGTCGGGAGATCCATTCGGGGTGGGCTGCCCATTGGTGACCGAGGTTCCAGCACGGCAGGCACCGGCGGGGTCTCCTGACCCATGTCCCCCAGACCGTGGCAGGCTGCAGTTACACATTAACTGGGCTGGCCAGACCGGCACGTGAGGCTGGTCCGGGTGAGCTGGGGTGAATGAGCCCACCTTGAGACTGTGTGGGTGCTGCTGGCCGCCGGGGTTGAGGGCCCTGGGTACCCAGGGGTTGGGGGACCCCAATGCCGCAGTAGCCTCGCCCTCTGGGTCTCAGCCTCCTCACCGTGAAGTGGACGTGGCACTGGAAGGAGGCGGAAGGAGGGAGCTCGTGACCAGTCGGGGCGGCTCAGTGGTCTTCGGGAGGCCTTTGTGATGGCCGTGTGGGGGGCTCAGCCCCGGGAGTGACCTCGTGTGGAGGGGTCAGTGCTGAACCCCGACTGTGTGCACTGGGCGGTTTGTAAGAATCATTCACATGGCTGGAGGTGTAGAGAGATCCCCAGATATGGACGGGCACAGTCTCGGGTCCCCCCGACGAGAGCCTGGCCCAGTTACACAGCAGGCGAGGGGCCTTGGGCATGGACCCTCTGTGGCACCGGGTCCTTCCTGCCCCACCACAGGCCGAGCTTCTCAGGGGTGACGGCCGCTCCGTGCTCGCCGCCGCGGCTCCGTGTTAATCATTGAGCTGGCGATGTCTGCAGACGCCCGTGTTAGGGGTCCGGCGGGAGTGTGACCCTGAGACCACGCTCCTCCCGCCGTCCGGTGCGCTGGACGCGCTCCAGCCCTTGAGAGTTGACCAAGGTCAGCCGGGTGTCTCGCTGGCTCAGAAACACTTCCAGAATTCTCCCGGCTGCCACCCGGCCTGTGGGTGCCCGGAATTCCCAACACGGAGGTGGCGCGGGGCTGGAGGGGACATGATCTCTGGAGGGTGGACTCAGCCACCCCACGCCCTCCTGTCCACGAGGAAGAAAAACGGGGAATTCAGTTTATAAGGGGGGCACGTGGAAGGGAGCAGTGGGAGGGGGATTCGGGGCAGCCCTCTTCGTGGGGGACCCCTGTGCTAGGTGACTTGGGCCGGTCGATCCTTATGTGTCCCCTTGGCGTCCACAGGGCACGGCCTCAGTCCTCCAGCGCCGGTCCCCGAATGAGGAGTATGTGGAGGTGGGGCGCCTTGGGCCCTCCGACTACTTCGGTGAGTGGGGTCCCCTCCCTCCTGGGGCCATAGCTTCTCCTTGGGGGTCCCGGTAAGGGCCCTGAGATGGAGGGCTGTGGGGACCGTGGGACGCGGGCCAAGCCTCCATGTGGCTGCAGTAGAAGCCTTGACTGAGGCCTGGGCACCCCCCACGGACCCCGATGGACATGGACTGCCCCCCCGGGAGGGCAGGACCTTGGGGAGGCGGCGGAGCCCTCAGCACCTCCACCCCCCACCCGCCCCCAGGGCACCCGGGCCACACCTGGTGCCCTCGGGTCGGGCACGACACAGGACAACACCCCACTGGGTTTGAATTTCAGGTTAACAGGGAATGACACTCTGGTGTAAGAGATCCCGAATACTTCGTGGGATGTACTTACACTGAACACTTTTTTGTTTATTGGAATTCCAACTTAACTGAGCATCCTGGGGTTTTTGTTATCTTCCCTAAATCTGGGGGTTCCTCCTGCCTGCAGCCCCAGAGGGGAGCCAGGCCCTGACCCCTCTCTCTCGCCCCCAGGGGAGATCGCCCTGCTGCTGAACCGGCCCCGGGCGGCCACCGTGGTGGCCCGGGGGCCCCTCAAGTGCGTCAAGCTGGACCGGCCTCGCTTCGAGCGCGTGTTGGGCCCCTGCTCCGAGATCCTCAAGAGGAACATCCAGCGCTACAACAGCTTCATCTCTCTGACCGTCTGAGCGCCCGCCCGCACCCGCAGCCCCGCTTCCCGTATGCTGGTGTCCGTGTCCGTGTCGGGGAGGCTGCAGGGCGGGGCTGGCGTCCCAGCCATTCGGGGGCCACCCCTCCCTCCGGACTCACATTTGGAATAAAACAGTCACCTTGTGCATTTCAGAAACAAAGGGCACACAAGACGCACCCCAGGCCGAGGAGGGGGTGGCCGTGCCCCCCACACGCCTCCCTCCTCTCCGTGCTTGAGGGCTCATCTTAGGGGACCCCCGTCACTCCTCCCAAGTCTTCAGGGGGACACAGGAGTGTGCTCGTCCCCAGTGGCCGAGGCGCCAGGCTGTATGAGTCCGAGCTGGCCTGGGTCCTGTGGGCGGGCCAGGTCTTGCTGGAGCTGACCGGGGGACGAGGGTCCCTCTTGTCCCTCTTGTCACCCTCCTCTCCAGAGTCGGGCCAGGCAGCTCCTGTCCTCCGGGGCCCTGTGATGTCAGGTCCCCATGTCTGAGTCTGAATGTGGGGTGATGATGTCCAGGGGGTCCCCACAGGGACCCTTGGGCTTTCAGCAAGAAGTTGAGGCTTAAGAGAGAGAGGGTCCAGGTCCCTCCCTCCAATGCTGCCTGCCCCGAAGAGGGTCCCATTGAAGATGTCAGGGTGGGAGAACCTCTGGGTGACGTCAGCCTCGGAGAGGAGGGAGGCCCCGGAGTCGGGGTCCTGACTCTGGGGCAAGGGCCGTGCCGGCTGCGGGGAACTCACACGGGCCCCAGACCTGCGTGTTTGGAGGAGTGGACGTGGTCGAGTGGCTGCGCTCACCTCTCTTGGAAAGTCTGCCTCGGGTGGGCTGGGAACTCTGGCTGCTTTGCCAGACAGTCAGGGGCAGTCAGTCACTCTGGCCTGCCGAGACGCCCAGTATGGGAAGGAAATACCATGTGAATCAGGGACTTTCCGAGATCCGGTGAGCAGAGTTCTGGATCACTGTTCTCTCTGAGTCAGGAGGGGTGACCCCCACACTGACTGCTGCCCCACTTCGTGGAGAGCTGGGAGATGAGGAGGGGTTTCCTGAAACATGTTCAAGGTAAAGAGGTCAGAGCCAGAGTCCCTGCGAGTCATTCTCCAGCAGACACACCTCCAGTTACCACGTGTCCACGTCCCAGGAAACACATGCAGCCCGTTGTCCTAGCATCGATCCTCCTGATTTAGGAAAATAATATGTGAGACCAGCCCTCGGTCCCCAGACCTAAGTCATTGGTTGATTGAACTCCCCCTTAAATATCTCCTCAATCCAACATTGACGTGAGTTGGACGGGCCTAAAGAGCCTCACGAGCTTCTGGTGACCTGAAATTCAGATGAGATAGTGCCGCCGCCCTGATTTTGCTCCTGCCTATGCGAGTCCGGGGGAGGCTGCCCAGTCCCAGGTGACCCCTGGCCAGCCCCACCTTTGCCTGTGGACGTTTCTGTGACATGTAAATCCCGCCTATTTATCGCGATGTTCTGAATGCTGCATGTGCCATTAAACGTGCAATGAAGAACCTCTGCCCCACTGGGGAGTTTTGGTCTGAAATCTTTAATAGAAGAAGGTTTTTTCTCTTCTCTTTTGTTTCTATTGTGGTGAAATAGTCATAACATAAAATTCACCATTTTAAGTGTCCAGTTCTGGGGCATTAAGTACATTCACATTATTGTACAATCATCACCACCATCCATCTCCAGGACTTTGTCATCTTCCCAAACTGAAACTATGTCCCCATTGAACACTAACTCCCACCTCCCTCCTCAGCCCCTGGCACCCACCATCTACTTTCTATCTCTGTGAGTTTGACGACTCCAGGGGCCTCATACAAGCGGGATCATACAGTATTTGCTCTTTTGTGTCTGGCTTATTTCACTTAGCCCACTGTCCTCAAGGTCCACCCACGTTGTAGTGTGAGTCAGAATCTCCTCCTTTTCAAGGCTGACTAATATTCCATCGTCTAGAGGGACCACATTTTCTTTATCCATTCATCTACCGACGGACACTTGGATTTTCTTCTATTTTTTGAGCTCAGCTATCTCAGACCTCCATCACGTCGTTATTATTGTTCTGAGCACACTGTTGTTCCCTGGGGTATGGCAGCCCCAAGTGCTGTGTGGAAGGAAATAGCCCATTGCCCTCCTCAGTAGACCACACTTTGATGGCCCTGGTGGGCATGTTTCTAAGCCAGGACTAGCAGGACAATAGTGAGGGTGCACGCGGTTCCATCTCGTGTCCAGACTTGGGATCAGAGAGTTCTGACTGAGCCTTAACTGCTGCTGTGGCCTCTCCCAGGAGAGATGCTCCAAGGCCAGGCCAACAGGCAGACTTCAACCCAGAACAAAACGAGGGCCTCAGAGGCCCTCTCAGGGAACTGCTGGCGGGTCTCAGAAAGCTCCCATGGCCAGCATGGACATCGTCTCCCTTGGCCAGCGTGGGTCCAGGCTCCAGCCTTGGGGGGCACTGGGAAGGGCCCACGGGAGCTGGGGGGCAGCCAGCCCAGCCTCTCCTCTCATGCTGGACAGGAGCTGGGCTCCTCGGGAAAGCTGTGTGGAGGGTCTGGAATAAGGAACCACCCGGGAGGGGTCTTGAACTGCAGAAGGACGCTCCTGCTGGGCTGGACAGCAGCTCCTGGGTCCAGGGTGGGAGAGAACCCTGCACGCGCTGTCCCTGAAGTGTGTCCCTAGGCTGGGGATAGGCAGGTGGCCCAGGGATACAGGTCTCCACGCAGGGACGGGTTGGGGTCAGAGGGGGAGTTCTCAGTCTGGACACCAGCACAGCCATCGTGCCACTGTCAGCCTGAGGTCTGGCTGGAGGTGAGGTTCTCAGGAGTGTACTCCAGGGAGGGTGGGCGGGGTCCGGTGCTGGAAGGGGGCTGCCCACTGTGCACGGCCGTGGAGATGGGCCTCAGGGGGCCCGAGCTGGGCTGGGTCCGGTTCCACCGCCCCGAAGCACGTGGTCTTTCCCGGGGAGCTCTCCTGGACCCCCAGCTGGGTTGGCTGTCCTCTGGTGTCCCACTGCCCCCACCTGCTTCCCAAAAGACAGGAGAGCCGGCCGCCAAAGACTTCCTGGGCTCCTCCCACAGACCTGGGGCCAGTGGCCACGTGGCCACGAGCTCTCTGGTCGTGTGGTCCAGGAGGCTCAAAGCTGGCTTGGACAGGAAGTGGAGAGCCCCGGTTGTCATGGGGCGGGGGTGTGAGTCAGTGGTGGTCTTCGAACTTCTCTGTGCAACAGCTTAGGAGTGCAACACATACTTCATTCAAATTTCTTTTTACAATACCTGTTTGAGGGGCCGGCCCGGTGACGCAAGAGGTTAAGTGCACGCGCTCTGCTGCGGCGGCCCGGGGTTCGCTGGTTCAGATCCTGGGCGCGCACCGACGCACCACTTGTCAAAGCCGTGCTGTGGCGGCATCCCATATAAAGTGGAGGAAGATGGGCATAGATGTTAGCCCAGGGCCAATCTTCCTCAGCAAAAAAAGAGGAGGATTGGCAGATGTTAGCACAGGGCTGATCTTCCTCGCAAAATAAATAAGTAAATAAATAAAAATAAAATAAAATACCTATTTGAGTAATCAAAAATAACCTGCCCACTGCAAAGCACTGCACAGTAGAAATACAATGTGAACCACATAATGTAATTTTTAGTGTTCTAGTGGCCACTCCAAAAATAAAAGAAACAGGAGAAATTTGGGGTTTTTTTGTGATAAAATATACATAGCATAAAACTTACCATTTTAATCATTTTTAAGTGTCCAGTTCAATGGCATTAAGTGCATTCACATTGTTGTGCAGCCGTCACCACCATCCATCTCCGGAACTTGTTCATCTTCCCAAACTGAAACTCTGTCCCCATTAAAGCCTCACTCCTCCTTCCCCTCCCCCTGCCCCTGGCACCCACCATCTACTTTCTGTCTCTATGAAGGAATTCATTTTAATATGTTTTATTTAACCATATATCTAAAATATTCTCATTTGACATGTTATCAATATGAAAATTGTTCATGAGAGGTTTTACACTTTTCTTGATAGTGAGTCTTTGAAATCAGTCTGTGTTTTGCACTCACAGCTCAATGTGCACGTTTCAAGTGCTCAGTGGCCGCGGCCGACCAGACGGCGCAGCTCCGTCTGAATGTTAACATGCTGACGGCTCATGGGTCTGTGCAGACCTCAGGACAGCCTCCGCCTGGGCTGAAGGGTCTGCTGGGATGGCAGGTCAGGCTGGCCGCTCCCTCGTGGAACATCCTGTCTGCGTAAATTTGGATTTTCCTGAGACAATGAAAACAAAGCAGACACGGGGGTCAGCTGGATGCCGAGGCAGATGCGAGCCCGAGATGTTCGTCTGACACCACAGATGTCTGTTTTTATCTTCATCAGAAAGATCCACTCTAGTTAAAGTGATAAATTTGACCCTATGAAATTTATACTTATAAATAACTTATCTCTCTGAATCCATTAGAAATCTGCCAAAAACTTTCATTTCAGAGAGTTCTGTGGCTTAAAACGTGGAAGCTCCCCGTTTGATGTTGCAGGATCTCCCAGAGGGAAAGGGGCTGAGGCCCCCAACGTTGATGGGCAGGGGTGGGGGAGACCTGGGAGCTGGCCCAGTACCCCCTCCTGGGTCAGTACCTGATGTGTTGGCTGAGCTTTGGGACAGATAGGGAGAAAGCTTGAGGGCGCCAAAGACTCCCTGGCATAGAGCATGAGGTGGGTGTTGAGTGACAGGCTCTAGGGAATCAGAATTGGGATTTGAGCCTGGAGCCACTGTGGTATCTATCACTGCATTCAAATTGCCCAAACTTTGTGGCTTAAAACAACAAACCTGTATCATTTCTCAGTTTCTGTGGGTCGCGAATTTGGGCACAGCTTAGCTGGGTAGCTCTGGCTCGGGATCTCTCAGGAGGTTGTAGTCAAGGTGAGGGTTGGGGCTGCATCATCTGAAGGCTGGACTGGGGCCAGAGGCTCTGCTCCCCAGGGGGCGCCCTCCCAGGATGCTGGGAGGAGGCCTCAGCTCCTCACACGGGGGCCTCTCCTGAGGCTGCTTGGGCTTCCTCAGAACATGGTGCCAGGCTGCCCCAGACGACTGACCAAGAGAGCAAGGGGGGAGCCTCATGCCTGTTTTGACCATGTCCCCGAAGTCACTTCCAATCACGGTCTATTTGCCAGAAAGGAGTCACTAAGTCCAGCCCACACTCAGGAGGGGAAGGGGCTGTGTCTTTTTAAGGGAAGACGTCAGAGACTCTGGGGACAGCGCCTGAGGTTGGCACCCCAGCCGCGGGATGACGCTGCGCTTCTACCAGGGCAGCTCCGGGCTGCTGGAGGCTGCTCCCAGATGGCTGACGTGAGGAGAGCCCAGATGTGCCTGCAAACCGTGTATCCTGTCCCAGGGCCTCCGATGCCACGACACGGGGGACGTCCACACAGTCTCAGGTAAGGGGGTCACGTTGAACTGTGAGGTCCCATTTTACAGATGAGAAGCTTGAGGCTGAAGCAAGTGGACACTGCTGGTCACTCTCTGGATCCCGCCTGCCCCTCTCCAGACCCACCTTTGTCTGCAAGGCTGAACCCTGGCGAGCCTGTGCTGGCCGGCATCCTCCCGCCCTCCTCGGGCCTGGATCCTGGGGTCAGCGTGTGACCACCCAGAGCCACAGAAGGAAGGTGGGTGCCCTGGGACCCTGTGACGTGGGCAGTGCCGTTATGCCACTGAGAGTGGTCAGCCTGAAGATGAAGAGGAAGCTACAGAGGTGGAGCCGAGGCCCTGAGGGGATCTCTGAAGCCGCCTGGCCTCAGGACCTCGCAGACTCGTTTTGTTGTAGAAGCCGAGTGGGTGGGGTTCCTGCAGCCAAGAACACATGGACAGACACATTCGGGGAGACTTGTATTAGTTAAAGGTCCAGAGCAGAGCAGCGCCTGGTCGAGGAGAAAAAGGGGAGCAGTGAAACCAGGGCGCCCAGGCACGCCCGTGCCCTCTCTGGCTGACCCCACACACTCTGCCCTTTAGTTCTGTACTGCTGGTGCCTGGGGCAGAAACAGGCCCAGTTTCAGGGCCAGACATCCACCTGGTCAGTTGGCTCCGACCAGGATGGCTGCGGGACAGGATCGTGTCTACACTTGAGGTCACTGGGGCCACCTTGGGGTTTCTGGGCCTTTCCCGGAGAAGGCGGCTCCCTCGTGGGTCTGCACGGTGGGGCAGCTCCTCTGCCCCGAGGCCGGGCTCAGGGCGCTGAGGCCTGATGCCCACAGAGTCTAGTCCGCCCACGTTTCCACAGAGGCTCATGAAGGTCAGGAGAGCACAAAGGGCTGTGGGTGGCTGAGCGATGTCCCCAAAGTGTCCACGTCTCAGTCCTGGAACCTGTGAATCTGGGACCTTGCATGACAAAGGGGACTATGCAGAGGTGGCTGAATTAGGGATCTTGAGATGGGAGATGATCCTGGATTATCGGGTGGGCAATGTCATCCAGAGGGTCCTTAGAAGGGAGGTGGGGGCCAGAGTCAGAGAAGGTGATGTGAGGATGGTAGCAGGGTCAGGGAGCAGATGCCATGCTGCCGGCTCTGAGGATGGAGGACGGGGCCAGGGGCCAAGGAATGCAGGCGCCTCTAGAAGCTGGAAAAGGCAGGGAAACGACTCTCCCCAGAGCCTGCAGAGGAAGTGCAGCACTGTGGACCCATTTCAGACTCCGACCTCAGACTGTCAGGTAACTTGTGTGGCTTTGTGTCACTGAGTTTGTGTATCTTGTTACAGCAGCCATGGGGAAGCTCACAGAGGCCCAGCTGGGATTCAAACCAGGCTCTGTCCATCTCGAGTGCCGTGTTCGACCACCAACCTGTACTGCTTGGAACTCGGGTCTCCGGGACACCTTGGTCTTCCTGGGCTGGGGGTGGAGTGGGGTGGGGCCGGCACCCCTCCTCGGAGGACAGGCTCTGGTCCCCCTGCTGCTGGTCCGGCTGGGGCAAGACTGTGGCTGTGGCTGCAGGAAGCCTCTGCGTGCTGCCCGCTGGGGGAGGCCGTGGGCAGGCAGCATCTTCCCCAGCTGGGCGCTGGGCCTGTTCCCTCTGGCACCAGGCGGGCACAGACCCGGTCTTGTGGGGCTCATGAAAGCGCACTTGTGTGCTCCCAAGGCCACAAGCCAGGCGATTGTTCTGCCCCATCCCGGCCCCCAGGGCGGTGCCAGGGGTGCTGTACGGAATGGGACGCCGGGAAGGGGTCTACACTGGCGGGAACACTGCCCACTCTCGGGGTCCTAGGGGCTGTGGCCACTCAGATGGGCCCAGCACCCAGCCCTGGGCCGCAGGGGGTTCAGGCCCTGCCTTGGTCCCTGGGTGACCACCTTCCTCTTGTGTGCTCTGGGGGGCTGACATGGACACCCCGATCCCGAGGCAGCTTCTGGGAGGGTCCGGGTGTGGCCAGGGCAGGCTCGTCCCGTGAGCCCCACGAGGGCCCGTGCTCATTCACCTGTGGGCCCAGGACCTCCCAGGACCAGGCACTCAGTTGGCCCCATAAATATCTGAATAAATAAAAAATGAATAATCTGGGGGTTGAAAGAGGGAAATTTTAGGAAATTCAGGCTCTGGCTCCCACAGGCCAAAAAAAAAGAAACTTTGGCCAAAGTCTCATACCTTATACAAAAATTGGCTCAAACAGCTCACAGACTTATACGTAAACGTAAAACCATAAAACTTTTGGGAAAACAAAAATAGAAGAAAGTCCTCAGGATCTTGGGCAAGTTGTTCTTAACACTTGACATCCGGAGAACAAGCCATAAAGGGAAACTACGTAAATTGGAATTCCTGAAAATTAAAAACATTTGCTCCGCAAAGGACCCCGTGGGGAAGACGACAAGATAAGCTGCAGACTGGGAGAAAATATGTTCCAACCACATGTCCCACAAAGGACTCAGACCTAGAATGTACGAAGAACTCTCAAAACTCAATGGTAAAAAGCAAATGACCCCGTTAGGACATGAACAGACATTGCGCCAAAGAGCAGGTATGGAGAGTCAACAAGCACAGGAAAAGATGTTCATGTCACAGCTGCCAGAGAAATGCAAACGACACACCGTGAGGCATGCCGCACCCACCAGAAGGGCTGAGAGGAAAATAGTGATGACTCCCAGCGCTGGACGGGATGCGGGAGACTGGGCTGCTCACATGGGACTAGTGGGAACGCAAAATGGCACAGCCACCCTGGAAAACAGTGGTTTCTCTGAAAAAACAAAAAACTGAACTAAACATGCAGGTACCGTGCGACCCGACCGCTGCCCTCCCGGGCACTTATCCAGAGAAGCGCACAGGAGCCTGTGCGGGAGGGTCCACGGCTGCCTTGGCCGCGGAGCCCCAAGCTGCCAACAGCCCCACGTCCTTCCGTGGGGGATCAGCTCACTGGGGCACCTGCACCGCGGACGCTGCTCAGCATCCCGTAAAAAGGAGACAACTATCGATGCCGCCACAGCCCGGGGGGTCCCCAGAGAACTGGGCTGCATGTGTGTGATATCCTGAGATGACAGATCACAGACGTGGTGGAGGCGGAGGGGTGGACAGGTCCCTGCTGGCGGGATGCCCAGCATCTAGTGTCCTGGTCGCCATCGCGCTGGAGTTTTACAAGACGATACCACTGGGGGAACTGGGTGAAGGTGCCCTGATCTCTCTGTGTCTTTATGGAAAGGGAAGGAGAGAGAGGCTGGGTGTTGAGGGAGCAGTAAGGAGGCCAGAGCGCTGGACGTGGGGAGGTGAGGTGGGTGGGAAGTGAGGAGGGGATCGAAGATCCCTCAGGCCCTGAGAAGGGGTCTGGGTTCCATGTGAAGGGCGGGGAGAAGCCCTGGAGAGCGTGGAACCAGGATTTATGTCATGGAAGGTCCTTGGGCGCTGGAGAGCAGAGCGGAGGGCAGGGGGGAGGGAGGTCAGGGAGATCCTGCACCATCTCTAAGGGGCCAGGTCCTTGGACAGACAGGGCGGGAGCAGAGGAGGTGCCGGCGAGGTCAGCAAGCTGCGTCTTTCCCCTACATCTAAGCCGCACCCCCTTCTCCATCCCAGCCCTGTCCCCACACCCAGAGGAAAGCCCTGCAGAGCCGCTCTGCTTTTGCTGTGTGGCCCTGGGCAAGTCCCTTGACATCTCTAGGCCTCGCCCTCCCCTCTCTAAAATAGCCTAGGAATGCACCTCCCAATATAGCTGGAAGGGAACATCGTAGTCCAGAAGCCCCTCCCCGGCCTGGGGTGGGCTCAAGTGGGCTCAAGCGAGAGCTGGGGGAGGGGGTAGTTTGGGAGCATGGGGTACCCGAGGCAGGTCCAGCCCAGAGAGTTAGAGGCTGCCATGCCAAGCTGGGCACACAGGCTCATTCATTCATTCATTCATTTGTTCATCCCTTTTACAGCTACTGTGCCCCTTTCGCCCAGTTCCTGGCAGGGGGAGGTGGCCCAGCTCCCTCAGAGAGACCGTTTCCTGGAGCCTGGGACTCTGGCTGGAGAATGCAGAGAACAAACCTGTGCTGAGCCCAGAAACCTGCAGGTGGCCGTCGGCCCTCGTCGCTGCGGGCTGTTCTAGGCTCCATGGCTTTCCCGGGGCTGCCCCGGGATTCCCGACAGGGTCTCACCTCTCTGAGCCCCAGCTTCCCCGTCTGTAAATGGGGAAATGCTCCTCCAGGTCGTGTGTTGAAATGAGGTCCTAACTGGCCAGAAGAGGCTCAGCAGGCCCAGCTGCACGGGGGTGCAGCCCCACACACACCCAGCCGGGCCTCCAGGGATGACCTTGGCAGTGGACAGTCCCGGCCTCACCTCGCCGGCCCTGGCTGCTGAATCAGCCGGGTGGGGGTGACTCACTCTGAGGTTGGGCACTTCCCTCCGGCCTCCTGGCTGCTAGGCTGGGGAGACGGCAGCCCTGCCGCATGGGGTCTGGGGGAGGGGTGACTCCTGCTCTGGGAGGTCCTCCTCGGCGGCCTGTCAGGGTGACTTAGGGGTCCACGGCTGCCGCAGACCACCGGGGCCCTGGTCCCGGGGATTCAGCTCCAGACGGGATCCCGGGGTCTGCCCCTGCCTCATCAGAATGTGGCTCATCCCCACTCCCTTCCAGGAAGCCTCTCCTGATGCCACCAACCGCGCTGACCTCTCTCTCCCCTCTCGGACCTCTCTCGCCTCCTGGGATGTGACCAAATTAGGAAGCTGGTGACTCACTTCTCTGCCCCAGCGCCACTCCAGACGGGCAGAGCATCTTCCCTCTTCCGGGGGTCGTGTAGTCTGGTTTTAACTTGAGCTCCAAAGGGCAGGGAGGCCTTCACTTAGTCTCTCAATCTGGGCCCAGGGACCCGAGACCCATGGCATGTTTGGGGGCCACCAAGGCCCTCAGAACCTTTTCATGGCATTTGCTTAACCAAGGCAGAGCTTGCATGTATACAGTGGATTTTTAAATTCACGTGTAGGACTTTTATTCAGCCACATAGAAGACCGTTGGGTTTGTCTCTGCTGCTTTCAGCAGGGGGTCGACCCTGGCTCGATATTGGGTCTGCCTCCAGGACAGAGCCCTGTGTCATTCCACTGGAGACCTCCCTTCCACCCTCTTTGGTCAAACATTCTTTTTACTTCTGCAGTTGGAGAAATCAGACTGGTGTATTTCAGGAACGCACTGGACAGTGATCCTGGCCATCCCTGACCTGCATGCCGTGACCATGTCAGGCCGGCCTAGGGTGTTCTGGCTGAAGCACAGAATCCTAAATATAATGACCTAATTTGCCTCAAGTTCTGGTGCTATTTCTTATGAGCTTTGTGGCATCAGCAATCCCTTCACGTCTCTGGGCCTTGACTTCCTCATCTATAAAGTGGGAATAAAATGCTGTCCTCTTATGATTGAATGTGCCTGGGAAATGGGGTCGTCTCTGTGAAGCAGTCGGCATGGGGTTTGGTGCGGGGGAACCAGTAAAAGCTGGAGCAGTTGTGATATGCAACGTCCAGCCCATCACACCAGTTCACGTGACGTCAGGCCCTTGGGTCTCCCTGGACGTGTGAATCATGCAGCCTGTGTATTCATATTCTTCCTCTCAGGAGGGGCCTGGCCCTGTGGGCTGTGGGGCGGCTCCGTTCCTGCGCTCAGCCTGGAATGTTGCTCTCCTGTCTCCCCACGGGCCACTGCCCCCTCCTGCACAGCCCGCTGCTGCAGCATTCTCCCCTGTCCCTTCTGCTCACTGAGCCACAGTCTCCGTGGGGCTGGCCTCTGAGGATGCCCCAATGAGGGGCGCCCGGGTGCTGCTCAGGGGCCCCCAGTTTTATGGGGGTGACAGATGTGTTCCCGACACATGCAATGTGCCCTTGACATGGTTCGCAGTTGCTGCATAACATCATCCAGAAACCTAGAGGCAGAAGCGACCCCTCAGGGATTCTGCAGGTGAAGACGGGACAGGACCCAGCAGGCTTGCTCGTCTCTGCTCCACCATGCTCGGGGCCTCGGCTGGGAAAACCGGGATGACCGAGGGGTGACTCGACAGTAGGAGCATCGACTCTTGTCCCGGGCCCCAGAACAGAACCCCAGCCTCTCCAGGTGGTGTGAGCTTCCACACGGCATGGCGGCCTCAGGGTCAGACTCCCTACGTGGCACTGAAGGTTCCGTGAGCGACTCTTCAGCCAACCAGGCTTGTAGGACCTCGTCTCAGAAGTCACGGAGCGTCCATTCCACCATGTTCTTTGCAGTGATGGCCGACCTGGACTCAGGGACGGGACGTCGACCCCACCTCTTGATGGGAGAAATCACAAGGAATTTACAGTCGTGTTGTAAAATTGTCACCCCCACCACCCCAGTTTCCAGGAACACAGTCCTGACCCAAATGGGCTTTGGTCATGGGTCGGCCAAGCACATTATGCTGTGCCTGGTGTCTCTCTGGGCCCTTAGGGAGGAGATCCCTCTGACAGTCTTGTGTCCTGCTGTGGCTGCAGGCTAGCTCCTCAGTCCACACCAGGATGGTGTCACTCCCAGCACAGGGACCCTGTGGGTCTTGTCCACAGCTGTCCCCCCAGCCCCATGCACACGGCAGGCATGCAAACATTTGTTGAATGAATGTATGATCTGCTCTAAACCTACACAAAAGCCCTCGCAGGGACTAGAATGAATTGAACTGCTGAGTTGAGGAGCCCCAGGAACCTTAGATGGGGCGGGAAACTGAGAGCCGGAGGCAGAGGGGGCTTTGCCAGGTCCCAGCAGGGAAGCCAGAGCCGAGGCTGGAGCCCCACCAAGGCCCCCAGGCCCCCCCATAACTCCTCCAGGCTACCTGAGTCAGGAGAATACTCCTGTTTTTTGCTTTTGGTAGAATTATCATTGTTTCCAAACACGCTCCTGCAGATCTGACATGCTTCAGAGGGAAAAAGCCAGGATCATACGTTGAAACTCCCAGGAACTCTCGTGTGTCATTTTTTCTACAGACTAAATAAACCGTGGTGGGAAAACTTCACGAATTTAGATAATCCCAGTGTAAATTCTCCAAATTAGCTGGTGTCCGTGGTGTTCCCAGCCCGAATGTTGTTTTTCTGCAAGTGGCCCCTCTGGAGGGGGTGAGGGCGGCCGGGGACAATTTCAAAAATTACTGGCCTAGGGGGAGGAGGGGTGGACCCCTGGGAGCCCCCTTGCCCAAGGCTGTGGCCACACCCCAGGGCCTGGGTTTTGGATGCTCTGGACCATGAGGCCTTGGTCCCAGGACAGGAGCGGGGCTGAGGGCCCGCTGGGAGGTGGGGCCAGGGGCCAGTGGCCAGACCCCGGCCACCCTCTCTGAGCTGGAGAAGGACTTCGCCCAAGGTCACTTCCTCTCCTGGCTGTGGGAATCTCGCCCGGCCAGGCGGTCCCAGCTCATGGTGCCCGCTGCCCCCGCACGTTCCCGTCCAGGACTGGCTGCCTCTGGCTTCCATCTCTCCACCTCCATGGCCACCCCCGATGTCCCGGCCCCCTGGGCATCTGTCATCAGCCTCCTGCTGGCTCCCGCCTCCCCCTCTTCCCTTCTCAGAGTCCAGCCCCAGAGGGGCCCAGGAAGCCTGCAGACAGAGGCTAGCATGAGGCCCCTCTGGGCCCCTCCCTCTTCCTGGAGCTCCTACCCCAGACCTGGGTACCCCTGAGTCCTCGTCCTCCTGATCTGTGCCCTCTCCCTGCTTACTTTCCTCTGCTTGTCCCCCTCCACCCCTGTACCCCCCTGTGACTCCAGGAACTTTGTCTATCTTACTCCCCACTCTGCCTGGCCTGGTGCACAGTGGCCCATCTGTAGCATGAAAAGAACCGATGGAGGAGTCTCGGGCCTTTGAGGTGGGGGCCTGGGTCCAGGACCACCAGTGGGTGTGGGTGTAGGCGGTTTGAGCTTCTAGGGGCTGGAGGGGCCCAGCCTCACCTTCTGGCCCCAGTGCCCCAGCCGCTTCAGGAGGTTCTGGGACCCAGACTCAGGGATGGAGCTGTGGGAGGCCAAGAGCTTCGGGAATGCCATGCAACCCAGCCGTGGGTGTTGCAGCCGTCCTGTGCAGGGACCTTCAGTGAGGGTCTTCGCCCTCGGGTGGTCAGTGCTCAAGAAATAGGGTGTTGAACTGCTGGAGCCCCAAACGGTTGTGGAGTGCTGGGGAGAGAGAAGGGACCCCAGCTCTGGTCCTGGCCGAGGGTGACCGGGACAAGGCAGCTCCCGCTCCAGACCTCACACTGTCCCTATCACCTGGGGGGCGGGTGTGACGGTCGGGGGGGACCCCGTGTCCAGGCCCCCTCGTTTCATGGGAGGAGCAGGAGGGGGTCTGATTGCTGCCCACAGGAGAGGGGGCGCCAGCCCTGAGGTTCTAGGCCCTTCAGGGGCCCTCGGATATCTGTGTCTGTGTCCTGGACCCTGGGACGCTCCTCAGAGCCCCGGGCTGTGGGCCCAGAGGACCCCCAAAGCCCGCCTCACAAGAGGCCACCAGGAGGTGAGGCTGCTGCCTTCACTGCTTGGTTCCCTCACTAACCAATTCATTCACTTATTCATTCACTCATTCATTTGCTCACTCACTCATTCACTCAGAAAGCCCTCAGGAGCACCCACAGTGCCTGGCAGGGGCAGAGAGGGACTCCAGGGGGGCCCCCACTCCCTCCGTCCTGCTGCAGGCCTCACTGGCACTAGAACCCAGGGGCGACTCAGAAGTGCCTTTGCCTTCGAGGAGCTGGTCCCCTGGTGGACAACCGCCTAAGCGTGATAGCCAAGTGTCCAGGACCAAACCTGTGCCAGGCCTGTGCTGACCGCCACCAGGCCCCGTTGCACTGATTCCGCCCAACGGCCCCACAGGACCATCTTCCAGATGAGGACACGGAGGTCAGAGAACGGGAGTCCTCAGGGGCCACGCAGCAGCGGGAGCTGACCTGCTGGGGCCTGACCGACTGGGGCCAGGTGAGGCCTTGAGGTGTTAGGCCTGGCTGGGGCCTGGGGGCTCAGAAGGGCCCTCCCTCTCTACTCCAGCCAGGGCCTCCCTGTTCCCACTCAGGCGTGGTCTTCTCTGCCCAGAAGCTGGGTGGGATCTGGCCTGCCCCTGCCACCTTCGCCTGTCACTGGTCATAAAACCCTACTGTTTACGGGCTGGGCCGCCGCCCCAGGAGAGCAGCCAGGTTCCTCCTCAGGGCGGCCACACTGCCTCCAGGCGTCCCCTCGCCACCACGCAGAGCAGACACGGGGAGGCCCGTGAAGAAACTGGGTGGGCGGCATGGGGAGGCACTGTCTGCAGCGGGCAGTGTCCCCGTGGCTCACCGCTGGCTGTGCTTGGCCGGTGGCTCGAGCTCTCGGGCTCCAGTGCCCCCACCCTGCTGGCAGGTGCTGTTAGAGGCCTGGGCACGGCGGAGACCTGTCCTGGTGGCCACTGGCCCATCCACTTCCACTTCCAGGCTGAGAACCGAGGAGAGCGAGGGGCTGAGTCGGGGCCTGCTCACGTGGGCCCTGGTAGCCCACCTTCCACTGAAAGTGCACACGGAGCTTTCGTGCAGTTCCACCGCTGCGTACTGTCAGGGTCGGGGTCTCGGGCCAGCGGGTGATGGCCCTGCCCTCCCGGAGCCCGCGTCGCGCTGGGGCAGCGGGACAATACACACAGGTGGTGAGTCCAGAGTCCAGGAGGAAAATGCAGCCAGGTCACGGCCTCGAAGGCACGTGGGGGAGCGGAGGGCTTAGCCGAGGGGCCGGAGGGGCCTGGGGCAGGAAGGAGGAGGGACAGCACAGAGACTGTGTGGGGCCCAGCAGGGGCACTGCAGCTCGAGACCAGTCTCTGCTGTCATCACCTGAGGGTAGATTAACCCCGGGACCTCTCCCTCCTCACCCAGCCCCGCCCAGCCCCCTCCCGAGTCCAGCCCCTCGGAAACCTCCAGAACCGGCTCTCCTGGGATAGGCTGCAGAACTGGCCAGGAGCCCCAGCTCCAAACAGGCCTCTGAGGGTGGACGCCTCACGGGAAGTCCTACCAGGCCCCCAAGTGCCTTTGGGGCCCCCCACCAGAGGCTGCAGCCGTTCAAAGGGGGGCCCACCTCCAGCCGAGGGGCCTTCTGAGCACAGTGGGGAGACCTGAGCCTTCGCCCATGTTTCAAACATGGAGAGGCAGGCGGGGCAGGCTCCCCCGCCCCTCAGATGCCTGAGGATGTGTGGGGAGGGGCGACCGGCCTCTGCTCTGAGCACATGGTGGTCGGGGCTCACTTCGTGCGGCCCCCACAGACATCCTGCTGCTGGGCTCTGACCTCCTCCAGGAGCAGGTGAGCGAGGAGGGTGAGGGATGTGGGGAAGAAGAGGGGATCCTCGGGGAGCAGGGTGGGGGGGCAGGGCTGCACGAGGTGAAAGAGGCGGCCTCATATGGACTCCGTCCTCCTCTCAACACCTGTGGGCCACACCCTGTCCAGTCCCCTGTTGAGGCCACGGCCAAGGAAAAGGGGAAGCTGGGCGCAAGCTAGAGGCTGGGAGGGGCGGTGAAGGTGAGCAGGTGAGGGGACTCTGGACAGACCGGTGCCCCGCAGGAGTCCACCACTGGCCTCGACATGAGTGGGTGGTATGCTCGGGAGAGTCCAGTTGCCCCCTCCTCCAGGGAGGCGGCCAGGAACACATGAGGCCCTCGCTCAGCTGCTTTCCATAGTTGGAACCCCGTGAAGAGTGATGACTTGAGGTGCAGAGGAGGGGGGTCTTCTGGCCCATTGGGGAGCCTCTCAGTTCAGCCTGACCTTCGTCACTGTCTGACCTTGAGCAAGTCACTGCCCTGGGCCCCTGGCTAAGAGGGGACGCTGAGAGCTTGCCTTTCCCCTCTGGGAGGAGGTTTAGGGGGAGGTTCTTGAGGACTCCCCTCCCCCTGGCTGGGAAGGCGCCTCCTCCCTCTCCACCCCAACATGCTTGGTGACTGGGAGTCCTGCAGATTCCCAGACTGGTCTCTATTCTCTGGGGCCAGTGGCTGGTCTGGCACAGCCGGGTCAGGAAGTGATGGGCTGGCATTGAGAGAGGAGGGGCGGGGGAGGAGGGAGGAGGGATGGGGGGAGGCGGGGAACTGAAAGTGCATTCCAGACTGATGATGCAGCTCTGCAGCCTGCGGGGGCAGGGGAGGGGAGCAGGCTGAGCCGCCCTTCTCAGGAAGGTCCCCGGATCGGCTCCCCCAGAGGGAGATAAGATGGGTGGGGCCCGGCTGGAAGGAAAATTCCTGGCCTAGGGAGCCCTGCTGCTGGCTGCCATCCTTCAAGGATCCACGCTAATGCCACCTCCTCCTTGAAGCCTTCTCAGATTCCTCCTCGGCCCCCTGGACGGAGGGTCCCTTTGGGGAGCCTGGCTTCATTCTGCTGTCCCGTCACAGGCTGGCCCGGGAAGCCTCGGGGCAGGGTCCAGGCCGGCACTCTTGGTCCCAATCCATCGCAGCTCAGCACACACCTGCTGTGTGCCAGGGCATCTGAGGCGGGGCCTCCCGGACTGCCCACTCTCGCTGGCTGGCCTTCGGGGCCCCTTCAGGACACCCTGGCAGTCGTTTCCTCTGGGCCTGGGTGAGGAAGTTCCCAGCACCCAGGAGCCTCTGGCGGGGCCTGGGCCGGGCTCTGCTACACTAACCTGACAGGCACGGGGCCCTCAGTGCCCTGTTCCTGGTGCTTCCCGTGGCTCAGGACGTTTTCTCCTCAAACATCCCTAGGTGTCAGTACAGTCGCCCCATTTCACAGCCCGGGAGGTTGAGGCTGAGTGAGGTTCAGGACATGCCCGACACTGCTGGGTGGTGAGCCAGGGTCCAGACTCAGGCCTGAGGACTGCCTTCTGCAGGTGGACTCGCCTTTCACCTGCAGGCTGGGCAGGAGGTAGGACAGATGTGTGGGGGCTCCCTCAAGCCCAGAGGATCCTGGGAGTTGTGTGGGTGGGTGTTTTGGAGGGGACCCTTCAGGAGAGCAATAAGCCAGGTTCCCCTGCCACCAGGGTGCATCCCCCTTGCTAAACAAGGCCCCGAGCCTGTCTGCCACACCCAGACCCCCGGTCACTGCTTCCCTCTGCGTCTGGAAGGCTCCGGGGCCCATGTCTTGGAGCCGAGGTGGTTTCTTGGCTCCTGAACTTCTCCTGAGAGGCCGAGGGGGGATCCCGTGCTCAGCCTCTCCCGTGTGCCAGCACCGTGCACAAGCTCATTTAATCCTCCCAATGACCCTAAGTCAAGGGGGGCAGTTGGCCCCCAGGGTGCCCAGGGATCCTCGCTTCTGGTTTTCACTTCCTTGGGTGGTCCCCTCCCACATGGAGTAGGGCTGGTCTGAGTCACCATAGGACATTGTGGGAGTGATGGAGGGGACATCCGAGGACGGGTCGTTGAGGATGCTGCGGCTTCACCTGCTCTGGGGAAGCCGGGCACCTTGTGAGGACGTGTGAGGCAGTCACGAGGAGGAGCCGAGGCCTCAGGCCCACAGCCGTGGAGGAGCCACCTTGGCAATGGCCAGGCCTCCAGTGGCCCCACTGAGAGGACTACCCAGCCGGGCTGCTCCTGTGGTCTTGACCTGCAGAAATGGCGAGGTCATCAGTCTTTGCTGTTGTTTTAATCTCTCGGTTTTGGGGTAAGTTGTTGGGCAGCGATAGAGAACGACAGCAGGTGTTACCTCTCCCAGGAAACGGAGGTCCCAAGTGGATACATGGCTCATCCATGGAACGTGCCAGAAAGAGACGGAGCCCAGATTTGGACCTGGGTTGTCTGGGGGCGGAGCTGCTTATCCAGGACCCCGCTGCTGCTCGGGGTTTCCCATGTCTGACAGGCGCTCCCTGAAGGCCTGTGGGCAGGCTGTGAGGAGTAGAGACCACCACGGCCCTGAAAGGCGGGTGGTTCTGACTCCAGGATCTGCGGGAGGCGGGCCGGACCCCGAGGTCTGCTAATGGATCACTCCTGGGCTCCACTGCGGCTTATCCCCGAGGAGCGCGTCTGCCTTCTGCCCACATCAGCTCTGCCAGCGGGAGGCGGGGTGGGAAGGAGGGAATTATGTATAACCTGTTATCTGCCAGGGAAAAGGCTCTGTGATTCGGGGGAGGGCCCACGACTTGGTGGCGGGGGCGTGGCAGGAGCCGAGTCTCCGTCCCTTAGGACCTGGACTCACCTAAAGCCTGACCCAGCACGTAATCTCGTAATCTCTCACCAGGTGGATGCCCTTTCTTTCAGCATCTTCTGATGGATTTCCCCGCCCCCAGAGCTGTTGAGATAACTCTGGAGAGGAGAAGGACCTGGGCTGTTACCTCTAAAAGGACCACTCCCAGGTGGAGTTGAGAACAGACTGTAGGGAGGGGGAGGTGGGGACACGCAGGATGAAGGACAATTTTCCTGCGAGAAGGGGTGGTGGCTGGGACCAGGATGGTGGCATTGGGGTGGGGACTGGTCAGGGTTCGGAGATGTCTTGAGGGTTGAGTCAACAGGATCTCCTGAGAGATGGGTGGAGGGTGTGGAGACCAAGGCTCAAGGTTGGCTCTGAGTTTGCTGGTCTGAGCAGCTGAGAGGCGAGCGTCCCGGGAACAGGGAGTGCAGGGGGTCTGGGGTCCTTGTCGATTGTATTAAGGTTGACGTGTCCACCGGACGCCCAAGTGGAGGTGCGGAGTGAACAGTTGGACTTATGAGTCTGAGTTCAGGGGAGAGCTCTGGGCTTCAGATCCTGCTGTGGAATTGTCAGCGTGGAGGCGGCCTGGCACCCATGAGACTCGCCAAGTCAGGGAGGGTCAGGTCACCAGGGGAGGGAGAAGGGGATGGGGACGGGCCTCTGGCTTGTCACTGTGAAGGAACTGCGGGAGAGGAGGAGCCGGCAAAGGAGACGCCACTGGGCAGCCTGGGAGGACGCGGAAATGGGGAAGGTGCGGGTCCTGGAAGCTAGTGAAGGAAGCTTGTCGAGGAGGGCGTGACTGCCTGCCTCAAACGCTGCTGTTAAGACAGAAAAGACCTGAGAAATGACCCATGCCTTAGGACCCTGCGCCCCTGGGGATCTTGACAATGGGGGCTAGTGAATTGGATGCAGGAATGGGCATCTAACCCTTTCTGGCCAAGGGGAGCACTCTGAGAAAGAGCTTCCTCAGTGTTAAGAGAAAGCAACGGAAGAATGTTCTTGCTCTTTCTTGCTCAGTGAGAACGAGGAAGCCCAAGCTGCTTCTGGCAGCCGTCTTGTCACCACGAGGGAATCAACTGACAGAAGAGGCTGCAGTAGAGAGGACTACAGAGACACAGAGCTGGATCCTTGATCAGACCTCTCCTGAAGCATGCCTTCTGGAATTCCCAGGAAGATGCCTTGTTGTGCAAGCCAGTTTGGGTTGAGTTTCCCTTCCCTGAAGCTGAAACCATCCAGCTGAGATAGCTGGGCCATCCACAGGCAGGTGACCTCTTCCTCATGCCTTTGTTATGCGTCTCCACCTTCTAGGAGGTCGGCTCCACGGGGACAGGGACAATGTTATTCATGGCTGTGTCTCCGGTGACTGGAATGGGGCCCGCACGTAGTACACAGTAGCTGCATAATAAATGTGTGTCGTTTGATGAACACATCTTAGGGCTATCGACCCAGGAGAGAAAGACAGAGACTCTCTGATAAACAATATCCAGAGTTTCACAATCAGCAGATCTGGAAATAATTCTGGGGACACCAAAGTTTGGGTTTCAGGGTGCCCGATGGTTTATTTTGGATTTCTTGGGGCGAGGGGCACACTGTCACCTTGGCTGCCCTTGAGGCTCTGAGGGGCTGAGCTCAGCACTGTCCAGGGTAAATGGGAGCTGGTGGCTTGGGCGCAGAGGGCCCCAGGGGGCCACCTGGTGTCCCCAAACCCAACAGGCATGGGCTGGTGATGAGTGGGGCCATGCTGCCCGTGGCTGCCCCGCCCAGGGCTCCTGTCGCAGGGCCATCGGGGCACAGGGTGGGGCGCCGTGTGCTGCAGGAGGAATCACTCTGCTGTGTGAGCACCTGCTGTATGCAGGTATGGTGTCTATGCAAACAGCACCACAGACAGCCCTCTCCATAACCGGGCAACAAACCATGGGCTGCATTTTGGCCACATGCCAGGCTCTGCGCTGAGCACTTCTTAGCATTACCATAAGAACCCGAATGGGCAGCTATTCCTGCTTTAATTATCCCCCTATCATCTCTGAGCCCACCCAGAATCAGAGAGGTGAAGCCACTTGCCCAAGGTTACACAGCCAGCAGGGGGCAGAGCCATCCTCGAACCCGGAACTGGCTCTGCCTGGGCCTTGGGCCTGGCTCCTTCCTGCCTATAGTGTAACTGCCCCTCTGACACCCCTGTGGACAGAAGGCCAGCCCGTAGCAGGTGCTCAGGAAGCGGAGGGACCCATATGCCACTCACCCTGTGCCATCCCACCGGAGGGAAGTGCCCGCCTGCAGAGGGGCCATGGGGCCTCCCCACACCCCCAGAGGTGTCCCACAGTCACAGCAGGACAGGGATCAGATTATCTGACAGTACTTTGCTCTCTCCTGTTGAGAAAAACAGCCACAGATGAGAACGGCCTCTCCAGCAGTGCAGACAGGGAGGGAAGATCACCCACTGCTGTGCCCAAACCCCCTCATCAGGAGGGCAGGTGGCAAGGCCCCAGGGAGGAGGACATTGTCAGAACCACTCAGAGCAGAGGTGTGAGCCCCGAATTCCAACGCGCTCCCTCCCAGGGTGCTCCACTGGCTGGAGTCAGAGGTTGCCCAGCCAGAGCAGAGCAGCCCTCTCAGGCAGGCCTGTGCAGGGAGGAGGCGTGGGGGTTGCATCTACCTGGAGGGCTGAGGGCAACCTAAGGAGTCCTGGGCATTGGGTCCCCTGGCCAAGTGGAACACTGTGTCCCCCACACCTGGCCACAGTCAGCGTCCCAGATTGGACCAGTGAGATGCAGTCTTGAAGCTCTGAAAAGTTAGGGGCTGGGAGGGTGTTAGGCGGGGGCTGCTGGCCGACATCTTCCTCTGTGGAAAAGTGGAAGATGAAGGCCGAGGCCTGGTTCTGAAGACGTGCTGAGCGTCTTGATCCAGCCACACCTGAAGCTGATCACTCCTAAGCTGGGCAGTTACATGGACCAACACCTTCTCCTGTTTCCTTGGGCCACTTTGAGTTGGGCTCTTGTCACAACAACCGAGAGTCCCGATGTCTACAGAATTGGAAGGTGGGGGTGGGCTGTGACTTCTCTTCCTGCCTGGAAACTGTCACAGATGGAGAAATGACAGGGAGTGGGGGCTCCTGACCCAGGACTTCCCTGACAGGACACAGGCGTCTCCCTGCCTGAACCCCCTCCCTCTGAGCTCCCAGGCCAGGGCTGCCGTGGACGTGGGCATTTCCAGGTCTTGTCTGAGGTCAGGGACAGTCCTACACGCGCAGGGGAGGCTGGGAAGTCCTGCCTGGCTTAAAACATCTGTGCGCACTGGGGTCCAGGTGCCTTCCCCTCTCGTTCATTCCCTCCGCCCGCCCTCCCTTCCCTCTCCCCATTCCTGGGCCTTGATGGAAACTGGAAAGACGGTTGCTGCCTCCCCTCTTCCTCCCCAGGCCTGCTGGTCTTAGAGAAGCTGCACTCCGTCCCCGGAAGCTGGTGCTTCCCCGCCGGGGCTGGCCCGCCTGCATGTGGGAGTCTCTCCCAGAAGAAAGTCATTTGCCCCAGACCTCACTTGGCCCTGGAAGGCAGAGGTGGGGAGGTCCAGTCCGTCCTTAGCTGGGAGGACCCCCGCCCCCAGGAAGAGACCCCAAGTCACACCCCCCAGCCCAGACCAGCCTGGTCTCCGCCCCAGACGCCAGCCCTCCAGGCCGTGGCCCTGCCTTCCCTCTGCCACCTGGGCATTGGTGCCTGCACCCTCCAGGCTCCCAGGGCGGGCGGGAATGGGGCCAGGCGGATGGCAAGGCTGCTGGGGGTGGGGGTGGGGGCAGACGCAACAGCTGAGGGGCCCCCACGCGCTCGGCACTTTTTACATCACTTCTGCCTTTTCTTCCCACCACAACCCTGGAATAGAAGGATCATTGTCCTTGTTCTCCCAGATGGGGAAACTGAGGCTTGGAGCCACAATGTGAGCTGTCCAAGGTCACAGAGTCAGCAAGAGGCCAAGTCTGAAGCCAGGCTCAGGTGGCCCTGGGATGGCTGTCTGGGAGCTGGCCAGTGTGGATGAGGGAGCGGCACCATCGGCCTCACCTCCACCCAGGCCTCACCTCCATCCAGGCCTCATGTCCCGCCAGGCCTCACCTCCCCCCAGGCCTCACCTCCATCCATGCCTCATGTCCCGCCAGGCCTCACCTCCCCCCAGGCCTCACCTCCATCCATGCCTCATGTCCCGCCAGGCCTCACCTCCCCCCAGGCCTCACCTCCTCCCAGGCCTCAACTCCATCCATGCCTCATGTCCTGCCAGGCCTCACCTCCCCCCAGGCCTCACCTCCACCCAGGCCTCCCCTCTACCCAGGCCTCACCTCCCCTCAGGCCTCACCTCCTCCCAGCCCTCACTTCCATCCAGGCCTCACTTCCATCCAGGCCTCCCCTCCTCCGCCCAGGCTTCACCTCGCCTCAGGCCTCACCTCCATCCAGGCCTCATGTCCCGCCAGGCCTCACCTCCCTCCAGGCCTCACCTCCTCCCAGGCCTCACCTCCCCCCAGGCCTCACCTCCATCCAGGCCTCATGTCCCGCCAGGCCTCACCTCCCCCCAGGCCTCACCTCCACCCAGGCCTCACCTCCCCCCAGCCCTCACTTCCAACCAGGCCTCACTTCCATCCTGGCCTCCCCTCCGCCCAGGCTTCACCTCGCCTCAGGCCTCACCTCCACCCAGACCTCACCTACGCCGAGGCCTCACCTGGGCAATATCGTTCACTCAGAGGGAAGTTAAGGCCCACACAGGGAGGGGACCTGCCCACCCCCAGCCCAGGCCATGGCTTCTGATGCCTGAACGTCTCTTTTGAAATAGAAATGACAGTTTCTTAGACAAGTAATGTTAACCCACCACAGACCACCTGGATGTGGAATGAAAAGAAGACCTCCGAGCAGCCCCGGGCTCTGGCCCCACCATGGACCATGTCACGTCTCTGCTCATGCTCAGACCACCTGGGAGCCCAGAACGCGGCGTGGGAACAGCAAGCAAACGTCAGGACGCATCCCCAGCATTCCCACAGGATTGGAAACGGTCCTCCTAGCCATCCCGCGAGTAGACAGTGTCCAGCAGTAGGAGAAGGGCTATGGAAACATTTCTACACACACCTGGGATTTTAGGTTATTTCCAATTTCTGCAACTTCAAATCCTGCTGCTGTGAACGCTGTGAGGACATGGCCATCCTGTGTTTGGGTCATTTCTTAGGCTGAGCGCCCAGACCTGGGACTGCAGGCTCAGGGGCCATGGCCACTTCTACTGCTCTTGATGCCAAGGGGCCCCAGGTCTGCCTGTGCCCATGGCAGCCCTGGGTCAGCAGTGTGTCCCCCAGACACAGACCTCGATTTGAGTCGTGTTGTTGACTGGCAGTGAAGTGAAGTGTCCTCCATCGCTGGTCCCTGGCTGGGACTCTTCTCTTGTGTGTTGTCCCTGGTTTTCTGATGAGAGAACGTGAACAAGACCCTGGTAGACAGATGTGTTGTTAAAATTTGGTGAATATACTTATTCTGTGCAGATAAAAAGTGCACGGGGAACACAATGACAACACATAACTGAAAGATTCCATTTGTCAGGCTTTTAAATTTTACTGTATGTTTTAAATTTCCCCACTGTCAAATCCGATGGTCTTTTTTTAACTTAAAAATGTGAGATATAACACTCCTCCTAGTTTTTTATTTGTGATTTGTTCTCTGCCTTCTAGAAGTTTGGTAAACTATGGGAAAACTAAAATAGGAACTAGCATTTTTTCATAACTTTTTATTTGGAAAAATTTCAATCTTACAGAAAAATCATAAGAATAGTACAATGAACAGCTGTCTACCGTTCACCTCGATTCACCTGTCACCCACTTTCTCCATCTGTGCTCTGTTATCTTCCATCTATCAACTATCTATCCATCCCTCCATCCATCATCCATCCATCCATCCATCATCCATCCATCCATCCATCATCCATCCATCCATTCATCCATCATCCATCCATCCATCCATCATCCATCCATCCATCCATCCATCCATCATCTATCATCTATCTATCATCTCTCTCTCTCTCTCTCGTCATCCTCTATCTTCCACCTATGTATGTACGTACATATGTATGTATGTATGTATGTATCATTTATACATCCCCCCACCACCCCCAACGATTTGAAAATAAGCTGCAGACATAATGACACTTCACCCCAGGACCATGGCATCTCCCAAGAACAAGGAAGTCCCTCTGCGTCACCATCACACCATCACCACACCCAGAGGAGTTAACTGCGATACAGTAACATTTCTCCTGTGGCCCTCGTTACGTCCTTTGAGCTGTTAGCTGGTCCGGACGTAGGAGCCAGTCAGTCATCAGGCAGTGCATGGAGCTGTCCCATCTTGCTCGTCTCCTTTAGTCTAGAACACCCTCCCTCTGACGTTTCCTTCACGACAGTGACAGTGACAGTCCTGATGGGTCAGGACGGGAGTTGTGCGGACTCTCTCTCAACCCAGGTGTGTCCCTTGCCTCCTCAAGATCAGCTCAAGACTAACCACTTTTGGCAAGAGCACTGCAGGTGAGGGTGCATCTCCTCGCATCACGCCAAGACGCACACGGCGCGAGTTTGCTCCTAAACAGTTTTTAACGACTTAATTTCTTAATCCATCTGAAATGTGTTTAGTGTCGGGGTAAAATGTCAGGATTTCATCAGGTTGTTTTTCTAAACCATTTCAGTGGCATTTCATAAACAAGTGTCTTCCTCTATAACAGCCTTTTCTGGGCTCTGAGTTCCGATCCGTTAGTCACATGAGGCCACACTGTGCTGTTCATTGTGGCTCTGTAATATGTTTTATCTTCCTCCTCAGACTCACACCCCCCTGGCTCTTCTTCATTCTAGAAGTTTCTGTGCTCTCCTCGAACACCTCCCATCCAAGGAGGTACTGCCTCCCCGATGAGGAAGCCTTGTCCATTGGGCTGGCCTATGCTTCTGGAGGATGGGATCTCACCATCTTCCCTCCGGGAGGCATGGGAGGCCAGCCGGCGTGTTCCCAGCCAGCCCCACACTCTGACCTCTGCCTGGGGGGTGAGTCCTGTCAAAACCTCATGGCTAAGGGGGACTGTAGCCCCTGCCACCCCATCCACAGTAACGGACCCAAGAGAGACAGGGCCTGCGGGCAGCACCCTGGGAAAGAGGTGTGGGATTGGCTCGGGTTCCAAGAGACGCCTCAGGCTGGTGCCTGCCCCATTCTTGGAATCACATCCAGGACGCAGGAACTTGGCCATGAGTCCTGAAGACCCTGGGAAGCCAGAAGAGGAAGGGGGACTTGCTGCTTGGCCTGGGAGGCTGACAGGCTGGGGCTGGTTGTCAAACTGCCTGTTTATGCTGTGTACATGTTGTGTTCCCCCAAAGCCCTTCAATGGCTCCATCCCCCAAGAATAAAATCCAAATCCCTTACTTCCATCCCAAGGCCTTCGTGATCTGCCCCTGCTGCCTACCTCTCCCAGCCCATCTCCTCCTACCACCCACCCTGTTCCTTGAACAAGCCAAGCTGGTTCCTGCCGCAGGGCCTTTGCACCTGCTGTTGTTGTCTCTGCCTAGAATGCTTGATCTGGACCTCCTCACGACTGGCTCCTCAAATAGGCCTTCCTGACTACCTCCGAAATACCTTGCTGAAATAGTGTATTTGTCACTTGTTTATCCAGTCACTTGTTTATCCATTCCCCTGAGAGACCATGAGCTCAGGAGGGCTGTATCCCCAGTGCTTCGCACAGTGCCTGGCACACAAATACTTGTCAAGTGAATATTTCTTACAGCAGCCCCTGAGCTGGCTGTTTCCCAGAGGAGGGAGCTGAAGCTCCACGATGCCCAAGTCTGCTCAAGGTCACACAGCTGGTGAGCCGGGTGGGGGTTGGGGGGAACTGACCCCAGCTCTGCTGGTCTCCAGAGTCTCTGAGGTTTCCAGGGCTCTGCTGTCTTCCAGGCAGGAGGCAGCCCCCCAACCTGCTGGCTCTATGGTATAGACATGAACTCCGGGTGTCTTGACTAGCATTGTCCAGTAGAGACATCATTTGAGCCACATATGGCATTTTAAATTTTCTAGTAGCCGCATTAAACAAAGGAAAAACAAACAAGTGAGATGAATTGTAATCACAGTTTATTTAACTCAATTATCAAAAATGTTATCCTTTCAACATGTAATTAATATAAAAATTACCAATGAGAAATTTTACCCTCTTCACTTTCACACGGGGTCCTTAAGGGCGGTGTGTGTTTTGCACGCACAGCACATCACGATTCGGACCTGCCACATTTCGAATGCCCAGTGGCCACATGGGGCTAGTGGCTCCTGCACTGGACAGCGTAGCCCTAGCCTTCATTTCCTGAAGCCACCAAGCGTCCCTGAACGTAGATCTTCACCCACAAAACAGTCACAAATGATTGTGAGCTCAAAGCTTTTTTAAACTCCATTTCTGCTGGTGTATTTAAAGAAGAGAATACAAATATTTAATAGGGAAGTAAAGAGAACACTAAGAACGCCTTCCCGGCCTGCTGGCGGCCTTATCTCCCCTTCTGGGGAGCCTGAACTGGAAAGGCCTGATCCCTCGCACGGGGCCTGGGGCGGCCTGAGATGATGACTTAATTAACACCTGCACAGGCACTTTTGATCTTCAAGGAGCGGTGCCCACTCGGTTGAGGCTACTCCAGGATTAACTGCCCTGAACTGAGAAAGCCTTGCCTAGAGATAAAGGGGAAGGTGGTGTTTCGTCACTACAAATTGCTCTGAAATCTGCTCTGGCACCTACCAGAGGGCTGGGTGTGGATGCCCAGCTGGCCTCCACCTGCACCACCCGGGAGCAGGCAGCTGGGCAGCTGAGCCCTTGGCCTGGGGCACCTCGGCCCTGCAGGGGTGTGTGTCTGTGTATGTACACACGTGTGTGTGTCTGTGTGTGCATGCACGTGCGCACTGCTCCTGCTTTTCCTGGCGGAGGGAGGCCCACCGATGGGACAGACAGCCTTGCATGGGGGTTATCGGCCCCCATTCTCCAGGGCAGATTAGGAATGCACCACACCAATAAGGCCAATGTCAAGGGGCAGAGGGCAGCCAGAACTTGGGTGCGCCCCTCCCATCCCCCTGCAGCTTGGGACTGGGGATCAGGTGGGCGTGAACTCCAGTCTGGTGCCTTTATTGCCGGTGGGCCACACATCCTTCTGTGAACTGTGGGACAAATGTGTCATGAGTAACTCCCTTGGTGTATTAATAGGGCTGGCACAGTGGGGCCCACACTGTGGGGAGCCGACCTCCTGCTCTGGGGACTGTGCCACTCAGCAGCTCTGGGACTGGGGCCAATGGCCTGATGTCCTGGCATCCAAATGCTCCCAAAAGCTCCCTCCGTGGAACGGGAGCTGGGACAGGTCTCCACACCTGGGGGTTCGCTGGGTGAAATGAAATCAGTCAGGGCCCTGGGGGCTCAGTGGATGTCAGTCACCACTCCCACCGCGAAATAGCGATAAGGACAGCAGTAATGGAGCACCGACTGGTGCCAGGCTGCAGGCAGGCACGGGCAGACACCGCAGACCAGGAATGGGTGAGGTGAGTTTTAGGGTGACATGCTGCCTGCTCACCACACAACGTGCCGGGCTCGGCGACAGATCCTTCATAAAGGCAGGTGGTGCTCTCCAGCCCCTCACCCCGCTCTGAGGAATGGCCATGGCCCTCCCAGCTCCGCCCATTGCGGGGTCACGGGCAGTGCTGAAGGGAACTAGCTGCGCGGCGGCCCCCTCTCCGCCTGTTTGGAACACCTGACTCACCTTAATTACGGGCCTGCAGGCACGTCGGGGCGCGCCCGCGACTCCCGAGATAGCCCGGAAGCCCCAGCTCCGGGGGCGACCGGACATCGCGGGCCGCCAGGTGCACCTTCGCCCCCACCAGCGCCTCCCCACCTGGAGATCCCCGCAGCGCCCCCTTTTTCCGTGGCGCCCTCGGGCTGGTCTCGCGGCGCCCGCAGCCTCCCGGGGACGCGCGCCCCCGTAGCCTGGGGCCAGAGGGGTCGGGGGGCCCGTCTCTCCCTCCCGCACAAATAGGGGTGTCGGTCGGGGGGCCCGCGCCTCGGTCTCCCGGCCTGGGCGTGGATGCCCCGCAGAGCCTGGGACGCCGCGCCCACGCGCTCGAGCTCGGCCGCCCGCGCCTCCCGACTCCAGGGTATATTTAGCCTCATTATCAATGTTTGCAGCGAACCGTGTGAACCGCCTAATAGCGGCTGGAAGTGAAACTCGATTCCCAGGCAGAAGGAAGCACGTGATCACGACTGGTCAGCAGGGATCACAACAGGGGGCTGGCAGGTGCAGTCGCCCCCACGCGCCCGGCCTCCGGACCTACTGTCCCCTCTCGGCACCGAGCATCCGAAACCCACCTCCAGGGGCCGAAAGGAGGGAGGCTGGAGTGTGAATGCGCGGGGTGTGGAGGAGAGGAGCCCAGCCAGGAGGGAGGCCACGGGGCGTGGGTTCTTACCCAAATTGGTGACCTCTTGGTCAAGTCGGTCCTCCAGTCTCCATTTCCAGGTCCTGGAAACAGAGTTCCTAGGGACCAGTTTCTTCCGAGGATCCAGGGGAAGGTGGGGCGTGTGGGGTCAGGGACGTCCCTGTCGCACCCAGGGCGGGCCTCGGTGCTCGCACGCGCGTCGTGCCCTGAGTCTCCCCCAAAGGCGGCTGTCGCGCGGCTGCAGAGGTTCCTGCCACCCTCGTGCGGCCGCTGTTGTCGTGGTCGCTATGACGACGTGCCGCGGTTTTATTTTTAATAGCGGCCGGCGATTAGGAGGCCCGCGCCGCCCCCCGCAGCTCTCCAGGCCTCGCCCTGCTCCCCGCCCTCGCTCTGGCCTCAGACTCCCTTCGAGGACGCCCCCCTTCCGCGTCCGCACATCTCCCTTCCTGGCCCCAAGCTCGAACTGGGCGCTTCTGAAATGCCAGGCTGGGAGGGGCGCAGAGGGAAGCACCCACCCAGGCCTGCTCAGAGGTGTTTCGGACCCCCAGGAACCGGAGACCCTCTGTGCAGAGGTTGGAAGTGGGAGGGCTGTGTGTGCTGTTCCTAAACACAACCGACTTGTCCTCCTTCATTCCCATACCCACTATCAAACCGAGTCTTTTAACCCCAAAGAAGTGTCCTCGGGTCTCCTCTGCCCCCGAGGAATCCGAGGCTCAACGGGCTGTGACGGCAGTCAGCTCTCCGGATGACTAGGGGTGGCTCGGACCCGTGTCCAGCCCGGGTCCCGGCGGTGCGCGTTTGGCCTCCTTCCAGCGGTCTCCCTCTCCGGAGCAATAGGAGGTTCCACCTGGACAGACAAGACTGGCTCTCACGTGCTTCTAGACGTTTCCAAGTTTTCCCTGGTTATGCTTCGGTCGTTCATTCTGACCGCCGGGGGAGCCCGCTGACAGCGGAGGTCGCATGGTGGGGCTGCGGCCTGGGGGAGGCAGGGCCGTGGGGGCTGCAGGTGTGTGAGGCACGTGGAAGGGCACTGTAGACCCGGGCCCTCTAGGAACCGCAGGAGAGGCCCCCTCCCCGCCTCCCCAGGTATTTGCGGGAAGGTGAGCACCCCCGAAGCGCCCTTGAAATGCCAGAGCCGGCTGGGCCCGGGATGAAAGACCGCCCGCGGGCTGCTCCTTTACTGCCTGTGTGTGGTGGGAGGGCAGCCGGCGGGGGCGCGAGTCTAATCTACAGGATGGGGCCGCTGGGGGCGGAGGGCCCGGCCGGGCGGAATTCTCGGCACCCACCCACCCACCCGGGCGTCTCTTGGCCTCCAGGGACCTCGGCCGTCTAGCTTTGGGGTCGCATGGCCAGTCTAGGCCTGGTACTCGAGCGACCCGCCGCTGGGGTCCGATCCCACCTGGTCCAGGCAGGCAAGATCTGTCCAGCCCAGGTGCACCTGCCCTTACGTGGCGGGGGAGCGGTCCGGCCCAGCTCAGGCCTCGGCCTCCCGAGCGTCGCTCCCCCGCACCGCCTCTGTGCCGCGCCTCGGCCGGAGGTGGCGCTCTGTGCGCCCAGCGGATCCCGGAGAGGGAGGCTCAGACACGGGGTTCCTCACGAGCGGCTCCTTTCTGTTCCTTCCCTTCCACCCTCGCGAGTTCTCCCGGCTTAGGCCGCGGCCCGGTCTTCCACGAGGGACTGGGGACTTGGGGACTCGGGGCCCTAGGGTGGGGACGAGGCACGCTGCAGCCCCCTCCTCCGACCTGGGCGCTCTCCTCTCTCGGAATGTGGGTGGAGGCCTCATCCAGACGCCCCGGGCACCGGATTCTGGGCGGGGGCGCGTGGCGGCCGCCAGGTGAGTGCCCCAGACGCGCCCCTAGACCCGCCCCACCTCCCACCGGAGACTCACTCCCCTCCTTTTACGGAGAAGGGGAGGCAGGGGCCCTGGATGCGAATCGTGGAAAGAGGCCCGAAAGCCGGGGCGGGGGGCGGGGGCCGGCCGCTTTTGCCCTTTTTGGCGTAGCAGCTCTGGGCGCTGCCCTCTGCCGCCGCTGAGGCCCGAGAGAGGCGAGCCGGCAACGGTGGAGCTTCTGCGGCGGCCTCCTCCCCTCCCCGTCCGGTGCCGCAGGACTGCAGCTGGCACGGGGGGTGGGCAAGCTCGAGGGAGGGGCGCGCGGAGCCCCGGCGACCGTGCTCGGAGCCGGGTGCCGCTTTGATGGATTTCACTGCCCGCGTGAGCGCGTGTGTGTGCTCACTGCGGCGGCGGCGGCGGAGGCGGCCGGGCCCTGCCCGGCCCCTGCGGCCCCCGCGCGCTTCCGAGGTGCGGGTCCGGGGCCCGGAATCCGGGGGAGGCGAGGGGGAGGGGGCGGGGGGAGGGGCGCGGTGGCGGCGGCGCTATAACCCCCTCCCCGCCGCCGGCCGGCTCCACACGCGCGCCCTGCGGAGCCCGCACAACTCCAGCGAGCCGGGCCTGCCCGCGCCTCCTTCTCCTCCTCGTCTCCCGGCGGTGGCAGCGGCTCCGGCGCGGCCCTGCGCCTGCCCTCAGGCCCGCGCGGCCAGGCCCCGCGCGGCCGCGGGCGCTGCCCGGCTCGGGCCGGCGGAGGGCGGAGCGCGGCGCCGGAGCCGAGGGCGCGCCGCGGAGGGGCGCACGCAGGCCGCCGGGCCGCGCCGTGCTGGGCCGCGCCGTGCTCGGCCGGGCGCGGCGGCGAGAGGAGGCCGGAGGCGAGCGCGGGGCCGGCGGTGGGCCCGGGGACCGTCCGCAGCCCGCAGCCCGCGGGGAGAGCGCGAGCCCGCGGCCGGGGCCCGGCCGGGCGTCCAGACAGGTGATGGGTGGTGCGGCGGCGGCGGCTCCAGCCTCGCTCCGGGGTCCCTCTCGGGGCTGATGGCCGCAAATATGCAGAATTACCGGCCGGGTCGCTCCTAAAGACAGCGCCGGGGAGCGAGCGCGGCGGCGGCCAGCACCGGGAACGCACCAAGGAAGAGGCCCAGCCCCCGCCCTCCGCCCCTTCCGTCCCCACCCCCTACCCGGCGGCCCAGGAGGCTCCCGGCGCGGCGGGCGCGGCGAGCGCGCACTCCCTGCTCCTCCTTCTCGCTGGCGCTGCCTGCCTCTCCGCACTCGCTGCTCGCGCCGGGCGCGCTCCGCCGGCTCCCTGCTCGCCGCGCCACCCTCCTCCGGGCCGCGCTCCCTGAGGGATGGTACTGAATTTCGCCGCCACAGGAGCCCGGCTGGAGCGCCCGCCCCGCGGCCTCGCCTCCCCGCCGAGCCGCCAGCGCCTCGGGACGCGATGAGGACCTGGGCTTGCCTGCTGCTTCTCGGCTGCGGATACCTCGCCCATGCCCTGGCCGAGGTGGGTGGCACCCCCCGCGCCCCGTCCCCTCTCCGACTCCCGCGGCGCACGCCCCCTGCGGCCGCCCACTGGCCGGGGCGCCCCGGGCTCTGCAGAGTGCGTTTTGATTTCTGCCAGGGTGGTCGTTTTTTAAATTTTCCCAACTGGGTTTTATTTTCTGCCATGCCTAAGTGTGTCTGGTGAGTTTCCAGCGTGTTGCGTCGCTTTGCCGTGAAGGGACGGAGTAGCGGCGGGGTGGACGAGTGGGGAGAAACTTCGGGGGGCGCGGGCTCCTCTCTGGGGAGGGAACCCGGGGCGCGGCGTGCAATGCAGTATCGGGGTGCGGGGAGCGCGGAAGGGGGTGTGTGAGAGCCGGCAGAGCCCGGGGAGGGGAGGAGAGCGGCCGAGAGGCAGGTAAGGGTAGCTGCGGCGGGAGCCCCCGTAGGCGAGGTGAGCAGTGCGGGGCCACAGCCCCCGGTTCCCGGTCCCCAGGCCCGGGGGGGCGCCCAGGCCCGCGCAGTCCCGCCCGCTCCGGGCCTGCTTACAGGTGGCTGCGCGAGGCGAGCCGGGGCCGGGCCAGGCGCCCGCGCCCTCCCACCGCCGGCGTCCCCACCCCCCAATCCAAAATCCCGAATCCCCGGGAGCCCCGCGGTGATGAATGACTTTCTGCAGCTTCCGTCCTGGGAACTTGGTGCTCGAGACCCCCCGGCGACCCCCGACTCCCTTTAAAAACCAGAAAGGAGCGGGGGGAGCCCGGCGTTGGGGGTGGTCTGGGCACGGCGGGGGAGCGGCGGGAGGTGGATGTTTAACTCTCGCGTCCCCAGCAGCCTCTCCAGCGCCGGCTGCATTTGGGGCGTCTCGGTCGGCGCTAGGGCCGCGGCTGGGCCGGAGCCTGGGGTGGGGCGAGTGTGTGAGTGTGGGTGTGAGTGTGTGCGCGCGCGCGTGAGCCGGAGAGACCCTCTTCCCTGCAGGCTCGGCCCGGGATTCCGGGGTGTGAAATTTAAGCCCCTGGCTGGATTAAAGTGTTGGGGCCGCTGTGACTTTGGTCGCCGATCCGTGACGCATTTCAACTTGATCTTTCTCGATGTCGATTTCACTATTAAATCGGAAACTCCGGGCCCCTCGCCGCCCCCAGACCTCCCGTAATCGACACCCCAGGGGGCGCGGGGCTCAGGCTTGGAAATATAGGAGTGGGGAGGACTTTCGTTTTGCGAAGAGCAGACAGGGATGGGGACTGGGGATTTGGGGTCTCACCCAGCCCCACCCCCAGCCTCCACCTCCAGGGCCCTGGCGGGGGGCGGGCGGTCTGCGCGCTAGGGGCCCGCGTGGGTCGGGCCGGGGCGGAGTCGAGGGCCACCTAGGCCCAGGGGCCAGGCGCGCTCTGGGGGCGCTGACCGTGTGGCTCTGCTTGCAGGAAGCCGAGATCCCCCGCGAGGTGATTGAGAGGTTGGCGCGCAGTCAGATCCACAGCATCCGGGACCTCCAGCGACTCCTGGAGATAGACTCCGTAGGTAAATCGCGCCCCTTCCCTTGGCGCGCGGGGAGGGCTCGGGCGGGCGGTGAGTGCGCCCCGGCTGCCTCCTGCATTCGGGCCAGGCCGGGCGCCGCGCAGAAGCGCACCGAAAGGTCAGAATCCAATCCCGGGCCATAAAAGCCCAGGCGGATGAGTCAGGCGTTTCTCTTCCAATCACCGCTTTCTCCTCCGGCGGCGGCCGAGGGCTGCTCGCTCGCCCAGAGATTGTTTTTGCATTTAAGGAAAATGCCTCGTGTGTCACAGAAAGTTCAGCCGCAGAGGGCGCCGGCGTCCCGGCCAGGTGTGCGGCCCGCGCCTGCCCTCGGCCGGAGGAGCGCGGGACCAGCCCAGGCCCCGGGCGCAGAGCCCTGGCCCGGGCGCGCGGCGGGCAGGCGCGCGGGGGGAGCCAGTGCCCCCGGGTCGGGCCCCTCTGTCGTCGCTGCGGACTCGTCCGGCTCCTGCCGCGGGGCTGGGCCTTTGTGGTTGCAGGAGGCCCGTGCCTTTCCCTTTTCACGAGCCAATAAAAAGGCGCGCCTTGGACACATCTGCTGTTTGGGGACTATTTTGGGGCTCGCCCTCGGGCCCTGGAGCCGAGCCACTTTAGAAAACGGTTTATTTGTAAAGCGGAGTTTGGAAGCTCTTGAGCGTCGTTGCGGAGTTGGACTGGCCCCGGGGTGGGCAGAAGTGGTTGGGACCCAGGTTGGCTGCGCTGGAGGGTGGGTCAGAGGGAGCCCCTTCAGAAGAGAGGGATTCTGGCCCGCATCTTGGTGGGTGGGAACTCGGGTGTGAGATTTAACTAGGAAAATACTCACATGGAAAACTTACTGTTGATGGTGAGAGAGGCCCCAGATGAACTTGTCAAACCCAGCAAGTAGAGGCAGCTGGGGTTGGTTGGAAGAATTTTAAGTGAAATGAAGATTTTTCTCTCACTGCAAACTACTGCGAAGTAGGGGGGCAGAGGGGAAATTCAGTAAAATCACATGGTCTAGTCATTTGGAAATTTGTACCTAATTATGGTGGTGGAGAGAGAGGTCTGACTATTTTCATTTCATGCCAAAACCATTTTCTAGCAAGGCCGCCGGTTTCTGTAGTTTCTTGACCCAGGAAATCCTTGGGCTGATCCTTATCAAGAAGGGGGTAGAATTTCACTTGGAGATCAGAGTTGGGCCGGGGGGGATTCTGATCTGGCTTCTTGCTGTGTAGCCCTGGGGAGAAGGTTTTAACTCGGGTTTGCTGAGGCAAATACTCGCCTGCATTTTGCTGGTCCCTGATGGATTTGGGAAAGTGGGGAGACTGTCTCCCCCAGAAGGTTCCAGGGTTTTTTTTTTTGGTTTGCCCAAGCGAGCCCTGTGATGGGCCCGGCCTCCTTGCGGGATGGTTTTGGGATGCCACCGGGAAATGGGCCATTCACCTTCTGCCGGTCCCATTCTTATTCTGGTCTCTGCCGCCCCGCCTCCCCCAGCCCCCACCCATTAACACTTTCAGCCTGGCAGCTGTGGGGTTGTGTGGACTGCATTCCTGACCTGGGGGCTTCTGGGCCCCGAGCCTCTTTGGGAGAGTCCAAACTGGAGCAAGGATGCCCCAGCCAGTTCGCCGGATAGCTTCAGATTCTCCCTTACAGAAGACCAGGGGGGCTCGTCTCTCTCCTGTCCCAGAGAGTACAGAGTGGGTCACCTGCCCCCTGTCCACCTGTCAGACGTTTTAGAGACTGAATATGATTCTTGGGGCGAGACTCCCACTGCCTGGGAAACTTTGGGGTGAGAACAGAGGAGGGGCCTCAGGAATCTTCCTTGCTCACTAGCCCTGCCCCTAGGGCGACCCTTTGTGACACAAACCCCAAGGTGGGTCTCCTTGCTCCTGATCCAGCCCCCTTTCACAGACATGGATGCTGAGAACCAGGAGCCCACGGTCTCTCACCTGAGCACCGGAGCCGCCCCAGTTGCTTCTATAGCTTGTAATAGGGGCCTTGTCTCGACTCCTGTCGTTCCTGAAGTGAAAAGTTGATGCTGGGGGAGGCTATAAACAGCTGGGGGGTCAGTTCTCGGCCCTCCAGGCCCTGGACTCCACACTGGGTCCAGCCAGAAGCCCATCTGGAATCCGTGTGGAGGGGGCTAGAGCCGGGAACCCAGTGTGACTGACTCCTCCCTCCTTCATCCCTGTTTGTAACTCCAGGGTGGGCCCTTCCAGGGTGTCAGGTTAATGCCCCAGGAAGCCAAAAGGAGACTTTTTAACACACTAGCTCCTCCCTCGAGTGGGTGGAGCTTTGTGGTTGAAGTGTATGAACCTGAATCCTACCCATGGGTGGGCTGCATCCCCCGTTATATAGATGAGGAAACCATGAGGAAACCGAGCTCACAGATCCAAGGCTGTGTGGCTGGAGGCAGAGGCAGAGGGTTCCTAGACCAGCACCGGAAACCTCTCTGAGCTCGGCCAATTCCCAGAGCGTGTACGGAGTAAAGGGTAGTTGATTTTTCACGTGTGACATTGGGGTCAAGAGGTCAGCATGTGGTCTTTTAATGATCAGTCGCTATGGAGTTGGGGGCCTATTTGTCAGGTGTGATGGGAACAAACCATTCACTGGGAGCTTTGTTCTCCGACAGGCTGGCGGGCCGCCTGTGGTCATTGAGTAACAGATATGTCAATATCCCCTTGGGTTAACGCAGCACCAGCACTGAGGCTGGAGGGCTCCTCACATCCTGAGTTGTGTTCGGACATCTGTGCATGAAAGATACAGGAGAAACCACTTGACTGACTGTCTCGAGAGCAGTTTTAGGGCCTGATTCCTGCAGGGCGCCCTCTGTAAGTCACCACGGGGTTACTCCTCAACCGGCATCAATCACGTGGCCGCGTCCCCCATCAGCGTGGTCGCGCCTGGTTCGCTGACCACCCATCTTGATCGGGGGGCAAGGGCTGGGCTTGTTTGTCTAGGAGCTGTTTCTTCTCCATCTCTTGTCTCAAAAGCAAGTTGCTGTTTCAGATTTCAGCTTGGTTGATAAATTGGGAGGGCTGTTGTTTCTATTTACTAGGCCAGGCAAGGGGCTGAGGCGGGAAGACAGGCAGCCTGGGCTTCCGGGTTCCGTCTGTCCTTGTTGCCTACCCATGTCTTGGTCCCAGTGTCCTCAGCACCTCCTGCACACATGATACGATTAAGCCACGAGTGGAGCGGTTAATGCCTGGCTATAGTAAGGCGTCGGAAAATGGTAGCCGATGTGGTGGTTGTTCAGTTTCCTCTTAGGAGCAGAGAATGGACCAGAATGGTTTGGTGATGGCAACATGGCCACCACCAGGACATGACTCATGAATGTCACTTTTTCGTGAAAAAATGCTTCTTGTAACAGTTGGTTGATGGGAAATTCTTATGGCATGAGTAGCTCTGTTCTGATCTTATTTTGGGTCTCAAAAAAAAAAACTTAGTAGCAGTGGAACATTGAGTCATTTTAAGTGAAAAGTTGGGTTCCGCTCAGACTTCGGGATTCTGGGAGTGCATCTTTCGCCGTTCGCGCCTTATGTGTGGTTTTCCGTTTCCAACGTGCAGCTTTCAGACTTGTTGGTGTGGACAGTCGGTGAGGCCTAGGTGGGCCGGGCACCGAGGAGGGGCCTCTGGGCTGGGCTGGTGGCCAGGACACCACTCGAGCTTCTTGAGGAAGAACAAATGGCAAGATGGGACCTTGGCGTGGCTGCTGAGCCCCTGGCTGTGGGGTGTGCCTTCTCTGGACCTGTTGGCCCTGGTTATCTGCTGGGAGGCAGGGATGGAAGGGAGAAGTGGGAAGAGACCCGCCCGCTGGTCTGGAGGCCACGGTGGGGAGGCCAGGTGGGACCCATTTCATCCATTGGGCTGATCGGGCCGGATGGCAGCCACTTTTCCTTCTAGGAGTCCAAGAGAGCCGGGACTCCCTAGCCTGTCTGGGGCACGGGGAAGGAGAGGATGGACGTGTGTGCTCTGGGGGGCTGTAGCTGGCCTGGGGGCCTAGGGTCCAGTTCTGACCTCAGCTTCAGGGCTGCTGCTCTGCGACCAAGAAGCCTCCCCTCCCTCCAGGCTCACGGCTCTCAGATCCCTGGGCAGCTGCACTCTGCTTTCGGCCAGCTGTCTCTGTCTTTGCCGGGCTCAGGACCTGGTCTCGGTCCTGTGGCTCCCCCGTCGCTGTATGCTGGATGGGAGGTGACGCTTCCCTCTTGCGTTTCCCGGGGCCTCTCACCCTCGGAGTGGACTAACTTCAGGAACGAGTGGGTTCTGGCTGTCGGCCAGTCTGGCCTTGCTCCTGATGCCCCTCAAAGGTTAGGCTGCTCCATCAAGGGTGGGTTTAGCGGGAGGGAGGGAGGGAGACGGACGCATGTGCCCCGGAAAAGCTGCAGCCACAGCCTCTGCTCATCCTTCAGTCTGCTCGCTGTCCAGCCCGCTGTCCGAGGTGCCCTGTCTGGGAGGTGGGCCGGGCTGGGAGCAGCAGGCCTGTTGGTCCTGGGTCTTACAGACAGAGAGCGCCGCCTGCCTCAGGGGCCTCCTCATTCTGGCTTCCTTAGAGGAGGTGCCGTAGGGGAGACCCCTGCCTGCAGCCCCCCCGCCTCAGGTCTGCAGCTTTGCTATGAGGTGCAGCGAGGGCGCCACGTTCTAGAGACCTCCGTTTGGGCTCTACAGGGGTTGGTGGGATATTTTGGAACGTCTTTCATCCTCTGCACGGCTGGAAACTCCCGTGTGGGAGTGGAGGGTCTCCCAGGGGACCCTATTGTGTTAGGGAGGGAGGTGGGGCTGACCTGTAGGCAGTGCTGCGGACAGGCCCCAAGGGTGCCACGCAGGCGTGGGCCGGCTGGTGCCCATTTCCTCTTCCTCCCCGTAGGGGCTGAGGATGCTTTGGAAACCAGCCTGAGAGCCCACGGGGGCCACGCCACCAAGCATGCACCCGAGAAGCGGCCTGTGCCCATTCGGAGGAAAAGGAGCATCGGTGAGTTCTGGGGCATGGGCGGGGCTCTGGGGGAGCTGGCGGCTCCCCCCACTGTGGCCTCAGGGGAGCCGTCCCTTCCCCCGTCAAACAAAGGCACGGCCTGCTCAGGGGCCCCAGCGCCTTCAGCTCTGGCCGCCTGCCGTCTCCGGAGGCCTCCCCCCTCCCCCTCCTCTGCCTCAGCCCGCCTGCTTCTCGCTGCAGGCCTGGCCGGGGCCAAGAGTTTCCAGGAGAGGAGAGCCATCATAAATTCCTTAAGTGCCCGGTCTTGTTGGGGCCTGCTCTCGAGGAGGCCTCGCTGGAAAGCGTGGTCGTGTTTAATTTCCAGTTCATAACGCGGAGCTCTGAGGGCTCCCGGCTACTAGCTGCGCCTGGTGGACTGCCGGCAGACGCCCCGCCCCTGCCCGCAGCTGCTCATACTCAACTCCTTGGCTCCACCTGGGCCCTGGGGTTGGGGGTGTTATGATTCTTGTTCCCTCTTGAGAGTATCCCCATGTCTGTCTGACCCCCGGGAGGAAGGACGAGCTAGTGGAGTCTCTAGGCCTCAGGCTCGGCTCTGAGGAGGTCCTGGCCTGTGCTTTCTTGCCCTGGGGTGCAGCTGGGGGGTGTGGCCCACCCAGTCCCATGCCATCTGGGGTCCTGCCTGTGTCTTGAAGCTGCCTGGGTCTCTCTGTGTGACCTGGGGTGAGTGACTACCCCGTCTGAGCTTCAGTTTCTCAAAGAAGATGGATTTTATAGCTGCTCCCTTTGGGCATGGTATGTGGGCACACAATTCCCAGACAGGGCGAACGGGCCCTCCCCAGTTGCGGTTTGCTGTCAGGACCATACATTTCACGTCCTTCAGACTAATCTCAGAGGCTGAGCACCCTGGCCAGGGCTGCAGAATCCTCTATGGGGCCTGGCCTGCTTCTCTGAGGGCTTGTCTCCCTGGCTCTGCCTTCTGGCTCCCGCTGGCCAGGTTCCCCAGTCTCCTCCCACCTGGCGGTACTGGGCTGGGCGCTGTGAGTGGAGCCCCCTCCTCCGCGGGGCGGCCAGACGTGCAGCACCCAGCTGGTGTTGTTTGGTGAGATGTTCTTGGGCGACCAGTGTGTCCCCTTCTCCAGGTGTTCCCAGGCCCCCGAGGATGCGCATGCTTGCCTGTCTCTCAGGGTCCTCGGGAGGTCATCTCATGCACGTGCAGGCGGGGACAGAGAGGCTGACACCATTCCCTGGCCCTGGGGCGAAGGCTGGACTGTCTGGTCCTTAGATTTCTTTTCAGGTTCTTCCTCTCGTCTGCAGAGGGAAGGCCCCGCCCTGTGTGAGCCTTGGTGTGTGTCAGAGGCTGTCGGGCGTGTGTGTTGGGGCAGTGCCGGGCCTTCTGTTCCCAGTGGAAGCTCCCCCAGCTCCGTGCTCTGGGGTGCAGGCCCCGTGGTGTTGCTGGGGCAGCAGCCCCAGTGGGTGGCCCCTTAGCCTGCTGGCCGGGCTTCCTGGGTGCGTGTCTGGGCAGCAGGGCCTCTCGTTGGCCAGTGTCCATGGCTGGATGTTGCCAGGTGGCCATTGCACAATGCCCAGCGGGGCCTGGAGGCTGGCGTGGCCTAGGAAGGCAGCGTGTGGGGAGCAAGTTCATGCGCCCGTGTCCCAGGGTGGGTTTCTCGTCCGTCAGTCACACCCTGGTGTCCACGTGGAGTTCAGGGCTTCGGGCTGGATGGACCGGCCTGTGCTGAGGAGAGCAGAGCAGAAGACAAAGGTAGTTCCTCTGTGGAGGCGGCCCTCCCGGCTGGCGGGGCGGCCTCTAGGTGACCTTCGCTGAGCAGGTCTCCGGCCTGCAGGGCTGGGGAGTTGGGGCTGTGTCCATGTCCTTGTCTGTGTCTGTGTCCCTGTCTGTGATCTCTGTGTCTTATGTACGTGTCCTTGTCTGTGTCTGTGTCTTGTGTCTATCCTATGTCTGTGTCCACGTCCTGTGTCCTGTGTCTACTGTGCAGGCCTTCCTGTGGCTGCCTCGCTTCACAGGAGCCACCGCACGCCAGCCCTGACAGTAGGGACCCTGAACAGTTGTGCCTGGGGGTCGGGGGTTCTGAGCCCTGGAGGTGGTGACCGGCTCTCGTGTGGGTTTCACCCCTGCCTAGAGCAGGGCCTGGCCCTGGGGACGCAGCAGTAGGCGGAGTTGTGTCCTGGTGTGTCCACCCAGCTATAGGGCTGGCATCTTACTCTCAGGGCTTCTGGCCTCAGTTTCCCTGCTTCTCCCCATCGTCCACTAGCCCCAGCAGCTCCCTAGGCCTTGATGGAGGAGACTCGGGCTCCCCCGCTTGAGTCTTGGCAGCAATGCCCTCCCCTGGCCCTTGGGCTCCTGCTAGCTGCACCCTGTGGGGTCAGGGGTGTCTTCCTGCCTTTGCTGGGCCCAGGTCTTGTGACACACGTCACATTGGAGGAAGCAGCAGCCGTGTAGGGATGCCGCCGTCCGGGCTGGGCTCCCAGTGGCCCCCAGGCCCGCCCCTTGGAGCTGCTGCAGCCCTGGGGGGTCGCAGAGGAGGCACGGGTACTGACGGGAGACGGAGAGTGGCCTCCGCGTTCACCGCAGCTCTTGTCCTGCAGAGGAGGCCATCCCCGCGGTCTGCAAGACGAGGACGGTCATTTACGAGATACCTCGGAGCCAGGTGGACCCCACGTCTGCCAACTTCCTGATCTGGCCGCCGTGTGTGGAGGTGAAGCGCTGCACCGGCTGCTGCAACACCAGCAGCGTCAAGTGCCAGCCCTCCCGTGTCCACCACCGCAGCGTCAAGGTGAGTCCCGGCCCCCGCACGGCTGATGTGATGGCCGAGCAGTGGGGCTCCCCTTTCCCCGATGGGGACGTGAGGTCTGGGGGTGTGGGGGGAAGGAGCAGGAGGGGGAGGGGGCCCAGGGTGCAGGGCGGGCAGCGCTGGAGCCGGGATGTGGGTCTTCGTCTGCTATTTGGGGGGACGACCACACGCCGCCTCTTGCGTGAAATGGCGGTTTCAAGGGGCCGCGAAGGAAGCCATCTTCCGACACAGGCTGTTCTCTAGCCGATGGATCTCGCATGGTATCCACCTCTCAGTTGGGAGCTGCCTGGCGTCCCCTTGTCCCAGCCCTGGTGGGTTCTCGCAGGCGCTTTCGTGGAGGCTGTGGTCATGGCCAGAGCGTGGGGTCCCCTTGGAGTGGGAGACAAGGGGGTGCTGGGTGGACCACTGTCCGGTGTCAGTAAATCGGGGAGGGCACCTCCCTTTCACTGGGATGTGTGTGTTGGTGGAGCGGTTCTCCAGAAGCTTCTGTGGGTGCTGAGGTCCTGGGGTTGGGCTGCGAGGCCAGGCGCCCTCCCCTCGTTTTGGGAAGGTGTGCTTTGCCCGGAGACCCTCGAGACGGATGGCTTGGGTTGGCCATCATCGCCGCCCGCCTGTGGTCACCCAGGGGTGAGCACACAGCTGGTCACTGGCCAGAGAGCCGTCTCCCAGGCAGGGGCTGCGCGTGAGCCCCATGGGCTGCACTGGGGGTGCAGGAGGTCATGCTCACATTATACGCGTGGGGCTCCTGTTCTCCCGCCTCGGTCCCTAGGGAAGATTCTCCTTCTTCAGGTCACTCTGGGTGGACACAGTGGGATCTGGAAGCTTCTCTCAGGGCCTGGGTCTGCTCCCCTCTGACCTCAGCTGTCACATGGGTCTGAAGACAGTGACTCCGTGTCTGGGGCGGGACAGCTGGCCGTCCTCTTTGGGGGGATTTTCCTGCCTCTGAGGGCTCAGCCCCTGTCTGGGTGCCTGTCTTCTGTTTTCAGAAGACGTGGTGGGAGGACAGGTCTCCAGGTGCCTCCTGGCTTCTCCAACACATGGCTGAGGCTGGAGAGTTCTGGGTGCTCCCTGACTTGGGGGGAGGCCTACCCTTCCTAGAAACTGGCTCTGGGTGGTCCCACCTGACCCTGGGGGGTATGGACTCGGTCCACAGCACGCCTGTCACGTGGAGCGGCTTTGTCCCCATCTCAGCCAGGCCTCCTATCGCAGGCAGGTCCATTTCTCCTGGAATGAGAGTTTCAGTTTTGGGGGCGCATTCGAGGTCATCTCTTGACTAGAAATTATCCCACATCCCCTGCACCCCACCGTGGCTCCTGGCCAGTCCATGTTGGCCCCTGAGTGGGGAGCAGGGGAGGAAATTCTCACTGCAGGACCGTGGGGCCGGCCGGGCCACTGCTCACACGAGAAGCACTTTAGACCTGTAGCTGGGACTGGACTCGACCTCGGGTACTTGGTCCTCGGCCCTCGGCCCTCGGCTCTGTGTATTGAGTAAGCAAATTCCACGGCTTACTGCGCCGTCTCTCCAGGGCGGACACTCCCCTGAACCAGCTCCCCGGGCTGCCTGCTGGGGCGCTGGCTCCCGTGTGAGGCTGCTCGGGCCTCAGGGGCCAGACTTGGGCCTCCAGACTCTGTGCGGTCAGGCCCCCAGCCCGGGTGCGGCACCCAGCTCTGCACCCCCACTTCCCCCACCCCTACCACCATGCCACTTTGTCAGAGGAGGAAACTGAGGCCCGAGGGGACGAGCCCCGTGCATTCGCACCGAGACTGCCCTGCCTGCCCACAAGGTCTCCGCAGCCTCTGCCTCCTCTGGGTTTGATATCCCCACTTGTGGTGTGTGGGGGGTGTTATGTGCCCCAGGAATCCGGGAGCCTGAGGTCTTTCTCTCTGGGGGTTGGGGGGAAGCTCTAGGCGAGATGGTCCACAGATGGTGCTGGGCACTCAGGGCTGTCCTTGAGTGTCCCAGTTGGGGGCTCTAAGAGGTACAGGGTGCTGGAATGGAGTCTCTGGGGAACCCCCGCTGTTCCCACTCCTGCTTCCTCTGGTGTGAGGACCAGGGAACATCTGGTCCTGGGATGGACAGTGACCCCACCCTCTCCCCGGGTCCACCCTGCACAGGTGGGCGGGGTCCGGAGGCTCCAGGCAGGCCCGTGGGAGGGAGGGTGGGCCGGCCCCTCCTGGGAGCAGTGACCCATCTCTGCCTTGGGCACAGGCCCTGGGGCCTTCATCTGCCCAGATGGGGTTGAGGTCAGCCCGGGGGGCAGAGGGGCCTGGTCCTGCAGCTGGAGCCCAGGCGGCTGGTTCCACGTCTGGCGTCCGCCCTCCTCAGACCCGGGCTTGCCTCCTCCTCCTTGGGGAGGGCAGCTCTCTGTCTCTGTCCACCCAGCAGAGGGTTGGCAGGAAAACATCCGGCCCCAGACCCTGGGGTTCTGGCAGAGAGGGGACAAAAGTTCCGTGGGAACAGGAGGCCCATTGTGGAGGCCAGCCTGGCCCCCCATGCCTGGCCGGGAAGCCGTTCCCACTCCCTTTGGGGCTGAGGCAGAGCAGGGAGACGGGCCCTGAGGAATCTCAGACCCTGCGCCTGTGTGACGGGTGCTGGGAGTCAGGGGGACCCTAGTAGCTGGGCAGTGGGGGTGTGTGGCTCCCCAGCCCGTCCTGGCCTGGACGGCACCTCCCTTGATGGTGGCCCGGGGCGGGGCTCTCCTCTGTCCTCTGGGACCCACCCTCGGGCGTAGCTGGATGGGGAGCATCTGGTGGGGGCCTGGCACCCCCACAGGCCCTGATGGCCAACATCCTACGCTCGGCTCACTGTGGTCAGCGTGGCATCTGCTCCAGGGAGCCAAGCATGACCTTCTTCTGCCCCCAGTACGGGCTGACATCCGCCCCCAGACCTAAGCGTCGGGGTTGGAAGAGGGGTGGGATTGGGTGTAGACGGTGGGGCCGTGACTCTGCTGGTGTCCACACGCCTGCCTGGCCGTGCGCTGGGTCAGGGTGAGGGAGCGGCTCTGCACAGCCATCTCGCTGCCCATAACCCTGCAGCCTCTCCCTGCAGAGAAGCTGTGGGCGTTGGAAGTTTGGGGCCCCTGTTCTGTTTCAGGGCACCCTTGGGCGTTGGTCAGTAAACTGACTTGGTCAGCCCCCCAGGTCCCCAGAGGTCAGGACCCAGCTCTGCGGCCGTGTCCAGGGGTTGGCTCGGCTTTGCTTTGCTAGACCTCAGGCTTCGGGAAGGTGGATGTGGGTGTGTCCACTTGGGGGACCCAGGCTGGGCTCTGTGCCCTATGATTGAGTTGAGAGGAGGCGCCTTGGGTGGGAGGTCCCAACGGGGCCCCATCAGCCATCGGGGGTCCAGTTCAGGGGCCCTGGGGGAGAGCAGTGGCTCTAGTGGTGTGGGTCTGGTGTCAGGGGTCTGTGAATCTCTCCCAGGGGGCAGGGCTGCCCTTTGTCTGCGTGGGGAAGCCCCAGCAGGTCAGAGAGGCCACCGCCTTGGGTCTGGGAAGCTGGACCCGGCCCCCGGGGCACTGCCCATCCGGCTGCATGCCCCAGAGCCTGGGGTCACTCTTCTCCATGCCGTTGGCCTCTAGCTGGGCAGGAGGAGGAGGGCTGAGGTCTGTCTCCATGACCGGGCGTTAGCTTCGGTTCTACATGGGTGTGGGGGGCTGGGGAGGGGACACATGTGGGGATATGGGCTCTGGAGCTGCCACGCCCCGCAGGACGGATTTTCTTGACTTGGGAAGTACCCTGGTTGAGGGACGAGCTCAGGGCTTCTGCTGTCTCCAAGTCCAGGCCTCCTTCCAGCAAAGAAGCAGGCTTGTCCATGCTGCCTCAGTTTCCCCATCTGTAAACGGGCCACCACTGTGCCCTCACAGGGTGGCTGTGGCGTCAGTGGCTGGAACATGGGGTCCAGGAAATGCTGGTGTTTATCGCGAGTGACCCCTGCCTGGACTCTGGAATGGTTGGCCGTAACCTGGGGGGACCGTGCAGACACGCCTCTGCCCAGCTGGGGACTGGGGGCAGCAGGGACTCAGTCATCTCCTGTGCTCGGCGTCTCTTGTCTAGAGGGGGTGACGGCCTCACTGGGTCATATCTCGGGTGGGTTTTCCTGGTGTGGGCAGACTCTGTGGTGGGAATGTCTGGTTCGTAAGGTGCAGCCCAGACACCCCGAGAGGCAAACGGGGCAGGAGGGGAGGGACGTGTCCAGGGTGGGTCTGGGGGCTGAGGTGCCGGGAACAGGGTCCTGAGGAGGGAGCGTCTTGTCCTGTGGACTTGGCTGGCATGGAGGACGCTTCTGAGAATTTAACATTCACGGCGTGTTCCGGGGGGGAAAAATGCAGCACTTTCCTGCCAGACGGAGGTGGCGGAACAGCCCGGAATCCTCGCATACCCAGGAGCAGGTGCAATTGTAGACTGCTGTTTGTTTTTCTTTGATAAAAATGGGCCCGTCTGAAGAGAAAGTGGGTTCCAGACTGGAGTGGCCAGTGTGGTGTGCACTGCGCCGTGGGGACCGTGGACGAGGGGCGGGGTGTCTGCCGCGTCCACCTCCCCACTGGCTGGCTGTCTGGGTGGACAATAAGTCCCCCTCTCTGCCCAGGAGTCCGGCTGTCTCGCCTGAGCCCGAGTCCTCGTATCTGTCCTCACAGGAAACTAGGTGAGGCTTGTTGACCAAAGAGGCTGTGCCGTCCAGAGGGCCAGGGCCGCGAGCAGGACAGCTGCCTGGCCTGCACCCCGCAGACCCCCACGTGCCCCAGTGCCCCAGCCCCCAACAGAGCCCGAGGGAGGTAGGAAGTGGCGTGTGGAGGGCGCTCAGAGCCAGGAGCTGTGGCCGGTGTGGGGCTGGCCCCTGTCCCACCTGCTTGGGCCCCAGGGGAGGGGAGGGGACGAGGCAGCCGGCCTCTGCAGAGGCAGGAGGGAGCCCGGGCCCCCGTTACTGGGTGGGTATGACCAGGTTCCCATTTTGCAGATGGGAAGGGGGAGGCTTTCTGCCTGCATGGCCTGCGGACGCCCCTGTCTCAGGCTCGTGGTCCCCCAGCAGGTGGAGTGGTGGCCGTGTCTCAGGTCTCCTCCAGTGGCAGGTGCCCTGGGGAACAGACCCCTTCCTGCAGCTGCTCCTGCCCGAGGCCTCTCTTTCCCCAGTCTTGACCAGGAAACCTCCCAGGCCCGGCCCCACACCTGGCCCAGCTCTGTCCTCCCCTCTGAGCTCATACCTGGCCGTCTGCGTTCACACCCCAGGCCGCATACCTCTTCACACAGCCGCCGGGCGCCCGGCACCCTTTGCACCGTGGGTTAACCATTAATGTGGCCGAGCAACCATGGCTGAGACTGGACGAGCAGCCACCGCTGGGAGTGGGCCAGCCTCAGGACTGGCTTATCCGTGGGGTGGGCAGCCCAACGCCAGGGTGCAGGGCTGACCCCGTTTCCTGGGGTTCCTCTGGCTTCTGGACTCCAGGCCCCTGCTCTGCAAAGGAGCTTGGAGAACAGTCCTCCCTCCTTCCTCCCCCTCCGACTGTCCTCGGGCTCTTGGCCTGGGGTCTTGTTCACCCCCTCCCAGCTCTGGACCATGAGCCAGGCTTCCCCGGCACCTCCATGTGCTCGGGGTGTAACCTGGGTGGGCTCTGTCCCCCTTCTGCCTCCGTTTCCCCCGGAGGGGGTGAAGTGGGTATCCCTGGGGGCTGTCCCCGGGACCTAGGCCCCGGGTGAGGCTACAGGGCTGGGCTGGGCCTGAGTGTTGGCACAGATGGAGCATCTGCCGTGCGCCCAGCTCCATGGGGCCTGGGACGAGTTCCCCGACAGGGACCACAGCACAGGCTGCGGGTGTGTGGGGAGGGGGGGCCCATTGGGGCCACAGGAGAAGTGTGTCGTCCATTAACGGATGAAGTGCGGGAGGGCACGTGGGTCTGCAGCTCAGCATACGGCCACTGACAGTGCTCCCTGTGGTCGTGTGTTAAGTGTCCACGGATGCCAGGCATGTGCGTGTGTGTGTGTGGAGTTAGTTCCCAGGATAGGGTGTGTGTTTGCATGTGGGTGTGTGGAGGGTGGAGCTGTGTCCCTGGGACAGAATAAGCCGGCTCCCCGGGAACCTGACCTGAGGTCCGTGGGGATTTGATTTCTCTGCTGCCTGGACAGTGTTGGGCCTCTTTGGGGATGGACTCGGCCATTTCCTCCCTGGGAAGCGGGTGTGGGGGTGGGTTCACTGTACTGTGGTTTTGTGCCCAGAGATTTCGGGCTGGTGAGGCCCATGGACCGGCAGTGGTGGCTTCACGTGACTGAAGAGGAGCCACTGCTCAGCTCTGGGTCCCCCAAGCTCCTCCTTCTGGGATGGTCTGGGGTCCATGCCCACGTGTCTGAGAAGGCCAGCTTCCTCTGGTCCAAGGAGAGCTGTGGCCTGGAGGCCATAAGAAGGCCTTGCACCTGGGACCAAGGCTATGGGGTGGCCGTGGGCCTGGTCTGGCCACTTTGGGGAAGAGATTCCTTGTGTGGCCAGCGTGGCCTCATCTGGAGTCCATAACAGACCGGAGTCCACGTTCTGACCCCAACAGCCTCCCTGTGGGCCCTCGGGGCCACGTGTGTTCCTCCTTGGGCCTTGAGTAGGACAGGCAGGAGGGAGGGTGATGCCAGGGTCACATGCCACGAGCTGTGCACAGCTGCAGCAGCCCGGTTCCTCAGCCACGGCTTTCTCTCTTCTCTAACCATCAGTTCACTTTGGAAAACTTCCCATCGCCCCGATGACCCCCAAACGTGGAAGCAGATGCCTCCCCTCGCCGCCCCATCCTCGGAGCTCCCGCCTGGAGGCACGGCCCTCAGACCTCCTTCCGCAGCGGGGAGCCTTTTGGGTTCATTATAAGTTAAAATGGGACCAGACACAAGCGCTGCCTTTCCCACCGGGAAGAGGTCAGAGGTCAGGCTGCCCGGGCCTTGCTCGCGGCCTGGGTGGGGCCCCATGACCGTGCGGGGCGCGGCCGCGGGGTTCACGCGGGCCTGTTTTCTTGGGCAGGTGGCCAAGGTGGAGTACGTGAGGAAGAAGCCAAAGTTAAAGGAGGTGCAGGTGAGGCTGGAGGAGCACCTGGAGTGCACGTGCACTGCCGCCGGCCCGACCCCTGGCCACCGGGAGGAGGAGACAGGTGAGCGGGGCTCGGGGCCGGGAGGGGGCTCTGGGGCAGTGGGGTCTGGGGCTGCGGCGAGGTCGGTGGGCGGCCTGCTGGCTAGGCATGGGGACCTGCTGGGGCGGATGCTGCCGCCCACGGTCTGGCGGGAGAGAGGTTCAAGCCGCAGCGGGCAGGCGCTTGGGTAGGGAGGTGAGAAGTGGCCCAGGACGGCCCACCCCGCTGGGCAGGTGGGTGCGGGGTGCAACGCTGCCGGTCGGGGTCTTGGCCTCCCCGCGCCGGGCAAACTTTGCCCGCGAGCAGCGCGGCGTTGTGACCCGCTGCCTCAGGCCAGCGCGAGGGGACCAGGAAGTGTGTCTGTGCCAGCTAATCGAGGTTTCTTCAGAAAGACAAACAGCTCAGGTATTTATTGCCCGGTTTCACCCGACGGCCCTCCCTCGGGCTGTTCACGCTCCCGCCCTTCTGTTAACAGGAAGGCGCAGGGAGTCAGGTAAAAAACGGAAAAGAAAGAGGTTAAAACCCACCTAAGGCGGCCGACCAGGTAGGCGCTGCCCGCAGTGGGCTGCAGCCCCGCGGGCGGGAGGCGCGATGACCGATCACGCAGAGAATCACCCCCACGGCCAGACGCGGCCCTGATTGGCCTTGATCGCGCTGCGGGCTTCGGTGTTGGGCTGGGCTGTGGTCTCCTTGCTCCGTTCCCTCCCGCCCACGGGAAGCCTGACCCACGGCTCGCGTCTGCCCCGGAGCGCCTGCTCTGGCTTCGGTCTCTGTCGCTGACTGGGGAGGTGGAGGCCACGGGAACGGAGTGATTTGGGTTTTCTGAGCAGCAGGGGTGGCTCTGCCGTTTTCCAGCTGGGGTCACCTCGGGCGGGTTACCCACCCATTGGACAGATGAAGAAACTGAGGCTGGCAGGGATTACAGTTCAGGGTTGCTGGAGGCTGAGTAGATCCCATCTGAAAATGCTTTCTAAACGTAAGGGCTGTTGGCTGCTGTTTGGAAATTGTGTTGGGCTGCTAGGAACACCTCAGAAACAAGGGTTGAACTGAGGTAGACATTCATGACTTAAGTAAAGCCACAGACCAGAGCAGGTGTGGCAGTCTCAAGGTGTCGTCAGGGACCCTCTTCCATCCAGGGCTGGTGGTGTCCATCCTCAGAGTTGCCACATGTCCCGAGATGGCTGCTAAAGCTCCAGAAATCACATCTACACTCCAGGCTGGGAAAAGGAGTCAGGTGGAGAGAAGGGCGAAAGAACCCTTGTAGAGAAATCCTACTCAGTGAAGTTTTTTTTTTCTTTTTTTTTTTTTGTGAGGAAGATCGGCCCTGAGCTAACATCTGCCAATCCTCTTTTTGCTGAGGAAGATTGGCCCTGGGCTAACATCCGTGCCCATCTTCCTCTACTTTATATGGGACGCCACCACAGTGTGGCTTGCCAAGCGGTGAGTCGGTGCGAGCCCGGGATCCGAACTGACGAACACCAGGCTGCCGCAGCGGAGTGTGTGCACTTAACTGCTTGCGCCACCGGGCTGGCCTCCCCACTCAGTGACTTTTGCTTTGAGCTCACTGCCGCCCTTCAGCCCCAGGGGGCCCAGGAAGCATAGACTTAGAGAGACACACTACTTCCTAGAAGAGAATGGGATTTGGGCAACCACAGTCATCACAGAGGAGGCAGTTTCAAACCTTCCCGGTCCTCGGTGTTGGCCTTTCTGGCTCTGGACAGCCTGGTCCTGGCCTCTGGGCCCGTGGGAGCCCATGGCCTCCAAAACAAATGGTTGGGAGCAGAATTCTTAGAGACACAATTCGGAGAGCCCAGCTCTGGTTGGGCAGCATGTGAGTGCAGAGAGCTGCCATGTCAGGAGCTTTTGAGGCCCGTGGGTCAGGTCCACTCAAGAGTATCCTCTGGGCAGGAAAGGTCCATGTGGATGGGTCCCTGGAGCAGCCCCAAAACAATGGCTCAGCCTTGGCTTTTGCTATCCCACACCCAGGGGTGTGGTGCAGGGGGCAGTTTTGTGCCTGCCTGTGCATCCAGTCTACAGACCACTGGGCTCTGGCACCCATGGGCCAAAGTGAGAGGCAGGCATCCCTGTTCCCCCAGGCCTTGCTAGGACTCAGGCTCTGGCGTGTGGGGATGTGAATGTTGGAATGACCAGTGGACAGGTGACGTAGGATGGGGAAGAGCTGCTCAGAGCTCAGTGGAGATCTGCCTGGTCAGAGTGCCTGGCAGCATCCATCCTCAGATTTGCCTCATGGCCCAAGGTAGCTACCAGAGCGCCAGAAATCATATCAAGCTCTAGGCTGGAAGAAAGAGGAAGGTGAGGAAAAAGGCAAAAGAATGTTTCTGGGCCTCAGTTTCCCCCATCTGTACAATGGGAGAATGGGGCTTGCTCTGAGATCCCAAGAGCCTGGTTCTAATTCTGGGCAGGATGTTACAGAAAGGGTAATGAGGTGTATTTGATTTGAAAAAATTCACGAAGACCTCAAATCCTAAGATCTGTCTCACTTTATGTGTGTGTGTGGGCGTGTACATGCACGCATGTTGGATGGGTTAAACGTTTTGCTCCGCTTGCTGTCCACACGGTGGTGCGTGCGGTGCGCGTGCTCGAGGCCCCGCCTCTCATTTCTGCCTCTCCCCTCTCCCTGCAGATGTGAGGTGAGGATGAGCCAGCAGCCCTTCCCCGGGACACGGATGTACATGGCGTGTTACATTCCTGAACTACTATGTACGGTGCTCATTGCCAGCGTGCGGTCTTTGTTCTCCTCCGTGAAAACTGTCTCCGTGCGCACCCTGGAGAACAAAGAGACAGTATACGTTTGTTTAATGTGACATCAAAGCGAGTATTGTAGCACTCTGCGGAACAATGAGAAGCTTCCTTGTCCAAAAAAAAAAGAGAGAGAGAGAGAGAGAGCGCACACAAACTGACTCACAAAATATCTCAACGGTTGCCGGAGCGGAGGGCACCCCGCGGGATGGAAGCCGCCGGCGTCTCGGCGGACTGGACGTCTGTCTGTCCAGGGTGGTCACAGGTGCTTTTGCCGAGGACACGGAGTCCGCTTTCGGGACGACTCCGGATGGATGCCGACGGCACGCAGGAGCCAGGAATGTCTCAGAAACCGCATCTCCTTGCTGTAGTGTTAAGTCTATACAGAAACCTTCCTGAGAGCCTTAAGTGGATTTTTTTTTTACACCATAAAGTGATTATTAAGCTTTCCTTTTTACTCTTTGCCTAGCTTTTTTTTTTTTTTTTTTTTTTTTAATCCTTTCTTGGATGGCATTTACGCCGGTAACACCAGGCTGCTGTGATGGTCAGGACAGTGGGACGGTCTCTCCTGAGCGAGATGCGAACGAATGAGCTGTATTAAAATAAACATGGTATATACCCGCCTCTGCATCCTTTCCTACATGTTTCTGGCTTCTCGTGTTCCTCCCTCGCCCTGTTTCGTTTTCCTTTTTGATTTAAGCCAGTTTGAGAGAACTGCGTGAGCCCATCGAACACCGCCCCCGAGTCGCCTCCCCGGAGCCCGTGGCCCTCGCTGTGGGAGGGAGCTTTCCCGCGCGGCCGGCGAGGTTGCTCCCCGAGGCCCCCGGTGCTCCAACGGAACCTAAATTCTTTATTTTTGGTAAGGTGTTACGCTTCATGTGTGTGCCACAGAAACGTGTGTGCGTGTGTGTTGTATTGTTTTGTGAAGGTGAAGTTTGTATTTTTATCGAATATCACCAGTTTTATATACCGGAGAGACTGCGATGTTTTTTTTTGAACCAAAAGGAAAAAAAAACCCATACTCATGAAAAATGTTTTTGTGGTCACATTTTTCTAGTTGTGTGACCGAGTCTAGACCCCGTCTCTCCTGGGGGGTACGTGGGAGAGCGTGGCTTTCTGGGCCAGCCCCACGGCGAGGACTTGCAGGAAGCGGCCTGCCCTTGGGATTCCAGAACCTTCCAGGAATGGGCCGAAGAAGCCATTCGTGTGCATGGCCTCGTGGAGATGGAGGCCACCTGCCCGTCGGAGCTGAGCGGACGAGGACGAATTTAATCTAAAAGTGAGTTGATTTATAGTAGCATGGGTGGCCCTGTGTTGCCCATGGCCTGCCGTCCCCATCCTGAAAGCCAGAGGCTCGAGTGACCATCAAGACCCCTTGTTGCCTGCGGGGTGTCTCCGAAGTGACGGCGAGCATCCTGGGTGTTCGTGTGTTTATGGAAGATTTTTATGAAGGAATTTCTTCTGCAGCCCATCTTCACAGCGCAGTTTCCGGCCCACAGTTTGACACCTTTCAGCGCGAGGAAGGGAGGCTGGGGTCAGTAGGAAGGTCGTGTGGGCAAATGCGGGCGTCCGCATCCCCCAGTTCTTGCCTGACTCCCAGGGTGGAGCCCCCCGGCTGGGCAGATGGACAATGGCGCCGTGCAAGGTGCCCACCGAGGTCCTGCCCCAGGCCCTATGCTGGGTGTCTTGGGACTGCCCCGTCTATGATGCTGTGCTGTGCCCGTGAACATGTCTGATATTGGATGAATAAACCTGTAATTTATGTATTTATGTTTCTGCAAGATGCTGAGCATACTGCTCAGGTGTTCTTTCCTTGCGGGAAGCAGTCTGATGAATGATCTACCCATTAAAGCGATGGAGCAGAAAAGCCTCGTGTGCTCTGGGGGAGGAGAGAATGCCACGAGGAGAGCGGGTCCTGGAGCCCGGTGGTCTTGCTAGAGGCGGTTGGTGGCGGTGGGAACTTGGGCCTCCGTCCTCCTCATTTGCCTGTTCACTTGTTGCCCAGGTGAGGGCCTGTGCTCACAGGTGCCCAGGTGAGAGCCAGGGCTACAGTGGTACCCAGCCCCACCCACCCTGCCCCAGGATGGCGTCCACACCCAGCTGACAAGGGGCTGTAGCCCAGTGGAGGCTGTGGTCTGTCTCGGGATTCTTTCTGAGCCCATGCGCCTCCGGGCTTCGTTGTGGGTTGGCCCTGTGTTCCCAGCATTTCTGCTCTGCCTGGGGCCCTTCCCACCCCGGAACCCTGGGCTGCACCCAAGTGTGCCCAGAAGTTGGCGTCTGCTCAGGGCTGGCCCTTCTTCACATCTCACACGGGCCCTGTGGACTGTGCGGGGGCCTCATCTGGGCCTCAGGGTAGCATCTGCAAAATGGGAAGTGGGAGCAGAGCTCAGGATGGAGTGAAGATCACGGAATGACTGGTGCAGAGGAGGTGCCAGACCTGGGACCTCGGCTCAGATCTTGGGGTCTCCTGCCTCCTGTGCAGAAGCACGTCCCTGTGGCCCCCAGTGCGTCTTTTGTGTTTCTGGGCCCAACGTTGCAGAGGAGCGAGGCCCTGGGTGGCGGCCCCTCCACTGGGCACGTGCTGGAAACCTGCGGTCACCTGGTCACACCTGTCCGTGCCTCATGCCGGGTGGTCCCGCCAGGAGTCGTGAGGTCTGGGTTCTATATCCAGACCTTGGTGTCCGTGTCGTGAAGTGAGTGGTTCCAGCTGGGAGAGTGGCTGTCCCTGGTGTGGCCGGCCGGGGTCTGTGTGGTTTTGTCCTTTCGCCTGGGCCAGGCTCAGACCAGCTCTGAGAGGTGTCTCTGGGCTCTACTTTCTGGTTGGGCGTGAGAAGCCCCACGTGGACGCAAAGGGCACGTCACAAGTCTGACTCCCATACTCAGCCTTGGTCCCTCAGATGCTTCCAGGGTGGGGACTGAGGGTGTCGCTCCCATTCTAAAGGCAGGGAGCTGTGTCCTTGGCATGCCCTTGACCCTCTTGGAGGGACCCTGAGCAGAGGACGAGGGGACCCAGTTCTCCAGGAAGGGGCCGACCAGGCGTGTCTGGGGTCCTGTCTCGCTGGGCCTCAGTCCTCGCAGAGGTGTGAGCCAGGTGGGAGATGCCCGCAGTGCTGGGGCCGTGGCCAGCCAGCTGGGCTGCCCTGCTTGTATGTCGGGAGGCTGAGCTGGGAGGGGGTCTCTTGTAGCCTGTATAAGCAAGGGATCTGGGTCCACAACACCTGCTGTAGAGCGGGGTCAGAAATGGCCACCGCACGGACCCCAATTGAGAGCGAATTGCTCCAGGTCACAGGAGGAAGGAGCCTCACGTGCTCTCCTGCCCACCCCGTCCCTTGGAGGGGCCCCCGGGTCATGACCTCTGACCTGTCACCACGGCCAATGTCCACTAGACACTTAGTTTGAGCCAGGCTGCACTCAGCGCCGAGTTTTAATTCATTCACTCCCTGTCCTGAGAACACCGTTGGCATCACTGCATCACAGAACTGAGGGATCTGTCCCAATGGGGAGGGGCTGGTCTTCCCAGGCCATCTGACCGATGCCTGAGCTCTCCTCTTGTCTCTGTTGCTCCCCACTGGACGCGGCAGAGACGCCTGGTCCTGGTGACAACGCGGAGGCCACATGCAGCCTCTGGCTGGGTCCGTGGCTTGACCTGTGTGGGTGTTGGAGTTGTTGCCGTGGTTACGCCAGGGTGTTCTTCACATCTCTCGTACAGGTGGGGACTGTACAGGTGGGGACCGAGGCTCCTGTGGTCCATGGCCTCCAAGGCAGCAGCTCATGCTGGAGGTGGGATTTGAGCCCGACCCCTCCCCTTGTGTCCTCTTCCCTCAAGCCACGTCCATGGTCACAGCCCCTCAGGTGCTCACTTCCCGAGAACTTGGGGCTCCGGCAGCAGCTTCCCTGGAAAGGCTGCCGCTGTCACCCCCATCCCGCCCCCAGCTGCACACCAGGTGGTTCTGAAACAGGCCTGTGCCCCGGGACTCTGGGCACCAGGACTGGGCGAGGGTGCGGTATAGCCTCAGTGCTGCCTGCGGAGCCCTCCAGGGAGGGAGGCGACAGGTGATGAAAACACGGAGCAGCTCACGGTCACCGTCGTCCAGTCCCTCCTGCCTGTGGCTGCGCCCCACATCACGGAGGCACAAACCGCGCAGCTGGGATGGGTCTGTGTCGACTGAGCAATGTACTAAAAATTCAGCCAGCCCCCAAGCTGCGAAGGTCCATTTTTGGCAGCAATATAAAGTTTAAATTTTTAGAAGAATGTTTATTTAAATTAACAAGTTGGATGGAACAGGGGTCAGACCATGCCTGGTGGCCGAGCTCTGGCCCACGTGGCTTTCCTGTGATATGGCTGCGTGGTGAGTGAGCGGCAGCCTGACGGGACCCTTGGCCTCAGCTCAGGGTGGTCCCCTTCCCAGACGAGGCAGCTCGGACTCCCTCTGGTTGGCCAGGAGAGCCCACCCGCCCCAGCCGACCACTGAGGGGTTCAGGTGTCTTCGTCCGTGGGCTCGGGTCCCTCGCCCTGTTTCTGTTGTAGGATGGACTTCTACTGGCAGCCCTAGAAGGAAAATGGGGTAGAACAGCTTCCCCCTGGGAAATCAGGGCACCATTCGAAGACAGGGTATGGAGTGGGGTGCTGGGGGTGCCTTAGCCTGGGCTCCCCAATGCGGAGCATGAGAAAGGCTGGCAGGCAGAGGGGAACCCAGGATGAGGTGGTGAAATGGGGAGACCCCATGCCCCACTCCATCTGTGGGACCCCCGAGAGGCCTTGGAAATCTCTCTCAGAACTGTCCCCAGGCGGAAGGGGTCTCGTGTCCGCCCTGGTTGTGCGGGTGTGAATACACGAAGGTCCTGCAGGTCCCTCCTGAGGCATCGGGAAGCTGTCTGGTGGCCCTCGGGGGATGCCTGCCTGGGAACTGTAGGTGGGCTGGGAGGACGCAGTGGGCGCAGAGCTGCCGAGACGGTGGCCAGAGGAACCATGGGTGCAGGGCCATGCCTCCGCAGCTCTGGGATGTGTCCTGTCTCCACATCACTGCTGTCGCCATGGTCATCTGTGCACCCACCTCCGTGCCACTCCAGCCCCTGCCTTTGCCATAAACACAGTGTCATCCTGTCCTTCCCTGCTGCCCACCTCGTGCACCGCTGTAACTCACTGGCTGGGAGAATGAAGTTGGAAACCTGGGACGGGCCTTGGGCCCTGCTTGGCGGGAACGCCCCCCCGCCCCCAGCCTCTCCTCTTGCATCTTCCGCCAGCCTCACGACCCCCAGCGTCGCCAACTCTGTCCGTTCTGTGGGGTGCAAGTCGTAGCTGACTCTCAGGGCCCAGACAGATGGGGCAGCCCAGGTGAAGGAGCCAGCGTTTCTGGGCCTGGGGCTCAATGAGCAGGCATGTCCCATGCGGCCCATGGCCTGGAAAGCACAGTGAGTGTCCACGCCCACCCGGGCTGGGGAAGGCCATTTATAAAGATGTCTGTCTATGGACCCTTCGAGGCCACTGGCTGGGGGCAGCCGAGGGTGGGGTGTGAGAATGTGGCTCCACTGGGCTCTTCCCTGCCCTGCACCACCTGCAGTGTGACCTTGGGTATCTCACCATATGACCTTGGGTATTTCACCGTGTAACCTTGGGCGACCTTACCGTGTGACCTTGGGTGTTTCATCATATGACCTTGGGTGACCTTGCCATGTGACCTGGGGTCACTTCCTGCTGGCAGAACCCTTTGCTGGACAGCACTGCTGCTCTCTGTGGTACGTAAGGGTCTTGGCCCAGAGCAGACCCTCGGAAGGATTGTGGGGTCTGCCTGCTGAACGCAGTTAGGAGGAGCAGGGAGGAGCTGCTGCTCAGACAAGGGGGGGCGTGAGCTGTGGGCTGAAGCTGGACCCTGGGACTGTCTGACTAAAACCCACTGTCTGCCCACGCGAGCGGCTTCCCTGACCGGGAGGGCGGAGTGTGCTGTCTTGCTCTCATCCGTCTTCATCCCCGTGCCGCGTAGCCTTCACGGCAGAGTAGAGCCGTGCAGACGCAGATGAAGGGGTGGGCCTGGTGGCCTCCAGAGTGAGGGCCTGGACGCTTCTCTCCCGGACCCTCCCCGCAGGGCTGAGCTCCCCTCGGGATGTCTGGGCTCACCTTGCCCTGTTCTTGCCTCCTTTAGCTGAGAGTATCTCCCAGGTCCCTGTCTGTCTCCTCACAATCCAGGGACACTTGGGGGCAGGGCTGGGGTCTGAGTCTTTTCTGGGTTCTTGAGCCCCTGGGCCCCCTGGGGTCCTCAATCTCAGGTCATTGTGGCTGCGCCAAGGGAGAAGCCCCCGGATTCACCCCTGGGGTAGAGGCGAGGACCTGGCCTGGCCTCTGAGGTGGTGGCCGTGTGCAGGAGCTGGCTTGTCACCCCCATGCTGGAATCCACCCCACGCCCTGCAGGCCCTGGGACACAAAGCATGGGGTTTCTGCAGAATACAACGGAGACTGTTTCCAGCCAGGCCCTCGAGCTGCCAAAAAATGTGGAACATTCACTGTCTGGCCCCAGCCTGCCCATCCGTGGGCAGCGTTCCACGCACCAGACACCCGTCCCTGCAGTGCCCGTGGCTCGAGGCCCCTGCCTGGTGCACGGGGGTGGGGGGTGAAGCACCCCTAACCCCTTCTGGCTCCTGGGCTGGATCCGGCGGCCCTGTGGCCCCTGCTGGCACCTGGCTCTGCACCGCCATCCACGTTGGGGCCCCACCAGGCGTTGCACCGCCCAGAAGGCCCTTCGTGTTTCTGGTGTGCAGGACAGACAGACAGAAACACTTCTCTCCCCTCGGGGGACCCATTGTAGGCTCTGGGCTTGGGCGGGGAAGCTGCCAACAGACAGAACAGTGAGGGCTACAGCCCTCCCCAAGGGGGCTCGGCCCCAGCCCTCGGCCACGGAGCACAGTCCCTGAGGCCCTGTCCCTGTTTCCTGGGGGACTCTGGGCCCTCCTGTCATCCTGACCCTTGGGAGACAAGGAAGCAGAGCACACACACCCGGGCTGGGCTGGCCTTGGGCAGGACCCCAAGCCCTTGCCTGGCGGGTCAGCCTTGCGCTCGTCACCACTTCTAGGCTCTGGGCTGGCCGTGCCCTTGGCAGAGTGTTGGGCCCGTGGGAGGGCCTGGCAGGGAGGCCGCACTAGGTCCCTCATTCTGGCTCTTTCTGCTGCACCCCCGAGATGCATTGCTGATCCCTTGGGCTGCGTGTGGGCCCAGTGGGCAACACCCTGTGGCAGCTCAGGGGTGTGTGTGCCGTGGGACAAGGGGCACCTTCTCTGGGTACCGTGGGGTGTGGGCTGGCTGGGGCAGGCGCTGGGGACCCTGGCCTTTCTAGCTGATTCCAGGTCCTTCCCAGTCCCTGCTTAGCCCCTCAGGCCCCCGGGGAGATGGGTAGCATCCCTGCCACAGCCGCGGCGCCACCTGCCTGCCTGCAGTGTCCCGAGGTCTCCTCATCCCCAGGGAGAGGATCCAGGCCCTTGCCCACAGCTGCGCTTCTGGAGAGAAAGAGGCCACTGAGACTTGCCAGGACCTGTGCTCCCGAGAGGCGGCTGCCACCTGGAACGGGAGGTTCTGCACTTTGTCAGACAGAGTCACAGAGCAGAATACTGCAGGCACCCATGAACTCAGCCTGACACCAGGGCCATGTTCTGTCCTCTGCTGGCCCAGGGCCCCCAGCCCTGTCCCCCCACACAGCCTGGCCGTGCCAGCTCCACTGTACCCTCCCTGGAACCGGGATCCGGGTCATCCACCCAGACTTCCTCCAGAGCCCGCAGACGGAAGACCCAAACCCCACATTCCAGACAGCAGGAGGGCTGCGGGGCTGTGGCTGTGCCTGCTGGGTCTCTAGAAGTTCATTCATTCATTCCTTCATTCATTCTTGTCTCTGAGACAGCACAGCAAGGTGGCTCCTGAGGCAGCTGGTATCAGAGCGGGAGGGCCTCTCCCTCTCTGGGCCTCGGTTTCCTCATCACGAGGTAACTGAGCTGCTGGCTTAGACCACAGTAGACCAAGGTTGCCCCAGGTTTTGTGCACACGATGATTTTAGGTGGTGCAGAGATGAAGATTTAGGATATGTTTTCTTCTAAGAGTTTTGTAGTCTTAGCTCATAGTTAGGTCTTTCATCCATTTTGAGTTTATTTTTGTATATGGAGTGAGGTAGGGGTCGACTGTCATTCTTTTCCATGTGGATGTCCAGTTGTCCCTTTGTTGAAAGACTATGTTTCTCCTATTGAATGGTCTTGACACCCTTGTTGAAATGAGTTGACCGTAGACGTGAGGGTTTATTTCTGAACCCTCAATTCCATTCCATTGTTCTGTCTGTCCTGTGTGGGCACCTCATGTCTTCATCACTGTAGTTTGCAGTGAGTTTGAAATCAGGAGCTGTGAGTCTTCTAACTCTGTTCTTCTTTGTCAACATGGTTTTGGCTATTTTGGGTCTGTGGTCTCTCCATTTGAATTTTAGGATCCATTTGTCATTTTCTGCATAAAAGGCAGCTGGGATTTTGATGGGAATTGTGTTGAATCTGTAGATCAGTTTGGGGGGGTTGCCACCTTAATACTGTGTCTTCCAATTCGTGAACACAGGATATCTTTCCGTGTATTTAAGGTCTTTGGTTTCTTTCAATGATTTTTTTGTAATTTTTAACGTACGAGGCTTACAATGCTTTTGTTAAATTTAGTCCTAAGTAGTTTGCTGTTTTTGACGCTATTGTAAAAGGAATTGTTTTCTTAATTTAACTTTTGGATTGTTCATTTCTAGTGCATATTGATCAATATACAATTGGTTTTATGCATTGATCTTGTATCCCACAACCTTGTTGGCATATTTATTAGCTCGGATGTTTGTGCATTTGGATACCTTAGGATTTTCTACATACAAGGTCAAGTCATCTTCAAATAGGAGGTATTTACTTTTTCCTTCTCAATCTGAAGGAGTTTTATTTCTGTTTCTTGTTAAATCGCCCTGGCTAGAACCTCCAGCTCAATGCTGAGTACAAGTGGGGAGAGCACACATTGTTGTTTTGCTCCTGATCCTGTGGGGGAGAATTTTACGTCTTTCACCATTAAATACGGTGCTGGCTGTCAGTTATAAGTTGATGCCCTTAATCAGGGTGCCAAAGTCTGTCTGTCTCTAGTTTGTTGAGTGTTTTTTTTTTTTATCATGAAATGGTGTTGGATTTTTGCCACATCCCTTTTCTGTGATTGAGATGATCATATGGGTTTTTCTTTATTCTATTAAATGTTGATTGATTTTTGTATGTTGAGCCAACCTTGCATTCCGGGGATAAATTCCACCTGGTCATGGGGTATAATCATTATTTTTATGTGTTTCTGGATTTGGTTTGCTAATATTTTGTTGAAGATTTTTACATCTGTACATGAAGGATAGTGGTCTGTGGTTTTCTTTTCTTGTGATGTCTTTGATTTTGGTATCAACACATAAAAATAACAGTTCTATGAGAATGAATTCCTTCCTCTTCTATTTTTTCGAAGAGTTTGTGAAGCATCGGTGTTAAGCCTTTTTTTAAATGTTTGGTAGAATTCACCAGTGAAGCCATCTGGTCCTGGCCTCTTCTTTGTAGGAAGTTTTTTGATTATGAATTCAATCTTTTCCCTTGTTATAGATCTTAATTTTTCTTGGAATTATTTCTTTTTTGAGTCAGTTTCAGCAGTTGGTGCATTTCTAGGCCTTTTTCCGTTTCATTGAGGTTATCTAATTTCTTGGCATATAGTTGTTGAGAGTAATTCCTTATAATCCTTTTTATTTCTGTAAGATTAATAGTAACCTTAGTAATTACCTTAGAAAAGTCTTAGCAATTAAAGATTGAATTTTTTCTCTTTTATCTCAGTCAGTGTAGCTAAAGGTTCATCAATTTTGTTGATCTTTTCAAAGAAGCAACTTTTGGCTTTGTTAATACTTTCTATCATTTTCTAGTCACTGTTTCATTTATTCCCCTCTAATCTTTATTATTTCTTTGCTCTGCTTATTTTGGGTTGAGTTTGCTCTTCTTGTTCTAGCTTCTTAAGATGCAAGTCCAAGTTATTGATTTGAGATCTTTCCTTTTTTATGATATAGGAATTTGCAGCTATGAGTTTCCCTCTGAGGACTGCTTTGGCTGCACCCCATTAGTTTGGGTGTGTTTTCATTTTCATTCAGCTCAATGTGTTTTCTAGTTTCTCATTGTTTGTACTTCTAGCTGTGTTTTTTTCTCACTCATGAGAAGAGCACCTTCCCAAGTTATTAAATATTCTTCAAATCCATGATTTCTGCTGGCTTCCAGGAGTCCACGTGGCTGACTATCTGATGGCTGAGTACTCAGCATTGATGACCATGTCGTCCCCTGCTCCCTGCAGGGTCTGGCCAAGTTCCTGGGCACACAGTCTTTCTAAAAGTGGAAGCACACATTTAAAGTCCCTTGTCACATTGTGCCCCCCCCCCCGCAGTGCTGCCCTGTCCTGGCAGTTCTTGAAGTGGCCGTGTGGGCTGCACAGGTGCCTGGAGACAGACCCTCCTGCAGAAGAAGGAAGTGAGGTGCCATGTGAGCATGGCACTGAGGAGTCACTGCCACCTGGATAGCCCCTGCTTGGCATCGGGGGCTGAGGAGCAGCCCAGGCTGACCTCGATGGTGGTGGTGTGAGTCCCAGCAGCTCTGCATGTGGCCTTGTGAGTCACAGTCTGCCTTCTGTGTTGGTTTTGTCCTCATCAAGGGGTCTGGATACATAAAGTATCACAATTCATCAGGAGACAAAGAGCCCCAGTGAAAGCAGGTCTGGGGAGGCTGGATGGGAGCTGGGCACAGGCCTCGCCTCTCTGGGCCTCAGGCCCCGGGTCCTGAGGGGACTGTCCTGGCTATTATCAGGGGCTGTGTTTTGCAGAATATTTGCAGGTTAAGGAGGGCTTTCTTCAGGACCTCCCACTGGACATCTTAAGGGCCTCCTTAGCAGGACCCTCCCAGATGGGGAAGTGGGGACAGGGACCACAGCTGAGGGTCCACACTCCTGAGGCATCACCTGCTAGAGCAGGTCCCCCTCCCTGCTTCCTCCTTCCCCCTCTCCTTCTCACTGCCCTCCCCTTTCCCTCCCTCCCTCTTCATTTTTTGGAGCCTGTCAGTACCTGGGGCTGGAGCCCCTTTCCTTGGGATTGGAGCTACGTTGGGAAGACCCCAGGGACCCAGAGCTGCTCCCTCTCAGACGGAGCCTCTGGGGCAGCTCCGGGATTGCGGGGGCCCTGGAGCTGCTCAGGCCTCTGTGCAAAGGATGGCGCTGGGGCCTGCACCAGCAGAGGACTGTTTACCTAACGCCGGTGTGTGTGTGTGTTGTGGGGGGGATTGGCAAACAGCCTTTGGCTGCGGGCCAGCGCTGGCGGCCTGGGTGGCGTCCAGAGGCCCCTCAGCCCTGCATACCTTCCTCCCCGGCTCAGCTCCCGCCTCCCCCACCCCCTTAACCGCTGACCTGCCGTGACCCTGAACACAGGAAATCCCTAAAGCTAACTTCCATGGGGCTAGTGGGAAGTGAGCGTGTGTGTGTGTGTGTGTGTGTGTGTGTGTGTGTGTGTGTGTGTGTGTGTGTGGACCTGGTCGGGGCACCTCGGAAGTCACCCTTTCCCGGCTCCAAGTTCGGCAGGAAACACCTGAGCCAACTCTGGGCCCCTTGGGGGAGGTGTGAGGAATGTGCCAAGCATCCTAGGGTGAGCCGGCTGGAATTTAGGGCCAGAGAGGGAGAGCCACGTGTCTGTGGACACACAGCACTACGATAGGCTCTTCTGTGGCCTGGGGACCCCTGGGAACCAACCCACTTTTGGGGTCTCCCAGACTCACCCGACATCATAACCTGGATTTCAATACCAGGTCGCCCAGGATTCCAGTCTGAGCAGGGGGAGGAGAGGGAGCCTGACGAGGGTACAGCAGAGGGACAGAGACCCACTTTCAGAGGCGGGCTGGGCTTCTGTGCCAAATTCCTAACAGCCTGAAAAACACCCTCCGGAAAAAAGCAGCCCAAATCATCATCTCGCGTGTTTCAAAAATTCTGGCATTTTCCCCTCAAAATCTGTCCTAGTTATGCTTGAGATCTCCTGACCCCAGAATACTTTTATTTATGACAGAAAAATCATCTCCATGGCAACGCCTTAGGAAGCTGCAGCTTCAAGATGATAACTTCCCAAGCAGTGAAGACAATAAATGGATTTTTCACAAAACAGCGAAGAGCGACTCCAGCGTGAAGGGGCTGTGGGCAGTCTGGGGAGGGGTGAGGTGGAAGGGAGAGGAGGCGGACCCCCAAGTCTGGGGGTGAGGGAGGATGCCTTGCCTTGATCTCTGTGCTGGCTTTTAAAGAGCAGCCAGCACCTGCCCCTCCATCCTAGGCAAACATGACCCAAGGTGGCACCAGCAGCCCTGAGCAGTGGTCCATCCGTATCAGTCCATCTGTATCTGTCCATCCGTATCAGGCTCAGCAGGGCCTCTCCCCACCCTGGGCATCTGCCTCTCCCAGCTGCCTGCCGAAGTAACGTCTGTGCCTCATCTTCCTCGCCTGAGAAATGGGCATGGGCAGTGGAAGAGCTCCTCTGGTGGTCCCAGGGACACAGGACGCTCTCTGGCCCTCAGGAATCCAAGGCTGGAAACCCTGCTCCATAGCTATGCACCCAGGCTAGCCCGAATTCCACAGTGAGGGGCAACTATGGTCAGTTCCAGTGGGGAGAGAGTTTCTCTCATCAGGCAGGGGCTGGGTGCCCCTTTCAGGAAACTCAGTTGGACATCAGCGTGGGGCTGCCCCTCGAGTCCCGTGAGTCTCTCTTCTATTGATTCATCCATCCACCCATGCATCCACCCATCCATCCATCCACCATCCACCATCCACCCATCCATCCACCTATCCACCCATTCATTCATCCATCCACCCATCCATCCATCGACCCATCCATCCATTCAACAAACATTTTTGAGCACCTAGCAGGACCCTGTCACTGTGCTAGGTACCACTGAATCTTTACCTTCATGGAGTGAACCATTAAGGGGAAAAGTCAGGCATTAACCACGTACATGAAGCATAATTGTAGACTGAAGTGAGGCTTGAAGGAAAATGGCAGCAATGACTATGCAGCTTGGATCCTGACTCTGTTAGATGCCTTATGTTTTAATTCTCACCACCAACCTGTGGGACGAACAACCTGTTTTACAGGAGGGGAAAGTGAGGTGCGGATTCAGTGAGGAACTTACCCCAGATCTTGTAAGTGGAGGAGTCAGAATTCGAACTCGGGCCAGACTGGGTTTTAACTGCTGGGGTCTTCTGCCTCTCTGAGGCTTGGGAGGGCCTTCTGAGTGTACCTGACCTGGTCTGGTGGGATCAGGGAAGACCCTCACTGTGAACGGAGATCCCAGGACAAGCAGGGAGCTGTGGGAGAAGCAGGGGGAAGGATATCTGGGCAGAAGGATGAGCTGTGGGTGGCACTCTTTCAGCTGAGGGAAGCCTCTGCCGCTAACAGAAGCAGGACTGACCCGCAGTGGGAGGTGGGGAGAGGGGAGGGCTGCCCACCTCCCTCTGCCCCCTACCCCCAACCCTAGACCACCTGTTATCAAGCTCTGCTAATGAGCTGCCTGTGAGGAGGGGAGATCGAGAGATTAGGCAAGGTTAGCCTTCGGTTTCCAAACATTGAAAAAAACTTAGACAAAGCCGTTCTTCAGAGGAGACGCCACTGTCTGGAGGCCAGACGCTCCCAGGCCTAGGCTGCTCCTCGAAGCCGTTTCAAGCAATTAATTAGTGGGATCAGGTGCTGGCTTCCTGCCTGTGCTGCCAGCCCCGCCTCGGCCTTCCTGCTTCCACTGGAGGCTGGGCCTCCGTCATGTGCTGCCTCCTGGTCCAGGGTGTGAGGCATGGCTGGGACACAGCCCAGCCTCTGCAGCTCACAGGGACCTGCCACCAGCTGGCTTTGGTGGCCTGGCCCATTCCACCAGACTTCATGGGAAACTGGGGTTGATTTCTGTGGGAAGCCACGGCTGTCTCCCATGGCCTGAGGACAGAAGGAAGAGGGGCTGCGGAGAGGGGCTGTTTTCTTCTCAGGATCCTCAGAACCTCAGCTAGCTTGCCCCTCCCCTCCCATGGTCCTGTCCTGGGCTCGCTCCTTGTCTTCAGCTGGGCCTGCTCAGCCTCTTTCCAACTGAAGACAGTGACCCTGGTGTGGGGACTGGCGCCCAGCATGTCCTCTGTCCTCCAGCCCTTGCTCAGCATGGCTGGGATTGCCCGGGGGTCTGGGCAGATGGTGGCTTGGTCTGGGCGAGGAGAGACGGCCCAGGGCTTTGGGGGGGACCACATGGGCCAGGCCACTCATAGTCTGGGGCTTCTCTGGGAGGCTCAGGAGCTGTGTCACCATGGACAGATGCGTGAGGAAGGGACAGCCTGGGGGGTCAGGAGCCCTGCAGGCCCCAATTCTGAGGTCAGCTCTCACCAGGGCCACAAGGCGGGCCCTTGGCCTCCCCCGTGCCCCAGTGCTGCCCACCCCACTCCTGGGGCCTGCGTTCCTGGTGGTCCCAGCTCCCAGCGTTCCAGGCCTGTCCTGACACTGCCCTGGAAGCCTTCCTTTTGGAAAAGCTCCTCAGTCAGCCCTCCGAGCAGCCTGGTGCCTCCCCCGGGCTCTTCTTTCTGATCATCTGGTCGACGGCGCTAGGTCTAGAGAGAGGGGGTTCTTTCTCCCCGTCTGGCACCCTGACTGCATTATCTGCCCAGCTCGCCCACCCACGTCCAGGACTGGGGTGTGTTGGACGCACAGAGACCCACATCCCTGCGGTCTCCCCGCTTGCTCCTCGGGGTCTGGGACCCCAGCCCCACTGTGCACCTGACCAGGAGCTGTGAGCAGGCCTCCCCACTGTCCCCTGACCCTCGGCAGCCCTGTCACCCGAGCATCTGAAAGTGCTCCTCTTAGAGCCACAGCTCAAGGCCCCAGGAGAGAGGCGGCAGAGGCCAGGGGACTCTCCCCAGCGAGGCTGATACTGCATCCCTGGGCTGGGCCCCAGACTCAGCTCTCAGCTCATCCATGTCAAGGCCACGCTGAGACGGCCGAGGCAGGGGGAGGGCAGTGAGAGGCTCGCCATGTCACACACCCCAGCACTCGTCTTGGCCCCAAACAACCTGCCCTTCCTGCTGGAGGCTGACTGGCCCCTGAGCTGGCTTCCTGGAAGGCAAAGCTGACTTGACATCCTTGGAAATGGTGCCTGGTGTTGACTCTCTGTGCCGGCTGCTCAGGCTGGGCATCCTCTCTGGGCCCCAGCCCCGGGGCTGTACTGTCCACTCATCATCCTCCAGCTCTGGCCACGTCCCCGGTACTGTGACCTAAGCGATGCCATTATTATCCCCAGTAACAAACGAGGATTCAGGGCATGGAGAACCCCTGGAACTTCACACTGTCTTGGCAGCGGGGCGGAAGCCCAGGACAGAACCGATCATGGATAAGAAAGAGGCCATCCACCCAGCCCTTGTCCAAAGCTGTTGCTCAGTCTACCAGAGAGCATCACATTCGCGTGCGTGGGCCTCGCCCACCAAACAGTAACTCCTTCAGGAGAGGCGGGCGTCTCACTCGTCTGTGTGGTAGGTTTTCGGAGCCGGTGCGGACACATGGAGCTGTCTGCACACCATTTCACGCCTCACAGAGAAGATAGATGGATGCAAATAAGCACAAAGATGTTCACACCATTAGCCACAGGGAAACGCAAACTAAAATCACAACGAGAGGCCCTCGCAGCTTCAGGACCAAATTCCCTACCTCCATCCATAGAAGCTCTTGGATGACCCTGGTTCTGGTGATGTCCGGCTGGGACGGCCCATGTGACTCCGCAGCCCGGCCTTAGGAGAGAGATCCAGACCTTGATCCCAGATGAATTTAAGGAAAACCACCGGAACGTTCTGGTTTAGAGTCACAGAATGTTGTTGAGCCCCTGGGAGCCTGTCGTCTGGCTCAGCACACTCATTTTACAGCCAAGAAAGTGGGGCGTGGGGGGTGATGAGGCCACCGAGCAGGTGGACAGCGGGGTCCTGGTCCCCAGTCCTCCTCCCGGACTGTGTCCACGGCCCCGCCTCTCTGCCCAGGTAGACACCCAGGGGCATAATTTCCTGTGGTCTTCTGCACCAACAACAAGCTGTCCACATAGCCTGCGGGGGAATCTGTGGAATCTGCTGGTAACATCTCATTTCTCAAATTCACAGTTGCTCAGGTGGAACAGCCCCATTTTAGGAGGAAAACCCAATTTATTTTTGCACATATTTGGGAGAACAGATTCCAAAGATATGAATAATTCATCTCTGCACTTGCTTTGCTTCGAGGTCGGGAGAAACGGCTGAATTAATTTTGCGATTTAATGTGATAAAAACAATCACAACGATGCCTTAGTCTTCCCCCTAATCCTGCAAAGCACTCGACCATAGAGGAGGGTTTGTTCCGCATCCGCAGAGGGTCAGCGCTCAGGCCGCAGGGGAGGGTCACGCCCTCACGGAGACTGGCTCCTGGAGAGGAAGCAGCAGGTTCCACGGACACACCTCTGCAACCTCCTTCTTGCAAACCCACAGCAGTGTTGGTGCTGCTCTCCTAAGAGGACCACGGATGCTTCTCCTGCCTTCCGAGGCCTCGGGACCCAAGCTCTGAAAACTCTCGCTTCCTGTCATCAGGGTCTGTTGGGACACAGAACCCCTCTGTGCGGTGGTTTGTCACGGGGTGGAGGGGAGTCACGGGGGTGTCACGAGGACCCGAGCTCCTGAGAGTGGACGCCGGGCCTCTGCACCAGGCAGCGGGGAAGGGAGATGGATGTGGTCCCTGAAGCTGTCACCCACCATCCTGATCCTCCATCTCCCTTCCCCATCTGCCAGCTGAATGGAGAGTTCTGAGGGATCCGAGGAGGGCAGAGCCGTGGTCACTCAGAGCCGGGTCCCTGAATGACCACGTGGCTGCTCTCACCCTCCAGGAACGTCCCGTCGGGCTTCATGTGAGCCAGAAGTCAACTCTTCTATGTCAAGCTGCTGAGGAATTGGGGTCTGTCAGAGCAGCTGACCCCGTAACAGTCACCCTAACAGAGGAAACCATGAGCTGGCCGAGGGCAGGACGCGTCACCAAGGGAAAGTCTGACCAGATGAGTCTTGTTTTTTAAAAAGATCACACAGCTAATTAGTGGAAAAGACCTTACCTGACCCCAACCCTCAGGTGCTGGCATGCCGGCGGTGGGGGACACATGGAGGACCCTAACGCTGCCGTCGTGTGAGCACAGCCCTGGGTCCCCAGAACCTACCTTGTCCTAGGTTTTCCCAGCAAACCCTGGGATTGCCCTGGAAGGACAAAGCCCATGGTTTTGGAGTCTAGACCCTGTGCTCTATGGACAAGAGGGTTTCTTTAGAAAAACTAATTAAATTTTTTTCTTTTAAAAGGACTACATGTTCACTTTAGCATAAAGACGAATAGACAAACTTCTGGCAATGGATCTTTAAGAGTAGACAGCTGAGGGTTCTTGACAACATCTTCCTGGCTCTTAAAAAGACGCACAAGGCAAAGGTGCCTTTAGAAGTTGACAGATAAGGATGTGATGTCTGGAGCTGTGGCAGTTATCTTGCAACCACAAGGGCCAATTCTGAGGACTGAGGCCAAGTGTGGATGGTAGGGCAGAGAGGAGGAGAGATTTCAAGTCCTGTGATGTCACATAATCACTGAGTGTCCTGTCACATAACATAATACATTTTAAAGCCATTTCAAGTTAGTTTTTCCATACTTGCAGCCAAAAGCATCCTGCCTGGTTTATATCTTTGTGTACGTGAATGCATGTACCCGTGTATTAAAGTTTCCCTTTTTAACATTAAAATAGGGCCAGAGAATTGCCTCTTGTGCAGAGATGAGGCTGGGAAAAGGCAGTTTCAGGAGAGGAGGTGACAGAATGAGGGGCCAGAGAAGCTGTGACCGGTTCCCAACCCCCAGGCCTGCCTGGCTCCGTGGGGCAGAAGCCACGGCAGGGTGCCCTTTGAGTGGTCCCCTCCTTGTCACTGAGGGATGGTGCAGGGTGGCTTGGTGGCCACTCACTAGCTGTAGGATGCCCACTGCCTGGAATTCCTCTCACGCTTCCTCCATGAGCTGTGCGAGCCCCGAGTTAGCGTGAGGCCCGTGGGGTCAGCCCTCTGGTCGATGGCCTCTTTCCCACAGAACTCTGAGGAGGGACTGAGTAAGCAGAGCTATTTTTAATGTTTTCAGTCATCGGAGTTGCTATCTTAATTTGTAAGACATCTTTTACGCTCCTCAGAAACCCGAGCCTGGGAGCTCCTGGGGAGCTGCCAGGACGGGGCTTGGCACCAGTCCTCTGGCCCTCTGGCCCTTCTTCTCTAGAGAGGAACACAGCCTTGGCCTGGGCCAGCCATGTGAGGAAGCCCAGCACCCACTCCAGTGTGGCACCTTCCGGAAGCTTCCTGAGCAGCCAGCTGCCTCCTCCATTGCCCCCTCCCATCCCAGCCCCCACTGACTCCAGCGGGCCAGCAGGAGCCACGAGGTCCCCAGACTTAAGCACTGCACTGGGCGTATCAGACAAATGGCTCCATGGAACGGGCTCCCCAGGACTGTCGACATGGTGGCCCCACAGGATGCTGGGTGGAGACAGGGCCCAGAGACTCTGCCCCTGTTCTTTGAGACCCATCCTGTCCATGACCATCTTGGAGCCTGAGGGCTCCCTCATTAGGCCCTGGCCATCAACTTACCTGGCCCCCCAGGTCACCCTGCAGAGGTGAGCCCCCTGTCGCCTGGTACAGGTGAGAAGACAGGGCTCAGGTTGGAGACGGCCAAGGCACCCAGCAGAGCCAGACCGTGGACCCAGGCTGATCCTCTCCCACATCATCTCCCTGGATCTGGAACTTTCCTGCCTGGGGTGGACAACAGGACCTGGGCCCTCTAGAGATCTGGAATCGGACCCACTGTGGTCCCTGTGTTATTCATTCATTCATTCATTCATTCATTCAGCAAGCGTGTGTTGAGCACGATTACGGGCCAGGCTCAGGCCGGGCAGTGGGGACAAGGCCAGGAGTCCACCCAGGGGTTATGATCTGGAGGTGGAGACAGACAGTCAACACTGACCGCTCCACAGAGCAGCACAGATGGTGATAAAGGGCGTGAGGGAGCTGCAGGGCAGGGGTGGGGGGCATGCTGGGTTGAGTAGTGTCCCCCAAAAATTCCCCACCCAGGACCTGTGAATGTGGCCTTATTTGGAAATAGGGACTTTGCAGATGTAATTAGTTAAGGCGAGGTCACACTGGATGAGAGTGGGCCTGAAGCCAATGGCTGGTGTCCTTCTAAGAAGGGACTGTGGACAGACATGCAGGGAGAGCCATGTGGAGACAGAGGTGGAGATCTGGCTGTGTGTCTACAAGCCAAGGAACGCCGCAGCCACCAGGAGCTGAGGAGAAGCCTGGAAGAGACTCTGCCCTGGAGCCCCCAGAGGGGACCATCCTGCCCACACCCGACCCCGGACTTCCGGCCTCAGAGCTGGGAGAGTAGATATGTGCTGTTGTAAGCTGCCTGGCTGGTGGGACGTTACTCTGGCAGCCGCAGGAAACCGATGCGGCTTCCGGACCCTCAGCTCTAGACCCTACTGCAGCCCCGATGGAGCTTCTCACCTCTAGACGAGCACTGTCCAGTAGAACTTTCTCCGATGATGGACGTGTTCAATCACGTGGACAGAGCTGCTTCCAATATGGCAGCCACTGGCCACGTGTGTCTACTTGGGCACTTGAAATGTGGCCTGTGCGACTGAGGGACTGAATGTCTAAAATTTCACTTACTTTTAATTCGCTGAAGTGGAAGTAGCCACATGTGACCAGTGTTCCCATACTGGACAGCAGCTTTGCGTGGCGGCCGAGGCCCAGGGGAGTCCAGCTCTGTGGGACCCGCCTGTGAGGGCAAGCACGCCTGTGCGCAGAGTCCGCTTGTGGAGCACGGGGTGCAGGTGTGGGGTTGGCCCGTGTTCTGTGGTACTTGTACCTGGTATGGGGACTATTCTCCCATCTCCTCTCCCCCAGACGGGAGCTCCCCGCCAGCCAGCCCTTCTGACCACGTCTGTCTTTTGGGTCAGGCGGCGTCTAGAATGGAGGAAGTCCTCGGGGGGCTTTGCCGAAGTGCTTTGGCATTCTTGACATCCACTTTTTCTTTCTTCAGTTTACAACCCCCCAGGGCCCTGCTGAAACCTCTGTCTTTACTTTGCGAGCTGCCCTAGATCCGACTGAGCCTTCACTTCCCAGGGATTAACAGAATTGTTTTAAATATAGACTCTACAACACGACTGATGGGGCAATAAAAGTTTTATTGGTGGTAGTCATTCTTCGGCAGGGCAGTCATCGTGTTAGACTTCCAGTGAGGGTTACGTAAGTGTGAGTTCGGAGTTCTGGGAGTGGGGATGCCGCGTGCTGGCTCTGAGGGGAGCCAGGGCGCTTTGCACGAGTCACGTAATTACCGTAAAGTTAACACCTGTGGGTTCATTAGGGAAAGTGAGGAGCATCCAGATGCATGTGGATTACACAGAGCTTTGAAAACAGGGTCTCAGAAGGATTTTTAGCTGGGCCTTCAGTGGGCACATCTCAGCATCTGGGGATGGGGTCTTGGCTGGGGCCTGGCGGGGCTGTGGGGCCGATAGCAGAAGGGCAAGGGCTCCACAGTCAGAGTCTGAAGACCCATGCTGGAGTTGTGGTCTGCCACTTGCCTGGGGACCACAGATACTAGAACACTCACCCACATCTTAGTAATAAGGGAAATAGGCTCAGAGGGAGTGATAATGGTGATGATGGTGTGGCAGTGGTGGTATGACAGTTACAAGGATGACAGAGATAATGGCGGTGATGATTGTGGTGCTGGTGATGGTGGAGGTGATGAGGGAGGTGATGGTAGTGATGATAATGGAGGTGGTGATGGAGATGGTGATGGAAGTGATGGTGGTGGAGGTGGTGATAGTGGTGGTAGAGGTGGTGATGGAGGTGATGTTGGTGGAGGTGGTGGAGATTTTGTTGGCAGCAGTGGTTGTGGTACTAGCAGAAGTGCAGTGGTGATGGTAATGAGGAGGTACTGGTCATGAGGAGATAAGATAAGGTCTCCGGTGATGCTCCAGACTTTCTTTTTCTTTTTTTTCAGTGTCAGCGAGATCCTGGGGGAACCTGCCTAGCTGGTGGACCTAATATGTTTTTTCTCTAAGATCACAAGGCTGAAAAGATCTGGGGTCAGAGCTTGGTGTGTCTCCATCTTTAAGACCCACCACAGCACACTAATGCTGGGGCCCACAGTGGGCAGCCGTTTTCCCTTGTTCCGGAAAGACAGCTGCTATCTAGGCTGCCATAAGCAGGAGAGACAATTCATTCTCTCCAAGACCTTCCTCTGCCTCCTGCTTTGAGACTTAAAGCTCACCTGCAGGAGGGGTCGGGGGTGGGAGGATGCTGACGTTCCTCAGGCATTTGCCTGTCTTTTCACAGTGCTTTACTGAGGTCCAGTTCACACATGGTGAGATCCATAACTCTATGTGTGTAGCTCCGTGACTTCTTACACACATGACCACCTGTGTAACCACCTCCCAGATCAAAGTTCAGAATACCCAGGAGGTTTCCCCTTCCCCCTGTAGCCAACCCCCAGCCCGAGGAACCACGATTCTGGCTCTATCACACAGATCAGCATTACCTGTTGTGGAAACTCAGAAATCTGGATGTCTCCTCCTTGGGGTCGACGTCTTCACTCACCACGATGCTTCTGAGATGCCCCCCTGTTGCTGCACTTTCAACAGCTCAGTCTTTTCCCTGTCGTTGGAGTTCTGTTGCGTGGCCCAGCTTGTTCATCTGTTCCCCTCTTGACGGACAGTTGGGTTTCTCCCAGTTTTGGACCATTACAAACAGAGCCAATACGAGTATCCTTGGACACGTCTTTGTGGGCATGTGCATGTTGCCTTTGGGTGTGAGGGCCTTTGTGGGGTTACAACGTGCGAGGATCTGTGACTTGTTTTTGTGCATCCGTCACGTCTCCGGTGCACAGTAGGCACTCGGCAGGGGTCTGCCGATCTGACTTTGTGTGTGGGTGACCACGTGCATGTGTAGTCCCAAGGCCTCCATGACTCTCCTCTTGATAGCCCAGAGCATTCTGCTGTCACAAAATGGCCCATAATCCAGAATTCTGCAGGAGCGGAGCAGACGAGCTGAGAGACGGGCGTAGAAACACATGTTTGCAGCCAGCAGCGCACAGCTGTTTCCTCTGTGGCTTCCCGGCCTCGGATGACTTGTCTAACTAGAGGCGAGTGTGTTTGCTACTGACCAACAGCCCTGGCTGCCCTGGGGAGGCAGACGCCCGAAGACCGTCTGCGGCCTCGGCCTGCTTATCCTACTGTGCCTGTGATGCTGGGGACACTGTGTCCGTGGGATGACCTGGCTGGTAAGTGGGCTCAGGGGTCCAGATAGAGCTGGCTCTTGGGGCCTTGCCTCCTGGAGCCACGCGTGCGGGCAGTGCCCTGGTTGGTCACTGGCAGAGCCCATGTCAGCCTGTCCCCTCTGTGTAGCTGGGCCATAGGATGGATTTGCCAACACCTCCCCGCTCCCTGGCCTGGGGCCAATGACCTGCACCAGCTCTGCAGGAGCCATGCAGAGCAGGCAGGGCCCAGGGGGTCCCTGGGGGAGTGTGGGCTATGGGTGGCTTGGTTCTGAGCCTTCCTGGCTGGGGGGCCTTGGCAAATCCCTTGACTGCCCCAGGCTCCCGTGCCTTCCTCTGTCATAGGGCATAGTCCCTCCTGCTCTTGTGGGGTGTGAGGGCTGGAGGAGCGTGTGTGACCACCCGCCACCTCGTATGAATTCCACACACGTCTGTGTCCTTTCCTACCTCGAGTTAGACCAACTGCAGGTCACAGAAAGTGGAGGGGAGCAGGCCTGTCCCCACCTGCTAGGGTCTGGGCAGTCGCTGGGGACAAGACCCCTCCCGGAGGCCCCGCACCTGGGAACAGGCCGGCAGCCCTGGCCCCAGTGCTCGGCTCTGCCGTGGGGCTAGAGTTTTGTTTTGGCTCGAGTCGTCCTGCTTGTTTCTGAAGAGGATGCTTCCTCATGCCCCCACCCCCAGCCCAAGTACTATGAGGCCCCTGGTTCATTTCCCAGGGCAGGTGGGGGTGATGGTGGGCTGTTTGGGCCCAGAGGGGGTCCATCTTATTAGCGTGGTTTGCTCTGACATTGGGGTCGACATTCGGTCCGAGAACCTTATTAGAATATTTAGCTCAGAAGCGGGGTTTTCAAGTCTGCTTGAGGCAGCTGCCTTCATGTCCACATTTCTTTGCCTGTGTGGTCACTGCTCAGCAAGCAGGACTCCGACGTTCTCTGGTTCGGGTTTGGCCTCTGCCCTGGGAGGCCGATGTCCTCCTCCAGAGCTGGAGTCCAGGCCTCGGGGAGGCCACGGAGCTGGCTTGAGAGCCACCTGCCTGTCTGACGGCGCCGCGCCTCCGAGAGCCCCCTCTACGCTCCCTCTTGGCTGCGGCCGGCACATGCTCCCCGGGAATGGCTCTCTGCTCGCTGCCCTGGCTGCTCTGCACCTGGCTCGATGGGAAACTGTGAAAGCAGATTTTCTCAGGATTCTGTTTTGGGGGGTGGGGTGGGCGTGGGGAGGAGCCTCCGACGACATATGAAAACCCCCAAATGGACAGATTTATTGCATAAATATCGCATGAAGGCCCCGCTGTCAAATCCCTGAGCTCCAATGCAGTGGAGGGCTGTCCGGGCCCCCGATAGGCCCTGACTGGGCCTCATGGGGTTTACAAATGGCAGGCTGGCTGGGACCCGGGGCCCTAGTGTGGAAAATCTGCTTGTCTGGGCTCACAGCTGGTGCTGGAGGGCGCCCAGCCCCGCGGCCCAATGAATACGTCCTTCGTGTGGGCTCAACCCCACATTGTACCCTGTTCTCCTGGCTCCCCGCAGCAGGGCCGGCCCGGGCCGGGTCATCAGGGCTCTGCCCTTCCTGAGGCCCCCATGCTGCACAGATCACAGGTCACTGGTGTGGCTGGAAAAGCAGCGCGCTGGGCGGTCGTGGGCCCTCCCTGCCCTCTCTGGGCGTTGTCCCAGCGAATCTCCCTCACGCTGTTGGGACGACGCTCCGTTGGGGCGAGGTCAGACTGCTGGACCAGGTCACTGGTTGGTACTATGTGAGTTCAGATCCCACAGACGCCCGTGAAGGGCCATGGCATCCCCCTTTTAGAGACGTGGCTGTGCCTCTTCTGGGCTCGTCACACGAACTCCAGTGTGAGGCTGACCCCAGGACACGCTGGGGGCCCTGATACCCCGGCCCAGACCGGTGGTGTCCCCGGATGGGGGACATTTGCTGACAGCTCAGGTTTCTGGGGGAGCTCACTTTGGAATCTGCAACTGAGAGTGGAGTTTGGGCCCAGGTCTGGGGTCTGCATCGGGGAAGAAGCCCCCACCAGGGTTTCCCGTGGGCACCGCCCTCCCCAGCCTCCCGGGAGGCTCCCTGGCCTGTCGTGCTCTCTGAGACTATAGGAGGCAGAGGTCGGCCACCCCCAAGCCCAAGGGGCTCAGCCGGGAGCCTGCCTCTGGAGACAAAGAGAGATCAACGCATGTGGTCATCAGGGATGGGTCCTTCCCTGCAGGCCCTGGCTCAGGCCCAGGCTGGGGGCTGGGAGCTGAGCAGGAGAGGTCTCCGAGCTGAGTGGGCACTACACGAAGCTGCCACCACCCACTGAGTGGCGGTGGCCCCAGGCCGTGGGGTCTCTGCTGCAGGGGCCCAGCTTCCTTCCCAGGTCAGCCTGGATTCTTAGCTATAAGCAGCCGACTCCACTCCAGCCAGTTTATGCCAAAAAGACGTCTGTTAGGGATCACTTATGAGGGGCAGCCCCCAGACCCTATGGATGAAGCTTGACCAGACACTAAGTACCCTCTGGTGCGGCAGTCTGCTGCTTGCACAGCCAGAGACCTCGGGAGGGGGACGCCGGGGCCACCACCAGCCTCCCTGCACCTGCATTCCCGGGGGAGCCTGGCACAGGGCCCCTGGTGGGCAGAGCCAGGTCACAGGGCTGCACCGTGGCTGCAAGGGAAGCTGGGAGGCCCTTGCTTCGTCTGAGGACCCTGCTCTCGTAGGTGGGACATTCTCTGAATTTCATAGGGTGCCCCACAAAGAGACAACTGTCCATTCTGAGAGTTTCTGGAAGGACCCCTGCCAGCTTCTCCCGGGATCTGCTCAGGCTGGTCTGCTGGGGGGCTGGGCGTCCGAGCACTGGACCCTGGGCTCAGTCCTGGGATTTCTTCCTCATCTATGTCCTGGGACCCTCTCCCTCAAGCCCACCCTCCCTGAGTGGAGACACTATCTGTGCTTTCAAGGTTAACAGGTAGAAGCCCACCCTCAGCACCTAGTGGTCCTACCATCAGCTGGTGCCTCCTGCCTTAGAGGGTCTTCTGCTCCAGCCCTATTCTGGCACATACTAGGTCCCAGGTGTGTGCCACCTAGGCCAGGCACATAGCCGGGGGACGCAGAGTGGGGGTTGGACCCCAGTGTCCCCACCACTCTGGCTCGGCGCCCCTCCTGGCATCCAGGGCCCTCTCGGCAGGATGCTCGGTTGAGGGTGTGGCTGGTTCCAAACTTCGAGCTGGCAGGACAAGGACTGTCCTGTCCCCTGCCGGGGTCAGTGCAGGGCCAGGCAGCGGGCAGAGGCCGGAGGTGGCCCGTGAAGGAAATGGTTGAAATTTGCAGCCAGGGCAGGAAATGGACAAATTGTAGAGGAGGAGTTGGAATGCCAGCTGGAATGCCGCCCCCTCGGTGCCGCCCCCCCGGAGATCTGGGCCCAGAGTCAGGAAGTGCCTAGGGTCTTGGCCGGAGGAGTGCTGCCCCAGCTGCCCCGTGCCACCTCCGGTTCCCAGCTAGAGGGTTTCCAGGGGGAAGTCTGGAAATAGATGGAGGGGGCCTCAGGATGTGGAGGAACTGGGAACTGGAACCAGGACAGTGGGGTCCTGTCCCTGCTGCCACGTGCGTGGGGCTCCCTCTCAGTTTCCCCTCCTGGTGCACAAGGGCCTTGAGAATTGGCACTGCCAACTTCTCCAGCCCTCGACAGCCTTGGCGTTCAGCACACTCTGGCAGATGTCACACTTTTGCACACACTATCTTTTCCACTTGGAATGCTTCTCACAATGGAAAACTCCTGTTCAGCCTTCAAAACCCAGTTTTGACAGCAGCTCCTAGATCAAGCTGTCCCTGAAGCCCCCCACCCCCACAGATGCTGTACCCCTCCCCTGCTCTCCTGAAGTTTTACAGCCCAGATGCCCTGCACCGGGGGCTGCCCACCCACTCCTCTATCTCCCCCACTAGACTGTGAGCTCCAGTGCACTGCAGCACTTGGTGGAACACACGCTTGGCACCCAGTGTTTGCTGGGCTTGGAAATGCAGCACTGGTGGTTTCAGCAAACTTCCCTTCAGCTGCCCGAGAGATGGCCTTGGGATCATAGCACGTGTTCCCTTTTCTCGGGACACGGGGATCTGCGTGGACTCAGTGTTCACCTGATGTTGCCGCTGTTTTTGATGTCCCCTCCTCTTTGTGGCACCTGTGACCCAACAATCAGCCCAGGGAAGTCGTCAGGCCTGTGTTTGAAGCTCCCCTCTCTGTATTTCAGCTCCTTGAACCTCAGTTTTCTCCTCTGCCAAATGGGGGTGATGGCACACCCCCCTTGGAGCGATGGGAGGACCTAGCGACCAGTAGCTCTTGGCACAGAGCCTGGCACCCCGTAGCCAGTCAGTAACACCAGCCGTCACCGCCCACCCCTCGCAGGCGCTGTGGGCTGGGAGAGAAGAAGACGAGGCCCTGAGAAGGCCCCATGACTGTGGAATTCTAGGCCTGGGTGGCCCCCCCACCCTTCCCGCCCTCCCGGATTCCTCTGCCCGGCGGGGGAGGTAATTAACGTTCCAGCCTGCAGAGCTGCAGTCACCCCGCAGAGGAAGAGATGCTCAGCCCAGCACTTCCTCCCACCAGCCCTACCCATGGCCTTGCCCCCCATCTCCCAGGGGGGGACGGCCCCATCCTGGAGGGGCTGTGCTGCTCCTCAGGGCACCACGGGAGCCGGGGGGCTGCCCTCGGGTGGTCGGGGGAGTTGAGTTTATCCTCACAGCCTGGTGAGGCCCATCGGATATAATTTAGCCCTGGAAGCAAGTGGAGTCACCTGGGGCAGGGGTGAGGGAAGCCGGGGGTGGGGTGCAGGTGGGGTCCCCATCTCCCTCACCTGACCCCTGACCCCAGCATCCCTGACATCTCCTGGGCTTGGCTCCCACGCTGGAGCTGGACTCTCCCCTCTGGGGTCATCAGGCTTGGGTGCTCCGCACCCCTGGACAATCTCCCTCATCTGACAAAGCTCTGGCTCTTCACTTTGACCCCTGCTCTGGCCTTGCACTGGAGGCTCCCTAGGCAGGGGCTGTGGACCCCTACCCCTTCCTCCGACCTCAGGCCTGGGGCTCTCAACTGGCTAAAAGAAGAGTTTCCCACCAAGAGTGTTGGGGGTTGACCAAGAGAGGCAGCAGATGAGCCTCCTCTGAAGGCTTTTATTAATCATGTCTGGGGGTGGGGGCTTCTGGTGGCTTTTCTGAGCCACTTACAGCTGTGAGCAGACCTCAGCTACCCCTGGCCTCTACCCCATCCCTTCTCGCTCATCCACCTTCCAGGGGGACGTTTGGGCCCTGGAAGGAGAGGCCTGAGTCCCAGGGGGACAGCCGCATGCCACCGTGGCTATCACAGATGAGGGTCCGCATTTTGTGTCCCAAACAAACTCCGAGAATCCCTTCCCTTCAGAGCCCCTGCCCCAGAGCTGGGTGGTCAGGGCGTCCTTGGGAAGAGCGGCCACTCGTGAGGTCAGATTTAATCCCATCGGCCTACACCAGGTGCCCCTGGAAACAAGGCCCGGTGTGTCCAGCGTGTCCCCTGTAGCTGTCTTGAGGGGTCTCCAGAGCAATCTGCATGGTGGGCAGAGTGGATGAGGACCCCAACTGAAGGACGAGGAGGCCAAACTCCAGCGGGGGCAAGGCCAGTGTGGGGGCCGTGCAGGGCAGGACCACCTCGGGGTCATGGCTAGGTGGGGAAACCAAGGCATGCAGACACACACGAAGCCGCAGCGTCACAGCAGGGTCAGCAGCCACTCCCGTTTGCCCTGTCGCTGCCTCCCAGGGACAGTTCAGGCCAGGCCACGGCCCCTGAGTGCCCAGCAGTGGGGCCATCTCGAAGTCTGTGCTCTCTGCTTCCTAAGACTCACAGCCGGGGATCAGATTCTAGTTAAGGAAACATTTATTTTAGATGTAAACCGATCACGGTGGAATTCCTGGACAGGCTCTCTGGCCGCAGCCCATGGATGGTGAAGCCCGTGATATAAATAGGGCACAGCTGTCACTGCCCTTAACCCGAGGGGCCCCACTGATGGCCGTGGCCAGGGGAGGCCCCGGGGGGGACCCTACAGTGCGGATGGACCCCTATCCACGGTCCCTCAGCCACCCTCTCCCACCTTCATGTCTCAGGCGGGAGGGCACTTCCTGCGGCCCCTCCAGCAGGCCGAGGCCCATGGACACTGCTCCCGGCCCTGATACCCCAGCCCCTACATGTCCCCGAGGGCAGGTGCCATCCTGTTCTCCCTGCATTTTGGTCCTTGGGCCCAGTCTGTGCTCCACACGAGAGCCTGAGTGTGTCACGGACACCCCTGCGTCCTTGTGCATCTCAGGGGGAACCACATGCCCTCCGGTGCCTCCCCGTCCTGGAAGTGGAGCATCACCACGGTCTCCTCTCCCCATGGTCAGCTCTCCCCCACTCGGGCTGTGAGCTGGGAGGGAGGCTGCTGTCCGGCTGCAGGATTCTGAGTGACTCCGAGTCCCCCTCCCCGCGATGACGCTCCCCTTCCCAGTGGACCCCGCGTCATAGGGAACAAAAGCCAAGAATGCCGAGGGGCCCCTGGGACGTGTGACAGCATCTGGCCAGGCTCCAAGAGTCACCCACAGGCATGCCGGGGAGCTGGCGGGCGGCCAGGAAGAGTCCCGCCAGCTGCCCCGGGTTGGGGCGGGAAGCCCACAGATCAGGCCCCTTCCTGGGAGCCACGAGGAAGGTCGACTGCTCTACCCCAGCACCCCCTGCACCAGGAAGCCGGCCCTGTCTGTCTGTCCATCTGTCCACCGGGCTGGCCAGGGGCGAGAGGCTGGGCCAGAAACGCCAGGAGTCTTGGCATCTCTAATGTGAACCCCACTTAGAGATGGGAAACCGGCTCCGAGAGGGGGCTGATGTCACCTCTGTCCCCACATCCCAGGGCCACTGCTCTCCTGTGAGGAAGGTTGGCTGAGGGCTCCCCATGTAGAAAGCACTTCTGCCAGCAGCCCTGAGCTGACACGAACATCACCCTGCGTTATTGGTAGGAAACTGACACCCGAGAGGTTTGATTGCAGGCGGCCATCCATTGGGATCAGGCCTCTCTCTGGGCGGGAAGAGGCGAGTCCTGGAGCTGGAGGCAGGGCTGTCCACGCCGTGTGGCCTGCCAGGGCGTGGCTCTGGGAGCCACATTTCTGGGTTCCCATTTTAGTGCCCTGAGGACACAAAGCCGAATCTCTACAAGTTTTCATTTCCCTGCGACACATGGATCCTCTGGCTGGGCGACCCGGGTGGAGGGGACCCCCATCTCCTCCTCCCTGCGGCCCCGGCTGGCACTGCTGACGGGCACCCCGAGGCCGCAGGGTTCCCCTCAACACGGCTCCAGGGCGAGGCCAGGGCACAGCTTCTGCCCGGGCCCCATGCACCTGCGAGCTGCGGGGAGAGGCAGGCCGTGGTTTCGGGTGCCAGGAAGCTGTGGGGGCCCCTGCCCGACTGCCAGGTTCTGGAATACCTCCCGCATCATTGCGGGGTCATGTGGTCCAGTGGTCAGGAATTCAGCCCCGGGGTTCTGCAGGATAGTCGGAGCCAGGCTCCTCCACCTGCCTCACCTTCCTGAGCTCTGGGGAAACACACACATCCCCAGGCCGTGGAAGGGCCCATGGATCCCAAGATCTACCACGAGGCTCAGAGGGAGCAGCCAGAATGTCCCGAAGGTGGATGGCTCCAAGGCTGGGCAGGCTGTCCTCCTCCCACTCCTCCCCTCCTTCCCACAAGAGTTCTGGGGCTGAAGATGTGAGACAAGCATCCTTTTACTCCAGAACAGTGACGTGGGTCAGGCTGAGCAGAGAGAGGGCTGGAGCGTGGGCCTCATCGCCTGGCCTGCCTTCCTCCCTCTGCCCAGTCATTTCCCGAGGTCTCTCCCCTGTGTCCTTGCTCCCTCCAGCCAATTCTGTGGGGACCCTGGGCAGGGCCTGTGCCTCCGTCCTGGATGGCAGAGGGACCAGGTCAGCTCTTCACTGCCTTCGTATGTTCCCTACGGGCCCAGGGCAGAGCCGGCGCGGCAAGGTGTTTGTCCACGTTTGTGCCAGGACGAGGGAGGGGATGGAACTGGATGTTCTCGCCCTGCGGCCAGGCTGAGGCCTGCAGGCTCCTGAAGGGGCTCCGGCGGCAGTGAGACAAGGATCTCGAGTTTGCATTCTCCATCCCGTCCCCCGGGGCAGCGGTGTGACCTTGGGCACGTCCTTGAGCTCTCATTCGGGCTCCATCTCTCAAATGGGTGAGGGCCGTTCTTCCCTCATGGGGTGCAGGGGCCAGAGCGATGGGTGTCACACGCCCACCACGCACCCAGCGGCACCATCACGACGACTGTGCGAGTGTCCTGGGGCTGCCCTGACGAATGGCCGGGTCTGCCTTCTCACACTCTGGAGTCCCACCTCAGCGTCGGCAGAGCTGCTCTAGAGGTCCCAGGGGAGGATCTGTTCCCTGTCACTTCTAGCTTCATTCATTCATTCATTCATTCATCCCCTGAGTGGACATTTCCCCCGTGGCTCGGTGGACCAGGCCCTGGAGGAGCCGTGACCCTGCTGCTCTTCTGGAAGCTTCTTCAAGTTCCCTTGAGCATCAAAGGCCTGGGAGCTGGGCGACCTCTGTACTCGGCTGGGTGTGGTTTCCGGGCATTCCTGGGGTGGCGGGCAGCTCTTTGGGGCTATTTTGGGATCACCACAAACTTCACCCTCCTCCTGTGAACAGGGAATTTTCATCAAACACGGCTGACATGGGGTGATGTCACACCCAAATTACAAGGGCTCTGTGGGTGGGGGCGGGTGAGGGCGGAGGGTGTGACCCCGAGTGCCCTGCAGGGTCCCCGCTCTGCACCTCTGCCTGGTGAGCCCAGGCCTGTTACCTGTGGGCAGGCTCAGGGCTCCCTCCTGAGAGAACACACGGCCTCACGGGTGCAGTTCATGTCTGGGATCATCGAGAACGCGCGGCAGAGCGTGTGTTTATTTATTTAGGACGGGGCAGCGGGCTGTGCCGTTCCAGGAAAATGACTAAATCACCCTTGTCATTTCCAGGGAGGCCCAACCTCTGCTGCAGCCCGGGAGGGAGGGGGTCCCGTGGCGTCCCCCCAAGGTGGGTGGAGGAGGCTGAGGGCTCGGGGTAGCTGGTCCCATCCCCTGAGTAATCTAAGCTCTTAATTAGCCCAGGACAAAGCTCGGAGGAGCCCGGCCCTGCTGAGTGAGGCTGTGAAGGTGACTCCTGGCCCCTGAGACCCTGCCCCCCACCCCCCAGGGCAGAACAAAGTGCCAGCTTGAGGGGCCCCAACCGGGGACTGAGAAGAGATGAGTGTCCCCTAGATTTGTTCCCAAGACGGGGTGAGCGGACGGGGAGTAGAGAGAGAGAGAGACAGAGAGAGAGAGAGAGAGACAGAGAGATAGAGACGGAGAGATGGAGAGACAGGAGACAGAGACAGATAGACACGGAGATAGGCACAGAGAGACAGAGACAGAGAGATAGAGACAGAGAGACAGAGAGACAGAGGCAGACAAAAGAGGAAAAGCAGCAGAGACTCTCTCAGGGAAAACGAGGCCGCAGCCTCTGGAGAGAGGGCCCTGTGGCCTCAGGACCCACCTGAACTGGGAAGAGGGGCCCTCCAGCATCGAGAGGCCCCCAGACTCATCACGAGCAGGAAGGGGTTTTACCTCATGAGCCAGGACCCACCAGGCCCAGAGCACTCATTCATTCCTTTATTCATTCAACAAACACGCGGAGCAGCTTCTCTGGGACGGGCGCTGGACGAGGCCTCTCTCCTCAATTGGCTTTGAAATTCCCACTTGATCTCTTCAGGGTTGAGGCAGAAAACTCCTGTTGACATGCAGCTGGCCCGCAGGCCTGGGGCCAGGCCAGCAGCTGGCACTCAGCGTTAGGGCGGCATGTTGGGAGTGGGGGTGGGACAGAACACCAGCCAACTGTTGATACTTAGCGAGAATTGGTATGGTCTGGGCTGCAGGTCCTGCGGTGGGCCGTGTGGGAGAAACACAGGCGTGTCCACAGGGTGGGAGAGCAGAGAGGGGTCAGGGACCCTGGGGGAAAGGGACGCGAGGGAATCCGGGTGTCTGATGGGACGGGCATAGCCCTGGGGAGAACCACCGCAGGTTCCCAAGGGAGGGGAGAGGCTGGAAGGCAGCAAGCTTGATGGAGACAGCGCTGGGCTGGCCACCTGGGGAGAGATGCCTCCCCACGCTGGGCCTCAGTTTACCCAGTAGCACCAGGAAGGCATTTGCCCGACTCAGGGTCCTGAACTGCAGCCCGGCGCCCTGGTGGTTTTGCTCCGTCCATCTACCACCACACCACTGATGGCTCAATGCTTCTCAAATCAACTCACTTTTTTTTAAAGACTAAATTTTTGTTGCATTTTCCCCTCTGAGTTTAAAACCAACTCGCTTTTTATAAAGGTAAATAGTTAAGAAGAAACACAATCACTCCAATTAAACAATCAGCACCACTCGCCTAAACTGAGGCATAATTCCAGCGAGTCCCCTTGTGGGCAGGGCCTCCGGGCCCGGAGCCTGCGCACTCTGCTCCAGAGATGAGCGAATCCTATGAGGCCAATTAAAACCAAATGGGGGCTTTCTCCTTGAGTAAGGTCTGTGAAGAGAGAACTAAAAAGGGGACGACTTTCTTATTCCCGCCCTGTCCCTGCACCTCCTAAATCACCCATCGATCCCCGTCGGCATCCTCTCTAAGTTTGAGCATCGCTGGGGGGGGTCAGAGGATGCTTTGGCTGCAGGTCCCAAAACTTGACCCATCTGGCACAAAATAAGGAAGATTGTAACTAAGGAAGAGGAATCGGAGATGGGGCTGCCCGAGGGGGTCAGCAGCTCGATGCCTTTTCCAAGACCCATGGCCATCCCCCTGCTCAGCCAACCTAGCGGGGGTGGACCTCGTTCTCAGGCCGATCCTATGTGGTCACGTGACAGTGGCAGCGGCAATCGGTGATATGACACCACATGTAAATTCAGCAGAAGAGAGTGACAGAGGAGGCCTTTCCCCAGGCTTGGAAGATAAGTCTCTCCTCAGGCTGATTGGGCCTGGATCAATAGCAGGCTGATTGGGTCTAGATCAATAGCTGATTGATTGGGACTGGATAAACAGCACGCTGATTGGATCTGGATCAGATCAATAGACAATTGATTGGATCTGGATCAACAAAATATTATCATTTCAACAGGTAATCAATAAAAAACTTATTAACGAGCTATTTCCATTCTTTCTTTTTTACACAAAGTCTTTGAAGTCTGTGCCTGTTTTACGTGTATGGGACACCTCAATTCATACACTGCATTTTCACCAGAAATACTTTATCTATATTCAGATTTCATAAAGTTTACAGTTGAGAAGTAGATTCACTTAGCTGCGTTGCCTGAACCACACTTAACAGTTCTTGAATTGATTTGAATATACAAAACATTCATTTTTCTTTAATGTTCACATTTCCACTGACAAAACTGCTACAGTTTTACATTTTTTTCTACCCGCCATCTTTTGAGCTTATTTTCAAATGGTTAAAGGGCGTTGGCTTTTCCTTTTCTGTTATCTATCCATTTCTTTAGCCCATTTTCTATAGTGTTTGCCTTTTTCTTTATTTGTAGAAACTATTTATATATCATGGCTTGTCACCTTTTGCCTATGAGAGAATTTGAAGATGTTTTCCCAGTTTGTCATTTACTACAGTATTTAATTTCTATTTTTTTTTTGCAAAGCAAACTTTTTTTAATGTAGAAATGATAGAAAAACCCCTCTATGTTTTCTTTTTTATGGATTGATTGTTGGTTTACTTATTTATTTCAAATGCTTTTTATTTTGAAATAATTGTGGACTCATACGAAGTGGCAGAGATGCTACAGAGGGGTCCCATGTACCCTTCACCCAGACTCCCCAGTGGTTGAATTTTGTATGATAATAGTACAATGTGAGAATGAGGAAACTTTGCATGTGCGTAGTTCTATGCATTTTATCGTGTGTGCAGCTTTGTGGAACCACCAAGATGCAGAACTGAGCCACCACCATGAAGGTCTCCCTCATTATGGTTTTATCTTGTTTTATTTTATGTTTGTATCTTGGATCCATTTGTGGTTTACTTCTGGTGTAAAGGGTAATCTTTCACTGTATGACTATCCTATTATCCAAATACCACATTTCTTTCTGTTTTAAACAGCTTTATTGAGGTACAGTTGAGATTCAACAAACTACACATATTTAGAGTGTGCAATTTGATCACTTCTGACACAAGTATACACCCATGAAACCATCACTAGAATCAAGATAATCATCATGCCCATCACCCCAAAGTTTTCTCATGCCCTTAGAATCCTCCCCTGGCCACAGCCAACACCCCCCTCCACTCCTTGTCATTTCACTTCAGATTAGTTGGCATTTCTTATTGTTTTGTGTAAATAAAGTCATGTAATATGTAAGCTTTTGTCTGGCTTCTTTAGCTAAGCACACCAGCAAGTCATCCCTTTTTATTGCTGTGTAGTATTCTGTGGAATGGATGGATTCATGGAAAGGATGGATTCTGTGGATTCATGGAATGGATGGATTTGTGGGATGGATGGATTCTGTGGACTTGTGGAATGGATGTACATGGCTTGTTCATCCGCCCACTTGCTCATGGGCATTTGTGTTGGTTCCAGCTTCCAGCTCCTAGAGATGAAGCTTTGGTGGACATTGTGTACAGGTCTTTATATGTCCATACAAGGCTGGTTCATGAATGTTCGTGGCTGCTTAAGTTTTATATTTAGATTTAAAATTAACTAAAATGAAATAAAATTAAAAATTCGGTTCCTCATGTGCTCTAGCCACATGTCACATGCTCATTAGCTGCATGTGGCTAGTGGCTGCCAAACCAGACAGCACCAGTTTGATGGTTTCTCGGTCTCTTCCAAAACCTCATAAACCATCAGGCCAAACGGGCCAGGGGAGATTCTGCGTCCACAGGCAGGCTGCACTCCTGCCGGGCTGGCCTGTTGGGCACTGGGCTGCAGCAGTGACTGCGACTGAGGTGGACATGCAACAAGAAGCACGTGAATGGAGTGGGTGTGTCAGGAAGGAGATGAGCAGGCTGGTGGGCTGGAGAGTGATGGCTGGGGGATCTCTAGACAGGGGCGTTCGGGGGCCTTCCCGGGGGGCATCTGAGCTGAGACCTGGGGATGATGAGCATCGGGCGCCAGGGCAGGGTGTGCAGCAGAGCGGGGAGCAGGAGAGGGGAGGGTGGTGACTTCCGGATCAGCTTCAGGCCAACATCAGGAGGGGTGTGGGTCTTATTCTAAGTACAAAGGGAGGCATTTGTGGATTTGAGAGCTCACCTGTGTGGAGTGGGGAGATGATCATATGGGGACCATGAGGGGTATTTGTTGGGGGACCTGGGTGACTCCAGGTGCCAGCTCACGGTGGCCTTGCTCTCTCTCATGACACAGTTGTGCCTGCAGTAGGCACTCATCCCTGCCACTGTCCTGCACATGTGGTTGGGCGGGCGGAAAGCGAATGTCACTGCTTCCCTTTGAAGCTGCTCTGGTTCCAGCTTCCTTGCTCCTGGGATTCCAGGCCAGCTGGAGAGGGGAGGCCACCCCACCCTCCTCTGCTCTCCCTGGACAAGTGGCTGCTGCCCCGGGTGGAGCGGTGCCAGGACCCTGGGGACTCTGGCCAGGGCCACACCCCTTGGATTCCAGGGGAGCCTCGGGAAGAGGCACTGAGATGCCCCATTTCTGGGGGCCAAGACACACGGTCTGAGCTCGCTGGGGGAAAAGACCCTGTAATTCAGAGAAGGCTGCTTGATGTGGAAACCAGGGGACTGTGTTTTGAAAAAAGAAAACGTAGGAACTTGGAAAGCCCTCAGCGTCTTCTTAATCCGTAGGCATGTTTCTTGAAAGTTGGCAGAGAGGCTGAAAACACAACTCCCTGCTTGTGGCTCACGCTGGCTGCACCGTGGCTCTGCACCATGGCATTGCCCTGTGGCTCTGCACCGTGTCTCTGCACTGTGGCTCTGTAGAACGGGGGCTGAGGCCATGGAGCCCAGTGGGGGCCCTCCTGGGTCAGCACGTGGGGACAGGGCTGCCTGGTGCTGGCTTTGGCCCTGTGAATACAGGGCTGGGGACTCAGGGGACCTGGTGGAGGTCTGGGACCCAGGCTCCACGGGAAGCTTTGAGCTGACCCTGGGCTCACGCTCCAGCCTGGACCTTGCTCCTTGGCTGACAGCACAGTCCTCATGGGATTCTCTCTCTCTCTCCCATTCTCTCATGAAAAGAAGCACTGACTGTCTGTATAGTCACAAGGCTCTGGCAGGTGCAGCCTCCTGGCGGGACAGGTGGGTGAGGGAAGCAGGGAGATGTGCCTCTTGGGGCTCATGTGTGGGACCAAAGACCTTGTTTCAAAGTCGAGGGGGTCTAGGGGCTGCCTCTTGGTCACCCCAGCCCCTAACCTAGTGGGCAAGGAGGTGGGAGGCTGCCGGTTGGGGGCAGTGGAGGACTTGCTCCTGCTTGGCTGTGTTCAGGCCTTGAGGGGGTGATGTGGGACCTCAGCCTCCAGCCCGTAAATTGGGACAATACTCACCAGCAGAGCGGCTGAGGGGTGCAGAGCACTGACACCTGTGGTGCAGCCAGCACCCAGCAGGTGCCCAGGGAGTGGTCATGGAGTTCTGTTCTGCGCCTGAGGGGAGAAGAGAGTGGGTAGAGCCATTGAGAGAGTGCATGGAGCTGGGAGATGTCTAGGCTATCTGGACCTTTTTCCCTCAAGGAGAGAATCGGCTCAAATTAGATACTGGAAGGAGAATGTCTTGGGGAATTGACTTTCCTGACCATTCACCATCCATCCATCCACCCTCCCATCCATCCGTCCAACCGTCCATCCATCCATCTGTCCACCTACCATCCTTCTCTCCACCCTCCCATCCACCATCCATTCATCCACCAACCATCCATCCACCTGTTCATCTATCCACTCACCATCCGTCCATCCATCCGTCCACCCTCCCATCCACCCATCCACCTACCATCCATCCATCCACCCACCCACCACCCATCCATCCATCCATCTACCCACAATCCATCCATCCATCCATTCACTGTCCATTTGTCTTTCCATCCATCCATCCTTCCACCCACCATCCTTCCACCCATCCATCTACCCATCCAGCCACCATCCATCCATCCACCTTCCCATCCATTCATCCACCCACCATCCATCCATCCACCCATCCGTCTATCCTCCATCCATCCATCCATCCTTCCATCCACCATCCTTCCATTCATCCATCTACTCATCCACCCACCATCCATTCATCCATCCATCATCCATCTATCCGCCCATGCATCCAATAGCTATCATTACCTTCTCAGTGTCAGGCATGGCCCTAGGTGAGGGTATGAAGCACAAGACACAGCCCTACCCTCATGGAGCTGACATTCCAGTGCTTTAAAACATGGGGAGAATAGAGGGCAGAAACATCAGAAGCTCTGCAGCCTTTTGTCCCCGGGGTCCCCTCTGGGGCATGGCTGAGTGGCTGTGGGGATTCCCACAGGAGGGTGCCCCCAGGGAGTGTGGGGATAGACCAACAGCTGTCTCTGGTTCCCCTTCTTGGTGTTGTGCTCATTAGGGTTTTTAGGGGCACGAGGGAAGTAAAGGGCCCCCACATCCACATGCCTCAGCTTTGGGGTTCTGTCCAGCTTGGGGCTGGGGGCTGGGGAGGGTCCTCCGCCATGTGGGTCTCAGAGGCACTGACAGGAGTTCCTGAACAGCAGGCAGTATTCCACAGAGCTAATCAAGAGTCCTGCGAGCCTTAGGCAGGCACCAGGCTGGGAGCTGCATTTATTGAGCACCTGCTGTGTGCTTCTCAGATAGCAATGACCTCATCTAAGCTGCGAAAGGGAAATTCCACTGTGTAGACAGAACAGAAGCTGGAGGGTGGGGAATCGTGTGGCTGTGGGTTTGAACCCAGGTGGTCTTTCTCCCTGCATGTGTTTCCCTCAGGGCTAGGTGGTGGCCGAGGGCCCAGCAGGGACACCTGAGGGCCACTCCAAGTTCGATGTCATTCAGAAGCTGGCTAGGGATGACAGGAGGCCGGGCAGCCACGCTAGAGTGACCTCTTATCTCACGGACTCCTGGCCTTGGCCCGAGGTGAGTCTCGGCTTCTTTCCAGCCTCTGCTAGGATTACTTAGTGCATAAAAACAGCCGAGTCCAGGACTCACGTATCAGCCCAGCAGCAGCCAACGTGGCGCTGGGTCCGGGGAGCCCCTCCCTGCCCCTTGGGGCTGGCAGCCGGGGTGGGGCGGTGAGGCTGTGTTGAAAGAGCACTGGACCTGGAGTCAGAAAGTCAGACACCTCCACCCCGGGCGGGTCAGTGAACTTGGGGCAAACCAGTGGCCTTGTCTTTGCCTGGTGCCCACGTGAGAAACCGGCCGATGAGGCCTCACTGCGGCTCGTTGTGAGAGTGCTGTGAGGTTGTGGAGCAAGCACACAGGGCTCAGGGGGTGAACATCCCTCCTCCTCCTCCCCCTCCCGCGGCAACGTGTGCGGGGTCCTCGTGGACGAGGACATAACCGGCCGCCTCCTAGTGATGGGCCTGCAGCGAATGCAGGCAGCTTCCTGGTTCTCGGGCGCCCACACGTTTATGAACCGTCTGCATAGACCGGTGGCTCTCAAGGGCGAGCCAGGCTTTCTGCTCTTGCTTTCCCGCCTCTGTCATGAACCGCGACCGGACGCTCTGGGGCTCTGTCATGGACCAGTTCAGTCCCAGCATCCGACTCTCTGCTGTGGACTGAATTGTGTCCCCCAATTTATAGGTTGGAGCCCTAACCCCCAACGTGACTGTATGTGGAGATGGGGCCTTTAGGGGTAATTGAGGTTAAATGCGGTCATTGGGTGGGCCCTGACCCAATAGGACTATAGGTGTCCCTGTAAGAAGAAGAAGAGACATCGGAGCTCCCTCTCCCTGCGTGCACAGAGGAAAGGCCGTCCTTTGAGCAGAAGGCAGAGTCCACAAGACAGAGAGAGGCCTCCCCAGAAACCAGCCTGCCGGCACCTGGATCTGGGACTCCAGCCTCCAGAAACGTGAGAAATAAATGTCTTGTGTAAGCCACCCCACCTGTGGTGTTTTGTTATGACAGCCCCAGCACATGAACCCACCCACCAAATCCCATGGCCACGTGGCCCCATCTCACTTTACTGCCGAGGATAAGGGACGAAAAGGAGGCTGGCGGGCATTCTAGGCCTTCCTGGGCCCCTGGCGGGCTGTGTGACTGTGGAAACGTCCCTTTCACTTTCTGGGCCTCAGTTTCTCCACAATAAGATGGGAAAGTTTCACTGAATGATCTCTATGGGTTCCTCCCCACCTGACACTTGCAGGCGCTTGAGTCTGAGGCCACTATGTGTGTGGGGGCTGGGCTTGGTCTTGGGGAGGGCTGCAGTATATTCTCGGGGAGATGCAGTTCGGGTCCTGGGCCACGGAGTAGGGAGTGGGTCCGGGGCCACAGAGGAGTACGTTCTTACATCTGTTCATCCTCCCTTCTCCAGCTACCATGTGAGCACCCAGAGGTCCTCTCCATTTCTGGGATCCAGAGAGAATGTCCTATGGCTCAAATGAAGGTTGCCTTGAGTCACTGCCGTCCCTGGGTTGGTTGTCCTTGGTGGGTGCAGAAGGACTCAACACCACTGGTTTTCAGCCAGCCCAGCTGGAGTCCTTCACAGTCACCTGTGGTTGGGTGACATGAGCCTCTCCCCTCTGCGTCTTGGGGATGTGGAATCCAGCCCACAGAGAGTGTGATAAATGCCGGTATCCCACAGCTTCTGGTTGGGTCAGGAATCGTGGGCCTGACCTAAAGGCCAAGCCCTCTTTGCTCCTCGGTTTCTCCATCTCTAGAGCGAGCAGTTGGAGCAGCCACGGTCGAGTCCTTTGTGGCTCTCTGGTTATTTAGGATCTCAGAGACTAATTTGCAAGGCATTCTGCTGCCTCATCCATGGGCTTTCCTGAATTTTATTCCTGTAAATCGCTGAGTGCAGATGCTCTTCTCTGGGTGCCACGGGGAGGGGGTGCAGAAAGATGAGACACTGTCTCTGACCACCACAGGTGCATCGGGGGTGGGGGCACAGCTGTGTGAACTCAAGGACACAGGCCATCCCTGCGGAGGGCAGAGCCACTGGTGCTGGGGGCAGACGTGGAGCTGTTTGCGGCTCTCGGGGGCCAAAGCTCAGCCCTGTGGCCACACTGGCGATGCCTGGATCAGTCAGGGCTCTCCAGAGAGACAGAGAAAGACAGAGACAGAGAGAGACAGAGACAGAGGGGCAGAGACACAGAGAGACAGAAAGAGACAGAGACAGAGACTTATGTAAGGAGTTGACTCACACGACTGTGGGGCTGGAGTGTCTGAAGTCTGCAGGGCGGGACAGAGACCCAGGCAGGAGCTGATGCTGCAGTCGAGGCAGAGTTCCTTCTCCAGGAATCTCGCCCAGGGTTTGCTGTGAGGACATCCACACACATCACAAAGGGTGATCACTGACGGTCAGCTGGTGGTGGACGTCAGTCACATCCACGAAACACCTTCACAGTAGTGTCGGGACTGGCCAGGTTGACACATCAAGTTAACCATCATGGTGCCCGCCCAGGCTTTTTCCTTCCACATGGTGGCCATTGTGGTGCACGCACAGGCCTGATGTCCAGCAGCGGCTTCTGCGAATTGTTGCCTGAGGGCCTTGTCTGCACACTCGTGGCCCCAGCGTGGCCTTTGACCTTTGACTGCAGAGCCCTTGCATCATGACCCCTCCTTGCTCCTTGCGGGGCAAGTCCAGGATGCCCCTCCCTGTGCCCACGGTGACCGGCTGCCTCACCCCATCCCCAACCGGAGGATCCTGGGATGTCTCCCGAACACACGGATCACTCAGGGGCTGTTTCTGAGGGATCCTACACTGAGCCCTGAAGGAGGGAAGGGTTTTAGCAGGAGGCGAGGAGAGTGACAGGTCCCCAGCCCCAACCTCTGCCTCTGTCCACCCAGGGAGGGGATGGCCTCCCTCAGCCTCACAGCCCTTTGCAGACACATGAGATGATGCGTGGTGGGCAGCACGCCATCCCCGTCTCTGAGCACAGGGCTCCGTGCGCTCACAGCTGGGAGCGGCTGGGCGGATGCGGGAGGCGTTTCAAACCAGAGGTCAGACACACTGAGAGATGAGTGGATAGACGCGGGCTCCTGCAGCATGGACCCAGATGAAGGTGGACGTGCTGGTTCTGCTGGAAGCTGGGCTCGTCGTGGCCCCCACCCCAGTGGCCAACTGTGCCGGGTCAGGGAAGAGCCACGGGCAGGCCCAGCATGGAGGCAGCAGTCACACTGGAGGACTCCTGGAAGGGGCCTCCTGTGTCCCTGGGGCCAGCCCGCAGCTGGGCAGGGCCACGGAGACCAGGGACTCTAGGACAGTCTTGGAAGCAGGAGGCCACCCCACAGCCCCTGACGAGTTCTGGCCCTTAGTGGGTGCTCAGGGGACAGGCTGCCCACTGGAAACTTCCATGAAAGCCACGTGGCCAGCTCTGCCTGGAGGCAGGCCTAGCTCAGGACACCAGTCACCTCAGGGCTTCTGTCCAGCTGGGGCTGTGCCGAGGGCAGAATCCCCTTTCTCAATAAGCCCTGGCCTGGCCGTGTGACCCCAGAAGGAGGCTGGGCTTCCAGCCCCGAGCAGGCCAGCGTGAGCCAAGGCACCTTCCATCTGACCTTGGGCAGCCCTGCTAGCCCAGCCTCCGGCGGACCCTCTGTTCTCTCCTCGTGTGCGGTGGAAGTGGCTGCAGCCAGGCCCGCCTTTAGCACAGAGCCGGGCTCGGGGCCCGACAGTGATGGATGGGACAGGGGCTCTGGGTTGCTGCCCAGTGGGGGTGAGCCAGCTTCCCTCAGGCCACAAGAGAAGCTGGACACAGCGCCCAGCCTGGGGAAGGGCGTTCCAGGGGCAGCATCCAGGCAGGTGCATTCTCTGCTGAATCCAGCATTTCTGTGGTTATTTCTGCATGTGACCCCGTGCTCTGACCTCACCTGGGTCCTGCTGAAAGAGGAGCGTGCTGATGGCCGTCTGCGTCCCCTGGTCTCCAGCGCAGATGGGGCCGCTCTCCTGAGAACCCATGGCTGGTGTAGTGGGTTGTCTTTGCCTGCTCTGCAGTTTAAATGAAAAAAAAAAACAAACAAATAATAAGAGGGCCACCCCTTCCCTGGGTACATGTGACCTGCCCCATAGGCCAACTGCTTTCTGAACTTGGTTCTTCCCAAGGGGATTCGTTCATTCATTCATTCAGCACCTACAGAGCTGGTGGCTTTCATCTTCAGCCCTCATGTTCTTACACTAAAACGGCAGTTTTTCTAGGTCAGAGTTGTCCAGCAGGGAGAGAACGAGAGCCACGTGTGTAATTCTAAATTTGCTAGTGTCTGCATAAAAGGTGTGAAAAGAAACAGGTGAAATTTAATTTCTGTTATGTTTTTAACCCAATAATCCAAAGCGTTGTCATCTCAACACGTAACCCACATAAAACTTGTTAACGAGACAGTTCACTTTGTCGGCACCAAGTCTCTGAGACCCCGCCTGTGTCTGACCTCCCCCAGGACGCACCCATTTCAGGGGCCACCAACTGTGAGCATCCTCGCACCCCTGCGAGGTCAGCCCTCCGTCTCTGCAGTGGGGGGTCCGGGCTGAGAAGGCAGAGCTCACGGGGGCTGGTGGGCTCCCCGGTTTATGAGTGAGGTGGGTTAGGTGGGGGCCTGGGCCCCAAACCTGGCACAACCTCTGGGCACTGCCACCTCTGGCCTATTTCCCTCTGACCAACCTGCCAACTGCTGGGGGCAGTGGTCAGTGCACAGCCTGGACTCTTTGGCCCCCGTCTGGGCCCAGCTTGGCCCTGTGCTGAGGTCTGAGTATGGGGCGCAGCACTGAGAGCAGGGGAGTGCGTGAGCCTGTGCACCCACGATCATCTTCTCAACAAGCAGCCCCCTCCTGGAGAGGCTCTCACCTGATTTACAAACCCATTACAAACCCATTAACCCCTCACGGCCTCAAGAGGCTGCTCGGTCCACCTTGTAGGAGGGGAAACTGAGCCACCTCATTGCTCAAGATTTGTGGCTGGGCCACCCAGTGAGTCACCCGCCAGATTTCCCCCTGAGATCCCAGGAGCAGGAATGCACTCCCAGGAGCAGGGTAGAGGGCCCCTCGCAGAAGGCCAGAACCAGGGGCGGGGGCTGGAGAGTGAGGGCCTCTGATCGGAGACGGCTCCTCCATGCGGAGACCGCTCCTCCGTGCAGCTGCCTCTGAGCTTTGGGGCACATGGTATGCTGTTCCTCCCAGTGCCATGTCTGTGCCAGACACACGCTCACAACTGTCCCTTCATGTCCCACTGAATTCTCTCACTGGAGTCACATGAGTCCTGAAGGTAGGTTTAGTACCCCCCTTTCATGGGTGAGGAAGCTTCAGAGAAGTTCAGCTCTTTGCACCGAGGCAGCACAGCAACTAAGCTGCAGGCCTGTCTGACCCCTGAAGTCATGCTTTCAATGGGCGCATGCCATCACCATGAAGGGGCATCTTATTCACGAATTGCCAAACTGGAGGCTGGGGTATGCAGTCAGGATCCCCAGTGAGAGGCACGAGCAGTGGGATGAAATACGACCTTCAGAGAGGAAAGTGACTCTAATTGCTCAATAACGCAGTTCCTTCCTCAATTTTCCTTCTCAACCGAACTGTAGTCAGGCTTTTGGTTGGGAGTTAGAGAGTGTTGCAGAGAAATGCCCTGGGCCCCCGAGCACCGTGCCTGTTAGTTCCTGCTCCTGGACCCCGAGAGATAAGCGAGGAATGAGGGGCCTTCCCGGGACGTGCCCGTTCTCGCCTGCCCACCTGGGTCTGCTTTGATAACCCGGACGGCGTCCCGGCTTTTGTTGTCTGCGCCCGTCAGTCAAGCCCCTTTGTGAAGTGACTTCCATTCAGACAGCCTCCCCTGCTATTCTGGTTGCACAGCAGCCATGACTTAAGGTGAAAACCTGTCTTCTGCTTGACAGGGAGGGGGGGCGAAAATTATGATGTGGATGGAGACCTGCAGGTTACACAAATAACATGTCATCGAGGGCAGGGGCTGAGCCTTGAATCGGTGCGTTAGGAGCGAGCGCCTCTGTGAGCCTCCTGGCCGGCCCACCGCACAGGGCCCACGTCCTCGAAGATTCCCCTCTCTCGGGCTTCCCACCCTGGAGGTGGCGGCTCAGCTGGATTTCTGTCTGGAGCTTGTTTCTCCTCCTTGGTTGGTGACATCCTTCCCCTCCTCTCCCTCCAGCATGTCCCCGGCCTAGGCTTTCTTCCGGGTGGTGGAAGCCAGTCTCCCCAGGAGTGAGACCCGGGACGCCCAGCGCAGCCGGGAAAGACGTCGGGTGCCGCTGCGGCTTTCAGTTCCTGGAGCGGCGAGCAGTGCTCGGTTTATAGTGGACGCTGACACCAGACGTCCCTCTCTGCCCAGGCTGCTTTGAGCCAGCCATTGAGGAGCCGGGGGAGGTCCCAGCCCCTGCAGGTGGGCATGAGGTCAGATCATAACCATAATCATAACAAGAACAGTGACAGGCAACCTTATTAGTGAGGCTCCTGGGCTGAGCATTTTACGAGACTTATCGCATTTAATTCTTCTTTTTTTTTTTTTTTGTGAGGAAGATCAGCCCTGAGCTAACATCCATGCCAATCCTCCTCTTTTTGCTGAGGAAGACCGGCCCTGAGCTAACATCTATTGCCAATCCTCCTCCTTTTTTCTCCCCAAGGCCCCAGTAGATAGTTGTACGTCATACCTGCACATCCTTCTAGTTGCTGTATGTGGGACGCCGCCTCAGCATGGCTGGACAAGCGGTGCGTTGGTACGTGCCCGGGATCCGAACCCGGGCCACCACTAGAGGAGCGCGCGCACTTAACCACTAAGCCACGGGGCCAGCCGCTCGAATATAATTCTCATGATCCCAAGAATTGGGTGTGACTGTCCCCACAAAGGACTCGTCCAAGGTGGCACCTCTGGCCAGGGGCAGGGGAGGATCTGAATCCGGTTTTCTTAGGCCTGAAAGCCTGGCACCTCCACCTCTGCACCCTCCCAGCCTACGGTGACACGCGGATAACCGGCCCTTGTCCCGCAGTCAGAGGGAGGGAGAGAGGCTGGTGCGGCAGAGATTTGAAATCTATTTAAACGAAAAGACAACGAGGGCATGTTGGGTACTGGGGCCCCTGAGAGGTGGCGCCTGGTCTGGAGTCTCCTTGGGGACAGTCCCATGCCCTTCTTCCTCTGACAAACAGGACCCCACTTGTGGGGGCTCTCCAGGGACCAAGGACTGGGAGAGGGAGGGTCCCAGCTCCTCCTTCCTGGGGCTGGGCTGTGGGCTTTGTGAGGGCTGGGCAGGTCAGATATATGGGCCCATTTTACGGATGGCTGGCAGAGCTGGCCGTGCACCCAGGTCTGGGCGACTCCACTGTCTGTCTGTCCATCTGTCTCTCCTCCCACGCTGCGGACCCGGGCCTGGCGTGCACACGCTTTCAAGATTTGTGGAATGAACGTGCTGTGTCTCTGTCCCCAGCGCCTGGGCCAGGAGGAGAGGGCAGGCCTGGGCGGTCCCAGGGCCTCTGGGGCCTCCCCGGCCCGGCGCAGTCTGGCTGCTCCGTCCAACCTGTGCTGGCCTGTGCCGGCAGCAGCTGTCATTTGGAAAATATGTGGCCCAACAACTTGAGACTCGGCGGGGAGTCTGGGCGCCCTGGACTCCTGGAAATGGGGCCCGGGGGCCTCTGGCCTTGGTGAGAGGCTGGCCCCTCCAAGTGGTTCCGCAAGCCAGGCCAGAACTGCCCTTCAGCCATCTGCCAGGCTGGGTCCTGGGGCCACACATCCCCAGGGAGGCCGCCAATGAGCCAGGTCCTGGGCAGGTGCAGGGAATGAGTGCTTTGGCGGGCCCCCCGCTGGCCCGAGGCCCCCCTCCAGGTCAGGCTCCAGAGCTTGAAGTGCCTTCTCTGGTTCTCGGTCAGCCCATCTCAGAAATGGGATGCGATTGGCCCAGAACCACCCAGGCTGTGCTAAGATGGGGGTGGCTCGCCCCCAGATGCCCTGGCTCCCGCTGTCCCACCCAGGATGCTGAGGCCGAGGCCCACCCAGAAGGCGCCGTGTCTGTCGGCCCCCTCGGCCAACCTGGGCTGACCTGCACTGACCTGTGCTCACCCGGTGGTGGTGTTGGCAGCCCACCGCCTGCCTGGGTGGGTCACTCAGGAATGGAGGACCCAGGTGGGGAGGAGCACAGAGCAGGGCTGCAGGCTCCTCCCCAAGAGCAGGCTCCAGGGGGATCACCGCCTGCCACCTCCCACTGGGGTCAAGGATGCCCAGACCCTCCCTCCCAGCCGGGCCTTCCTTCCTCCCTCACCCTCGCTCCTGGGTTTATACAGTTGCATCTGAGTATTAAACAGTCAGGGTAGGGGTCAGGGATTGCAGGTCAGGGGTCGAGGGGATGCCCTACACGATTTCTCTAAGTGGGTTTTATAGAGTCATTCGGAAAGATAGAGGCTGCCAGCCTTTTGCTCCCACGACCACAGGAACACCAGGTCATATCACGGGGCAGGCTGAGCCGAACTGCTGACCCAAAGGTCTGAGCGCCTCTGCAGAGAGCAGCATGAGGGAGGGAGGGGACCCGCATGCGCTGGGCTGGGCTTGTGCATGGGGGTCCCACACTCTCCCCTGCACCATTAACAACCTGATGAGGTCGCATTGTGTAATGGATGAGGCGCAGAGAGGTGAAGGGACTTGCCTGAGATCACACAGCTGGAAACCACGGCCTGGGGATTTGAGCTCAGGTCCCACTTAGTGGGGGCGGAGAGTTTGTTTCTGGCTTTGCAGGACCCGATGGCCAGGCCGATGTAGCCTCCCGTCCCTGAGCATACCTACCTGTGGGGGGCCACTCTGCCCAGCCTCCTGGGCTGTCCCCCAGTCCCTTGGACTGTGACTCTCTGGCCCCCCAGACCCCAGCTTCCTGGCCACACGGCTCCGCGGTTTACCAGCAGTTGCTCACCATCCCTGTGACCTCTGGCCTCTAGTTCTCAAGTTGATGGCGTCCCCATTGCCTATCTCCCTGCCCCAGGCCCCCAGCCCTCAAGCCCACTGATGCTGATCCCTGGCCAGAGGTCCCTGTGTCCTGACTCCCTGTCCCCAGGCCCCCCCAACCCCACCAATGGCTCTGGCTCTCGTCCCTGCCCCCAACCCAGCTGCTCACCGGAGCCTGCGCCTTTTTAATTCTGAGCCCTCTCCTGTCCTCGGCCCAAGCCTTTCTTCCCGGGGACCACGGGACCGGTGGAGGCTGCCCAGTCTGAGGGCGCGGGCGCCAGCCTCCCTTGGAGGCCACATAGAACTCAGATGTGGGGCCAGGGACGTGTCTGGAAGTCAGGAGAAGGTCAAGGCTGTCCGGCCAGCTGGTCCCTTTGTTTGAGAACCCCCTACCCCCAACTGTGTGGGGCTGGCCCTCTCGGCCAAAGGATGACCAGCTCAAGGCTGGAGGGAGATTCCATGTGGCTGCACAGCCTCTCCCCCCGCACTGTGGTGCTGGCCTGGCTCCTTTCCTTTGGTCAGAGTGTTTGCTGACCGTTTGTTCTCCGTCAGAGGTGAGTGGACTCAGGAGCCGAAGACGAGGGTGCCCGGAGGCTCCCCGTTCCTGCGAGCTGGGCCCTTTGCAGGCTGGAGCGTGAGAGACAGTTTGGACCTCTTCCTAGATGTCAGAACTTTTTAAAAAGTCAAACCCGCTGTATGAAAGATGCTCCACCCGATGCCCTGTGGGCCGAGCTCATCTCTGGAAGCTCATATTTGTTGTATTCGAGCCACGTTCTTCAGTGGGGTTGCACTCCCATCATCAGAACAGCAAGCGAGTCAGAGGGGCCGGGGGCTCTGATGCCCAGTACCCACCCAGGCAGACTGGGACACAAGCCAGTTGGGCACTCGAACGAGAGACAACGGAACCAGGGAGAACCGATCACAACCAGCCAGCCAGGCGGCTGCCCGGGCCACACACAGCTGAGCACGTGATTTCCTGCTCTGTTCCCATGTCTGCTCGGGAAGGACCCTCCCCCGCTCCTGTCTGGGGACTGGCCTAACTACATTTGGTTTAGCTGTGCCTGATTCGAATCGAGGTTTGCTCAGATAAACTCTCGAAAAAAATGTTGCTATGCCTCAGTTTACCTTGTAGCAGCAGCATCTCTGCTGGGAAAGGCAGCCACAAATGAGCAGACGTGACCCAGTCTGTCTGCAGACAGTCCTCGAGGCTCAGTGGTGTGCCAGTGACGGTGACAACTGGCTCTTTGGGGAAAAAAGCCCCGATGGATAGTGTCTGCCAAATTCTGTGGTGTAAACTCTCCCACTGTGGCTGATGTCACACTGCCAGCACGAGGTCATTGTATCACTGCTGGGAAGAGATCCGCAGGGGCATCCAATGACATCGTATTCCACCCCACTGCAGGCGATAGCACAGCCTAACAAAATAATCAGGAAGTGATGGGTTTTGAGTATGTATTACTTTTGTTTTTAGTATAGCTTATTTATTTGTAAGTTCACATAACTTAATATTCTGTAATGACTGTTTAACAGCCAGCTCGCACGATTCCGGGGCACGTAACAGGTGGTCCTTTCAGGCTGGCTTGGGCACAACCGTTGCAGCTTCATTTCAGATGCTGACAGTAGGACCTAGGCCCACAGCCTGAGTGTGAGGGCCCACAACCCTCAGACGGGGGCCAGAGGAGCTCCTGAGGGTCCAGCCTTTGTTGTCCTCCAGGCCAGCCCTTCCCACGGGCCGCAGGGACACGCCCACCTGATGTCCATGCTCCCTGCTCTAGGCCATGCCCTGGAGCCCAAGACCCGGGCCCTCCCGGCCCCAACGGCCCCACAGCTGCTCTGTATTTTCCTCTTCGCCTGCCCCCTCCTGAGGGACCCTGCCACCAACATCAGCACCCTGGGCCAAAGGGTGTGTGGGCCGGGCGTGGTTGCTGGGAGTGGGGCGTCCAGTGTGGGCCCCTTAAGTCCACTCGTGATGAAGAATGGAGCTGGGTGGGGAGAAAGCATGAAGGCCACGTTTTGTCTGGGGCTCCCAGAAGGCCGAGAATTCTAGATTTGAACCTGATGTCCAGGCCGCTCGGGGGTTTGTCAGGTGGGCGGACAGACTGGTTTTATTTATTTGCTGGTATATCAGCTCGACGTGTACCTCTCACGTGGAGACGCACAGCGTGTGGGCCTCATCTGCACTCTCGCCCGGGCCCTGTCAATGTGGGTGCAGACATAAGAGGGGGTTCCAGTGGAAATCACCCCCGGGTTATGACTGAGGGGGAATGGAAAGAGCCTCCCGCATGGGCGTCAGCGCAGAGTGCAGGCTGCGGGTCGGGGTGCAGCAGGGTGGGCCAGGCCGTGCAGGGCTTTGCGGCAGGTTGAGGGGTCTGGATTCCACCCCTGAGGGCTATGGGAGCCTCTCCCCAAGCTCGGAGGATGGTGATGCTCAGAGAAGTCAGGCAGCTTGGCTGAGGTTGCACAGCACGTGCGTGAGGGAGCGGAAAGCAGGGCCCAGCTGTGCCTGAGGACGGAAGCCGGCGTCTTTCCTGCCCCTTCCCGGCAGCTGCCTTATGTCTGCATGCACGCAGTTCTGGAGCCTGGACTTCTGACGGTTAATGGGCTCCTTGCAATGCACCCTATGATTTATTAATATTGCTTGGAATCCTTCAAAGTCCCGGGCGCTGTGTCAGGAGCGGGCCCAACGTAGGAAGACGATTGCTCACAGAACCACTTGCCTGGCATGAAAAATGCATGACGTGTCGGGAAGCAGCCGAGAGGCCTGCGCACGCCCCACGCCCTGCTGACCCGGCCTTAACGCCCTAGCCTGGTGCCCACGTGGCTGTCGCTTGCGGGAAGTGTCCGAGAGGGTGTGGCCTCCAAGTCTCTCACTGAGGGCATGGGGAACAGGACCTAGTCCTCCTCTGGGACCCGCAAGTTCCCGATCAATGCCCCTCACGGCAGGCAGGGAAGGAACCCGGCACAGGCATTCAGGGTCTCCACCGAGGGCCTTAAAAAGGCCTTGGACAAAACGAACAAAGGACACTGAGTTTCAAAAACCAGACGTGATCTGAAGGAAATTTCCCGGGCAGCATCATCCAATGGAAGTTTCTCTGGTGATGGAATATCCTGCCCCTGCCCTGCCCAACATAGCAGCCACTGGCCACACATGGCTACTGAGCTCTTGAAACGTGGCCAGTGCACCTGGGGGACTGACTTTTAAATTGTATTTAATTTTAATTAACTTAAGCAGCATGTGGCCAGTAGCTGCCACACTGGACAGTGGGCGGTGACAACAGTCCTGATGGGGTTTGGGCCACACGAGTGCCTTTGTCAAAACTCGTCCACTGGTTCCTTCAAGATTTGTGAATTTCACCACGAGTAAATTCTACCTGAAACAGAGAGAGATGGGCTCTCGTGAAGGGCGTGTGTGCCCCAGTATTTGGAATGAAGTCTGATGATGTCTGCAACCCACTTAGAAACACATCTGGTGAAATACGATGGATGGATGGGGGGTGGCAGGTGAAGAGGTGGACAGACACGTGGGGAAGAAATTACAGCCACTGTTAATTGTGGAATCCAGGTGGTGGATCAAGGGCTTCATAGAAAATGTCAAAGCTCCCAGTGTGGCGGATCTGGTGGCCTCCTGTCACCCCTTGGGGCTGTGTGGACTCCTCCATGAGGCCTGGCCCCTGGCACCGGGCCTGGCACAACCTCTGTGTGGATGTGTTGTGGAGACAGGATGGGTCTGGGCAGGATGCATTGGTGAGGGTGGAGGAGGGACAGAAGGTCTTGCGGTTGGGGTGGTGGGGTCAGAGGTCTGGGCACTAGGGGAACAGTGGAGGCTCTAATGATACCTGGCTCTGGGCACACGGTCCAGACTCTTCATCATTTCCAGACCCAGAATGGGGGCCGCCCCTTCTCTCCTGCAGCCTCCACCTTCCGGGGCCTGGTCAACGTTGCTTCCAAGCCTTGAGCCCCATCAGCTGAGGGACCGCCACTAAAGGGCCAGCCATTCATCAAAGGGCTCGAGGGCATCTGTGAGTGGCCTTGGTTCTGCTGTTGTTCACCTGCTTTGTAGCAACAGTCATTTGCAAGCCAGGTCCGTGCCCTCTACAGTTTGTTTCCTCAGTAGGCCCAGCAGCGACAGTTCCTCAGCTACCCAGGTGTGGAGGCGGGTGGCCAAATCCAGCCCCGCTAGCGGCCGCCCCAACTGGTCTGACTGTCCAGTGTCTTTCTGCAACTTCCAGCGACGAGGGGCAGGATGATTCTGCCTCCAGGGGCCCCCCTCCAGCCAACCCACTCCTCTCAAGCGTGCAGGAGAAATCCTGGATGAAGACAGTCCTCTGGGCTTGAGTTCCCTGAGCAGCCCTTGGAGGGAGAGTCCACGTCTTGGGGCTGCAGCAGCTCAGTGCCCCTCGGATGCCATTCACATCTCCCTAGGCAGGTGGGCAGCCACGGGCCTGTGGGCCCCTCCCCTCTGCCCCTTCTTTGCCATCAGGCAGGAGCACGGCCAGCATGGACATGTGGTCCCAATGACACTCGTGCCCCCCACCAAGCTGGCTCTGCCGCCCTCCAGGACAGTGCTCACCCTCACGCAGCCAGGGCCCTAAGTGCTGTGTCAGGCAGTGTCTGAGGAACTGCAGCAGGTGGCCCCCCAGGCCTGCACTTAGCTGGAAGCCCCGGCCCTGGGGAGGAGAAAGCTGGGGGTGGGAGCAATGAGGGGTGTCGGGGGCTGGGGGCACTTGGTCTGGGCCAGCACAGCCTCCCCCCGCCGGTTCCCTTGGGGCGACCTCTGGGGTCCCGCGGAGCCCAGAGTCTTGACCTCAGGGCACCTTCCTGTCCTGACTCCCCCAGCCCAGTTGCAGGTGCTGTCTCACCTCTCACCTGAGCCCAGAGGAGCCAGCGAGAGGGCCGCGGGACCGGCCTTCTGGCTCCCTGGGAAGCCCTGGGCCCTTTTCAGGGACCAGACACCTGATTAGAGCGGAGCCTGCTGCTTCTGACTCTGCAGGCCCCGGGCAGCTGCACACAGAGTCGGGGCTGCGGCAAAGCCTGGCCAGAGAGCCCCTCCCGCCCAGTCCCGCCCACCCGCCCTGCTGCTGACCAGCGGACACTTACCCTGGTTTCCCTGTGGCACCTCAGGCTTGTCCCTGTCTCGGGGTGGCTGGTTCCCTGGGGGGTGCTCCCTAGAGAAGTGGTGTTCCCTGGAGGAAGATGCTCCCTGGGGTAGGGTGCTCCCTGGGGAGGGGTATGGGGCCTCTCTCGGGCGTTGCTGAGGGACAGCTCCTGTCCTGCTCTCTCCTGGCTGACCCTGGGCAGTGTTGGGGCCTCTCCCCCGGCTCCCACGTTGATCCAAGGCCAGCACTTGTCCTTCTAAGAGGATGGGCTGCTGCGCCATGGTCCCCCCGAGACCTGCACAGATGATGCCCCAGGTGTTTGTGGGACGGACTGGGGAGCTGCTGGCCTCTGTCCAGGGTGGACAAGCAGGAACACCAACCTGGCCAAAGGTAGAGATAATGTGGGCATTAAGTCTAGTAGCCCAGCCGCCCAGGCTGACCCCACAGCCCCTGCCCGGGGACCAGGACCCTGCCTGCTGCCCCTGCACAGTGAGGACCAACAAGAGAAGGCTGCCGTACCATTTTACAGAAAAGGAAGTGAGGCCTGCAAGACACTCACACGGCACGCTGCCATTTATTAGCACTCTGTGGCCGGGGCGACTGACCACATGTCCTGGGGGCTTTTCTCTCAAAACCAGCCATGGGACCTCATCCACATGAAGACCTGCTTGACACAGAAGTGGAAGTCCTGCCCCTCCAGCCGCCACCCAGGGTGACCACGTCAGTGATGTGGTCGGCGCCCACGGAAGTCACTCACACGCACATTTACTCACACTCAGACATGCTCACACACACACACGCTTACGCACGCTCACATGCACGCTCACACATGCATGTTCACATGCGCCTTCTCTAACAAAATGGGCTTGTGGTGCATATTGTCTGCAACCTGCTCACTCCAATTCTCGCTACCCGAGGTTGTCTTCCACGTCCACACAGACAGGCCGCGCCGGGGGGCTGGCCCCCCATTCTCTGCTGTCGCGCACCTCGTGCCTGCAGCAGCCCTGTCTACCGGTCCTGGGCTGCACGTCCTGAGTGGGAAGGAAACAGCACTTAGGTTTTGTGAGCTTCGTCAACGCTGCCCTCTGAGGGGCTCAGCGGCCCCGTGGTGACGGAGGGCCCCGGGCACCGGGTATCCAGGGCTCTGCCCGTCTGAGGGTCCATGTGGAGGTCCTCAAGTGCCAGTGAGGCTGGCCGTTTCTTCCTGCGTGTTGATGGCCTGCGTTTCCTTTTCTGAGAATGACCTCTTCTTGCCCTTTGAGGAAGCATGACTTACACCCTCAAAAAATCTTCTCCCAGCTACCACCCCCTGCCCCCAGTGCGGGGATGGGGCCTGGGCTGAATGAGTCCTTGTTGGCCGGAAGCTGGGCACACGGTGAAAAGGGTTTGTGGACCGAGCCAGGGCGGCCGCCTCCCCAGGGACGGGTTGTGCCAGGGACACTGAGTCATGGGCAGTGGAGGGAGGAGGCCAGGGGCCGGCTCCAGCCCAGCGGGGCCCAGCTTGCTCAGCAGCCCCGGATGAGTTGCTCAGCAGGGCCTCAGTTTCCCCATCCTCCCGTCCATCACCTGGGGACCCAGGCAGGCTCTCGTGTGTGCCCCTCGGGACGTCACGGCCTTTCGAGGTTCTCTGGGGGCCTGTGCTCTCCGGCCAGCCAGTCACCCACCACGGGGCCATCTGTCTGCTCCATCTGAATCCCTGGGGGCGGTTTCTGCCGTGGGAGGGGTGAGACTCTCCACCCTCAGTGTGGGTCCACCGCCAATAGGATCTCATTTGCCACTGGCCACCCTTCCTCCAAGTCAGGGAGCAGGGTCTCCAGACAAGAACGTGAGAGCTCAGAGCAGAATTGCGTCCTGCTGACAAACGTACTGACGTGCCTCTCAGGTGCCCCGATTCTCATCTGTAGGGTGGCCCTGAGGGAGTGTGGGCTCCTGCTGTCTTCATTGACCCCTCCGCTCCTCCTTGCCCCAGCCGGGAGCCCACCAGGAGGAGAGAGGAGGCCACCAGGCCTCTGTGTCTCCTGCCCACGTGCCCCTGGCCCTGGGGCTCGGGCAGGACGTCTGCCTCCCACTGCCCACTGCCCGCTGCCCACTGCCCCAGGTCCCTGTGGGTCTGACCACTCTCCTGGAACGTGGAGCCCTGGCTCTGCAGGAGGCAGGCCAGGGACTGAGACCCACTCAGGGTGTGCCCCACAGGGCCTCCTCTTGGGGACATGGTGCCCAGGGCTCATCCCCTGGGAGTCACACCTGAGGATGGTTGGGGACCCCGATCCTGCTGAGGTGAGGCAGGCAGGGGTCGATTCCAGGCTCTCATGGGGCTGGCCAGGCAGAGAGTTTACACTAGGCTTGTCGGCAGTTGGCAATTTTGTTCAGGACTAACCGGGAAGTTGGTCTTTCCCCCTTCCCCAAATACCTCTATGGTTAGGAAGTCTCTGAGCCTTGGTTTCCCCAAGGAGGTCTCCTCTTCCTGTTCCTGGGTCTTTGATCTCGGATGCTTGTCCTTTGCGGGAGGGCACGTTTAGGGCCCCAGGAGCCATGTACCAAGGGGGCCAGGTGTGGGGGGCTCACAATCAGAGAAGAGAGCAGTCATCCCCCAGGGGGGTCAGTGGCCTACAGTGATCCTGTGCCCACCTCGCCCCATGGCCCTGAGTCAGACCCACTGGACCGAAGCCTTGCCCACCTCTGTGGGCAGATGACAATGGACACAAGGACAACCTCCACCAGCTCCGACTCGAGGCCTGGCTCCTTGCCCAGCATCTGGGGAATGGCCGTGGAATGGCCACATGGAATGGCCACGTGGAATGTCCACGACACCCCCAATGGCACTTTCCAATATGACAGCCTCGAGCCACAAGTGGCTGTTCAACTGTAAATTAATTAAAGTAATTAAACCCTCAGTCCCTGTTTCCAGCGCTCAGTAGCCGCGTGTGGCTGGTGGTCGCCATATTGGACAGCGCAGAGTTAGAATGCGTCCACCTCCACGGAAAACTGTACTGGCCAGCACTGCATCCCGAGGCAGGCAGCACCATCTCATTTCACAGACAGGAAGTGGAGGCTTAGAGAGGTGACACAGGCATGGAGTCTGGGACCGGGCTCTAGTCCTCGTGGCTCTTCCACAGGCTGTTTAGGCTTCTGTGTAACATGGCAGTTCCATGCCCCTAACCACTGTGCCTCCTGCCCTCTCTGTGTGGGGCGTCTCTGGCCTTGCCTCCTCTGTCTGTTCCCAGTGCATGCTCTTTCTTGACTGGGAACAGACGCTGGTAAGGAAGGGGCAGATCTGGGGTGAGAGGTGGCCCCTGGTCCTGTGGGCATCGCCCTCCTCTCCCACAGGAAGAGCGGGAAAGCTGCCCCCAGACCCTGCCCACCCTCCCTGACTCAGAAGGTGGAACCTCAGGCAGGGACCCCTTTGTCCCACCGGAGTGTGCATAGTGGGTCGGGGGGCCGAGGGGGTCTCCAGCAGTGTTACCCCACACGGTCCATGCAGGGCTGCAAGCAGAGGTTCCCAGCTCAGAAAGAAGAGCTGGGCCAAATGGATTCTCTCTTTCAGAAATTTGGAGAAGGAAGTATGGAAGGAATGTGCCATTAGCAGAAGGAACAAAAGCAGAACAGTTGTGAAATATGAGGCTCCAGGGAGAGTAGAGGACGGCCCCCATGAGCAGGCAGAGCCAGGGTCATGGGGAAGCAAAGGAGGATGCAGTTCTCAAAGTGTGGCCTAGGGACCCCTGGGGGTTCCCTGTGGTTCTTCCAGGTGCTGGGAGGTCAAAGCTCTTGCGCTCACAGTGCTGAGAGGCAGTTTGCCTTTGCCCTCTCATCCTCTCACGAGCATGGGTTCTCCAGAGGCCACATATGGGTGACGGTGGGACAGTGGGTACAAAGAGGAGGAGGATTTGCCGTCCTCTCAAGCCACACATCAGACTCACACGCGCCTTTCCCACTATTTTTGTTTTGGAAAATAGTGATTGTTCAGAAAATGACGTTACCTGTGTTGGTGTGTAATGGGTTTATCATTGTTATTTACAAGTAAATGGACATGAAAACGGTTTTTGTTTTTTTTTTTTAAATTGGTTGTTGTGTCTTTTTTTTTTTTTAATTTTTTATTTTTCCCCCAAAGCCCCAGTAGATAGTTGTATGTCATAGCTGCACATCCTTCTAGCTGCTGTATGTGGGACGCGGCCTCAGCATGGCTGGAGAAGCGGTGCGTCGGTGCACGCCCGGGATCCAAACCCGGGCCGCCAGCAGTGGAGAGCACGCACTTAACCGCTAAGCCACGGGGCTGGCCCATGAAAACGGTTCTTAATGAAATGTAAGCACATCAGCAAAGCCGTTTGGGGTCCTCAATAGTTTGTCAGGGTTAAAGGGGTGCCGTCAGGTTCATAGGAAGTGGCGGGGAGAAGCGGTGTCAGGGGGAGGTTCCTGTTAAAGAAAGACCCAGTGAGCCATAGAGCTGACCGCAGGCCTAACCGGGGTGACCCTGAGGGGTAGGTGACAAAGGGACCTTCCCGGTTCCCCCACCTCCAACCTCCAGGCCACCTGGAGGCTTTGCTTTCTGGTATCTCTGCCTCGAGGTCGCGGCGACTGTGAGCAGCCTTTCAAAGGAGGGACTCTGGGACAAATGCTGGGGAATGTTAGTTTTTGAGGCATGGGGCCATCCTGTGCTCAGAAATCACTGCTAAGATAATGGTCACCCACCGCCAGACACTGGCAGGACACAAGACATACCTGTGGCCAGGAGTGGGCAGTGGCCCTCGGGGTGGGGGTGGGGCATTCATCACGGGCCTGGACAGCAGTGGGCCATCTGTTTGTGCAGACCAGCTGGGTCATTAGGGCCTGAGGGTATTCTGGTGTTTACCGTGGTTGGTGTTGCCAGCCTCATCAAAGCGGACACGTGGCCCTTGGGAGGGAGGCCCCAGGGATGGTGTATGGTGTTGTGGAGATGGGGGTTCCTCTAGCTCTGACCTTTGACTGTGGGTACTCAGATGGGAGGGGCCAGGAGTGGCCCCGGACACTGGAGAGAAATTGCGCTGGGTGAGGATGTGCCTGTGGTCCCATGAGCCCCAGACTCATCTAGGGGACGGTGATGGCAGGGGCTCCCCTTGGGGCTCTCGTAGAGGAAGTGAACTGAAGGAGGGATCCCCTGGCCTCCAGGCTTCCAGAGCCCCTGTGCGGAGGTCAGCTCCCTGGCCCCCTCCCAGGCCTCGTGCCTGGCGGACAGCCCTGCCTCTCACTCCTGGCTGCCCCTCCAGGCCTGGACGCCAGCTCCAGAGAGGGGCAGGCTTCCAGGCAGATGGAGCCAAGGTTTCCCTGGACTAACCGGAGTTGCCTCTGGCCAATTGGGACGGGATTCCAGCAGAACATCCTGCTCTCCTGGCTGCCCTGGCTGGACAGCCCACTCGGCTTCCTGGGACTGGGGGACGGGCAGGAGGTACCAGCAGAGACCTTGCCTGCCAAGTGCAAGAGTGGCCAGGGGGGCATAAAGGACAGTGGCGTGGGGTCAAGGATCAAGACAGGGGACCGACAGCCCAAGTCACACAAAGGTGAGGGAGAGGAACTGCTATGTGCTCATCTCTGAGATGGGGATAAAAACCCAAATGCCAACTCTCAGTAAATTATTGTTAACAACAATAAACACATTACATGTTAACATGAATAACATTTTTAAGAAAAAGTAACTATATTCTCAAACAAATAGAAGAAGAGCACTGTTTCACATTTTTGCAAATTTCCTTAATGTTTGGGCCTAAGAGAAAGCAACTAGATTCTCATATCTGCTTTTGCCTTCAATTCTACACATCTGGAAAATAGCACTGTGCACTTATGAGAAACCAAGAGTCAAAAGGGCAAATAACACCTTAGTGTTACTCATATGCACGTGCTAGTTTGGATCCCTTGGACCCACGAAAGGGTCTTGCATGCCCCAGGGGCCCTGGATCTCACCTTGAGAACTGCTGCTATAAAGTATTTGATTTACACCAAAGAAGCAGGAAAAAAGAGGAAAAAACACCCAGAAGAGCAAAAGCCATATGAACCAAATAGAACACAAGCAGTGAAACGGCCCGCTGGATCTATAGGTATTTACAACAAACATAAGCGGGCCAAATTCTCTTGCCCAGCTGGCCCTCTGCAGAACAGTGGGAATTGGGCACCGAGAGGCCTGGTTGGAAGCCGGCTCCCCCCATGGGATCATCTCAAATATTTGCTGAGCCTGACATGTGTGGCCCTGTGCAGGCCTTGGGGGGCCCCAGATGATTCCAACATGTCTCCACTCCCACCGACTCACCATCTGTGGACAGACACGTGCTGGGCTCAGAGATCCTCTTCCTTCAAGTGTTCAAGCAGCATTTATTGGGTGCCTTCTGCATGCCAAGGCCTGTGCTAGGTGCTTTCAGACTTACTGCCTCTGTTAGTCTTCACTCTCCCATCTCAGAGTGCACAGCTGTGCCTGTGCTGGGCTCGCCGTGGGTGATTCAATGAGCTTTTGAAGAGTCCCTAATTCACCAGAGTCACTTAATTCATCATAAGGTCCATCAGAACGTCCCACATGCTCCATTTTACAATGGAAAACTGAGGCCCAGGGGTGGGGGTGAGAAGGCCCCTAAGGGGAGGTTGAACAGAGGCACTGAACCCGGATTTCCACTGGCTGAGGACACCGTCTCACATGTAAGCCCTTGGGATATTGTTTTCAGAGCTGTCTCTCTAGCTGGAACACAGGGTTGTTAGAAAACGATGTCACAGAGAGAGGATGACGCTCCAGACTCGATGCCCAATGACCTGACTGAGAGCCCTGCTGGCCCACCTTAGAGGGGTGTGGCTGAGTTCAGCCCATGAGCTTCTATTTCCTCATCTGTAGAATGGGAATATGCCACCTGTCAGACGACGCTGGGAGGCTCCGGGGAGCAGGAGTGGGGCTGACAGTGGAGGGCAGGCCTGCTGGCAAGGGTGGGGCTCCGAGGCCCCTGTACCAGGAGGATAGGTCAGGGCTGGGTGCACTGGGGCATTCTGGGCAGAGGACAAAACAGATGCTTTGTGACAAAGCCAGAGGCCTGTGTGATGGCGGGATTGCATTTCAGCTGAGGCAGCTTCTCCTGAAGTCAGAAGTGCCTGCCCAGCCTGGGGGGTTGCTGTTGACTCCAGGTTGGCCCAGGATTCCCCGGAGCAAATCCCAGGGTCTCTGACATGCCACCAGGGGTCTGGGTGAGCCAGGTGCTCACCGGGTGGGGGTGCTAACCCTCCACCCTCCTCCCTCCTCCCGGCGCCCCCGGCTCCCTCCAGGGGCCTCACACTCGTCAGAGCAACCTCACTCTGCAGATTCCCCAGTAGCCCAGGTGATGGGTCCCCAGGGCCCCATCCCCCAGGGCCCCATCACCCAGGTGACATCCTGTCCCCATGGTGGACATTATGCAACAGAGGAAAACTGGCTCTGGCCGTGGCAATTCTGAGTCTACTTCACACTGGGTCGTTGTGTCCCTTGGCGGTCCAGGAGGTTCTTCCTGACGGTATCCTCACTCGTTCTCTTCTCAATGGCTGTTTTCTTCCAACGCTGTCATTTGGTGACGATTCCCTCCTCCCTGCTGCATCTGTCCTTTAGCATATCAGCTCCTCTCTGGGCGTTGGTCCCAATCTCCTCTACACGTTCTCATCACATGAGCAAGTGGGAGAGAGCTTCCACACCTGGGATGGTCTTCAAGGGCTCACCCACGAAGGGATTCTGCGCTCGGACAAGTTCCAGGTCCCCACACCCATCCTGAGACACCAGAGCCTCTAACTCAGGATAGGCAGGACCTAGCCGCATGGTGGGGGGGCTGTTTACCGTGCTGTGTGAAGGCTCCTGTGTCAAGGTCTTAGGCTCCCCGCAGGCTCATCCTGCTGGAGCCACGTGTGTGCGGCTCCTTGTATCTCAGGAAATGCGCTGTCCCCGTCCCCAGGCCCTGTGAGAGTGGAACCTGTTTGGCCCACCTCCGTGTCCCCAGCACCCAATTCAGGAGTTTCTCTGGAAATGTTTGTGGGATAAACAGCTGACCCTGCATTTCTGAAAGTCTGCACATGCCCATCTTTCTGTTTGAACCAGACACAAATGGCAGATGGAATTTTGTGTGGGGACCTGGTCTAGCAGGAGGCCTTGGTTTTAAAGAACAATGCCGTCAAGAAGAGGCATCACAGTGGAACAATTTCAGGGTGGGCTCAGGGGATGGGGCCGGGCCTGGGTGAGGACTCTGTGAGCCACCGGCCTACGGGGCTGCGGGGCAGAGCAGAAAAAGCCAGGGCGAACCGCCTCCTGGGGATGCGTCCTTCTGAACCCGTGGCTGGAGCAGGGGTAGGGCCCCCCAGTGTCGGTTGTTAAATAGTTGGGAATTTTGCAAGCCGCTGTAAGACTGCTGGTGGCTCGACAATGACCGTGGGAGTGGGAGTATTCACACCACAGAAATGGGCAGACGCTACACATCAAGGCTTCTGCTTGAAGGAAGGTCACTGGCTCTCCATGCCCTCTCGCCACACCAGGAGCAGGGGCTGAGCCGTTTTACATGGTGTAGACTGGGCTGAGCTGCAGCTGCACCCACTGTCTGTGACGTCCTGTGAGGGTCGGCCCCAAGGAAGCTCGTGTGAGGCTGGAAGGTGGAGGAGGAGCCGTGGCTATGCCCCTCTGAAGCTTTGTATGTGCCGGAGGGGATGCAGAGGTGCCAGTGCTTCCCGCCAGTGCTCACTGTTACCCGCCCAGCGTCAGGCTTCTGGTACGACGCCCCAAGGGGCGGCTGTGCAGGGACAGCGCCTTCCTTGGGCTTCCCTGCCAGCTCCTGTTCTGGTTTCCCAGATGAGCCCTGAGGACCCGCCCGCACTCCTGCTTCAAGACAGCTGGCCGAGAGTCTCCTGGGATGGCCACGGACTGTGTGGCTTAAACAACGGGCATCCATCCTCTCATGGTTCAGAGGCTGGAAGTCCGGATCCAGGTTCTGGCAGGGCGGGCTCCCGGAAGGTGCTGGGGGACGAGCTGGGCATCCCCGGCCCTCGTGGCTCCTCTGCTTGTGGCAGCAGCACTGCAAATCCACGTGGCTTCCTCCCTGTGTGCGGGTCTGTGTCCCATTCCTCCTTTTTATAAGGACATCGGTCGTACTGGATTAGGGCCCACCCCAATGACTCATTTAACTTGGTGACCTCTGTAAAGACCCCATCTCCAAATAGGGTCACATTCTGAGGACCTGCGGGTCAGGACTGCAACAGACCTCTTTTTGGGGGACACAGTTCAACTCCTGGCAGTGGCTGGTGACTTTCTGTGACCCCAACTCCCCTTTCTGGGTCTTTACCTCCCACCCCAATTGTTCGAGGTCTTATTCCCACGATGGGGTCCTCATCCATTGTACCCACAGGGGTCCCACTTCTCTGACTCAGCCCCGGTGGATCCAGCAGGCTTCTGTCGCCGCCTCCCAGCTGTGTGACCAAGGGCAAGCAAGGCAGCCTCTCTGAGCCTTGGTTTTCTCATCTAGGAGGTGGGGCTGGACCCTGAGCTAGGTCCAGTAATCACGGGAAGCACTGGATATACAGAGCAGACAGCAGGAAGGGGGAGCCCTGATGAGCGCAGGTCCCCACGTCCCAGGCGGGTGGAAAGTCTGTCATTCTAGAGTTTCTGCTAATTCCCCCAGCTCTCCAGACTCGCAGATACTCAGCCGTGCCTGTGTGGTCCGGATTGCACAAGTTGCTGGCTCTCGCCCGCGTGGTGATAAAGTGCTGATGTGGCTCTGGGTCACCTTTGTTGTGGGAAGTGTTTGATCAGCGTCTTTCTCGCCAGGAGGAAGCTTTCTGCCAGGGCCACTGCGAGGGGCGGCCGGCGGAGGGCGCGTGCCCTAGTGCTGCTGTGTGTGTGGGATTTCCTGAGTCCTTGAGCCACCGCCACCAGGCAAATACATGATGACGGCAGCGACAACATGTGCCTTCGGGACGTGACTCTGCCGGCCTCCCGTCCAGTTGTCTCCTTGCGTATGGGACGCGGCCCTGACCAGCACCCCCACTTCACAGATGGGGAAACTGAGTTTCAGTTGCTCAAAACTGAGGTCCAGAGTTTGAGCGTCTTGCCCACAGTCACCCAGGACATGAAGCCCGTCCGTTCCCACCGGGACTCGAACCTGCACGCTGTGCTCCGTGAGACCCGCTGGGCTCCGATCCTGCAGAGAATCAGGCTGGCAGCCCTTCACCATCCTGGGGCATGGGATGGGGGGACCCTATCCAGAGGTGGCGGATGTGGCCCCACTCCCCTCAGACACCCCCAGACGCAGGCACATCTCTCTAGTTGCTACAGTCGGTGCTAGATAAGTGCTGGTTGGTGTGAACTGAAGGGGGCAGACAGCCTTTGGGGAACATGGCTTATACACCCGAGAGATGGAGGAGGGAGTGTGGGGCCGGTCAGTTTGGGGCTCGCATGCAACCCTGAGGTGGCCATAGTTTGGCTCCAGACCAGCCTCAGCTGAGTGAGGATTGCAGTCACCCCAGCCTCCTGGGTGCACCACCTCCTCCAATCAGGAAAGGAACCTGACGCTGGGTGGCTGCAGATTCCTCAGCCCACGTGAGACTGGTTCTTGGGTCTGAGTGGGCTTCCCGAGGCCTCTGGTGCAGGGGGACGGGGAGGAGCCCCTGAGAACAGGTCTCAGCCCCCCCATCAGGGTGGCTGCATGAGTTGGGGTCCCCTCAGCACGTCTGCTCTGGGACTCTCTCCAGCCTCAGTGGGGGCCCTCCTGGCCCAGCCCTCCCCGTCCCTGCCTCCGTCCTCCGTTCCCATGGCATTGTGCTCTAGGCCCCCTTGCACCTCTCTCCCTCAACCCCCACGATGCCCCCAGAAAACCCCCAGCACCTCTGACTCCTTGTGGCGCCTGCTTCGCTGAGGACCTGACCTCGCTCTGCTTCCAGATAACCTCTGTCCTGCGTTCTGTGGGGTCTCAGGTGGGAGGCAGGCGATGGACGGGTCTCAGGGGCAGGGAGCAACCTGGTGTCGCTTATGTCCTGACCCCGGGCTCTGCTCCCCAGCCTCCCACATGGTCAGGCTCAGGGATCCAGGGAAATGGGGAGGGAGGCCCAGCACTGGGGAGAGGGGTCCCCTGGGGCCCTCTGGGAGCCCCTCTGAGGAGACTGTCCACCAGGTAGCCCGTGAAGTTGGTCGTCCAGCAGGGCAGGCCTTGGGGATGCTCCCTCTCCCTGGTTTGTGCTCACAGGCGCAGGTGACTCAGGCTGGTGGGGGCTCCCCGGCTGCTCCCCAAGTCTGGGCCTCTGCCAGTTCCTGGGCATTGAGAGGGCTGGGGGCTCAGGTGGGGCCTGCCAGATGCTGGACACCCTGCCTGGGCCTCTAGGGGGGCGAGCCTGGGCTGGATGGCTCCAGCGAGGGGTGGGGGGATACCGTGGCCTCTCCAGTCTCTTGGTTCCCTGGCCTGGCTCCTCCCGGCCCCAGAGGGATGTGGACGGAGCCGGTCAATGAGGAGGACGTTCCATTGACACATGTGGGTAAAAATAACCCCAGAGCCCTCAGTCCAGCAGAGAGTGGGCGCAGCACCTGGTCCTTGGACAATTATCCTAAAAATGTGCCCCAGGTGTCCCTGAAATCCCTTAAGTCCTTCTCACCCAGGAGTTCACTCCCATCAGGAGCTGGCGGAGGGGAAAGGGCAGGCAGGACAGGGAGGCATCTGCAGTGGTTTCTGTCTCTGTCCCTCTCTCTGTCCGCTCTGGCTGCTGTAGCAGAGACCACAGATGGGGCGGCTCACACAGCAGACGCTGTTTCTCACAGTCCTGGAGGCTTGACGTCCAGAATCAAGGACCCGCAGGTTCTGGTTCCGGTGAGGACCCTCCTCCTGGTTCATGGACGGCGTCTCCTTGCTGTGTCCTCACGTGGTCGAGAGCAGAGAGAGAGTGAGCTCTCTGGAGTCCGTTTCTCAGGGCACAGATCCCATCGTGAGGGCTCCACCCCGTGCCCTCATCACCCCCAAAGGCCCACCTCCTAACACCATCATCCGGGGGTAGGATTCAACATGTGAATTCTGGGACATGAACATTCGGTCCACGGCAGCTTAAAAGAGGAATGGAGCCCACTCATCTTCTAAGTGGCCCCTGGCACCACGGTCCCCGGAGCTTCGGGGCCAGCGGTCCTTGTACACCCTCGACCCTGTGAGGTCGGCCCTGTGAGCCCCATCTTACCACCAAGGACACCGAGGCACGAGGGTAAGTAACGTGGCCACGTTCACGTCGTGGTCAGAGCTGGGACACTGGCCTCAAATGAGCAGATGCTACAGCTGCGGGACAGACGCAGTGGTCCCTGCAGCCCTGGCCCCGTGCCCTCTCAGGGTCGCTGGGGTTTTGGGAGCCAGAGCATCTTTCAGACAAGACTCTACCAACCACAGTGTCCAGAGGCTCTGCCTTGAGCGTGGCCCATCCACGGGGATCACGTGTGTGGATCAGCGTTCTGCTTCACTGTTGGAGATGTTGTTCAGAGACAAGAAATGGGGCGTGGATGAACCGTGTGGAGTTAGTTCACTCTGCGTGGTGGATGAGGTCTTCCTAAAGAAAGAGTCCGGGGAAGGGGGCTCCTGGTTGTCCCCTTCCGATCCCGCCCCCCAGACCCTCCGGGCGGCTGCAGCGCTGGTGACTGTCTGACTAATGTTTAAAGACGTCCCTGCCGGTGCCCAGCTGATCCAGAAAAAGAGAGGTTTACAGCTGAGCTAGGGTGTGTGTGAACGGACAGGGAAGAGGAGAGAGGAAAATAGGAAGGTAGCAGCTGAGATTTCCACGAAAAATACTCTAAAAAACCCTGGGTCTTCCAAATATTCCCCCAAATCCCAGCTAAATTCTGGGGGTGTCAAGAGCTGTTTTGGTAGCATTAAGAGCAGTTAAGGGACAAAGTTCAGTCTGCAAGGCTCTGGCCTGTGACGGGTGGGCCCGTGTTCTTACTGAGCTCAACCAGTCGGTGGACGTGGGAGCCCTCCAGGGGATCTGTGACCTGCTGCAGCCCAGCCTGTCCATGGGTGTGCGGTGTGGCCTGGTGTTCTGTGGCGTGATGTCCCGTAGCATGTTATGTCACGGCATGGTGTGGCACGGCGTGGCATGGCGAATTGTGCCGAATTGTTACCTGGCGTGGCGCTGCTGCAGGAGACGTGCTGAGCCTGGCACTGGCTGTCACCTTGCTGAGCCTCTGTTTTGTCAACCGAGGGATTCGTCCAAAGGGTCTCTGAGGAGTTCTCCAATTCTGAGGCTCCCTGCACCCAGCTCGCAGCAGATTTTGACCACGTAGCTGATGGTGCCAAGAGGGGTTCTGACCCCCGCAGGAGCAGCACCCAGGGCCTCGCTAGTCCAGGGAGGGGAAACGTCGTCTTCAACCCCCTGAGTGTTGCTTTCTGGGGCTGCAGTGTGGACAAAGCCAGCTCTCCGAGCGTGTGCGCCTCCCCCCGGAGCACCCTCAGCCTCCCTTCCCCAAACCCGCACCTCACGGGGGGCTGCCAATACCCATTTAATTGTTCTCCCCCTGTGCCCACTGAGACCTGTCCCAGATCATAAGCTGGTCCCCTAAGCCAACAGCCGGGTCACCCTCAGTACAGCTGAACGGAGAGACCTACAGCTCCACCGAGGAGCCTAAATGGGCCCACAGCGCAAGGCTGGACACTCTGGTCCTGCTGGGCAAGCCCTGCTGGCTGGGCATTTGCAGCAACGTGTGGCATGGAGCCAGGACAGGGAGTGCCCCTCCCAGCCACTGACTGACGTGATGACAAGGGCTCAGCTCATCCCCAGATCAGAGCCCCAGACACCCGGTGTGGTCTGCCATACTAGGTGGCTACTGGTGGCCAGGCCTTCCTGGCCTGTTTCTAGGAGCCCTGCAGACCCTTCCCAACTGGCCAGCATACCAGGGGGCTGTTTCCTCTGCAGCCGCGGTGTTCTCCCTGCAGGATGCACCGCCTGCTCTCCACAGCCTGTGCCGCTCTGACACCCCTCTTACTGGCCCCTGGGGCTGCATCTCTGTGATTGTGCTGCTGCTGGGGGTGGGGTGGGGTGCGGTGGGCGACTGCCCCTTTTGAGATGCACCGTCTGTGGACAGACAGATGGACCGTCCTTTCCCCTGAGGCGGCTGCAGTCACATTGAAGGCCTGCTTGCCCTGCTGGGCTCCTGGACTGGCCGGCTCTGTGTGGCCGCCCCTTGCACAAACATGCCCAGGGTGGGAAGCACACCTGCTGGAGACTGGCCTAAGGTGAGCTCTCGGGAACATGGCCCTCCCCTTGCAGGCCCAAGGCTCAGCACGTTGCTGTGCTGGTCTGGCCACCACCTCTTGTCTCTCCAAATCCATTGTCCTCTCCATTCCTTCTCTGGCTGCCCTGGTCCAGCCTCACATCACCCAGTGCCCTCTAGTCCCACCCCCTCCAGCCTAGACGCCTCCCATTCCTTACCCACTTCTCACCATGATCCTGCAGCCACATGCTCCTGCCAGGGGCTCACAGCTCCCCTGGTTCGTAACCACGTTCCCAGGTCATGCAGCTAAATGCAGTAAGCACACAAATTCCACCTCCGTGGAAGATAAGCATCTTAGAAACAGCGCCAAAAGCAGAGTCCATAAAAGAAAAACGTCGATAAATTGACTTCGTCAACATTAAAAACTCTTTCTTTGTAAATGACGTTGTTATGAGAATGAAAGACAAGCTACGGACCAGGAGGAGATATTTGCAAACACACATCTGACAAAGAACTTGCATGTGGAATATATAAAGAGCTCTCAAAACTCAACAACAAGAAAACAACCCAGTTAAAAATGGGCACAGGACTCCAATGCACTCCTCACAGGGTATGAAGATGGCAAATGAGCCAAGTAAAGATGTTCAGAGACACCGCTGGACAACTATCAGAATGGCTAAAATTGAAAATGCTGACAACATTCAAGTGCTGACGAGGATGCGGAACAACCGCATCCCTCATACATTGCTGGTGGGAATGAAAAATGGCGTAACCACCCTCGGAGAGAAAGCAGTCTGGCAGTTCCTTACAGTGAAACACACGTTTGCCACGAGACTCAGCAACCCCAATCCTGCGGATTTACCAGAGAGAAACTTGCTCTCACAAAACCTGGATGTGAATTTTCATAGCAGTTTTCTTCGTAATAACCCAAAACTGGAAACATCCTGATGGTCCATCGACAGGTGATGGGCCAACAAGCCGTGGTCCATCCGTACACATATTCTACTTAGAAATACGAGGGACTTCCGCCCCCGCCTCGTGGTCTGCCCTTCTCCTGGTTCAGTCTCGACGAAGGGAGGGAACGTCCGCATGATCACCCCTCCATCACCCACTGTGCTGACTCCCATGACTCCCACAGAGCTTTCCAAATCACCCCAGATAAATTACTACCGCCTCGTTGCCTAATAAGAAGGCTGCTGTTCTCCCAGTCTGCTGTAGAGCGGGGATAAAGACATTATTGCAAAATGCGGCTATTTTTATTGATCAGTAACGGACACGTCCTCTTACTTCTTTCCTTCCCCAAATTTCCCCACAGACCCTCCTCATTCACGAGCCCAGAGTGGCTGCGGCCCTAACCCTCAGTCCTTGATGTCTGCATTTCTCACGGCATTACCTCCGCCCTCCTGGCTGCCCACCCCGCAGTCCCCTGGCCTGGCTAAGCCCCACACGGCTCTCCTTGGTCGCCTGGACTAAAAGAAGGCAGGGCCAGCCTGGAGAGGACGACGGTCCGGGTTGGCGGAGCAGCTGGTCGTAAAGTGGCTCTGAGTGGGCAGCCTGTGGCTCTGGGCCGTCTGGGCATGGTGGGCTGGAGGTGAGGGGCCCAGGTGGTCACCACCTCCGCCGAGTCTCAGAATTCAGACATGTTTTCCTTCCCTCTTCCCATGACAGGTCGGCAGGGGCGCATGGACTTGGGTCACGCAAGGCAGATAGGGGGCCACGCCTCCAGTATGGGTCCCCCGCCACCAGTCACATACACACACAGGGCACGCGCGCACACACACACACACACACATACCAGGCTCAGGGTGATGACATGTCCCCCTGCCCCAGCCCATCCCGACATCTGGAAGCCGGGGTGGCGGCTCTTGGTGTCCATCCTGACCTGACAGCCTCCCTGGCATCTCCCTGGGGGTCCCACGGGCCTGGGCTGAGCCTGAGCCTGCGGCTCCGGCCTGGACGCCTGGGGTCGTGGAGGGGGCTCTGGTCTCTGCACAGGTTGGTCCTCAGGCTTCTGTCTGTCTGTCTGTCTGGGGGAGGAGAGCCATCTGGAGCCCCAGTGCTGAGCAGGAATGCACACTTCCCATGGCTGGGGCAGCTCTTACAGGAAAAGTGGGATGAGCCTGGTTTACGACGAATTCCAGGAGCATTTCCCCTCACTCCCACCAAAACACGCCTCTAAATTCTGAATCCGGAAGGCTACAGCCAGCTCCAGTAAATGCAGGGGAGGGGGCAGAGGTGGGGCCCTGGGGCTGGGGATGGGGAGGTGCCCACAGCTGCGTGGTCCGCCCCAGGCCTCCCTGCCCACCCCTGACCCTTCTGAGACCCTCCTCTCACCCTCCAGACAGGAGCCTTGAAAATCCCAAGCAGAGTCAGTCAAGTATTAAACCGGCCCTGTGAGACGAAAAACGGACGCGCCACTCTCCCGTTTTATCTGATGCCAAAGAGGAGACCACCTGATGGTGTATGCGGCTCGCACACCAGCTCTGGGAGGGACAGGCTCCTCCATGCGAGACAACGCCCCGTGGGGGGAGGGGGGCGGGAGGAGCCGGGGACGGGGTCCCCAGCGGAGGGGCTGGCGGGCGGGGGGCCTGCAGACCCCTCCCTGCCCTCCCCGGGTGAGGTGGGCTGGCAGGGTCAGGGTGCTCGTGAGGAGCCAGCTGGGCTGCTCGGCAGCATGGATGCGAATCCCGGATAATTGCCAGCAGGGATGGGACGCCGGGGAGGGGGACGGCGCCTTCTCCCTTTTCTTTGCACTTAGCTGTGGGGACAATCCTGAAAGCACCTTGGTGAGGCCTTCAAAGGTCCCCAGCACATTCCGGGCCTTGGGAAAGCCGGGCCTGAGCGTTGGAAACCTGATCGGGCCCTAATTGCCTGGTGGGGATTAGCGGGGGCCCAGGGGCCCCTCCTCCAGGTGAGCACTCCTGTGCCCTGCCAGGACCACCTGCCTGAGTGCTGGGCCTCCTCTGAGCCTGGATTAGCCCAGGCGAATGGATTAGTCTCTAGACCTCAGAGGCGAGGACAAGAGGGGCCTCAGCCACCCCACCCCTCCGCCCTCCCCCAGTGCCCAGGTGGACAGACTCCAGACTGGGCAAGCGGGGGTTGGGGTCTTCCATGGGGGCTGCTCCCCACCCTTATCCCCACCTGTGGGCCTTTCCAGGGCCTGGGGTACCTCCTCTGGTCCCAGTTCATCTGTGCGATGCCCCCCAACCCCTGCCAGGCCTCCAACTTACAACAACAAGGTCAAACCCCCACCCCCTGCTGACTTCCTCAGCCCTGCATTTCCAGCCCTGCCCTCCTCCCCTGCAACCTGCTCTCCCAGCCCTGCTCTGACCCAGCCACAGAGCCCTCTGCCCTTCCTTAGACTTGTGCTCTCCTCCTAGCTTCACCAGCTGAAGCTACAGGTTCCCAGCTTGAAGACTCTCCCTTGACCCCCACAGCAGCCTGCTCTTCGGAGAGTAGCTCCAGGTCCCTCCCTGGAGAGGCCTCCCCACCAGCACTGCTGTCCCCACCCTCCCCACCACCTCACCCTATCTTGCTTTTGAAAAACAATTGCCTGTGATCCTAGCAGCCTGTTTGTTATCGTTTGTGCTATTTAGTATGTCTCTCTCTCCCCCTTGACTGGACCCTGAGCTCCAGGAAGGCAGGGACCTGTCTGCCTCTTCTTCTCTATGTACCTTGCACCTGGAACAGCATCCAGCACAGAATAATCACTTGATGAATATTTGTTGGATGGGTGGGTGGATGGATGGGTGGATGGATGGTGGGTGGATGGATGGATGGATGGGTGGATGGGTGGATGGATGAGTGGGTGGATGGATGGGTAGATGGATGAGTGAATGGGAAGGTGGATGGGTGGATGGATAGGTGGATGTATGTATGTATGTGTGTATGTAAGTATGTATGTATGTATGGATGGATGGAAGGGTGGATGGGTGGATGGATGCATGGATGGGTATTTGTCAGCATTCCTGAGACTCTAGGCGGCAGAATTGAGACAGGATGTGTGAAAGGAGCCTTAAACTTTAGCTTCAGCTGTGAGTGCCACGAACACTTTACCTTATTTTTGTGACAGTTGGGGCCCTTTGCAGGGGATTCAAGTTTCAGGGTGAAGGAGAAGTAGAAACTCTCTTTCTTTTTTAAAAAAATTTTTAATTGTCGTAAAAAACATCTAACATAAAACATACCATCTTAACCATTTTAAGTGTACAGTACAGCCGTGTTAACTGTATGCACGTTGTTGTACAACAGATCTCCAGAACTTTTCCATCTTACAAAACTGAAACTCTGTCCCTATTAACCATTGACTCCCTCCTCCCTCCCCCAGCCCTTGGACCCACCATTCTCCTTTCTGTTTGTATGAATTTGACTCCTCTAGGGACCTCATACAAGTGGAATCCTATAGTATTTGTCCTTTGTGTCTGGCTTATTTCACTTAGCATAGTGTCCTCAACATTGATCCACCTTGTAGCATGTGTCAGAATTTCCTTCCTTTTTGAGGTTGAATAATATTCCATTGTATGTATGGACCACATTGTGTTTATCCATTCATCTGTTGATGAACATTTGGGTTGCTTCCACCTCTTGGCTATTGTGAATAATGCTGCCATGAACATAGGTGTGCAAATATCTCTTTGACATCCTGTCTTTAATTCTTTGGGGGTATATACCTAGAAGTGGGATTACTGGATCATAGGGTAGTGCTATTTTTAATTTTTGAGGAAACTCCATACTGTTTTCTATAGCAGCTGCACCATTTTACACTCCCACCAACAGTGCACAGGGGTTCCAATTTCTAGACATTCTCATCAACACTTGTTATTTTCCATTTTTTTTTATCATAGCCACCCTAATCTCATTGTGGTTTTGATTTGAATTTCTCTCATGATTAGTGATGTTGCGCATCATTTCACATGCTTGTTGGCCATCTGTACATCATGTTTGGAGAGTTGTCTACTGGAGTCCTTGGCCTATACCAGGTTTTTGTTCCTGTTGGGTTGTAGGAGTTCTCTGCATATTCTGGATATTAACCTTACCAGACACATGATTTGCAAATGTTTTCTCCCACTCTGTGGCTGCCTTTTAACTCTGTTGACGGCTAACTTTGCAGAGTTTTTAAAGTTTGATGTCTTCTCTTTTGTCCATTTTTGTTTTCATTGCCTGTGCTTTTGGTGTGAGAAACTCTCTCTCTGACTTTCGTCGAGGGCGGCTGAGGATCCTGGCTGTTTCCCTCTCTCCTCTGTGAGGGAGCTTGTTAATAAGCAGACTCTTAATTAGTTGGCACATTAGATGTTTCCAAAATACCTTGCTTTCTTTTTTTTCTTTTTTGATCTTTGGAAAAGCTTGATATTCAATGTGGGGCCTTTGGTGCCTGCTTTCTCTGAAGATCCGTTGGAAGGACGTTTTGGCCCCATCAGAGAAGGGGGCACTGAGGCACCGGGGGCTGGTCCTTCCTGGGAGAGGGCTCAGGCCCAGGGCCAGTGGTGCGAACCCCGCCACCCCTGGAGCTATTGGGTGCAGGCAGGTTGTGAATGCTGGGTGGTCCGGAGGTGGGAGGGAGAGTGCGGAGGAGGCCCCAAGCCCAGGGGGCTCCAGGGTGAGGGGGCGGCCTGGCTGCAGGCCCAGCCCTCACCCCACTCCCGGAGCTACAGGCCGCATCCTTCCAAAACACCAGCTGGTCGTCCACTCCTCTCCCATTCTCCTGCTGGGTTCCAGACACTCAGACAGCTGCTTCTTGCCCCATCATGGGTCCTGGAACTCCTCAGACCCTGCAGAGGGAGGCACTGGGGCTTCAAAGAATTCGGGGCTCCGGCTTCATGGAGGGACAGGCACAGACAGGGATGCAGATGCTCTGGGCGGGGCGGGCACAGCCCCAAGGGGATGTGGCCCCCTCCATGGCTGGGGGTGTCTCAGGCCGAATGCCAGATTGTGTGAAGAGGAGGGGAAGCGAAGCAGGTCTCAGAGCTCCACTGCATCTCCGATGTTTGGCTGCGAGTGTCCCACGGATCCACCTCATTCCCTTAGCAGCCGGCACTGGCCCCACCGTCATTTGGAGAGCCCCAGGTTGATGCTGGCTGGATCACAGGTCCTGGGGTGGTGCCTGGAGGTGCAACCCCGAGGGGGGTGATGGCAGCTTCAGGAGGGTCCTGGACAGAAGAGGTTCCCAGCCTGTCTGAGGAGAGACCTGCTTTTACATTTATAAATTCATCAAAGCACCTTGTGCAGAAAAGCTCACACATCCTGCGGGTACAGGTCCATCTGTTTTTTAACAAAACAAGCCCATCTGGCCAGCACCAGTCAAGAAGCAACATGACCAGCTGACCGCACCCAGAAGCCCCTCCTGCCCCCTCCCCGCAAAAGAGCGTCTCCTGACTTGTGACTCCTCCCTAATTTTGTGAGGCCGGATCTTTTTCATTTGCTTGGAAGGCTTTTCTTGACGTACGATTGAGATACAGCAAAACACTTGGATCCGGGTACTGTTGGGCGGGTCTTGATAAACACACATCAAGACAGAGCGTTGATGTCGCCCTCGAGGTTCCCTGGTGCCCTTCCCGGCCACCACCCCTCCCAAAGTGATGGCTGAGCCCATTTCTACATTAGCGGTCTGTTTTGCAGTGTCTAGAATCTCGTGTCAGTGAGTCTGGCCCCTTTCGTGTGGCGTGGTGTGCGTCGCATTCGTCCACCGGCTGCATGTGTTCCAGCTTCTCTCTCCTGTGAGTCCCGCTCCTCCGTGTGGATGGGTCACGATGACTGGTTCAGTCTCCTGTCTGGTGTCTCTGTGCTCCGCCCTGATTCTGTAAACAAAGCTTCTGGGAACATCCTCGTGCAAGGCTGTTTGTGGCCGCGCGTCTTCATTTCTCCTGGTTGCATACCTGGGAGTGGAACGGACGGATAGGAGGGGAGATGAATATTTACCTTTCTAAGAAACCACCACACAGCTTCTCCAAGTGACTGCAGCATCGTGCCCGCCCCCACCAGCCTGGTTTCCGACGCAAGCAATCCTGGACCTTCACACCGCAGTGAGGGTGCTCTGGGCCGAGAGTCCTGGACGCCAGCAAAGCCGCAGCACAGGGTCCATTTGCTGCACATCAGCGCCGTCTGTTCCCATGTCTGCTTCTTCCAGTGGTCTTGTTATTTTCTGAAAGTTTTTGGGTCTTCTTACCCCATGCCGGTCACCACCATGTTTCTCAAACTGCTCAGATGTTTCAGTGTCGACATTCTCTAGTCCCTCGTTGGGAGGGGGCATGCCTGGGGTCCTAAGGCCAGTGTCCAAGGCTTTGGAGAGCAAGGCCCATGATCCTGCCCACTCTTGTCTGCCCTGCAGGCCTCCCAGTGTCCCTTGTCATCTGCAATGTCCCCTGTGAGATGTGTGGGACCATCTCATCATCAGTCTTCGACAGAGGGGAAACTGAGGCCCAGAGAGGCTCTAAGTTTTGCTCCAGGCCATTGAGGTGATGTCATGGATGTGCATCCATCTGCCTTGCACACGTCTGGGGAAGTCACAGCTGCCCCTGTCCACCATGGCTCTGCTCAATCTGTGTGGGTTTCTTTGGGGGGAGTCTGAGTTTGGGGGGTCTGGCTCATCCTCCCTTCCTTATCCCCTTGTACATGGTTGGTTTGGGGTGAGCCATTGGCCAGACTAATCAGCAACCTCCCAGGGACTTCCATCAGAGCTGCTGGAAAGATGATGTTCCCTGCCTCAGGGATGGAGGGCAAGCCTGGACCTGAAGATGGCCAGCCGCTCCCACCACAGACAGAGTCGGCCCGAGGATTAAGCTGCCATTGGAGAAAAGCAAGCTGAGACCTGGAAAGAGACACAGAACCCATGATACCACATGGGGCCCTGGATCCAGCTGTGCCTGAAGCTCCACCTCCTGCAGGGATTCCCAGTTATGTCAGCCAATGGAGTCTTCTTTAGGTCAGCCAGTTGGAGCGGATTTCTGGACCCAGCAGCTGAGAGCATCCTGATGAGCCAGCATGTCTGCAGCTGGGGCGTGAGTGGCCTGAGTCCCTGGCTTCACGTCTCATCTCTGACTACAGTCTGTGGCTTCATGGCCAGGCTCATCCAGCCCTGGCGTGGCGTCTTCATTCTTCATGTGCTTTCATCGCCCTCCAAATGACAGTCATTATTGCGATGACCCTTGCTCAGAAATAAGCCTTTTCTGGCCTATTTGTCCAGTGAAGGAGTGCGCTGTAAGGCAAGAGGGCCGCATTAGTGACTTCAGCTGCCTGAGGGTGGCAGACGGACTGTTCTTGCATCAAGTTAAATTAGCAGGCTCTGGACACGGAGGCTTCTGGCTGGGGCTGTGGCCCAGGGGAGATGGAAGGGTCTGGAACTTCAGGTCGCTCTGGATTCACAGGGCTCCCCTCCCCTGCAGAGAAGCCTGTGGCCTCCCTCTGACATTTCCAGCACAGGATCTGTGCACTTTATGTGAGTTACATTTCACTAAAAAGGAAAAAAGAAACCAGCTGCAAGACAGTAAGTTTTGTTTATCTCAACTTCATTAAACAAATCAACGTGGCTGGTTTACAGACGTGTCGTTCGTGTGTGTTATACGTGTAAATGTGCACGGGCACAGTCCACTGTACAGTGGACCACACGTGGGCGTCTTTCAAGGGCTTCCACTTTGCATTGCACACCTTCCCATATTGCTTGAATTGTTTTACGATATAGTTAAACAGAATTCAATAAAATATTTAAATAGATAATAAATGGATAGAAATCTGAAAGGAAAAGATTACCTAAGTTTTGGATGGGGTTTCGTTTTTGAGTGTGAAAACTAAGTCTGAGCACACAGCTTCCATCTCCCTGAAAATGAATGTCCTGAATTGGACACAAGGCTTTTTCTACGTCAGCAGCTGTCTGAGGCAGAGAAACAGGAGGGAGAAATCCTAGGAACTCGGCTGGTCCCTTCATGGGCAAGCACACACACACGTATGTATGTACAGGTATGTCCACATATACACGTGTGTATGTGCGTGCATGTATGCGCGTGTCAAGGTGCACAGCCACCTTCAGCTTATCCTGAAAGCCTGGGAAGCAGAGCAGGCCCCTGCTTGCCCCATACCTATGGTGTGAGCCATCTATGGGGCCACTTTTCCTAAATTTGGAATGCCAGATGATGCATTCGTCCTAGAGCGCCTGCAGTAGGGTCGTCCGTGAGGTTTTTCCCTACATGTACAGGGCATTCCGGGCAGGGGGTCCTCTGAAGCTCATTGTCATCCTCTGCCTGTGGCCACAAGGCAAACAGGCTTCCGGGTCTACACAGACCAACAGTGACTGCTTGCTTCAGCCAGCCCTCTGTGGACGGGGTGTGCCAGTCCTTGATCTGGGCTCTGTCCTGGGCAAACCACAGCCACAAGCTCTGTTCTCTGCCAGAATGTTCTCTTCCAGTATGGTATATAGGTACACGATTTCTTCCAGCAATGGTGTACATCAATCAATACGGTGGTTAAAACCAATTTAATCAAATTATGTCACAAAATATTGATTCATCTCATGTCCAACTGTCATCTAATTTCGCCTTATGAAAAGTTCAATAGTTTATAAATACTATTGCTAAAAGATAAGTTATTTAAAGTTATGGTAAAACTTTTTAGATATCAGCTCCAACATATACAGGGGGCTATTAAAAATCTTTTTAGAATGGGACCAGCCTGGTGGTGTAGTGGTTAAGTTCGCATGCTCCACTTCAGCATCCTGGGGTTTGCAGGTTCGGATCCTGGCATGGACCTAAGCACTGCTCATCAAGCCATGCTGTGGTGGCGTCCCATATATAAAGTAGAGGAAAATGGGCACAGATATTAGCCCAGGGCCAATCTTCCTCACACACACAAAAACCTTCTTAGAAGATGTCCATGAAAAAAGTGTACAGACCATGAGTACTGGATTCAAGAGCACAACAGCTCCTTGCAGTCAGATTAATGTCCTCTTTCTTCAGAGGGCATCTGAGAATGTCTGTGATCTGGCTCAGGGCTCCCCTTTTGCCCATTTCATTCATTCATTCATCCATCCATCCACCCATCCATCTATCCACCCACTCACCCATCCATCTAACCATCCATCCATCCACCCATCCATCATCCCTCCACCCTTCCATCCCTCCATCCCTCCCTCCATCCCTCCCTCCCTCCCTCCCTCCATCCATCCATCCATCCATCCACCCATCATCACTCATCCATCAACCATCCACTCTTCCATCCCTCCACCCATCCATTCATCCACCCATCCTTCCATCCACCCTTCCATCCATCTACCCATTCAACCACCCTTCCTTCCTTCCCCATCCATCCATCCTCCCGTCCTTCCTTCTTCATCCATCCATCCATTCAGAAAACATTTACTGAGTACCTACTATATTCCAGGCTCTGGGCACAGAGGGTATATTTATATGAATTTCAAAGACAGGCAACAATTATCCATTTTCTGGGTTTCAGTAAAGGAGTTTCCTCCAGGGGGAGGGTACTGAGTGTGAGGGGCACAAAGTGGCCCCCAGTGCTGGAAATGTCCCATATCTTGATGTGGGTGGTGGTTACATGACTGTACATATATGTAATACTCACTGAAATATACAGTTAAGATTTGTGCAATTTAAGTTATACTTCAAATAAAAAAATATTTATACACATGCTGTTCACATGCCATGAAAAATATTTATACACATGCTGTTCACATGCATATGCGACTGCTAACATTCAACCATTTCAATGTACAAAAATGGCAATTTCCTATGGCTGGACCTAGCAGCTCTTGTATAGGCCAGCCCCCTGAGGTCTCTGGGCCTTGGTGTGTGTGTTTCCTCTGCTCCCTTCTCTCCTGGTGGCCCCCCACCCCCACCCCCAGCTAAGTGCTCCTCCTCCTTATGGGCTTGGGGTCTTCTGGGAAACTCCCACCACTGAACCTGGATGGGGTTTAGTTTCTTCCTTCTGGGTCCCCCCACCCATGGTCTGTGACACATGGGGACATCGGTGACATCTCTAGTGTGTCCCACGCTGGCCTGAGAGTGAGATCACCATTACTATCACATGCCCTCCCCGGCACTGAGCTTTCTCGTCTCCTCACATTGTGTTTTCCATGAGGGAAAACTCTGTGAGTCCACACTGTCCCTGAGGGTGTGCCTGTTACACATGATACCAAGAGGGGAGTAAGGGAATTAAGTTAGGAAAACAACTTCCAATCTTAAGCATCACACAGTGGGACGATCATTTATTGAGCACCTACTGTGTGCCAGGTACAGTTCTAAGTGCTGGGAAGATGGAAGAAAACAAAGCTGATAAAGATCCCCAGCTCCAGAGTAATAGAGGAAACACATTTCTTCTGCACAATTAAATATATGCATGAGGACTTCTGGCCTAGATGGATAAAAGAGGAGATCAGATTTGCCCTCCTACCTGAAAACAGACAAAACATATAAAACAATGGTTTTCAAGAACCTGGGCATGAGGTAGTTAAGGGCTCTCTCCCCTGAGAGAAGGGGAGCTAATGGAGTGAGCCTATGAAAGTCCAGCTGACAGCCTGGAGAGACTTTCCAGGCCATGGCACAGGGAGAGGAAACTGAGTTGGGGAGATGGGGCAGAGAGGTTGGGGAGACCAAATTGGCTACAGTTCTTGGGGCATAGAATTGTGTGGAGAGAAAACTCCAGAGGTTTGCAAAGAGTCCTCCTGGAGTGTTCAGGAGGTTGGTGCATGTGACAAAAGTACCCAAGGCAAGGAAAAGAGCAACCCAAGTCAAGAATGAGCCTGTTTTCACCAGCCAGACTGGAACAGCTTAGGATTCATGGCACTGGGGAGGGCATGCAGAGGTCTAGCCTCAAGAGTGGAAAATATTACCAACAGGATAACCTTTACAATGTCTGGCACCCAACAAAAAGTTAGCATCCATGCAAAGAAGAAGAAAAATATAGCTCATAATGAAGAGAAAAAACAATCCATTGAAAGTGACACAGAGCTAACACAGGTGTTAGAATTAGCACATCAGGACATTAAAATAGTTATTAACACTCATTCCATATGCACAAAAAGTTAAATAGAAACACAGAAGACCTAAATTGAGCTTTTAGAAATGAAAAACTACAATGTCTGAGATGAAAAATTCATTGGAGTGAAAAAAGAGTAGACTAGACATTATAGAAGAAAAGATTAGTGAACTTGAAGACATATCAATAGAAACTATCCAAAATGAAATACACAGAGGAAAATAAGTAAAAGAACAAAGCAACAGTGAGCTATGGAACAAGGTACCTGTGACCCCAATATATGTATCACTGGAATCCCTGAAGAAGAGGAGAAAGGAGAAAAAGAGGACAGAAAAAGTATCTAAAGAAACAATGGCTGAAAAATCCAAACTTGATGAAAAATGCAAATCTATAGATCCAAGAGGCTCAATGAGTCATAACCACAAGATATATGATGAAAACCACACCAAAGCATATAATAAACTGCTCAAAACTAGTGATAAATAGAAAATCTTAAAAGCAATCAGAGGAAATAGATGCATTCTGTGGAGAGAAGCAAATATAAGAGTGACAGCAGATTCTCACTTGAAAAAATGCGAGCCAGGAGATAGAAGAGCAACATCTTTAAATTATTGATAGAAGAAACCTGTGAACCTAGACTTCCACACCCAGTGAAAACATCTTTTTTAAACAAAGGCAAAATAAAGATTATCCAGACATACAAAAGCAGAAAGATTCATCACCAGCAGGCCTGTACTATAAGAAATGTTAATGAAAGTCCTTAAGGCAGAAGGCAAATAATATCAGATATAATATTGTCTATGCAAAAGAAATGAAAAAACTCATGTGTTTATGGAAGAAATGGGAAACACAGGGGTAAATCTGTAGGCTTTATTGCTACTTAAATCTCCTTAAAAGGCAATTGAACTGTGGAAATGGCAGTGTGGGGAGTTTGGCAAAGCCTTTTCTCCAGACAAACATCTAATTAAAATAGTCAAAATTAGCAAAGACAATCATTCAAAGTTTCCGGAGATTGATCAAAGGGCTAAAAGAAAATTGAGAGACATTTACTCAACAAAACCTATGGAACTTGGCAGGAACAGTGAGAGGCTGTGACGTCTGAGCTGTGGGTGGCACCCAGCCCCTCGTGGCTCTGTGCTGCGGGAGAGCTCTTCCAGAGGGCTGGGCAGCTGAGTGGAAGCTTCCCCAGCCACCTGAGATGGAAGAGCCATTCCCTGTGGATCCAGCAGCCAGTGAATATTAGCAGATCTGTCTCTCTAACCGGGTGCTGCAGAAGAACTGTACTCCACAGGTGGTGGCAGCAGGGCAAGAGAACCTGCTCTCCCACTCCAGCTACTGCTCTGCAGGGAAGATCCAGGTGGGGAGGCAGGTGAACAAGGCAATACTTCTCCTTCCCCCAAGCTCTGTGCTGCAGAAGAGCTGTCCTGGTGGGCTCAGCAGCAGAGTGGCAGCTCCATCTCCCCCAGCTCCATAGTGTAGAAGAGCTATTCTAGGCCTATTCAGCTACCAGTGAACATCGGCAGATCCCATCCTGCTCAGCTCTGTGCTGTCAATGATCTGCACTGGGTGGTGGAAGCAGCCAGGAGAAGTAACCAGTTACTGCCCCTGCCTTCCTTATAGCTCCTACTCCATAGTGAGGATCAGGTGGGGTGGCTGGTGAAGACTGAGTTCCTCCACCCCCCAGTTCCTGCTCCACAGCACAGAGCTTCTGCCCAGGGGAGGGTCATAGCAAGCTTCCAAGACTGCCAACACCTTTCCCTTGCCAAAGGGCCTGACTTTATTTGGATCAGATTACAGAGCAATTTATGCTCCAGGGCGTTGTTGAAAACAATAGAGTAACCAGCCAACGACAAATTGGTGTGATACCAATAGAGGCAGACAGGCCAGAAATTTAATGGGGAGATTGTAGAAAAAGATGATCAAAGAGAGCTCAGCTAAAACTAGAGTCATCCTTGGTGGTCTGTTGGACTGTGTGTGTGCCAAAATCGCACCCTCTGAGGAGAGACAGAGAGGGAACCGCCTTTGAGGGGGCTCCGATTGGTACCTGGCAGACAAAGACTTTAAAGAAACTATCACAAATATGTTCAAAGAACTAAAGGAAACCATCTTGAAAGACTTAAGGGAAGGCGTGATGATAATGACTCATAAAATAGAGACTATTGGTAAAGTGACAGGAATTATAAAAAGAACCAAATGGAAGTTCTGGAGTTGAAAGTGTAATAATGAAAAGGAAAAATTCACTAGAGAGGCCCCACTGTAGATCTGAGCTAGCAGAAGAAAGACTCAGTGAACTTGAAGATAGATCAATATAAATTATGTAACCTGAAGAAAAAAAAAAAAAGACTAAAGAAAATGAACAGAGCCAAGGAGAAATGTGGGACACCATTAAGCACAACAATATATGCATAATGGGAGTACTAAGAGAGAAGAAAAATATTCGAAGAAGTAATGGTGAAAATTTCCCAAATTTGATGAAAAACAATAATCTATATCCAAGAAGCTCGACAGACTCCAGGTAGGATAAATACAAAGAGATCTACAGCCAGATGTCATAGTCGAAATGTTGAAATCCTGAAAGCAGCAAGAGAAAATGATTCATCGTGAACAAGGGGACCCCAATAAAATTGACAGCTGGCTTCTCACCAGAAACAATGAAGGTCAGAAGGCAGTGGGATGACATATTTGAAGTGCTGAAAGAAAAAACTGTCAACCAGGAATCCTATATCCAGCAAAGTAATTTTTCAAAAATGGAGAAGAAATAAAGATATTTCTAGGTAAACAAACAAACAAACAAAAATGACAAGTAATTTATTGCTAGCAGACCTCCCTTATAAGAAATTCTCAAGTTTGTTTTTCCAGCTGAAAGGAAGTGACACCCAACAGTAATTCAACTCCACAGTAGAACAGAGAGTGCCAGAGAATGTAATTATGAAAGACAGTGTAGTTACATATGCATTCTCCCCTCTTCTTTTAACTGATTTAAAAAGCAACTGCATAAAGCAATATCCATAAAGTTTTACTGTTGGACCTATAACATACAGAAATGTAATGCATCTGCCAATAACAGCACAAAGGATGGAGGTGGAAATGAAGCTACAGGAGGAAGGAGATGATGCGAGAGGGTAACCTGAGCCCACAGGATGAAATGAAGAGAACTGGATGTGGTACGTGAAGGCACACAATGATAGAGAGTGGTGATTATGGCATGTATGGTTGGGTATAGCTGTACCAAAAATGGCGTAACAAGAGGGGAGGAACGAGCTATATAGGAATAAAATCCTATATCTTACTGGACATAAGTGAGTATAAATCTGAAGTCGATTCTGATAAATTAAGTCATATATTGTTAGCTCCAGTACATTTTTTAATTACTTGAAAAATGTAAATGTGTAGTTGAAAATAATCAAAGGAACAGAAATGATGCGCTAGAAAATGTGCACTGAATACAAAAGGAGGTTATAAAGGAGGAACAGAGGGAAAATAGTAGCGAGATGCATGGGAAGAAAAGTGAAATGTCAGATGTAAATCCAGCTGTACCAATAATAGCATTAAATGTAAATGGATTAAACAATCCAATCAAAGGCAGAGATTGTCAGACTGGATTAAAAAATATAGGATCCAACTATGTACTGTCTACGGGAGACACACTTTAGATTCACAGATACAAATAAGTTGAAAGTGAAAGGATGGGAGATGATATGCATGCAAACAGCAGCCATGAGAAAGCCAAGTGATTTATTAACATCAAACAAAATAGACTTTAGGATAAAAACCACTACTAGAAGCAAAGCCTGCAATATTTCTATCTGGCCCTTTATAGAGAAAGTTGGCTGACCCTGTGTTGAAAGCCTATGATAGAAAAGAAGGGGATCCAGTCAGTGGCCTCAGATTCCACGTTTGTAAACTAGAAAGAGAAGAGCAAATTGAACACAAAGAGAGCAAAAAGAATGAGCATAATAAAGATTAGAGTGAAATGGATGGGAAATAGGAAAACCAACAGAGAAAATAAGTGAAACCACAGCCGGTTCTTTGAGAAGATTAATAAAATTGATAACCAACTCGACAGGCTGACAAGAATAAAAAGAGAGAAGACACAGATGACCAATGTCGGGTACAAGAGAGGTGCCACCACCCAGAATCTACAGATACGAACAGGATAAAAGGGACTGATACGAACAACTTCAGGCCAAGAAATGCAATAGCTTAGGTGAAGAGGACAAATTCTTTGAAGGACACAAACTACAGTCTCATTCAAGGAGAAGTAGAGAACCTAAACAGCTCTCTCTCTATGCAAGACATTAAACTTGCAGTTAAAAACTTTCTTAAATTCTTGTGAAATTGCAAAGGACCTAGAACAGCTCAAACAACCTCAAAAAAGAAGAACAAAGTCAGAGGGTGAACATTATGTGATTTCAAGATTTATTATATTTATTATTATAGACAGACAGACGGGGGGAACAGAGTGGAGTCCAGAAATAGACCCACACACGTGGACTATTGATTATCAGAAACGTGCAAAGACAATTCCATGGAGAATGGAGTCTTTTCAAACGATGGTGCTGGAGCAACTGGATATTTGTCTGTCTGTCTATCATCTATCTGTCTATCTCTCTCTCTCTCTCTATCTCTCTCTCTCATCTATCATCTATCGTTTATCTATCTAAAGAGCTTTCGTCTGTACATTACAGCATATACAAAAATTCACTCAAAATAGATCATAGATCTAAATGTAAAACTAGAAACTATAAAACTTCTAGAAGAACACATAGAAGAAAAAGCTTTATGACCTTGGGTTAGGGAAAGAGTTTTTAGATATGACACCAAAATCACAATCCATAAAAAGAAAAAGTTGATAAACTGACTTCATCAAAAGTAAAAACCCTCTGATCTTCAAAAGACATTGTTAAGAGAGTGAAAAGACAATTACAGCCTGGAGGAAATCTTTGCAAAGCACATATCTAACAAAGGACATGTGTTCAGAATATATAAAGTCAAAACTCAAAAACCCAAACAACAGAATAAAAAGAAAAGAAGATATACAGAAATGTGACATACAGATGGCAAATAAGCACATGAAAAGATGCCCAACATCATTGGTCATTGGGGAAATAAAACTAAAGGTCACAATGGTACACCACCACGCCTTGATTGGGATGGTTAACATTCAAGACCGACTGTACCGAGTGTTGATGAGGATGTGGGGAAAGGAGATCTGTCATACACTATTGGTGGGAATATAAAAAAAAATCTCTTTGGAAAACAGTCTGGCAGTTTTTCAAAAACTTAAACATATAACTGCAGTGTGATCCAGCTGCTCCTCAATGTTCCCCCAAGAGAAATGAAAACATACATTCATACAAAGACTTGTGCACAAATGTTCACAGCAACTTTGTCTGGAATAGTCCAAAATTGGAAGTAACCCCAATACCTATCAACAGGTGAATGGATAACCATGTTCTGATATGGTCATGTAATGGAATAGTACTCAGCAATGAAAAGGAATAACACCACCATGGAGATGAATCTCAAAATAACTACGTTGAGTGGAAGAAGCCAGACAGAAAAGACTTCACATTGTATGATTCCATTTGTATATAACTCTAGGAAATGGAAATTAGTGTAACCTGGGGGTGATGGATATCTTCACTATTTTATTGTGGTGATGGTTTCGCAGGGAAATATATATACACTCATATGTCACTTAGTTTTACACTTTAAATATGTGCAGTTTGTTGTATGATAATTATAACTGGATAAAGTTGTTTATTAAGAAGCTAATAAATACTTAAAACTCATCACTTCCTAATTGTTTTACTACATCTTGCTATTATGTATGCCCTGGGTTGGCAAACTTCCTCTGTAAAGGGCCAGATTGTAAATATTTCAGGCTTTAGGGCCATAAGGTCTCTGTAACAATCATTCAACCCTGTAATTGCAGTGGGAAAGCAGCCACAGATGATACTCAGGCGGGTGGGCATGGCTGTGCTCCAGTAAAACTTTGACAAATAGATGTAAGCCTGGTTTTGGGCCATAGTTCGCAGCCCCCCATCCGTGTTCTGGAGGATTCTGAGATCCATGCATCTGCAGGGTGAGGGGGCGTGCTCTTGTGCATCTCTTCCCACCTCCACACTCGGTGATGTCACAGATAGCTTGAAATCAGCCACGTGGGGAGTATTTACACCATGGGAATTGGTAGACATTACAAGTCAAGGCCTTTCCGCTCCCTGCAGTGCTAGTCCTTACATACTGACCTGCATGGTCCTGCCTGGGGCGTCTGGGAAGAGGTTCTGTGATGGGCTGGGAGGGCCTGGTGACCAGAGTGATAGGGAGCTCGGGAGCTGAGCCTAGGGCTGGCACCTAATCAGGCTGCATGGGGACCTTCCTCGAGGCCCCACACAGCCCCACAGCACCCACAGCCCGCCTTGCTTGAGTCTTAAATTCTCTTTCTCAGCTTCCCTCAGGTATGTGTCCCCACTCCCCCCGACCACTACATGGCATCCGGTGCCACGTGCCCTGCCCCCAGCACACACAAGTCACCTCAAAGGCCACAGGATTTGGGGGTGGGTCTGGGGTTGAGTGCTTCCTCCTCCTCTGGCCAGTGCGTGGCCCTGAGCAGAGGCTAATGGTCTCTGAGCTCAATTTCCTCACCACCACGTGGATGGTGAGTTCTGCGACCTGGAATCACACCTGGGGGAAGGAGGGGCTTCATCAGTCCACCAGCCCTCTGTGGATGTTAGCACCTCGGGGTCAGGATGGTTGTAACTGGGGCGTCAGCCTTTCGGGCTCATGAGGGGCATCTATTTACAAATGCTGGCTCTGTCCTGGAGGTTGCTCGCCTGCCCCTGCCTTCCCACCCACGTGGGCTCAACCGACTACCTCCCCCGACCCAGAAGGAAGGCAGAGGGCTGAAGGGGGTCTAGGGTTGCACAACTGCTGTGGGAGGGGAAGGCAGTGCCCTGAGGCACACAGGTGGCCAGGGGAGGGCTGCCCCTCCCTGACATCCCCCATCACATCCCTCCCAGGGGCTCCGGGCCCCTCCAGGTGCACCACCACCTCCCTGGGACTGGGAGAGTGGTGGCCCCAGGGGTGCGTCGGAGCCCCGGCGGGGCTGCCAGCTCAGGCGGGGAGGCCTGGACCCCCCAAGTGCAGCCATGGAGGTGGCACCCAGGGCCCTGGGGGCACAGCCCATTGGGGCGCCGAGTGCAAGGTGGGCCACCCAGCCCCTAGGTGTCTCCTCCTCCATCCGGGCCCCTGGTGGGATGTGCTGTCACACACACACACATTCCACAGTGATGAGCACATGCTCGGGCTTCCCGAGAGGGGAACCTGTCCTTACTTGTGGCGGCAGCTGGAAGCCGGTCCGTGGTCTTAGGGCTGGCCCCCAGCCGCCTCTGTGGCCTGCTGCCTGTCTGGCGTCTGGAGCCCAGCCCCGGGGTGCTGGGGCCTCCTGCCATTGAGCCGGGCGTGACCCCCACGCCGTGACGGACCAGAGCTTGCCTTCAGGAGCCCCACATGCTGCCTTAGGAGTGAGGGGTGTGAGGAGCCCCACTCTGGTCACTGTTCCCCAGAGCCCCTGGCTCTGCATGCCCATGCGGGACCCCACTCTGGGCCGGGACCTTAGCCTCGGCGAGGCTCCCCCAGTGGCCTGACGCTCCTCATGCACCACCCTTGCTCCACAACTTTCAATGGGTCCTCACTGTCCTCAGATAAATGTACATCCCTGAGCTGACATTCGGGGCCCTGCCTGATCTGGCCTCAGGCTGCCCGCCCGCCACTGCCCTTCAGACCTCCCTCCCTCCGGGCCCTGATCTGTCGGCAGTTTCCTGCTTAACAGCCTTACTTTGCTGCCTCCATGTGATCCCCTCCTCCTCCAGGAAGCCCTCTGGAGCCCCTCCATGGAAGGTGACGTGGTCATCTGTCTCACTGAGGCCCCTTGAGGCCCCCAGCCCTCTCCCCATCTCAGGACAGACGTCCCACTGCTGAGTCCTGATTCAGCACAGGCCCAGCACCGGGGTGGTGTGTGTGTGGGGGGTGTTGGCCGCGTGACTCAGCACCAGCTGCAGCCCCCAGAGCAAAGGTGGCAAGGCCTCCACACCCCTCTCCTTGGCCAGCCGGGACAGGGACTCAGACCTTGGCCTTGCCACAGGATTCTATCTTTAACTCCTGGACAGCCAATTCCTCTCTATTTTGAGAGAAAAAGATTCCGCTCTGAAGTCTGGTTCAAAAGGTCCTCGCCCAGTTAGGCAAATTCCCTAGAGAAACCGCTGGCCTTTGCCATGGTCCTGAGGAGGAGGGAGAAGGGGGAGGCAGGAGAAGAGGGGGGACAGGAGGGATGAGGGGGGGGGAGACGGAGGAGGGAGAGAGAATGGGGGGAGGGGGAGGGAGAGAGAAAGAGGGAAGAGATGAGGAGGATGGGGGATGGGGGAGGGGGAAGATTGGGGGAGGGAGGAGAGGAGGGGGAGGGGAGGAGGGACTGTGGCATCGGGCCTCTCAGGGACTGGCTGCCTGGCTGACAGCTGGGAGGTGAGGACTCCCCACCTTGGCTGGCCCACCTCTCTGGCCTGGCCTCCTGCCCCCTCCACTCTGCTCCAGCCACACCCATCTTTTGTCATCACACCTTGGTTGTGACTGTGTTTGCACTTTACATGAATACAACCCTGCAGTGTCCTCATGTCTGGCTCCCGTCACTCCAGGTGAAGTTTATGAAATTCACCCCATGCCATGTGCAGTGAGGTCCATTCTTTCCCACTGGTGTGCAGGCTCCATGGTGTGAAACGGTCACAACTGTTCATCCCTTCTATGTGGGTGGACACTGGGTTGTTTTTGGCGTGATGCCTAAGACGTTTGTGTGTGTCTCAATGAACATGCGCACAGGTTTCTGTGGGAATTTGCCCGATTCCTACCATTTCCTCCTTACTCTGGAGGCATCGCCCGCCAGCAGTGAGAGCGCCCCAATCATCCACAGCCTCATCAACATTTGTTACTGTCTGTTCCTGTTTTAGCCAATCTAGTGGCTGCAAAATTGTCTCCGTGTGGTTTCCAAGAGATTTTTTAAAATTGATGGACTTAATTTTTTTACAGTAGTTTTAGGTTTACAGAAAAATTGAGCAGAAAGTACAGAGTGTTCCCATATATGCCCCCACCACACACTTATAGTTTCCCTCATTGTTAACATCTGCATTGTTAATGGTTACAATTGATGAGCCAATGTTGCTACATTGTTATTAACTCAAGTCTGTGATTTACATTAGGATTCTCTCTGTGTTGTCCATTCCATGGGTTTCAAATGCATGAGGTCGTGTGTCCCCACCACAGTATCATGCAGAGTAGTTTCACTGCCCTGACAACCCCCGTGATCCACCCATTCCTCCCTTCCTCCTCCTTCTGAACCTTCCACCCCGATCTCTTTGCTGTCTCCACAGGTTTGTCTTTCTCCCAGAGTTCTTTTAAAAATGCACGTCGGACCATATTCCCCCACTGAAGACCACCCGTTTGTTTGTGTATCCGACGATGTTTATTGGGTGACTTGTATTTATCAGGCCCCATCCTTCACCAAAGTCACCAGATGGCCAAGAAGATGTGGTTCCTGCTCTCCAGAAACTCGTGCCAACGGGAGATGCCACCATTAAACCAGCAAACAGGACGATGAATCAAGTAGCCACAGACTGTTGGTGCGGGAAGAAGGCTAACATGGAGAGGAGGGGACAACTTGAGTAGGTGGTGGGGAGGACAGTCCTGCACGGGGAGGGGAGCCATGGGGAGACTGGTGGGGGAGGATGGGGACGACAACTCTGGGCAGAGAGGATTTCAAATGCAAAGGCCCCAAGTTGGAGGAGACCTCCACGTTCAAGGAGACAGTAAAGGCTGGCTCGGTGGCCCCGTAAAGAGAGGGGGGTGGTCAGAGAGGCTGGTGGGTCCAGACTGTGCCCAGAAGCTGGGCTTGTGCTTCAACTCTGGGGCCCCCTAAGTGCCACAGTCCAAGGACTCAGCCCCAGACGCCCAGAAGAAAGGAAGTCAGTGGCTAAAGAGGCCATTTTAGGCCGGTGTGGGCCAGGACGGAGCAAAGAGTGCCTTAATTATCACTAGCTCGACGATTTCCAGCACACCCGGAGGACAACATTATAAATGCCCTTTTCCCACCACCTGCCGGGTCAGACCTTCACGTTTTGCCATGTTCTTCACATCTTGTTAATTGTTTAGAAACAGAACATCTGGCACAGCTCCAGCCCTGTGTTCAGTGTGCTTTGCCTGTTCAGAAGCAACCAGCCAGGCCACAGCAGGGACGGCCGAGTGAGGGAGCCACGGCCCTCTGATGTGGCATCCCCATCGTCAGCGTCCCCACAAACAGCCAGACGCCCTGCCTGCCGGGAAACCCAGCCGCCTCGCTGCTCCCAAGCCGGGGCCTCTCTCGAATGCTGGACACTGCCTCCCCGTCCACATCCATGGGCCACGGGCCTGCTCCGTCCTCCAGCCCCATCACAGCAGCACCGGAAGGAGCGTCCAGGTTGGGCTCAGCCACTCTGATTGCATGGGGACTGAAGTCAAGTTAAGACAGATGGGGAAAATGATCCCACTCTCCCCAGGGCCCAGAACTGTGGAAGCCACAGAAAATGGCTGAAGCCTGGACTTCTGCCCCAGCAGGTGCGGGGCCTCAGGCAAGTGTCTACACCTCTCTGAGCCTCAGGTTCCCTGTCTGTGAAGTGGGATTATCTCCTCTCCTGGGATAATGGTTTATGCTAAATGCCTCGGATGACACCTGCAGCAACGTAGGTGCTCCAAAATGATGACTCTGTGTTTGTTTTTGGGTTTTTCTCCTTTATTGATAATATTTGCTGCTGTTTAGGATCATTTCCAACCTTGAGAACAATCTCGTGTGCGTACCAAGTTGAGGCAGCTCCCGTCTATTCCTAGTTTTCCTGGGGTTTTTGTTATGAATGGGTGTTGGATTTTGTCAGATGCATTTTCCGCATCAATTGATATGATTACATCATTTTTCTTTTTCAGCTTGTTGGTATGGTGAATTATATTCTCTGATTTTTAAATATTGAACTAGCCCTTGCATACTTGGAGAATAAACCCCACTTGGTCTTGGTGTATAATTCTTTTATACAATATTGGGTTCGATACGCTTATATTTTGTGGAGGATTTTAGCATCTAAGTTCATGAGAGACATTGGTCTTCTTTTTTTTTGTATCGTCCTCATCTTGTTTTGGCATCAGGGAATGCCAGCTTCATAAAATAAGTTGGGAAATGTTCCGTCCTTTTCTATGTTCTGGAAGAAATCGTGTAAAGTTGGTGTTACTCCTTCTTTAAATGTTTCTTAGAATTCTTCAGTAAAACCATTGGATCTGGGGGTTTCTTTTTTGGAAACTTTTAAATTATAAATTCAATTTCTTAATGAATAGGACTATTCAGATTATCTGTTTCATCTTGGTTGAGTTTTGACGGTTCTTATTTTTCAAGGAATTGGCCCCTTTCTTCTCAGTTGTAGGACTTAAGAGCATGATGTTATTCATAATATTCTCTTATTAATTGTCCTTTAATGGCTGCGGGGTCTGGAGTGGTGGCCCCTGTTATAGCTCTGATATCGGGGAGTCGTCGTCTTTTTATTTTTGTCAGTCTTGTAGAGGTTTTTCAATTTTATTGATTTTCAAAGAACCAGCTGTATTTCCATTGATTTCTCAGCCGTTTTCCTCTTTTCGTTTCACTGATTTCTGCTCTGACCTCGTTTAGTCTCTTCCTTCTGCATTAATTTCTCTTCTTCTAGTTTCTTGAAGTAGGAACTTGCTGATGATCTGAGGACTTCTCTCCATGTGAGTATTTAGGGTTATGAGTTTCCCTAAGAGTGCTGCTTTATCCAGACCACAGATTTGACGTGTTGTGTTTTCATTTCCATTCACACTGTGGGCTTGCATCTTTCACCAAATTTGAGGGGTTTCCTTATTGCTTGTTCAAGTGCTCCCTCAGCTCTCTCTCTGCCTGGAAATGCAACGGGTCTCTGGTCTTCACTTCTGGGGGCTCTGCTCAGCTTTTTTCAGTCTATTTTCTTATTGTTCATCTGGGATCAAGTCTATCAATTTGAGCCCCAGGTCCCCGATTTCTCCTCTGTCTCCTCCACTTCTCCGTTGGGTCCACCCAGTAAGGTTTTATTTCTGTTGCTGTACTTTAAGTTCTGTAATTTCCGTTGGGTTCTTTTCTATCATTTCTTTTTCTTGGCTGAGATTTAATATTTTTTCATTTGTTTCAAGATACCTTGTAATTGCATTTTTTTGTAGCATTTTCATGGTGGCAACTTTAAAATCCTTGTCAGATGATTCCAACTTCTTATTCCTCCCGGTGTTGGTGTCAGCTGATTGGCTTTTCTCATTCAAGTTGTGATTTTGATTGCGTCCTGGACATTTTGGCTCTGATCTTAGTGACTTGATCCTGTTGAAATATTTTATTTCAGCATGCAGTTCCCCTGTCCAGGCTTGGCACACTGGTCCTGGCCTGGGCTGTGGGCTGCGGCTCCAGTGATGTCTCAGTTTCGGAGCTGTTGTGGTTATTTTGTTTTAGGTGGTTAATCGGGCACCCGTGGATCTCCAGAGGGCCAAAGGGCTTCCCTAGGCTGTGTGGGGGCTCCGAGTGGGGAAGAAAGTTTCTGACCCTGTGCTGGACCCCTTTTTAATGGTTTCCCTTACTGGTCCTGTGGAGACGGGAGGCCCCAGGGTGTGGGGTAGGCCCCCTCCTTCTGGTGGGGGCTCAGGCAGTGCTGGGCCTGGGTCCTGCTGGGTGGGGTTTGGAAGGCGCCTTGCTCTATGCTGCCCTCAGTCCTGGAGTCCTGACCCACTATGTCCAGTCCTGGGTCCTGATTCCCCCATGTCCAGTCCTGGGCTCCTCACCCCACATTTCCAGTTGTGAGTCCTAACCCCTGGTATCCAGTCCTGGGTCCTGACCCCCTATATCCAGTCATGGGGTCCTTACCCTTACGCCTCTGATTGCCTCTGTTGATTCCTGGGTTGACAGTTGTCTAGTGGGGAGGAGCAGGAAGAAATGAGGCTCTGCTGTCCTGTCCAGGCTGAACATATCCTGATGTCCCCTTCAAGAGGACTCTGGGTAGGCCCCTTCACTTGGCCTTAGTATCCTCACCTGTCAGAGTCCCTGCTCCTCTGGGCTGTTCTGAGGCATCGTCCATGAAGACTCATGGCCTACAAAGCAGGGCAGGCTTGGGTGGTCCTGACAGATGGTCCCTGGTTGCTGTCTCTTCCAGCATCTCCACACCCCGCCTGCTGACTTGCAAAAGCCCTGGACCCACAGGAAATTCTGGAGGGTGGGTGGGAAGGCAGGACTGTGGCAGCTCCAAGCTGATGGGAGGTGGGGCAAAGGGTCATTCTGAGCTGGGCGGGGGTGAGGGCCTCCTGCTGCCTTGGTGACCCTGCACCCCACCCTGAGCTCTGGTCTTCATTCAGCTTAGGGAGCAGAACCATCCTGGGAACAAAGGAGGAGTGGGGCGGTGAGGGGGCTTCCAGGGTCCATGTGGGAGCTGGAGATTCAAACCCGGTGAGTATGGCCAGACGCTGGACTCCAGTCTTGCAGGCTCTGTTGGAGTGTCCTCTGCCTGGGGCAGCCCCTTCCTTCCTGTGCCTGATGCCTGACCCCCTCCACCTTCACCCAGCCGGCCCGCTGAGCCTCTGTCTCCCGGGCTTCCTCAGCAGAGCTGAGGGACCCACCTGCAGGGCTGTGGGGCCAACACCCATAGGCCACTGTCACCAATGGGCAGGGAGACGTGGGGCTGCAGGCGAATCCCTCTTCCCGCCTATCCCCAGGTGATAGCAGGGGTCCCGCCGGGCTGATAATGGGCTGTTTTCTGGGGAAGCTGCTTCTCGCTCAGGAGCTCACCACCTGCTCTCCGCCGTCCCCTCTGCCTTCCTCCCTGCCCTAGGCCTGGCTGCTCTGGGGCTGCGCCCACGAGACCAGGACCCTCCTCTGGCCTTTCTTGGTTCTCCTAAGGATTGAGGATCCCGGGAAACAAAAGCTGCTCCCTGCCCCCGTTCACCCCTCCTCCCCGATTGTGTCCCCCAAATTCAGGTGCTCAAGTCCTTAGAATGTGGCTTATTTGGAAGTTGGGTCGTTGCAGACATGACTACAGTAGCTAGGATAAGCTCATAGTGGAGCAGGGTGGGACCATAATTCAATAGGACTGGTGTCCTTATAAAAGGGCGTCATGTGGACACAGACTCACAGGGAGGAGGCCACGTGAAGACGGAGGCAGAGATCAGAGTGATGTGTCTACAAGCCCAGAAGCACCAAGGATTGATGGCAGACCACCAGCAGTGAGGGGAGAGGCTGGGGCAGACTCCCCTCAGAACCTCCAGGAGGAGCCAGCGTGTGACACCACAGATCTCAGACGTCAGCCTCCAGAACTGCGAGGGGATAAATGTCTGTTATTTAAGCCACACAGTCTGCAGTGTTCTGTTACAGCCACCCCAGGACACTAATGGAGCCTTCTTCTTCCAGCCAACGTCACAGTGTCCAGCTCCCTGCTCTCAGGGCAGACACAGCCCTGAGATGCACAAGGGGGACGTGGAGGGTGCTGGGGAGGACATGGGGAGGGATCCTGGGGGGAGGACATGAGGAGGCGTCCTAGGGGGAAGACATGGGGAGGGGTCCTGGGGCAGACAGGGGGAGGCGGACCGGAGAGAAAGACATGGGGTGAGGGACCTGGGGGGAGGACATGGGGAGGGAGACCTAGGGGGAGACATGGGGAGGAGTCCTGGGAGTGAGGGCATGAGGAGGGGGACTGGCGGTGGGGGGAGATGGGGAGGGGTCCTGCGGGGGAGGACATGGGGATGGGTCATGGGGGGAGGACAGGGGGAGGGGTCATGTAGGGGAACATGGGGAGGGGTCCTGAGGGGAGGACAAGGAGAGGGTTCCTGGGGTGGGACATGGGGAGGGGTTGTGGGGGGAAGACATAAGGACTGTGTCCTGGAGGGAGGACACTGGGGGAACCCGGGGGGAGGACAAGGGGAGGGGTACTGGGGGGAGACATGGGGAGGGGTCCTGGGGGGGAAAGTGGGGAGAGGTCATGAGGGGGACCCTGGGGTGGCCGTGTTCATTTGGAGCGAGCAGGTGAAGAGGGAGCAGTGCCCTGAGCCAAGCATCCAGGTGACCTGTGGGGAGGGGCTGCCCTGGCTGGTTGGGCCCCCGGGCAGTGCCTGGACAGCTGCCCCCCTGCAGTTCAGCCAGAAATCATCCTCTGAGGCTCGGCCTGGGGGCACCTGCTCCCCCTGCACCTTCCTCCAGTCTTGAGGTCCTGTGACCCTACTGTGTGCAGCGTCTTCCTCTAGGACCTACGCTTTCCATGATGCTTTCTCCGTCCAGCGTCCGTGAACCCTGGGGGCTGAGCCAAGGCTTCAGGGGGGTGCTGCCCGCAGAGAATGCGGCTCCCCGGAGGGCCCCCAGCCCAGCTTCCACTCCTCCTTCCCTCGGCCACGTGCAGGACAACGTGGGATGGAAGTACTCTCCTCCCACCCGCAGAGCTGACAGCCTCTTTGAACAAAGGGAGACGCTGCAGTCAGGCCCAGGCAGGACTCATCCAAGGCCTCACGCAGGCGGCCGGGGACGAACACCCAGCGTTTGGCTGGTCCTCTTGGTAGGTCCCGAGCCCAACCCTCGTCTTCAGTCTGCCGGGAACTGGAGCCAGCTCTTGGGTGGGTCACTTTCCTCCAGCTTTACGGACCAGGAAACTCCAGGTCAAAGGGCACAGACGCTTTGGGGCTGCGGCCAGGACCAGCCGAGTTCCTCACCAGAGTGATGATCTCCTCCCACCTGCTCAGGGTCCTTATTTCACAGACGAGTGGATGGAGGCCCAGAGAGGCTGGCGGAGGAGCCTGCACAGCACAGGGGTAGGGTCGAGGTTAATGCTTCCCCTCCTCTCCAGGAGTCCCCTCTGTGAGCGCCTCGTGAGCAGGGATGTGGACAGGGCCGTGCGAGAGGGAGGTCTCAGTGGCCCTCGTCCACCTGCACAAAGGTCCCTGCCCTGTCCCCGAGGTCAGACCTGCTGGGCCCAGTGTCCCTGCACCTGAGAGAGGACGGGACGGTCAGCCTTGGGAGGAGCTGCTTGAGGCCAACACCTGTGCTGTCTTCACCCGTGGCCTGCAGGGTCGGCTTCTTTGAGGCCTCCACTGAAGCTGTTTGTAGAGTCCAGAGGCTGGTGGGGCGGCCAGGGGCAGTGACCCTAGTCACTGGGACCAGAGCCTTCCCGGCAATTCATTACCAACTGACCTTCTCCCTGTGGCCGTGGCCCCACAGGCTACCCCACAGAGACCTTGGGGAGGGGCCCACACGGCCAGGGGCCAGGGACTCACACATGGGCTGGCTAGGAGTTCCTCCGGGAGAGGAGGACGTTCCCCCGGCTGGGGGTTTCCCGGACCTGCCGGGCTGTGGGGCGCCAGCCTCATGGTGAAGGGCAGAGGCAGCCTGAGGACCGGCAGCCCGGGGGGGTGTGGGGAGAAAGGCTGTGGACTCGGCCTGGGTCTGGTCCCTCCCCTCGTGGGCCTTGGTGCTGCCGTCCCCAAAAAGGGTGTCCTCCATCCTCTATCAGGACTGGTGTGGGCTCTCTCAAGACCCGGAGTGCAGCTTCCAACATTCCTCCACCTTGGGCCGTCCTGCACAGAGGCCACCTCCGGGGGCTACGTGGGACCCCGGAGTCGCTCTGGAGAAGGACAGGTGCTGACAGACCAGGGGCCTTCAAACAAGGCACTGTAGGGGTTTGTGGTGGTCCCCACCAAGCTACGGTGGTGTCTGTCCTACTGGGTTCCATTCTTATGGACTTTCTTGAATGTAAAATAACACGATAATCAGCAGTAATCATAATGATAATTGTTGTTATTTATTGTTCTCTATGTTCTGGGCAGTGGGAACACCTCGTTTACTTTTCCCAGTGAACACGTGAGGTGGGTGTCCTTATCTCCCCAGTTCACAGAAAGAAAACAGGCCCAGAGAAGGTCAGTGACTTGCTTAAGGCTGCACAGCTCGTAAGAAGGGAGCTGGATTCACTCAAGAGGCTTCAACTCCTTAACCAGCCAGGACAACCATTCTCTGCTCTGCTGACCTGCTGCCTACAGCCCCCGCCGAGGGGCCGGTACCCTCCTCTGCTGTGCTGAGCTGCCACCTGGAGTCTCTTTCCCACTTCCTCTGGTCCCGTCCACCTGAGGGTGGCCCCAGTGTGGACAGAAGGCCACACACTCAGTTCTTGGCTGAGCCAGGAGATGGGAGGATACAGCCGGTCCTCTCTGGGCCTCCCTCCCTTCCTTGGGCCCCGTTTGTACCAGCTCGTGGTCTGGCTCTCCTTATCCAGGCTGATGGCAGCAGCAGGGGTCTGGCTGGGCAGGAGATGGGCGGCCCCGCAGTCCATCCTGTGATGGGGGCATCTGGCTTGCAGCCCCTCACCTCATCTCCGCAGACGTAAGCGGCCTCCTCCCTCCTCCTGGCCCTTACCTGCCCCTAGAGGCCGGAGAGACCATCCAGGTCGAGCCATCTGTTTCCTGCTCCTTCAAGAAGGCCATCCTGCCCTGGCCCGCGAGCAGAAACCCCTTGTCTCCCATCTCCATGGCCCCCCTGTGCCAAGCCAGGTCCTGGCCCTGGGTGGTTGGCTTTGCCCCTCCGTGGGCTGGGCAGCCTGTTTGGCTCCTGAGCTCCTGGTCAGCGGGGCCTCCACCCTGCTGGCTTCCATCTCAGGCCCCTCCCTCCCATCTTCATTGTCTTTCACCGGCAGCAGGCGTGGGGCCGCCCTGGAGCCCTGGGACCTCAGCGCTGATCTCTTTTCCTGATGCGGAGCCCGTGACAGGGATCCCCTGCCCCACGTGCTCAGAGAACCAGGAGCTTCCCCAACCTGGGAATGGGTGCTGAGCCTATTGACTGTGTTACCGAGGAGGAAACTGAGGCCAGAGAGGGGAACGTGGTGCCCAAGGTCAAACTCGAGCTGGTGTGAGAGCCCCACTCAGACCCGGCCTCCCGCTCCAGGCTTGAAGTGACTGTCCTCTCGGACATTTGGAACATCAGTTTGCAAAGACTTTTCCTTCAGGGATTCAAAGCCCCCTACGTGGCTGAGCTCCGGATGAAGAGCCTCTCTTGGGGTGTAGCCAGCGAGCCACTTGACCTTATAAAGAGGCCACAGCAACACCGATGCTCTTGAAGGTGACCGACCCCAGCTCACGCTCTCGCCCAACAGGCTTGAATCTGAAAGCCTGCAGGTGGGTCCCTCTCCGCCTTTGCACAAATCTGCCAGTTAAGGCATGTACTTTCATTCGCCCCACAGATACAGGGTTCTGGGAATATGCACCTGCTCTGGGCCCACCTGCAGCGGTGCCTGGGAAGAGACAGATGTGGTGCCCATACCCACAGAGAGCCTGGGCTCGTGGGCATCTGACGCCGACCAACCAAACAGCCAAGAGTGAAGTGACAGTCGTTATGGGGGTGGGGAGAGGGTGGGGACAAGTTTCCTGGGGGCCGTGCCCAGAGCTGAGCCACGAGGGGTGAGCGGTTCACCAGGCCATGGGGCAGGGGTGGGGAGATGGTCTAGGTCAGCACATGCAATAGAACTGTCCGTGATGATGGAATTTTCTACATCTGCACTGTCCAGGACAGTAGCCACTAGCCAGATGTGACCTGGGAACACCGGAAACTGGCTCTCTAACTTTATTGAATTTTAATTGAGTTTCAGTAGGCACATGTGGCTACAGCTATGGTCCTGGGAGTGTGGTTCTAGGCAGGGGGAGCATCACGTGCAAGGATGCTCGGCACCTCTGAGAAGCCCGAGGAAGGTGGTCGGAGAGCAGAGTGGACGGCACGGAGCAAGAGGAGGCCAGTGGTCCTTTCGATTCTTGTGACGCGTTTCTGGGTTTTCCAGCTCCAGGAGTGATGGTCAGCTGCAGTTTGTAACCCTGAATGAAGATGAGCTTTCCCAGCTGCCCCCAGGTCCCGGGAACTCTACCCTCGCTCCCCTTACAGAGGACGTCAGGAGGAGGCTGGAGTGGGGCCAGCTGCTGCCGACATTCCTGAAGGCCGGTGCCTTAGTGAGGGCTCCCCAGGGAACAGAACCAGTAAGTTCTTATGGGCCTTTCTGTTCCATCCAGGTCTTTAGTATTTGGGCAAAGCCACCCACACTGGGGAGGGCAGTCTGCTTGACCTAGTCCACCGATTCAAATGTTAATTCATCCAGAAACACCCTCACAGACACACCCAGAACAAGGTTGGACCCAGTGTCTGGGCCACTGTTGCCAGTCAAGTTGACACATAAAATTAACCATCACAGCAGAGACCGCATTCTGCCCTGAACACTTGCAGGATGCCCTGGGTGTGTTGGCCAAGGAGCCACCTCCACCCACCGCCCTGGGCCTTGGAATCCAGGTCTGGAACCAGCCACTCTGGCCATGCCTGATCCAGGAGAGACAGCCAATCTAAAAACACCCTGTCCAGAGGCCGCCCGAGGACTAGGACCAGCACAACCAGGCTTCCAACGAGGAACTGGACAATCGGACTCTCTCTGTCGTGGATTTGGACTCAGAAACTTGAAGAATTGCCAGTTGGCAGAGCCGATGGAAGGTCAGGGCCTCGTTCAAGGCTGAGACACAAGACAGCAGAGAAGAGGGGGAGCAGGGGCCGGGACTGGAGGAGGAGCTGATGTACAGACGGAGCCAGAGATCCTCTGAGAGACCTGGAGCTGCCACAGATGAGTGACTCCAGCCTTGGCTCTGACCTGATCCTGAGCTGCCATTTTCCCATCATAATGGGAGAAGGTCCCTGACAACCACTGAGTGGAAATCTTCACGCAGCTTCAGGTGGAAAGTCCACTGTGAGACCACACAGGACCCAGCGTTGAATGGGACACAAACAGGAGCTAAGGCCAGCCAGGGTCACGTGCTGGGGGGCAGGCCAGACCCCCAGGAGCCACTCACAGGGCATCCTTAGCCAGACTGGAGGGCACTGCCCTAACAGCTGTCCCCCTCCCCCACTGTGGACCCCTCTTCTGTAGTCTGGCTTGTCTGCACCACAGCCTTGTCTCTGCAGGGCCAAGAGCACTGCTGACCATCTCTGTCTGCCACAGTAAAGGGGATAAGAACCATCTTTGTCAGGGCTGCCTCAGGTGAGCACTCGCACTGTGATTATTAGCAGCAGAAAATGCTGTGCTCAAACCCAAATTCCACTCTGAAAAGTCTGGTCTTCTATTTCTCAGGTAGAACCTTCCCTGCTGCCTTGCACAGGGATGGACACATAATAGGCACACAGGAAATACTACCGAACTACAAGAAAGTCTCCAACTGTGTCTGCCTCTACATTTCCTGCAGCTCTGCTTCACCAACAAGTTATCCATCTACCCATCCATCCACCCAACCACCCAATCATCCATATCTATCTATCCATCCCACCCATCCATCCACTCAACCACCTAATCATCCATCCATCCACCCATCCACCCATCCATCCACCCACCCATCCATCCATCCATCCATCCACTCAACCACCCAGTCATCCATATCCATCCATCCATCCATCCCACCCACCTATCCACTCATCCATCCACCCACCCACCCATCCATCCATCCACTCAACCACCCAGTCATCCATATCCATCCATCCATCCATCCCACCCACCTATCCACTCATCCATCCACCCATCCACCCAACGACCCATCCATCCCACTCACCCACCCATCCATCCACCCACCCACCATCCATCCATCCATCCATCCACTCAACCACCCAATCATCTATATCCATCCATCCATCTCACCCACCTATCTACTCATCCATCCACTCATCCACCCAACTACCCATCCATCCATCCACCCACCCAACCATCCACCCAACCACCCATCCATCCATCCATCCATCCATCCATCCATCCATCCACCCACCCACCCACCTACCATCCATCCATCCCACTCATCTACCCATCCACCCAACCACCCATCCATCCATCCCATGATTCATCCATCCACCATTCATCCATCCCACCCATCCACCCATCCATCCATCCATCCATCCATCCATCCATCCATCCATCCATCCACTCAACCACCCAAGCATCCATATCCATCCATGCACCCATCCATCCATATATCCATCCATCCATCCATCCATCCATCCCTCCATCCATCCACCAATCCATTCCCCCATCCATCCATCCATCCATCCATCCATCCATCCACCCACCCACCCATTCACCCACCCATCCATCCACACAGCTCCTAGGGAGCACCTGTGTACACTATCTCTGATAAGGTGAGCCTCATAACAGGCTCTTGGCCCATTGCTCGGACAAGGAAGCTGAGGCTCAGCTAGGGGAAGGGACTTGTCAAGGCTGCACAGGTTTTCTGATCCTGAGCTCTGTGAGCTCCCCTCTAGCTGGGATGGATAGTTGGTGCATGCCCCATCTCCTCCTGCTATCTGGCTGTTCCCTAGGGGCCAAGCCTTGTGTCCCAGGCTTTCCAAGCTGCAGAAGTGTCCCTCTGTCCCCACAGCCCAAGCTGGTCACAGAGCAGACATGAGACCATAACCTAGGTCACCAGCTCGTGGACCCCTTCTCCCACTGGAGCCCCAGTCTGGCCTGCAGCTGAAGCAGAGCAGTGAGACGGTGGAGAACGGATGTGAAGCCAGGAATTCCTGGGACGTGTCAAGAGGGGGCCGCCTGCTAGTGGGGGGCGGTGGAGGAGGCTGCAGGTTGACATGTCCCAACTCGTGTGATGCCTGCCTGGCTGTGCGGCTGCCTTCCAGCTCCAACAAGCTGCCACCTGCCTCAGGCTTCCTTCCTTCCTCCTGAATTCTGCCTGAGCTGGCCCGGAGGTGCCTTCACTCTTGCTCCCATGGACCCTCCTCCCTCTCCTCTTTCCACTTCCAGCTGTAAAAAAAGGAAAACCTCTTCCTGCGAAACTGCCAGCCACCAGCCAGGGCAGCCTACCTCCCTGGGGCTCCCGCCAACCGCCCCGCGGAGCTCCCCACTCCTGGGGGCTTTCCAGAGCCATGAAATCCCCTTTCCAGGCTGTCCTCTTGGGCCTCTGTGTCTCCTCCATCACTCTTTAAATCGCCCTTCATCTCCTGTCCTTTCTGGCCACATGTTGCTCCTCTGGGTCTGTGCTGCGCTGTTCCCACGCCGGGCCGTCCTCCCCCTTCTCTGCCTAGCCACCTCCTCTCCATCCTCCCAGGCCCTGTTTCGATGCCACTTCCCCTGGGAAGACACTTGGCCTTGAGTCGGCAGGCTCCCGAGAAGGGGGAGATGTCAAAGGGGATGGTGGGGGTCCAGGAGGGAGGCCGACTCCCGGCCGGGTTCCCCCTTGGCCCAGGCCCCGTGTGCCTCTCCATCTCCAGGGAGCACTGCCAGCCTCCTCTGCTCTCCTGTCCCCTCCAGGCTGGGCCCACCAGGCATTCGGAGCACCGGAAGCTGCTCCTCACCCGTCCTCCCGACCGCGGTTTTCCCACGGCCCCAGGAAGCGGTTTTCAGGCAGGGCACTAAAAGCATCAGTGAACTTCAAGTGAACTTCCGCATCTTAACTCAAGACATCCCATTATCTTCACGAGGAAGGCGTTTTTCCAGCTTTAAATACTTTTCAGAGGTTGCACCCTCTGGTGCTTCTCTGAGACGTCCACCACGCAGGCCTCAGTTTTCCCATCTGTGAGTCGGGCGAGTCATGCTGCCCCCTGCCCAGGGCGCGCGGGACTCCGGAAGGTGATGTTTGTGACTCTCGTGCCTTACGACTCATGCACCTCAGCATTCTAACACTCCAAGCTTTGACCTTCTTGATCAAGGGGTTGGAACCCACCACCTTTAAGTGGAAACGGACGCCGGGGTTTGGACTCTGAGAGTCAGAGCCATCTAGGGGCCCACCTAGGATCACCCAGCTGGTGGGTGGCAGCCGACAGTAGGAGACTTGCCCCTGGGCAGAGAGCCTGTTGCAGCTGGGCTGATTCTCAGAGGCCGCGCAGTGAGAACCTGTCTGTATTATTTCTCCAGGGCCCCTCGGAGCCTTTTAAGGGGACAGCAGCCTTGTGGGTGTTAGTGCAGACACTGCGGGTCCCTTTGTGGGGTTTCTGCCCCCGTGGGCCTCCCTGCAAACTCCGTGCCTCCGGGCCTACTCAGTGGTGTGCTCCAGCCTCCTCCAGCCAGAGGGAGCCGGGACGGGGCTACTGTGGGCTGTGTCACCAGCTGTACAGAGGGTCCACACACCTGTCCTACCCTCCCCATTTATTCACTAATCACGTGCACGTTCTGGCTGGAATGAAGCAGACACGGTCCTTTCTCCCCCAAATTAGCAACTCTGATGGTCACGATACATCAAGAGACCCGGACAAGAAACGAGAGTCTCACTGCAGTTGGAGCAGGTGTGTCCACCTTCTGTCCCTCGCCCCCACTCTGTCACCAACACCCACGGGACCTGCAGGAAAACACTCCCCTCCTTCCCTCACCCACGAGTGTCACCCTGCTGTGGGGTGTGCTCCATGGCTATTTGACCCTCCCACCAAGCTTAGCATTTGGGGATCGGGGCTGAAATAGAAGCTTGAACTCCGAGATGGGAGAGTGTGTTTACGTGCCTTTCTCCCCCACCAGACATGAGTCCCGGGGGTGGGAACTGAGTCCCTGTTTCTACCTGTGGGCACAGGCAGCCCACAAAGGAGGGATAGACGGGTGAGTGAGTGAATGAGTGAGTGAATGAATGAGTGAAGGAGTGAGTGAGTGAATGAATGAATGAGAGCCTGGGGGTCCTGCACACCACGTCTGGTTCCAGCAACCGGCACAGCTCACTCTCCACAAAGCATCATCAAACAGCCCACTGTGATTACAGGTGGAAAAATGTAAAAATTGTAAAAATTCAGCAGAAACTTGAGTGGGAGGCAGCTGGATCCATCTGAAGCCAGACTTGAAACAGGGTCCTCACTTTTCCAGGACAAGGAAGTTGGTGAGGCAGCCCCAAGGCCGGGTGGGACCCAAGGAGAAGAGAGCAGCCAGGAACCAGGCCCTTAAAGGAAGAAGAAGGGGTTCCAAGGCCCCCAGACCCCAAGCAGGGGGTCCAGGGCGCTTGTTCCTGGGAGAGGAGTATGCCATTCGCTCATTCACTCATTTGTCCATCGTTGCTGCGTCTGACATCATCGGAGAACAGGCCAGACCCTTCAAGCCTCAAAAAACGTCATCGGAACTATTTTCTGAATTTTTGGTGAAGCATATTCACAATTCCTAGACTGGTGAACACAACCAGAAATTTGTGCTTTCTTGAGAAATGGAGATAAAATGCACCCTGGTCTTTGAAACTCAGAGAGCAGGGCACCCCTAGACGACAGGGCCCCAACTGCTGAGCTTCCCCAACTTCTGGAATTGCCTCCATCTCCTGGAGTTGCCCTCACGGCCAGTGGCAGGTGGACACCTGGGGCTGGGCAACCCCTGTGTCCAGGCCTGGCTGTGCACAGTCAATTGCTGGAGGGCCATCTGGGGAAGCTGTATTGTGGAGGCCGAGGCCCCAGGCTCAGATGCCAGGGCAGGCGGCCGGGGTCACAGTGCCAAATGCAGATCAAGGTGGAGGGATGGGTGCAACAACAGCGGGGTCTCTGGTCCCCACGACAAGGCCTAGCTGGCTGGTCGCAAAGCACAAAAGGCCTCAGGCGATGAGGTCTTTCCTGCTTTGGGAAAGGCAGGGGCGCCTCAGATGAGGGGACAGGGCATTCTCGGGCAGCTATCCTGCCGCCTGTCACACATGAAACAGCAGATTAGGAATTTCCAATTGTATTTCTACTACAAAGTTTACACCAGCCGAGGCGTCTGGTTTGGAAACGCTTTCTCCCTTTCGAGCCGCCAGGCTGCACATGAAAGGGTGGTTGGGCCCAGAGTGGGACACGGGCTTCTGAGATGCTGATAAGGGATCAAAACCCCATTTTTGCCTGTTTTTACGACTTGGTTAACCATTAAGAAGCTGGTGGAGGTGCGGCCGTGATTTGCTTATTGTGGAGGGGCCTACGGGGGAACTGGCTCTGGTTGGCTTTTTGGGGATCTTGGTCTAAGCCCCAGGCTTGGAGGCTAGACAAGGAGGGAACGGGAGCTGGGGTAAAAGCGAGGGTGCTGTGGGTTCTTTGCCCCGGAGGAGAGAGTGGACGGAGGAGCAGTTCTGCCCTGCGCCCTCCAGGTTACCCCTGACACAGGCCACCTCGGAGACAGATCCAAGAGGGGATGAGGTGTCTGGCGCTCGAGACATCCCAGAGGCCGGGCCCTCAGCACACAAGGCCTCCTTCTGACTGCGGAATTGGGTTAACAGGCTGGCCGGCCATCAGCCCAGAGACGCCCAGAGACACCAGCCAGCTCAGCAGGAGGCTGGGTGGAGTCCATCCCCCCCAGACCTTCTGGCTTCTTTCACTTTGGGTGGAAAGCGCAGGGGTTCCTGGGTGAGCTCCTCCAAGGGGTGACGCCCATCTAGACAGGTCTGTATGTCTGCATGCTGTTTGGGACAAGGACTGCATAGACGCCCTCTGGGCTCAAAGGGGCAGCCCTGGGGGGATAGATAATTCAGTGACCCTGGAGGATGAGGAAGGTGGGAAGCCGTTTTCAAGGAGTCCAGGCTGTCTTTGAAAGGGGAGGCCCCTCATGTACCCATGGGGGTGGGTAGTGTCTTGCAAGACATTGAGTCCCCTGTGCAGGAGCTGTGGACCCTGAGGTCTGCAGGGAGAGTCCTGGCTGCAGTGGCTGGTGAAGGTGCGTTTGCTTCGATGGGGATCCCACTGAGTCTAGTCACATGCGAGAGAGGGGCTTGGGTTTCTTGAACAGAACATCTTGACATAGCCTGTTCTGTAAAGGAAGTCATACTCAAATTTGGTATAGCAGCTGTTTCCCCCATCCCTCCCCTCACTCTCTCTGTTGGGTTTGCAACTTCTGCTATGAGCAAGGTTTTTCAAAAGCAAACGGTCGGGCAGTTGATGTCTTTGTACAAATAAAGACAGAAAGAAAAGCTTCTGCCTTCTCAGTGCAAAGACTCTGTCCTACAGCGGGGGGATCACGTGGGCCCTTCTGGTGGCTGCCGCCTGGCTCCATTTTCCAACCAAATGAGTCTGCTGGGAGAATGTTATTTGGGTGAGTTGCATGTCGGGGCTGCTCTGAGGGAGCTGGGTGAGCTGAATGAGTGTCCACCACATGCAAGTGTGCATGCCCGTGCACACACATGTACATGAGCACACACGTGCTCATGCACACTCGCATGCACATGCGTGTTCACACACACAGGTACATACGTACCTCATGACAATTGCCCCCGAATCCACATGCCTACAGCAATTTCGGAAGCACCCTGACTCCCAGGAGCCGCCTTGATCCCGAGATGTCCCCCTTAGGGGACCACAGTGGAAACCGTTTTCTGCAGAAAGGGAAGTGGTCTCGGAGAGGGGTGTGACTTGCTTAAGGTCACAGCAAGGAAGTGACAGCTGAAATGAGCCTGGGCTCAGGATTCTCTGCCCAGCCCCCTCCCACCTGCAGGGTGGACACAGACTCTGGTGTATTCCCTCCCAGGGTAAACTGTGTGAACGGCTGTTTCGGTGGCTGCTGGGGTCAGGGCAGCGGCTTTGAGTGCAAACCTCAGTCGTGTGGCCATTCGGTTATTTCTTGAGACAGCCGACCGCTCTGTCAGCTCTTGGCTACTACACAGGACAGTGGGGATAGCTCCTTTTCACAGGCCACCAGAGCTGCGGTCCGGGGAGGTGATGGCAGGGGCCTGGGTTCAAATCCAGGCCCAACATTGGCCTCCTGTGTGACCTGGCACTGTCGCCCCGTCGGTTCCCGGGATCTTTTCTGCAGAGCGGGTTGTAGCAGCCTCAGCCTCGAGGGCTGTTGTGTGATGTGAGGAGTCTGTGCCTGTGGCGTGTGGCTGCCCGCTGGTGTCACTGTCACCTGTGTCGGCTCGCAGAGTGGGGCCTGTGCTGCAGCTGGGGGCCCTCAGGGCTCATTCACGGCGGAACCCAGCCCAGGAGACGACCTTGCTCGTTGTCTGGTTCACAGAGTGGTACGGGTGGGCTGTTCCCTTGCTGTCTTGAGACCCTGAGCCTCTGTGGCCTGATCAGGTCTTCCAGGAAGGAAGAGAGTGGGGGATCCCCCACCGCCTCCCCAAACCTGCACTCCTCCTGGTGACAGGGCTCAGTAATTTGACCCCAAATCAGGAGGGTCTCAGCTTCCGGTCGTCCTGGACCACGCACTGAGGGCCAGCCTCTCTGAGTGACCAGGTCTGGGAAAGGAGGGTGGGTTCCTCTCCGTCCTCCCTTGGATGATGGGAAAGGCAGGGCGAGCAGCTGGTGGAGGGGAGCACAGTGCACAATTTTGTCAACTGAACTCTCATAGCGACCCTTGCAGGCAGACACACCTGTTTTACAGGTGGGGAAACTGAGGCTGTCAGACTAAGCTGCACAACCACCAGGGGACTTGTGGTGTCTGACGAGCCAATCGCCCTGGTGTCTATTACCCCAGTGCTTTGTCCTCCAGGTGGCCTGGGTATGAGCGTGGTGGCTCAGAGGGCACCGTACCATGTAGAGAGCTCAGTGTCCCAACCCTGGGTCACGGGTGTCACCTTCACAGACTCAGGAAGAAACTCCGGAATCTCTAACAAGCATGTGCAGCACCCCCCCCCCCCCATCACAATGTTTAGGTTTTGCTGGGACACCTGCTGTGTGCTGGGCCCTGGGAGGATGGGGAGAATGTCAGTCATGGTCCTTGCCCTCCAGGAAATGGATGTTTCGTTGGGGAAACACAATCAACAGGAGGGCAAAGACCAAACGCCCCTCACGTCTCTCCTCATAACTTCCCCATGTTCCCTTCCGTCTGTCCAAACGCACCTGCTGAGCGCCCTACGCTTGTGAAATAACTGTCTGCATCTGACAACTGTGACTGGCAGGAGGCGTCTGACCGTCCAGGTCAGTCTCCCTGCAGCCAGGAGCCTAGAAATGAGGGAATTCACCTGTGGGCATGTTTTGTGGCTAAAGATAAACCCCCAGGACACTTTGGAAAAACCGAGATGTCCCTGGGCACCTAGAAGATGACTCCCTTCTCTGCACAGCCAGGGCGGGAGTGTGGGCCACCCAGGCAGCCCCACTCTGCCCCGTGGAACATGCACGAAGCTGTCGCCCCAGGATGGAGAGCTCCTTTGGGATGCGGCTTCCTTCAGGAGGACCAACAGGGCATTTGTGCTCCCGCTTATGGGGGGCCAGCTTTGCAAGCTGCAGTGCACCCCTCGGTGATGGCTGGAGCCCTGTGTGGTCAAGCTGTTGGACACTTGGTCACAGGGTTTGGGGGGCATTCTGCTCTGACTCAATGCTTTTCCAAGAACAACCCCAAACTGTGCAGGCACCAAATGTCAGAGTCTGTTTCCTCATTTTAAAAGACAGCTTTGGGAAGGGCATTAGGACCTAAAGCTCTTCAGGAGTTAATTTTTTTTTTTGCTGAGGAAGATCCACCCTGAGCTAACATCTGTGCCAATCCTCCTCCATTTTGTATGTGGGTTGCCGCCACAGCATGGCCGATGAGTGGTATAGGTCCATACTCAGGAACCAAACCTGGGCCACTGAAGCAGAGCACGCCAAACTTAACCACAAGGCCATGAAGCCGGCCCCAGGAATTAATATGTTTTATGAGCCACATACAAACCCCAGAAACCATAGAGAAAGAGATTCACAGATCTGACCGCCTAAAAGTTAAAAATTTGTGTATGGAAAGATACCACTAAAAAGATAAAACACAGACGAGAGGATGGGAGAACATGTATCCAAAAAGGAGTTAACACTCCAGTTATAGAAAAAGTGCCTACAAATCTGTGAGAAAAAGAAAAAGAAATAATAAAAGAACAGGCACAGAAGATTCACAGATGAGGACGGGTACCCCACGGGGAACTCATACTCATTTTACAAGCTGCCATCTGTGTCTCTTTCATGTGGCCGGCAGACTGATCGATTTAGAAGACTGCAGACATCTGGGGCTGGGAAGAAGGCAGAGAACGGACCTCTCACCCCAATGCATGGTGTGTGAATTGAGTCCACTCTCCTGGAGGGCATTGAAAACATGCAAACATAGTCATCCCACTGTAGGCGTCTATCGTCCTGAAACGCTCACACCAGTGTGCTAGGGTATTTGTCCATAGACGATCTTTGCACAGGAACCTGGTAAAGGGAAAAAATTGGAGCAAATTAGGAGCCCATCCACAGGGGGTGGATGAGTAATTTACAGCAATCTATAGAAAAGAGGACTACGCAGGTGATCAAAAGAATGAACAGGACTGTATCTATTGACCAAGAATGTTGTCAATGACATATTCTTGAATTTAAAAAAAGATTGCAGGACTGTACCTTTATAACATCATCCCATTTATAAATAAACATGTGTGAGTTTGCATAAAAGCTGTCTGAAAGGACATACACCAGGTGCGTGTCTGAAGTTGTCTTTCGTCTACATTGAACACTATTGATAGTTTGGCTGGCAATGGAGCTCTTGGTGGGAGTAACTTTCCTTCAAGATGTTGGAGGCATCATTGGTTCCTTGACTTCTAGCTCCCACGTTGCTGTCGATGGTCTGGAACCACGTAACCACCCATCCTCTGTGTGGAACCTGGCTTCCGTGTTGGTGCTTGGTTTCTAACACTCTGAAATCGGAAACCACGTCTCAGGCTATGGCAGGGACCCTGGGGCGTCCCTCAGTCTCTAAACATGACCTTCAGTTCTGGAAATTTTCTTGAATTGTTTTTGTGGTGATTTTCTTCCCTCTGTCTTCTCTGTTCCCTTTTTCTAAGCTCCTGTTTGGATCTTGGACATCCTGACCTGGTCGTCCACGGTTTGAATCTCTTCTTCTCCAATTTGTGTCGCTTTGTCCTCTGGCTCCACTTTCTGAAATGTTTCTTCAGCCTCATCACCTGGATCCCGTTTTACTATCGAGTTTTATTTCAAGAGCTTGGTTCTGCTCACTGGCTCTTCCTCCTTCATAGTGTCTGGCACTATCTCCCCACATCGAGGATGCTCCTGCAGCCTCTTCTTGATAAGTCTCTGCACTGGGTCTCTGTCCTGGGAGCTGTCTCTCTCTCTGCGTCTCACGGAACGTGTTTCCCGTGGCAGCCTGGTGACTCTGGTGCGTGCCTCGTGCGGGGATCAGGCCGGGCTATTTACCCAGGAAACTCTAAGGCTGTGTTCTCCTGGGGTGTCCAGTTTTCCAGGAAGACCGGCCCCAGCTCCTGCCTGGACAGTGAAGACGCGGCAGCCAGAGTTCTGGGAGCCGCCCAGGGGGCAGGCGGCTCCTCACGCCCCCTCCCTCTTAATCCCCTGTCGTCCGTGGTTCCCTGCTCTCAGCCTCGCTGGGCATCCAGGAGACCAAGGACTTCTGAACAAATCGCCTGAATCCTGCTGGGGTCGGCGAGGGGTCAGCGGGGGTGCAGAATAGGGGGCGCACAGACTCGTCCCATCCTCTCTCTCAGCCCCAAATCACCCCACTGCCGAGGCACCCGGGGCCACCACCCTGGCCTTTCGTGGTTCTGCGCGCTAACCCGGCCACAGCCCAGCCTTTCTCACCGGGGCCAGGCCCCTCCGGCCACTGTCCTCTCTGTCCCGCCGCCTGGGGCTCCTGGCTCTGAAAGCAGGTCTCACGGCCACGTTGGGGCGTGGAGACCAACACGTGCGTCCAGCCCCTGCTCTTTCCCTGGAACCAGCTTTGCTGTTTAAAGTGTTCTCTTCAAAACAAAGAGTCCATTTACTCCGTTCTAGCAAAGGGGGGTGGGCTTTGCGTCCAGGTGGGCCTGGGCCGAATCCAGGCACAGTCGCTTTATAACCTGGAGACCTTGGCCACCCCTCGCCTCGCCCCTCGGAATCCCGCTTTCTTATCTGTTCTGGGCGCAGAAATCCCACCTGGCTGCGCTGTTGTGGGGCGCAGGGGAGATAATGGGCCATAAAGTGCCCGCGGGCTTGGCACGCAGCTGGAGCGGCCATGAGAGCGCCTTTGTGTCTTATCTCCCCGCCTGCCGGGGAGTGAGGGCCGCGGCCCGGGGACGCTCGCCCGGGGGCCTGTGCTCGTGTCTGCTCTGGGACTGGCAGGGCGCGGGGTGGGTCCCCAGGAATGCAATCCATCTCCCAGCCCGGGGGCTGGTCCCCCGCCCTTGACGGGCCACCTGCAGCCTGGAGAGGCTGCCCTGCGGGGCCAGGCTGTCAGCGCGGGGAGGGGCCACCTGTCCCGCAAGACCAGGCCTGTGCCGCCAGCCACATCCGGAATTCGGCAAGAGCGGCTTCCTCGGGCCGCGGCCGTGCCTCCTCTTGTCCAGGAATGTCCTCCCTCCTGCTGGTGTCGTCGGCCCCCTGGGCCCCTTTCCCATCGCGCATCCTGGCTCGGGCACAGCAGTGGGCAGTGGCTCTGTCCTTGCTCAGCTTCTGGGAGGACACTGGCCCGGCCGGCAGACACAGGTGTCTGGGGGAGAACCAGTTGTCCCCAACGCTGTGTGGCAGGAGGGCTCCAGGGTCTCCCTGGGGTGGGGGTGGGAGTCTGGGCTTACAGTTTGCAGGTGGAGGTGCCTGGGGATTCTGAACAGCGTCCCAGCCAAATAAAACAAAACCAGGTCACTTACCTGCTGGGGAACACCAAGACCAGAGGGCCGAGCCCCAAATAGTGTTGGGAGAGTTTTTCCTCCAAGCATAGGCCTGGGACACAGAGCAGATTATCCGGCCCCAGGGACCTGGGGAGACGCTGTGGGCTGTGGTGAGCTCGCGGGTCACTGACACCGCGGCTGAGGCAGGAGTCTGTGCTCTTGGGGTGCAGACAAGTTCTCCTTCTCTTTCTACCCTCCTGGTGATGTCTAGGGTGCTGGAGGGACAGCCCCAATCCCAGGCGGCAGACCGGACAAAGGTGGGGTAGACGCACGGAGAAACGGGGCCGTGTGGGAGCACTGTTCTCAATCTTGGTGCCAAGGAACACCCTGCAGGACAGTGGATGAGGCAGATCTGGCCGCCCAGAGATCTCGATTCACAGCAGGCCAGGTGGGCGCGGGTCCCCTCTGCGGCTGCTGATGGCGGTGGTCTTTGAGCCATGGGACATTCGCTCCCCTGCTGACCCTTCCCCGTGACCTCTGCAGGGCGAATGGAAGGGAGACCAACTGGTCTTCTCGCTCTGGCTCAGGTCTGTGGGGCTTACTCCAGGCCTCAGTGGGCCCCTCCACTCTCTGGGCCTCAGTTTCCCTGCCTGTTCAATGAGATGGTCTCCCAGCGCCTTCCTCCCCGAGGCCCGTGGTTTGTCTAATAATTACCCACAGAGGATTCTCGTGTCTGCAGGTGGTCAAGTCCATTCCTTTGCAGGGAGGCCAGCAAACTGGGATCGGAAGGTGGTGCAGCCAGTGGGATTTCTCGGCACCTCCACAGGTGGACGGGGACTCCCACGGCCCACCCACCGCGGCAGGCATCCTGGAGCCAGGCTCCAGGCCTGGTCCCGGGCTCCCACCTTCCTGCAGGCATCATTCCAGCTACAGCCAGTAGGCCGACACCCCAGTGCTTCTGGCCTCACCTCCCTCGCTCATGCTGTCCCCCCGGGCCCTCTCCTGCCATCCAGGCCTTGTACACAGTCTCTGATCCTTCCACTTCCAGCCACTTCCTCCTCCGAAGCCCCGGCTGGTTTGCTGGTAAGTCACTCATTTCTCTGGAGGAGGTGATGTTCTCAACACGGTCTCCAGGCCAGCAGCGGCAGCATCACCAGGAATTCATTAGAAATGCACATTCCAGGGCTCTAACAAGCCCTGCAGGTGATTCTGATGCCCAAGTTTGAGACCAGTGACCCACAGAGACTCTCTGTGGAGTGCTGTGGTGAGGCCCTGCAAATTAAGGAAACATCAAGGTGGTTCTGAGTGGCCAGCCCGGCTCTGCTGAGGGCAGCATTTCAGAGGCTTGGCTTTTCATACGTTATCTCAGTTAATCCTGAAAACAGTCCCTCAAGGTCGCGAGGTCGGTGCCTGTTTTACAGATGCCAGAACTGAGGCTCACAGAGATCGTGGACTCACATACGGTCCAGGGCAGCACACAGTCTATGAAGCCTCAGAGCCCTTGAGCTGCTGGGAAAGGCAGATTCCATAGTGATGAACGTGAGCCCACATCTTCAGGTGTGAGTTCTTTCTGAGTTTAGAAGTTCCAGATAAGCATTTTCCTAAATGGGAATTCAAAGTTTTGTGAGCCAAAAAGTCACGGCCAAGACAAAAAGGCAAATTAAACGGGCCCACCATATGCAACAACCACAAGGAATTAACATTTTAATTGTGTGAAGACAGACACATTGATGATAAAAAGCACTGAGGTCCCAATAGGTAAGGAGTCAGAGGAGAGGACTGGACATTTGTCATGAGGAAGAGCAGAGAGGATGGCCGGAGGGACGGCGGCCACAGAAGTGCAGCCTAGGGTGAGTGGGCACGGAGTTCTGGGGCGCGCGGGTGAGACAGGGGCATTGGTCAGACACGCAAGGCACCCCCACTCCCTCCTTGGCCGGCAGGCTGCTTACCTCGAAGGCTTGGCCGCCGGATCTATAAAGTGTGCCTGCAGATCCTGGAGTGATAATCAGGGAGGCGGGGAGGCCTCACACGTCAGGTTTTGGGGGTTGTCGGACATGTGGTGACGTCCCCTGCATGAACAGCATGTATCGGCCCATTTGGGTGTTATCGTAACTGCACAAATCAGAAGGACACTCAAGACGTATTAAGCCAAAGAGCATGAGGCAGCTGGACCGCGGTCTGACGTTCCGCCGCCAACACGCAGAGGGCGAGAACTTACTAAGAGCGGCTGATATGTCATCTGAGCCCAGAAGAGGGAAGAACGTTCTTCTTCTCTGTTGCCTACATTTAAAAATATGATCGTATCACATTTATTTATGTCCTTTTTATCTGAGTATAACACACTCAGTGAATGATGTAAAGTGGACTAATTTTAACAGTACAGATTAACAAACTTTTACAAGATAGAGCCCACTACCAGACCCCACAAAGCCGCCTCGAGAGTCTCCCAGTCGGCGAGGAAAACGGGGCACAGGCAGGAGCCTGAGAGTGATGTCCTCAGTCTGTGCCCAGCACCTGGCTCATCCACCCTGGTCCCGGCCCTGCTGGCTTCCATCTTAAGCCCCACATAAGTGAAATCACACAGCACATGCCCCTCCGTGTCTGATGTCTTTCACTCAGCATAACGCCTGTGCCACTCATTCCTGTGGCGTGAATTCGTAGTTTGTTCTTTTTCACTGGTGTGTACTGTTACATTGTGCGGATGAACCACAGATCAGTGGCCCACTCCCTGGAGATGGACATGGTGGTCCCAGCTCTGGGCTATTACGAATAAGTGGAGATGAGCATCTTGGAGGATGCGCGTGCTCAGTTCCCTAGTGCCCACGCTGGGAATGTGATTGTTCAGTAGAAATCGCCAAACAGTTATCCAACGTGGTTCATCCATTTGCACCCTTCCCAGCAACGTAGGAGGGTCTTCATATATTGCTTTTACATATTTAAAATAAAAAATCTTCCGTTCAGAAAATTCCAGGTTCAAATGTCTTCACTGGTGATTTTTACTGATATAGTCAAGCAATGAATAACCCAGTGTTAACTCTTCCAGGGAACAGCAAAGGAGGAAAGACTCTCTGACTCATTTTAAGGAGCTCATAGACCCTGACAACAAAACTTGTGAAAAATAAAACAAAAAAAGAAAATGACAGGTCCTAAAAAATATCATCAAAGCTCCACAATGTAAGAGAGGGACACTACATCATGACCAAGTTGTGTTTATCCAGAAATAAAATAGTGGCTCCATAAATCAATTAATCTAATCCTCCATCTCGACAGACTTAAGGAGAAAATCCCAGGTCGTGTCCATTGTTGAGGAACAATGTTTGATAAAATTCAATACCCATTCCTGGAAAAAATGCTTCATCCAGGAGTGGAGGAAACGTCTTCCACCTGGTACATGGTTTGTACAAAAAACCTACAGCGAGCATCATACTGGAAAGCTCTCACCCTGAGACTGGGAACAAGGAGGGATTTGTCTGCCACCGTGTTCACTCAGCATCGTTCTGGAGGTCCCAGACAAAGCCGCAAGGCAAGCAAAAGACATAAAAGGTACAGGATGGGAGAGGAAGAAATGAAACTTTGAACATTCATGGAGGACGTGACCCTGTGTTGAAAGAGCTGAAGATCATTGAGATAAATGATCAAAATTAACAGGAGACTTGGGATATTTGCCGGATACAAAATCAATATATAAAAATCAGTTGCTTCTCTACGTGCCAGCAACAAAATAAAATTTAGAAAATATATCATTTACAAAGGCATGAAAATTTGAAATACATAAGACAAAAGATGTGTGAGATTTTTATAGAGGAAATCGATCTAAGAAAACATTGTTGAGAAACATTCAAGAAGACCCAAATAATTAGAGAATGAAGAACTGTATTAATGAACTGAAAGACTCCAAATGGATCTATGGATTTTGTATAATCCCAACCTAAATTGATTCTTCTTCTTCTTTTTTTTTTTTTGGTGGACCATGGCAAACTGATTCTAAAATTTATGCTGAAATACAAAGATTTCAGATAGCTAAGCCATTCTTGAAGAGCAAAGGAAGGAACTGGCATTGTCTGACATCAAGGCTTATTAGAAAGTTTTAGTCTTCATATCCAGGCGGTATCATGTGGGACGAGAACAGACCAGTGGAACAGAATAGGGAGTTCAGAGACAGACCCATGTGCACAGGCCACAATACGCAACAGAGAAGGTGGCTTCCAGGTCTGGTTCTGCATTTATGGAGCTGGAAGCTGCCACTCCATCCTAACAGCAAGCAAAATGTTGAACAGACTGAAGAATCAACAACTCTTCCTGGATCTATGAGAGAGGGGAGGTCACAGGGCATCTGCCATCCCCACGATTGGAGACACCAGCAGGTGATGAACACAGAGATGAACACTGTGCCAGAACAGAGACTCGCAAGCAGAAGCCACTGGGGGAACCGTGCTGGGTAGGAACCCTGAGCTGTGATTGACCAAGTGCAGGGGGCTCAGAGTGGACACATCTCGGAGTTAAACACTCCAGGGGACCCATGACAGTGGGGGGGGGGGCACAATCCTGTGAGATTTACCTCCAGGTGCCCATAGTAAATACTGGAGAAAAATCCCCTTGTGCTTCCTGCAGGGGCAGGGGAAGGAACACTTTGAAATACCCCGGAGCTCTCTGTTCTTCACAAGGTGCCTCGAGGGAAACTGGTTAACCAGAGTCTAACTGACCTGGGAGAAGGGAAATAGCCAACCTAGCCCCCTCTACCCATCCTGTCCCACCTACAGGGAGAAAAAACCTGAGAACTCTTGTGAAGGTCGCGGTCCAGGGGTGCAGGCTCATGAAAACACCGAGACCCGATCATAGGACTAAAAAGGCTTCCTCTCCCCCCACACTCACCCCCACATCACTGCAGGCCTGCTTACAGCAGCTCCTTGTACCTGGCGCATCATGTCTGTTGTCAAGAACAAATTACAAGCTACACCAAAAGGCAAAAAACACAATCTGAAGAGAGAACAAGCACCAGGCATGGCAGGGACGTGGAATTATCACACCGGGAATTTAAACAACTATGGTGAATATGCTCAGGGCTCTACTGGAGAAAGTAGACAGCATGCAAGAACAGAGGGCAGTGTAAGCAGAGAGATGGAAATCCTAAGAAAGACCCAAAATGAAACGCTAGAGACGAAAAACTGTCACAGAAACGAAGGCTACCTTTGACGGGCTCATTCGTACACTGGACACGGCTGAGGAAAGAGTCTCTGAGCTTGAGGATATGTCAACAGAATGCTTGAAAACGGAACAGCAAAGAGAACAAAGACTGAAAAAACACAGAAGAGAACATCAAGGACTGTGGGAAACTACAAAAAGGGTAACACATGTTTAATGGGAATTCCAGAAGAAGAGAGAAAGTAAAGAACAGAAGAAACATGAGAAACAATAATGACTGAGACTTTCCCCCAAATTAATGTCAGACACCAAACCACAGATCCTGGAAGCTCAGAGAAAACCAAGAGGGATAAATACCAAAAAACCCACACCCAGGCATGTTATCTTCAAACTACAGAAAATGAAAGATAAAGAAAACATCCTGAAAGAAGCCAGAGGAAGAAAACACCTTACCTACAGAGGAACAAAGAATTGTATCAAGCTTCTCCTCAGAAACCGTGCGAGCAAGAAGAGAGTGGAGTGAAAATGTAACGTGCTGAGAGAAAAAAGCCAGCAACCAGAATTCTCTACTCTGTGAAATTATCCTTCAAGAGGGAAGGGAAAATAAAGACTTTCTCAGACAAACAAAATTTGAGGGAGTTTGTTGCCAGTAGACCTGCCTTGCAAGAAATGCAGAGGGCAGTTTTTAGAGAGAAGGAAAGTGACGTAGCTCAGAATCTCAGGTCTCTGTGAAGAACAGAAGAGCATCAAAGACAGAACAAGTGAAGGTAAAATAAAAACTCTTTTTTTCTTTTTATTATTAATTCCACAAACGTTTATTGTGCTCTAGTGAACTCTTGGTTATTGCATTATCAGATAAGCGGAAAGAAAGCACTAAGTGGAAACACCAGCCTCTTCATTTTATTGAGGAAAGCACAGGGAACACTAAAGACAGTGACTCTCAAGGACCTGAAGTAATGATGAAGAGAGGCGAAGGTTCAGTAGAGAAAATTCAGACTCAAAATAATTCATTCGTGTGATTTCTGATAAATCTTTTTTTCTTATTCTTGATTGACCTTACAGACGTCGGTTTGTTCAAAAATAATAATAGTGCCGATATGCTCCATTATGGACGCTTACGTGTACGTCTCACATCTGACTGCTTGTGGACGCTGACGTGTGAGCAAGACGAGTGACAGCAATGACAGAAGGGCGGGAGGGAGAACCAGGATGATTTTGTCATCCTAACGTGCTCACACGACCTGTGAAGCATCATTTGAAAGCGAACTTGGATCAGCTGTAAATGTATATTGAAAACTCTAGGGCAACCACTAAAAAAAGCAAAAAAGAAGGATAACCGATATTCTAAGAAAGGAGAGAAGACAAACTCGCATAAAATGCTCAATTAAAACCATGAAAGGCACAAAAAAGAGTGGAAGCAAAACAGAAACAATGACCAAGGAAAACTAGTGGAAAATAGGAACGGACGTGGTGGACATCAGCCCAGCTCTGTTAGCCATCCCTCTGAACATCCAGGGTCTAAACGCACCAATTATTACACAAATCCTCAGAGAGCATCCAAAACAAGACCCAGCTCTGTGTTTTCCACAAGAAACCACCTTAAATGTGAAGACACGTGTGGACTGACAGTAAAGGGATGGAGAAAGACACACCATGCTGACACTGGTCAGAGAGAGAAGAGCAACTCCATTCTCTTCAGACCAGACGTCAAAGCAAGAAAGTCGCCAGGGACACAGAGGGCGTGACGTCGTGGTAAAGGGGTCGGTTCTCCAAGAAGACACGACAGCCTTAACACGATGAGGCAGCCCAAGTGCAGAGGGACGGTTCTGGGACAATCGGGCATCCTAAATGGAAGGCAGAATTACAGTGGTTTTGGAAGAGGACACAGAGGGACACCTTCATCACTCTGGGCTGTGCGTGGACTTAAACAATTCACAAATAATAGTCATAAAAGCAAAGACTGATGAGTTTTAATATCTTACAATTAAGAAATTCTGTGTCATTAAAATGCACCATAAAAGGAGAGAGGAGACAAGTCACAGAGTAGAGGAGATCTACCCTACACACAACCAAATAAGGAAGGTCCAGAATACAAAAAAACAAGCCCTAAAATGAATCAATAGGACAAGCACCCAATTCTAAAAACGAGCGATGACCTCAGCAGAGAGGAAAGGCAGATACGATCAACCTCGTCAGTCAGGAAAGCAAGTCCAAGCCACAAGAGGGATCCTTACTCACCCGGCAGGTTGGCAAAGCTTGAAAAGTCTGACCACACCAAAGGCCGGCGAGGGAGGGAACCCACGGGCCCCGCCAGGTCAGGAGTCGCCCGGCACCAGCGTTTTGGGAAGGCTGAGCAAGCATTCCCCACCCCACTCGGTTATCTGTCTCAGAGAAATTCTCGTGAGCTGGACTGGGGACTTTTGTGGGAATGTTCACGGCGGTGTTATTTATAAAGCAAAAAACTGGAAACCAACCAAATGCACCCCGAGAGCGGCCTGAACAACGTCTGCAACATATTTGCACAGTGGAGCCCACGCAGCACAAAACACCAGCAGGAGGGGCTCACTCAGCCGAGGGGAGGAGCCGGTCACGGGACATGGGAGCTGAGAAATGCGCAAAGCTATCCCACGATAGAGCCACACAGAAGAGCAGGACGGGACCATCCCTGACCGGGGCAGGGAGTGAGTGAAGGTGGGCTCGTCTGTGTCTTCGCCCAGGGGTGCAAACATGGGTGTCCCTCCAACATGGTTGTGCAAACTCCACACACGGTCTGAATTCACTCGGACGCCAGCACAACATGTTTCACAAGCTTTAGAAAACAACTTAGGGCAGAGAGGAACTGATTCTATATCGAGTTGGCCCGGGCTGCCACCTCGCCTTTCTCCCGCACCCCACCCTGGCTGGGCACACCTGCTTCCCCTGCCGGCCCGAGCCGCGAGTCAGAGCCCGGATCCCTCCCTTCCTCCCCTGAGAGGCTTTTCCATTGACTGTGGCTGCTGTGCCCTGGCGGGCTGCCCACCTCAGATCCCCATCCATTGCAAGTGGTCAGGGTCGGAGTAAATGAGCAGCCAGAGGGGTGAGGGTGCCCGCCAGGCCCTGCAGAGTCAGCAAACCCTCCAGGAAGTGGTCTGACCGCCCAGCTGTGCCCACGCCTGCCCTGGGCACCTCCCTGGGACCTCCAGAGAGGAGGGGCGCCCCCACCTGTGGGGACTCCCTGGCCCCAAATACGTCAGGAAAATGCACTCTTGGGCTGAGCCCCAGAGTGGACAGGCTGTGTGTGTCCTGGGCTCACCCTGCCACCCCGACCTGTACCTGAGGGGCACCCTCTGGTCAGGGGCCGAGACCACGGGGGCCAGTTCATAGCTGGATGGGGACTTGGGGGTGGGGGCAGCCTGGGGTCGGCTCTGTGTGTGGACACTTCCTGACCCCAGAGCAAAGTGTTAGTTTAGCTCTCAGAGAGAAAATAGCTCTGAGGTGTCTTTAAGGAAACAGGCTTTGGGAAGTAGGCTGGACTGGGGCTGTGCCACTGCCTGCTGGGTGACCTTCGCAGACTCCACAGCCTCTCTGGGCCTTGGCTTCCCCATCTGTACAAGGAGAGGGGCAACTCCAGCACCAAGCCCCTCCAGAGCTGACACTTCTGACACAAGCATTTGCTCCAGGCAGGGGAAGGGGACTATCCTCCCCTCTGTCCCCCTGAGCGGGGCCAGATTGGGATACATGGCCTAGGATGGAAACTTGGGGGCCTGCAGGCTCCTGGGCTTCCCCCTTCAAACAGGAGTTTACCATGGTGGGTGGCCCCATGGGAGAGCACAGGGCTGGGTGTCCAGGCCTGACCTGCCCCTCCAGGCGCAGTGGTGGGGGAGGCTCCCAAAGGGCAGGGGACAGAGGGTGGTGGCCCCCTTCTCTGGGGGGCCTGCTGTGGATGGAATCATGTCCCCCCAATTCATAGGTTGAAGTCCCACCCCCGTGTGACTGTGTTTGGAGATGGGACTTTTAGGAGGTGATTAAGGTTAAACAGGGTCGAGGGCGGGGCCCTGACCCCATAAGACCCTGTCCTCTCGAGAAGAGGAAGAGAGGGCCTCTCTCCACGTGCACACACAGAGAGGCCACGTGAGCCCATGGCAAGAAGGCAGCCGTCTGCAAGCCAGGAGGACAGGTCTCACCAGGAGCCGACCTGCTGGACCTGGATCTGTGACTTCTGCCTCCAGAACATGGGAAATAAATGTCTGTTGTTTAAGCGGCTGGGTCTGTGGTATTTGTTATGCAGCCCAAGCTAAGACAGGGCCTCCAGGAGCCTGGAGTCCCACTCGACCCTGCGTCTGCCACCTTCGCCACATGACCCACTGAGAAAGCTCCACAACTCAGGCTCCAAAAATGTGGAAAAGCATGTGAGTTGTGTGTTGCTGCATAAGAAATCAGCCTGAAGTTTAGTGGCTTAAAAAGACAATAATGACTCCCTTTGTCTCGTGGCTTCCATGGACGAGGAATTTGAGAGTGGCTCTCAGTTTAAGAGTTGGTGTCTGGTTCCGAGTCTCTCATGAGGTGTCCTCATCCGAAGGCTTGATGGGGGCTGGAGGACCCACTTCCTGGGCAGCTCCCTCATGTGGCCAGAGATGGGTTCCTGTCCACGGGGCTGCCTGTGCTCCCTCACAACGGGGTGGCCACCTCCAGAGACTGAGCTGGAAGCTGCAGAGACTTCATGACCTGCCTGGGAGGTCACACTCTGTCACCTTCACTGAGCGCACTGTGGGGCCACATAAAGGAGTGAATCCTAGGAGGCCGGGATCATGGGATCTGGCTATCACGAGAAGGGACAAAGATTTTTGCAGAAAGTCCGTACGGGGAGCTGGGAAAGGAGTTTGGGTACCTCATGCAAAACAGTCTTTGTGAAGTTTTGTTTCATTCGCTGCTCCAGGTCCCGACAGGAAGGCCTTTGTTCTTAAGACATTCCTCATTCCCAGAAGGGGATGGAGCAGCCTGGAGTGGAACCAAGCATTGTTCTCTCCTTGGAAAGGACAGGGCTGGAGGTTGTGTCTCCAGAAGGGCTTTGCCTGGGTTGGAGCTGGTGGTTGATTGTTGGCACTTTCCGAGGAGGCAGGCGGCTCTGTGGCCCTGTCTCCAAGCCAGCAGGATCCCTGGAGGATGGCTGGGAGAGGGCCAGGGATGGCGTGGGCATCTAGCCCCGGGCCGTGAGCACAGCCAGTGAGGAGCCATCCACCACCCAGGGCTGCTGGGGTCTGGGCAAGGCGGCTCACAGACGGGACAAGGAGGGGCCTAAATGAGTATCTGACTTGAACTTACACCCAAGCCAGGGGGGTCAGTGGTTGGAGAGGGATGGAACTGACTTGGGAGAACCTCCCCGACCTGAGAGCTGGGGAGCAGCTCACTCCAGTTAGACAGACTGTGTTTCCCGCAAGTTGTAAGTCCTGAGCCGGGATCATGCACACAGTTCTCCTGTCCCCCTCAAGAAGTACAGCAGGATGAAGGTGCCCCCTCAGCCTCTCCTGGCACCCCACTCCCCTGCCCTCTCTGAGTCCTCACAGGTCTGAGATGAATGCCAGCCAGACACACATCTTGGGGGGGCTCAGCGCTCACTGCCCGCCCCACCTCCACCCCCTCAGCCATTCCTGTGGCTCCACAACCTCCAGGGCTCATGGAAGGCTCTGCCTGGCAGCCACAGCCGCTTGGCCAAGGGTCAGGAGAGGCCAGAAGTGCTAGGACACCAGCGTTCCAGGGGTAGCCGGGATCAGTGCCTAGTGATTGATGCCCCAGCTCCCTCGCCCCTCACCAGGTAGCTGAGCCTTCTTCTGTCTCCAGAGTCCCCAGCTGCACAGCAGGAGCAGCTCCAGAACACATCCTCCCTCGGGCTCCCTTCCTTGGTGGCAATTCCCTACCTGCCCAGGAGGGCTTCCTGGGATCAGGCCTAGCTGGACTCACAGATGAGCAGCTGAGGCCCAGGATCCGCAGAGGGAAGTGTCCCCAGAGGAGAGGAAGGAGCCGTGTACACTGGCCCTTGTCTCCCTGAGCCATGCTCAGTCCACCCCTGCTGTCTCTCCAGAGCGGTTACAGGTGGGTTAGGCGCCCAGCACCGAGAGAGCCCCTCCTCCCTGCTTACCCAAAGCGCGGCAGGGGGCAAGGCCACTGTACTCCAGGCAGGGTGGAGGCACGAACAGTAGGACCACCGGCATTTGGACCAGAACAGGAAGACCAGGGTCTCGGGGGTCAGTCCCGTGCCCTGGTCTTTAGGAGAAAACAGATTTGCAAGCATTTTGGGATTAGGGAGACCTGAGTTTAGGTCCTGGATCTACCACTGGATGCCAGTGTGACCGTGGACACATCGACTAACTTTTCTGAGCCTCAGTTTCCCCACCTGTAAAACAGAATAATAAAAAATGCCCACCTACCAAGGCTACAGTGAGGTTTAAATGAGATCGAGGACCTGAAGCTCTTTGGATATTTGAAATATTCGTGGAGCCAGGGGTCCCAGGTATATCGAAGTCAATATTCATTTAGAGGATAGTAACACCCCTGAGCCTTACCCGGTTATATTTGTAGCTGATATAAATGAGCTTTTTGGCTGAAAAAGAGAATGAGGAATTGTACGTATCAGTGTCTCAGAAAAAGGTAGAAAGAGAGATAAAGAAGTGATGTTGATGATGGTGGTGGTGATGACGGTGGTGATGGTGATGATGATGATGGTGATGATAATGGTGGTGATGGTGATGATGGTGGTAGTGATGGTGGTGATGATAGTGGTGGTGATGGTGATGATGGTGGTAGTGATGGTGGTGATGATGATGCTAGTAATGGTGGTGGTGATGATGATGGTGATGATAATGGTGGTGATGGTGATGATGGAGGTAATGATGGTGGTGATGGTGGTGATGATGGTGATAATGGTGGTGGTGATGGTGATGATGGTGATGATAATGATAATGGTGGTGATGGTGATGGTAGTGATACAAAGAACAACAATTACGACAGCATGCATCCACTGAGTCCTGACTGTGGCCAGGTTTGTATGCCTCGCACATGTCATCTCGTTTGCTCCTCACAGCCACTCTATGAGTTAGGTCACTAGTTCCCACACTTTGCTGCACCAAAGAATTGCCCAGGGAGTTTTTACAATTCTGAAGCCCAGGTCACAGCCCCATACCAATTAAGTCAGCACGTCTGGGGTGGGAGCCTGGCCCCAGGCCTTGCTAAAGATCCAGGTGACTCCAGTGTGCAGACCCCACAGCGGTGCTCCCTGTGCTGACAAGGAGAGGCTAGGAAGAAGGGGGCCGGAAGTGTAACCCAGTGAACCAGATCCCTGAGCTTGTACTCTCGACCTCTCTGCTGCCGTATGAAACAGAGGACAGGAAGCCCACCCCCAGCCCAGCCCTGATGGACACTATGGAGAGGACATGAGCTGTGGAAGAAGCTGCCGGAACCGTGAGAGCTCAGAGACCCTCGCTCTCTGCCTTCGGCTCCAGGGGACAGAGGGCAGGGCAGACCTGCAAAGAGGGGCTCAGAACAGCTGTCCCCAAGGGCTGAGGCAGCCCCAGGGTGGGAACAGGCGGTGGCTGTGCAGGCGGAGCATGGGCCCCATTCTAGAGCACCTTACAGACCTCAGAATTTGCTCTTCTCCAGAGACAATGGGGGCTGAAGACTTTCCCCGGCCAGGACTTAACTGCACACCCAGAGGTGCGTGTGCCACATGGGGTCGTGCTTCTTAAGGAGGGAAGCCCTAATCAAGACTCCCATGCATTAAGCCCCTACTGTGTGCAGGCCTCAGCACTAACGATCTTACCTGGGCCTCTCCTTGGACCCTCCTATGAGTCACTGAGGCAGGCATTGTGTGGCCTCCAGTGCTCCAGAGGAGGTGACGTGGGCCTTGCCCAAGGCTATCCTGCTCGAGTGAAGGGACGGGGACTCGGCCTCAGGCTTCCTTCTCCAGGACCCAGGTTGTCTTGCATGCCACCCCCACCGTCCCTCCTCTGGGGCCTGTGGGGCCCTGGTGAGTCTGGAGACTGTGCTGGGCTCGGGCACATTGGAGATCACGTCCTGTGGTGACCGAATGTGCCTTACGCTCCCTCCTGGCATCCGCTCCCCGGCAACTCGCATCAGCCTGGAAAGAATGTTCGGGAGCTTGCTGGCGACTGGAGCTGGTCCTGAGGGCTTTCCCTGTGGGCGCTGTGCCCGCACCCTGGGTGAGCCCAGATCAGGAGCAGCTGGACCGTCAGCCAGATGCCCCCAGCTCCCTCCCTTGTCCCCATGTGCCCTTGTGCCATTCAGAATCTCCCAGATTCCTCAGAAACGGACCCATGACCAGCTGCAGCACAGAAAACAGAAAGCAGAGGGCAGGGGGCGGAGGGCAGGGGGCAGGGGGCAGAGGAATGACTCTACCTGAGACACTTCCTTTGCCCGGTTGGGAGTTGGGAGCACTGCCCGAGGTGTCTTCTTCTGTTGGGTGGGGGTCATAGCACCTGTGGCTGCGTGGTTCCTCCAGCCCTGGGAGCCTTGACCACTTCACCTTCCTCTGTGCACCTTTCACGTTCTCCCGCGCGGCCTCGAATAGAAACGCTCCCCCACCCCGGTGCCCCTCCGTCCTGCGGCCTCGCTCCAAGCTCCTGCAGTCCCGTGGTGCCTCCAGCTCCCTTTTCATCCCAGAGACGTCACCAAACCCGGCCGGGCCACCTCAGGACTGAGTCCATGGGCCCTGGGGTCTAGAAGGCGCTCCCCCCACCCCTTCTGCAGGGGCTTAGCTGCACAGGAGGGGCAGGCAAGAGGCACCTGTGGCCGCCGGTTCTTGGATCTTTGGCTGATTAATTTAGAATCTGAGTCGCTTACTTGGGAAAGGGCCCTGAGGTTGGAGCAGTGGGGACAAAGCAACCAGAAGCCCACCCTCCAGGACGGGGGGCATCCAGGAACCTCTTGGAGTGGCTGCACAGACCCCGGTCACTGAGGGCGTGAGTGCCCAGCTCTGTGGTGACTCGGCCTCCATCCACCGGTCCTGGACTGACCACAGGCTTCTGAGCCATGTGCAAGCAGATAAGGGGGATAAAGACCAAGAGAGGACACCTGCCTTTGCTCTTGTAATTAATTCAGGGTAAATTAAAATGGGAGCACAGAGTTCCTCAAGACATAGCAGCAGCAGGGACAAGAAATGGTTTTCTCAAGCCCAGCGAGAGCCGTGGATGAAGAGCCTCCTCGCAGACCCGATCCAGGACCTCAGGGGCAGGGGCTCCACGGGTGTCCACACCCTCCCCCTCCTTCGTGGGGCTCGCTCGGACCCTGGCCGGATGTCCTAGGAGGCGGTGGACACGCGGTCAGCCCCTGGCCCTCTGGTCTGGGGGTGATGACTCCTGGCCCCCAGGTCATCGTGAGGAGCTGAGGGCCCAGGAGGAATCAGGACCCTCCACCTGGCCAGGCCCAAGGGAGGTGGCGTGAGATGCACGCGGGCCTTCCCAGCTCGGCTGGGTGGCGACCGCTTGGACGGAGTATCTTTAGGGAAAGGCCACTGAGGACGCTGTTCCAGGCCTTCAGTTAACACTCTTCTTTGTTCAGTTTCACGGTGAGTTTGCGGGTGCTGTGTGAGCCGGGGAGGGACAAATCATCCCCCAGCTTCCTTAGGGTTGACAGTTTCTAAACCTTTGTACATCGCACGTCAGTGGACATTGGTGTCTGCAAAGATGGCCAAGTGGGCGAGTGATTTGTTCTTAGGTGGCTGTCTCCTGATCCCCAGAGGCCCCCAAATGAGAGGCTCCAATCCTAAAAACTGGTACAAATAACAATGAACAAATAGTAATTTTGTTGTAAATTGAAATGGAAGAGGAATGATTTCTATGAAGATAATGTCAGTGAAATGAAAGAAAATTAATGGGAAACTGTTTGATTTCAAGGTTAGACAAATGACCCAGGATTAATTACATTGGATTAATAGAGTTTGCTCTGGAAAATACTTTCTGCTGAATATTAGTCAATGGAGGCAAGATTATAGTAACATTTACCGCATTCAAATATCATTGGGGTCTGCACATCTTCACTCTCTGTGTGCACACACACACTGTGGACATGCACACACACTGTGAACACACCCACAATGGTGCACATTCCACACTGTGCACATGCACACACGGTGCACACCCCTCACTGTGCACACCCCTCACTGTCCACACGCACACACTGTGCACACCTACACTGTGCACACACATGCCACACACCCACACTGTGCACATGCTTACACTGTCCCACACGCCCTCACTGTGCACACCCCACACTGTGCACATGCTCTTACTGTGCACACAGGCCCTTTCTGGGGGCCAGCTAAGCTCTCACTCTTTAACTGGAACCTGTCTCTCCTTCAGGGAAAGAACCAGGCGTTTGGAGTCAGAGGGATCTGGTGAGGCAGGCTCCAACAGCTGCTGTCCATCCTCAGGCCTGCTCTGAACGGGGGTTTCAAGTCCTTTTCGTATTCCCTGATTTCCTCTGTGTGAACCTGGTAAGCTGGTTTTTTTCCTAGGAATTTATCCATTTCATCTAAAATTACCATTTCATTGGCATAAAATATTATCATATTATTATTATTATATTACATTGTATTATATTATAATAATGTAATTCAATTGGCATAAAGTATAAAAGGATTCCTGTGAGGCACCTGGCACCTGCCCGGGGCCCTGCCAATGCCTAGTCTAAGGGCCTGGCTTCAGGGGGAGGGTCTGCCCAGGCCACTGTCAGCTGCCCCCGGACCGCTCAGCCCCCCTCCCCACAGGGCCTCTGGGTTGCTGACTGACTCCCATCCTGTCCCAGGAGGTCACCTGCCCTCAAGGTTTCTGGGAAGTCCCTGCAGAGCTCAGTTGGGGGGACAAGGCTAGGATCCCCCACACCCCTCCTTGGGGGCCTCTCCCCGCCTCGTGGGCGACTGAGGGCTATTTCCTCTTCTCTTCTTATCTGATGGCCTGGCCTCTGCAGGCCCAGCCTGGACTGGACGGACCCCAGGTCTGCCTGGCAGCTGGCGGGCTCCCCCAGCTCCACCTTCCGCCTGCTGTGTGGCCCAGGGCTCAGGCTGCGCTCGCTGCGAGGGGCTGGGGGTGACCTGGGGGTCCCTCTGGGCGCGCAATTCTGAAAGAACCACTTTTAGCCGGCCCAGCTCTGTCAGTGGAGGGGTTGGGGAAGCTTCACCCCAGGTGGGGTTTTGGGGGGCAACATCTTCCTCCCTGCTCCTCACTCCCCCCTGTGATAATTACAGGGATCAAAATAAGTGGAAGGAGGGGCTCCTCCGACCTACCCCGTGTTCCTTGAAGATAATACCAGTGCAAGGTTGAGCCGTGTCCCTCTCGCCTGTGAGAAACCAGAACTCTGCCACCAGCCGGCCCACCGCCCTCTGGCACCATCCACCACGTGTGTGGTCATCTGGTCATCTGAGTCACTGCATCTCCCGCTAGATCGGAGTGTCTAGACCTCCAGACAGGGACAGGGTTGTCTGGGTCACCGCTGAGCCCCTGCTGGGCCTGGTCTGGGGGTGAGCTGGCTTTGCCTGGGCCCCCGGGAATGATTAACTCGGGTGCCTCTGAGCCCTGCTTCTCACCGGTGGGGTGGGTGGGGGTGTCTGGGGTGCAGCCTCTCCCCCTCCCTGAATGCCTATCTTATCTCTCCCAGCCTCTCTGCTTTCAGCCTGTGTTTGCTCTGACATGAGCTGGGGTTTCTCTCCTGCTCTTGGCACGTCAATAGAACCCCTGACACTGCAGGAGTCTCTCTAGGGTCCTGGGGCCTTTGGGGGAGGGGGAGGGGTCATAGGACCCAGGGGTTCTCTTCTCCCAGATCCAGAGCTCCAGAGGGTCCGAGGTAGGCGCGGGGGCTGCCCCAGGGCAGTTCTGCCAATGCCATCTTGCTGGGTCCTGGGGCTTTGTTTTAAGGCTGCGGATGCCTAAGGCAGGCAGATAAGGCTCTGTCCAAGCACTTTCAGCCGAAGCAGCAGGTGGGCGGAATGAAGGTCCCATTGTGTCCTCACAACGCAGCCCACGGGCTGGTGGCCCGGGCCCCCCTCCAGGGGAGCTGGGACACGCCTGTGGGTCTGAATCAGACTGTTCTTGTTGCCTGGGCATCGGACTGCAAAGTTGCTTTTTTCCCAAAAAGAACTTTCCAGAAAGAGCTTCCCCGCCCCTCTCTTTCTCGGCTGAGCCTCCGAGTGTGGGGCCTGCTTGTTGGGATGTGAGTGATGAGGTTTAGGGAGAGCAGCTGAAGTCCTAGGACCCAGACCGAGGGGACACGGCCGCTCTTCACACCTGGGTCTGGGCCCAGAGGTGACCCCACATCCCTGCCCTGTGCCTTGTCCTGAGCCCAGCTCTGTCCCTCTGCTGGCCCCCCAGATGCCTGTCAGCTGACCAGGCCCAGAGAAGGGGGAACTCCCAAACCAGCGGGGCCTGGGCCTCTCCCCCTATAGGCTGAGCCAAGAGCAGAGGGGACAGAAAACGGCAGGTGCCATCGGAAGTCCGATTAGATTCTCCTGGAGCTGGAAACGCAAATATTGATCCAAGTCGGAAGACTTAAGTGATTTGTGCGAGATATGACGTCACCTCTAGCACCTGTTTCTGGACGGAGCTGCGGGGACATGTGACCATCCCTGTACCCTGGCACTGCCAAGCGAGGCCGATAGGAGTAATCACCCAGGGTCTGGGGTCGGGACAAAGCGTGCGGCCGGGCGAGTGTGTGCTGAGCTGGGCCCTGGCCTGCGGGACTCGCCAAGTCCAGCTGGCCTGGCCTGGCCTGGCCGCAGACACAGGACCAAACAGCTGCCCAGGCCCCCAGAACTTATCTTGAGTCAATAGAACGCTGGGCAGTCGTGGAGCCTATTGAGAGGGCCTGAGACAAGGGCGGCTTTCAGCCCGCATCCCCGTTTCCAATGAGCTCAGCTGCTCCACAGCTGGGGCCAGGGACGGGCCTGTTTTCCCCGCTGGTCAAGGAAGGGGAGGCTGGGGACAGGGCGCTGAGTGCCAGGGAGCTGCCGAGAAAGCCCTCAGGCCAGGAGCACCTGGAGCAGGTCCTGGCTAAGAGGGGGAGACGGCAGGCTGCAGGGGACCAGGGGGAGGCAAACGGCCACTCCCCCCGTGCGCCCCACAAGACTTGGTTAACAGCACGTGCCCTGCAGGATGCCGGTTCTGTTTGGCAGCAACAGGTTTCTAGAAAAAAGTTTGATGGTCAAAGAAGTTGGGAAGTCATTGGAGTGAGAGCAAGGGATCCCAAACACCAGGCCCCAGTATTTCTGGAGCTTTGGGGGCCACAGTGGGACCCTGTGCTATGAGAACACGCCTGGGGTGGACCTTGTGTGCAAGCCGATGTCTGGGTTTCGTTCCGTCTGTTGAAGCCTGCTGGGTCCTGTCTGTCTCCCAGGGCAGCTCTGGACCAGAGGATGGTGGCTGAGGACAGTTGTCCGTTTGCCCGGCAGTGTGGGTCAGTGCTTCTCAAACTGACCTGTGCAGAGATGGCCTGAGGGTCCTGTTAAAACATAGCTTCTGACTCGGGAGGCCTGGTGGGGCTGGGATCCTGCCTCCCCCAGCCTCCTGTGATGCTGATGCTGCTGGTCCAGGGACCCCACCTTGAGGAGCCAAGCTGAGGAAGATGATGGTGGGAGTCATTTCTGAAGATACAGTCTTTATGTCGAGGGGCATTTGGCTCCCTCTGAAGAGTCCAGGGTGTGGGGAGGTGACACTGCGTGGGGCTGGCCTCCCTGGAGTGGGAGGGAGCTGGGCACACAGTGAGCGGATGACCTCATGGGCTGGGGGGTCGCACACAGGTAGGCAAGCCCCTACTGCAGGGTCCTCTCTGTGACCATGACGCCTTGTAGTGTAGAGTGTAGAGACGTCCCCAACCCTTCCACTGAAGAACCCCCAAGCTGGACTGGATAGTGTCCCCCAAATTCACATCCACCCAACGTCCTAGAATGTGACTGTCTCCATCCACTCCAGTTGCTGTGACAGAAGAGCCCAGATGGGCAGCTTATAAACCACAGACGCTCATTTCTCACAGTCTGGAGGCTGGATGTCCAGGATCAAGGCTGGAAGATTCCGTGTCTGGCGAGGCCCCTTCCTGGTTCATAGATGGTGCTCCCTCGCTGCGTCCTCACATGGTGGACAGGCCTGGAGGGGCTCTCTGGGGCCTCTTCTTATAAGGGCACTAATGCCATTCATGGGGCATGCCCTAATCCCCTCCACAAACACCTCCTAACACCATCACCTGGGGGTTAGGATTTAATGTGTGAATTTGGAGGGACACATGTAGCCGTGACCTTATTCAGAAACAGGGTCTTTGAATACGTAATTAGCTATGGACCTCGCGGAAAAACCATCCCGGGTTGAGTGGGCCCTGAATCCTAGGAGGGGCGTCCTTGTCAGAAGAGGGGACAATGAGAGGAGCCCATGTGACCACGGAGGCAGAGACTTGAGTGATGCCAACACAGCCCAGGGACCCCGAGGGTCGCCACAGTCCCAGGAGGTGGAGAGAGGCTGCCTCACTGCTCAGAAGGAGCCACCTGCTGACACCCTGATCACGGACTTCAGGCCTCCAGAACTGCGAGAATACGTTTCTGCTGTTTTGAAGAACACTGGTTGTGGGGATCCTAGCACCCGGGACTCTCGTCAACCCTTCCCTGGTGCCTGGTCCTCCAACCTAGGGAACATCGCTGTAGTCTTTCATTCAGTCGACACGCCCTGAGCCCCTCCTGCGCACCAGATACGGGGTGCCAGGTAGACGGCCCCATTTCTCATTGGCAGGACTTGTTGCTTTAGGGGGCATGGCTGGGGTCCTCCGACAGCCCCGTGGCCCACCTCCACCCTCAGAGAAGCCTGAAGGTGAGGGGCTGCCACCCTCCGGGGTGACCTCTGACAGACGGTGATAGATGAAGAGATGGGAGCCCAGAGCGAGTGTCCCCACTTTCATCCCTCTGTGGACGGTTCCTTGGGTTGCCAGCCTAGATCTGCATGTCGGTGGGTTATCAGACGCCCTCCCTTTCTGTCCCACGCTCCTACCCACTGTGAGTCCCCAGACCACATCGTGGGCTCTGATTTGGGACAATCCCAAGAGAGAACAATGTGGAACCCAACGTCTCTGCTTTCGGAGGGGACGTCACGAGTTAGCCGGGCCAGGTCTCCGGGCTGCGTCTAGGGCCCCTGCGGGAGGACGGTGGCCTGCGTGGTGGTAGACTCTGAACACTTCCCTGCTGACGAGGGAAACACAGATGTGGCTTCTCTCCTGTGTGGTTAGGAGCAGCCGGGTCGAGGGGCCGCACGAGGAGCTGGGAGGAAGAAGCATCCTTTCGTCATCTGAGAGGCCGCAGATGCTCTCTGAGCACCTACTGTTTGCTCAGGCTGTGCTGTGACATCACAGTGAGGGCTGAGGGCAGATGGTCACAGGTTCTGTCTGGGGACATCCTCAAGAAAGGGGATCCCGCTAACAGCTTGGGCTTCGGGAGGTGACAGAGATGATGGAGGACGGGAGCGGGTGTTCAGAGGCTCGGGCGCTGGAGGTGACGACGTCCCTCCTGGGCACTTGGAACGAGCCCACGCCTGACAGGAAGCATCTCACTTGCAAACCTTCCCACCACCCACAGCTCTCCTTTGCAGAGGGGGAAACTGAGGCTGGGGGAGGGCCACACACAAGTGATGGGCAGCACAGAACCCAGGCATATCTGGTCCCAGCCAGGAGTGCCCAGAGGACTCTGGGGAGGCCAGCCACACTCTTGTCCTTAGGACACCGACAGCCAGCACGTGGTCCAGACGCTGCTTGTGGGTCCCCCGCACCCCTGACAGCGGGTCTGTATGGAGGCCTGTGCCCCTGACCCCTGGGAAGGTGAGCAGGCGAGTGACATAGACCAGCCCTCCCACCCCTGCTCTGCCGCTCTGGGGAGTCAGCTGCCCTTTCTGGGCCATTTCCTCAACTGGGAAAGGGGCTGGCTGTCCTCTCGGAGCAGGGCTGCTGTGAAGGTCCACATCACTGAGGTCACCGCCCCGCCAGGCACCTGTGGAGGGCACAGAGCAGATGGGCACCCTGCGGGGGAGTGGGCAGCTCGGGGCTGTGGGCCCTGTGTCATCTCCTGGCCCCGCCGGGAGAGATCGCTGTGCCCAGACTCACAGTCCAATGAGCCCCCCACCCATGGGGCCCACCCTGGGCTGCCCTGTGCCACTGACCCGTGCCCTGAGGACGGGTGGCCCCGGAAGGCCTCGACCCAGCTCAGGGTCCCAGGGCGCTGAATCACGGTGCTGGTGTCATGAGCTCCAGCCACCAGCCTGCACCTAATTAATTAATTTGTACTAATTCTCACACCATTAATACACGCTGCCTGAAATAACATTGCCTAGAAAACACACTTGTCTATGACACTATTTTTATCATTTTTTGAGGAAAAAAAGAGTCACGTGGTCGGTGTTTCCAGCTGTTCCGCATCCCCTTCCTCACAGCTGCTCTGTTTGGTGCTGAACCTAGAGGCGGGATTCTGGAGGAGTGCTAGAGAGAGGTCACCTCTCTTCCCACGTCAGGCTGGACACTGTGCCCCCGCAATGACCCCACCCGGGTGGACAAGCATCTGTGCCCCTGGAGTGCACTGGCGCCCAAGCTGTCCAGTGCCCCGGTCCTGCTCTGGGACAGGCTCCCTAGGGGCTCAAGTGCACGCCCAGCAGTGCACATGCGTCCACACATGTGTCGTGGGCATGTCTGGCCCCAGAGGCCCCTGCATCCCTGTAACTGCATTGAGCTCCATCTGCAGGGGCTGCCCAACGGCGAGGCCGGGACTCCACAGTGCTGGCACATTAACACATCAGGAGCCACCCTCAGCTGCTAAGGAAAGGGAGTCGGTGATCAGTGTGATCGATACTCCAGCTCCCTGGCCCTCAGCGCATCCCTGTGTGAGCGGGCCCAGGGCAGCACAGTGGTCTGCTCGTCAACGCTCCCTCTCAGCTTTCCCCTCTGTCCTGCTCCCTGAGATAACCTTCAAATAAACCACTTGCACCCAAACCCTTGTCTTAGGCTCTACTTTTGGGGAATCCGGACGAGGAGAGCATGTCCATCTACATGTGTGAACACGTGAGCATGTCATGTATCTGTACACGCACACACACGCATTAGGCTAACATGTGCAGGTGGTAGGCTGGATAACATCCCCCCAAAAGATGTCCGCGTCCTAACCCCTGGAACCTGGGAATGTCGCCTTAGATGACAAAAGGGGCTTTGCAGGTGTGTGAAGAGAATGATCTGAGGTGGATGGCCCTGGGTTATCTGGGCCGGCCCTAAATGCACCATGTGTGTTCATGTACAAGGGAGGCGGGGGGGAGAGGAGGGACAGGGATGGGAGTCTCAGGCAGAGGAAATCCGGGGCAAAGGCCGGGTGGCGGGAAGGAAAGTGAGGGCCTGAAGGGCCCGAGGAGGGACAGTGGGCAGTGTCAGGCTGGGGGTCAGCGGGTCAGGCCATGGAGAGCCTGTGGGGGTCACCCCTCTGCTGGCACCACTGTGGGCAGGTGGGGAAGGCGCCTTGTGAACCTATGGAGGCTGATGCCTGTCTCATGACAGGGGAGAAGGAGTAATGGACCGGGGGGCTCCAGCCTCCAGGATTCACATTCAAGAGAAAGTCCAACCCAAACTACCTGAAGTGACAAAGGGGTTTATGGGCTCTTGAGGCTGGAAGGTGGGAGCTGGTGCAGGCTTCAGGACCCGTTCGATTCAGCCCTCAGCGATGTTACCAAGCGCCTGGCTTCCTGAGCCCTTGGTGGTGCTGGCATTGCCTCAGGCAGCTTCCTCACCACCATGGAAAGGCCACCTTCCTCCTGCAGGGCCTCTGTCCCGCGGAGGGAGGGCCATGCTTGGGCGGGACTCTGGGAGCCTCAGGAGTGGCAGAGGGAAGAAATGGGCTTCCTGCTCTGAGGTCAGCGCCGCTGGGTCAGGGATGGGTGGGTAGGGCTCATGCCCAGGCCCTCCACTGTCCCTAGGGCTGCCCGTGCTCTCTGGTCCCTGGGTTGTGGGACGATCTTCAGGCCAGCCCCAGCCCTGACAGCACAGAGCTGCGCCTCTCGATTCCTCCTCCTGTTGTCGCTCTTAGCCCACGTACATGAGCATGTGGACACCTGTATGCATGCACCTGTGTGCGTGTGTCCATGTGTGTGGACACCTGTATGCGTGCACGTGTGTTCTTGTGTGTCTGGACATCTGTATGCATGCATACATGTCTGCATGTGCGTCTGAACACCTATATACATGCACGTGTGTGTGCGTGTGTCTGTGGACACTTGTATGCGTGCACACGTGTGCACGCGTGTGTGGACACCTGTACTTGTGCACATGTGTGCGTGTGTCTGCACACGTTTGTGGACGGGGTGGGGAGCAGATCTTCCTGGAGACCCGCACTTGACAGGCTGCCAAGCTGCCTCCATTGTCATGTCAACCAAATATTTCCAGCCCCCACGCCCAGGAGCTCTGAGCAGCCGTCTCCTCAGGCTTGCAAACCCGGCCAGACTTCCAACCGCCAGGCAGATTTCAAGTCCCTTTTTTAGCCTCTGAATGAAAAAAAATAAGCAAACACGAATCTGCTGATCCCAGGCCGCCTCCTCTTCTGGAGAATTTAATTTCTGAGCTTTGATCTGATACCAGGACCCGGAGGACTTGTTATTTCTAAATAATGAGCTGAATGTTTGTGCTCCAAGCCTGAACTTTTCTGGTTTGGGGAAAAATATGACTTTCCATAGAAGTTCTTTGATGCGGCCAGTGGTGTTGTCCACACGGGGATGAAAAGGCCTTTCAGCGGGCCGGCGGGTGGGAGGGGGCAGCCAGGGCCCAGGGCTGTGGTGCCGGCCTCAGGACAATACCCTCCCCGCGTGGCCCCACCTTGGGACGTGTGGGTGGCGGGAGGGCCCTGGGGACCGTTGCTCCCTCCCTGGGGGTCCTCGCCCTCTCTGAGCTCCACCTGCAAGATGGTCAGGGGTTTGTGGAGTCAGAGAGCTCCCCCCAAGGCAAGGACAGACAGGGCGTCCAGGACTAACTCGGAACCCACTGCTGTTGTGCTGGGGGCTCCTGGGCCGCCTCCTCGGGGGCCCCTTTAGAGGAAACCCTCCTAGCATGTTAGTGCCCAGAAGAAAGGTGGGGTCCTGACCCCTGCTGTAAGGGTGGGCTGGAGGCAGGGACAGGCTGCTGAGGGACTGGGCATTGTGGCTCCTCCCGGGGAGCTGGAGGAAGGTGTCCTGCTAAGGGCTGGGGACCTGTGGGTGCACAGCTACGAGCCGAGACAGAGGTCAGGGTGCAGCCTCCTGGAGGCAGGTGCAGGGCTGGGTGAGCAGGAACAGACTGGGCCTTGGCGCCCCCCAAGCCCTCACCCCATGCCCCTCAGCTGGGGGCTCTCATTGGGGTCCACAGACTGCCCTTTCATCCCTGGCGGTCAAAGCCCCATGCGGGTGCGTGAGCCGGGAGATCCCGCGTCCTCTTGCAGAATGTGGTTGCTTCGTCCTGCCCCTGGGGCCGTCGGCATTCACAGAACGCCTGCTCCTCCCCTGGGAACCCATCATTCCAGGTCAGGGCTGGGGTGAGCCTGGGCCCCTCACCGCCCAGCCCCACGGTGACTTCATGCCCGGGAATGGCTGATTTCACTCTTCAGATGGCGCTTCCCCTGCAAAGCCCCCCGACAGGCTGCAGCTGGCGTCAGCCCCAGAGGTCAAGAGGCAAACGTCCTCTGTCATCCGCCAGATAACGAGCTCCTAGGCAGCCTGGAAAACCCACCTGGCTGTTTCTCGGAGCTTCTGCCCTGAACCTGGTCCCTCTCCCGGCTGCTGGCAGATAGAGGCCAGGCTGGTGCAGGCCTCGGCCGAGTGAGGGCTCTGACAAGCCGGGAGCACGCCTGGCCTTGGCGCTATCTGCACAAGGTGTCTCAGGCAGGGACTCTTGGGTCCAGGATTGGGACGTGCTTAAAAAAGAAAGCAAATAATTCAATTCACAGATAGTAGAGTCACATGGTTCAAGACCAGGCAGGATTGGAAATAGTGAGGAGCTGGGTGGGACAGCAAAGGAAGTGTGGGCCCCTGTTGATGACAAGTGTCAGTCTCGGTTCATCTCCTGTGACGGACACACGCACTTTGGAAGACATCAGCAGCAGGGAGCCGGGGAGCCAGGTGTGTGGGAACCCTCTGTACTGTCTTCAAGACTTTCCTGCAAATCTAAAAATATTCTAAAATAGAAGGTTTATTTAAAAAAAAAAAAAGCCAGTGGAGGCCAGCCACTTAGGACCTGCGGGCTTCCTCGGGGAGTCGGGGTGTGATTCCTGCAGGCGCCCTCTTTGTGGAGGGGTGATGCCGAGGGGCCAGCTCGAAGTCTATTGTCATAAGCGGGAGGGTTGGTGGGGGCTGGACCGGGGTGGTGACAGGCAGGGGAGGGTGGCCAGTCTCTGGGCGCACTTTGAAGGCGAAGCCGACGGGAGTCGCCGACAGACTGGACAAGGGGGTGAGCAAGTGGAGGCCGAGGCAGGGTCTTGCCTGAGGATGTGCGAGGACAGAGCCTCGCTGACCGGACCGGGGAGAGGCGGGAGCAGGGGTGAGCAGCAAGGGGGCCACTTCTGTCGTGTCCTGTCTCAGACACCCACTGGACGTCCAGGAGACCACGTCAGGCCTCGGGGGTGTGTGAATCTCCGGTCGAGGAGAGCTCGTTCTTCGGGGATGAAAGCCGTGGTGGGTACCAGGGACCCAGGCTCCAATCTTCGCCTCTCTGGCACCACAGGCCCCACTAGTTCTGTTCAGAGCACATCTCCTCGCCCTGGACTCCGATGCCATCCTCCTGCTCCCACGACGGTGCACAAGCTCTGCCCAGCTGCTCGAGACTGCTCGCTTCTCGGCGGCGTCTCTGCTCACCAGCCAGGAGGCTGCGGCTGCTTCGAAGGAGCGCTCTGCAGAAGACGACTCTCCTTGGCGCATCTCCCCTCCATGGGATCCATCCCAGCCGCCCGGCAGCGCTCAGGTGTGTTCAGGGAGGAGTTTGAGCCAACCCTGTCAATCAAAGCCCAAACCAGACTCCTCATTCTTTTAAAAATTGTATTTCATTGAATGGGCCTATTATGATTTATTTAACAATTTCCTGTTAATAGGCTGTTAGGGCATCATAAATCATGATGTAGCGAATAACTTGTGCAGAAGCCACCTCCCTTGTGTGCAGCTGTGCCTCTAGGGCAGCTAGAACTGCTGGTCTGAAGGGCAGGTGTTCACGACTTTTATCGATATTGCCAATTTCCTGCATGTGAGGGCTGTTCTCTCTCATGCTCCCAGCAGCCCAGTAGGGGCTGCCCGTTTTCTCAGAAGTTTGACAATATAGAATGTCATCCAACACTTTGCTCTTTGCCAATCTGACTGACAACAAGAAGGAATCTCCACTTAGTTTTAATTTGCATTTCTCTTGTTAACGAGAACGATAGAGCATCTCTCTGTATGTTAAAAAGCCAGTCTCTTATTTGTGTTCTTTCCCCGTGTTTCAGTTATGTTGCTGGCCTTCATCTTATTGTTTTGCAGGAGCTCTTTACATATTGTGGGAATTAGCTCATTGCTCCGTATATAATTGTTAATCTCGTTTTCCAGGTGGTTGGCTGTCTTTTAACTTTACTTATAGTGTCTTAATATTTTCTTTATCTATATCCTGCACAGTTCGTGTTATGCTTATTCCTAGATATTTGTCATTTTTGCTGCTGCTGAAATATGCTGTTTAATCGCTGTTTGGTAACTGAGGCTGGGACTCTTGATCATTCTAAATAGAGTCACCTCAACTGATGGAGAAAATTGCTGGTGTGTATTGAGCAGCTGGACAGAATTCAGGATATTTTCTAAGTGAAGAGGCTTCATTGGGTGTTGAGGTGATGTGGTGATAGAAGATTCCATGCTCACTGTTAAGTTGTTCAGAAGCTGTTGAAAAAGACAGACGGGACACAGAGACACACATCAGATGGTGACAGCCGGGTGAGCAAGGTGAATGAGAAGAGCCATGTGAGTTTCAGGTAAAACCTGCTTTGTACTAAGCACCTGGGGTTGGATCACCCAGGTAAGCAGCTGGATGGCCAGGAGGGGATTGCTGCCCAATAGGAAGCTGGGCACAGGATGCGAACAGGCGATTTCCAAACACAATAAATACAGGAAAAAACGCCCTCCTCTCTAGTGCTTGAAAAATGGCACTTTATTTTCCCAAAAAGCAGCAAAGATTTTCTTTTTCTTTTTTTTTTTTTTTTTGTGAGGAAGATCAGCCCTGAGCTAACATCCAATGCCAATCCTGTTTTTGCCGAGGAAGACTGGCCCTGGGCTAACATCCATGCCCATCTTCCTCTACTTTATATGGGAGGCCGCCACAGCACGGCTTGACAAGCGGTGCATCGGTGCACGCCCAGGATCTGAACCTGCGACCCCCAGGCCGCCGAAGTGGAGCACGCGCACTTAACCGCTGTGCCACCAGGCTGGCCCCCGCCAGAGACTTCTTTAAATGATAAAACCCAGTGTTGGAGAAGACACAGAGAGAAGAGCCCCCTTGTTCCACGGGGGACTTCGCATGCCCGCCTCTGTATGACCTTCCAGAGGACGATTGGGCAAACACACCTGAAGGCTTGTGTATGTGGGATACACGACATAATAAGAAACAGAACAGGAAAAACTGCTTTAGAGAGAGAACCGCCCTCTTGTTCCCACAAAGGGCCATGTGACCATAAAGCAGTAACTGTCCCCACCCAGGCCCGAGCCCTGCTGCGAAGACCCCCGGCTGGGACCACCCAGCCTGTGCTGTGCTCCTGGCTGCCAGCGTTGGCAGGTGGTGGGCCTGGGACCTCAGCGGCCATCGGGCTCTCGCTCGGCCCAGCCCTCTCTCCTGGCAGCGAGCAGGGAGCAGGTGGGGCTGTCACCACCTTGTAAACACAGGGTCACCACCTTAGGACGAAGCCAGAACTGTGGCCGAGCTGGGAGACCGAGAGAGCCGGGATTCTGGAAGACTGCTGCAGGGCTGGGTCATCCTCCTGGAATCCTGCCCCGTCTCTGACTGTCTGGTCAGGAGGACAGACTGAGGCCGGTTTTAGGCGGAGTTCCTGTTACTTTCAGCCAAAAGCATCCTGCTTTTAAAAATGTGTTTCTTTACACAAGACAGAAGAGCATCCTTGAGGTGGGCTCAGTCAAATTGCTGGGATTCCATCCTGGCTCTGACACTCAGTGGCCGTGGGGCCTCTGACTGTTCATCCGTGCTCTCTGTGCTTCATCTCTGAGGGGCTCGTTCTGGTGCCCGCCTCGCAGAGCCGTCTCAGACCGGACCAGCCAGTTCGTGCCACAGTGCTGGCACGGCAAGTCTTCACCTGGTGGGCACCCTCTGCGGCCACGCTGTCCCTCCTCCAGGGCAAGGTCCGGACCTGGGCACTGGGGACTAGGCTGATGAGGTCCCAGCCTCCCTCCCATTTCAGATCCTGGGCCTTCCGGGTTTGGACAGAGTCCTCTTTCCTCGGCCCTTGGAACAGAGGCCCATCCATTCAGCTGAGCCCCCTGGAGCCATGCAGCCCACCGGCTCCTCTCTCCTTGAGGTTCCTGCCAAGGTGCCCCCTTCCCCACATCCACCCACTGCCGAACTTGCTCCCCGCCTGTTGTGAGTGGAGGTAGAGAAAACAGCCGTCCTTGCTCATCCACTCATCTGGGAAGTCAGCCCGCTGGTCACTGAGCCTACACCATGTGCCCGGCTCTGTCCTGAGCTATGGGCATCTGCAGGTGGGCTGGGTGGGCTTGTGGAGCCCGCAGTCTTGCTGGGAGCTGATGGTGTCCGAGAAAACCCATACAGAAGTGTAATTATGATAATGCCACGGAGGGACGTGAATGGGGTGCTGAGGGGAGACAGCAGGAGGCGAGAGGCGGGTAGGTCCCCCAGAGAGGTGGGCCCGGGGGTGCTCTACGAGCAGTGGAGGATGCGGAGGAGCCGGCCACGTGGAGGGGGAGGAAGAGCGTGTCCGGCAGCGGGAAGAGAATGAACTAGGGGTCTGGCTGAGAAAGGACTTGGGGTTTCCAAGGGCTGACCCATTACCTAGTGCTGCGTACAGAGCACCCCAGGACCCCACGGCTTGAAGCAACTATGGTCATTAACAATCTCTCCATCTCTCAAAGGTTCTGCACAGCAGGAGTCAGGAAGGGCTCAGCCGGGTGGTTCTGGCTCTGGCTCCATCCCACAGTCTCTGTTAGACCTGCTGTCTCTGGAGACCTGCAGCAGCAGTGGGCAGGCGGGCATTTCTCTCTCTGCCCGAAGTCCCAGGGATTCTCTGTGTGGCCTCTCACCGAGGGCCAGCTTGCGCTTCCTTACAACACAGTGGCCTCAGGGCATCCAGACCCTACCGTGGCAGCTGGGGCTGCAAATGCCTGTCCCCAGAGGACCAAGTCACAGCTGATCGCCTTCTATGACTTCCAGGACCCCACCTCCCTGAAGTTGTAAAAAGAGCCCACGGTATGGGAGATGACGTGTGGCCGTCTTGGAGAAGCACAGCCTGCCACACGGTGTGGCAGTGGAGGTCGGTGGGCAGGGAGAGTGAGGGGCGAGATGTGGAGACCACAGGGACAGGTCCAGGACCACGCAGGCCGGGCCAGGCTACACACCACGAGATCTTTTAAAAGTCAGTATGGGTCAATGATGAGATTCAGGCGAATCCGGCTGCTGCACGGAGACGGGTGCAGGGAAGGCGGACACACCTCAGGTCCTCCCCCAACAGGAGCCATGAATCTCCTCACGGTCTTGGTCAGAACAAGACGACCGTCTGCGTGACTGTGCCCTGCAAGACATACCGGCCAGGTCGACCGGGATGTAGTTGGCAAAACATCCCCACAGGTAATTCAAAGACAGGCGTCTGGTGCAGAGCCCGCTGCATACACCACTGCGGGGGGATTCCTGCAGCCTCACAAGCCGGCCAATCAGACAGGGTTTCCCCCGAGTTACTGCGTGCTGGGAAGTGACCTAATAACATTACAGCTTGTTACTGATTAATTTCGTTTGATGTGGGAGGCTGCACAGATTTTTAATAAGGGCGACTGTAATTGCAGACCAACAGAAGTTTCCAGAATCACGAAGTGCATTTCAGGCTGTTTTAAAAATACAGGACACAGGCGGCACGCCTGGCACTCCCGGGCTGGTGATCAGACTAGAGCTGCTGTGTAAGGGAAACCTGGGGCCCCTGTTAACTAAAGACACGGAATTAGGGAGCTATTAGGGCCTGCTGGTGGGGCCGGCTGTTCCTCCATAAATCTCCAGCCTGGAGACATCCTCCCACCAAGAGGCGGAGGTTTTAGCCTATGTGTCCTAGAGGCTCTAAAAGGAGAAAATAAACACAGAGAAAACTCCAAAGTCCCCAAAGCCAGGGGACCCATGAGCCATCTGCTCTGTCCTTTCCAAAGGAGTGACAACAACCAGGCAGCTACACTGGAGTGCTAGGTCCTGGGTGTGTGAATGGCAGTTACTAACTGGTGCGCCCACGTTTTACATGGGAATGAGCACAGGCCTCTCTCTCAACTGCCCCTGGAGCAAGCCTTATTTGTGGGCAGTGACCACTCCCGGGGATCTCTGGGGGCTTGGCCATAAGTGCCACCTAGCTGGTGGGCAGAGCAGTGGGCTGGCTGGACTGGTGGCACAGAGCACATCAGGCAGACAACCACCCAATGCCTGGAGCATCCCAGGAAACAGGTTCAGAGATGGAAACCAGCTGGAGCTGCAGACAAGGGAAGTAGATCAGTTAGGAACTATTTAGCTGCAAGTGACAGAAAAGCCAGATCAAACTGCCTTAACCCAGAGAGGGCTGACTGGCTCATGGTCCTGGAAGTTCCTGAGTGGTGTAGGCTTCAGGACTGGTTTGATCCAGCAGCTCAACAATGCTGTCAAGGCCAAGGCCTCAATTGCTTTCCAGCTCTGCCTTCTGCAAGTTGGCCTCATTCCAAAGCCAGTTCTCCCTCATGGGCACAAAATAGCTGCTCCAGTTCTAGACTTCACATCCAAACACCACCCTGCCCAGAAGGAGGGAGACTGTGTCTGTGCCAGCAGTCCACATGGGGAATGACCCTGATTGGACCCCTTAGGTTACACGTCCATCCTTCAACAGGTGCATGTGGCCAGGGGAGAGGAATATGAGGGATATGAGTGAATCACGGCCCCACTTGGAAAGAGGGTATGGGCAGCTTGGCCCCAAGCACTGGACTGTGGGCACTGCGGGAGGATGGATGCTGGGTGGACAACCTCAAATGCTCGACAGTGCAGGTGGAGCTGGGACCACACCATCGCGGGGCCAGACTGAGGGCAACTTGCATGTTTGGGCTTTGTTTCCAAGAAAATCAAGGACTAGCGATGCCTTGGGGGCAGGAGGGAGGCCCGTGTAGGCCAGTGTCTGAGCTCCCCGGGGAGGAGGTTCTCCTGCCAGGGCTGGGACATGAGGCTCCAGAGGCAGGACTCGGGGTGCGGGTGGGGTGGTGGAGGTGCATGAGGAAGGCTGGGCGGGCTGGGTAATCCACTGTTCCTGCTGCTAACCAGACACCCCTCTGTGCCAGTTGGCAGGCTGGGCCCTCTTGCCGTCCCCATTCTGCAGATGTGGAGACCAAGGCGTAGAACGGGCGGCTTTCAAGATCACCTGGCCAGTAAATCACCGTCAGGATTTGGCTCTTTCCAACACGACTCTCAGGACAGAGGGCAGCTCCTCCCGGAGGGACCAGCACAACTGAGGTCACGGCCGTGGAGGCGATGGGGCCGGGCAGAGGCGGGGTGGGGAGCCCCGCTCCAGGGAGCATACCCGCTTGGCTTGTCGACCTTTTGCGTTTTGAGATGGGAGCGGGCAAGCGGTCGGCCTCCTTGGGCAAGCTTCTGAAAAACTTTGAATTGAGTCCCTTCTGGAACACCCTCTGGGTCCGCACCACCTTCGTGGGATGTAGTTCACCGAAAACTGACAACAATGCCCGTGACTCACGTCCATAGAAATAGAGTTGATTTTGCCTGCGGGCTGCAGTCGATGGCTGCCCCGTGGGCAGACCTGCTTTGCATCCTCTGTAAATTCCCTCCAGCATTGCTTATTTCCCTTACGATGTGTTGTTTTGAATTCTCCTGCGAGCCTGTTCTAACATGCTAACTGGTTTCCTCGTTAATTAATGGGTTCAATAAAACCTTCGATACATTTTATGTTTGTATGATAGTCACGGTTCTGCTTTCTAAAGATGATCCTGCAATACTCCCCACCCTGTCATCAGAGGTCATCAGAGGTGGGGTCTCGGCTCAGGAGTGGGCAGGGCTGGGGGAGCCTGGGGAGGGCTCCTGGAAAGATGCGGATGCTAAGCCGGGGATGGGCTTCACGTGTGGCTGCCCCGCCCCACCCTGCATCTCACTGCTGACGGCGCCCCCACACAGGCCCTCCCACCAGCAAGTGAGGCTGGTGGGTCATGGCTGGGCCAGCCCTGTGCCCCACCCTGCAGCTGTGGTGTGCTGCTCATACAGGTGCTGCTGCCCCTCCAGACTCCGGGTAAATTCACTCTTACTACAGTGTTAGTGGCTGACCATGGCTTTCCATGGACTTTCTCGAACATTTCTAAGGGGCACACCTTTAACACCAGAGGACACTAAAGGTGTGCCCCAGACTGGGATTTGGGGACACAACCCCAGACAGCCCTGCCTAGGTTCAAAATTCCTTCGACATTCCTGTTTTTTAAATAGGATTTCATGGAAATTCTGCATTCTATGCCGGAGGACATCTGTGTTTGTTTTGGTACGAAACACGAGGTTAGACTCAGTCTGTGGATTTCCGAACTCCATGGCTCCCTCAAAGGGGCACCTGGGGGAACCAGTCTGAGAGACCGTCCTAGGGTCCCCCTCAAGGGCAGCGGCCCAGGGGTTCCTCCTGGCCACAACTAAGAGCCCTGGCCTGGGGTCTGAGCAAGACTCCTCCTCAGACAGGATGGGAGTGAATCAGGAGACTGGACTCTGAGTTCACTCAGAGACTCTAAAAGGGTATCTGGGGATGGATGGCGGGAGAGGGACATGAGGGCAAACAGGAGCTGGACACCTGGGTCTGAATCCTGTGTCTGCATCTCAGGGTCAGTCTCCCTGCAAGTCCCACTGGACAGCTGTCCTCCAGGCTCACCCTGTACCAGATCATGGGGGGAGGAAGGGAGTGGGGAGGAGCTTTGCCCAGCCAGAGAGCACACCTGGGCGCATGTCAGAGCTCACCTGCGGCTGGGATCAGAGCCCAGCTGGGCCCATGTCAGAGCTCACCTGGGGCTGGGATCAGAGCCCAGCTGGGCCCATGTCAGAGCTCACCTGGGGCTGGGATCAGAGCCCACCTGGGCCTCAAGTCAGAGCCCACCTGGGCTGGGGATCAACGTTCACCTGGGCCTGGGATCAGAGCCCACCTAGGCCCCAGGTCAGAGCCCACCTAGGCCCCAGGTCAGAGACCACCTGGTCCCCAAGTCAGTGCCCACCTGGGCTGGGGATCAGAGTTCACCTGGGCCTGGGATCGGAGCCCACCTAGGCCCCAGGTCAGAGGCCCCAAATCAGAAACCACCTGGGCCTCAAGTCAGAGCTCACCTGAGCTGGGGATCAGAACCCAACTAGGCCCCAGGTCAGAGCCCCCTGGGCCCAGGGTGATCCCTGTGTCTCAGCTCGGGCTGCAGTGGACCTGGGTGTGGGAGAGTGACCAGCAGTGAGGCTCCATGGGAGTGTCCATGAGGGGCCCACTCACACCACGGGACCCAGCACAGCCAGGAGGGCTCAGCACACCCTCCCTGCGGTCTCTGTGCCCTAGATGCTCTGGGGAGACGTGGCATTTCTCTAAGGTCAGTGTCTCCTCCGTAGACCAGGTCGTGGTGATGATTACATGAGAAGGGGCGTCAGGTGCTTAGAGAAGACCTGGCCATAGGTAAGTCAGCTCCATGGCAGAGCCCTTCTGATGCCCCACTCCCCAGCCCACCATGCCCTGCGCCGAGTTCTTTTCAAGATGTCCCGGGAAGACCCTGGACCCCAAACCTCGGTGCCTTTCAATCTGCGGGGGAGGGGCCTCGGTGGAGGGGCGGGGCCACAGGGCTGTGAGGTGGGACCTGGGGCTGTGAAGCAGGGCTTGGGCCATGGCCTGGCTTGGGTCATGGGGCGTGGCCTGGGCTGTGGCTGGGCGGGGCCAGTGCCTGGAAGGGGTGGGGCCTGTGCCTAGATGGGGCGGGGCCTGGGCCTGAGCCGATCCCCGCCCACTGCGCGGCCCCAGCAGGGCCGCCGCGATCCAGGCTCGCGGACCCCCGCATCTCTAGCGCTCTGCTGCCACCTGGTGGCGCGGCGCGGGCGTGCTCCCTCTGGGCCTCACCTGTGGGATATGCAGGTGCAGGGCAGGTCCCTGGAAGGCGGACGGAGCGAGGAGCTTTTAGGCACCCGAGGCTGGGACGCAGGAGGTGGGTGGGGAGAGGGTGTGGATGAAGGGGAAGTTGCCCATACCGCAGAGTCCGCGGGGCTCAGCTTCCCTGGCCAGAGGGGTCCCTGACAAGTACATCGCTACCTGCGCTGCACGTAGAACGCTAGGAAGGGCTGTGCATTCACCTGTCGCTCCCCTTGGTTTATAACTGGGGAAACTGAGGCTCGAGGGGCCGTGGCAGCGCTTCCTGTGTGAGGTCCTCTGTGTTCTCATCCAGCTCCTGCTGTGTGCTAGTCTCTGTTATGGAGTACAGAGAGAGCCGAGAAGGGAGGTCTGGTCTGTGGATGGAGCCCGAACTCCAATGAACAGGAAACAAACAGGGCAGCCAGGAAGGCCACTCGGATGGGGTGGCATTTGCGTGGAGATGTGAATGAAGACAAGGAGTGGAGTTCATTCCAGGCCAGGGGACAGTGGTCCAAAGGCCCTGGGGCAGGAACAGCCAGAAGGCTGGAGCCCAGTGATTAGGGGAGAGACAGGGAGCAGGGAGGAGAAAGGGGGGTGGGGAGGAGCAGACCCTTGGCCTCCTGGGGCCTCATGGGGCTGCAGCACAGAGGTGAGCTGTATTCTAGGTGCACAAGAAGCCTAGCAGGGATACCGGGGTGGCAGGCAAAGGGGTGGGCTTGGTGTGATTCCAAAAACCGCACTCCGGCTGCGGTTGGAGAATGGCTGGAGTGGTCAGGAAGCGGTGGGACACTTGCGGCTTTCAGGGGAGCGAGGGGGCGACGGGGATGAAGGGCGACGGGGAGAGGGCTGTAGGGAGTAGCTGTGTTCACCATAGAGGCTGAAGGAGTTATTGTGGGGTGAAGGTGAGGCAGGATCAAGGCCGCCTCCCAGGTGTCAGGCCCGAATCACCCACAGGTGTGATGGGAACAGGGCCAGGTGACGTTTTCTAAATGGTCCCACTTTCGAGCCTCGTGTTACCTTGCACCATTATCTCGTTTATTTAGCACCATAACCCAGGGCGTTCCTGCCTTATCTCTCTTGATTGGCACAATAGCCGTGTGAGTCAGGGTTATGGCCCCCATTTCAGGCATAAGGAAGCTGCAGCTCGGAGAGTGACACGCTCACCGTCCCTGAGGCAGCGATGGGCTGAGCAGGGGTCTCGTCCTGCGATGGGCTGTGTGTATGCCCCACTTTAAAATTAGGGTATAATCCACATGACACAAAATTCACTATTTTAAACTGTACAGTTCAGTGGGTTTTAGTGCCTTTACTATGTTGAACAACCACCCCCACCATCTAGTTCCAGAACATTTTCATCACGTCAAAAGGAAACCCCATACACATTAGCGGTTGCCCCCCATTCTCCCCTCCCTGGGCAACTGCTGAGTTGCTGTCTGTCTCCATGGATGTGCCTGTTCCGGATATTTCATCTCAATGGAGTCATACGATACGTGACCGATTGTGACTGGCTTCTTTCACTCAGAGTGTTTTCCAGGCTCTTTCACATTTTTGCAGGTGTCAGTACTTCATTACTTTTTATGGCTGAGTAATATTCCATTGTGTGGACGGGCCACATGTTCTTGACCCAGTGCCTCCATTGGTGGACATCTGGATTATTTCCACTTTTTGGTTCTTCTGAGTGATGCCGCCATGAACACTTGTGTACAGGTATCTGAGTCCCCGTTTTTGATGGATCTGGGCGTGTACCTAGGAGTGAATTGCTGGGCCACGTGGTAAGTCTGTGTTTAACTTTTTGCAGAATGCCAACCTGTTTTCCAAGGTGGCTGGTCTTATATTCCACCGACAATATACGAGGGCTCCACTTTCTCCACATGCTCGACCCCTGTTATTTTCCTTTTTAAGAAAGCTGTAGCCAGCCTCGTGAGTGTGAGGAGGTGTCTCCTCGTGGCTTTGATTCCATTCCCTAGTGACTAATGACCTCGAGCATCTTTTCATGTGCTTCTTGGCGATTTGTATGTCTTCTTTGGAGAAATGTCTGTTCAGATCCTTCACCTGTTTTTAAATTGAATTATTTGTCTTTTTATTGTCGAGTCCTAATTCAGAGGACAGGGAATGGGGGCAAGAGGATGCAGTGGCTGGCATCTCCCCCACTCCTCTCCTTTGCCTTCTGCAGGCCTTAGCAGGGCTGTGCCCCCAACCCTGCCCCACCCTCGTCCCCTCCCCCAGGACCCGACCTTTGTAACCGGGGACCCCGAGGCCTCAGCCTTCTCCCCGCTGAGCTGCCAGTGCTCATGGCTGCCCCACTCCCTCCTCAAACCTCCTGGAATCAGGGAGTTCGTCAGCTCCCAGCACGGAGCACCCGGGGCGGGAGGAGGTGGAGGACACGGGCTCTGCAGCTGCACGAGGTGACGCTAACCCCCCTGCTCAGCCTCTCCCTGCAGCGGGGCTCAGAGGACGGACCCCAGGCTGGTTTGAAGCTCCTCTGAGATCAGGCAAGTGAAAGCCTGGGGCATGTAAGAACGCAGGAAGCGGAGGGTCCTGCCATCACAGAGTTTTCTCATTCTCTTTGGGGGAGGCCAGGCCAAACAGACACACAGACAAATGCTGGGTGTGCGTTCTGAGAGCGCAGAGGCTGTGCGTCCGACTCTTTCCAGGACCTCTCACCGCACAAGCCTGGAGCTCGGCAAATATTGGCGATAGATTGCTGGGAGAAGAGAGCAGAGTGGGGCAAAGAGCAGGACCCGACCTTCATAAGAAACATTGGAAAGAATTGTGGGCCTGTGTCTGCAGAGAAAAGAGTGTGCAGTGCAGCATATAAAAGCATTCGGGGGGGGGCCGTCTCTGGGGTTTGGGACTGTGGGGAGGTGGGTGAGGAGATTAAATTGTTCAGAAATGCCCACCCACCACTTCCAGGGGAGGGACACAAGATATCTGCGAACGTGATGCCAGCAGAGGCCTTGCAAGGTGCTCCTGCAGCTGGGCTGCATTGTGGACGCTTCCCCTGGGTAGCCCGAACCCAGAAAACACAGCCCCCGGGGAGTCATGAGCACACGTCAGCGCGGCTGGAAGCAGAGCCTCCCGGCCGGGCCGGCCCTGACGTTTGGTTATTGTTTAAGCCCCTGGGTGTGGGGCAGTTTATTTCCCATGTTATCACGGGTGGAGCTGACAGGTACAGGGGGAGCAAGTAGGGGATTCTCACGTGTTACTCTATCTAAAATTTTAAAACAAATCTGTTATAGTTAGGAATAAAAAGGAGTGTTATGTACAGACCCACGGGATGGAGGGGGCTGGGTTTCACCTAGCAACGTCCTCCTGGCCCAGCTGTCCTGTTTGCTGCTCCTGACCTGTCTGAGAGCCATTCAGAGGCACATCTTTCTCTTCCCAGCAGTCTGACCCCGGCCGAGACGGGGCAGGTCGAGCATCGGAGACACGACATGAACATGAGTCTGTGGCTGCCAGAAATGCAGATTAGAAGTGTTGGAGTCTGCACAGAGTGAAATTCAGGATTTTCTCATGTGGGTGGGTTTGTTCTGGCAAATAATCCTTGGCTTCTAATGGGTTATATTCGAGGAGTTAGCAAAGTTTCCTGGGGTTTCACCTTGAAGCCGATAGTTGAAGGATGCACCCGGAATGTGCCACCTCCCATCTTCCCGCTGCTGAGTGAGGCATATGCTGCCTCCAAGTGAGGAGTCCCACCTGTAACCTAAGGGCAGATCAAGGGTGTTGGCACTTTCTGGTCCCCGTAGGGAGGCTGACCAAGAAACAAAGAGAAAAGATTCAAATTAACAGGATCAGATACGAGAGAGGTGACATCGTCACAGATTCTGTGATTATTGAGAAGATAATAAGAGAATATTATGGACAGTTTTTGCACCGATAAATTTGACAACATATATGAAATCGACAAAATCCTTAAAAATCACAAATTGTTACCGAACACAAACACAAGTTCATTTACCCACCACACAGGAGGGCAAAAACTGGAAACACCAGGCTTGTGGCAAGGAAAGAGGTTTATTATCAAAAGGCAGCCAGACGAGGAGATGGGAGTTAGAACTCAGATCCCCCTCCTCAAAGGGAAAAAGGTAAAGGTTTTTATCTGGGGTTTTAGGTAGAGGAGGGGGAGCATGTGCTGGGGTTTTAGGTGGGAGAGGGGGAGCGTGTGCTGGGGTTTTAGGTAGGGGAGGGGGAGCGTGTGCTGGGGTTTTAGGTAGGGGAGGGGGAGCATGTAGCCATGCTGGTTGGCATCTTCCCACCAGCCTGTGTTTGGCCTTGAAGACTGAGTTTCTTTTCACTTGACTGTCTGGACTTTTCTGGTTAGTTTTCATCTTCAGCCTGCATTTGGCCTCATGAGGCTGAATCTGGACATCCGGACCTTGACTTAGAAAGACCTGGTTAGTTTTGAACAACAGTTGATTATGCTGAGTATACACAGCTGCAATTAGCAAAGCTTATCTCAAAGTTTTTTTCTTTCTCTTCTTCCAACCCAGGGAAGATTTTTAACTTCTTTATTCTTGGTTTCAAAACCACCAAAGCTTATTAAAGAATACATAGATAATCTGAATAGCCCTCTATCTATTAAAGAAATCAAATTGATAATTAAAACACCTTCCTGCACAGAAAACTCATGTGGCTTCACTGGTGAATTCTACCAAAATTTAAATTCTCCATAAAATTGAAAAGGTGGAAATACTTCCAAACTTATCTCATGAGATAGCATACCTTGATACTAAAGCCAGATAGAGTCATTAGAGGAATGTTACAGGCCAAGATCCCTCAGAAACACAAATACTAAACCTCTAAACAAAACATTATCAGATTGAATTCAACATATTTAAAAAGAAAAGTATACCATGAGCAAGTGGAGTTTATCCCAAGAATGCATTTAAATGATTTGACATTCGAAAATCAATCAGTGTAACTGACCATATTAACAAGGTAGAAAAGAATGACCAAATAATTATCTCAACAGGGGCAGGAAAAGAATTTGACAAAATCCAATATCCATTCCCAATAAAAACTCAGCAAACTAGGACTAGAAGGGAACTTCCTCGACCTGATAAAGGGCACCTGTTTACAAAAACCCACAGCTAACACCATGCTTAAGTGAAAGATGGAATGTTTCCCCTTAAGATCAGAACAAGACAATAATATCCACCTTTGTCACTTCTATTCAACATTGTGCTGGCAATTCTAGCCAGTGCAATAAAGCAAGAAAATAAATAGAGAGCATCTAGACTTGAAATTAAGAGGTAAAACTGTATTTATTCACAGAAGTTATAATCATCTATGTAGAAAATCTGATGGAATCTAGGTAAAAGCTGTTACAATGAATAATGAGTTTAGGAAGGTTGCAGAATACAAGATAAATATACAAAAATTAACTGTATTTCTGTACACTACCAACAAAGAATCAAAAACTGAAATTTAAAAATATAATTTATAATGGTGTCAAACATGTTGGCTACTTGTTAAGATGTCAGCTTTCCCACAATTGATCTACGGCTTCAACACCATCCCAATCCCGACTCCAGCAGGCTTTCTCGTGGAAATCCACAAGCTGATTCTGAAATGTATTTGGAATGTCAAAGGACCTGGAAGAGCCCGACAACTATGAAAAAGAAGAGCAAGGCTACAAGATGAATGCTCCCTGCTTTCCATGTTTATTATAAAGCTGCAATAACGGATGCAGTGTGGTCCTTGCGCCAAGACAGACAAGTAGATCAATGGGACAGAATGGAGTCTAGAAATAGACCCACAGACACGGACAGCTGTTTTTAGACAGAGACGCCAGAACGACCCTCGGGGCAGAGGGGAGTCTTCTCAGTGAGGGGAGCTGGAACAATTGTGTGGGGAAAATGAACTTCAGCACTTTCCTGAAGCCACACCCGAAGCTTAATTCATGATGGGGCACATAACTAAACGTGAAACCTAAACCATGAGGCTCCCAGACCAAGGTGTCGTGTAACATCTTCATAGCCTGGGGCTATGAAAGTTTTCTTAGGACAGAGAAAGAAATAGCTGTAAAAATTCTGGAAAAATTAGACTTTATCAAATTAAAAATTCTTCCCATCCATATGCCATTCATAAAATGACAAAACACATGGTGGGCAAAACCCAGATTGGGAGAAAAATTTGAAAAACGAGTGTCTGACAAAGGACCTTCTCGGGAGTATATAAAGAACTACAACTCAGTGATAAACAGACAAAAGCCCCATAAAAATGGACAGAATTCTACTCCCCAGTGAAAAGGAAGAGACTGTGGATGCATGCACAAACACAGTGACCCTCACAACCTCGTTGTGACCCCAAAGTAGGTGCCGCGTGAGGTTCTAGAACATGCAAAACTCATCTGTTGAGAGAAAGTTCAGACCAGGGCTTGGCTCTGGGGTTTGGGGTGGGGACTGACTGAGGGCACATTCTGGAGTTACATAAATGTCCTGTATCTTCATTGACTTTGGGTCACGGGCTGCAGGAAATTATCAAAACTTGCATCATGCTACACTTAAAATGCGTGCATGTCACGTTCGGTAAATTTTACTTTAAAAAAACTCATAAACAAATATTGAACTATAGATAATGAAATGCATGCTGAAGTATTCAGGGGTGAAGTGTCCTGATGTGTGTGACTCGCTTTGAAGTTCATAAAATATTACGTGGATTCATGAATAGACGGAGAAATAGTCACGTGACAGAGCAAATACAGCTGAATGGTAACGACTGCAGAATCCCGGGTGGGGACAGGGGCGTTCACTTACATCTCTTTTAATTTTCCTGTGTGCTTCAAATTTTAGTAATAAAATGTTGGGGAGGGATACCCAGAAATAATAATAGGACTGACTTTGGATACAAAGCAGATTTTTAAACAGCATGATATGTGCTGTTAGATAGTGGGTTCCTATCTTTAGACTCCGAGGGGAGAGGGAGGGAGGGAAAGAGGGAGGGAGGGAGGAAGACATCTTTAGACTGAGATGAGACATTACCACTAACAGAAAGAACAACTTAAGGATTAACTCAGGAGGAAGGAAACTGATCCCAGCAGGAAGCAGTGAGACGCAAGAAGGGATGGTGAGTGAAGGGAATGGCCAACATCTGGAAACCTCTGCCAGGTTCTCGCTACGTAAGACAATAAAAAGGATGGGTCGTCAGGGTTATAAGTCAGGTTTATAGGAACAAGATGGAACTTGAATCAGTCATGATCTTAATTGCAAACAACACCTCTGCTCTGGATGAGTTTAAGCAGCAAACACACCCAGTAACGACTATTAGGGAGCTCCAGGTCTGAAGATGCACCTCCAGAAGCAAAGCCCAGCCATGGGACGGGGGCTTCTCGGTGAGGACCCCAGTGCGTGTCCACCTGGCACAGGTGGCTTCAGGATGGGTCCCTCAGAGGGACGGGCTGGCATTTTGAGAAGGACCACAACCCTCCATTGTATGGGGCTGTCTAGTCTATCACTGAATGTCTGACACCCCTCATCCACACCCAGCTCCTGTCAGCACACTTCCAAGCCGTCCTAACAACCAAAATACAAGCCATGGCATGTTCCCAGGGTCGGCCGGGGGCCAGGGCAGTGGCGTGTCTGGTTGAGCACCGAGCCCAGGATGACTCTCTAGAGATTCCGCTGCACTCACCCCTGAGGAGCTGGATTCTTGCCCCCAAGCTTGCCAGAAAAGACTCCTCTACACCAGGCCATCGACTCCCATTGTCCACTCTCCAATCTGATTATTGAGTGGGGGCACCTGTTCAGTGAAATCCTGGGTTCCATCCCCCACCTGGCCCTATGGGTGACTGGAGATGGATGTTAATTTTATGTCTGCTACAAAGTCAGAAATCATAATGTAGGAAATCAGACAAGTACAAGGAGGTTGTTCACAGAAGCTGAGTGTCCGCCCAGGACAAATGTTCGCTGCAGCCCGTCTCCTGGCTCCTTAGGATTAACAATGGAACTTACACTTCAGGGCAGCAATATTGTGCTCCTTGCTCACATAATCCACCGTTACTCCTAGTACACAGTAAAATGCTCTCACCTTCTTCCTAAATGGGCCAACCCAGAGTCTCAGGGTCACTGAGCCCACGTGGCTCCTGGATGCGATTAGAAAAAGGAACCTCTCCCTTAAGAGGATTTACCCACATCTATCAGAAAATTTTAGTGTATGTTGGTGTTGTTAGAATCAGACATTTTATTGCCCTCTCCCAGAAAACTGTTATAATAAATATACAAGTTTGTAATGTCTACAACGTGAGCAGTGCTTTCTGGTTGTGCAGTGCATAGCCTGGATAACCATACTCAGAAGCCTTGCAAAGTCCATCAGTTACGACACCAACCTCCGAGTCCAGCACTACTGGGTAACGTCTACGCTTCTTCTAGTCCCATCACAACCTCATTTGACAACCAACGGCCTACACTGTAGGGCGTTTACCAGCATCCCTGCCCTCCACCCACTGGATACCAATAGCACCCTCCCCCCAGCCATGATCATTAAAATTGGACCCAGACTTTGCCAAATGTCCCCTGGGGGAAATCATTCCCAATGGAGAACCACAGTCCTGTGTGAAACAGCAGATGCAGACGGCAGAACACACGACACCCCAAGAAGGACATGTGGACGGCCTCTGCAGTCCTCTGGTCATGAGATCACAACTGGTCTTTTCCTCCACACTGTCCACTCTGTGTTCCCTTGTTCTCAGGGGTTGGTTCTTTTCTTGGCAGCACGAGCCCAATCTTAATTCCCCATGAGTCTGAATCCTCGTGACCCTATTTGTGGGGCTGCACTTTACCGCTGGCCAAGCCGTATTGAGGGGGCTGCAGGGGTGCTGGGCTTCACCCTGCTCCTCCCTGCTCCGCTGGGCGGCAGCAGTGCTGTCTCCTTCATGAACAGGATCCTAAGTCAGTGCTCTCTCCCGCTGTCTGCATTTCCTCCACTGGATGAGGCTCTGAAATGCCCCCTCGGAAGCTGAGTTCCAGTTCTGTGGACTCCTGTTCCTTCCCCTGTGGCAGCACGCCTCCCTGGGGATGCACTGCGTGGGATTTATGCCAGAGAAACCCCAGGTGACAGTGGCTTCAATGCCCCTGCAGGTGTTTATCTCTGTCACACGGAAAAGCCCAGGTGGATGTCCCGTTGAATCACCAGATCCTCCGGTCTTGTCGCTCTCCCACCGTCAATAGATGGCCCCGTCTCAGGCCCAAGTGGGATGCTCCAGGTTCTTCGTGGAGCCAGCAGGTGGCAGGGTAGGGGCAGAGGGAAGAGAGCATGGTCCCCCCATCTAAGGACAGGACCCAGAAGACGCACACACCACTTCTGCTCCCAGCCCTTTAGCCGGAGTTTAGTCAAATGGTCCACCGAGATCCGGGATGCTGGGAACGCAGCCTTAGCTGGGCCACCAGGAACCCAAGAGAAACCTCTGTTGCTGCCCAAGAAAAGCAAACGGAGGACGAGGGAGCTCAGTCTGCCCCACATCCCTGATCCACCAGGAAGGTGGGCTCCTCCACCTGCCGGGTGTGAACGGAAGAAGTCCTTCTGCATGGGAGCAGGAGTGAAGAGAAGGTGTCCACCCCCTACTCTCCCAACTGTACCTTCTAACCCCTGGGCTTGACGGGCCCACCATTTTCCTATTATCTTGGCTGTCTTCTTTTAATTTGTAAGAGTTCTTTATATCTTCTGGGTGTGTTTTTGTTGTATTGTAAATTTCTCCTCCCGCTCTGGGGAATACCTGTTCACTCTCTTAGGGCATCTTTGGATGAACAGAAGTTTGAAATACTAATATAGTCCAATGATCAAATTTTTCCTTTGTCTAGTTAGTGAGTTTTGAGTCCCATTTGCCTACTCCAGTATCACAGAGATTTAAAAAATACTTCTCCAAGAGTCTTACTGTTTTACTTTTGACATTCAGCTTTGCAATCCATCCAGAATTGGTTTTCACATATGGTCTGAAGTAACGATCAAGATGATTTTTTCCAGAAAGCCGTCCAGTTGACCCAGCACCGTATCTTAGAAAGACTACCCTTTCCCCACTGCATGGGGTGTCACCTGAGTAATCCATCAGAGGATCCCAAATGTGGGTCTTCATCTGAGCTCTTCAATATGCTCCCTTGTCAGTCTGTTCATCTCACACCTATTCCAAGCCCTCTCGGTCACTACAACTTCACAGCAGGTCCTGGTATCTGGTAGCGTGCGTCCTCCAGCTTTGTTCTTCTTGAAGATTGCTCAGCATATTCTCGACACTTTGCATTTCCATACCAATTTTAGAATCAGGTTGTCAATTTACAAAAAAAACCTGCTGAGATTTTTATCTCAGCAGGTTGCACTGAATCTCAGTGGGTTGCACTGAATTTATAGGTTACTTTTTGGAGAACTGGCATCTTCTTAATATTGAGTCTTCCAATCCTGAGCATGGAATGTATTCTTCTTTTACTTAGGTCTTCTTCGATTTCTTTCAGTAATTTCTGTGGTTTTTACACAGTTTTCATTAGATTACTCCCACATATTTGATGCTTTTGTAAATGATATTGATTTTTAAAAATCATTTTCTGTTTGTTTATTGCTGGTTTATAGAAATACAATTGAGTTTTGTACATTAACCTTGCATCTAATGATCTCACTAAAGTCACTTATTAAATATAATAGTTTGTAGATTCCTTTTGATTTTCTACATAAAAGATCACATTGTCTGCAATATGACTGTTTCTATTTCTTCCTTTCCTATTTTTATGCCTTTTATTTCTTTTTCTTGCTTTATCATACACTGGTAAGTTGAAGTGGTGATGGTGGAAATCCTTGTCTTGTTCATAATCTAAGTATGGAAACTTTTTATTCTTTCACCATCAATGTGACAAATGGTCGAATTCACCGTCATAAATGTATCCCTAATATCTTCTCATGGTCTTTTCAATGTGAGGGATAGAGTTTGTAGTGATGTCTCCTTTTCCTTCCTAATATGAGTAGTTTGTATTTTCTTTTTTTTCTTCTTATCAGTCTTGCTAGACTTTTGTTAATTTTATTAATCTTCTAAAATCTTTGTTGAATTTCTATTGTACTTTTGTTTTACATTTTGTTGTGTTTCTGCTATCTTTAGTATTTTTATTCACATATTTTATTCATTGTTCTTTTCTAGTTTATTAAGGCAGACACTTAAGTTGTTGAATTTTCAGCCTCTCTTATCTATTCAGTGAAGGCTACACATTCCCTGCTAAGTGCAGCTTTAGCTGCATCCCACAAGTTTTGATTTGCTGTCTTTTACACCAGAATATTTTATAATTTTCCATTTTGATGTCCTCCTTGAATCATGGACTCTTTCTTTTCAGGCAGCTGGGTTTTTTTCTAGTTGTCTTTCTCTTATAAATTTTTAGATTAATTCTATTGTGTTCGGAGAGCATACTTTGATTGCAATCTTCTGAAATTTGTTCAGGCTTTTTACTGGTCCAACATATGCCCAATTTAATAAGAGTTTCATATGGACTTGAAAAGAACATGACTCTCTGTGTTGGGGTACTCATACCATATATGTCAACTAGATCAACTGGTGAATTGTGTTGCTCAGATTCTATGTCCTTACAGATTTCTGTCTGCTTGTTTCATCAGCTGTTGAGAGTGGCAGGTTAAAGTCTCAACCCCAATTGTTGTAGATTTGTCCACGTTTTAGTTCTGACAGTTTTGTTGTATATATTTTGGAGCTGCAAACAGATTTAGGATTTATCATTATGAAATGTCCCTCTTTATCTCTAGAAAAGTTCTTTGCTTAGATTTCTACTTTGTATTATATTAATATAGCTACATGAGGTTCCTAGTGGTTAGTGTTTTCATGGTAAATTTTTCTATCTTTTTGCTTTTAACCTTTTTGAGTCCTTATAGTTAAAATGTATGTCTTGTAAACATCATTTAATTCTTTTTTTAAAAAAAATCCAGTCTGACAATCAGTCCTTTCCTTGGATCCATTTATTTTTAGTATAATTTGTATCCAACATCTTACTGTTTGTTTTCCTTTTGCCCACCTGTTGTTTGTTCCGTTTTTTCTTTCTTTCTTGATTTCTTTGAATTATCAAATTTCTATTAACTTTTTCCTTCTATTAACTTGTTAGTTATACATTCTTTTACTGTTTATTGTCACAATGACTCTGGCAATTACAAATATATTCTTTTTTTTTTTTTTTGCTGAGAAAGATTCCCCCTGAGCTAACATCTGTTGCCAATCTACCTCCTTTTTTCTTTTTTTCTCCTCTCCAAAGCCCCAGTGCATAGTTGTATATCCTAGTTGTAGGTCCTTCTAGTTGTTGTATGTGAGCAACCACCACAGCATGGCAACTAAAACACGAGTGCTGTGGTTCTGGGCCTGGGAACTGAACCTGGGCTGCCAAAGTGGAGCATGCTGAACTTTAACCACTAGGCCATCAGGGCTGGCTCTACAAATATATTCTTGACTTATTATAGTCTGTCAACTTTAAAATAAAATAGTCAGTTACTTTACCAGCAAAATGAGTTTATTCTAGAATAGCCAGAGGAATTGCAATTCGGGACATGCATATTATGGTGAACCATAGGTAAATTCAGAGAACAAAGGCAAGAGCTGCTTTTATAGAGAAAAAAGGGCAGAGGGAGAGGGTGTTCTAAAAGAAAGTCCATTGGAGGAAAGTGAGAGTTCAGAGCAGCAATGGCTTCTCATTGGCTGAGCTGCAGCATTTCTGATTGGCTGGGCTGTTGCTGGGCAAGGAGAAAATCTTCCTTCCTCCCCCTGGAATAGTAACATAGTTGCACTTCCTGCATGTAGTAAAGTTACTAAGACAACATTGAAACAAGATGTTTCTTTGTAAAAATTTGTCAAAAATAAATTTAAAGTAAGCTAGGGAAGATGGTGTGTGCATGAAAGCTCCTCCTATAGGGCTTCTGACTCCATTTTAAATGAGGTTTTCCTTTTATTAATTCCCACATTTCCCCATGTTGATCAAGATCTTTTCCCGAAAGCATCACTGATCAAGTCAGGCTCTCAACATGTTAGTGATCTTGTCCCTTGGTGCCAGGAAGGACTTTTCCTGGTTGTCGTGTCCCACATTGGAGGGAAAGTGCACAGCAATTGAAAACCATTTAGGCCACATTTGAGTAATAAGAAAGGTTAGGAGGGATAGCTCTCAGGCATTTCCCATCTAAAGTCTGTCTTTTGTCAAGGTCGTAAGCATTGGCGATTATCTTGAGGCGCTGAGCTAGCATCACCTTATCAGGTGTATCATTTTCACAAAGGTTTGACAGGCAACAGGTACAAAACTTTAAAACAATTATACAAAACAGAACTAAAAGTAATGTGACAATTCCAAATTGTGTGATAGTTCTAAACCAGGAACCCAGACCTGAAGGGCAACTAGCTGAATGAATCAAAAGCTCACGAATTTTTAGGTGAAATTTGTTGTTACCAATATGTTTCTTCCCTAATTTTATGAATCGAGTCTCTACTTCCCCAGAGGGATGTTCATCCCTGTGCAGCAAGTGGAGTTTGCTGTCGCACAGATGCCTCCTTGTTCAGCAAGCAGATAATTGAGGGCTGTGCGATTGTTTAAAACTACCTCAGCCACAAGTCAGAGGATGGTTGTCCAGCGCTGCTGCTTCGGCTGTGGGGTTGTCTAGCTCTCCTAGCATCAGGGAGAAGTTTCTAGTCATGCTTTCATTTCATTGGCACTTACTCCCACCCAGGGGACAAAAGCTCTCCCTGTGGAAGCAAACCCGGAGTCATGTACGTTTCCTGGAATCTCCCATTTAAGGTGGCTGTGGAGGCTTAACAGGGTGGACCAATGAGAAGTTTCTGATTTGTTATGGAGATAAAATAGAACGGTAAGTACGGCAAGAGCACGTTGCCCTTTTATCCTCCAGCTGTCAAGACAATGAGCTGCCAAAGCAAGACACCATTGCGAAGACCTCCACATATAAAGGAGTAGCCAGGGTGCACATAGGGCTCCCTCATAAGCTACAGCATCTAGGGACCCATTTGCTGGTACGGAGGCATTAGCATCGTTCAACAAAGACTCAGATACTATATTATCATGTATTGAAAGGCAGCCTAACTATGGGTATGTCAGCAAACTTACAAATGTCCCGGTTTACATTGGCTGTCCTGCAGGGTCTTATATATATATATTCAAGAGATCTCATTTCTCCATCCCAGGGTTGGGTTAAATTGAAGCAAGAAATGGGGTTAGGCGTGTTCAGTCTCTAACCTTGTAAAAGGGACTGTGGAACAGTTAAGGCATACAGTGGCATTTGGAATTCCAGCGACATTACTTATAGGGTGTACTAAAGGGTCATTGCCGTCTTGGACAGATAGAGGTTTTTGATGACAAATGCAACAATCGGAGAGATTTCTCCCTTTCTCAATAGATTAGAAAATGTGAACAGGGCATTGTCCATCCAAGAAACAGAGGGAGAAATAAAGTAAGAAAAAACAATGGGGAGAGGGCAAACAGGTCAGGTCTGGTCATCTCAGGAAAGCTGTCCACCTCAGATGCCGGCTGCTTCTCCTCCTACTCAATTTGATTTGGAGGTCTCCAGTGTTTGTACAAGAATAGATGTCAGGTGGGGCCTTCTTCAGCTGTGAGATGTGCACCCAAGGCTCAAGTCTCTGAAGTTTGGCTGCCATCTGGATAGTGAGGAGGGCCTGGTATAGTCCGTGCCACGAATTTCAATGACAGTAAAATTGGAAACATTAGTTTGGAGGATTGTATCCAGTCATTTAAAGAAACTAGAAGAGTTTAGGATCCAGTCCAGCTTACAGGTATGACAAAACCTTAAAGACAATTAATAGGGTTAGAATTAATATCTACGAAAGTGCAAACATGATTTCTCTTTCTACAATAACCCCCATTTTTATTAAAGATAATCATAGTAAAACTAATTTGTTTCTATTAAGCTCGGCCTGATTATTTATACACAGGCAGTAAGAATAGCGATTGACCATATAAGCTCTTTTTAAGATTGCTTTGCTGGAACCTTGTAAGCAAGGTCCAAGCAGTTCCTTAAAGCTGTCTGGTCATATCTGAGTCTATGTACATCTCTCTCGAATATGACATTCTGGTCAAAGCCTTGTAATATTTCTAACTGAATCCTCTTATGAGAACAGGCTCTCATTGAATTTCTGCAAATACATGTAGAGTCATGAAAAGAATACTTAAGAGTTTCTGAATTCTGGAGGGATCAGGTAGAGAGAAAAAGATAAATGTTTCAACCCTTGTTGCAAAGATACAATTTATCAAATTGCTGCAAGTTACAGATGGCTTAAAGGAGAGGAGAAAAAGGGGTCCTTTATATCCAGTTCACTGTGATGACCTTAGTTATCAAACATCTGCTTTCTAGAGTATTTGTCAGGATCTTTTCCAGGAATTTCTCTGAAGATAAAGCAATTTGCAAATGCACCAGAGTAAAACAGTGACTGTCTGTAAATGACAAAAGACTTAAAAATAGTCATGGTTAAAGATCTGATGAAAACTCATCATAAATGCAACTGACCAGGAAGTTTGGTTATTTCTGTGACACACAACATTTCAAGACAATAACTAGAATTATGACTGATAATATTATATGAGGACATATCAGAATTTTAGGATTTTTATACAATTTCTAGATCACTTATATTAGTAACATTCACCTATACAATATAATCTAAGGTTTATTACCGCTTATCTGACCACGCTTCCCACATCGTTTGATGTGTCAGATAAGCCTGATTAGTTCAGCATTTTACCAGGTGGGAGACAAATCCTTTGAGACCCTCCAGGGGCCCTTTGGAAAAGCCCAAAGGTAGTTTGAGGTCAAAAAGACTTAATTTAGAATTTGATTTCTTTGAGAAGCTTGTTAAAAACATAGAACGTTTCCACACGTTTGACCAAACAGGCTCACAGGTTTTTATGAAACAATACTTCATTATCCATTTAACGAAAGTGACAAAAAGATTTCAAACAAATACAGAAGGTTACATAGCTGCAAAAAGCCTTAACTCTTTTAATAGAGAAGATTCAGCTTTTTTAAGTGATCAAAGATTTGATAAAGACAAACACAGAATCTTTGTTTCTAGCAAATTACATTAAAGCTAAAGAAACTTTGTTTACAATTTCTTATTAAGAGCAGACCAATAATCTAAGAAAACTTTGTCCTGTTAACAAAGAGAAAACCAAATTCTAAATTTGTGCCAGTGTACTTTTGATATTAAAGCTCATTTTAAAACAAATTCAATTTAACTTTAGCCAGCTTGGCCACATATGAAATTCCTTTACAAAGGTTCCTTTTCCACAAACCTCCAGTGTCCAGTTTAGTTCATCTCTTGTCCTTTTTCTCTTTCAAAGTAGACAGTTCTACTTTAGCACAAAATTACTTTCATTTCCTTCAACAAAATACATTTCTTTCCTTTTACCGTCTTTCACCAAAATATACATCCTATTTCCTTTACATGTGGAGATATTTCCCTTATTTCATACATTAATTAGAATTCTTAGAAAACCTTAACAAGGAAGTATGTAGTTGTGAAATGCCTGTTACACCAGCATTCCTTAGATTGGTAAGTTTATAGATGTATTTTACAATTTCTAGAGACACATTTTTGTATAGTACAGTCTTTTTTAATGTGGCACAAGGCATATTTACTAACAGGCCCAATTTTATCTTTAGTTTCTCTGTAATAGGAAGCCAAAAGTAGGTAAACCTCTGTTCAGTCATCAACGTTTCAGTATCTTTATCTTATTTGGAAATGATCTAGGTGTTCATGACTATTCATTATTTAATTTAGTTTAGAAAAACTTTTAATGTTTCAGCTTATCAAAAAAGAAAAAAAAGATTTTTGAAGTTATTTTTATGTACACACTGATAACTCTGAAGCCGTACCTATTTCAATTGAACCCAGCTTAAACTAGCCTTATTTACCAAAGAATATCCCAGATCATGTGAACTTGAAAAACACGTGGGTTAGTTTCTATTATATTTCTGGGAATTTTATGAATACTCAATACACATAAGCAGTTGATTTCTTTTAGCCTAATTAAATAGAGCTCTCTTACAAATTAATTTTGGAAATACCATCCAGAGGTAGAAAAATATCACATCTCTATAACATACATACATAGACACACACAACAAACAGACAAGCAAAGTCAGAGATCATATAGCTTTTGTTTAAAAAAATTTTTAGTCATGTCTCAGATACAAAACTGTAAATAATAATTGGGTCCAAATTGTATTTCTGGTAGATGGATTGAGTTAAGGTTATTTGCTCAAATGGCCAGAGTCTTTTACTAAAGATTTTTACCTACATGCTGTGAGGATCCTTTTAGAGCTGTTTCTTGGGGTCATTTTGTCCTTTAGAAGCTTCCACATGCCAATCAAAGAATGCATTCCATTGTCTCCAGAGAGGATTGGAATCCTTTCTTTGAAGGGTGCCCCTTAAGGTGGACTTATCTAAAACAAAGTTTCCCCAGAATGGCGATCATAATTCCAAATTATCCACAAGTTATCTATTTTTCCAGAAAGGCACAAGATCCTGGCCCATAAGCCAGGTGGAACCCGTCTTGCTTTTGGATTCCCTAAAACCTCTTAAAGAGGAGGGGTCCTATTTTCCAACAACTGTTCCAAAACACTGGAAATCACGTTTTCCCTCCTCGTAACAGGATGGGTGACTTACCAAGAAGCTTCAACAAATAGGCAGAAACAGAAAGCAAATGTTCTCCTAGGAGTTTTGGAGTGTTTTAGCCTGTCATCAAAAGTCTACGGTAATTGCTATTTAAAATTTTCCTTCTAGTTGTTTATTTGCTCCAGTTAACTTAGAAATAGTAATTAGGGGTTTAGCATTTGAATCCTCAGAGGATCTGATTTTAAAGGGGCAGGTTTTCGCAGCGGGGTAGAGAGGAGGATGGTGCTGGGGCGGAGCCTGGGCCCGAGACGGCCACTGCGTGTCTGAAGACAAAGAAGAAGGGGGAGGGGAAAGAGGCCTCAGAAGCCATTTGACTTTGTTTGTTCATCTCAGTTAATTTAGGAACGGTATTTTGCAAAGAGGCAATTTCAGAGTCTTGGATACATTTGGAAGCCTGCAGGTACCAATTAAAACAGGCATTCCATCCACTGTGTTTTATTTTAGAGCCGCAGCTGTCTGATTTAGTTCTGAGAAAAGCAAGTTTGGGGAGATTGAAAGTTCCCCATAATGGCCATTGGTATTCTAAATATTTTTTGGTTAAATCGGTCCATTTAGTTAAAAATGCACATGAGGAGGGACCATAGTTTTTAAACATAAAACCGACTGGGGTCCCTGATGGAGGACTGCCCTTAGAGCAGTAGGGGGATCTCGCATCTCAAACTTTTTCCAAGAACAAAAGAAAATTTCTAGCTAGCCAGATTCCAAAGAGAACCTTACCCCTTCAGAGCACTTCCAAAAGGAAAATAACTGGATGAAGCCTTGACGCCAAGGACAAAGCCTTGGACCAGAAAGGACAAAGCCTTTCACGATCCTGCATAAAGACGGAGGGCTCAAAACGCAGAGGGAGTGGAGCTTAAACCCAGGAGAAAACTCACCCTCAAACTCCAGTGTCAGCAAGAGAGCAATGAGCTCCATGGCTCTGTGGGTACCAGCCACTATCTATTCACCAGCCTCGGAGTCACTGGGGGTCTTCTCTGGACCCCACTTGTGATCATCTTTTAATGTCAACTTTAAAATAAAATAGCCAATTATCTTACCAGCAAAATGAGTTTATTCAGGAATAGCCAGAGAAATCGCCACTGGGGATGTACATGCTATGGCAAACCATAGGCAAATCCAGAGAACAAAGGACGGAGCTGCTTTTATAGAGAAAAAGGGGGAGAGGGAGGCACTCTTCTAAAAGAAAGTCCACTGGGGGAGAGTGACAGTTCAGGGGGGCAACGGCTTCTCATTGGCTGAGCTGTGGGGTTCCTCCTTGGCTGGGCTGTGGTGCTTCTCATTGGCTGAGCTGTGGCATTTCTCTTTGGCTGGGCTTTGGACTTCTCATTGGCTGAGCTGTGGCATTTCTCATTGGTTGAGCTGCAGCGTTTCTCATTGGCTGGGCTGCAGCACTTCTCATTGGCTGGGCTGTTGCTGGGCAAGGAGAAAGTCTCTCTTCCTCCTGCTGGAATAGTAAAGTAGTTGCCATGCCTGCCCCAAATTGTAAAGTAAGCTTCAACGGTGTGTGCAGGAGAACTCCCCCTACCAGGCCTCCTGCCTCCATTGTAAACGAGGTTTTCCTTTTACTAATTTTCCCAAATCGTATATGAATTATCACCTTTACTACTTCCCCACATTGCTATAACCACAGAGCCTTTGAGCCCCATCCCTCCTGCCTTTTGCACTGTTGTTTTCTTGCATGTCGGCTCCACATGCAATTTAAACTCCACATGACAACATGAGTGTTGTTGTGTACAGTCAACATTCACTTAAATTTGCCCCAAGTTTACCGTACTGGGGCCCCCCGCCTGCATTTCTGTCTAGCATCACGGCCCATTTGCTGGCATGGACCTGCTTAATCACCTGAGTATTAGCAGTAATTTAATTGTTGTTTTTCCACCTCAAGCCAAGGCTTACAATGAGGTCCTGTCCCTTTTCTAAAAATTAACTCTGCCACCCTTTGGAAAGAAGGCGTAAAAGCATGGACTCTGGAGCCAGACAGCCTGTGGCTTCACTAATTTGCAGGCTGTGTGACCTTGGGCACATTACTCAACCTCTCTGTGCCCTGGATTTCTCATCTGTAGAATGGGATGATGTGGTACTGACCATGTAGTGTTGTTGTGACCATTAAATGAGTAAATACAGGCAAAGTGTCTATAACTGGGTGCAGCACACACTGAGCTCTGTGCAGGGTGAGCCACTGTTACCATTACCGCTATTTGGGGTGAAGCCACAGTGCGAGTGTGAAATCGGAAGCTATGGGGAGAGGTTGTATAATTAGCACATTCAGGGTCCATGTGGTGAGGGAAGGAGGGTTCAAGGTTAGTCCCCCTGCATTCCTGGGCCCTGGAGGCAGAGCGGAAAAAGCCCCAGCCTCCTTCCCAAGAGGAATAAGGGGCTCTGGGAATCTCTCCTCATGGTCAAAATATGAAGAAGACCTGCTTGGAAGTCAAGAATACTGGGGCAGTGGTGGGAGTCCTCAGGCAGACTTCAGCCCAGCCTGGACAGGAGGGCAGTCAGGGATGGCTTCCTGGAGGAGGCAGCCTGCGTGCTGAGTCTCAGAGCACAGACATGAGTCAGCCAGGCTGATAGGAGAAGATGCCCAAACAGAGGGACGGATATCAGAGAGCAGAAAGCCAGGAAGGCGGGCTCAGCTCGGGAAGCTGGAGGATGCCCCGTTCTGGGTGGAGGAGCAGAGTGGGGTCAGGGTCTCGAAGGCAGAGAGAGGGGAAGGGGCCACTTTTATTTCCTGCAGTCGCAGGAATGCTAAAAAATGAAGAATTATTTTTGAAAAATAAAAGAACTGGCCAAACAGGGCTGTGATTTCTAAGAGTACTTTTGTGTGTGTGTGTGTGAGGAGATCAGCCCTGTGCTAACATCTGCCAATCCTCCTCTTTTTTTTTGCTGAGGAAGACTGGCCCTGGGCTAACATCCGTGCCCATCTTCCTCCACTTTACATGGGATGCCGCCACAGCATGGCTTGACAAGCGGCGCGTCGGTGTGTGCCCGCTATCCGAACCGGCGAACCCCGGGCCACCACAGCGCACTTAACCACTTGCGCCACCGGGCAGGCCCCTCTAAGAGTACTTTTAATGCTTATATTTAACAACACACTTATGCACATGGACTGTATGCATCGTCTCCTTTGGAGATAATAATAAAGTGTATCTGGAGCCCCGATGTCCAGCTGCTCAGGCCCTGGGCCGGATGCTGGTAGTCGGAGGCAGCCTGGCTTCCCAGGGAGGGTCTGGGCCCCACTTGGGGCTGGTGACCACAGACAGACAGAAGGAGCTCCAGCCTGGACAGACAGGCACAGGAAACGGGCTGCAGGGGGTGGTCCTGGCCGAGGAGGGGTCGGCCAGTGGGCTGAGCTCTGTCCGGAGGACACTGCCCTGGACTCAGGGATGGCCCAGGACATGTGTCTTCATGGGGACATTTGGAAAGCTCTCAAGGCCAGACCCTGTGTTTGTGACACATCCCAGTTGCCATCAACACAGTGGACTCAGGACCTGAGCACCGGCCACGCACATTCCACCCCAGGAGGCTGCAGAGACTCTGGTGCAGAGCGAGGGCCATGGGTCCAAGGTGATCGTCGACGTGATTTCACCCCAGACTGCACCCCAATCGGTGTCAGGAGGCGTTAGACACCTCCCTCTGATTTATGATCTAACCTTTACATCCAGCCCGCCAAGTGCTCTCATTGGCTGTCCTGGTGGCGGCTCCTCCAAGAGCGCATCCCTGCTGAGATGCTCCTTGAGACAGGGCTCATGATGGAGACCCCCGGTGAGACCCCCACCTGTCACCTGCCCGGGAGACGTCCTGGTGAGATCCTGGAGCTCACGGGTACCCTTGCTTTGTGCACGTTTCTTGTCACAGGAAGGATCGGAGACGTTTGTGCCAATGTGAGCAGTGTCGTGGGGGCGTTACCAGACCTGTGTGACTGCGCAGCTGAAGGCGAGGGCGTGGCCTCCCAGAGACCCCCACCGTGTCTGCTCCACCCTTGCACAGACCTGTCACTCAGAGGGTGACATGCCCATCCCCACACGAATGCATCCATGGAACCCGCAATCCACACACTCCTGTGCACACTCGCATGGGCACCACCGAAACCGGCACTCTGCACAGTTACACACACATGCACTCTCACCAGGGCACACCCACACGAGCACACTCATGCAAGCACACTCTCACATGTGTACACTCGTGCTCACTCAGTGCACGCTCACGTGCACAACTCATTCACACCCACATGTGCATACTCACACAAGCAAACTCATACAAGCACACACACATACACTTGTGGTCACTCATGTGCACACTCTGTGCATATGCACTCATTCACACTCACATGTGTACACCCATCCAGAGCTCACAGAAACACACACATGCACACCTGGCCCTCCATGGCCCCCCAGTGTTCACACTCACACAGCACACTTGGGAGGACAAGCCCTCTCCTGCTCCCAGGGGTCCAGAGCGCCAGGGCAGACATGACCTGAAATCACACCTGGCCGGGTGGCCATGCCAGGGTCTGAGGCTGGTCCTGCAGACACCCTGGGTGCAGTGGTTGTTTCGGGGGTGATCCTGGGAGTGGGAGGGTGGGCAGTGAGTGCAGGTTCAGGAGCATCTGGGCTCAATGCCCTGGGACCTCTGAGGTCTGTCTCAGCTCAGAGCTCTGGCTGGAGGGGTGGGGGCTGAGCCGAGTGTCCAGACACCCAGACCAGACTGGTGGAAGCAGCACCTATGGGGGCCAGCATGATGCTGGCAGCCAGAGCAGGCGATCCTCCCAGTGTTTGCAGGGGGGGATGTAGGGGACAATGGGACCCAATGCCTGCCTGCCGCTGTGCCCAGACCAACTCACCCTGCTGTGCTGGGTCTGAACTTTGCCCGTGGTCAGTGTGGCTGTCCCTCTGGCACCCTCACCCCCACCCTGTGCCCCACACAGCTGGCTGCCTGATCAGGATGGTCCTGGCCTCAGCCAGCAGGACTGTGTCCCATGGGGCCCTCCTCTCTGTGACTGGAAGACATGCAGGGGCGAGCGCCCCTCCAGAGGGCCTTCATGGAGCTGTGGCCTGTAGACCAGGCCCCCGCAGGCAGGGCGGTCGGCACACAGGTCTCAATGACCTGAAGATTATGCCCTCTCACAGCCGCCCCTAGAGGCAGGGAGACCAGGACTTGTTCCCAAGCTCTATTGTGTGTCAGGAGCTATTAAAATGCAGATTCCAGGTCCCTCCTCAGCTGTATTGAGTCAGAAATTGTAGGAGAAGCTGCATTTGCTTCAGGCTTCCCAGTGATTCTGACATAATGGCCCGTAGGCCACACTCGCCCCTGGGCCACGACCTGTGCTTTGAGCACAGAGGGCTTTAAGCGGCTATGTCTGTCTCCTTGGTCACAATGCCACCGTTAGGGATATATTTCTTGTACCAATGCCTTTATCCCTCATTATTCAGCAAATATGGAAACACTTTTGTATAAATCAGGACTCCTTCAGTAGGAAGTGACACTGCTTAAGGCAGTGTCAAATTGTCTTAAGCCCAGCAGAGCATTATTGGCATAGATAACTAGAAAGTAATGGCTTCAGGCATGGCTGGATCTGGGTGCTTCTCATGCTGTCAAGAGTCCATCTCTCCCACCTTTGGCTCAGCTTTCGTCTGTGCTGCTCATTCTCGGACAGGCTTTTCTTGGGCAGTGGCAAGATGGCATCTGTAGTCCCAGACTCACATTCCCCCAGGCAGAGAGTGCTCTTTTCCTATCTTTCCAGCAGAAGCCGGGGGCTCGGGCTTCTTCATTGTTTTTGGGTCTCTGTGGCCAAGGGGAAGAGGTATCCGACTGGCGGTCTGGTCATGTGCCCATTCGGGGGTGAGGGGTGGGGTCAGGTGGCCCGAAGTGGGAGGGGCTTCAGCCCCAGTGAACAGGGCATAGGGTATCCAGTGATGATCTCAGGGAGAACAACCGCTCCTCTGAGTGGGCCTCAAAAGGGCCTGTTACGGGAGGGGCTCCTCTGAGTGAGGGTGGCTGCCCTGTGTCGGCTCCAGCAGGGGACCCCCTCCATCCTCCCACCAGCGACGCTCAGGAAGAGGCCGGCGGCCGGGCCTGCCACCCGTCTTTTCCTCCTGCTCTTCCTGTGTGTGGGAGGAAGAGGGCACCGGAGGGCAGACCCTGAAGGAGCTGGCACGGTACGGGCAGGCCTCTGCCCAGGACAACACGGAAGCACCCTCCAGGCGCACAGACACATCCCACATGGGACACCAGTCCCTGGGAAGGGCCATCCCAACCCCAAGGGACAGACAGCTGTTAGTGGGGGTGCCGGAGCCGTGGGGGCCCGGGGGTCCTCTCCAGGCCTCATCTTCTGTCAGGAGCGTGGGGATCAAGCCCGATCTTTCTCACAGAACCGGTGTGAGGGTTGACAATTCTTTCAAAGAGCTTCAAGCGCTTTGGACGGTGCCTGGGAGGGCCCCTGGGTTCCAGGACTGGACAGTGGGGTCCGCAGAGCACTGGCCCTGATGGGGACACTGAGGCAGAGGGCAGGCCTCCCAATAGCCCAGCTGGGACTGGCTCATGGGCAGGAGAACGAGGCTTCCATACTGAGATGGGAGATGCTTCTGTGGCCTGCCCCGGCTCAGCCACTCACCCCGGGCTGACCACCCCCACGGGGAGGGTTAGGGTTAGGGTTAGGGTTAGCGACAGCGGCCCTTCGCGAACAGGAAGCTCGAGGTTCCTACGCCAGCTTGTCGGCTCCTCGGTGCTGAGAGATGCATCAGCCGGTTTCCGCCCAACATCTGGCCGAGTCAGTTTATCTAAACAGAAAACACTGGGAAAAAATCATCCCCAGCTTCCAGAAACTGTGGACCCACATGGCCCCTCGTCTTCGTGTCTGGACGTCCTGCTCTGGGAGCCCGAGGCTTCTCGGGAGATGAGGACGTGTCCAGGACGCCCTCCCTGAGCACCTACCGTGTATAGGGCCAGGTGCTGGCCGGGCCATCGGGACACCCGGGAGACGGGCTGGGGCAGCGTTGGCTGGAGAGGTCGCCCCTTCTCTGCTCAGTTGTGTCCCCGCCGCCCTCAGCCTGGGTGATGCTGGGGGCCCCAGAGCCAGCGTGACTGTGCAATCTCACCCCACCCCAAGCCACGCGGCCTTGGCGGCTCTGGGGCCCATCTTCCTCCTCTGTGTCTCAGGAAAAGATGAGGTGGCCCATGACATGCTGGCTGCCCTGCCACCACCATTTCTGGGTGCGTGCGCCCAAACACCTCCACTCTACCCGCGGGCACTGGGGGGCTGCACAGGGGAGGATGTTCCCACCACGACTCAAAAGCCAAATGGGTTTTATGAGGCTGAGAAGATGGAAAAGGCATCACAGAAAGAGGGACCCACGTGCCAGGCGTGGACGCACGACAACGGCAGGAAGATGGGGTCAGCGCGTGGTTCAGCAGGACACCCATCTTCTCTCTGAGCCCGTGAACAGATGACATGAGCGTTCTCGTTCTGCCCGAGCGTATGCCATGCGTTCCACATGCCGCGTGTCATGTGTGTGTGTGCCTGCGTGTGTCGTGTGTGTGCAAGTGTGCCTGCATATGTCATGTGTGTGCACGTGTGCCGGTGTGTGTCATGTGTGCAAGTGTGCATACGCGTGATGACCATTTCTGCCTCCTCTGTCTGCAAATGGCTGGGATGGACTCTGAGGGCCCGAGTGACACCTGGCTTTGGCCACATTGAGGCTGTGGTCCCTCTCCAAGCCTCAGTCTCCCCATTTGTCAGACGTGTTCACCTCCCAGATGATGAGACGGTCACTGTCAGAAGTCACCAAAGGTCCCCCTCCTCCCACAGAGCCTGGCGTGGGGATGTTGCCTCATTAAGACACCCTCGGGGGTCCGGCCCGGTGGCGCAAGTGGTTGGGTGCGTGCGCTCCGCTGCGGTGGCCCTGGGTTCGCCGGTTCGGATCCCGGGTGCACACCAACGCACTGCTTGTCGAGCCACGCTGTGGTGGCGTCCCATAAAAAGTGGAGGAAGATGGGCACAGATGTTAGCCCAGGGCCAGCCTTCCTCAGAAAAGAAGAGGAGGATTGGCATCAGACGTTAGCTCAGGGCTGATCTTCCTCACAAAAAAAAAAAAAAAAAAGACGCCCTCGGGCTTGGATGGCACACGGGAGGTCAGGCTGCGCGGGGTCAACACCCTCGTCCCAGCACCTGGATGTCCCAGGAGCAGAGCACCCGGGCCCAGGTGGTTCTGGCCCTTGTCATCACTGCACCTTCCCCGTGGGCGGAGACAACAGGGGCTTTTCACGGATGTTCTGAGTCCCTACCGGGCGAGTGCCCTCGGTTGGACCTGTGTCTTGAGGGGGGCAGCACTGTACCCCACCACATGCACCAGGCCCTCCTCCCGTGTTCCTTCCTCTGGCTCAACTGGCCAGGCTCCTGATGTGAGGAGAGAGTCCAGGTTTGCCGCCGGCCCGCCAGTCTCAGAGCCGCCCCAGGATCGAGCTGCACGGCCCCCCAGACATCTTGTTGGGGAGCAGAACTCCTGGTTCTCCCTTCTGTGTTTAAACCTCTGTCGTCAGGACCCTGTTACTGGCGACCAAGAGCATCTGCAGCCCGTGAGACAGGGAGACAGACCAGTCGCCCCCAGAGGACCTGGCCCTGCACAGGCGGCTACTCTGGTCAAGTTCATCCTCGTTTGCTGCACCTGCCACATCTCGGGCACCGTGCGGGCCCCGGGACACATGGTCCACGGCTCACCACACTCACATTTTAAGGGACAGAAACAGATATTAACGACGAATCTCAGGAACGGATACAGACACCCCTCACTGTCTGGAACCGGGGGCTTCCCGGGAGTGTTTTGGGGGAGAGCTGGTCTGAACTCTCTTCTTCGTCCCCAAACTCAGGACCTAATAACGTGGCATCTCTGGTACCAGAACTCACGTTTCTACCTCTCCCTGGAAACGTGGTTGCCGTAAACACCCGACAGACGATGAGGTAACGGCCGGTGCCCTGGGGGCTGGGGAGCGGGTTGTCCACGCCCAGGTGAGGGCCGCAGGGTGGGGATCTCGTGTGGCTGGTGTCTCGTGGTGCCTTTGTCAGTGGTGTGTGCGGTCAACATGGGCGCAGAGGGAAGTTCGAGTGTTCCCACTCAATTTCCTATTCTTTGTAGAAATGGCACAGCCATGCGACCTCTTTATTATGAATCTAATATTCAAGTTTCAGTCGAGTGAACCCACATCTTATTTGGAATCGGGGCCCAAAGTTGCCTACAGCTGGGAGGGATGTAATTGCATGAAGCAGAGGAGGGCAGTTAATTTGAATCGGTGGCGGCGCAGCCTGGCGGGGAACCGGATTCTCCAGAACAGCGGACGAGGCCCATTTACATACAACACACTTGGTATTTTTAATGGGATGAAAACGTAATTTTGCAAATGCTTATGGATTATTAATTTGGCTGAATACAAAATCAAATGACAGGTAACAGATGACGTGCACTTTCCTGGCTCCCCCTGAAGTTGTTACTGTGAGGGCCGCGTGCCAGGCTGAGCTCACCTTGGCAGGGAGGGGCGGCAGAGCTGATCCCCAAGGCTGCACGGGGGTCCACACCCTAACCACATTCCCAGACTCGGGGGCCCCAACACTTGCTCAGGGGTCCAGTGGAGGCCGCAGCTGGTGGACCGAGGGCCCGGAGCCTGATGGCATTTGACCTCCAGGCTACAGGGCGTTAGTCCATGCTCAGCCAGGCATCCTGGGCACTTGGAACGGGGAAGACAGGCTGGGGACCGGCCTCTGCTCTGACAAGCTTGTGAGGCCTCTCTGAGCCTCGGTTTCCTCCTCTGTGAAATGGAGCTGTGTGTGGGCCTGTCCCGCTCCTGGGGCTGCAGAGGCTGGAGATGGTGCGAGACCCCGGCTGTTCAGCGGAACTCGAGGGAAGAGGTGGGAAATGCTCTGAAGAGATTCTCTACTAAGCCTCCTCGTGAGGATGTCCCTCGAGAGGAGGATGCTGCTCTGGGGGATGTGAGCAGGCAGCCCCCAGGGCCCACTGTCGTGGCTCTGAGCGGGCCTGTGGGAATCCCTGCCTAGGGGGCATCTCTGCCTGCTCCTTGGCTGTCATGATGTCATCCCTCCTCATGGGGACCGGGCTGGGTGCCCCGTGAGGAGGGGGTGCAGCCGGGTGACGGGCTGTGGAGACCCTGGCCCCCAGCCCTGCACTCACGCTGCCTCCCCCCTCCAGGAATAACCCCCTACGGTCACACTCGGCCCAGCCACCAGCGACCCCGGGGCTCGAGACAAACTGCTGACCAGTGTGGCTGGGCCCTGAGTTTGACCTCACCGCACGCACACCACTCTCTACGACTCACCCGAAACGGAGGACGTCAAAGGACTGACTTAATGAGGCCTTGAAAGTGGAGGATCCCAGAACAGCGCCTGGGGCACAGGAAGTGCTCAACAAACACCGGTGCTCACTGCTGTTGTCACAGGATGACTGTCTGGCTGGACTCCCGACGGCCGGGTCAGGGCTTGTAGGGTGCAGCCCAGCTATTCGGTGAGGGCCATGCCTGCCTGTCCGCCTCCTCCCAGAGTGACTTCCTCTGGACGTGTGGTGTGAATTCGTTTGTCATCTGAGCATAGAGGATGCAGCCCCCCATGCATAGGAATGAAAGGGCCCACTGTGCCCTCCTGTACCCACCTGCCTGCAGGGTCTTGCCCCCCCGAGACCCTGTTCCCTTCACAAACAGCCTGGGTGGACGTCCTCTGCAGCCAGTTTATTGTGGGGCCTCAACTCGATCAATGGATCCCTGAAACCTTTCCTCCCTCAGCCCCGTCTTCATGGAGTTTTGTCACGAGACCCTCCTCCCTTAACGTCCTCGGGGACTGTGGCCCTCGGACACTTGTGCTTACTCCAAGTCCAGTGGTCTCACTTCTGATGGGGTGTCCCCCTCACCACAGCCCCAGACCCTGGCTCTGCCCCTTCCTTGTCCTTCAGGGACTCGAGGGTGGGAGGGGCCACCCCTTGAGGTTGGCCTCCCCATCTATGGCAGGCAGCCTCCTCTACTGCCAAGTGCTGGGATCCCACTAGGCTGGTTCTGGGGTGGCCCCATCCCAGGGCACCATGCAGATGGGTGAGGGCAGATGACCTCCCTCCATCCCCTGCAGGGCCAGGCCCTCGGCCCGTGGCCCCTGCCTGCTCTGACCTCCAGGCGCCTTTACATCCTCCCCACCCTCTGCGGACCACGGATTGGATTGGAGGGTTACACCCGCTGCGGGCCCTCCCCCCCCTGCCATGGTGGCCTCCTTGCTCCCCATCGGTACCCTGAGGGGAAGCCCAGCCCCCTCTGTACCCACAAACTAGGAAACATGGCTGGAGCGCCCCAAAGAGCCCCGAAGTCTGCTCCAGCCGAGGCTGGAATTCTGCACTGGCCTGGGCTGGGCTTCTTAGACGGGAGGGTGACCAGGAGCTGTGACTCTGTCTGTGGGCAGGAAGGGGATTTCAACAGGGCAGGTCAAGGCCAGTACGGGAAACCCTGAACACCCCCCAAGTCAGAATGCCTCCACAGAGGGGCTGAGAGGCCGGGCCGGGCGGGCAGGCAGGTGGACAGGGGCCCGGTGGACAGGCAAAGACGGCTGGGCATTTGGGGTGGGAGGGGAGAGGGAGCCCCATGTCCCCAGGCTCCGGGCTGGCCCTGCAACGCATATGTCCAGTTTCATACTTTTGGTGAGAAACACGCCTCTTTGGTTCCTAGTTTAGAATGTTTACAGAGGATTCCAGGGGCCGGCCGCAAGATGAACTCACTCCTGTGGGGTCTGTGTCTACACGGCCCGGTTGGCCCTGCGGGGAGGTGGGAACCAGAGGCGTTTCAGAGAGATCCCCGCCCTGAGGGTTATGGGGGCACCCCCGCTCCCCACCCAGCGCAGTGCCAAGCGCCTCGCTTCTCATCAGAGGAAGCGAGGCAGAGAGGGGAGCATGGCCAACCTCAGAGCAGGAGGCCCAGGTAGGCGCTCGGAGAAGATGCGCTGAGGATGCAGACGTGTGGGGGAAAGAGGACTCTCGCCCACCCCCGAGCCTCCAGGTGGCCCAGCTCTTAGGAGGGAGGAAGCTGGTGGTGCCCAAGGGCAGGTGACAGCATCCTGGGGAAGGAGCAGGGGTCCGGGGGCTGCTTCAAGGAAGGGAGGTGCCCAGAGGACGGCCCCGCCTGGAGAGCCCTGGAGAGCCGGCTTCCATGGGGCACCTGACAGCCCAGGCAGCCAGTCCTTTCCCGCCTCCCTCACTGGGTCCCTGGGTCAGCGGAGCAGAGGCTCAGGGTAGGGATGGGACGGGAGACGGCAGACAGACCTGGTCGAGCGTCTATCAGTCCAGCCTGCGGCATCTCAGCTGAGCCCCAGGCGGTGCTGCGCACTGCCTGTTACAGAGGAGGAACCCATGGCTCTAGTGGGCGGATGACCTGTCCAAGGACACACAGCTGACAAGGCTCCCAGTCCGGTGCTCCCCCGTACCCTGGGAGTCCAGCACGTTGCTGAGGCACTGCAGACCTCCAAAGTCACTCTAGGGCAGCCACTGAGGCCTGGATGATGCTGAGGAGAGCTGGTGCTGAGGGGGGCTCTGCAAGACCCCTCCCACCTCTGTATACCATCTTTACCAGCATCACCCATCCTGCCAGCACCTGAATCTGGTCTTGGGTCCCTGAACTCAGTTTCACAAGCACAAGATGGGACAGCCCCCCTGAACTGCTCAAAAAAGGAAGGAAGGAGTTTGAAGAGAAATGAGGTCTTTTCTCTGTTGCCCGGAGGACAGACCAGGGACCAATGGACGGCAGCATCCAGGAGTCCTCTCTCAGCCTGGAATGGAGGGAAGTGTCCGACCGTGGGCACTGTCGGCTGGGGGAGGCCACTCAGGGGAGACACAGCGATGCTGGAGCCCATGGTCCAGGGAAGAGGAGGCATCATCTGAGGCCAGTTCACGCTCACAGACCGGCTCCTGCTCCAGGTCTGCCCCTCTCTCCCCTCCACCTGCGGGGGCCCAGGTGGGCACATTCTCCATCCTTCTCAGGAGGTACCAGGGGCCACTCTTCACTGCAGCATCCAGCTCTAGGGGAGGCCCCACATTCAGGCCAGTTGCCGTGAGGAGGGACAGCCCATGGTCTCCAGGTGGCCTGGGACAGGGAGCTCAGGCCCGACGCCACCCAGCTGGGAACTTTGCTCCACACAGTAGAAATTTGCAGGCATCTCCCTGAACCCCGACATGGCAGCACCTCCCCACTTTGTTAATGGAAACCTGGTGATCCGTAGCCGCACGTGGCAGACGTGTGCTCCGGGGTAATGTGGTGACAACGTACGTATCGGTGATCAATCAGCGGATTTGCAAGAGAGGCATAAAGTACTTAATTATAATTGTGTTGGGCAAGTCTGCGTGGTGGTGGCGACATTTGAATAGGTCAGAGCGGCCTCGCCCCCACTGTGTTGTTGGTATTAAATGCCACTCACTCCAGGGGCTGGGAGGCTTTCTGGAGTCGCAGGATCTCACACGCTGGCAAATTGAAAATGTCCCTCTGCTTTTAAAAACATGATTGATATCCTTTGCAAAACAAATGTTACACCTCACCGTACACAGATCTCGCCACCCGTGCCACCCCTTTGCACGTGGCCCGCAGCCCAGTGGGCGTCTGCCCGGGACGCGCACAGAAGGATGTGTGGACTAAAACCGCACCCTGTTCCAACGCCTCGTCTCCCTCTCTGGGGCCGGGACCTCTAGAGATCGTCTGATTTAGGGTTTTTCTGTTCTCAGTCAGGCTTCGCTCACCAGAACGCGATGCAGGAACAGAGCAAGAACCTAAAGATCAAATGCAAATTTTTTTTGCTTGGCTGGTAGCAGAAAAATATATCTTCCGATAGTCTGTATGCCACATACTCATGGATAGGGCCACCAGCATTGTATCGTCTTCTAGATTATGTCTAGTATAATTTATAACAACACTTTAGCACAACCGACAAGAGGGGCAAAAATAACAGGAATGCAGACAGACACACAGCACATAGCTACGATACACACATGGACACATGTGCACAGGGCCGTTCTGAGCCTGAGTGAGCCACAGCACAGAGGGAGCACTGACAGCCTGACCCCGAAGCCACACGCCTGGGTCCTAGGCCTGGGCCCTCTGAGCTGCAGGTCCCCCAGCTGTAAATGGGGATGAGAGCAATGGTACCTGTCTCCCAGGGCTGGGGTGCTGGCCAAGGAGACAGCCAGTGTCTGGGGCTCAGCACCCAGCCTGGCGGGCAGCAAGGGCCTCAGACATCAGCTGCTTTCCCAGCAAAGAGTCCTGGGGGCCAGTATTTGCAAATGAGAGGTGCCCTCCGTGCGACAGGCCTGGGTCCTGCTCTGGGGAGGGTAATCTGAGCCAGGGCTCCTCTCCCCCTGTGAGGCCAACGGGCAGCCCCTGGGCAGAGGCGGTGGTTGGTGGGGCCTGGCCAGGCCGGGATGGCACTGGCGGGCGGGGAGTGGACACATCACCACCAGCGCCCATCTCTGGAGTCAGGGGCCGGGCACTTCACATTTGTAAGAAGATACCTTCTCCTCTCTTCTCAAAACAATTCAAGGAACACACAGAGTTTCGATCTACAGGGCAGGGGCCGCAAGGATTACTGCAGTCTGATGGAATGTCCAGGCTTCTGAACCAGAAACGGCGCCAAGTCTAAGTGAGTCTTTGCCAGATTCAGTCTGTCTCAGCCGCCTACCCGCCTTCCTTCACTCCCAGCCGTTTTCCAGAGAGTCCGATAAAGCGAGACTGTGTAATTCCCAGCCGCGACAGCAGCCGCCTTGGGTGCGTGTTTGCCGTTTACAAAATTAGCCACTCATTGTCACCTAGTGAAGCCGATTAGGTGTAATCCATACTAATGTTCAAATTAAGTCACAGAAAGCAATTAACTCTGCAAAATGGGCTGGTGAAAAATGATAAGGTTGGTCAAATAGTTTCACTGTGCATAATTGTGTTTTTTAAAATGCCCGTCTCCACGCTGTAATTAAATCATTTACATTTCAAATGGAACGCACCCACCTCCTGTGCCTGCGATTGTGCACATCCTAACTGTGCACCTCACAGGGTAGCAGGAATTTATCAGCCGTCTGCTGTGGGGTGTCTGCTTTCTTGGGAAACCAGCTGGATGGAACATGCCAGAAGAGGGGCTTACTCCCTTCCCAGAAGAACCAAGAAAAGTGTGCTCTGCCGCCGTGTGGTCCCAAATGTGGGACCAAATGTGGTCCCCTCCCTCCCTTCCTTTCTTCCTTCCTTCTTTCCTCTACAAAAAAAGTGCATGGAATTTCTTAAACAATCATCAAATATTCTGCCCGCAACACAAGATACATTATCACTCACAATCACGTCACCCATCACAGGGACACAGTCAAAAACCGTGGGACAACATTCATGGGATCTATTAGTATCTGACTTTACCGTTTGCACTTAGTATGAAGTTTAGCTGCGGGAAGATGCCCACCCACTTCGCTGACAGTGTACTGAGCCACCGGCAGCTTCCCGGGTGTGGCGTGTATGAAGCAAATTCTCCAGCGATGGAGGAATGAAATGTTACCTCCACCCTAAGGGAACGTGACTCTGAACCTATGTCTTATTCCTCACAGCATGATTACTGTGATAGTCCAGAGCAAACCCTTAAACGAAACAGGAACCCAGTGGGTTTTCCTGCAGGGACCTTTCTTCTGAAAGGATAAGTCCACAACACCACAATGAATACCTTTCACAAAATCAGCACCTTTCCCTCCAACCCAGGCAGGTGTCAGCATCGAGCACGAGTCCGTGGAAGTTTGTAGGATGTGGTAAAACCTCCTTTCTGGGCTGGAGGTGGGGCTGAGACCACCCGGAAGACCCTAGACTGATTGGGTGCCAGCCACCTGGGGGGGAAACACCCTCACATTGTCCAAAAGTGGAGGTTCACGTGCTGGACCTCCAGTCGGGGGTCTCCGCCCTCCTGCGTGCGCTGTGGCGATGTGAGCGCCGGAAAAGGGTTGGGGGCGGAGAGGATGTAGTCGATGCTGAATTTGAGGTCCCTGCGCTCCAGCTTCCCCAGGGCGGCGGGGTCGGCGGGGGCCGGGGGCGGGCAGGGGGCGGGGGATCCCCGCGCACTGACCGTCTCGGATGGACCGGGGGGCCCCTGGGCGCCCCCCGCGCGCGCCGCCCGCGCCCCGTCGCGCTTGGGGCCGCGTCTCCTGCGCCGCCGCCGGTAGTTGCCGTTCTCGAAGAGGTCCAGCAGCGACTCGCAGCCGCCGGCGAACGTCCAGTAGTTTCCCTTGCCCTTCTCGTGGCCCTCGGTCCGCGGCACCTGTGCGAGGACGCGGCTCAGCTCGGAGCTGGCTCGCAGGGGCGCCCCCACCGCCGCCTCTGGGCTCACTTGGGACGTCGGGAGCGCAGGCGACAGTGATGCTCGCCCCGTGCTGGGCGGGTAGCCTTGCTCACTGAGCAGGTGGAGGCAGCCCAGTTTGCTAAGAGGGAACTTTCCAGCAGCTCCCCTCCCCCAATCAGGGATGACTTGGCCCAGGTGTCACCAAGCCTGGGACACTCCGGGGTCGTTCCGGGGGCGGGCGGGGGGCTCACCTTGACGAAGCAGCTGTTGAGGGACAGGTTGTGGCGGATGGAGTTCTGCCAGGCGCGCTGGTTGGCGCGGTAGTAGGGGAACCTGCGCATGATGAAGTCGTAGATGCCGGACAGGGTCACCCGGCCCGCGGGGCTTTGCTGGATGGCCATGGCGATCAGCGCGATGTAGCTGCGAACAGGGGCATCAGCCTCGCCGGGGGAGGGGGCCGCCCCGAGCGCATCGGGGTCCCCCCTGGCCAGCCCTTCCCGGCGCCTGGGACCCCCAGAGGAGGACCCGCTGTTCCTTCCCCCAGGGCGCCTCGGGGTGTTGGAGGTGCGCAGCAGGAAGGGGTGTTTGGGCAGGTGACCCCTGGAGCTCCCCATCCGCGCCTCTGCCCAGACCAGAAGCTCTCCCTGCACTTGGGGGTTCCCTCGGGGAGGTGGAGAACCTGCTCCGTGTGGACGACTGTGCCCCTTCTCTGAGCCCCGCCCGAGGGAAGAAAGCCCTCCCCGCATCCAGGCTGGTCCAGGCTATCCGAGCCCCCTGCGGTCACCTGTACGCGGGCCGCGTGAGCCGCTTCTCCTCGTCGGAGCTGCCGGCCGGGAAGTCGTCGGCGTCGTAGTTGAAGCAGTTGTAGGGATACTGCGAGCTGTCAAACATCGTGGGCGCCCGCGGGCCGCCGCTGTCGCTGCCGCCTCCTCCGTGCCGCCCGCCGGCCCGCCACGTCCGTGCAGAGGTCTTCCTGGGCGCAGACAGGCCGCGTCTGCACTGCGGGCTGCTCTCAACCCGAGCTGGGAACCTGGGCTTCGGGGGTCCCCCGCCCGCCCCACCCCGTTGTCTCGCATCCAATCCCGGCGCGGGGGATGCCCCAGCCACCGGAGAGCGGCCGAGGGAGCGAGCGGGGCTCTGGGTGACCCTCTGCCTGGCGCGGGGGAGGAGGAGGGAGTGGCGCACTGGGTGGTCCGACGGGCGGGGCGCCTCCCGCCGCCTCGTGCTACCCGCCCGCCCCGCGCGCCCGCCGCGCTCCTTGCGCCGGCCCCAGTGTCCGGGTAGAGCCCGCTGGGTACCCGGAGCCAGAACTGGGGGTCCCTGCCCTGGGACGTCTCCTGGGAGCTCCCGGGGCCGTGCGCCCTGGGTGCACCCCGGGTGCACCCCGAGACAAGCACGTTCCTCCCGGGCACCTGGATTCCCGGAGTGGACTCGGGCCTCCAGAAGCCAGAACTGGAGCAGGGCCACAGGGGGCTAAGGCTGTCACCCCCTCGGCCACCAGGCTCGCCCCACCTCTTTCTGCTCCAGAGCATCTGGGCCCAGGCCTGGTGGTGGGGCCCAGTGGGTGTGTCCCTGCCTGGAGCACTGGATCAGAGCCGGGTCAGAGACACAATGTCCAGCATTTCCTCCAGCACCCTGTGTCCCAGCCACACTGTCTCTCATTGCCCAGGGGTGTACCTCCTCCAGGACCCCCAGCACCCAGTTCTGAGCTGGGTGGCACAGCCTGCTCTGTATCCAAGCCCCTGCTTTCATGGGGCAAAGAGCTTGCAGTCCTGGAGTGCACTTCTTATCAGCCAAGCCACCACTTTCCTGGCCCCTCCTAGCCCCAAAGCTCAGTTTCGGTGTCTGGGTCGGTGCATGCAGAAGGGAAGATAAGGGATAGGAAATTTAGAAAAAGAAGTGAGGGGGATCTTGGGGGGCCCTTTGTTTCACAGCGGACGTGCCACCAAAAGGCTTTTTTAATGAATAATCCGCAGAGTTCTGTGAGCTGTGTCTGTGTGTCTGCCTAAGGCCGGGAAGCCTGCATAGTCTTCTTCCAGAAAGCTCTCCTTTCAAAATAGCACCTTTAGCTCTGAAATGACCTGTGCTCAGTCCAGCCTGTTGGCCCCGGGAGGGCCTGATGCTGGCCGCTGCCCTTGGTGAAGAAGGGTGGGGGTCAGGCCTGCCTTGGTGGGGCACGTCCAGGTCCCCAGATCCACGTGGTGGCTGGGCAGTGGCCCCTCCTGCGTTGGCACTGTGGCTGTCGGCTTCTGTTCAGGATCTGATGCTCAAACCCGTTCAGTGGCTCTGTACTGTCCTCTCCATCAGATGTCAGAAATAAGAACGATGGAATGTGGGAAGCAAAATGGTGCAGCCCCTCTCGAAACATTTCGGCATTTTCTTAAAAAACTGAACGAGCAGCTGCCATATGACCAGGGATTGCACTCCCGGGCATTTATCCCAGAGAAACGGAAACGTAGTTCACACAGAACCCTGTGCACACACGGTCACAGCAGCTTTATTCGTCACATCCCCAAACTGGAATCTACCCAGATGTCCTTCAACAGGGAAACAGTTGAACAAGCTGTGTCCACCTGGCCCTGGACCCTGCTCAGCAACTCGAAGGCACCTGCGGTTGATACGGCAGCAAGCTGGTGAGTCTCTGACTGTGTGAAAAAGGCTGGTCTCAAAATGTGACGTATACGATGCCGTTTATATGACATCCTTGAAATGACAAAATGGTAAGATGGAGAACAGATTGGTGGCTGCCGGGGTTGGGAGGAGGTGGGGGCAGGAGGGCAGTGGTCGTGGATGTGGAAGGGCCACATGAGTGGCTCAGTGTCGGTATCCTGGTGGCACTACTGCACCAGGGTTTTGCAAGATTTTACCATTGTGGGAAACTGGGTAAAGGGTACACGGGATCGCTGTTTTATTTCTTACAACTGCATGGAATCGACCATTATCTTGAAATAAAAAGTTTAGTTAAAGAACCCTGAGTGATCCTGGAGACCCTCTCCCCCAACCTCCCTTCTTATTCTGGTTACGGAAGCTGAAACCCACAGATGCCGAGGGAGAATGAGATCACTAAGCAGAGCGGGCGCTGGGTCATCCGTCAGGGCCAGGGGGAGAGGATCCTGTCACCTCCCCTCGGTTTGGGGTTTTCTTGGCTGAACTGAGAGGCCCACACGGCTTACCTCTCGTCCCTCTCCCTGCCCTCCTCCTCTCTCTCCACTTCCTTCCATCAAGCTTCAGATGAGCTCTCGGAGGGAGAGCGGAGGTGTGGGACTTGCCTCCCCAGGAGCCCCACTGTCAGGCAGAAGCAGAGGGCAGAGATCTGGCAGGAGCTGGCGGAGCTCCAGGCCGTCCCCGTCCCAGCCAGCGAGGTCAGCCGGCATCAGTGACCGTGTGCACTCGATGGCCTCATATCAGGACGTCGACCCGTGCTCAGATGTATGATTTACAAGGACAAAAGGATGGCTGCTGCTTCGCTCCAGCCTTCCAAATCTCGGTAAATGCCTCCAGGGCACCCAGCCTTGCAGGGTGGGGGATTCCGAGCTGGCCTAGCCCGGAGCCACTGTGCTCCCTGTCTTTGTCTTACGTCTCCTGGTAAAGCCACATCCTTGAGGCCTGGCAGCGCTGGCATGTTCAGCACTGTACATGTCCTGTGTGTGCTGATCCATCCTCTGAAAATGGTCCCTTCCCTCGTAAAGGCCACACTAGCCCCGTGAAGGAGCAGATGACAGTAATCCCAGGCTCTGCATCCAATGGCTGGTGGAGATCAGAGCTCAAGTTTGAGACCAGCTCTAACTGAAGGGCTCTCGTCACCAAAAACCATGCTTTCCTTGTGTCCTTTCTAGGGGCTGACGGGAAACACTAAATAGCCTGACATGGAGGCAGCGCCTTCCTTCCCGGCAGCAATCTGGGCTCCTTCGTTTGCGGTGGGAATTTGGTCCCACACCCCCGATGCACGTTGTAACACCCCTGGTGGAATCCCGCTACTTGTATAAAATCGATGGGCATGTTCAAGGAGATGGCTGATTCTGTGGAGTCTGTGTTTGTGGACCAGCCGGATGGTCCTTCAGCTCCTGTAGGTCTGAGACGCAAACCAGGAGGCCTGGACCGTCATCACCTGGCTGACCCCTGGGAACAACCTTTGCACCTGGGACCCAGGGCGTGGGGGCTTCTGGGCCACCTGCCAGCTACTGTCAAACCCACGTTTACTGAGCTCGATGAGAGACAGAAGCCACCACAGAGGAGAACAGAGTCCTCAGAGATGCCCCTCGTGGAAAATGGAACCCAACGTTGCCGCCTGTTTTGCTTGGGTCCGTCCACGCACAGACATGCTCGGCAGTCATAAGGAGAGTTTTCTGGGCAATCACTGTGTGCAGCTCTGAGTTCCTTCATATATGAACTCACTCAACCCACCAGCAACTCCAGGGGAGCTAATGGCCCGGAGCTACACGGCTAGTACTCGGCAAAGCCAGGGGTCAACCGTGCCTTCAGCCTCTTAAAAAAGATCTGGAAAATGTCGCCCTAAATTAATGACAGTGGTGACCTCCGGGGAGATTACCAGGCACAGAGTTTTAATTTTGATAAGGACAGTATATTTCCTGTATAATAAAAATAATATATAAATCCACATTGATTACTGTAATGTTCTCTCTTGCTTGTAACCAATTGCCACAAACTTAGTGGCCTCACCACCACCCACGTATTGGCTCTCGGCTCTGTGGTCAGAAGTCAGGCACCAGGAAGACATACCACCGCCGCACGGCAGTAAAACCGGAGATCGGCACCATCACGACTTTTCTCGAATCTGTCAGGGAACCGAGGTTGCAGGACAACCAACTCAAATCCAGGGAAAGAGGTCACCTGGGTCTGACCAGTCACTCACCTGCAGCAGGTGGGTCTGAGTGCTCACTCACCAGCAGCAGGTGGGTCTGAGTGCTCCCTTACCTGCAGCAGATGGGTCTGAGTGCTCACTCACCAGCAGCAGGTGAGTCTGAGTGCTCACTCACCTGCAGCACGTGGGTCTGAGTGCCTGGTGACCTGCAGCAGGTGGGTCTGAGAGCTCACTCACCTGTAGCAGGTGGGTCTGAGCAGCAGGTGGGTCTGAGTGCTCAGTGACCTGCAGCAGGTGGGTCTGAGTGCTCGGTGACCTGCAGCAGGTGGGTCTGAGTGCTCGGTGACCTGCAGCAGGTGGGTCTGAGTGCTCCCTCACCCGCAGCAGGTGGGTCTGAGTGCTCCCTCACCCGCAGCAGGTGGTCTGAGTGCTCCCTCACCCGCAGCAGGTAGGTCTGAGTGCTCCCTTACCTGCCGGGCACCAGGAGGTCCAGTGTAGAGAATTTACAGATGAATCGTTAACATGGTGCTGAAAATGAGAGCCAGTGGGAGAGTGTGGAGGCAAAAGCAGGGGGAGTTTGCAGCAGGCTCTTCCCCGTGGACCTCACTGGACGTGCAGGAGAAAGAGTGGGAGCCAGTGACGGTCTGGAAAGGCTTTCGCATGTCAGGCTGGGGCCGCAGAACTGCAGCAACTGTAAAGAAAGATCCCCCCTTGTCCCCGGCCCTGCCCTTTCCCCCATCTCCCTTATGGAACAAAATTCTGAATCCACCCTGAGAAGTAGAAGCCAGCCGGGCCCTCGTCCTCACAGAGGTATGGGCAGGTCCTGTCCGGGCGTCTCTTCCTTGTCTGTCTGTCCTAAGACAAGGTCACAGGGGAATAGGAGGAGCTTCTGAAGCATTAAAGGAGGAAACTCAAAAATGGATGGTGGAGAAAACACCAGTCGTTCACTTATTTAATTAAACAGAAAACAAAGGTTGGGCAGTGACAGAACCTTTCTATGAATTTTGGTTTCTTAGAGTTCTGAAAAGTTTGCTTGACTTACTTCTAAAAATAACTTATTAATTAATTAGGGGCCTGGCGGGGAGAAGGAAGGCTTCTCTGATGGTTAGCCAAAAATTTCCTTAAAAAACTGCTAATAATGGGCATCAGCAGCAAACAGGCCAGCAATGCTCTAGGAGTTCTTTATACAGATTAACTTATTTACTTCTCAGGACAGTCCCGGGGGTCAGGTCTTACTGTTTATTCCCATTTACAGGGCGAGAGAGGGTAGTCAACCACCCACTCACGTGGGGCGGAGCAGGATCTGAGTCCAGGCCTCCAGCAAAGGATGCGCCCGGTGACGGCAATCGCAGGTCGGAATGCGCCTGGGGGACCCCACACACGTCCACCAGGAGGCCCGTGTGACCGCCTGTAACAGGGAACGTGACTCAGAAGCAACCGGAACACCAGCTGGTGGGAATCGCAGCCTGTCTGTGGAAGAGTCCTGGGCACCGGCAGTGAAAGGAGCGGACCCGGCAGCCTTGCCCCCCAACCCCCCCCCCCCCCCGCCAGACAGGTGTCTAGAGACAATGCGGCACCGTCAATGGGGATCAAAATGAAACAGTGACCTGTGTGGTTTGTGACACATATATATGTGGCGACAATATAAAATTATGGTCTTGATAAACACCAAATTCGTATTTGTATTTGGTCTCGGGGGGAGCGTGGAGAGAGAGTGGGAATGGACAGGGTCACAGGGGCCATCAAATTCTCTCCCTATTCTCTCAAATTCTCTCTATGTTGTCTCTATCTCTGCTGTGTCATAGCTCCTCACGCACTTTTGTAGTTCTTGGTTTTTTAAAAATTTTATTGAGGTCACATTGCGTTATCACATTGTATAATTTCAGGTGTACTTTATTATTTATCAGTTTCTGCATAGACTGCATGTGCTCACCACCAATAGTCTAGTTTTTATCTGTCACCATACATATGTGCCCCTTTACCCCTTTCACCCTCCCCCCACCCCCTTCCCCTCTGGGCACCATTCATCTGTTCTCCTCCATGTGTTTGTTTATCTTCCACATATGAGTGAAATCATGCAGGGTTTGTCTTTCTCTGTCTGGCTTATCTCGCTTAACGTAATACCCTCAAGATCCATCCATGTTGTCGCAAATGGGACGATTTTGTCTTTTTTTATGGCTGAGTAGTATTCCACTGTATAAATATACCACATCTTTATCCATTCATCCATTGATGGGCACTTAGGTTTCCAAGTCTTGGCTATTGTGAATAATGCTGTCATGAACATAGAGGTGCAAATATCTTTTCAAATTAGTGTTTTCATGCTCTTTGGATAAATATCCAGTAGTGGGATAGCTGGATTGTATGGTATTTCTATTTTTAATTTTTTGAGGAATCTCCATATTGTTTTCCATAGAGGCTGCACCAGTTTACATTTCCACCAGCTGTATGAGGGTTCCCTTTTCTCCACACCCTCTCCAACATTTGTTATTTCTTGTCTTGGTAATTATAGCCATTCTGACGTGTGTGAGGTGATATCTCATTGCAATTTTGATTTGCATTTTCCTGATAATTAGTGATATTGAACATCTTTTCGTGTCCCTACTGGCCATGTATATATCTTCTTTGGAAAAATGTCTGTTTATATCCTCTGCCCATTTTTTGACCAGGTTGTTTGTTTTTTTGTTGTTGAGTTGTATGAGTTCTATATATATTTGGAGGTTAACCCTTTGTCAGATATATGATTTGCAAATATTTTCTCCCAGTTGGTGGATTGTCTTTTCGTTTTGTTCCTGGTTTCCTTTACCTCGCAGAAGCTCTTTAGTCTGATGTAATCCCATTTGTTTGTTTTTTTCTTTTGTTCCCTTGCCTGGGTAGACATGGTATTCGAAAAATACTGCTGAGACTGATGTCCAAGAGTGTACTGCCGATATTTTCTTCTAGAAGTTTTGTGGTTTCAGGTCTTATATTCAAGTCTTTAATCCATTTTTAGTTAGTTTTTGTGTATGGTGAGAGATAATGGTCCACTTTCATTCTTTTGCGTGTGGCTGTCTAGTTTTCCCAGCACCTTTTATTGAAGAGACTTTCCTTTCTCCATTGTGTTCTTGGCTCCTTTGTCAAAGATGAGCTGTCCACAGATGTGAGGTTTTATTTCTGGGCTTTCAGTTCTGTTCCATTGATCTGTGTGTCTGTTTTTGTAGCAGCACTGTGCTGTTTTGGTCACTATCGCTTTGTAGTATGTTTTAAAGTCAGGGATTGTGATGCCTCCAGCTTTGTCCTTTTTTCTCAGGATTGTTTTGGCTATTCTGGGACAATTGTATTTCTTAATTAAAAGTTGTGTTTGTTACAGAAAGTTTATAAATTAGAGAAACGTGTAAAATAAAAATCACCTATAATTCCACCATTCAGAGCAGCCACCATTCACATGCTGGCGTATGTCCTTCCAATTTTGGAGTGCAGGTACCATTTATAAAACCACTAACACAATATTCTTCAAAAACCTGCTTTTTAATGTCTACAGAATATTGAATGTGTCAGAATTCATCGATAAATCGTATTTTGAATGTTTCTGGGAGCACATAATTTCAGGAACCTCATTATATGAATAATCACCTGCTAATTTGAAACTATAGATGAATGCGAGTTCCCTTAAACATCAGACACAAGCTTTATTTTTAAAGAAGAGAAGCCTTCAAGGCTCGCTACCCCTGTCAGCTGGCATTAACGAGCACCCACGACGTTCCAGATCTCGCGGGAAGCTCTTTGACCAGCCAACCCTGCAGCAGCTCAGACGAACAGAGAGCCCTGGTCTTTTCCGAGTGGTTTTGCGGGAGCTCCTTGGAGCCAGGAGGGAGATGTAGCTCTTTTGCTCCCAAACACTCGATGGATGATGCACAGAGAGAATGAAGAAGAAACATAAGAGTTATGTTCAGGTCACTTTTCCACAGCAACACAGCAGGCCTGGGAATAACTTCCTGATCTCGGTGGCAGAGCACGTGCTGTTGGCGGCCAGGGTATATGGAGGCAGTTAGCGTCCTGGGATTCCTTCTTGGTGAGCAATCATCGCTGTTTAATATCAGAAGCGAAATGTAGCATTCATGAAGTCTAAGATTTCAAGAATTCTCCCCAGAACCCTACATTTTAGTGTTGTGAGTAGCCAGAGAAAGAACAAAACTAGCTCTATAAACACTGCCCTCAAAGTGGGGCGGTAGACTGCCCCCCTCACACTCCGTCAGCACCTCACACTCCCTCCTCCCCATGGAGCACCCCGTTCTGAGGCCCAGGAGGTGACTCATGACACTTCTCATGGCCCAGCAAGAGTCACCTCTGTGTCTCAGTCAATCATTGCAGCCAGAGAGTTACAGTTCTTTCACTGGAAACGCCAGGTCTGCTGCCCAGAGGCGAGGTCTGCCCTGCTCAAGCCACAGGACTGAGGCCGACAAGGAGGTGACTCCCCACAGGCAAGCCAAGTGTCTGTTACAAGAGAGGGCTGCCTTTCAAGAAAGGGCAGCAGGCATGTTGCAGAGTGCACAGTGAATGAGAAGAAACTGTCTTATGTTTTGCTCATTGCATGGACCTGTGTAGTAGCTCATTAGAAACAGGGGTAGCTAAGATGTAGAAATGTAGGCAGAATGACCCTCTGCACCTAATAGGTGAGCTTTCAGCAATTGTGAGAAGATGGAGAAGTCTTTGTAGCTAATAGAAAGGTCTTGACAAAGTGTATTTTGTTATCTATGCTGATAACAAACCATCCAAACTTAGTGGCTTAAACTAACAGACTAATTGTCTCACAGGGTTTCTGAGAGTCAGGAGTCTGGGTGTGGCTTCTCTGTGTGGTGCTAGCTCAGGATGTCTCACGTGGCTACAGTCAGGAGTCAGCCAGGGCTGCTTCATCTGAAGGCTCAACTGGAGATGGAGGATCCCTTCTAAGGGGGCTCTCCCATGCCTGCTGTGCTGGACTCACTGCTGGTGGGGCCTCAGTTCCTCCCCACACTGGCCTCTCCATCCAGCTGCCCACCACACGGCAGCTGAGTCCCCCTACAAGAGACCCGAGAGAGAGAGGCAGAAGTCCAGGCTGTTTGTAACCTGGTTTTGGCCATGACATGCCAGCCATCACTTAAGTGTTCTCTGTTGGTCTCACAGACCAATCTGGGCAATGCTGAGGGGCTCACAAGGGCATGGATCCCAGGAGGCATGGACTTCTGGGGGCCTGCCTGGGGGCTGCTGCTGCACACAGGGAGGTAGGAACCGTTGACTCCAACAGTGGGGGACTTCCAGGGTGTGGAGAGGGCCAGCAAGTACTGGGACATTAAGATGAGGAAGGAGAACTGGGCGTGGACCAGGCCAGCTGGGCCAGGGCTCAGGGCCAGATGGGGGGTGCCTCAGTGGAACCTCACACAGTCAGCGGCAGAGACAAGCAGGAGAGGTCAGGAGGGACACAGCCATGCAAAGCTGAAGACCCCTATGAGCTGGGAGCTGTGCTGTAGGCAATGTGGATGCCATGGAGCAAGAAACACCCCAACCTCATGTCGCCCCCAGTCTAGTGGGGAAGCGGACGGCAACTAGGTAACCTCAGAAATGCATGATCTGAAGCTGAGGGAGAGAGCTCTGTCAGAGAGTTGGCCGAGGTGACCAGGCTGAGACCGGGATGATCTTTCCCATGGATGGAATGTTTGAGCAGTGCTCAGAATAAGAATTAACAAGGTAAGGTTGGCATGGGGCAGAGAGCTCCATGTTGGGAGGTTGTGCAAAGGCCCTGTGACACCACAGGGCTGGTGCTTCTAGAAGCTGATGGAAGGCCAGAGAGCTTCAATGGCTTCCACTGGCCTCCAGATGAATTCCAAACTTCTGTGTTGAGGAGAGTGTCTGCAAATATTTATTGGTGGACAGAACTTGTCTTCAACACTCACTGAAGAATGACCCATGTATTCAATAGGTATTTTTGGAGTGCCCGGCACTGACCAGGTCCTGGAGGGACAAAGGACAGCAAGACCGAGGGGCCCTCTGCCTGGGGCTTCAGGCTTGAGAGAGGAGGCCAGTGGGGCTATCCTGAGCCCCTGGACACTGAAGGGACAGGCTCACCTGGTCCGAGCTCGGTGGCGGGCAGGGGCTGGCTGGTGGCCTGCCCGGTGGAGGGGTCCACCTGCCAGGCCCTGAAGGTCTTCATCCCTTATGATTCTGGGGTCCTGGTTCTAGTCCCGAGGAGCCGGGAGGCTCTGGTCATCTCTGCCCCGCAAGACGGGTCGTGCTTTCCTTGGGCTGTCCTCTAGATGGTGCAAGGGGACCAGACACAGGCAGTGTCCTCCAGCGCAGGCCTCCGGGGCCCTCCCCTGGACAACAGTGACTGCAGGACACACCTGGCTGAAAGTAGCTGGGGGAGCTCTGTCCTTGAGCCCTGGGACCCAAGGAATGGGAGAGAACAGGGCCCTTGGGCAGGGCTGGCTGACCGTAGCCCCCACAGCCACCTAACCCAGCTGACCCCTGACCTGGTTGAGGCACCCATGTGCACCCCACCAGACCCCAGGTGCCCCGAGGCCCCTCCTCTGGGTCCCTTAATAGCCTCTCCCACTTATCCCATTAAACCCTCGAGGCCAGGTGCCGTTCCCACCCCCTGGAGGCGGAGGGACTTTGTTCCCAGTTCCCAGAAATCGGGCAGTTCCTGGCCAGCCCACAACCCTGTCCTTCCTAATGCCAGCTCTGAGAAGAGGACAAAGACCCCTCTGTGCATATGGGACCCCCCACATACACGGACACGGGGGGCTTTGGAATTCTCTCTTGACAAGGGTCTAAGGTCTCTTCCTTCATCATCGACCGCCTCCCACCCCGCAGGCAAAGCTTCTGCTCACCTGCGACTGTTAAGATCCCTTAGGATGGGGGGACAGTGACTCATGGAAGAGGGTTTCCCCTGGGAAGTGGTCCGGATGTGGGGGAGATGTGCTGAGGGTGGCCTATGCTCTGGTGGCAGCCGGGAGCCACTCAGAGATGTCCCCCGGGAGGGTGGCTGGAGACCCCCAGCGTCTGGACACCAGGGAGCCCGCCAACGCACTCGGCCTCCCTCCACCTGTGGGCGTGGACTCGGGGGGCTCTGCATGTAGAACCTGCTCCCAGGGGACTGCAAGGCCGGTGTTTGGGGAGCCACCAGGGAGGAGTGGCGTCCTGCTGTTAATGAGGTGTCCTCTGTCCCTTGTCCGGCTCAGACTTCTGAAGGGTGTGCCGGGAAAGGAGGGTGTCCCCCACCCACATCCCTGCGGCCCATTTCACACTTTTTGGCCCCTGTGGCCCATGAGGGCAGCCCCCATTTGTATATTGATTTGTTGTTCATTTTCTTATTTTAACTCCGGAAGCGGTCTCTGCCCTCAAGCCACCCCCTCCTGCCTCTCATTCTCCAAAATGAGAGCCCAGGCCGACCGACCGGGGGAGGGTTCTGGCTTTAGTTTTTCCCTGGTTTGTTTTTATTTAGTCGTGTTTGAATTCTCACCCACACTTTCTCCTGGCCCCGGTGGCAAATGCTGTCCTGCTTGCGGACAAAGAGGCCACTGGACTTGTGGGAACGGACGTTCTCCAAGAGGAATTTAACCGAAAGCCCTTTCTCCTCGTGCTGCTCCCGACGTCCTCGTCCCCTCCTCCCGTCCCCAGTGTCGCTGGAACCCCTGGTGGGGAGGCTGGTCGGGGCGCGCTGGGTATGTGGCTCTTGACTCTGAAGATGGAAGGAAGATGACAGGATCCACTGTCCAGAGGTCGGGAGGTCCGGGCCCCAAACGCCACTCACCCCCTGTGTCGAGTTCAGGAAAGTCACTTCACCGTCCAGGCCTCGGTCCAGGCAGCTGTGAGATGGGCCAGCTGGATGTGGTTCCACCCACAGAGCATCAGGGCGGAGTCGCCCTGGGCATGGGGTCCAGGCGTTGTGCTGACCTGGCTGCTCAGGTCTGACCCCACCCAGCCGCTCCAACCGCATCGCGAGTTTGCATCGAAGTGACAGACGAACACAATTTGAAAAGTCCTAAATAAACTACAGGTCAAGTCATGAAAAACCACAGACCACCCCCCTCCTCCAGCCTCATCCCCGTTCCCGCAGCAAAGACCCAGAGAAAGTCACTTCCCGTAAGTTTCCCCGGGTGTGTCGTGCTTTATTTTTGTGTGACCTCTGAGTTTCTAAACAACAGCCTTCTGTTACAACTTTTTATTTTTAAGTTTGACACGGTAGCTGTCAACCTTCTACCCGGAGGAGGGGGTTTAGTTCTCGTACAACGTCCTACCCCCTGCAAACCCTCCCTCCGATTTGGTTATGACCTTCCTGGAAAGACAGCGCTGATCGCTTATGTCTGTGAACACCACTCACAGCTGAGCCGCCAACGCCCTGATCGCTTCCCTCCCTCCCGAAACTCTGCTCCGCCTGGACAGAGCGTGCTGTCCATCTGCCCACATCCTAGCAGGTGCTTATTGCTGGCTGAGCTGCTGTCCCTTCCACAGAGACAGCGGGTCCCTCTGTCTTCCTTGGGGAGCCTGGGGGGCACGGTGTCCCCATCATCATCCCGCTGGGCCCCTCCCTCTTCCCAGTTTCTTCTTTTTTTTTGGTTTTCTCCCTAGTCGGGTGGCACACACCCCCGACACGTCCCCGGGGCCCCGGGCTGCCTTTAGGGTCTGTTTGCTCTGTCTGAGCTCCCCCTCACCCGGTGCCCACGGGCCTCTCGGTGAGTGGTCAGCACAGTGAAGGAATCGCTCCACCATCGCTGTCAATGACGTCCCAGCTCTCGGGCCTTTGCAAGTGTTTTCCTGGGTGCTGCAGGTGATGAGCATCTTCTTTCCACCTGACGGGCTTGATGAAAATAATAAGAATTACAAGAAGTTTTCACATATTGCAGTGTATGGCGAGGCCATTCTGGTTTAAATCTGATTTGGCTGGAAACTTGTTTTTCCCAGAGCAGCCTGACTTATGGCCCAGCGAATGTGCCTTGTGCATCTGCTTCCAACATTTTCCCAAAGCAAAGACGCTCTCTTTAAAGATGGGGATGCATGTGTCTCTCTCTCTGACACCGACACCACTGTTTCTTTGGAGATAAGCTTTTCTTTCCAGAGAACTGAGGTCGAGTTGACCTGCTGTGTATGTGCTAAACTGCAGCAAAACATCTCCTGCGACTTTGGGAGAAAAAATTGTATTCCTGTCATGCTTGCTGTGTGTTCTTTGTTCCGACACAGTAATAACCGTGCCGTCAGCCACGCTTCCCTGGGGCAGGGAGCACTTCCGGGCTGGTGCTCACGTTGGCTCAATGAGCATCACTCCGTCTTTCTCGTCTGTAGATGGGTTATTGCTCATCTGCATCCGTAGTCTCTTCCTGACCAGGCCTTAGTCCTTGGAACCCTCATCCCAGCTGGGCCTTGACTTTTGACCTTCGAGTCCAGCTGTCCACGACCCAGTTTTAGCAAGAATCCTGTTAGGTCAGTTTAATGAGAACCCTGCACCCTCGACACCTGACCGGGCTCCTCACCCTCCACCTCTAGGTGATGTCTGACCTCTGACCTGCCTTGACCAATTGTCCTCCCAGGTTGGTTTCACCAGAACTCCCCGACCCTGAGGTCTCCTCTTAGTAAGTCCACCTGCTGACCCACTGGCTCCTTGGCTGTAAACCCCGTTTCCATTCGGAACTGAGCCTGGTTCTACATGGAGGCCTCTTGTCTCCTCCTCAGTAGTCCTGGATGAGCCTGTTCCTACTGCTCCAGCCTCCGTCCGGCTCTGGTTTGTCTCTGATGTGTCCGCAGAGCTCTGCTTCCTCAGCTGCTGGGCCTGTGAAGGGCGGTGGGTGGGCCCCCACATGTGCCTCTTTGGCGTAAGGATTATTTTGAGAAATGGCAGACACAGGGGCAACTGTGAGCAGAAGTGGCCTTTTCGTGAGGGACATTTGCATCCATGAGGGATGTCTCTGTGAGCCAGGTGTCCCCTCTCTGTACGGGCAGGAGAGGAGGCACCAGATGACAAGTCCCTCCTCCAGGGCGATGGCTGGGACTGAGATCTGCAGAACCGGCCGCTCGTCCACTGTGCTTTTCCTGGCCACACGGCCGCCCCCAGTCCTTCCCGCTTTGTCTTCAGCTCAGGAAATTCCAAGGGACTTTGGAGCTCTGTGTGGGGACCGGGGACAAAGAGCACATGCACATTCCTTGTGAGGCCACAGTGGCCACATCAGAACACTGCAGACGAGGGTGAACAAGAGCTTTATTCTCTCAGTCCTGGGAGCTGGACGCCTGGGATTGCATTTCTGGCAGGACTGGTTTGGGGTGGGTCTCTCTTTCTGGCTTGTGGACGGCCTTCTTCTCCCCGTGTCCCCACATAGCCTTTCCTCTTCTTATAGGGATACAGTCCTGTGGGATCAGGGCTGCCCTCACGACCTCATTTAACCCTAGTCACCTCCCCAAATGTGGTCACTCTGGGGTCGGGGCCTCGACCTGTGAGTTTATCCACAACCCCCTCCCATGTGGCCCGCCTAATGTCCCCTCAGTCCCTCTGTCCCCTTGCTGTCCCCTTGCTGTTGCAGTATCTAATTTGTGACCTATTTATGAGTTTATTGTGTGTCTCTGTCACTGCCCTGCAAACCTCTGGTGATGTCCTGGTCACCGCTGTACCCCAGCCTAGCACATGACAGATGCCCAGTGAGTCTGCTGGACCAAAGGGTGAGTGGATAGAGGGCCATGGGAGGCAGCAGCGAGTGGCCTCTCTGAGCCTCAGATTCCTTGGACTTCTAGGCCGTGTGGCCTGGGAGGTGCCTGGTGCCAGGAGCCTAGCTCAAGGGCCTGAGGCCAGCGCTCCCTTTTCCCCAGGCAGCCTGGGAGCTCAGATGCACCATCCGAGGCATGGGGCTGGCTGGTCCCCTATGCGCACACTGGGCTGCCATCGCCAGCTTTGGACCTGGGGCTGTACCTCTGCCTGTCGCACAGTGCTGGGTCTGTGGAGACGAGGCTGGGCACTCACCTCCTCCTCCCTCCTCTGCAGGCACGGGGCAGTCGGGGCCCCGGCGGGGTGACTGCGGGCAGAGTGGGGCGTAGTCTCGAGGAGAGCTGATCTGGGTGTGTTGTGGAGCTAGAGGTGCGAACGTGCCCTGGAGTCAGTGGAAATGGAGCCAGGGGACTCAGCCGGGCTGAGCGGGGACAGCGCCGGGCAGAAGGACGGCGGGGCAGGCTCTGGGGCCACTTGTTACCCCCTACTTATTTCCTTTGCAGGGTCTTCGCGGCCTGAGTTCTCCCATTGTGAGCCTGTGTTACCCTGAGCTCGGCCCTGGGCAGGGACCAGGGTCTGGGTGCAGCCTCTGCACCCCGACTGCATGTCCTTCTGGGAACCTGACTGACTTCCGGGAAGAGGGAGTCACTCTGGCTGAGCCTCAGTTTTCCCATCTGTCAAACAAGGAAAATAAAATCGACCCTGCAGTTTTGCTTTGAGACCAGTAGTGATTCACACTGACACTTTGCGAGGTGCCAGAGCACAGGGACCTGTCACTGAACTACTGCTGGTGTCCTGTGCAGGGTGAGAACCCCATGGGGTAACAGATGAGGAAATGAGGCACAGGGGCCATGATTTCCATGCTCCCTGCTCCCGGGATTCTCTCTCCAGAGCACAGAGTTTGTGTCAGCCTCAGCTGCACACTCTCCTCCGGTGCCCCCGACTAGTCACATGGCCAAAACCGCAGCACACACAGGAGACACCAGAGTGGACTTCAGGCTCCAGGGCAAGAGTGGGGGATGCCTTTGGTTGGGGGCTGGATCGCAAGCCAGCCTTGGCTCAAGACAGCCCGTGCTTGCCATCCAGCCATGCTGTCCCGGCTTCTGCTGGGTAAACACGGGGTGCCCACCGATGCCACAGCCATGTAGACTTGATGTTGCCCTCTGGGGCCTTCACAAGCCCTCTCAGAGCCAGCCACATCGGGAGGGGACAGGGGCTGCCCCGCCTCCCCCACGGCTGCCGTCCCTTTGGAGAGCTCAGGTCTTGCTCCAGGCCCTCCTTCCAGCCCCAGGCACGGCCACCCTGGGGCACCTCGAAAGCCGGGGCCAGGGGCGAGAGGGACCCAGCGAGGCCCCAACACATTTGCTGTCTCTTTATTGCACTTTTACCACATTCCAAACTATTCCACAAAAACGCTGCCAAGGAAAGCCTACTCTGCCCGCGGGCACCCAGGACGTGTTTACACCCCCGACCCAGGGCTCGGTCGGAAGACGCGGCCCCTCTGCTGAGAGTCTGGGCTACCGCAGGCACCGAGTAATGGAATGACCGGTTGTTACGTCACTCTGAGCCACACAAGACCAAGTCCATCAGGAGCCTCCTGCGTCTCGGATGAGACTCAGCCCTCGAGGTGCGGGGCCCTGGGGGCCCCCGGGAAGGGAGAAGAAAAAGTTTTTATTTCAAGTTGGGTCCAGAGGCGAGAAGGCTTTGCTTCGCGGGAGAATCTGGCAGAGGCCGAGCGAGGGGCCGTCCTTGTGAATTCGGTGGGTGGTCTGGGGTCTGTGTCGACGGCTGTCTATTTATATACATTTACACCATGTATAAATATAAAACAGTAAATAAAGTCTTCCTTTCCGTACAAAAGGGGGTCACCCGCCGCCAGGCCGCCTCTGTCCATGAGCACAAGCCGCCTCCCAGCCTTTTCTGGTCTCGAAAACGAGTAAACCGTGTCCTGTTGGACCCACCGCCGGGGGGCTCACGTTCCCCGACTCAGGAGCAGCCCGTCCGGTCTGAATTCGCTGGATTCACGGCGTGCGCGGGTGTCCCTCCTCAGCGGCAGGCCGGCGGCTCGCGGTCACTACCTCCGGGTGGAGACTCTGTGCTCGGGGTCCAGGTCGTCCTCCACCACGCTGGGCAGCCCGTCCTTCTCCACGCAGTCCCTGACGGCCTGCAGCACGATGCGCAGCCGCCGGTCCAGGGCCTCCAGGTGCGGCTGGTACAGGATGGGGGCCACCCGGTCCTCCCGCAGGGACTCGGCCATCAGCAGGCTCAGCTTGTACTCCTCCTTGGCCAGGAGCTGCAGCCGCAGGTAGGTGGACTTCCTGATCCTGCGGGGGACAGAGAGGTCAGCCCTGGCTCGAGGGAGAAGGTGTGCAGCTGTCGGGAACTGGGAGCGGGCACGGGCCGGGATCAAGGGCTTCCTCAGGGGCACCCAGGAGGGTCCCGCCTTGCAGGACAGGTGGCCCGGGCGAGGCCCGGTGGTGCCAGCAGGCCCCCATTATTCCAGGCAGACAGAGGGCGAGGATGGGAAGGCTCTGCCTAGTCTGTGGCTGCGGCAGCATTTCCCCTCTGACGGCGACAGGCCAGGGCCCCAGGAGGGCAGCGGGCAGGGCCGTACCTGCAGCACTGCTGTAAAGGCACCAGAATGGAAAGCTCGTCATGGGAATATTTTCCAAACCTGCAGAAGAAAAGCAGAATCATCGGGGATCACACGAGGGGGACACCTATGTAGAGGCTGCAACACAGGCTTCTTACAGGGGGCCAGGGCGTGGGGAGAGTGGTAGCTTGTGGGTAGCCTGTGGGGCTGCGAGGGCTGTGGAGGCCAGGGAGTGTGTCCCCAGCGCCCTGGGCATTGTGGCCTGAACCCTCCTGTCCCCAGCACCCTGGGCAGTGTGTCCTGGCCCCTGCTGTCCCCAGCCCCGGACACAGGGCCTGGGACAAGGAAGGCCCTGAAAGCAGCCTGGCATTCTGGCCACTGGACGGGACAGAAGCTTCTAAGTGAAGAGTCCCAGGCGGCTGAGTGGGGCAGGTGTGAGGGCCGGTCAGGCTGGGTTCTGGCCGCAGTGGCCTGTTTTAGAGCCGGGAACAAGTGACCCACACATGAGAACTGTCCAGGTGCCCAAAGCTGGTTCCTCTGGGGCGTCCGAGCAGTTGCAGCTTTAATGGTCTTGAAACAGGGGTCCCCTGCACGCAGCCCCACCTCCCCACCGTGTTCACTCTCCCGGGTGGCCCAGGACTGCCCAGTGGCCGGCCGGCAGTGGCTGCAGGCCCTCCTGATGGGGCAGGGGAGCCGTGTGTCCCTGCTGGCCTGTCCCAGCAGCCTCTCTGGGCCTCAGTTTCCCCAGGGCAACATGAAGATATGATAAGACCCCAGTCACAGGGTTACTGTGGAATTAGGTGAAATAACATCATAAACCCTCCCTGCCAACGGGGCCTGTTTACCACCCCAGTCGGAGGCCAGGGCCACGTCTGCGTCACACACAGCGTGCGTGTGGGAACGGCCACATCCCTCCCACCGACAGCCGTTCCTCCCGGGTCCAGACAGGTGAGGATTCGGGGCTCACCCTCTTCCGTTGTCTAAGTGGATAATAAATGTCTCGTTCCCAAACTTCTCAAAAGTCTCGTAGTGATGGCGGTCCATGTTTCCTGCGGAGAGAAGCAGAGCCAGCTGTGGCTTCCGGAAATCTGCGTGCAGCCCAGACGCGCCCTCCCTCCCTCCCTCCCGCATCTGACCTCTGAGCCGTAAGGACAAGAACAAGCAGGATCCCGGCCCCCCCCTTCAAACCATGGCCTCAGCTGGGCTCCCGCTGCTCAGCTTTAAACACCCGCTCTGGGCCGGCATCGGGTCGAGGCCTGCCGGACGCACCCATGAGGAAGTCGAAAATGGTCATGTCCATGATGTCCAGGATGCGGTGGCTGCTGTCGTAGGGGGGCGTCTGCTTCACCTCTTCGCAGTAGTCGGGGTCCACCTCCCACCTGCAGGGGATCAATCCAGCGTGAGAAGGCTGTGTCCTCCTCTACGTGGACAGGGAGGCCCAAACCCACGTCTGGGGCTGCCCAGTTTGGAACAGTGGGATCGACACTGCAGCAAGGACTGGGGTTGGAGAAAAGGTCTCACCATGGAACAAACTGTCTGCAGATGGACACACACCTGCAATGGGCTGAGAATGCATTAACAGGAGTAGGAGCTGGGAGGTGATCAAGCCGCGTGCCCTGCCCTGGACTAACCACGCCTGGAGGCTACTGCCAGCCCCAGATGCCAGGTTTTTGGAGGGTCACTGTTAAAGACCAGGGCTGGATGCCACACTCATGAGGACATCTCATGGCTGCAAGCACGGGCAACGTGTCTTTCGGACGAGGGACAAGAAGGGCAGGGAGCGAAAGTGTGTTCAGACACTGAGAGGCTGTGTTTCTGGAGACCCCTGGGGGCGAAAGGAGTCGTCCTTCCCGTGCCGGGGTCAGGTAGAGCTGGGTCTGCCTCCTTCTCCGCCACTCCCTGCATCCGTGTGGCCACTGACACCCAAGACCCCTCTGGGCTTGTTTCCCGGCCACAGAAGCCAGCCCTTCCAGCCCCTGAGGGTCAGAGTGGGCAGGACGCCCCCACGCAGCTCACTCACTCCGCCTTCTTGCGCTTGTGGTACGAACGCCGCCAGGGGTTGCGCCACGTCTTCCTCTTGGCCAGCGACAGGTCCGGCAGGAAGGCCGCCAGCGAGCCCTCGATCTGGTCCGGCTTCCCGCACAGCGCATGCTCCGTGGAGCAGTAGTAGGAACACTCCCCGTAGAAGCAGATGTTGTTGGCTGGCGGCAGAAGGACAAGCCTGTTAACATCCCCACACGCCAGCCCCTCCCTGGGATGTCAGTCCTAGGCCTGCGTCCACAAGTGGCATCCACGGTCCCCCAGGTGATGCCCAGCCTCCCCCACACCTCTTCAGGAGGCCCCCTCCACTCTCACATTCCATCTCAACTCTGCGTTAGCGAAAACAGAGACCCAGAGAGGGGAGCCCACCTGCCCAAGGCCACACAGTGGGAGAGTTATGTTAGGATCTGAACCCCAGTTCTTCCTAGTCACCCTCAAAATTAAGGGACTGGAGTCCATGGACATTCTAGAGTCAATATTCAATGGCTTAAACAAGACATTCATCCTATGAAGAGAACCCACAGAGTGGGAGAAAGTGTCTGCAAACCGTATATCTGATAAGCAACTAGTATTTAGTACATATAAAGAACTCTCACGACTCAATAATAAAAAGACAAATAACCCAATTAATAAATGGGCCAAGGAATTCAATGGATATTTCTCCAAAGAAAATCTATAAATGGTCAACAAAGACATGAAAAGATGCTCAACATCATTAGTCATCGGGGAAATGCAGATGGATCTACAAGGAGATGCAGTTTCTCACTCGCTCTGATGGTTCTGATCAAAAGAGCAGATGGTAACAGGTGTTGATGGGGGCGGAGAAACTGGAACCCTCACACAGTGCTGGGGGGAACATAAACAGTGCAGCCGCTGTGCAAAACAGTCTCGTGGATCCTCAAAAAGCTAGACACAGAATTCCCACATGATCCAGCAATTCCTCTTCTAGGCACACGCCCAAGAGAAACGAAAACACGTCTACACAGAAACTGTACTAAATGTTCACGGCAGCTGAGTCACAATGGTCAGAGCGGAAACAACCCAAGTGTCCATGGAGTGATGAATGGACGAAGACACTGTGGTACATCCATAAAACGGAACGTTATTTAACCTGAAAAGGAATGAAGCACTGACACTGGCTACATCGTGGACGAACCGTGAAAACACGATGCTTAGGGAGCAAAGCCAGACACGAAATGCACATGCTGTGTGATTCCATTTATACGAAATGCCCAGAACAGGCAAATCCATACAGAAATATCAGTGGCTGCCAGGGGCTGGGGGAACGGAGAACTAGGGGTGACTGTTCACAGGGACGGGGTTTCTTTTTGGGGTGAGAAAAACGCTCCGGAATTAGGTAGTGGCGATGCTGAACAATGTCGTGAATGTGGTAAAAACCACTCAACTGTACACTTCAAAACGATGAGTTTTACGATATGTGATTATATCTCAATAAAAAGAGTCATTTAGACAGTGCGCGCCGTGCTGCCCGGCTGGCTAGCGAGCCCGGTTCACGACTTTATTGCCGGAGGCCCGGGCTGCTTTCAGCTGCGGATCAGGGCCCGACGGGCAGCCCTGCTTGTGTGTGTATTTACTGACGGAATCCCTGTCCTCACGTTTAATTACTTTATTTGTAATTTGTAATTTCTACACCCTCAAGGGCCTGGGGTGTAGAAATAAGGGAGCCGGAGCCCCAAGCACCACTCGAGAGCCCCTCCCATCTGTACGGACGGCCGGTTTCCCAGACCAGGGTCCCCTCCTCTCCCGCCGGAGCACGTCCCGGCCGAGTGAGATTCGGGACACAGTCTCCATCACAGCCCCGTGGAATCAAATACAAGCTCGGCAGGGCGTGTCTACACGATGCAGAGTCGCAGCAGCCCAGGCCACGCCCTCCTTAAACTGAGGTCCAGCGGGGATGGGAGCCAGCGCGGGCGGCTTCCACACCCTCCGGGCAGTCCTAGGCTGGACCACCTGCCTCTTCTGCCACCCCTGATGATCCCAGAGCCATGGTTGGATGATTACCGTAGGAACTATGGAAGAAAGCCTGGTCTGTGATCGCATCTGCATGTCAATACCGTTGAATCAGCCACAGCCTGAATCAGCCACAGCCGCACGACAGGCCTCGACCAGGCGACCAGGCAGCGGCTCCATCTTCAGGAGGAAGATCTTTATCCTCCTCACCCGGGGAGCCTGGAGCTTGTCAGTCCAAGGGGCTAAGCCGGCGTTAGGTGGATTCTTGTCAGAACAGAAAGGCCTTTCATGGGCCACAGCTTTTCTTCCTGGGAGATCAAATCCGGTTTCTGAAGGGACCCCCAGGATGGGGCTCTGATGGCCAAGGGTCTGTCTCACTTAGGCGAGGCCCTCACCTCCTCCTGCCTCAGTTTCCTCGTCTGGAATGAGGGCCACAGCGGCGCCTGCTTCACAGCTGAACAAGGTGACCCAGGTGGAGTAGAGGACTTGTCCCGAGTGGGCCCGTCAAGGTTGTGAGGTTGATCCCCTGTGCCTGGAGGAGTGGGCGGGGAGGAGGGAGTGCTGGTCCCTTTTCATCTTAGAACTAACAATCGGGACGCACAGCGGCAGGAGAAAGCAGGGAACCTGCCCTCTGGGTACTCGGGGTCACCTCCTCCAGCCGCCTGAGAACTGGTGCAGATAGACTGCACCGAGGGGGAAGCCTGGTCCCCACGGGCCAGCACGTGGCATCAAGAGGGTCCCTCCACCCGTGGGCCTGAGTATAGAGACCAGGTCCTTCTTTGAAGGTTCAGGGTTCATCCACAGGGAGAGGGGTCTGGAGAACAGGACATCTGCCGTCCTCACCCGAGCTAGGTGGTTGCAGAGTGCGGGCGGCTATGTCACATGAGGCTGGAACGCCAGGAGCCCCCATTATCCAGGAGTGGCCTGAAGATGCCTGGGCACAGTGCTGGGAACCCCTTGCCCTCAATGGGCATTTAAACTGGACACATGTCCACAGCGTGTGGACAGAGTCCCGATGACCAGCCAGCCAGAGCCAGGCCAACATGGCAGGAAAAGCCCATTTGAAGACGCGGGTCTGCATGTCTGGAGAGGCTGGGCAGGGGAGCCGGAGCTGCTCGTGATCTTGTCTCGTCCTGGAGAAGTTCACACAGGTGGGGCCCCTACAAGGGAGCCCACGAGCCCAGAGCCGTGCATGGATGACATGCAACTTTCAGGATGCATGAGACACGTCGGTAGCAATTTACTAAAAACATATGAGAAACGTGATCTGTGAACGTTTGGAGCCCAGAAGCCTTGGGTTCTGACAGGCCTGCGTCTACGCAGCTGCCCCCATGAAGGCAACTTCCACCGTCCATCCTGACACGTCTTGAGCTCACCCTCGCCGCCCCTTCCAGATCGCCCATCTTCCCGCCAGCTGAGAGCCGCCTCCACCTCTCCTGCATCCGGTGCCCGCTCCCCGGCTGGCCGCACAGATTTTTCTGTTTTTTGACTGACCCCAGAGCAGAGCTTCTCGGGCCCCTGGAGGCAGAATGGTCGTCTGCCTGGACTAAAGTCTTCTCCCACGCGCTCCCGGCTCTCAGCAAAGCCTGGCATCCGTGGCGTTTTGGCATCGGTGGGCCCGGAAGTGTAGGCGAAGCAGGAATGCTATGAAGGAATCTGAACAGACTTTGTTTCCTAAAATGAGATCAAAGCTGGCTCCCGTCATCCCACAGCTATAGAGAAAACCAAACGTTCCCAAGGCTTCCAGGAAGAAATCTGGCTGACGGAGCTGGGCGTGGGGACGGAGATGGGCTGGGGAGAGAAGCTACATGTCAGAAGCTGCCGCGAAGCCAAACCCTACACCACTCATCAAGCCACGCTGTGGCAGCGTCCCATATACAAAACAGAGGAAGACTGGCACAGATGGTAGCTCAGGGACAGTCTTCCTCACCAAAAAAAAAAAAAAAAAAAAAAATAATTGCAGAAAGAAATGGACAAACAGCAGCCACACAGCCTGGTGGCAGACCCAGACACGGGGTCCCGTGGACGTGGCCCACCTGGACTCTGAGTGGCCGTCACTGTGGGTGGCAGCGGAGGTGCCAGGACATCTAAGTTGGAGGGGAGATCACAGGAGGAGTCCCTGATGGGCTGAGGTGGAAGAGGAGCTCGGACGTCTGGGGGATTCCAGCAGAAAGCCCCAGAACCCGAGGTCAGGGAGGAAGGTTTCAGGCCTTTGAGAAAAAGGACCCTTCTAACAGCTCAGGCTGTAAAAAAGGAACTGAATTATCTGTGAGCGATGAGCTCCCCGTCACGGGGAGTATGCAAGCTGTGGCTGCGGGCAGACTCAGGCAAGGCCAATGGAGAAGTCCTCAAAGACCCCTCCCGACGACAGGCGCTTTCTCGGCCCTTTGATTTCTGGTCACGTGGGCGAGACACCGACGACGAAATGGAAACAGTCCTCCTGCCTCATGGGGGTTTCTGCCCTACTTTTCCCTTATTCATGGGCTCTGAGAGGAGGAACCTGTGAGGATCTCAGCATGCACCGGATGGCAAAAATGGAGCTTAATTAGATTACGGCCTCATGCACCTCAATTCTGAAAATTTATGAATGCAGCTGAGAAAATGTGCAGAGCGTGTCAGGCTGGACATCCACAAGAAGTGGATCTCAGGTGGGCTCTCATGCGCCAGCAGATCCTGAGACGCGGCCGACCCGGGGCCTCACGTGGATTTCATCTGCGTGAACCGGCAGAGGAGGGTACCACGCACGTGTGGCTGAGGCAGCCCTGCAGGAGGGTTTCTGTCCCAAGGTGGGGCCCACGCCCTGTGGGGTCCTGCGATGGAGCTGGTCGCTCGGTTCTGCTTGGCCAGCATCGCTGGGACCTCTCAAGATCCCAAGAACGGAATCTAAGTGACAAAGTCCTGGATGTGGAAGGAGGTTCCCGCCAACCCCAGGAACAGCCCAGTGCAGGGCCAGGCCCAAAAATAAGTGCTTGGGGAGGAGGGATGGGCCCATCACAGGGTCTCAAAGGCCAGACCTGAAACAACCTGGGGCAGAAAGTTCAGTGGGTTCTGACTTTGGTTGATGTGCCTTTAAGATTTTAATATGGAGTCTTGAAGGTTTTTATGAAGGTCAGCACCTCAGCAGACACACAATCTACACGTGGAGCATGCAGGGTACCCGGGGGTGCAGGGCACCGTGCCGCCCCCTGAGGGCACCGGGTGAAGCCCCCGCTCCACTCCCTGCCAAGTCGAGGAAGGGGAGGCGGCCGGCCCCTTGTCACCACATGAGGGTCTTGTTGGGTGTTTTTAAATTTAGGGGAAAGTTCAGAGAACGGAGGTCTCCTCTGGTTGGACCAGCTGGAGAAGACTTCCCGGAGACACTGGGGGTTTTCAAAAATGGATTCATTTTGCCTTTTCAAACAAAGGTAGAAATAACCTCTCCGCCCAGCCCAGGGGATGGGTTAAATAATGACGGCATGCCCATTTTTGGCAGCCTTTTAAAATCATGATGTTGATGGACGCACCTCGATGTGGAAGGGCAGACGGCGTGTGGTCAAGACGGCGGCTGAAGAACAGCATTACACACGATTTCTTTTTCGCTAAAACATCACTAAGCTCGCGGTCTCTGTGCAGTAGGCCAGGTGAGGGCGGCCCCCCAGGGCAGGCGAGTTACCTGGAGAGATGAAGAAGGTCCTCCACAGCTTCTTGTCCCGTGTGACGTCCCGGATCTCCTTGGTCATGTTAACCATCCTGCCAGCCACGGGCGGGACCCGGCGGAAGTCCAGGATCCTGGCAGGAGGGACAGGGAGAGGAGGCTTTATCTCTGTCCCCCCCGCCCTCTCTGGGCTGGAGCTGAATGAATGGGCCCCCCTCTGCCTTCCTCTAGGCCCAAGTCCGGGGTCATGACTCTGCTTGGTGCCCTCGGTGACCAGCGGAAACGGACTGAGGTTGGCGGTGCTTCGATTACCCGGCGTCCGCCCTGCCAAGTGCCCGGGCCACTAGAACATGCCCTCATTTCAGGGCTGAGTTTAAAACAAAATTAAGTTAAATTAACCACTTTCCATGGGACTCTTTCTGAACCACACTGCACACGTCACCGCTCGCCTCACCACGTGGAGAGCCCTGGATGAGAGCTTTCCCAGGTGACACGGGATGTCGTGACGTCCTCTGTGGGGAAGTGGCCAGGCGTGGAGGAATGCAGACAGTCCAGATAGGACTGGCCGCGCCCCTCATTCCACTCCTCCTGTCAGCGGGCACACCCAGCCTCCCGTCCTGTTATAAACAAGTTCACCTTCCTCCTAATGAGTAACCCGCACCGGCTCGGTGGAACTATTCTTGTTGTCACAGAAAGGCCCTTTTCTGTGTTCAAGCTGTTCTAGATAGTTGAAATTGTTGAAATCTGACTTGGGGATTTCTGCAGCCACCACATAAGATTTTCGATTGTTAAAAAAGCAGGTCTTGCCAATTTCAGTGTGCACATGGGTCACCTGGGATCTTATTAAAATGCAGGTTCTGCTCCGTAGGTCTGGGGAGGACCTGGGGCTCTGCATTCTAAGCAGCCTGGGTGACACGATGCTGTGGGGCCCGGGCCAAACCCCGAGCACCGTGCGTCACCCACTGTCAGGTCAGGGCCCTGCCATGCAGACGGGGAGGCCCCGGGGAGCCAAGTGGGGGTTCTCCCAATGCACTGGACCCTGGGAACTGACCCCAGAGCCAGGCCCATGAACTGCTCCAGAGAGCACAGGACTCTGAGCAAGCCCAGGGCTGCTGAGGAGTCCACTCCACACAGCCACACGTCAGCCACCTGTCCAGTTCCCCAGTAGCGAGAGGCCACACGGGGGGGGACAGTTTGTCAAGACTCGTGTCCCTCGGTCTCGCTGTGGCCCCCAGGGGAGTTGGCACCTGCAATTCTCTGTGTTAGCGCTCCTTCCCTCTTTCCTTTATCCCCACGGTCCACCAGTCCACCCCTGGGTCAGCAGCCGCTCCTGGGATCTCCCACTGGGCACTGTGGGTGCAGGCCCACTGCCGGGCACGTCCGGGTTATGACACCATGAGGCAGGGACCATCTCTGCATTGGAGGCGTGGGCCGTGGGTAAACCAGCTGGTCTCCTCTGTGCATGGGGACCACATTAGGATCCCCAGGGTAAGGGCCAAGGACCACTCATGCAGTGCTCAGACCCAGCAACCGCACTCCTGGGGAGGCTGCGGCGGGGGCTCACCTGTCTAGGTGGAAGGCCGCGATCTCTGCATTGTGCCTCTCGTAGTCAGAGAAATAGAAGAAGTCAGGGGGCGTCTCCTGCTCCCTCGTTTGTCTGGACAAAATGGGACAAAATGGAGAGAGTTTATCACCGAGGAACCGTCCAGTGGAGGACGTGCGTGGCTCGAACCCGCTCTCGAGAGTTGACTGTTAAATTCCCGAGAATTTCGCAGACTGGCTGTTAAACACGGGCACCATTAAAAATTAAATTATTCAAACTTACAATTAACGAAGTTACATTTAAAAAGTAATGACTACGTTAATCTAATCCCTTCCCAGTTATCTGACATTTCACCATTTGCTCTGCTCTAGAGGCCGCTGGCATCCCTCACATCTGCAGGGTGGACACGCTACGTAACAGGGCTGCATTTCTCCCTAATTCCACCTGCAGTGGCCTCGTGGTGAGGCCGGAAATCAGCCACGGGGAGGTATTTGCGCTGCAGAAATCAGCAAACTCCACGAATCAGGCTTTGCCCCGACGGGGAGCTGGTTATAAATGCTGATCAGCCCACCGTTGTCCACAGCTCCAGCCAAACACAGGTTCTCCCAAAAGGACGATGGCAGAAGGCAGCCTCTGCGCCCAGCAGTCTGGCTGACGCGGGCAGGGAGCGCGTGGACGGCAAAGGGGCCACGGGCACGAAGGAATCTCCCTACACGGGACGAGGCCGACTCTCCGGGGTGTGAGCCGGGGCCACGGTCAGGCTGGACAAACGGTCCCTTAGCCTGCTCTCTGCCGCCCGTCAGCTCCCTGGACGGGGGGGTCCCCTGGGGGACGTCAGGGAGGCCGGGAGCCTTTTTCGGGCCCCTGGGGGACCCCTTCCTGAAGTCCACAGAGGGGATCTAGTTTTCAGGGTCCCTCAGGAGGTCCTGGCACTTAGGACTCACAGTCCGCCTCCTCCGTGCCCCGCGGCAGCTCCCTCCACCTGTCCCACCTCCCCGAGCTGAGTCAACACCGTCTGCTGCTCCCCAAGCTCGTCTCCTGTCCTCCACTCTGTGAGCACTTTGCTCACACTGTTCCATTTTCCTGGAATGACTTTCCCCTCGTGTCACCCCGTGGCTAAGTCGTCATTAACGCATCCCACCCACCCAGGCCCAGGGGATTCCACACAAAAGGAGCCCTCGGTCATTGAAGTTCGGAGTATGGGTAACGGTGCTTACCGGAGCACCATATGGGGTGTCAACAGTGCACATTAGCACCGTTAAGGCTCTGACAAGGCCTGCAGCCACTCTGTTTCTCAGCCCGACACCGAGGGACCATTTTGTTCAGAGCACGTCACCATGCTCCACACTTTTAAGAACAGCTGGTTTAAGCTCTTGACCCCCGTCAAAAGCAAACTCCTTCACAAAACCCTCCCGATGCCACAGCAATGATGAGCCCTGCTAGTCCCGGGCCCTCCTGGCCTGGAGAGCAAACAGAAGGCTCTGTTTGGAGCAGGGATGTGCTCCGCCCATGACAGCAGCCTCGGAGCCAGAGCCGGGCCCCCAGCTGCTCCCACCGGGCTGGCCGCCCCGCCTCCATGGCCGAGTGAGTGAGCCCTGTGGCCGCAGCCTCTGGCCAGCTGTCTATGTAGCCTGCACGGCCCCGTCTCCCGGCCTCCATGCCTCCCCTGGGGGGCATGCACTGAGGAATCCCGGACCCCCTGGCTCTGACATCTGCACCCACGGTGAGCTGCAGACAGCCCCGAAGGAGTGTCGCTCACCCCTCAGTCCCGGCCATGGGACAGGAAGCCATGCGCAGGGTGCATGTCATTCTGTAAACACTGGTGCTTAACAGACGCCTGGGAACCGGGGACACGCAGTGACTGCAGGTGACCTCACCCACCTGTTTGCCTCGTGTCCAAGATCGTGTGAGAGCAAACACGGTCCCTCGTGGAACCAGGTCCCTTCCTCACCCCTGCCTCCACCTGTCGAGGGGAAATTGGCCCAGGAGGCCCCTCCTAGGCCAGGCCCAGGAAGGGAACTCAACTCTCAACCTAAGAAGAATTTACCAAATGCTGGAGACCTTCCCCACACTGGAAAACGCAGAACAGGTGTGAATCGTGGGCCTCACGTGTGATCCCGCCCACCCTCCCACACAAGGTGGAGGCCGTCCAGTTTGTGCTTGAATGCTCCCAGCGATGGGAGACTCACTACATTTCCCTGGATAACTTACCCCACCACAGCTTCCCTGCCTGGGTCTTTCCTTCCTAATATGCAGCTGAAGTCAGCCAGGACCCCTCTGGGCACCCCAACCCCACTGCCAGCCAACGTTATTGCTAAACACACATGTGCACACACACGTGCACACACAGGGTATCCGTCCTGGGGAGTGTGAGGTCACTGTGGGGGAGGACCAGATCCAGGCAGCAGGCCCATTGGTTGCACGTCCACTGGCAGCTCCCTGGCTGCCGTGTGCGCAGAGTCCCCGATAGGGAGATGCCCTGACCTCCATGCTTCCCTGAATGTCACCTGAACAAGGTTCCCTCGTCAGCCTTTCTAGGAACCAGCTTGTGACTCTGCGAACAGACTTTGTCTCGTGATCCCTGCTGACGTAATGCTGGCCTCGGCACCCACGCTGGCACTTCGGACCCCATTAGGAATGGCCCTGGCCACTGCAGGGGCTCCGTGAGAACACAGCACGGATGGCACACGGGTGAACCATGCGCACGGCCATCCAGTAACTTCGAGGGGTTGGGGTGGTTCTCATGCATTTTTCGGTCAACAGACACAGAGGAGGATTGGTGCATGGCGCTGCTGGGTGACGGGGGCTCGAGAAAGGGCAGCTCCAGGGCCGAGGTGCCTGCAGAAGTGGAGGCCACGCTGGCTGGGCCGCTGAGTTCAAGAGAAACAGTCTAGACGTCTTTGTGGAATCTCCTGATTTTTAAATGCTGGCAAGTAAATTTTATTCTCATTTTTTGACCGTGGGTCAAACCAAATATGAAAACCGAGGTGAAGGCCGCCCACAGCCCCCGAGTTAGCACCTTCTGGCGGGGTGGATATTTTTGAGGTTAAAAAGTGGTCACTGACTCAATTTGGAAAAACAGGTGTCGAGCAGAGCCCTCTGCACACAACACTGGTTCTACTGGATTTTAATCAGTTTTAACCAGAAAAAGAAGAATGCAGATTTAAGCAAGATTTCTTTTCTGGGGAACTTCCCTGAGCCTTAAATGCACAGAATGGCCATGTCCACCAAGCAGCATTTCCCAAAAGCATCTGACTGCAAACCCCACCTACACATCCATGATCTTATTTGATTTTTTTTTAGTCTGTTGTGGAATTAAGAATTACCTTCTTTGGAAAAGACTGGCCTCAGCCACTCACGACCTGGGCAGTCAGAAATGATCGCCAGCCCCTGGGGCAGAGCTCTTCATGGGGACCCTGTAAAACTTACAAACTGTCTGCCCTGAGAAGCCCACTCGGGGCCACGCCCAGGTCTGCTGGGCAGCACAGAGATCTCCTATTCTTTCCTGGGGGCCAGCTGTCCCCACCCCACCCAGGGCTCCGGGGCTCTGAGCCTGCATCTCAGTGTGGCCCCTGCACCCAACGTGAACGCCCCTCCCCACCCAGTGCGGCCATAGGATTTTCCGTGGTGATGGACATGTTCTGTCCCTCACTGGCCACGCCAGCCACTGGGCACTTGAATGTGCTGGCGTGATTGAGGAACCGACTTGTAAATTTTACTTTAATTAATTCAGCTGTAAACAAGGCACAGGTGGCTGTTGGCTATTGTCCTGGATGGTGTGGCTCTAGCGGATGGGGCCTTCTGAGGTTTCTCTGCCCCCTCTGACTGTCCCTCTGTCTGCCTGCCTTTCCTCACCTGGGTGGGATGGTGGGGCCCCGGTCCTCTGCCCACCCATCTCCCAGCTCTGCCTCTCCAGGGCTGTTTGAGGGCACTTAACTCATGGCTGCCCTGGCTGGACTTTCCACCTTCTACTTTCTCAGATCGGCCTTTCCCTGGCCACCACCTCCAAGAAGCCCCTTCAGAATCAACCTGTCCTTTTGGAGATCCCTCCCTACCTGTGCCCAGGTGGCACCACAGAGCACCACATCACACTCCAGCAACAGGGCACCTGGGGGCTGCCTGCATGCATGCTGAGGCGGGAGACCCTGTCCACTCCCCCAGATCCTGTCTTGCAAAAGGGCACTTGTCAGATCTGCCCCCACAGAACAGACAGCATGTCTCCACGTCCAGGCTCTGCCACTGGCCAGTGGCCATGTGACCCCTCTCGGAGCCCTGATTCCACTCCCGAAAGGGAGGGTGAGAACGGCTGCCTCTTGGGGCTTGAGGTATACCGTAGGCACTCAATACGTGATGGTTCTACACCTGCCAGTGCAGGCAGACATCCACTTGGGGCTCTTCAGTCCTGACCAGCCTCGCAGGGACCCCCTAACAGTCACAGAGCAGTAGGGTCCACTGCCTTGTCTCTGCACAGCAGCACAGCGGGGCTGGGGAAGAGCGATCAGAGGCCGTAAAAAGACAGTTTGAATTCCTCGCTGCAAAAGGACACTCGAAGCTCCAGCGAGAGCTGAGTGACTTGCTGACGTGAGTGACCTGCCGGAATCTGGTCATACCGCACATCTTGTCCGCGACCCACGTCTGCTCTCGGCCCCGGTAGCAGCAGGCAGACATTCCCACCCCAGGCTCTGCAGCCTCCAGCAGATTGGGCACATCAAGAGGTGAGAGCCCCGGGGCGGCAGGGCCCAGCTGGGCAGGGAAGCAGCGGGAGGAGTCCCGAGGGCAGACAAGCAAGTGGCCAACAGCAGAGCCACCCTTTAAAGCCATGGGGTGCCGGCCAGGCTCAGCCTCCCCAAACTCACCCCTCCTCACTCCACTCCTGGGCACCCGCCCCAAGCCAGGACTATTGCAATCAGAAACCTCCCAGCCTCTTCTCCAGCCCGGCCCTCCCCCTCACCTCGCCCGGGCTGCTCCAGCATCACTAAACCTCTCGGGGACCCGGCCCCCAGGCCTTCCCATCTCTGCACCTTTGCCTGTGCTGTGCCCTCTGCCTTTCTGTCCCTCCTCCACTCTCCCCGAGATCTGTCTCAGCCCCGCGGGCCTCCCTGACAGCCTGAGATGAAGGCTCGTGCCCTGAGGAGCTTGGCAGGGCCACACTACACCATTGTTTGCAGTGCCTGGGGGCAGGAGGGCCTAGCCAAGTGCCTGCTTTAGAAGAGGTGGTTAATAAACAAATGAGCAGGGGCCGGCCCTGTGGCGTAGTGGTTAAGGTCGCGCAGCCCGCTTCATCAGCCCGGGCTTTGCCGGTTCGGATCCTGCACATCAAGCCATGCTGAGATGACGTCCCATATAGAACAGCTACAACTCTACAACTATGATACACAACTATATGCTGGGACTTTGGGGAGAAAAAAGGAAAAAAAAGGAAGATTGGCGACAGATGTTAGGCAGGGTCAACCTTCCTCAAAAAAAAAAAGAATAAAAAAAATAAATGAGCAGATGAGGAATTAAAGGGAGAAGCACACAAATCTATCAGCAGCCTTGAGCTCTTCCCACCCTCATTTCTTCAATTTCCATCATCATCACCACCACCACCATCACCATCATCATCACCATCATCACCATCATCATCACCATCACCATCATCATCACCATCACCATCACCACCATTACCACCACCACCACCATCACCATTTCATCATCACCATCACCACCATCACCTTCACCACCACCATCACCATCATCACCATCACCACCACCATAATCACCATCACCATCACCATCACAGCCATCGTCCCTAACGCATACTGACCTCTTATTGCCTGACGTGCAGTGGCAATATGTGTGATGCTAGAAAGTGACCATTCCTATCTGCCGATAATTTGTCCTTCGTCCCCTTCTCCCTCACCCCGGCCCAACCTCTGAGCAGGTCACACACCTGGGACGCAGGTGGCTCTGAGCCCTGCAGCTGTGGGACGAGCCTAGCCACTTCCTGGAAGCTCTGTGACCAGGTTCCAGCACAGTTCCTGGTTCCCTCACGTCTCCTACCGCGGGGCTTTCTGGTGACCTCCGACCCAGGCTGTTCACAGAAAGAGGCGGGTCTGTCCCCAGCCCGGAGGCCACACGGGCCTTCTGCCCGGCCCTCTTGGCTTCCAGACACCCCTTCCCCAGAACGGCCCCAGAAGTGCAGAGACGTGGTGATGAAAAGCTTTTTGTCCACGGGCCCAGTGGCTTTCCTCACTCCTGAAAAGCTCCGTGATGTCCCTGGGCCTCTGTGTCCTCTGGGCCGGCCTCCAGATGTGGAATACTTGTGAGCGGTTTAAGGCTCGTCTGAGCCATGAGCTCCTGGGGGCACAGGCCCAGGCTGACCTGTCCTGATAAGGCCCATCCGGGGGAGAGAGGGCACACGAGTGAAGGTGGACCGCAGTGTGGGAGACAGAACGCCCGTGGTGGAGCGAAGGTGCCCAGGCCAGCGGGGGCAGACCTGACTCCCCATCGCAGCTGGGAGGGCTGAGTGAGTGCCCTGAACTTCCTGACCCTCATCTGCCCCCACTGTAGAACGGGGTAATTTCTCACACCTCCCTCCCCACAAGATAATCGAACAGGGCTCTGGGTGTGGCCGCTGCCCGGGCTCCTCCTGCCATCGAGCGGTCAATGGTCACACAGGCGGAGAGCTGGAGGCAGGAAGAATGCCGAGAAGAGGCCAGACTTCTTTGCGGGGCCGATAAAGACAGGCAAGGCCAGCTCCTCACTGTCTCACTGCTGAAGGTCCGGCCAGAATAAAGGAGGGCGGTGGAACCTGCTGGCGGTGACTGCCGGGGATGGAGGGGAAGGGTAGCCACCCCGGCCCATCACGACCCGAATACTCGGGTGAAATTACAGCCTCCACAAGCTGCCTGCTTAACTCCTGGTGACGTCCCTGCCATCAGTCCATGCCCGCGTGAACTCGGGTCTGAGAGCCGGGCATTGGCTCCGGGGGGGACGCCGGCTCTTCTCAGGCGGGGCTGCTGAGCAGGGGACAGCAGGGGGCAACTGTGGGGGTCAGGGGGGACTGGCAGGGAGGACATGGAAAACGCTCCCTCTGCAGCGAGGCCTTCCTGCCACGTCCTGGGTCATGGAGAACAGGAGGTGCTGGTGCTGACTCAGCCGCTTGGGGAAAGAATTTGGAAAAGTATTGAACCCAGTACACCCGGGCTCTGCTAAACCTGGTCACTTGGCAGCCCCTCCTCCCTCCAGGTGTCCCCGGTAGGTGTGCCCAGGTGAGGAGGCAGGTGCGCGCATGGCCCACCCCGGGCTCCGGGTTTCTTCCGGGGTGTGGAACTGTGGACATAAGATGCTATCGGACACGGTGGGGCTGGCCGAGCCCCCAGAGCCTGCGCCTGCCCTGACGAGGGGTGGGGAGGCCGGGACAAGCATTTCCTGGAACAGCACCCAGGGACACAGTGCCTGGGAGTCACGGTCCTCTCAGCTGACTGAGAGGGAGCCCCTCCCCGGACACGCAAGACCCCGAGAGGACCAGGGACCCAAGCAGCCTCTTGGTCTGGCCACGCCCTCCCGGGGGCCGCTGCCCCCCACAGGGAGCTGTCAGCACCTGGAGCCCCCTAACCCTGCCTCTGAGGTCAGAGGGAGCCACACCTGGCCTGGGGCCCATGCGGCAGGAAGGTGAAAGATTTCTAAGGCTGACTTTCCTGGTAAAATAGCCATGGGGACTCAGACACAAAGCACGGCGAGGTGACTGTCCAATGAAAGAGGCCTTGGCAGCAGCATCCAGGGGCTAAAGAGGGAAGAAGGGGCAGAACTTGGTGAGATTCAGACAGGCCGGATCCTGAGGAAGGTGCTCGTCCACTCTTGCTCTCTCAGGAAGGCCTCAGGAACCTTAAACCTCTGCCTGGCTGGGACGGTCACCCTGAGCCCCACAGGCCACCAGAAAGCAGGACCTGGAGGGCAGCCCCCCGGGGGGATGCCAGGCACACCTGACACCCTCAAGTCCCAGGCCTGCTAAACCCTGGGGACAGCCTCCTGCACCTCCCCACTCCCTCTCTCCCCACTTTAGAGGGACTTCCCTTAGCCCCGAAGGAAGCACAATTGAGCTGATTGTGGTTATTCATACTAAAGTGAGAATGACTAACATGTTGACCTCTCCCAGGAAATCTGTGAGCTGAGTGCCCAGAACCTCTGAATATGCTGCCCTAAATGGCAGAAAGAAGTTTGCTGGTGTGATTAAGTTAAGGCTCCTGAGATGGGGAGATTATCCTGGATTGATGATCACCCCAGTATCATCACAAGGGTCTTCATAAGAGGGAGGCAGAGGGAGATCTGATTGCAGAGGAGTCTACACTGACAGCTTGGAAGATGGAGGCTCTGGGAGAAGATCTGTCTCTAGCCCGCTTTCCTTGGCAAGGAAACAGATTCTCCCCCGGAGCCTCTGGATGGACGCAGCCTGCAGATCCATTTTAGATTTCTGACCTCCAGCACCGCAGGAGAATAAATCTGTGTTGCTTTAAGCCGCATAATTTGTGGTCATTTTTTACAGCAGCGACAGGAAACTAATACAGAATCTTTGGCGACACCCAAGCAGCACAAAGGACGCAGTGACTGAGCGACCTTGGAAAGGTCATGAAACTCAGTCTGTTTCCTCCTGATCTGGTCATGCCTCAAGGCTGAAATTTATTACACTTTTGAGAAATGATGCAGAACGTTTTGAGAGGCGGTACCTCTGTTTTCCCAGAAGCCAAAGAAACAGAATCCAAAGAGCATCACGTGCCGTCGCTGGCTGTGCGACTGTCCCCGGGGAGGCCCCAACGCTCCAATCCTTGTCCTCGTTTTAACGACAGGGGAGTCTGAGGTCGGGGAGGGGGAAGAGACGTTTTCAGATTCACACAGCAAAGTGGAGGTACTGAGTGGGAACCACGTGTCTCTGACCCAAATCCTGCGCTCTTTCCTTCGGGGCCGCCAAAAGTCAGACGTGGCTCCAGCGGCGGGTCCAGAACATCCACTTTCTTACCGGATCACAACCATCTCCCAGCGCTGGAACTCCTCCACGGCCCGGAGCCAGGCACAGCGAGGCCAGAAGACGCTGGCCGCCAGGGCGGGTGTCCAGGCTCACGCGGGGGACACTGGGAGGCTGTGCCACAGGCCCAGGGTTCCAGCTGCAGACACCGATCCTGCATCCCCAAGGAAGGTCCTGGCTCCCAGTGCAGGATGCTGACAACAGGTGTGATTTCAGTGGGAGGGAAGCCGCGTGTCCTGTTCCTGCAGACGCCCTTCCCAGCTCCTCCATGCACGTCATTGTCACCGTCCCCTTCCCCCCACAATCGTCGAACAACCGTCACAACAAAACACATCTCCTCCCGTTAGAAGCTGCCCCTCGGCAGTTCCCACTGGTGCTATTAACACCTCGACGTTCTTTAATTTGTGGTAAAACAGAAAACTTTTGCTTTGGTTAAAAATAGAGGAAACTGGCAGCTTGTTACCCAAGCCTGTGAAGGAATGAAAGCCAACGTGTATGGGCTCTGACAAGGAGCTGAGAGCCCACAGTTTATGTGAATTCACTTCCCGAAGCCTCGTGACTCCCTGTGATATGTCCCCATCCTACAGACGAGGAGACGGACGGTCAGAGAGGTCTCAGCCCATAGCAGAGGGGCCCCAATTCAGGGCCGTGCGCACAGGTCCAAGGGAGCCCTAGACGGGGCCTGAGAAGGGTGTGCAGGGGTCCTGGGTAGGCAGAGGTCTGGGGCCAGGAAAGACCATTGCTGGAGACGGTCAGCTGACACAGGCTGTCCCGACTCCCACCCCCTCCAGGTGGACAGGGAATGGGGTAAGCGGCTCGTCTCAGACCCTCTGTCCTTCCCCCCACTGCTGGCCGCATTGTCAGGCCTGGGCGGAGAGGGAAGGGGGCACGCACTCCCATGTGGACGAGCCACATGCCCGCCTGGCCCTCGGGTTCCATGAGGCAGGGACGACTGTGCTGAGGCCGATGTGATGGGGACGCAGGAGCCAGGACAGAAACCAACAGCAGGTCGTCAGGTCACACCTGGGGAAGAGGGCGGCTGTGGGAACACTGGGGGCACAGACAGCTGCCACATGGCTGTTTCAGAGCTAAGGTCACCCGAGATCCCTGAGCGCAGATGGGAAACTGAGGCCCAGAGAGAGGTGAACAACACACAGAGCTTTTGTGTGTCATGGAAAAGCCGCTTCACCCTGAACCCTGCAAGACAGAGGCAGAAGGAGTGGAGAGCCTGTCAGAGGCCCTGAGGAGCGGCCAAGAAGCGCATCCTCAGATGTCCCTGCACGCACCCCCTCGGCCAGAGACGCACACGACCAACTGCTGATGTCCACAGGCTCCAGCGCCCCATGTGCCTGGGGCTCCCTGCTCACCCTCTCGTTTACAAAGGCAGGTGAACTAACCAAGCCAGGGCTCTCTCCACCAACACCCTCACCAGCCAGAGGACACACACGCGGCCACCTGGACGACCTCCTCTGGGGCCTGTCTCAGGGACCCCATCCAGGGCGTGTCTGTGAGCACCACCCACCATGGTCTCCAGCCCTGAGCTCCGTTAGACGGTGCCATTCCTGCTAAGCCCCCAGGAGACCCCACTGCACTCCGACGGACCCGTAGTCATGATGCGGCCCCTCCCTGCCACCCTGATCCCACAGAGCTGAGGATCCTGCCTGCTGCTGCCGCAGGTCCTTTGCACATGCTGCCCCAGCCCAGAAGGCTCTGGGCCTGTCTTTCAGAACCCCCTCCTCGACCATCTTTTCTAACGAGCAGACTCGCCCCCACGCACAGGTTGGGGCCAGAAGCCAGCAACCTACAGCCCACGGGGTAACTCCAGCCAGTCACCCGATGGCATACAGTTCTAGTAGGACACGCTTGACTGTTCATGCGTTGTTTGTGGCTGTCTCCACACTACGATGGCAGAGCGAGTAGTTACGTCAGAGACCGTCTGGTCTGCGACATTGGGACTCTCTTATCCGGCCCTTCATGGAAGCTTGCTGACCTGGGTCTGAGCCATCTCCTTGATTCGCCTTCTCGGCTCCTGCTTCCCTCTCAAATGACCTATCTCTCAGTCGCGGTTTACAGCTCACGGTCCGCTACTGCCTCAAACGGTGCCCAACATGTCACAGGGGCTCGATAAACATGTGCGGATGCATGAGCGTCGACGCACGGTTGCTGAGATCCGTGACGGGTTTCTGTTCCCACCAATGTTCTGCAGAGAAGCTGGGTCCTCGTGGAACCCATCAGAGAGCCCACTTCCCAGACCCACTGTCAGCCACAGTGACTGCAAACCGCCAGGTCCCGCCAGCCCCACAGCCCTGCCGGCAGGAGCCACGGGGGCGTCTGAGGTTTGGCCCCAGCAGGCGTCTAAACATGTTAACAGTCACAGTGACGACACTGCTTACTGAACTCCCGCTTCGTCTCATTGAACTCATAACAACCCGGGAGCCTGACATTGCTGTTCCCCTTTTTACAGATGAGAAACGGAGGCAAAGACAGATGTGAGAGGCACGGCAAAATCTGCAGCCAGCTGCCCGACACCGCAGAGTCCCAGCTTTCACCCCTAGCTGCCCTGCGTCTGCAGGGCCTGGTACGGGCACGGGTGGGGCCGGGGGAGGCAGGAGCTGTGTCCATGGCTTGTTCCGGGACCTCAGGCAACACCAGGCTGGAGGCAGGAGGACCGGGCCCGGGACGAGCCCACATTCCACGTGGGCCTCCCGAGGGCCCGGCGGCAGGTCCACGTGGCACCAGCCTTGTGGGCCTTCTAGTTACAATTAAGTGTGTAAACCCCAAACCCAGCAAGCCGGGAAACCCAGCTCTGTTCTCAGAGCTTCACACTCACTGACTCAGGAATCATGAGGTGTTATTACCAGACCCATTTCACAGATGAGGAACCAGAGCTCAGAGACATGAAGACCCTGCCCAAGATCGCCGGCCAGTGAGCAGCAAAGGCAGAATCAGGCAGGCTGGCCGGAGAGCCGGCGTCACCACCATCCACACGAGCCTCACGGGGTGGACTCCTTGATCGAAGCACTGGGGGCCCAGAAGGCGTGTGAATGTCCTGAGGCTGCTGGAACAAATAACCCCAAACCGGTGCTTAAAACAACAGGGGCTTACCCCCTCACAGTTCTGGAGACCAGAAGCCCAAATTCTCAGTGTTGGCAGTCGTACCCCCTCCAGAGGCTCCCGGGGTCGATCCCTCTGCCTCTTCCAGCCTCTGGGGCTGCAGGTGCTCCTGGGCTCGAGCTGCGTCTCCCAGTCTCTCCACCATCCCCTTGCCTCCTCCAGTCTCAGTGTCCAACCTCCCTCAGACTCTCTCTTACGAGGACACACGTGATGGCACTTAGGCCGGGAATCCAGGGCGATGTCCTCATCTCAAGACCCTGCTTCATCATGTCTACAAACAAGGCGACACGTGCAGGTTCAGGGATCAGGACCTGACATCCTGGGGCAGATGCCACAGAGGGAACGAGGCCTTGGTTCCCATCTCAGGGCCAACCTTGGGAGCAGACGCTTCCTCTTCCTCCTGAACACACGACGATCCCTGACTCACAGAGAGGAGGCGTGAAGGCAGAAATCAGCCTCTCTGTCCTGGATAATCTTCCCGTCACTCATGCAGCAGAAAACAGCACCTTGTCATTAAGGAGATATATTAAGCTGTTTAATACCAGGTTTTCGGCTGGTGATGTTCTGGAGGAAGGGGACGGCCTCTCCTGGTAGTGACTCCAGTATGACCTTTCTGTCCTCGAGCGCACCGTCGCTACTTCCTGCTGACTTTGGCATCACCTGTCCTGGCCACCCGGGTGTGGGGGGGTCGGTGTGTTTGGTAAAACTCGCTCGTCTCGTTCAAAACCTCTGGCCTATTTGCCCATCCAATCTCTCTCGTGATGGACCGTCTGGATTTGGACTGTGCCATCTGAGCTACAACGAAGAGTTCTCAAGCCTCGGCCACTGAGGACAGGACAGGGGACAGGACCTCGAACGTGAGGACGGCAGAGAGCCCAGAGGAACGGGAGGCAGTGGTGTCTAAATTATTTATGAGCTGGCTGGATGTGCTTCATGCATGTTCATCACGGTGCAGGGAGACTGAATAACATGCACTTAGCAGGAAACGTCCTCTCATGCCCCCAGCCCCAGGAAGGACCCTCCCCGGCACGAACCTGGTTCCGACAAGACCTTCTAACTCAGACTCGAAGGGACCCCCCCCTGGTGGGGAGTCTCCCAGTCGACCTGACACTGGATCAGCCTCCATGGGATTCAGTGGGGAGGGCACCCTGGCGATGTGGCAGGAGCAGGAGTGCAGGCCTGGCTGTGTCCTCGTGCTGCTCGCTCACCTGGCTGTGACCCCGTCTGTACACGAGACAGCCGGCAGGGTGTGAGGTTCCAGGATGAGGTGCCGCAGGCGAGGGGCCTGTGAGTTTGCGGGGAATTCTATCTCAGGACTCTGACACACTACCCGGGACCCCCACGTGCCATCGGCTGGAACTGCCTGAGATGGGGCGCCGTCCCGCGGGACCTGAGCGAGTCGTGGTGGAGGATGCAGGGTGGCCCTGGGAGCTCTAAAGACCTCGGCTCCAGAGCAGGTGCCCAACCTGCGGCTTCTCCTCAGAATGCACGTGCTTCCACAGTTGGCACCAGCTCCGAGGAACCCGCTGCCCTTTGCTCAGAGCCGGTAATGTGCAGCCGCTATGAACACTGCCTCTCCACCCTCCCACGGCCCTCGGGGTGCGGGTGCCTCAGTTGTGCAGGATGAGGGAGGTGGCTTCTGGTCAGGGGGACGCAGACCCCACATGTTGCCCCCATGCTGAGCCATGACGCTGGCCGCCACGGCCACCTCCCTCCCTAGAGGTAGGGATTCTGGGGGCCTCCCCGACCAAGCAGAGGGGCCTGAGCCTGAGCACCGTGCAGCCTGCAGAGCAAAGACTCAGGATTCGGAGCTTTGTGCTGAGCCCTCCTCTCCAGGACGCAGTGGGCAGGAGGCACCAGGCCAACATCGCGCCAAGGGCAGGGGTTCCTACCAACCTATTTTCTTTTTTTAGCAAAATTTCTCTGACCCCCATGGGCCTCATAATGACCACACCAGGTTTTCCTCCTGGTCTTTTGTTACTCAGGTACCAGCCCAGTTTTCCCCCCCGACAGCCACACTATGACGCACGGGCAGAGCCTCAGGACCAATCAGTGATTTGCTGCCATTCAAGTGACAGGACCACCTCCAGATCCGCCATCCCCCCACCCCTCAGTTCTCCAGGAGGCCGCAACCCCCACGGCTCTTCAAAGGGGGACGCAAAAGGAGAAGTCACTTATTTCTCTGGTTGGGTGGAAAAATTAACTCAGAAGAGACTCTTAAACCTGTTATGGACAATTTAACGAAAACCAGTTTAGAAATGGTTCAAAGAAGATTTGTAACCATAAAGAAAGTCTGGAGTCATTTCCATTTAAACATAATTGCAATGACTTAGACATGATTTCAACGCAGAGGAGGAGGAGGATTTGCTCGGATACACTGTGTTTTAAACCCCCTGCCGTCAGCACATCCAGCTTCACAGATGCGACTAAGGAATGGAATTAAAGTGGAAACGAACACTCTTTCTCAGTTGTCCTGAAAACACAGGCACACAGGTCTCTTCTGTGTTTGGGCTCCCGCAGCTCACCGTTTTACTTAAAGGTAATAAAAGGTGAGGATGCGACCCTGCTCCTGACTGTCTCATCCGTGGATTAGACATTTAGCACCGAGGTTACTGCCCAACATCGTTTTCCTCCAGGAGGAAAAATAAACAGAATCCAGAGGTTGGGGGCTTGCACCACAGCCCCTTCTCTGGGCTCCTTTAAGGAGATCCGTGGTCTGTAAGTTTCCTTTTGGGGCATAAAAAACCAGCAGACCTGATCAAACTCCTCCTGGAAGAAACCCTGACTTTCACTTTCTTCCAAGGACAAGGAAGATGGATGGAGACCGTGTTTCATTCCCTCCCTTAATCTTCTCTCCTTCCTGACAATTAGAATGACGCCCACATACCAGCAGGCACCCAGAGACCAAAACAACCAAGAAAAATATGAAAAGACTCTCGATACAGCCGCTCAGGAGAATGTGTTTGGAAAAAATGACTAGCTTGCTCTGATTTTAAACAAAGGAGATAGTCTTTCCCAGAAGCCCCCAGGACATATGTGCCATAGTCGGCAAGGTGGACCAGCCCGACAAGGTGGGTGGGTGGTCTGGGCCCCGCGAGAGGCCCCGGCACAGATCATACCAAGGGCGGAGGGGGTGCCGGCCCAGAACCAGGATCTCGGAAGGTTTTACTAAGTTTTCACCATTAACTCATTTCCCTGCCAGGTTCTCTGCACCTGCTATACAATTGTTAATAATTTCCTTTTCCTTTCATCTTGTTCAGCAAAGGAATTCCCAGCTGCCAAGCGGGAACTCTGCGGTCGGCCGAGTTCACGAGGTTTTGGCCGACAGTAAACCATCGGGTATTCGGGGCAGCCAGAGTGACCTTAGCTGCTGGAGAGGCCGGCCCTGGCCGATTCGGGCCGTCAAGAGCCTCGGGCCAGCAGGACTGCCAGTGCCAGTGCTCACAAGCCAGGCACAGAGCCGCAGGGGCGATGGTCCTCGGGCGCTCTGCAGCTGTGTGGCCATGGGCGGGGCTCCCGTCAAGAACGGGGGACGATGACAGCTCCCTCCGGGCTGCAGGGAGGATTAACTAAGAGGATCCTTGTATTGTGCCCATCTGAGCCAGCACACGGCATGTGAGAGCAGATGCTGTTGCTGTTCTTGAGGCCTCTCCCTGGGATGCACTGGAACTCCGTGCGGGTGGCGTCCAGCCGGCCTTCCCCGTGGGCTCAGAGCTCAGTGGGCCAGGGCAGAACGGGAGGCTGTGTCCTCCACAGTCAGATGTGGTGACTCTTGGATCCCAAGAAAAAGGCTTGGTGGGGGCCCCGGGAGAGAAGCGGGGTTGGTGAGGCAGAAGACCCTTCCCCAAAGATCCTTCTAGAAGACTCCATATGGAGCTCCTGGCAAAAGACCCCGCAGATCAGGCGAGCCCCCTTCTGTCCCCAAGGATGCTTCTCCCACAGTCTGTCTCGTTGAGCTAATCAGAATCCACCTTGTTCTTGGTGATGGTGGAATAGCGGGCTCCATGCTGCCTCCTCCAGGCTCTCGTTCCCCTCTGGGCCATCACCCATACCAGCCCAGGAGCTTCCTGAGAAGCACATCAGATCCCAGCGTGGCCCCCCAAAGTCCCAGTGTGGCCTCAAAGGCCCTGCACGGCTGTCCCTCATGCCTCCCCACGACACCCTGGGTTCCAGCCATGCTGAATCGTCCCCTGTGCCCATGTCATCCTTCCCCAGTGCCTCCTTCAGCCAACTCCTCCTCATCCCACGAAGCCCAGATCCAAAGAACTGCCCCATCCCCAGCTCAGCCGAGGAGGCTGCTGCCCCACCCTCCGCGGGGTCTTCTCCTGTCCTTGCTCCCTGGGTGTGGCGCTCAGGGAGCCCCAGAGAAAATGAGCTGACGGCCATAAAGCCTCATTTTCTTGTCAAAGGTGCTCCTGAGCAGGGAAGCTAAGTTAGGAGCCAGGCGGGAGAATCACGCCCATCCACTGCGTGGAGCTGCCCCCGGCTCCTGTCTAGGGGGCATCAGCCTGTTCTGGGCTCTCAGCTCATCCTGCCCTCCCCTGCCCTGTGCTGGCCGCTGGCCTCAGACCTGGGACCCGCAGGTGGACGGTTGCTGGAACCTTCTGCCCTAGACCTTCACACGCCTGGTTTTCACCTTGCTGTTCAGGCCTCAGCTTAAATGCCGCCTTCTAACCCGTGGCCTCAAGCGGTACCTGCATGTAGGCAAGGAACCCACAAGCACAGGTAGAAGGGTAGAGAGGTAGAGAGGTCGGTAGACCGTCTCTGCCTTGTTGCTCAGCCTGACTCCTCTCCACGGAGTTCCCTCTGAAACACTCCTATTTATCTGTTTACGTGTCTATCAACTCGTCTCAAGAATTCAAGCTCCGTGCCAAGCTCCAGGCGGGACCTTATGCGTCTGGTTCACTGCTGAACACTCGATGCGACAGCAGCACCTGGCCTGGGAGGCACTGGGCAGCAGCCCGATGACCGCGCCAGGCCTGTGGGGACACGGGAGGAGGACGAAGCTAATCATCCAGATTTACACGGGGCGGCTCTTCACGCCTGGCCTGGGGCTCTGAGCTCAGCTCCACAGCAGCCCAGATGGGACACAGGGTCAGGCTACTCCTTGTTGAGCGGATCAAAATCAAATTAAGGATCCCAGCCTGGCATCCCCATGGGGGAGGATGCTGACGCTCCTGGAAGCCAGGCGGCCCCGTCCCAGCCAGAACGGGAGTGGGGAGCAGGCCTGGAGGCTGGTCCAAGCCAAGCATGGACACAAAGGGGTCCTTGTCCACCTCTGGTCAGGCCAGGCCCTGCTGGCTCCACACCCAGTGGTTGGCTATTGGGCACTCTGTTTGCCTCTGGGGCCTGGGAAGGGCACCAGCAGAGAGAAGACATGAGTTATTTGTCAGCAGAACAGCAAATCCTTGGAAACTCCTCACCGCTTGCTCAGTGGTCCTCAAAACTCTATTATTTCCCCATATGGCGCATGTGCCTAGAAGTCTTCCTGCCCCTGGAGAACTCCTACTCACCCCGCAAGACCCAGCTCAGAGGTCTTCTCCCCAGTTGTTCAGCAGCCGAGACTCCTTCCTCCCCACCCTCTGGCCTGGTACGGCTTCGCCACGAAGTCTTACACAGGTCTGTCCACCCGCCAACCTGAGCCTCACCCCCAGGAGCTGTGTCAACCCAGCCCTGAGCACCCAGCACAGTGAACACAGGACCAGACATGACTGCCAGGTTCTTGTTGCCATCAGTGAATCATTCTCTGGAACCTTCTATCTCAGAGCCTCACTCGCCATCCACACAGCCTGGTGCCCACCCTCAGGCCTCTGGGCTCTGAATGTGCTTGATGCCGGGGTGGGTCTCAGCGGCCCTCCAAAGCCCTCCCAGGTCAGCTCTGGGCCTCAGGACAGCAGGGCTCATGGGGGAAGCCTGTGGCCCGAGTAGGGTCAGCCTTGCCACTGCTACGGGCAGGGAGCACTGGGGAACAGTCCCTTCATGTCCTGACTGTGCCACTCGTTCCTCCAGTGATTCTGAGATCACTCCCCATTCCCCAGGTTTGCGCATCTGTACGACACCTCCGTTTCCCAATCTCTATCAAGCAGTGACACCAGCTTATGGGGCCCTGGGAGGGAGGAGTGACATGGGTCACGCACGGAGAGCCGGGTGGGTCAGACCGGCAGCCGCACGGTGCTCACAGACAAGACACAAGTTCTCAGACCCCCGCCGCCCTCCCTCAGGGACCAGGCACCGAGTCTGGAGCCCGAGGCTCCCCTGAGGTCCACAGGGCCCTGTGCACCTGGGGACATTAGACGGATCAGGTGACAGTGTCAAAGATGGACAAACTGCACGGCATGGGGCAGTGGACGGTGCAGGGCCAAGCTGGGGCCCTTCCTGGGTAAGCACAGGAAGACCACACAGTGGCCGGCTGAGGTGATGAGACCAGGCCACGGGGTGCAGAGCAGAACGGCCCAGGTACGCTGTCTGTACTTAAACCCTCCAACTGCTCGCTCAAGGAGAAAAAGAGCCTGTGGGATCGACTTGGGCCGTCTTGCTGATGTGTCCCAGCATGCCCCCCGTGCAACTGTGACCCCGGGTCACACGGGTGTGACCTCGTTTTACAGACGAGGACGCCGAGGCCCAGGGAAGGCAGCTCCCTCAGATCTCTGCAAGGGAGGCAGCCTGGCGTGGCACAGCCCAACCTCCCCACCTTACTCCCCCCCCCCCCACCCCCGGGCTGTATAGGATCCACACGGCTCATCTGACGGCAGCATCAGAAGGAAGTTAAAACTAAGAGCAATGTTGTTCAACCTACGTATCTGCAGCTAACAGACAAACAGGTCCCGGAGTCTGATACACAGTCCAGCAACTGCAGACAACAAAACTGTATGATTAACATTAAACTGGCTGAGAACAGATCTTAATTGCTCCCACCACTAGGAAAAACAATTACATGACTCAACAGAGGTATTGCCTGGGGGGAGGGGGGTAAGGCTGCAATGGCAATCATGTTACAATACCAATGTATCAACTCAGTATGTAGTACCCTTTAAACTGATACAATGTTACATGTCAGTTATAACTCAATGAAAAGGAAATTCTCTCTGTGCCCTGAAGCCAGGGGCTTTCTGCCTCTGGGGAGGGCAAGCACAGTGTTTCATCTCAGCCTCTTTAAATTCTCTCCTTGTAAAAGCGATGAGGGAAATAGCGTGCAGTGGTTTCACATTTTTACAACAAGGAGCAGAGCCCCGGGCCATTGTTAAACCCACTGAGGGGTGGCCACGTGGGGACCATGGAGACCCCACCACAGCCTCTCGGCCCTGCCTGGGCCCCAAGGGAGGGAAGGAGGAGGTGTCAGGGAAAGCAGCACCTCTCAGTCGTCTGCCTGCATCGGACAACCGTTCCAGGGACAAACAATGTCACAGAGTCAAGTCCATTATTTCAGGAACTCTTGCCTGTGATGGCCCCAGAGCAGTACATGCCACGTGGTTGGGAAACTCGGGGTCCCCAGGCCGGTGCCCGTTCCCCTCAGCTGCTCACAACAGCCAGATGAGGGGCAGGGCCTGCTCAGGGCCACAGGGAGCTGGTCTGGACCATGTATCACTAACCCCGAGGACATGTGAGCACCGAGCAGACTGCATGACAGATACTTTGACCCCAACTGGACACTGGTTGTGTAGGAGGCCTGGCAGGGCCTGGAGGGACAGGGAGTAGTGTCAGTGGTCCCCAGTGCATGGCCCCCTGCATGGCCCGAGGGCCCAGGGAAGCTGACACCAAGCTCCAGAGTCTTCCAGCCGCACCTGCTCACCCTGCCAGGGGTGCAACCAGCCCTCGTCCCCTTGGCCCCCTCAGCCGGGTCCGGGAAGCACCTGCCTACAGCCCAGAGCAGTCCTGGGTTGTGGAGAGCAGCTCTGTAGACCAATGTCACAACCACGGGGGACGAGGCCCTGCGGTCCTGGTTCCTCTTAGCGCACGCTCTGTGGCCTGCTGCCTGGGCCGGGTGGGCCACGCTCAGTCAGGGCAGGAGGGAGGCTCGGGTTTCTGCATTTAGAAATAATGTCATAGCCTGCAAATCTTTCTGCAGCTGTCTCTGTTTATGGGTCTCAGCTGCAAGGAATTCCTGGGCCTCAAAACAGCTGTTCACAGACGGTTTCCCCGGGAAACGTGGACACACATGCGCACGTACACACACACACACACACACACACACACACATTTCTATTCTTTGCAGAAGGAAAGAAGAGCAGATGAAAGTGGGGAGGTTCTGCTGCAGGCAGAGGACAGTCCGCTTTTAGCCCAGCCCCTGCGCCTAGGCCCGGCTGGCAGAGAAGAGGTAAACCAAGGCAGACGGGACGTGCTGGGCGGGGCCCTGCCCCACGCACCCTGAACCCGGCTAAACCGCAAACAGGAGACGATCAGAGAGATCAGGCCTCTGCTCCACGAGCGGCGCCTCCTCAGCAAAGACACCCGGCCCAGCGAGGGGGCTCCAGGACTCGGGGCCAGCCCTGCCTCAGCCTGACAGCAGGCAGCGGGCCTGGGACCTGCCAGCTGAGACCCTCGACGAGAGCCCTGGCCTGCCACCCACTCCATCTACCTTGAAACCCTTCTGATCCTCAATTTCCTCCTCCTTGAATGCCAGTTGGAAATAATAACACCTACCCCTGCGGTCGGAAAGGTCAGAGAACTCGATGTGCTGGAACTGTCACCCGGTTCCGGAGTGCCAGGGCAGACACTAAAATCCCAATAAACAGTGGAGATGAGGAAACGGCTCTCCTGGGCCCAGCGTGGCGGCTCAGGGAGTCGTTCTTCCGCCCGCCATGTTGAGGATTAAAGAAAAGGAGGGAAAGACGAGCCCACGGAGGGAGAAGAAGACGTGTGCTGCTCTGCAGGCCGGTCCCAGCCGACACGCGTCAGCTGCACTGAGATGTGGACACAGGTGACCCCCAGTGCCACTCCGGCCGGTCCTTCCAGACTGAAGAACTGAGAGCAGGATGGCAGGGGCGCTGCTGCCCCCTATGCAAGGGGAGTGAGGACCCACGGGCCAGACTCAGGGGCAGGCCTGGCCCTGGCCAGAGGGGTCGGGGCATTCACTGCCTGTGACCCCTCCAGGCCCTGCGTGGACGACCTGTGCCCCCATGGCAATCCTGGACATCGGGATCCAGACCAGGCACCAGACACCGTCCTGGTAATCAAGTGTAGACCTCGGGTACAGCGTGTGGACAGCTCTGCCAGGACCTACCGCAGCTCAGCACAGCCCGACCTGTGACCCAACGCTGCTCTCTGGGCATATCCGCCCAAATGCCTCCAGAAGTACAAGAATGGCCGCAGCAGCTGTATGAATAACATCCTCAAACCAGAAACAACCTACGTGTCCATCAACAGGGGAAGGGACAATCAATTGGGGTGAATTCACACAGCGGAATAAGATTCGATGATGAGACGGATGAACCACCACCAGACGTGTCTCGCAGATGCACAAGGTTCCACTCACAGAGCCAGGCGGGGTATCTGTATCCCGGGGAGGTGGGGAGTCGCTCTTGGGGGGCAGAAGCTGGAGGGCAGGAGGGCCCAGGCTTGTTGGTTCTGCTCTTGACCTCGGGGCTGGTTACCTCGTGCTCAGCGTGGACTCCGCCATGATTCATGCACATTTCCATGCAGATGTTAAAATCCAATAGAAATGAAAATGTTCAAAAGGTGAGGAAATGGGAAATTACGATAAGTGTTGGTAAAATTAAAATTTTATTGGATTTTACCAACACTTACAATATTTGCTCTCGATCTGATCCCATCTCTCCTCGTATGACATCCGGAAAAGGAGGTCTCGGGTTGGTGGGTGAACTGATTAACAGTCAAGATTAAAACTCTTTCCTGCCATCTTCAGAGGCAGTGAAAAGAGGTGCTGGGTGTCCATATTCATGTCTCACCTGGTGATGTAACAGGGTGAACTGTGTGTCTCCAAAGGATACGGTGAAGTCCTGACCCCCAGAACCTGTGAATGAATGTGACCTTATTTGGAAATGGTGACCTTATCTGCAGATGTTATTGGCTAAGACAAGGTCACACTGGAGCAGGGTGGCTGCAATTCAGGGCCTGGCGTCCTCATGAGAAGAGGGGATGTGGACACAGACTCACAGGGAGAAGCTGTGTGAGGACAGAGCAGAGACAGGAGGGAGGCGGCCACAGCCCAGGACGCCCCGGAGCTGGAGGAGCAGGAAGGACCCTCCCGAGAGCCCTAGGGGAGAGCATGGCCCTGGACACCTGGATCCGGACTTCTGCCTCAGGAGCTGGGGGAAGATAAGCTGTCGTTGTTTTAAGCCCCCAACCTGTGGTCCTTTGTTCCAGCAGCCGCAGGACACACTCACAAGTGTCTACGCAGGTGTAGAAGTCAACTGCTATTACAAGTTCAGGAACAAGCCACTAACCTACATTTACTGACGGTGAAGACAAGGTAGTGGACATGCCTGCTTTCAGATCTAAGTGGGGAGCACAGGTGGTCACAACAGCCCCCCAAAAGCACTGAAGTCAGTGAGCCACTGGCCTCTTTCAGCCCCGCCTTCTGCTGGCCTGTGACCCTGGGTGACCTTGGGTGCCCTCGGCACATCCCCTGCCACTCTGAGCTTCGGTCTCCTCATCCATGACGAGGTCTGTGGGGTCACAGTGGCCCCATTATGTGAGACACCATGTGCCAGACTTGGCAGGGCTGTTTCTGCACCACGACCCCACCCGGCTGCCGGCGCTGCCTTTGGGGAACTTTCCACCGTGCCCAGCACCCCGAGCCTTGGAGGACAGGTGCTCATTCAGCCAGACTCAAAATGACCCATTTCAGATTCACTGAGCCTGACCTGCGGGGTTTTTCTCTTTTTCTCCTCTTTGGCGAGCACAGCTGGCTCTGCAGAGCACCGGCGATTAGAGCTGTCAACACGGGTGGCGTCACTCTTATTGTTGAAGTTGTTTCCCTGAGAAGCTGCCCAGGTGGGTGTATTTTCTTTCCTCACGGCCTCTGAGGACACTTTCAATCCCAAACCACACACAGGCACAGGAGGCCCAGTGTCCGCTTCGCCGTTTGGCTCAGACGCCAAGGAGGTGGCTCTGCAGTTCTGGTTAAATGGACCTTTAAACTGGCCTCACCAGGCACCAGGGCATGACCCGCTTGCTGGTGGTGACCCGAGCAGATCACGTCTGAGTCCATTCCAGCCGGCTCACAGCTGCCGTGCTCTAAACAGCCACTGCCCAAGCGCCCCAATCATTCATCTTCCCTCTATGTCTGCAAAACCGAGAGCCCCAGCAATAATCCAACAGCAAGGCTGACTCTGGGAGGGAACGCAGATCCCTCCCTGGAGCTCCCGCCAACCCATCAATCCACTTGGGCTGGGAATCATCACCTTTCCTGCCCTGAGACAGGAAGGTCCAGAGGCAGGGACCCTCGGCCTCGTGCAATCCAGCCTCATATAATCCAGCGTCAGGAACCGAGGCCCAGAGAGGGGAAGGGAGTTTTTTGAGGGCACAAAGCAAGGAAGTGGAGACCCGGGATGTGACAGCAGACTTGTTCCTCTGGTTCCTCTCCTCTTTGCTCCAGGTGCCGTGTGCACTTCTCTGTCTGAATGCCCCCAGCCTGCCCCCGAAGGCCACCAACACCTTCACCCCACCACGTCCAGCCACACGGTGCCTGGGGATCTGCATCTCCTAAATGTCTCAAATCCACACTCTTCCCTCCACCCTCGGCCTCCTCCGTCTGTGGCCACCATCATCGCTCCTCTGACACCTGATAGAGCCCCCTGCTCTCCCCACCTCACCCTCGCAGAGCAGCAGGAGCAGCCTTTTAGCAGGGCTGACGACGCTCTTGGAAAAACCAAACATCCAGCCCAGGGGCCCCCAGCGTCCAGCCTCAGCCGCCTCTCTCTCCAGCTGTCTCACCCCCCCACATCCTGTGCGCAAACCCAGGACTGTTGGACAGGGCTTCCTGCGACGGTGGACGAGTTCTTTATTTGCACTGTCCAACGTGGCACCACAGCCACGTGTGTCCACTGACCCGTGAGACGTGGCTATTGAGACCGAGGAACTAAACTGTCCTCATTCCACTTTAATTAACTTCAATTCCAACAGCCACATGAAGTGGTCCCTGTGTCACAGCTCACCGTACTGGACAGGGCAGCCTCTTGCCCCATGGAAGCCTTTCAGTTGAGAATGCACCACCTCCTCCAGGCTGGCCCCTGGCCTGGAGTGAGAGACCTTCACTTGATCTTCACACTCTTCCCTGGGCCTCGGCTGGAGGTCACTTCTGGGACACATTCCAGTCGCCTACCAAGCCCAGCCAGCCCTGGTCACGTTCAGCTGGGAGGGCGGCTGCTAACGTGCTCGTGTCTGCCACCAGCTGCTCCCTCTCTCCTTCTTTCTATGCACATCCAGCACCAACTGCACGAGCCCCTGCGCTCCCAGGCCTACATGGTGGCACAGACACACCCACTCCCCATCCTGCCCCGAGCACTGAGAGCCAGGTCTGAATCATGTCTCTATTCCCAGAGCCTGGCACGCAGCCAGCCCAGGGGCCCAGGGAGTGTTTGTGGGTTAGCCGAACGAATATTTCTGCCGGGAGGCAGTCACAGCGAGCGTCATGGGCATGCCCGAAAGGTTCCTTTCCAAGAAGCAGGTTGAAATTTGTTGCAAAGAGCCTATGCTCCCGGTGTGCCCGCCCAGCTCCGCCCCACCCTGCTAAACCACAGCTCCTTGCTGCTCCCTTCAGAAAACTCAGTGCCCTGCCTCCTACACTAAGCCAGCAGAGTTGAGACCTCAAGACTCTTCCTACAATGCCCTTGTTGATGGATGGGTAAACCGAGTCCCAGCGAGGGGCAGGAATTTCCTAGAGGTCACAGAAGACGGCCCTGCCAGGCCTGCCGGCTCTGTGGAGGCACCAGGACTTCCCAACTCCAGACACGCACATGGCTTCACCATGACTTACCCAGCATATGTATTTTTTCAATACTAAAACTTAAATACTACACCAAAAGCACGTGCAACAACAACAAAATGGATAAATTGGACATCCTCAAAACTAAAAATTCATACTCCAAAGGACACGACCTACGTGACAAGGGGCTTATATCCAAAGAACACTTACATAAAGAACTCTTACAACTTACTAACAAAAGACAACTAAAAAATGGCAAAAGATCTGAATCGACATTTCTCCAAAGAAGATCTACAAATGGCCAACAAGCACAAGAAAAGATGCTCCACATCATTCATCACCAGAGAACTGCAAGTCAAATCCACAAAGAGACACAGCGTCACACCCACCAGGAAGGCTCTGACCCAAAGGGTGGACGATAACAAGTGTGGGCAAGGATGCAGAGAAGCTGGCGAGATCATACAGTGTGAGCTGCAGTGGAAGGCAATCTGGCGGTTCCTCAAACAGTTAAATTTATTATTATACGATCCAGCAATTCCACTCTTAGGTATCTACCCAAGAGAAATGAAAACACATGTCCACGCAAAAACTTGAATATGAACGTTCATTGCAGCATGATTCATGTAGCCGAAAAGTGAAATAATCCAAATGCCCATTAACTGATGGAAATATAAATAAAACGTGGTCCATCCACACAGTGGAATATTACTCACCCATAAAAAGGAGTGAAGCACTGACATACGCCACAACACGGATGAACCTTGAAAACATGATGCTGAGTGAATGAGGCTGGTCACAGAGGACACATATTGTATGCATCTATTTATATGAAATTCCAGGATAGGTAGCTCCATGGAGACAGAAAGTAGGTTAGTGGTTGTCCAAGCCCAGAGGGAGGGCAAAGAGAATTGAGTGATGACAACACTGTACAAGGTTTCTTTCTGGAGCAATGAAAGGTTCCAAACTTGTTTGTGATGATGGATGCCCAATTCTGTGAAGATGCTAAAACCTATTGAATTATAGGCTTTAGGTGGGTGAATTGTACGGTATGTGAATTTTATCTTGATAAAGCTGTTTAAAAAAATCTTACTTACTTTAACCCTAAAGCAAGAATATCCAGGAACTCGAGGGCTACTGTCTAGTTATATATTTTCAAACCCTATTACAAACATAACCATTAACTTTAGATCGTCCCTCACATACCACATAAATTACACCCTGCAGGACCCCCCAGCCCACCTGCCACCTCCTCTGCTGTCGCTCTTCTGGACCCTCTCAATGTACATCCTTCAAGATCTTGGGGGAAAAATACTTCCACCTAATTAATTCACAATATTCTATGCACAACTTAGAAAGCTGTTATGAGCTCACAGAAGAAAGTTCTTCTTAACGAGAACTAGTAATCACACATTTTGATTTTTTAACACTACGGTCATAAACCACAGCTGTTTTCCTACTCACACCACAGCCATTGGGGGACCTCAGGTCCTGGGTCCAGCCCCCGGGGGGTCATCAGGGGAGGGGAGGCTGCTGGCAGTGGGGCACAATCGATGCCGGACTTGGCTTGGTCAGTGGAGGAGGGTCCCAGGAGCCAGAAATGCCTGGACCTGACCTAGCAGGAGCAGCAACACGACCAAGCCAGGAGAGACGACGTCAGCAGCCTGCAAACCCCCCGCCTGTGCCCACGCTGCCCGGCTGGGGTCCTCTGCCAGGAGCACACTGCATGCAGAGGAAGGAGCCTGGGCTGACATCTGGTGCCCCTGGCCCTGCCCTGGCTCTGGCCGTGAACACGTCCTCTCCCCTTCCAGGCCTCTGCCTCCCCTGCTCTCCTCTCATCTCTGGGAGCAGCTCTTCCCCAGGCCTGTGTGAGCAATGCTCTCGGCCCCTCCTCCAGGCAGCACCGGATCAGAGAAAGGTCAAGCGGATCCTCGGGGAAGCCCCAGGCAGGGCCGCCTCCCCTCTGTGCAGTCCGTCCAGGACATCTGTCCAGAGGAGCAACTGGGCCTGAACGCAAATGCATGTTCAGCCACAAGCTGCAAACCAGCAGCTACATTTTGTTTGACCTGCAAAGTATCTGAAATGCTTCTGAGTTCCTTACCATCATTTTTAAAATGTGAAGATTAAGCAGAAAAAGATATCCATGTTGCTGGTTTATCTTGAAAATTAGAAATCAGCCCAGATGGCCGAGATCTGGTGAACCACAGACAGCTGCCCCTTCCGGTGGGGCCCATGCCCTGCAGCTCGCCACAGCCCCCACCCAGCCCAGCAGCCTCACACAATTTGCACAGCCGCACAGGCCCTGGGAGTGCAACCTACACTTAAAACACAACGAACTCTCTCGTGCCAGTGCAAAAATGGCCTTATTTGGACTAAGAAAAGATGGTGGAACAACCTTGGACCACATAGGATATCAGAGTGGATACCACGACCCACAGACACTCATTGTGGATTTCCGTGGGGGGGGTCTGGCTTTCAAATGTCCGTTCTCCAGCATTCCCACAAATTTTCATGTGCCACTGAGTGCTTTGATATTTGTTTTGGTAACATAGTTTCTATTTTATCTAGAACGGGGCAAACCACAGCCAGGGGGTCAACTCCGGCCCACCAGCTAGTTTTATAAATAAAGTTTCATTGGCAGCAGCCCCACTCGTTCAGGTTCATATCGTCTGGCTGCTTCTGGCTGGGAGAGCAGAGCTGAGCAGTTGAGACACTGACTGTATGGCCTGCAAACCCTAAGATATCTGCCAGCTGGCCCTCTGTAGAAAGTGTACTGAGCTCGAGGCGTGCTGGAGAGGTAAAAGGGAGAGGAGGGGGAGGCGCGGGACCCCTGTGTCACCTGCTTCACATTGATGCGGAGAAAGCCGAGAGTGTCACCCCGAGTTCACCCCAAACATCTCTGGGGGGGACACACTGACTTCCCCCCAGGGACTCAGTGCCTGCACACCCAGCTCCAGTGTGGACCCTCCCCGCACCTGCACCCCCACCCCAGCCAGCCCCCCACACTTACTTCATGGGTTTGAACAGCGCTTGCCCGTAATTCTGGAACGTCATGATGAGCTTGAGCTGCGTACCCCCCGACTTCATGGCTGCAGGGGAGGGAAGAGACACAGGTCACGTGCTACTCTCAGACCCTCCTCCTGTGGGCGAGCAAGGCCGGCTCCCCACCCTGACCCCATGGCCCCGCCTGGGCCCCTGGATGTGGCCGAGGGGCCCCATTCTGCCTGGGAGGTTTGGGGTTTCCGGTAACAACACAGATGCACTCCTTCCCGATGTTCAGGTGTCAGGCAGAACGTCTCCCACAGTCTGACCCACAGACGAAAGGACTGGCTTCCAGGCAGGATGGCCAGGTGTGTGTACCTGCCAGCGATGCCTCCCTCCCCAGACACACCTATACGTGCCCGGAGGCCTGCACACACCTGCTCACACACCCACACACACAGACACCCCTCCACACATGCACACCACTGCTGGCCATCCAAGTTCCTGGGCCCTAGAGGAAGCCAGAGCAAGCTCAGTCTGAGGAAACCCTGTAGACCCCTTGGCTGGGGGCACCTCACTCATCAGAGGGCCTTCTGGGGGCTCCCCGTGGACACTGTGGGGGGTGGAATCCTCCAGAAGCATTGCTCTGGATTCCTGGCTGCCTCACTAGCTCAGAAGGCTATAGAATTCCTGAAAGGACCAATTTTTCCCTGACTATGGGTTTTCCTTTTTGCTGATGGAGCAGAAGGAAGGAAAATATTTGAGGATTTCCCTTGGTGGGGGGCTGGGCTTGGCCTGGCCTGTGGCGGCCCTGGGAGCTGAGCTGGCTGACCCCCCCCGTCCCTTTCTGACATCTGCAAGGCGAGGGCCCAGGCCGCCTGAGACAGGCCACGCAGGGGCTTGTCTGCCATTCACAGAGGCCTCCTGCATCCACAGCAGGCACCGGCCGTGCTAGTGTCACAGGTGTGAACAAGAGCAAGAAGGTGTCCCCATCAGAGTCCATGTTCAGTGGGGCCAGACAGATCGTAAACTATAAACACCACACCAGACGGATGGAGGAGGGACGGGCGTGGAGGCAAAGACCAAGGTCAGTGAGTATGACCCCATACCGGAGGTGCTCCAGGGCCTCGGGGGGACCCCAGGTAAGCCGTGGCCTGAGGTTCTGAGGCAGGTCAGGGTATAGGTGTAAATGTGAGGATGGTGCACACAGATGAGAAAAGGCCAAAGACAGAGGCAGTCACCAGGGGGCAGAGTGTGGTGAACGAGAGCCAAGACCAAGGCCTGGGACACACGAGTATTTCAGGGTCAGGAGGGGTCAACTGGGGGGCTGAGAAGGAGCCACAGTGAGCAGGGATGATCATGACTTGTGAAAACAGTCAAACGGCATAGGGGCAGGAGGGCGCCATACTGGAGGGCACCATACTAGAGGGGCACCATACTGGAGCGTGCCATATGGGAGGACACCATACCGGAGGGCACCATATTGGAGGACACCATACTGGAGGGCACTATACTGGAGGGGCACCATACTGGAGGGGCACCATACTGGAGGGTCCCATACTGGAGGGCGCCACATTGGAGAGAACCATACAGGAGGTGTCATACTAGAAGGTGCCATATTGGTGGGTGCCACATTGCAGGGCACCATCCTGGAGGGCACCATACTGGAGGGTGCCATATGGGAGGGCGCCAGACAAGAGGGTGTTATACTGGAAGTGTCATACTGGAGGGTACCATATTGGAGGGTGCCATACTGGAGAGTGTCATATTCGAGGGTGTTATACTGGAGGCTGCCATACTGGAGAGTGTCATACTAAAGGGTGCCATCCCGGAGGGCACCATACTGGAGGGTGCCACACTGCAGGGCACCATACTGGAGGGCTTTGGTGTGGGGCAGCCTTGAGGCTGGAGTCTCGGCTCAGCTTCCTTTGGCTGGGTACCCTAGAAGGAGTCTTCACCCTCCCAAACCTCAGTCCCCCACTTCTGTTAAATGGTGCTCGGGATACCTGCCCAGTCTCCTTCACGGGGTCGTGGCAAGGGTCAAAGCAAACCAGGGAAATGCATTACTTGACCTGTTGGCGCCTCATTGCTCATGTGACCACAGAGATGACAGTCATACCCTCCTCCTGCGACTGCTGTCACGAGTAAGTGGGTAATGCTGTGGAGCATCTAGAACAGCATTGGGCACGTGGCACATTCCAAATGGCATGTTGTCACAGGCGTGCCAAGTGCGACCACGAGTCCTAAGTTCCCCGAGCATTTTCCATGGCTCTTACGACCCTGTGAGCACCAGTGTCCAGGCCCTTCTCCGGGTTCCAGCCCGGCCGGATTCCTCCCTCTGCAGCGTCCACTCCGCCCGCTGTGTCTGGAGGGGCCCTGGTCCTGGAGCCCAGGAGATGGAGCTGGAGTCACAGCTCCCCCAGAGCAGTGGGACGTGAGCCTGTCGGCGAAGCTCTTTGAGCCTGTGCTCCCCTCAGAAAACAAACTCCACTTCACTCCAAAACACTGGAAATAACCTGAAAATGCCCAACCCTGGGGGCAGGGGATGGTGCACAGTAACCCCACTATGAAGCCTTCTTAACAGGACCAAAGGATTTTTAATGACACAGCAAACTGCTTACCGTTTTATTACTAAGTGAAGCAGCTTATGACGTGTCTACACTCTATGAACCACTTTCCTCTGAAAGGCAAGTATAAAAGGCAGGCAGCTAAGCCCAGTGGTTATCCCCATGATGAGACCTGCAGAGGATTTTAATTTCCTTTTTTCCCCTAATCTGTGCTTTCTAAATTTCTACAACGAACATTATTATGTTTTTATAAGAAGAAAACAGAAGCGATTATTAAAAAACTAGTGGCCCCACTAAGCCCCAATCAACGTCCCCATTTCCCATTGATAGCAGGGTCACTGGATTTAATTATTCCTTCCTGGGCCAATTGGGGCCACGTATCAGCTCTTCCCAGGGCTTGTAATCCTGGGATGTTTTTTTAAATAACAAAATATTATGCAAATCTGGTCAGTTTAACCATTCTTGTCCTGGAAGCAAGTCCCACCTGCGTCATCGTTCCACTGACTGTGTGCCGCACCGTGACCAGCTCCTCCCCACGGAGCAAATAAATAAGTAGAAGTTACAGGACATTAGAGTTCCCCTGGGACTGAGGACCCCAGAAACGCCAGGCTCTCGCTGACAGACCGTCTCTCGTCTGGGGACTCGGGTCCCCTGCCAGGCCCACCCTTCACTCTCCCCAGCTGGGGTCGACGGCTGAGAGACATTGGGATTCTGCTCTAAAATCCAAATGGTGTCCCTGCAAAAACCCACACAAACTGCCTCAAGTCACAGCAAAGGCCAAAGGTGACCATCTGGGGCGGGAGAGAGAGGCAGACTCTCCACCACAGGCCTTCGAGTGACGGCCCCACTCTGTGCTGAGAATGGGCCTGGGGAGGGGGTTAGGGCTGAGGGCCGCAGGACACAGACCAGCCTCGAGAAGGAGGGAGTGAGTTTGGGGTTCCTTCTTGAGGTCACTGAGGGTCAGGACTGGAGGAAATTGTGCCCTGGGGCTGGGGAGGGTGGTGCAGTGGGGGCAGAGGCACGCTCGAGAGAAGGCCAGGTGTGCAGGCAAAGGCCGAGTGTGGGAGCTGCTGGACGCACCCTCTTCTGGCTGGGGCTTTGTGTTTCCCAGTGGACAGAGGCCCATCAAAACCTGGCCAACCTCAGCTGTGGGGAGGGACTCAACCGGGCGGAGAGCCCACCATGGGCATGAGGCCAGGCTAAGGCCAGGTTGTCCCCAGAAGTCACTCACCCTGAATGAGTCCCTCTCCCACCTGCCACCTTCCCTCCACCTCCACAGCCCCTCCAGGTCTGGGCCTCCATCATCAAACCTCCAACACAACTGGTGTCCAAGCCAGCTCCCTCCTACAGCTGCACACCCTCACAGCACCTCCTGCAGAAGCTCTCCCTCCTGGCCAGCCCACCTCCCGCGGAGGGGGTCCCACCGTAGACCACGGGTGTCAGCTCAGTGTCTCTCCTGGCATACCTGAAAAGCCACACCCCCCAGCTACACAGTAAAATATGTTATTAATTCACACTAATTAATGCTCATTAGTAACGTGCATCATTAGTTACACATGTTAACACACATTAAGATCACACCCTGTGCTTTCATTATGTAAAGCTCACGCTCTAAAGTCCGGGAGCAGAGACCTTTGGATGCCCTGGGTTTTGCTGTCTTTCCCCAGAACAGGCACAGAATGCAGGCAACTTAATGTGCAGTCTCCCCCAGAAGAACCCTGACAGATGTGGACATTTCCCAGGAATCCCAAGAGGGATCGAGTTAAACCGAGAACCAAGAGCAACCCTGGGAGGAGAGACAGCCTGAAGGAGCATGGCGTGGGCCGGGCTGGGGTCCCAGCACCCCCACAAGGGAGGACGAGGGGCAGGACCCTGTGCTCCGCATCTGCTCGTGCCCTGTCACACCCCTGTGCTCACAGGGACGATGAGTGGCCTCGGCACACTCAGCTCTCTGTTTCCCATGGGAACCGGGGCCGGCCCCGCCAGTCTCCCCATTTCTAACAAGAACACCGACCCGTGTCTTGAGGGGCCACCTCCTGACTTTTAAATGAACTGATTTCATTTTTTAGAGACCCGTGGACCCCGCAAACACATCCACGTGTGAGGCTCTGCCAGTGCCCTCTGACGCCTCTGCCCTGGGCCTCGGTCATCTCCTCTGTGAATGGGGACCAACGCCTGTCCTTAGGGGTCACGGTCGGCTGTTTTCATGGCCACTGCCTTGTTATAAAGGTCAGAGGAAGCAAAGGCCTCACCCAAGGACAGCTCAAACTTGGAGGATGTGATGCCAGGATCACTCAGGTCACCTGTTCCTCCTGCCCCAATCCCCACACCACCCCCGGGGGAGAGAAGTCGGAGCAGCGTCCAGATTCCCGGGCTCCCATGCAGAGCCCCTGTACAGTCCTTGGGCATCGAGGGAAGGGGCCCATGGAGAAGGGCTGGTAGTGGACACCCGGGTCCTCCTGCCCCGACTTGCTGTGAGGCCTTGGGGAGCCTCCGCCCCAGGGGCCAGGCCACATCAGCGCCGCCCAACTTCAGTCCGCCACACGCCACCTCGGGTTGTCTGAGCCTCGACAGCCTCCAGCCTGAACCACCATGTACACCGTGCTGTCCTTCAAGGCAGCTCACTTTGACCTTGAAAGTTACGTTTCCCTAAAAGGGAGACTACGGCTCCATCCGGGGGGACCCAGCACCTCCGCAATCAGAAGACACAGTTGGAACACGCACCTGCGGGACCTGGGGCCACAGCTGCCATCTGCTCAAAACGGACAAAGCAGGTGCGGGCTGGAGCTGGGTCAGCACCTGGGCGGGCTTGTGTTCTTGACCTCTGACCGCCGGCCGGAGAGAGAGCGAGGAGGGGCCTGGGATGGCCTCTGGCGTGGTCTCTGTCCTTCCTCAGCACCGGGCCTCGGGCGTCTGGCTAGCTGGGCATTTCCAGATCTCTTTCTCCAGGTCACTGAGCCCAGGGGCAGGAGGGGGAATTGTGGCCTTTCTGGGGCCAGAACTGCCCTCCCTGGGAGGCCACCTCCGACTAATTGGGCAGGCACCCAGTGCAGCCGCTCCTCTGGGCTGCCCCAGCCGTGGACTTTGTTCCTCGAAGCTGCTGGCCAATTAGTCCCAGGCTCCAGCTGGATCAATCAGCGCCCAGGACTTCTGTCCCCAGAGTGTCTCCCTTGTTCAGGCACCAACCCTGGCTTTGTCTCGACCTGGACGGAGCGATGGCGGAGTCTGCGTTTCAGGCCAGAGGCTGCTGAAGCCTCTCAGGCCACCAGGACTTCTTTTCCTTCCTAATGAATACTTCCGAGGCCAGAGCCGTTAATTGTGTCATTTATTCTTTGCATCCATAATTGTGCACGATAGCCATTTAACTATCACTGGCCGAGCCGAAGCCGCCGCCTGCCGATTTCAGGCTAATAGAGGTGGGTAATGTCCCAAGCCACTTTCAAGGCGGTAAACGGCCGTCACCGAGCAGCCAGGAGCGCGGCTGTCAATAGATCCCGTCCTGTGGGCCACAAGTGCCCCGTGAAGTGGATTGAGTGGTTCTGCACCAGGAGCTTCAATGGAACCCTTCCGAGAGAAAGCTCCGGGACCTCACAGGAATCCTCCCTTTCGACAATATTTCCAGATCCACATTAAGTAGTGAGACGAAAAACCTGAAGATTAAAGCGACCCCCAGGGCAGCATGGCAGGGAGGACAGGGACGTGCCAACCCAGGGCAAGTCTCCCCCTCAGAGGCCTCAGTTTCCCTGTTTGTGGAACTGTGGTTGGAAGGCGGTTGGATTCCCAGCTCTGTCAACTCAGACTCTTTTCTACACCCCCACTGGGGGTCACTGTGACCTCCGTGTCTTTCTTTTCTTCCATTCCATGCTCAAAAGGATGGTGTTGCTAAACCTGGAATCCTGAGGCCAACTCCCGGCTCCCGTAAGGGGCTACCATCCAGGGTTCCCCAGGGGGCCTCCAAAGGCTGCACCCCTCTCTAGATCATAGCAGGGGCAGGCGCTGGGGCCACCAGCAGCAGACAGCTCCTCTCTGGGGACCCCAGTCTCCAAAACCGCCCAGCTGATTCTGCTGAGCCAAGGGCCATGCTGGGGGCTGCTGTCTCAAACAGCTGGGTTTTTAACCAAAATGTCCACCTGGAGGTGGGGGCAGACACCTCCCAGAAAGCGTGCGTCCCCCGGGGACACCTGCAGCTTGGCCCGGGGCCAGCCCCTCCCCTATGCTCCCTGTGGACCAGGAGACCTGGCCTGGACACCTGGATCCAGGGCTCCGCTCTGCTCACAGAGGAGGGGACTCCCTGCGTCCTCAGGAAGAAGGGCCTTTTCACAAACGTAGACTCACCTGGGTGCGACTCCAGGCCCAAGAGGGCAGGGGAGTGAGGCCCAGTGTCCAGCTGAGGCCCTTCACCAGGCTCGGGCTTGTCCAGGACTGGCTGCTCAGCCCCCAACATGCTGCCCCCACACAGAGACCTGCCCAGCAGGGACGTCGCCCAGCCTCCGTCTCCCTTTTTCTCTTATTTACTCATTGAAGCCTCTCAACAACCCTGTGAAGCAGGTTTTCTGGGTCCACATCTTTCTTCAGAATCTCTGGGGGCAGAAGTGTTTGGGGACCTCAAAAACTCCAGATGACAAAACACACAGGTGTAGACATTCCACCTTATGTAACAGCATGCCGGGTCTGGGGCAGAACCCCGTAATTAAACACGCTCCTCCCTCCTCAGAGGAACATGTGAATATTCACGCCAAGTGAGAAAAACTAGGATTTATAAATCGTCTCATCATTTCAGTTTCTGCCCCATGTAAGCTCAGGTTGAGTCAGGCTTTGCTGTCGAATGAGTTTCGTGGATTTCAGATTTGCAGGCCTGAGATTATGGGATTAAGTCATAACCGTCTCTACGTCCATGCGAGGATCCTGAAACACCAGAAGGGTTAATCCAGCTGCCCAAAGTCCCTTTCATGAGTGACTGGTGGAGCTGGGGCTCGTGCAAGGCCGCCTGCTGTGCCCCACTGACAGCACCAGGTCCCATCAACCAACTGGCCAGCACCCATCGGGCACCTGCAGAAGGACTGGACGCCCAGCCTCGCTCCAACAGGCCCACTGCCTCAAGGAAGACTGGGTTAGGCCCAGCTCGGCCAGCGTGGTCTAGGTGAGTGCGATCAGCTCAGACAGCCCAGGAGACAGGTGGGCAGGGACCCCCCAGGTCACACTGCGAGGTGCATGCCAAGCCAGACCCTGCGGCGGGATCCCTGAAACGGGCACTGTCACTGCACTGCGATGTCAGGCAGCCTGGGCGCCACGGCCCAGGACAGTCGCACCAGAGTGGGGGATGCCCCAAGGCCAGGCCCCTGGGGGAACAGAGGGCAGAGAAGCCCAAGGTGGACAGAGCTGCCTGCAAGCCCTGGAGGCCCGTTCACTCACTACAGCTGCTCTGGACTCCCGGGCTCTGCCCTCCGCCCAGAGCATGCATCCAGTGGGGGCTGGGAGGCTATGCATCCCTGAGGGATACAGCAAGCCTGGCCAGCCTGTGGGATCCCCATAGCCCTCCCTCTACCCAGACCCTGCATTTGCCCTCGAGGTGGTGGCTGTGGACCACGGCGCAAAGCTCTAGTCAATATTTTCAACCTTGCACACTCACTTCCTTATGAGAATAAGATGTACACTCCCGAGCAGGCCTGAGCCCATTCGACAGATGGGGAAACTGAGGCAGAGAGAAACTCACAGGGACAGCAGCCAGCAGGGCAGGCTCTTTCAACGTGAACACTGTACTTCCCCAAAACCCTTTCTAATTTTAAAACCTTGTTCTCACTTTCCCGGAAAGCCCCGCCTCCCCACCCCTTCTGTGATGAAAGCCTGGGCTTCACTCAAGACCCAGTCAGACGCCTTTTCTCATAGAAGGTCCTCCTCCCCTCCTTCCAGATGGGGGTCACGTCTTGCCTGCGTGCTCCTGGACTCTATCTGTACGGCATTCAGAGCATTCATTCCTCGTCAGTGTGTCCGCTTCCCCCTGGACGCTCAGGTCAGCAGGCGGCAGGATCTTGCTGACACCGGATTCATCCCAACCCCCACCGCTCAGAAGGGGGCCCAACGTGCAGGGGTGTGGGTGCTCAGAAAACCTGCTGAAGGGATCAGCAAGTTGGTCCGCACCCTGGATATTTCTGTACCAGCCACATCTACTCTCAGGAGTGGAAGAGACACCCCAGCTCTGGTCCCCATCCTTCACATAGACTGCTTCCCCACACAGCCTGAAGCCCCCGGACCCCCGCAGGGATGGGAGGGAGGGCTGGGGTGGGGCTGGGGTCAGGGAGGCGCTCAGATTCCCCCTGGGCCGCACACAAGGAGGGGAAGCCCCCAGCTTGTTCCAGGAGAGTCTCCCTCACAAGGGTGAGCAATCCCACATTAGGAAAGAGTGCACATCTGTCCTCCCACGGCAAGGCGAGTGCTGCAAACAGCTCAGGATGGGCAGAGAGCGCCAAACATAGCCTCTACAGAACTCCAGAAAACCCACTTGCCAGCCTCATAGGTAACACCTGACTCTCCGGGGCAGCAGCTGGACAGAACCCCAGGTTGCTGGGACCTTTGAGCATGAGGATCGCTCACGAGACAACAAGAAGACCATGCCGGATCCGCCTGCTCCGTGGCACAGCGCAGAGACCTGCACAGTGTCCCCGGCTGCCCTCCACGGCCATGTGCACCCAGGCCAGCTCCCTGCAAAGCCCGGAATGGTTCTTCCGCCCCAGGACCTCAGCCCATCCCCCTCTGCCTCTCCAGCCCCAGTGACTAATGGGGACCTTCACACACAGTCGCCCACGGGCCCAAGAACAATGGCACCAAACCACCCTCAGAAATGCTGCTGACACATTTTCCTGAAATCAGTTACTGGAGGCCCTTTTTCCTCTGATTCAGCAGATCCCAAAGTACTCAGAGATGTCACCTCTGAACTACTGAGTGCACTGGTCTCCACCCTGGACAGAGCCGAGCCCTGGTCACGCCACATGAAGTTGCAGGAGGACCTGGCTGAGCTCTGATGCAGAGCTGGTCCCAAACCACAGGAAGCCTCTCAGCCCTCAGCTGCACCTCCCGCCGTGCTGAGGGAGGGGCCCCATCCTCCAGGGTGCCCCTTCTTGACACTTGTGGGGGGAGGGCCTGTGGTCTAGAAAGTGTCCCTCCTGAGGACCTCCCCCCTGCAGGGCCTGCAGGCTCCTCCGAATAACTGCCCCAGTAGGTAATGCTGCATCAAGGAGCATCACCTCCCAGCTCTCCGGCTAGGAAAGCAGGCCGAAGCAGCCCGAACCCCCTGGAGATGCACGGTGCGGCACCTACCGACACTGGTTATCTTCTGAGCACCAAGGTCGCGCAGCAGGGCCTCGATTGAGGGGTTGTTTCTGGAGTACAGCTCATGCCGGTTGATGCCGATATGGAATTTGAGCCAGTTGGGGTAGGAGTCGATGGCCGCCTCCCCCGTGGGTGAGAATTCCTCATCCTCAGCTCCTTCGTGTGCCCTACAGCAAATGAAGGTGACCCAGAGTCAACAGGGAGAGACTAGAGCAGAGCGGTACCAGTGAATGGGGGGCTGGGGGGAGGGAGCCGCTGGCAGCAGAGGCCTTAGATTCAGCTTTGGATCCAAACAAATGCAGGTTTACTGAAAGGCGTCTCTGCTCAAACAGGACCCTGCGATGTCCGCACTTTTCCTGTGGCTGCTGTTCTACCAGCTAATAACAGATCTAAAGGCCTGTAATGTTTACTTATCCCGAGACTCCCAGACAGTTATAACTAGAGCAAGACCCAACCCAGAACGTCGGCGCTGGGCCCAGCCGTCTGCCCTGGGGTCACCAAACAGCCCACAGCATGACGTCAGCGTGGGGTACAAGGGGCTGTGGGCTCTTCCCGGGGGCAGGTGGGCGAGACCGTCCTTGACCACAGACTGTGTGCGAATTGCAGACACACCCGTCTGTCAGAAACCTTCCCTGGGCGCTCTGCCTTGCTTCCAGCAACCAGGGGCTGGAATGATGCAAGAGGCTAAATTTGATTTTAACAAGAGCAGTCTTGGGTGGGGAAAGGAAAGAGGCAGCCGCTCACTCCAGCCGAGGCCAAAACTGAGGACTCGCCGCCCATGTGGCTGTCCTCCATCTCCAAAGTCCGAGGACCAGTCTAAGGGACAGACCCTGTTTGCTGCACGGCCGGAGAGATAAGCGGGTCCTGTCTCAGCTCTAATCCACCTGCAAGGGAGGCCCTTTCGGCCCCACGTTCTGCCCACAACCACCCGGAGGCCGCATCCCCGACCACCAGCTCTGGGCCCCGTCTCTCCGAGGAAGAGCCCAGGCCCAGACCCAAGCCCAGGCCGCTGCTCCGATCCTCAAGTTTCTAAGCATTTCCTTGAACCTGGCCAGCAGACAAAGCTCAGGCCACCAGACACCTTGGTGTGCTTAGACAGAAAACCCCGGGCCTGGTCAAATTTCGGGGGAGAGAGGATTTTTCTTAAGATGTTTTGGAAGCCTGGCCTTTCCCCCCACCCCGGTCGCTCGGGTAACCTTCTGCAGGTGGGTATTTATTCTGGCCCTGCTGCTGGTTAATGTTTCACCAGCTCCGGGTCGCAGCATCTGCTCTTTGGGGTTTAGGTGGCTGAGGAGAGCCTTGGGGGGAAGGGCTGAAACCAGGACAGTTTCAAGAGATGCCCCTGGGAGACGCTCTCATCTTTTGTGATGCTATCGCATCCTGGCTGGAGAGCCCCTTTGTCACGCCACGTGGGGGCCAGCACGACCCTCTGCTGGTTCTGTTCTCAGTGACCTGACGGATGTGTCCACCGCAGCAACATCACCGAGTATCTGAAAGCTGGCAGCCTCTCTGTCACTCACTCGCCAACTCCTTCATTCATTGCCTGACTGGGTTTCCCAAGCTCTCTGTGCCCTGCAGGCCGGCTCCGCCTTCCTGTAAACGCAGCACCCATTCCCTGGCTCCTGGCTGCCCAGTCTGCCTTCCAGGCCAGTGGCCACAGGGAACAGCTCCCAAACCACCGAGCAGACCTTCCTCAGGAGGCAGTCATTCTGGAGACAAAGGCAGGGCCCTGAGCCAGACGCGGCCGCCCACCTCACAAAGCTCCCCTGGGGGGGGGGTTCTGCCATGGGGGTCGACGCCCTCTGGGATCCCTGAGCCTCTTTACACAATGCCGTGGACGTGCAGGGGCATTTCCTGGCAGGGGCACACAACTTGATCTTCATTCTCAAACAGCGCGCGGCCGCCTTAGGGGTCAGCCAGCCAACACCCACCCCAGCGCCCTCCGGTCCCACTCACCAGTCGGGGTTCTCCGCCGCCGCCGCCGCCGCCGCCTTGGGGTTGAACCTGATGTCGCTGTTCACATTGAAAAGGACGTCGTCCTCTGTCAGCGGCGGGACGGCCACCTGGTAGAGCGGGTGTTCGAACAGCCTGGCCAGGAGGGATCCATCCCCGCTGGGGCCAGGGGGCGGCACCGACCGACCGTGGCCGGGGTCCCGGAGCAGCGGCCGGTGTGCGGGATTGCGGGGTCGCGGGGCGCCGGGGTCCTGGCCCCGCAAGGCGCCCTCGGCGGGCTCGGCTGCAGGCGGCAGTTTCTCCAGCGAGTGGGACGTGAGATTGGAGGAGGGGTCAGAGCTGAAGTCCTGCAGGATGCGCAGCGTGTGCTTGTTGGGCCAGCCCGCGTCGCCGGCGGAGGCTGCGGCCGGGGGCTCCCCGGGGCGGCCGCGCGCCTTGGCCCAGCCGGGGGCCCCCGCCTCGGCCGCGGGCTGCGCGCAAGAGCAGCCAGGCTCCCCCGAGGGCCGCGCGGCGCGCCGCTCCAGCTTGGGCAGCAGGTCCAGCACGATGTGCAGCGCGCAGGCCACCAGGAACACCATCAGGATGAGCACGCGGAACCTGCGCACCAGGATCATCTTCATGGCCGCGCCGGCGAGCGCGGCCTGGGCTCCGGGCGTCCTCCCGGAGCACGCTACGCCCGTGCCCCTCTAGCCGTGGCTTGGCACGAACGCGGTGCCGCGGCGCGGGTCAAGGTCCATCTGGCGTGGGGCGGCTACCAGCTCGGGGGCTGTCCCCGGGCCCGCACCGCGCATAGGTTGCCCACTGCCAAAGCGCCCGCTCGCCGGGCCATCCCGGGGCCGTTTGCTGTCGCCTCTCCGGAGCGGCCGCGCCCTCAGCGGCCGGGCCCAGCCGCCCTCGTCCGCGGAGCTGTGGGCGCAGCCTGGTGAGGCCCCGCGCACGCAGCGGCCGGCTCGGGTCTCCGGGGTCGCGGCAGCGCTCATCAGGCGCTCAGGGGCCGGCCGCTGCGGCCCATCCCGGCCAGGGCGCAGCGACCCGGCGTGGTGGCGGTTACGGCGCAGCTCAGTCCCCTCCGCGGCTCCGTGGGCCGGCTGGGTGGGGAAGGGGCGGCTCCTCGGGCAGGACCCGGCTCTCTCTCGCTGCAGCCCGGAGGTGGGGACCGAGAGAGAGGAGGGTGCGCGGCCGCGAGAACCGAGTTAGGGCGGGCGCGAGGGGCGCACGGAGCGGCCGGCGAGGTCCCCGGCAGGTGCAGCGGGCGTCCCCAGAGCGCCGCGCCCGCAGGGCCGAGGTCTCGGCGCCCCGCGCCCGAGCGAGCAGATATCCGAGCGCCGCGGAGCCGCCCCCCGCGTCAGCGCCCGCAGATTGGCGGAGCACAGCCAGCGATCACGGCCGGGCCCGGGCCGGCGCGCTCCCTCTCTTCTCTCCTCCCCTCGGCCGCGCCCCGCGAGCCTCCGCAGCTCCAGGCCCGCTAAGGGGAGGGCGCCTCTCCCGGGCTTTGCCGAGAGACGAGACCCGAGAGGGGTAGGCAGGGGGCGCGGGTAGGCACCCGGACCCCGCAGCAGGAGAGCAGGCCCGGCGGCTGAGGACACAGCCGAGATGGGCCCTCCGGCCAGGCCGCTGCGCCAGAACCGCCGCCCGCCCTGCCGGCCGCCGCCAGCTGCAGCCTCTCGGCTCCTCCCTGATGAGCGAGGGCCAGACCCGGGCCAAGTCCCTCCCCGGGGCCGCTGGGAGTCTGCGCTGCCGGATGAGCTCCCCGCCGGGCGGCGACCTTGTGCCCCGCGCGCCCCCGCCTCGGGGAGGAGGAGGAGAGGACAGAGAAGCGCGGAGTCGGGCCGAATCCGGAGGGGACGCCGGCACCGCGGAGAGGCTCCTGCACCGGCTGGGGCCCCGCCCCGCCCCACCCCACCCGGAGGGGCCACGCCTGTGCCTTAACTCCGGCGGCGCCGGCTCCAGCCGGGACCCGCTTGGCGCTGAGCGGGACCCGGTGCGCAGAGGCGGCCTCTCCCTCTCTCTGGGCGGGGCGGTGTCTGTGTCTCTTTGGCCTCGCCGGAAGCGCAAAATCGGCCACCCACACCCAGGGGTGCGGTGCTTCTAGATGTGGCCTGTTTTGGGCCCACACAGCTTCTGGACCCCCAGCCCCCAACAGGGAATATTAACGTGAATGTCAGCCTAATTCATGGGATGGTAAGCAAACCTGGGCGGGGAAGATGGTCACAAACACATCCCCAGGCTCTCTGCCCCTGGCCCTCAAGGCGCTGCGCATTTCCAAAGCAGGTAAATGAAGCATCACTCCAACCACAGCCTCGATGCAGGACCAGAGGGGAGGGCGGTCTCTAGGGGGTGGGGGGGCCTAGGGTGGGAGCCCCCTGCCTTCTGCTCACTCGCTGTGCTGTCTGGGCGTCTCCCCCGTCTCAGGACCTCAGGTTTCTCTTCTGTGAATTTAGTGCACATTATCTCTGAGACTCCCCCAGTGCCTGACATGCAGTAGGCACCCACTAGATGCTTGTTGAGTGAAGGAGGGGGGTCCCAGCGGTGGGTCAGTGAAATAGATGTTTCTGAGGCCATTTGAGTAAGTGAAAGGGCTGGACCAGCCCTCCTGGAGCTGGAGGGTGTGTGGTGGGGAACCAGAGGTGAGGGTGGGTTTGATCTGGAGATAGAGCCTCTCCCTCCCCACCCTCCACCCCCTTCTCACACTGACAGCACCATCTGTGTGCAGAAGAGGTAACTTTGGACAAGGTTACCCAGAGAGGCCAAGGAGATGATAACTGAGATGGGGGTTGAGAAGTGAGACCCCACTCCATCTGGGGGAGGGGAGCGAGGACAGACCCCTTATGGCACAAAGGGGCTTAGATCTGTGGTCACCCAGCCCCCCAGGTGTCTCCCTTGGCCTTGGGCTTCTGTAGCCTCCACCCCCAGCCCTCCCATGGTCAGCGTCCTCAGGGTAGACGTGCAGTGGCTGATCCTGTGAACCATGGACACCACGTGTGGCGGCCTCACTGGGGCTCCCTGCACTTATTTGTACCCCTCCTTCTCCTGGGAGCTGAGATGTTATCTGGACTGTCCATTGTCCACTGGATGGCCCCCTCGCACAGTTCTTCATTATCTCACCAAGCAGATCTGTTTGAAGTGCCCGCACTCCCCTTCTTCCCTGGCCACCACTCTCTTTTCCTAGAACACCCGTCACTGTCTGAAGATACCAGCTTCTCTTGTTATTTATGGTTTGTCCCCATAAAATGCACATGCTCCACTGAGATAAGAGCCTCAGAGACGCCATGTTCACAGCTCTGCCCTGCGGCTGGAGTGGAACAGGTGCTCAAAGATGGGACCAAGAGCTACCTTCCAACCTGGGGTCAGGTGTCAACCTGGGGTCAGGTGTCAACAGGCTCTGGTGACACATGGGAAAAAGCTCTGAAAACAGAGCACACCCCACAGGAGGACAGAGTGTGAAAAACCCAGGGCCAGGTCTCTCTGCCCGGTTCCTTTAGACTCTGCTCAGAGGAGTAGTTCAATCTGGTTCAATCGATTCATCCATGGAAATCACAAAAAGCAGACACACCTGCACACACACACACAGACACACATATATACACACACGCAGACACATGCACATATATACACACGTATGCACACAGACACATATAGGTACACACACGGACTTGTATATACACACACACACGTATATACACACACGCAGACACACACAGACACACGCACACAGGGCCTGAGGCCCCGTTAGGCCTCTGCCTTGATGTCCATAGGCAGAGGCCAGGCTGGGCAGCTCTGGACTGGGCACCATGAGGAAGGGCCTCATCGGAGTCCAGGGGAATAGTTCTGGGGGCTTTTTTCTCCCAAAGGCCGGAGCCCTAAGAAGCCAATGTACAACATGTCCAGTGGTGACAAGAATTATGTAGAAAAATAAAGTCGGTACAGCAGAACAAGACATTGTGGGCAGGGCAGCTGCTGTCTACACAGGGTGGTCCGGGAAGGCCCCTGAGAAAGTGGTGTTTGGAGAGCAGCTTGCCAGGAGGAAAGAGCACTTGGTGGCCTGGGGGCAGGGAATGAAATGCCAAGGCCCTGGGGTGGGCGGGCACATTAGAAGTTGGAGCTGAGCAAGAGGAGATTAGGGGCGGGGCCCACACGAGGCCTGAGCCAGTGAGGACGAGGGACAGAGAGGGACAGGTCGTCCTCAAGACGAGAAAGGCTCACCTGGGGCTGAGCTGACAAGTCTGAGGGACAGGAGGGAGGTGGTGGCTGGACCGTGTGCAGGTGGCTCCCCGACATCTTGGGCGCAGACACGTTCTGAAGGTAGAAGGTTCCTGGGCTTCAGCCGGAGCCCCCAGGAGTTCCGTGCATCGGCAGATTTGGGGGCTGGGAGTTAGGAACCTGATTTTGGACTGTGGGTAGTGCGTGTGCACAGAGCCATGGGGTGGATGGGCTCACAGGGCTGAGAGAGAATGTGTGGAGAGACCTGAGAGCCGGGACCCGAGACGTCCACCACGGAGGTCAGGAGACGTGTGACCAGGCAAAGGACGGAGGTCAGGAGGCGTGTGACCAGACAGGGGACGGAGAAGGAGCGCTGTGAGCCAAGAGGCCCAGGAGGCCACACAGCGGGACCGGGAGAACCAGAAACTCACTGTCTGGTGCTGCCCAGAGGGAGCGCAAGGAGGCTGACTACTGGCCCGGATGTGGCTACATGGAGGTCATTGGTGGTCTTAACCAGATGGCCCTACACAGTGGGGGTGAAAGCCAGAAGGAGTCCTGAGAGAAGCAGAGGGCAGTGGAGACGCATCTTGTGATGAGCTCTGTGTGAAAGAGAGTGGAGAAATGGGGTGACGGCTGAGGGCAAAGCAGGACCCACCTCCCTTCCTGGATCCGGGGGAGGGGCCTGAACGCTGAGCTTGGGTTCCCCGAAGATGCTCGCATGGGGAGAGACTGTCTCCATCCACCATCTCACCCTTGGCTAATCCAAAGAAATCTGCCACAGGAGGCCCCAGATCTGCAGGGGCGGGAGGAAGGGTAATGGGGCTGCAGTGGGGGGCCAGCCAGGTCCCTCCCAGGAGGTGCTGTGACTGGGCCGGAGGACACATTGAAGGTTCCCACTGAACCGAGGAGCGGGGAGGAGATGTCCAGGCAGAGAGCGGCCTGGACATGGGGTGCAGAGGGAGGGTCTTTGAGGGCCTTCTTGGTTGGGTCTCTGGGAACAGGTGGCAGGGGAGATACCACCTGCTCTTATCCATGTAGGGCCCCCCGACAGTTACTCTGAGTCCTGGTCGAAGCACCGCCCTCCTCAGCGTGCACCTGGGCCCTGAGCCACCTTGAGTGTTTGGAGCCGCCAGCTGGCCTGGCTGAGGGGCCGCCATCAATCTTTTCAGGCAAAAAGGACTGCTTATGGGAAACTTGAGGTGCAAATAGGGACGTGGAGCAGTGGACTTGGCAGGTTGCTTTTGTGTAAAAAGGAAGAGAGATGCGCTTAGACACGAATATCACTTGAGGGGCTATGGGAACCGCCCCGAAGAACCCCATACGATGCTCATGTAGGAAGTGGGACAGGACACGGTGGGAAAAAGCCTGGGGACCACACAGTGTGGGGAGTGCATGGTGGGGTGGAGGAGACACTGTCCTAGGAGCTGCAGGGAACATTCTGGAGGGGCCCAAGAATCCTTCCAGGGGTTGGGAGAAAGGGGAGCAGCATAGCCCAGGAGCTGGCACGCCTCCTTCTTCTGGGACACCCAGCCAGCCTCCCCCCACTGCATCCCTTCCCCTGGCCTGGCCTGAGTGGCCCAGCCCTGGTGTCCAGCCTGGTGTGGAGGACGGAGGCCCAGAGGGACCCGCCCACCAGCTCAGGTCCTGGAACTTACACTTCTCCATCCTACGATGTTTTCCTAAGGATTCCTCATCCAAGACCCTTCTCCATCCTACGATGTTTTCCTAAGGATTCCTCATCCAGGACCCACCAGGAAGGCTCCTGGAGCTGTTGACCACAGGCTATTCTGGGAGCTAGGGGGAGCCCTGGGCTGGGAGGGGGGGTGCGGGGGTGGGGGGGTGTGATCTGGGCGGGGACTGTCCTCATGGGCATCCACCCTGTGCCCAGGCATCACGGGGGTGTGGTTTAACCCCTGTCTGGTGGAACCAGAGAATGTGGACAGATTCCTGCCTCCTGGCCTGCCTGGGATTGGCCAGTGTGGGACTGGTGGGGTAATGGGCCTGGGCCAGCGGGATGTGCTCTGGGAACAGGAGCAGGAGAGAGGCCTCAGAAGAGAGGGGACGTCCGCCTCCTCCACAGGAGCCAGCCAGCGCCTGCACCCTGGTCCTCTGGCCATTCACCCACCAGACACAGGGTCACAGCCTGAGGGGTCTTTGGAAAACAGAGCTCCTTTGTTAACTTTAAAGTGACAGATCAAGAAGCCAAAAAAGGAATGAATAAAACAATAAAAAAGCTTGACTTTATTTTGTACATTTTGTATCACTAAGATACATGATTTATATTCTTTTCTATCATAGGTGGAAGACCCACAAAACACTGATCGTCTATTGACCATAATGAAAATGTTAAGAAATTCCACAGGCAGATAATCCACAGTCTGTTCACTGAGTGTGTATATACACACACACACATATATACAGATACATATAATCTACAGTCTGTTCACTGAGTGTGTATATATACACACACACATATATACAGATACATTTGCACATATAATCTAGAGTCTGTTCACTGAGTGTGTATATATACACACACATATATACAGATACATATAATCTACAGTCTGTTCACTGAGTGTGTATATATACACACACACATATATACAGATACATATAACCTACAGTCTGTTCACTGAGTGTGTATATATACACACACACATATATACAGATACATTAGCACATATAATCTAGAGTCTGTTCACTGAGTGTGTATATATACACACACATATATACAGATACATACAACCTACAATCTGTTCACAGAGTGTGTATATATACACACACACACATATACAGATACATTTGCACACATAACATACAATCCGTTCACTGAGTGTGTACATAGGATATATATATACACACACATAAACACAGATACATATAATCTACAGTCTGTTCACTGAGTGTGCTTATATATATACCCCCCCACACACATACAGATACATATGCACATATAATCTATAGTCTGTTCACTGAGTGTTTATATATACACACACACACACACACACATATATACAGACACATATAATCTACAGTCTGTTCATTGAACACAATGCAGTTTAACAAAACAAAAGCTAAGCTTTAAAAATATTTCTATCTGGAAATTAAGACCACATATGAAAATACTCGTATATAATTTGGGGATTATAAAGGAAACCAAAAGAGAATTTTCTGATTATTTAAAATGAGCCAAATGAGAACAGCGCCCACTAGAACCTGTGTGACGCCATGGAAGGTGTCCACGGCGGAAACTTGGCGCGATAACACGTGGATTAGAAAATGGTCATGACTCAAAATAAGTGGCCAAACCTTCCATTGGAGAAACTAGAGGAAGAACCATCGCAGAAGCCCAAATACGGAAGGAAGGAACTCCACAGAACAAACCAAACCAAATGTATCAGAGAACAAACAACGGAATTGGCTCGTAAAAGGAAAAGAGGCTTCTCTGAAGAGATCAGTGAGTCAGCAGGTCATGAGATCTGATTAAGGTGAGAAAAGAGAAGACAAAGTAAGTGCCTTTCAGAGGGAAAGAGGAGACACCACTAGACGTGGGAAAGGCATTGGGTCCCAGGAAAGATGGTGCCGCTCGATCCATACCATCATATTGACGATGCAAAGGACACAGTTATTTTTAAAGAAAAACTCAAATGACCAAAATTGACTCAAGAATTGCAGTCGTCCCTCGGTATCCAGGGGAGTGGTTCCAGGACGCCCGCGGATACAGCACCTGCGATGTTCAAGTTCCTTATGTAGAATGACCCTATTTGCCTATAACTACACACTTCCTCCTGTGTACTTGAACTCATCTCTGGATTACTTGTAACAGCTAATACGATGTGAATGCTATGTAAATAGTTATCAGACTGTGTTGTTTAGGGAACAATGACAAGAAGAAACTGTGTTCAGTACAGACGCAACCATCCTAGGCCTGTCCATTGCCGTTGCTGGAATCCGCAGATGTGAATGCGGAGGCCAGCTGTGCTAGAAAGTGGAGCTGGACGGATCCTCGTAGGAGAAACTGAAAAATGGCCAATATTTATTCCTAAAGACGAAAGCCAGGCCAGTTTTGCCTGACATCTGTATCAGACATCCAAGGAACAGACACTTCGTATGTTACGGAAATTGCTGCAAAGTAGAGGAAAAAGATGGGGCGTCAGCGTTGTTTCAGGAGGGTTCCGGATGCTGACGTCCGCCCAGTGAGGCCACCTCTCCCAGAGGCAGAGAACTTCACTTCATTCCCCTCACAGATGGAGGAGAAAACCATCTGATTATTCCATGGGTGCTGGAAAACCACTCTGTAAAACTCAACACTGTCCCTGTTAAAAAGTCTTAGCAAACCACAGACAGTAGGAAATCGCCTTTCTCTGACATGGGCCCCCACCATCCTCAGCGGAGATTCACAAGAAACCCTCCCGCTCAAATGAGGAAGAGCTTCTGAGACACAAATCTGGCCACATCATCTCAGGCGTGGAACTTTCCAGAGCCCTTTTGCTTCATGAGGAGGCCCCTGCCCTCCTCTGGGCCCTACCACCTCCCCTGCTCCGGCCCTAAGAACTGACACTGAGCTGACGCCCTGGCCCCCTCCCTCATTCCCCTTGTCCCTCTCTGCCCGCTCCCTCCTTCCCGCCTCCCTCCTTGGGTCGTCCCCAGGCCCAGATCCTGCACCTGGAGACATCGCTCCTTCGGACCCTCCTCTCTCTAGGCTCCCTGGTGGTCCCCTCTAGTCCCGGGAAATGTCCTGGGTGCACCGGCACCCCACATCCCCGACTTCAGAACTGATCCCCCTTTCTCTCTCTCCCTTGGATGACTGATAAGAATCTCAAACCCAACATGTCCAAGACTGAAATCTCCCCAGAATATTCGCCTAGGCCAAAAATCGTTGAATCATCCTTGACATAAATCCTGTTTAACGCGATTTTCAAACTATGTTCCCTATCCTGCACTTCTCACCCCCTCCATGCTGATCGAAGTCACCATCTGTCGCCTGGATTCCGGCAACAGCCTCTTAGCTGGTCTCCTGGGTTCCATCCTTGCCCCGGCCTCCCCCTACCCCCACTGCCTTGTCTCCATACAGTAGCAGAGTAATCCTTTTAGGACAAATAGAACAGGTCGTTTTTCTGCTCAAAGCTCTTCAATTGCTCTCCATCCAAAGTCCTGACCAGCCTGCAAGGCCATCCATGGCCTGGCCCCATCCTCCTCTCTGGCTTATCTGTACTTCTCTCTCCTCTACTTCCCAGGCAAGCATGCTCCTACCCCAGGGCCTTTGCATGTGCTGTCTGAGGCTCTCTTCAGGCTTGCTCTCTCCTCCTTCTAGATCTCCACTTCAGTGCCACATTCCATCAGCAACATCTTCCCCCAGCGCCCTCGCTCGCCAGCCCTCACCCTGCTTCCTTATTCTGGATAGATGTTCTGACGTCACCACCTGACATCGCTTATATGATTTGTGTATCTTCATTTACATGCTGCATATTTATTCACGTCACCTTATTTTCATCCACCTCAGAAGGAGACATTGTGTGTCTGTCCCCTGCTCTGAGCTGGGCGTGGCCGGAGACTGGAGCTCCCCACCACTCTTCCTGCAGAAGGAGATGGCTCAACGCCAGCAAGGCATTCACAGGAGGCTGCGACAATACTTGTTTCTGCGCTTTATCGTGGAGGACAGGGAGCTGACGGTCCTAACCTTATATGATAAAATGGTGCCCTAGAATTTACAAAATAATCACACTTTCCTTTAACAGAAAATAGAGCAAACGCAGAGATCCGTGGAGCAGCAGGCAGGGATCGCACGAGGGCCTCGGTTGTGGGGGAGGGTGGCTCATGGTTCAGATGCTCAATATGCAGGTCTTAGGACTAGTTATCACAGTATCTCAGGTCACAGGTATGAAAACTGGCTCACCGACGTTAACCAGACCCCTCAGCAAACCGAACTGGTGTCAATGAAGCAAAAAGCAGCCGAAATTAATCATCACAGCAAAACCAGCATCGTGGACGGTTTGAGCGGCCTGAGACCAGCCTCCCCAGCGCAGGCTGAGTCTGCTGCCATGCGGACAACTGGCCGCGGCCCGCAGTGCAGCGCGGGTTCAGGTCCTCGGGAGATTCTTGTGGTGGGTCAACCCTCGGTCATGGACTCCACACTGGCAGGTGGAGGCTGGCAGGTGACGCGTGGTCCCATGTGAACTCTACACGTCCACGAGCATCAGCCCCTGAGGATGGGAAGGAAGGAGACGTGTTCTAGGATCTGTGCTGAGTCTGCTGGGGAGACCCTGGCGGGTCGGGAGCCACCCAGGCTGCTCTCTGTCTGCTCTGACCACACTGACCTCCCTCCGCTCCCAGAAGTCGCCGTGCACAGCCTCTCGCTGCCGGGACTCTCTCCTCGCCCTCTGGCCCTGCTGACTTATTCTGCTCCTTTCCGGAGCCCGTCTCCCCGGCAGCCGTCCTGCTGCAGTTTTATTCTCTGTAGTGACCGGCGCCTGCTTCTCCCTGCAGTCCAGCTATGGGCTGCCGGGAGCTAGGACCCTGCCTGCTTCGTGTCCGTTGTATCTTCATCGCCCAGCACACCCTGGGTGCTCAGTACCAACTCGTCCGGGGGGAGGGCATAAAAGGAGACTTGTGCCTGGTCAATTCTGCAGCCCTATGCTGAGCCCCGACTGCGCGCTGGGCCCTCTGCTAGGGGTTCAAGGAGAGAAGGAACAAGCCAGATACCTTGAGGCCCCACCTTAAGACTCTCAAACACACATAATTCTGTGCCTGGAACTCGTACCAAGAAGCTACTTACAGCAATGACCCAACTTCTAAACCTACAAATTAGAGTTATTTGAAATACTTCAAAAAATGGCCAGGGCCTCTGCTTTCCAGGCCCCCAGTGGGGCCCTGCAAGGCCTGGGCCAAGAAAGAAGGCTCCAGGGGCCGGGGCTGCAGCACCAAGGTCTCCTCCCGGAGTCGGGGAGCGGGTCCTGCCCAGGGGTCCCTGGGGGGCAGAGCTGATTGCTCTGAGCCCAGCGACACAGCTGGCCCACCCTCGGAGATGAGAAAGGGAACTCGTTCCTGCGGACACGGGGCCTTTAAAACAAGGGGCAGCCCAGCCAGGTGAGGCCCCAGCCCAGACCCACACCACCAGACCAGATGCTGCCCAGGATGCGGCCAGGGGAGAATAACGGAGGAGCTGGTGGGACAGTGGCCACGACTGGGTGTGGCTTTGCACCAATGACTCAGTGAATCTCCCTGACAGCAAGTGTCACCACTGTTGTCACTACTTTTTATAAGGGACCTGAGGCCTGGGGGGACACACTACCTCCCCCAGTTACGTGTTAGTTGGGGCAGGTCGGAACCCAGGAGGAGGGGGGTTGAGGAAGGATGTGGGCACAGCAGGTGGGCCCCACAGTTGGGTTCGGTCCAGCTCCATCCTTCACCTGCAAAGTGATGGTGAGCATGTGGACAGACCTCACTGGGCCTCGGTTTCCCTGCTGTGAAAGGAGACATTTACACCCACGCTGCTGACATCTGTGGAAGCGCTCATGTCACTGCACACAGTCACTGGCACCCAGAGTCCTCCTGTCCACACGTGGTCAGTCCACACCATTGGAGGCCCTGCTCTGTGCCTCAGCGGTTGTCAGGGAGCAGGGCCCTGGGTCCCATAAGACTTTTCTGAGCCCCAGCTTCAGCTTAAGCAGCAGGGGAGACCCCCTCCCTCCTCCCAGGGCTGTGGGAAGGAGGCCAAGCCTGGCTCCGACACCTCAGTGTGAGGAACCCGAAGTCTAAGTGGCCAGGGGCTCAGCCCCGTGCAGGGCACCGAAAGTGTTCAACAAACACAGGTGACTGTTTCTCGCTCCTCTTCCTCCTCAATGAAGGCTTTTAGCCGAGTGGAGACGTTCGGGAGCTGCTCACCACTGAGTAAGCGGGCACAGGGCCCCTGCAAAGAGCCGGGGCCACAAGGACCCCCGTGCCGTGTTCTCAGTCCAGGAGAATCTCGGGGCTCGGGAAAACAGAAGAGCAGGCATGGGGATACAAGGATCTGGTGAGATCTCAGCTGCCTGGGGAGCGTGGGTGGGGAGACTCCCCCGAGGGGGCCATGTGAGCAGGCCCCAAAGGATAGGGGACCCAGCAGAGGGAGAAGGCGGTGACGGGCACCGGGCACAACATCCAGTGTGCACCCAGCCTGGACCTGGGGCGTGAAGGAGACAGCAGATCAGCACCTCCAAGGCGGAAATGGACACGCTGGGGTGGCCGCATCCCCTGCTCTCCCAGAAGCACTTGCGCGGCTTCTGTGGGTCCCGGTGCTGGCTGGACCTATTCGCTGGATCAGCCCAGCTGTGGTTCTCAGCGGGCACCGAGTGTGTGCCTTCTTGTGAACACACATCCGTTACGACGGAGACACTGTCAGATCCAAACTGAAGGGTGCAAGAGGAGTATTTGGGGAGCCTGAATCATCCAGGCGCCGTGGCCCCCAGGGTGGGGCTTGGGGGAGGATGGGGACACAGTAATTGAAGATGCTATCAGTTGAATTGTCTCCCTCCTTTCAACAGTCGCGGGACATTACTCTGACGTCCATCAACGCTTGCTGACCTGAATGTAGGAACCCAAAACTGATAAGACTCACAAAATATTTTTATCTCCAAGTTCCAGTCACATCATTCTGCCTTTTCCTGGGTGTAGGGGAGTGATTTTAGAAGGAGGCATTTTGTAAAATTAAAAGGCACTCACCAAACATTATTTTACGCATGAATGTAATCGACAGGTTTGGTGATTAGAGATGAAAATGCAAATATTAGACAAATAAGATTTGATATTTAGAGGTAAATGCAAGATTCAAGTGAGAATAAATTACAGCAAAACTTCTTATTCAGAGCCCTCAAATTTCTGGGTTTGGAGCAAAGATCTCATGTCACATGGTTTGGGGGCTGTCAGGAGAGTGGACGCGCTGTGGGGACATGTTCACCCCCTGCCGCTTCAGGTCCCCGATGGTGCCATCCAAACCACCCGTTGCTACAGCAATAACCTCACTTATGTAACGCAGCCCGTGATGAGACTCCATTCTTTCCTCTGCCAAACCGTGAAAACTCCACGTCTCCTCCAGCTGGTGGGTGAAGCCCCAGGTGAGCCCTGTGCAGGGTCCTCCCCCTGCAGCTCTCTGTCTTCTGCGCACTCCAGGCTCTGCTCGGGGCACATGGCCAGAGGGGTCCCCAACAGCCCTGGCCAGGCAGGAGGCCTGCCCTGGAGTCTCAACGTTACCATGGAAACAAACAGATCCAGGACAGGGCTGAGCTCCTCCTCCCTGGCAACTTGAAGATGATGAGGCAGCAGTCCCTGCGTGCTGATGTGTCCACTGGCAAAGGGCACAGCACTGCCACTTGTCACCCAGATGGACAGGGCCCTGGGCTCCCACGACTGTCAAGCATGTTCCAGATGCTTCAGTGCTGCTGATGGGGAGAGCTTCTGTCAGACCATGAACCTGTTGAAGGTCAGGGGTGTAAAATTACTGCACATGGATAAACCCTGGACACAGCTGCCGAGAAGGGTCTTTATGTTGGCAAATGTGCTTTGAGGTCATTATTCGGGGTTTTATAGGCTATTTCTTAGCTGGGACCCAGGAGGGCTGACGGCTTTGCAGAAAGGCAGCATCGTGTTTACCGAAGGACAGATGCTATCATCACCCTCCGCACTGTCGTCCTGGTGACGGGACTGTGGCAGCCCCTGCGGACGTGGCCCCTGGATGGTGCCTGTGGGTAGAGCCTGGGGTCTGGCCCCGAGTTGAGATCCCTGGACAGTGCTCATGAAGTTTTTTCCTCACTCTGATGTTCCTGCAGTCAAGTCACCGCAGCGAGAGCAGCCCTGGGGCCCCGGGTGTCCTGCGCGGCCCTGATGCAGGCCAGTCTCGCAGGATTGGCTGTTCCCCGATGGGACCTGGAAGAGCGTCTGTCCCAGGCCCTGGTCCTCCCTCCTCCCTCCTGTCTCTGCAAGCATATGCGGGAACCTCTTTGGCCAAGCCCCATTCTCTTTATCAGAAGACGAACAAGATCAATTCTTCTCATTTGTCTGAGCTCCTCCCGTCCAGGCCCCGTCCAGGGGTAGAGGCCGACCCCATTCTCTTCCGATCACTCTGCAGGACACCTGCCCCACAGTGCCTATCTCCTGGGGGTTCACGAGATTGTGGCTCAGATCTGCTCTGAGAATCCTGGCATTGCAACAGAATTTGAACAGAAGGATTGAGTTCTCAGTCCAGGGAAATCTCTGCATTTGGCCGAAAGAGGCCACAGCTCAAATATTCTGAAAGCAGCCTTGGCTCCCGTCTCCACTCTGATCCAAAGGCTTAAAGAAAAGCCAGTTCCCACCCGAAAGGGGTCAGCTCCCGGGGGCCCGCGGAGCTGCCAGGGTGAGGAGGCAAGAAAAGGACTCAGGAGGGTCAGCTGGGCGGCTGTGTCCGGGCAGAGCTCAGGAGGAGAAAGGACCCAGAAGCAGAGGACTGAGGTGGGAACAGGGACTGGGACAGATGTGTGGGGTCCAGACTCTTCTCTAGGGGAGCCCCTCAGCCCCCAGGCGGGAGGAGAGCAGAGCATCGAGCTTGCTCACCTTCTCTTGGAGGACTTTTGTTACCCAAGTCTCAGGGTTGGCACTGCACAGAACCCCTCTGATGCACCCCTTGAGCCTCCACCCTCCCCGCCATGGACATCATTCCCTGTGCCTCTGAGCAGAGCCTTGCAGACAGGTCTGACCATGGTCCTTGTGGGTGCCGTCCAGGGTGGTCTCTATTTTCTCTGTGGAGCCAGGGAGGGGGCACTGGGCGGGCTGCAGGACACTGAGTCCTCTGCGGAAAGGGCCCTGGCCCAGCCCTCAAGGGACCTCAAAAGATGGGGGACCCAGGGTGCCTTTGCCTCCTCCATGGAAAATGCAGCCTCCTTCATGGCCTGCCCCCCCATTTCTCACTTGAGAATGCAGGTGCAAAGATCTGAATGATGCTTTCAGAGGCCTCTGCAATCTGGACCATAAATATGGTCTCACGGGAAGTGGGGAAGCAGGAGTGAGGGATGCAAATTCACGGGGGCCACAAGGTTGTCAAAACAGTGGACAACTTTCCAGAAAATTCCACGCTTTCCAGAAAAGCATCCACCTCAGTTCCAGGTCCTTCTGCTCCAGTGCTGGGTTCCCCTGCCCTGCCCACACACTTTCACTCTGCAAGATGGACTCGGGGAGCCCCCAGCAGCCTCCCAGAGGCCCCACGTTGCCTACAGCAGCAAGGCTTGCCCAGGACAGGCTGCACCAGGGATCGGGTTTGGGAATTGCTCTGCCCTGATTCTGGGCACACAGCCAACGTTGCAGAGGACCGGGTGTGACCTGGGGGCGATGCTCACTCCTGAGTCCCGGGGGAAGTGACCTCTGGAACCGTGCGACCTGCAAAGCCACTGTGCACCCAAAGGGGTCTGGCATGTGGACGCTGATGTGGCCCCAGGACCGTGGAGACCCCAGAGGAGGAGCTGCCCTGCAGACCGGGGCCTAGAGCCCGGCAACACCTGCTCCCAATCCAGGAATATCCTGTGCTGCTGAACCAAGAACAAAGTGAGTATGTGGGTTACGCTGATGTTATTTTAAGCACCTATGGAAGCAGCTGATCCAAAAGCAAAACCTAGTTTCTAAAACCACTGAGCGGGAAAGAAGCAGAGTGCTCATGCTTCTTCCGCTCTGCTGGCCACCGCTCTGCTCACCTCGTGGTCTCTGTTCATCAGCCAGGTGACAGGGTGCCGGCTCTGCACTGTTTGCACCTCCCTGTAGCTCCCGCTCAGCCCCCGTGGGTCCGGCATGGGGCAGGCTGGGCCCGCTTCAGGCGGGATACATGAGAAGTTGTCTTTGTCTGCTCAGCTGCTATAAGCAAAACACCACAGATACTCATTTCTCAGAGTTCTGGAGGCCGGACGCCCAGGATCAAGGCGCCGGCACGGTCAGGGTCTGGGGAGGACCCGCCTCCTGGTCACTAGATGGCTGTCTTCTTACCGTGTCCTCACGCGGCCAAGGGACAAAAGAGCTCTCTGGGGTCTCTTCTTATAAGGACACTAGTCCCATCTTGCAGCCTCCACCCTCCCGACCTCATCACCTCCCAAAGGCCCCGCCTCTTGACACCATCGCCTTGGGCATCAGGTTTCAGTATATGAATTTTGGGGGGGATACAAACATTCAGTCTTAGCATAAGTGGTGCAGAAATGCTCTGGGGTCTCATCTCATCCCAGAGTCCAGATCCATCAGTGAAATAGAAGGAACATTGATCTCTGCCTGGACCAGCCACCGTCCTGCCCACCTGCTGTGTAAACAGCATGACAAGGGATGGGAGTGCCTGGAATCCACAGGAGCCCCCAGGGGACAAACACACAACATCAGAGGAGCTAGAAGGGAGAGGCTGGGAGTGAAGGGGGATGGCCAGTGAGCTCCTCTCTAGGTGGAAAAACCCAGAGGGGCTTCCCTGAGGAGTCTCCTGAGGAACCAAAACCCCCCCGCTGCCGACCCAGCTACTGCCACCCCTCCAGGCGTCCCGGGAACCAGCCGCCTGTGACTCGACTCTCTGTGGCGGGTGCCTCCACCAAGAAGAGGACCGTCACCCACATTAGCACCACCTGCAAACCCCTGGCCATTTCTTTGTCCACGTGAGGGCATGCAGCGGGGGTCCAGCTGGCTCCAAGAACTTGGTGCTTAAAGCATGCGCTGCTGCAGCCATAAGAAGTCGGCCTCATCGGCAAGTTACTCCCAGCCCCTGGGGTCCATCGTCTCCCTCTGCTGGAGAAGCAGTGACCCTTGGTTCCTCCAGCCTCCCTGGACCTCTGTCCTGAGGCCTTCATTCAGGCCCATACAGGTCGTTCGGAGCGTCCGCAGCAGGAGGGGGCCCGGCCCGCGGACAGTGGGTATTTTAGGCTTTGCGGGTCCCACAGCCTCTGTCGCAGATACTCGCCTCGGCCGCTGGAGCCAGTGAGGGTGGCTGTGTCCCAATAAACTTTATTATGGACACTGACACTTGAATTTCATTTGATTTTCATGTGTCACGAACTATTCTTCTTTACATTTTTTCTCGACCATTTAAAATACAGAAATCCTTTTTAGCCTCTGAGCAAAGACGGAGCCGATAGGCCTCTGAGCCATAGTTTCCCCCATGCGCTTAGATGATAGCTTTTAAAGAGACAGTCTGGTTTGCATATTTTAAAGGTAGATTATTTTATAAAGTTTCCATTTAAAGCTGTTTTTAAAAAGACAGCTGTGTCACAGTAGGACCATTCATGCCACTTGGTTCAGAGTGCGTCCACCCCCTCCTGGACTCTGGCCCTGAGCCCACCAGGCAGCCTGTCTGCACAGCCTTCAGGCGAGCAGCTCCTGGACGTCCAAACCCAGGAGCCGGCACATCAGACCACAAACGGGCCCCGGCTGGGCCGTGGGTCTGTCCTGCCCTAACGCCCCCTCTCCTCTGGCACATTCCATGCAAAGCACCCAGGATGGCCCCTTGCAGTGGACGGGGTCAGCCTTGGTGTGGGTGGGACACAGTCCTGAGCCTCCCAGGGACCCCCGGGAGCAGGGGGTGGCCCCTAGCTGAGGAAGAGGCCGCGGCTGCCCAGGCTCCAAGTGTGTGAGACGTGGTGATTTTCCAGGTCAGACTCGGCTCCCCTGGAGCTCATGTCAAGAGCCGGGCACCCGCCTCAGAAACATGGAGCCTGGGCTGGCGGAGGTGGGGGACACCCGCACACAGGCTTTGGGACTCAGGAGGCCTGCGGAGTCTTGGGAGAGCGGGGAGGGTCATTGTGGGCAGGGAAGCCTCTTGGGGCACCAACTTTGCCCCCACCACCCTCGGGATCTGCCCTGCCTCTTCCCTCCCTCCTGGGGGGGGCTGCAGGCGTCATTCCCATCCCCTCAACCCTGCACAGGGATGTTGGGTCCCAAGGGTCTGCTCAGTCCCGGCCCCGCTCCCAGCACAGCCAGGACCTCCGACCTCGTCCAGCCTTCCCTCTTCTGAGCACAAGGCCGACCGCATAGACAGGCCCGGGCTGCTCTCCGAGGAGGTGCTGATCTGGGACTGCTGAGAGCCTAAAACTCTGCAGCTAGTTTCTGATCAGTAGAAACTGAAAAATCAGGGTCTGCATTTGCTGAAATCCCACTGGTGCCACGAGCTGCAGGAGAGGGAGGCACAGCAGCAAACCCGGGGAGACGAACACCAGGCTCTGGGGACCCGAGGGCTTTGTTCACGCTGGCCCCTCGGCCGGCATTCCCTCCACTCGCCTTCCTGGCAAACTCCTACACGTGCTTCAAGGGCTCTTCGGGTACCACCGCACCGTGAGCCTCCTTAACAGGCTTTGCTCTTCCTCCTCCTTGCTCGCACCTCCCTCTGGTGGGGCCAGCACAGTGCAGGTCATCAGCTGGCTTGACCATCTTCCCCAGCCTTGGGTACAGCTCAGAACCCGGTCTCTTCACAACGGAGCTTAGAGCCAGTGGAGCTGGAGAAGGTCCTGGCCGTGTACAGGTGACAGCAGCAGGGACAGAGGCTTCAGGCAGCCTGGGAGCAGGGCCCGGGGGTTAGTGTCTACTGGGAGCCTTCCCCTCTGACTTCACCACGATGCCCCACAGTTGGGCATCCTCATCTCCACTCACGACAGGGACACTGAGGCTTGGGACCCAAATAAGGAGTGTGGTGACCCCAGGGCCTGCCCTGGTCCCCAGTGTGGCCTTGCAGGGTGGAAAGGGGATGAGCAGAGAGCCCCCGAGGGCTAGAGCCACATCCGGGGCCATGAGGGTTGACGGCAGGGGACCCTCCTTTGCCGACTGGCCTTCGGGTTTGGGAAGGGCAGGGGACACCTGCCCTCAGCATCTCCTCTGTTCAAACAAGGAGCAAACATGTGGGAGTTTCATCCCAACAGAATCTGCCCACTTCTAAAACGTGGGCGTGGAGCTGCCTCCTGAATTCACACCCGTGCCTCCCCACTCGTCCACTGCCGCCACTTCAGGGGCCTCCTCGGGTCCCGCTCTGCACCTGCCATTCTACCCACGTGTGTCAGCCCTGCTCCTGGGCTGGGGCCGTGGGACACACCGTGCATGGAGGGAAAGGCCGCAGCATGCAGACAGCAAGCCTCAGGGTCTCTCTGAGGCCACTCAGGGTCGTGGCAGTAAGGGGAACCCAGACCCCAGTCCAGCTCTGTGGCCCGAAGCCTCAGTTTCCACATCTGAGCACAGGAGGAGACGACAGCCGTGCGGGATTGGAGAGCAGGTACATAAAGTGCTGGACACCTGAAGGTGCTCAGAACAGACGCCTGCCCAGGGGGACACGTGGGGCGGGCCAGGGTCAAGCCCTGTGGCTTCTCTCAGGAGCAGCACCTCGGCCGCACCCTGAAAAGTAGAGGGAAGGTTTAGAAAGAGAGGGACCCCAGGAGGTTGCATGTTGGGGGGATGTCCAGCAACCAAGGGACCTCGAGTGGGGCCTCATTGTCCTTCTCCTCCTAAGGAGGAGAAGGGGGGAGGAGGAGGCGGAGGAGGGGGAGGAGGAGGAGGAGGGAGAAGGAAGGAGAGGAGGAGGGAGGGGGGAGGGGAGGAGGGGGAGAAAGAGGGGAGGAGGGGCAGGAAGTGGAGGGAGGAGCAGGAGGGGAGGGGGAGGAGAGAGGAGGAGGAAGAGGGAGGGGGAGGGAAGGAGGAGGAGGAAGAGGAGGAGGGGGAGGGAGGAGGTAACTCAGTGAAGGCATCAGGCCTCGGGTGAAAGGCATTGCAGGAACTGCAGGGCCTGGGAGCGCCCAGCCTGAGTCATGGGGGCGGCCACCGGGGGCCAGGAGCTGGTCTCTCAGGTCCACCCTCCGCCTGGGCGGCATCTTCCTACGAGCCCTGGCAGGGAGTGGCCGCCCCCGACAGCCTGGTGGAGAGACCAGAGGCGCTGGTCCTGCCCTGCGTGAGGCCGGCAGCCCAGGGTCAGAGCTCGGCCTTCATCCCCCACGTGCCTCGAATGGGTAGCGTGTCTGTTCTGTTATTATCGCCCATGGCAGGACAGCGAGGCTGGACGGGCACAGAGCACGAAGCAGAGGCGTTTCTGCTGGCGTCCGGCTGGCTTCTCCCTCAGCTTAAACCACCTGCTCTGGCCCCGGGCGACTGTTTCCGGCATCAGTAGATCTGATCAGCAGATCCTCCTTCTCTTTCTGTGGAGCCTGAATGTGGCAACAAGACGGCTCTGCCCACGCTGAGTCTGCCGCTGGAAACCTCGGAATTGGGGTGACAACTGGGCCTGACACTCAGCACCAGCCTGCATGTCGGCCCTACTCACCTGAGCCCACCTGGCAGTCGCCACCCTGTCCACCTTGAGTGGCTGATGCCGGACCCCCTGGTCCCTCCTTCCTCTCCGCTCCACTGGAACACCCTGTGTTAAAACCCGAGGGCCTCGCCAACAGCCAGGCCACCTGCACTGGGATCTGGGGGTCCGTGACGTCACGTCCTGTCCTGGGAGAGGTGCTGAGCCTCACCACGAGTGGACGAGTGGACGGCATTTCCTAGATGCAGAGGAATTCAGTGACCCGGGTGTGTTTCAATGGGCCTCAGCCTGAAGGACCAGTTCTCCCGCATGCCGACCAGTTCAGTTGACCGACCAGTAAACACGTGAGTGACGTGAGTGATGGCCGACTTCCTGGGGGCTGGCTGTCCCGCTGAGTCACTGTGTGACCTTGGGTGAACCCATTAATCTTTCTGTGCTACTGTTTCTACAATATTTTGAACAAAATGAAGGATGATGCAAATGTGAGGTGTCGTTATTGTATGAGACTGTCTAGTTATTGCCGTCCTCCTGGCTGACCCGAGGAAACCCTGGGAATCTCAGAGAAGAGGCTCGATTCCTGCTCTTTAAGGACCAAGAGCTACTCCTCTCTCCATCACGGTAGGACGTGCCAGCCCGGGACAGTCCTCACCGAGACTTGCCAGCCGACGTCAACTCCAGGAGCCCAGTGGGGGAGTCGGTGCAGAGAGTGCTGGTGAGTATCTGGGCAGGTGCACGTACCACACCTGTGCACATGGCTCTCTATGTACATGTGCACATGCCTGTGTGCACACACACATACACAAATGCCCACGCATGACATACATAGTGCACACAGGCACACTCACACAGGCCAATGTGTGTTTACACATGTACACCTGATTACCCTCACAGACATGCACGCACACATGCACTTGCACACGTGTATGTGCATGTGCACCTATGTTCACACGTGTGTTCACGCAGTGGTATGTGCACACTCATGTACACACATATACACACAGCTACACACCCCTCCTCACATCAGCAGGACCCACACTGCAAATCTGGACTGCACACAGGCTCGGCAGGCAGGACGTTCACACCCCAGAGGCCGCAGCAGATGGGCAGAAATCCTGGGGCTGATCCAGAACCTGCCTGGGGAGCAACTCCTAAAAGAAAACACGTTAAACACGTCCATCTCCATCTCCAAAACACCCACAGAGGCCTGGCTTTCCCACCTGCCCCTCCTGCACGGATCCAGGAGGACACCAGGCCTCCCGGATCCCCAGCCGCATCACCTGCCTTTCTCCACACCTTTTAACTTGTAAGAAAGTCCTTTAGTCTGTTACCGCTGAATCTCTCTGGGAACAAGAGAAAATGCAGTGTCTCAGTGCTCTGAAGACAGAGAGGTGCAACCGTGGGCCTGGATTTTAGAAAATCGAGGTTTAAATCCACAGAGACTATGAACTCAAGTTCCGGGATGGAGGCAGCCTCTTGGCTCAGTTCCGGGCATGAGGGTGGTGATGCCAGCCTCTCTGAAGACGCCCTGCCTCTCTCTATGGGGCCTGGGGGCTCAGGGGCTCCTCTTGGCCTGGAGAGGCGACAGCATGGAGCAGCAGTGGTGGTGTGTGTGTAAGGGGGGTGGTGATGTGTGTGTAAGGGGGAAGTAAAAAGAGATGCTAATGTCCTGAATCCTCCTGGGCAGGAAAAGCCACTGTTGGGGATATGCTGAAGGCCTTTCAAATGCAAACTTCTGGATCTTTGAGAGGTGCTGGGGTCTTGCCACCCCTGGGCCCCGCCCTCCACCACGTTTCATTGGGACTTGGGGAGAACGGCCTGTGTCCCACTGATGCACGGCCTCCCAGGGTGCTGGTGGATGCGTGGCCTCCTCGGCCCCTTCACAGGGGCACGGGTGCAGCTCAGGGGAGAGAGAGGTTGGAGGCGTTCCCGGCACACACGCAGATGTCTGGTGGGGCCACGCTGGCTTCGGCCAGCACAGGCTGTGCAAGGCCCCCAGAGCACCTGGGACAGCTCCCCATAGCATCACCAGGCAGAGATGCCCAAAAAAGACCAGCAAAGCTATTAGGTCTGAAGCACCTTTCCAGCTTTCCAAAAAAAAAAAAAAAAAGGCAGAAACTTTCTCTCTAGGCCAAGGATAAATCTGCTCAGGACAAACACAGCACGATGATCATTTATCATCAGGAGCGGGAGAGGATGCAGGGAGCCCTGTCCTGGTCTCACCACTCAAGGTCAGAAGCTTCTACTTTCCCTCATTATTTCTATTTTTAACAATTGCGTTCAGGCCTCCCATAAAAATAGCAAGAGGTGAGAACATTTCAAGCGCTAACATGCCCCTCTTTGTCAGAAAACTGCAGGGATGCAGGAAAAACCGGCCAGGACTTGGGCAATGTGGCCTGAGTTCTCCACCATCAGAGCCGAAACGGCCTCTGCGATGCTCTCATCCACCTGTCACTGCACAAAGGGTAAACTGAGGCCAGCCAGGGCAGGCACACGCCCAAGGGCACTTAGGGAGTGAGGCCCCAGAGCAGCAGGTACTGTGTCCCTCTGAATTGCAGGCCCAGGCAGCTGGAAGGGAGACCTGGCCGCAGAGAGCCAAGAGCCTAGGGGCCCTGATGGGCAGGGAGCAAGAGAGTAGGGCTGCCACCTGCAGGGCCCTCAACTCCTCTCTTCTGAGTCGTAGATAAGGTGCCATCCTGAGCGGTCCCTGAGAGCTCGGGAGCTGGACGCTGGGCGCGGTCCCTCACAAGGAAATTGAGACAAGCCCCTTCGGGAGGCAGCTGGGAAGTATGTGCATGTATCTGTGTGTGAATGTATGAGCACACATGCATGTGTGTGCATGTGCCCATATGCCTGCATGCACTGTGTGAACGGTACACACCATGCATGTATGCGCTCACTCATGCACACGTACGTGTGGATGCATGTACACACACGTGTGTGTGTATTCAAGTGTACACACACGTGTGTGTGTATTCAAGTGCATGTGTGCATGTGTGTGTCAGGATGTGTATCCATGTGCACAGCCACTCCCTCCAGGCCCCGAGGGACTGGGCTACTCTGCAGGGTCAGGAGGCCCTAGTTGCCCCCTGCCCTTCCCCACCCAGTGGGTTGGCATCAGCCCCTGATTCTGGAGTAAACCCCGGGGCCAGGGCAGCTGGGCTCTGCCTCACCTGACTGTGAGCATCAGCAGCCGGGCCCGGCGCGTCTGTAAAGGGTTAACCCACCCCTGCCGTTCCCCAGCGTCCACACTCCACTTCTCTTTTTGCACCTCCATCTAAAATGCATCGTCTGGCTCCAGGCCAGAGCCAGATTGCTGGGCCCTGGGAAAGAGAACGGAGGAGACGCAGTATCAGGAGGGCCATATGCTCTGCTCTCGGGCAAACCCTCTGACGGTCCCCAGACCCACAACTCCCAGCACCCTGGCTACGCTGAGGCCTCCTTGGAAATAATCCTCTGGGCTGATGGTGTCCTTGCCTGTATACAGAGCCCTTTGACTAACCCTCTGCTCCACTCCACAGACATCCCAGGTGCCCACGAGCTGCCAGGCTCTGCCCTCAGCCGTGGATTGCAGAGAACACTGGATGGCTGTGTCCATGATGAAGAACTCATGGTCTGATGAGGAAGAAGGACGACCAAGTCACCAGTCTCCAGACAATAAACGCACAGGGAGCCGTGCGGTGTGGGAGGCCCGGGTGGGGGGCTGGTGGCTCACATGCACTGAGCACCTACTGTGTGCTGGGCCTCCAAGACGCACTTGTCCCTCACACCGGCCTGACAAGGGAGGTGCAGGCCTTGGGTCCCGCTTTGCAGACCGAGGCCCACAGAATGAAGCCAGAGTACCCCAGACGGGGTGATAACCGAAATTGACTCCTGGTCTGTAGACTCTCAGCCTGGGGTCAATTACTGTGTGAGTATGGCTCCTGATGGCGGTCTTGTGCGGGAGAGAGGCACCCCTTTGGGATCCACCCTCTGCAGGCCTGTGGCAAGGAAGGCAAACCAGCGCCCACTCCACATCTTAGCTCTTGGGGAGCTGGAAGTTCAGTGCCTCCATCAGAGCCCCGGGCCCCAGAGATGCTGCTTCTCAGAGATGGGGTCACAGAGAGCCCGTCTCCACTCAGAAACTCAACTCTGCACCCGTAGGGAGCCTCGCCAAACTGATGGGCCTGTCCCAACTGTCCCTTCTGGAATCCTTCTGGAATCCCCCTTTGATGGACTGACCCCCACGATTAATCCCTGGCATCCTTCATGGGCCTGTTTCCCTCACCCCCCACAGCAGGGCGAAGACCCAGGAAAACCACAAAATTTCTGCTCATCACTTTTGTTAACTCTCTTGTCTGTAGCTCCCCAGGGGTGGGTTGGTCTAACTCGGCTGGGGACAGGGTTCCTGCCCCTCACTGGGTCCCACTTTGGGCAGCACTGACTGACATTGGGGCCGCCCCCACCCCGGCCTCCGCTGGCCTCGCCTAGGGAGCCTGAACCCATCTGTCTCCTGACCAGTCTCTCAGCTGCTCTGTCAGTAGAGGTTTTCCAGTTCTCCTGTTTTCTAATTGCATATCCCCTCTTCTTACTTTCACCACAAAGCCCCTAGAATGGGGCCTGGGAGGGGCCGTTGGTGCCTTTCTCCTCACATGCCTCAGTTTTGTGCAGTGCCCAGCAGGAGGTGACAGGTGCACTAAGGACCTCCCCCAGCCCAGCCCCAGGTGCCCAGGAGCACTGCAGCATCTCATCTCCCCGGCTCTCCAGAGGGAGGTCAGAGGGAGCAGGGCCCAGGGCCCAAGGCCCAGGACCGTGGGGGTCCTTGGCTGACCGTGGGCTCCCCACCCCCAGCTCCGTGTGTCTAACGTGAGCATGTGATGGAGGCGCTTGTGGAACCACGTGGAATCCGGCAGAACCGTGTCCTCACATCTCCTGTTGTCCCTCCTGTGGAGCCTCATCCTTCCCACCTCAGGGGCCTCTGTTCTCCAGGCAGCTGATTCCCCCACATCCAGCACAAAACTTGCACTGAATCCCAGCAGAGGAAACAGTTTGCTTCACACTGAGGTTTTCAAATTCTTGTGAAGGTAATTTTTCAGAAAGCACCTGAGAGTAAAATGGTCGTTTCTCCGTGAATGTTACTCGAAGAAGTTACTAACTGCTTTCATAGAACTTAAATATCTTCCCAGAAACATGATTTCACTGAAGCCAGATCCACAGGAGAGGGAGCCGGGACCCGTGGGGTCCAGCCAGCCACTCTACCTGGAAGTGTCCTCTCCCGGCAGCAGGAGGACAAGGGCCCTGGACGAGGGTGGGCAGGAGGAACCAGCACTGTGTGTCTGGGCTCGGGCTCCACAGAGAACTCTGGACTGGAAATCCCGAGTCCTTTGGGGTGGGGGCACGCAGCCGCTCCAGGGACATGTCAGGAGGGCTCCAGACTGGCTGCCCATGGCACCCACTCATTGCTGTGAGACCCACGGTGCTGGGCGGCTGGCTGCACCCTCGGCCTGTGTCTGGGTGGGTAGGAGCCCCAGGGTCACCTTCTCAAAGGCCACATGACCACTCCCCGGACAGAGGCCGTTTCCTAACAAGGGGCCTGGAGAGTCGGCTGGAGACAGTCCTGGTCCAACAAGGCCATGCGGGTCTGAGGGGTGCGCAGGGCAGGCGAATTCTAACTGGGGAAAGGGTTGTGTGGATGCCTGAAGGGGACGACTGTGACAAAGGCACTGAGCACACACTTCATGTAAATTCTAAAATGGTCCAAATGCTGGTGACCACCTGTGTTAGTTATTCCCCGCTGCTCGCCATGCTGCCCCGGAACCCAGCCTCTGGAGACGCAGCATCTGGCTTCTGTTTCCCGTGGGTCCGGGGCGGGCGGCTTGGCCGTGTCCTCAGCCTCGGGCCTCTCACGGGCTCGGCTGCTTCCCAGCTCACTCGCCTGCTTGTCGCAGGATGCGTCTCCAGGGACACGTGGGCCACTTTGCAGGCAGCTCACAGCCTGCCGGCAGCTTCCCCAGAGGGAGAGAGAGAGGAAGCCACAGTCCTATCTCCCAACCTCCATCCATCCTGTCGCTTTCCCATTGGAAGCAAGTCCTGGGTCCTGGCCACACAGGGTGGCTATTAGCCAGGAGGAGGAGAGAAAACAGAGGACGAGACGTGGGGAGGGGACCCATCAGACTCCAGAGCTGCCCGTCACCAGCTCTGCCACCTGTCCTGAGGAACCTGCCAAGGTCAACCCAGCAGGTGTCTGTAGGGCCATCTGAAAACCAAGACCCTTGGAGCTGCTCGTCCCCATCAACCCCAGGAAATTAGTAACTGCAGAAACAAACACCCAGAAATACAGTCACAACAACGGAAAGGCAAACACCTGTTCCTGGAGATTCCGTGGCACCACCTGTCAGAGTCCACGGACTGGGGACAGTCCAGCATCCGAGGGGCAGGAGGTGCAGCAAGGCTACCGGATTATTTACAGCGACAGTTTTCAAAATGACTCAGATCTCGAGAAAACAGTGCGGATTATGTGGGAAAACCACATTCTGCTGCACTGGGACAGAAACCACGGAAATGTCCACACTGTACTGAAAATGGTAAAGAATTTGTTGAAGTAACAGAACTATGGGTGTGTGTTTTTCTCAAATTTCTCCTTAATGAGAAGATTCAGGTTTTGCTGAGAAAGAGGAGGTGCAAGGAGGTCAAGGCAGGGGTCCTGCTGAGCTGGGGGAGCTTGGGGACGAGGCCAGGTGTGTGGGGTCCGGCTGGAGGCTGAGCACAGGTGAGAGCAGCACAGCAGGTGTGAGGAGGGAAACTGAGGGACAGAGGTAGAGCCGTGAGAAAGGTGGAGGAGGGGTCAGGACAGGGTCAGGGATGAGGAGGGAACGGTTAGGGGTGAGGAAGGAGAGGTCAGGGTGAGGAGAGGGGTAAGGGGTGAGGAGAGGTCAGGGGTGAGGAGGGAGGGGTCAGGGGGGAAGAAGGAGAGGTCAGAGGTGAGGACAGGTGAAGGGTGAGGGGGCCCCGGCCTCCCGTGAGCCTCCTATTAGGATTTATCATAATTAAAGAAACAAAGATCAACGATGTAACATTCTCCCAAAATGATGATGGAGAAACTAATTACTGAGAAAAAAAAAAATTTAAGATAATAGAAAGTGAGGTGTCGCGCACGTAACTATTTCTACCTTTTAGTCAGTCATGATTAGAAAAGCCAGGGCCCGCTGTCTGGTGACAGCACGCGTGGCCTCCTTCCTCTGTCCCTGCCATCACTTGACCGGGGCCTTGGCAGCTGAAGCAGATCACCCCGTCCGTTTCAAGGCCCATCAGGCAGACATGGCAGATGCCCACTGCTGCTGTTGGGCATCGAGGAGGTCTTGAGACGTACACACGGCTAACGATGCTGGAATTAGCAGAGGGAACATTGACGGAATCCCTAACCGCACAGAGAAGCGGGCCCGTTTCCTCCTCCTGGTGACGGCGTGGGCGCTGTTAAAACCCCGGCTAGGACCCACACAGTGAGGACACTGCAGCTCCTGCAGAAGGCACCCCACCACTGCCTGACACACAGTGCCCCCTGCCCGGCCCAGGTCCCTCTGGGAGTAGTGGTGGCCAGAGCAGCAGGGGACAGACACACCCATGTTCTTGGGGCGTCGGGACAGAACTGACTTATGATCCTTGTTTTCAACAAAGGCTCCATTTAAAGATTTCACAAGCAGCGGCTTCCCTGAGGCTGGGGCAACTCCAGTCCCTTTTCCCTTTGAAATAATCCCCTTGATTTCAACATTGAAGTGTTTTAGATTCAAAGACTTTCTATGTTATTTTTTTTAAATAAGCAGACCTACAAATAAAACGTCAAAACTGAGCTGCCGTGGGAGTTGCCAGGGGCCTTCCCTCATCCCCCAATCTTGGTGGCACCAGGGACACCCCCACAGCTCTGCAGGATCTGAGGGACCCCGTTAGGACCCTGGCCTTGGCGGGTCCCAGCAGTCCCATCCCTTTAGGTCCCATCACCCAGCCTGAGGACATGACCCCACACGGGCCCTCCCTCTGGTGGACTCCAATTTGGGAGGCCGGCTGGTCTGGCCAGAGCACCTCCCCCCGTCACAGAGAGGAGTGTGTTGCTTGAGAGACGACTGAATCGAACAACGGGCAACGCATGGCCTGGCCAGACCACGCAGGCCCAGGAGCTCCCACCCATGGCCTCTGCTGCAAGCGGCCACGATGGATGGGACTTGGTCAGTGGTCCTGAATGGTTGACCCCGTCACTTCCAGCTCAGGACCAACCAGAGAAAGCCAGAAATGCTCCTCTGACCAATCACCCAGGACGCCCTGCTTCTAGAGCCGCCTCCCTGCCTGGCCTGCAGCCTCCGTAGGGGCTCCAGCTCACCACGAGGCTCCACCCCCCGGCCAAACACAGGCGATGGTGCCGACCATGAGCCACAGCCAGCTCTGAACACATAGCTTCTGCCTGCTCTCATTTGGGGCGCCTTCATTTATCTCCAACCACTTCACATGCTGGTCACAAGTGATGACGAATGTGTACACTGGATGTGAGAAAACTCTCAGATGAGTGCACTAATTAGGGAGGAAGAAACAAATTCCTCTATTTGTTTGTTTTCGTCCTTTTCATTGGATCCTGGAGTCCTGCTGGGAGGTGACTACAATAATTCTAGGAGAGGGAAACAGCAGTCCTACTGCCCGCGTGGGAGGGCTGTCATAATACTGGCTACTGATTGGACTGAAGCGTGCCTGGTGGGAAGAGTGGCGGGCGCCACGGGAAGCTCGTGTTAAATTGCAAGATACGTCGTGAGCAACCAAACAGAAACAGAGCTGTTTCCCAGCAGGTGCTTCTCAGGAGCCAGCCTGTGATGTGGTTCCCGTGCCTCCCGCTGAACCCACACAAACATTCGTCCCACTGACCAGACACTGGGCCCTTGCTGCTCCCAGCATCCTTCAGTCCCATCTTCAGGGCTCTGGGCTCCCCTCAGCCAGCACACAGGCCCCTTGGTCCCCTGGACTCCCTGTGGGCAGCAGCTTCAAGTCCACCTCGGGGCGTCCATGTGGGACCCTCCGAGACTGGCAGGAGGGGGACCTCTCCCTGTCTTGATTGCTCTGTAAGAAGTGGCAGAGATGGGAGGTGCACCTTAAAGGGAAGTTTGAGGGGACGACCTCGGAGAAGAAACAGGACAGCCCGTCCAGCGTCTCCGCGTGTGGTCCCACGTGGGGCTGCCCTGCCTGGGGGCAGGGAATGGCAGAGCCTCCAGCTGGCACGCGTGCCAGGCACAGAAGGAGATGGATGACCTCCTTCTTCTCAGGAGGCGCCCTCAGCCCACGACTCCTTCCTGAGCACAGGACCCCTCCCCCCTGCAGGGACTGCCCCTCGAGGAAGGGACTGTGAGCCCCCTTCCTTCGCAGCCCCTCCATCCCCTGGGGCCCAGCTCCTAGATCAGAATCTGCCCAGCGGTCAGGGCTGGACTGCAGAGTCAGTGACCAACTGAGGGGTTTGTTTTATCAGCCAAGACGCACACAGACCACCTCAGGCCCCTGGCAGGTCTGGAATGAGGGGTTTGGTCAAGTGAACATTCTTGTCACCAGGGATGGAGATAAACACATATTTGCAAAGAACCAGGACCCCACGTGTGTGCAGTTCGTTTGTCATCCTGTCGTGACAGCCGGAGCCCAGAGGTGGGCAGGGAGGACCTGGCATCCTGACTGCCCCGCAGCAGCCACACTCAGTGTGGCCCAGGCCCTACCACACGCTCCCCTTCGGTGAACATCCAGCTGTGTGCCCCACAAGCATAAGCCCGAGGAATTCCCCAGGCAACGCCATGTGTTCTCAACACCAACCACAAGGTGGCAGGTGCACAGGGGCTCTCAGAGGCCCCCATGAGAAGGTCAACTCCATGAGGCCAGGGCCGTTGTCACTCTCAGTCTCCACAGAATCCCCAGGGCCAGAATGTGATGGGTGCAGAGTGAATGAATGAAGCTTCCTCCTGAGCACACCTCCTCACACCCTCCACGTGCCCAGCAATTTCCCGGACACCCCCCCCACCACCACTTCTGTGCCTTCTTTCACACGATCTCCTTGGGAAACACATGAGCACTTGCTCCTTCCCTGTCTTCACTTATTGAAACCCTCCCCATCCCTCAAGGCTTGTTCAGATGTTCTTTTCTCTAAGCAGCTGCCTCCAGTCCACCCAGTGGCCCAGGCTTGTCTAGTGGCTCACACCCACTTCTGTCTGTTTCCTGCCATCTGCCTTCCCCAGGGTCACTGTGAGATCCTCACAGGTAAGGGGCAAAATCAAAGGAGGATGGGTGGATGGGTAGGTGGATGGATGGTGGGTGGGTGGATGGATGGATAGATGGATAGATGGAAGAGTGGATGGGTGGGTGGATGGATGAATGTTCTTACACAAACCAGTCACCCACCCCTACCCCTCATCACAGTCCTGACAAGACCACCCAGCGGCCTTTTCTCCTTTCCTTCCTTTCTTGTCCCAGCCTTTAGTTCTGGAAGGAGCACATAATGACTTTAAGGTGGTACCTATGTGCACTTAAATAACAGTTTAAGGTTGCCAAAGTATAATTTTCAAAGGGGTAAAATCATAACTCTCGAGTGAATAGGAATGTGCCCATGTAAAGATTTCATTTAACTCACTAATTAATGAGGAAACCAGTAAGATGCTATCATGGTTGTTGAGAACATTTAAGAGGGAAAAGTATTTATATGCTAGTTAAAGAAATGATATGACAAGATCACTGGGTTAGCTACAGCCAGGTGAAATCTGGGGGCTCATCTGCCCACCAAACAGAAATGGCTGCCTCTCTACCAGACTAAAATCCACAGGTTAATAGGTGACATCCCCAAGTCTGGGGTCTTCAATCAACAGTGAACAATGAGGCGGACTAAATGCACTCCCCAGACAGGTCTTGGGGCCCCCATAGTGCTCAACTTGTGGGCTTCCTTCCAAGAGTCAGGTCATTTTTCTGACCATGGTTATATATTCATTTTTAATGTATACTAGGAGAAATGAATTACTAAGACATCAAATCCATGACTGAAGGTTTCCTGTGTGAATACATTTATCCATGTAAAGCATCAGTCATTTTAAAGGAAGACATCTGAAATCAATAACTGTGTAGATTCTGCACAGATGCGGGAAAAAATGAAGGTGTTAAGTGGACCACACAACCCCCAGGAAGCGCCCCTCGCCTGGGCGCACAGGTGCACAGCCAGGTGGGGAAGCCCATCCTGCACGGGTTGGTGCCAGCTTCCATGTCATGTGATGCTCCACAGAGGGAGGGTTCCCTCTCTGGTCCCTCTGTTCCCAGCATCAGCCTGTCCTGTGCCTATCAAAACGCATGTCCTTGGGCTTCCTCTAACTCCAGGGCTGAGGACGTAATGTGGGGACAAAAGCCAGAACAGCAGGTGCACTGTGAGGCAAACAATGGCAGCTGATGTGATTGCTCCCAGCCCTCCGGAAACCCTGGGAAATGTCACCCAGCCTCCCTCCTCCTTTGTCATTTCAGAGAAGCCTCATGCTAAGCCCTGGGCTTTGGGACTCCGGGGACTGACATCACTGCTCTCTGAAAAATAGCTGCTCCCATGCCAATTCACCATTTTTGGTGGACTGTCCCATCTCTGCCACCAACCTCCACTTTGGGCTTGTGCTTTTGCATTTTATTCTGAGATGACCGGGGGGCCCAGGGGCTCCCTGAGGCCTGTCCCCACCTCCAGGGAGCAACTGTATGTAATTCCAAGGCTCTGCCTCCTGAGATGGGAAGCCATGACCAGCCCCTGGTCTCTCCAGGCCCCAAACCCAGCTCTCTAGCTCAGACAACTTTCATCCTGAGCCGTGGAGGCAGTATTTTCTCACTCAATAGGTTTGGTCTAGATTTCAAATTTCTTAAGATAAAGACGTACACCTCCCTGGCCCTTCCTGGTGAGGTACTTTCAGCAGCACAAGGTCGAAGCCTTTGACAACACGTGACGAGGCCGTCTGCTTGAAGCTGGGGTTTCCTGATGAAGAATCTGCTCAGCGCCAGCCCTGGGTTCACGTCTGGTGGAAGATAGCCTTCTGGATTCCCCGCACCCGAGACCCCGTGGGGCTCTGTGTGGGTTTACAGCCATGAAATGACCATCGCAGTCTCGTTGAAGTGACAACCACTTGCCCATCCAGGGTGGCCTACAGGGCAGTGAGTGGCACCATTTTAAGCTGACGGGCGAATCTGTTCTCAGCCCCTCCCATGTATTTAATTCAGTGATTGTCCTCATGAATTCCCAGCACCCATGGCTGCCCTGTTCCACTGTCAGGCCTGCATCGGGCTGCCCTCCTCCTAGGGGTATTGGAAATGCCTTTGTCCTCAGAGGAAAAGGCCTTTGAGGCTACTGTCTGGCTGAGAAGTCCCAGGCCTGACCACAGGGCCCCAGACAGTGACAGTTCCACCAGCTCTGGGCACGTCCTTTGGTAATGGGGTGGACGGGTGGGTGGAACTTCCTTCAAGGGCCGTCTGGTGCTGCGCTGGGTGAGCAGATATCCTGTGTCACCAGGCCCTGGAGACCTGCCTCGGGATCTGAGGGCAAGACGGCTGCCTGGTGGAACTTCCTCTCCAGGATGGGCAGCAGGTCCCAGCGCAGCCTCTGCCCGTGTGCAGAGAGGTGGCAGGTCCAGGGAAGAGCCCGTCTCAGGCGCTGCCTCTTACTACATGGACGTGGACGTGGACGTGGACGTGGACATGTGCTCTTTGACCTCTGCACCAGGAAGGGCAGCTCCATCTCTGGCGCCCTTCTTTCTTAGTCCCGGGTTGTCTGACCCTGTGTGCACAATTCCAGGGAGGCTCGAGGACCCTTGAAGACAGGGAGGGAGCTGAGTTTTGCAGGGGTCCTCCCGTGGGCTCAGCTCCCCATCTGGATCACAGAATCGGACTGTCTCTTGTCATCCTCCCAATCACAGCCAGGAAGGATCATTCTGCCAATTCTAGGGATGAGGGGACGGAGGCTTGGGGAGACCAAGTGGCTTTTCCAGGGTCACGGAGCTGGTAGGCGTCAGAGCCCGGACTGTGTTTCCCAAACAGAATCCAGCATACAGCAAGTGCTCATAAGTGCTGATTCTGTCCTCCCTCTTCAGTGTCAATGGACGCAGAAATTGTCTCTCACCTGACCGGGGTCCCTTGGAGGGGGGACTCTCCGTCCTCGGGACCAGCAGAATGTGGTAAGTGACTGGGGGTGCCCCTGAGCTGCCCCCAGGAGCCGTTGCCCCTGTGCCCAGCAGCCAAGACCTGTCATCCAAACCCTGAGTGTGGTCCCCTCACCTGGGCTCCAGATCCCGCCCCCGAGAATCACAGCCTCTGACCCCTGGGCAGGTGCCCAATGGGAAGATCCCTTGACCACTAGGAATCCATTTACACCTCCACTTTCCCCACCCTCTCCCACTCCACCCAGGGTCAGTATGAAGCCCCAGGGCAGGAGCCCCTAGGTGCCCGCTCCTGTGCATCCCCAGCACTTTCTACTAGAACCGCACCCCTGGATCTGGAATTCAGCACCCTCCCCGCTGGACCGTCCTCCTGCGGAGGGCTGGAGCTCAGGATGGGGCCCTGTGCCCTCTGCAGATACATCTGTTGATCTGACTCGGCCTGAAGGTCATAGAACACTTCCAGGTGGAGAGGGAAGGAGAAATGGTACCGTCAGCACAAACTGTGCACCACACAAATACACTGGGACTGCACATCAGGGTCCGGTGGGGCAGGTTGTGCAGGAACCTGGGGTAAGCGGGAGCTGTGCTCAAGGGGTCTGTGCACTGCCTCGAGGAGTTTGATCCAATGTTGGAGACAGAGGGCTAGGAACACAGGGTTCATGAACACGCTGGGTGTTTAGTGCACACGGGCCGTGACACGCGATGAGACTCATGGCTGCAGAGATGGGGATGTACTTGATTACTGTCCAGCAAGTATCCACGCCTGCCGTGGCCTCCGAGGAAGGGACAAATCTCCCAGTGGATGCTGGTGGGCGTGACGGCAGCCAGCCCTGCAACGTGGTTGAGGGATTGGGTGTCTCCTCTCGAGCTTCCGCCACCACTCTGGATCCAGAAGAACAAGAGACGCATAGAGCAGACCCAGGCCCAAGTGGCGGCCTGGACCCCAAGCCCCTGCTGACCCACAGACCCGTGAGGAAGAGCTTCGTGCTTGTTCACAGAAGCCGCTGAATTTGGGTAACTTATATGGCAGCATTATTGTGTCCGCAGCTCCTAAGACAAAATCTTCCAGTCCACATTAAGTAAGAGTCCGGGACACACCTCCTCCCGCCCCGCCCTCACCCCAGCCATTCGTCCTGAGACCAGTTTCAATGTTCCTGCCTCAGACCAGCATTCCCTGCCTCCCAGCCCAGGCCAGTCCCTTCGGCAGCTCCCTCATCTCTGTATCAGCACTGTCCGGCGTCTGCTTCCCTGGCCAGCCGCTCAGGGCCTCACGAGGGCCTGCGTCCCAGCACCTCACGCATTGCTCTGCACGGAGAGGGTGCTCACTGGACACTGTTGACAGGAGGAAGGGGCGAGCGAGTCTCACAGACAGGGTGGGTGATGCCCAAGGCGCGGTGGGATGCTCTGGAACTGGGGACACTCCTGGAGAGGTTCACCCTCCCGGGCATCTGAGCCTTACAGACGCCTGGGACGCCTCTGCCCCCCCATCACAGTCAGGGGGAAGGGGTGGCCAGTCACAGAGACCCTACTGACCTGACCTTCACGGTTCCTGTCGGGTCCAGGGAACTGGTCAAACCCTGCTGATGTTCACAGCGCAGCTGGGATGGAAACGGCTGCCTCCGTGGATGCTGCCACGAAAACCGAGCGAGAAAATTCACCCAGTGCCTGCGCGGGCACCCCACCTCCCCTTGGCTGCGAGCTCTCTGAAGTGGAGGGAGCCCCACGTGGGCTGTGGGAGCTTGTTTGTGCTGTACCCGCGGCAGCCGGCCTGCAAGACGACACCTTGACCGAGCAGACTGTGGGAAGCTCGTGGCATGATGTGATAGGAAGACGAGGGTACGGCTCACTCCGATCTCAAGAAGAAAGACTGGAGAACACCAGCTGCCATCAAAAATAGTTGTGTGTTTGCAGATCGCAGGAGAGCTTCACTGTAAACATTTCTACGCCAAAGCAGCCCAGTGCTGCGTGGGCCAAGGCGGCAGTGCGAACCTGTTCCAGGATGCTGCCAAAATTTCTGGTACGTGACGTTTATTCTGAGCACGATAGTTTGAAAACCACTGGCTTGTCCTCTGGGCTGGAAGGCATCTGCTGTGGCCCCGGAGACTCACCTACAACCACCCTGTGCGTGCGAACCGCTCAGCTACATCCCACCCCAGGGCATGCTAAACGGACCCCCAGGCCGGGAGGAACCCACCTCTAGGGGCAAACCCTGGTAGCATCGCGCTCTGGAGACAGGCAGCCCATCTGGGGTAAAGCGTGTTCTCTCCCGTAAGAAGGTGGGTCAGGAGGTGGAGGGGGCGATGGAGCCGTCAGAAGACGCACTTGGCAACTGGCCGAGCAACATCTGCCCTCATCCCCTCCAGCTCCTTAGAGAAGCAGATTCTGTCCAGGGCACAAGGGAGGTTGTCCGGTCATAGGACGAGGCTCAGATGACCGCCGTCCACCAGGCTCTGGAGCTGAGAGTTCCTCTACAAATCAACCTCACAGTCGGAAACCCTCATCATCTCTCACCAGGATGAGAAAGCAGTTTCCTCGAAGAAAACCTACTACTCAAACCCATGATTCTAACCACGTGGTTACACTGAGAGCCAATTACGCAACTCACTGATACGGAAGTGTTGACTCACCCCAGCTTCACTCTGGGGACCCGGCCCTGCTGTCGCACTGGGAGTCAAGGACGACCTGTAACGAGGGACGCACATTCTCGGGGAAACTCTCGAGTCTCCCTTTACGACAGTGTTTGCTCAGAGCATGTAGGAGGGTCCTTGCGGATGGACCCAGACCTTGTAGAAGAAGTCCCTGTGGGTGACAGTCTGTGAGCAAGAGATCCGTTCTCTGAGCCCTGGAGAAATCCGCCTTCCTAAAAGCCGAGATGGATGCTGACGAAACTGGGTCCTGGGCTGGGCCCGGAGCCGGCCCTGGGATGGCCAGGAGAGGGGCTCTGTCCAGGCTCCACAGATGCCAGCGGGACCAGAGCTGCTGCAGACCGGGTCACGTCTCGGCGCTGCTGCAGTTACGTCCTCTGCGGCACGGTCCCCCGTTCTGACCCTCAACACTCAGCACGGACGTGTCCCTCCTGACCTTCCTTCAAGGTAAATGCTACTTCTGGTGCGGCTGGCCGACAAAACAGTCGCTGGGGGAATGCCCTTGAAAACGCTTCCCTCAGGAGCCATCCAGACACTTTAAATATACACTTCACCTCGGGTTTAATGAACACTCTGCTGCCTCCGATAACTGTGATTTCTTTATCTTCCAGTAAGCAGGGACCAGGGGCCTTTTATTTTTATTTCGCAGAATAAAAGGTTGCTCGATGAACACTTGTCTCTCCCTGTGGGCTTCAGGGGAGGGGCGACACACGCCCACCTCAACCCAGCAGCGACAGAAAACCCACCCCAGGAGCCACTAGAATTAAATTAGGTGTGAACGTGAGAGCTAAGAGGGCCTGTTCTGCTTTTGCTCCGGCACCACCTACCTGCTCAGTTCTCTGCGTCCGAGAAGCAGCCAGTCCCGTGCACACCCGTGAATGTGGCACAGGGCACGCCCACCACAGGCTGGGAGGGCTCTGAGGGAGCGGACCAGGAAAGTCCTTGTTGTTAGAAACGCAAGCTGTGTCCTTCATATGCACGAACTCATCGAACTTCCCCTGTGCAGGGAGCAGCGGCTGCTTTTGTCAGACGCCTTGGATGAGCTCTGCTACGGGTGCTGCCTCTCCTCTCCCTGTGATCGGGTGTGATCAGGTTTGATCTGGTGGGATCTGCTGGGCACCTTCATCAGGGGCAGGCCCCTAGCTGAGGCTGCCCAATCAGAGCCCTGGTCCCTCTGGATGTGTGATTGGTCCAGGGTGTGCGCTCGACCCCAGGGCCTTGGAACCGTCTTCCCAGGCTGCTGTGACCTCAAGTTTGGGGAGCAGAGAGAGCACCTCTGAGGGGGATGGAGGCCCAGAGCTGGTATTGCTGCTTCGCTGCTGTCTGCAGAGAGCTGCTTGAGAGCGAAGCAGCATAGAGGGGAAGTTCTGGAGACAGATGGAGGGGATGTCCAGTGACACTGTTCAGAGCTCTGGATCCATCTGTCTGATACAACCCAACTCTTGGACGTTTTCAAGGACCTGAGCTAACAAAATTGTGATGTTTTAACGTTGTCTGATTTAGTCTGGCTTTGATTCTATTACTTGGAACCAAAAGAATCTTTAGTTCTGCACCACGTGAGAGAGACGTTACTCCAGTTTAGGGCAGTTGAGGCTTAGATGTTGCAGTGGACTGAGTGTTTGTGTCCCCCCAAATTCACGTGGTGAATCCTAACTCCCAGTGTGATGGTATCAAGGGGCGGAGCCTTTCAGGGTGATTAGGTCGTGAGGGTGGAGCCTCATGATGGCATTAGTGCCCTGACAAAAGAGGGCCCAGAGAGCTCCTGGCCCCTTCCACCACGTGAGGACACAGCGAGAAGATGGCCGTCTGCAAACCAGGAAGAGGGCCCTCACCCGACCCGGCTGGCACCCTGATCCTGGACTTCCAGAACTGTGAGAAATAAATGCTGTTGTTCATAACCCACCAAGTCTGTGGTATCTTTTTTATAGCAGCTGGAACGGACTAAGGCAGACAGGCAAAGAGACTGTCCCAGGTCCCCCAGCTGGGTGCCTTTGGTTCTCAATGAATGAACATGGGATCCACTAAGGGAGCTTGTTAAATGCAGATCGCAGGCCCCCCACCACGGATTCTATTCAGGAGGTTCAGGTAGGTCCCAGGATCTACATTTCCCACAAACATCCCAGGTGCTTCTGATCACAGCAGACCACATCTTAATGAAGATAAATCTACTATGCGACATTGGCTGCTCTTGATCATCCACGTGTAATATCTGTACCCAAGATTCCTGCCAAGAATTGCAACCTTGAGTGTTCTCCTCAAATCTCCACTGATGAGGGAGGAGCCCGGGAGAAGCTGAAGGAGATCAGCCCCTCCATTGGGTGTCTCCACCAGCTCCAGGTAGGGCTGTGTATTTGACTCCGTGTCTGTGTCCCTCCAGACTCCACTAGGGCTGCATTAGGAGTAGCACCAGGGAACACAGGGGTGTTGTCACCTCGTCCCTCGAGGCCTTTTGTATGAAAAGCTCAGCTGACAGAGTTCTCGGGCCTGAGCGCAAACCCCAGGTCTCCTCTGCACCCTACATCACTCTCATCTCACGCATGTGAGAGATCTTAGTCCCCTCCAGGCGGATGTGTGGTTCCCTCTGGCGAGGAATGCAGAAGAACTGCCTTCTGCAGATACTTCCTCTGGTAGCATTATTTTTCTAATTCTGTTTTCTCTTCACTTTGTTCCCTCAAGTCTGTGCTTCAACGTTTTATATCACACGTGTTTCTGTAAGGGCCTTGGATGGACCCAGTTTGGAATCAGAAGGGGTCTCAGAAACAGTCCAGCTTGGACCCCTACCCATAGAGAAGGAGTTGTTGAGACCTGAAAAGCTTGCTGAAAGTGAACAGTTCTGATGATTGCCATTAAAATTCATATTTCACAGGCTCTTTCTGAAGAAAAGGGAAACAAACAATTTAGGTTTAATTGTATCCCAGTCCGTTAAGTAACACAGTACAACCACGTGTTACCAGAAGGGGTGAGAGCTAGGGGGTGGGAAAGTGCCTGTGTAGACACCTAGTGGCTTGCGTAGATACCTAGCACTTGGTGTAGACACCCAATGCCTGGTGTAATCACCCAGTGCCTGCTGTAGACACCCAGTGCCTGGTGTAATCACCCAGTGCCTGGTGTAGACACCCAGTGCCTGGTGTAATCACTCAGTGCCTGGTGTAGACACCCAATGCCTGGTGTAGACATCCAGAGGGGGAAGCACTATTCAATAAGGAATTTCAGAGTCCTCAGTTTAAATGAATTTTTAAAAAGACATAGACCAAGTCACTGGTTGGGCTCAGAAAGGGTAAAGGCCCTACAGTTGACCACACGCCACACAGAGCACCCACATCAGGCTCGCCCAGTACAACCCCTCCTTCACGCGGCCCCAGTGCAGCTCTGTCCAGAAATTCCATGGCCTCTGCCCCAAGAGGTCCCTTCTCTGTCGCCCTCTGGTTCTGCTTGACCAGCAGCGCTCGCCACAGTAGACCCCATTCCTTCCTGAAACACTTTCTCATTCGGCCTCCAGTTCACCACATTTTCCTATTTTTGTTTGTTTTAATCTGGTGTCGCTGGCCTTCCTTCCTGGTCTCCTTTGCTGAGTTCTCTTTCTTCCTCCCAAACCTCTCAGCCTCAGTGCCCCCGGGGCTCCATCCTTGCACACTTTCCTCCTTCAGCATCGCCGCCCTGCTCATGGCTACAAACGCTGGCGTCTGCTCACACACCCAGCCCGAGCCTCTTCACCAACTCCAGATCCACGCATCCCACCGCCTGGGCGACATCTCCTGTTGGTTGTGACAGGCTAACCATGTCCTCTGACATTTGCCCACAAGCCCCGCTTTCCTGGGTCTCCCTCTTTGCCGGAAACAGCAGCCACCCCCAGGTACTGTCGCCACTTCTCTCCCTCTGTCCACCTCACATCTGTCCCCTCAGCAGATCCCACGCCCCGTCTACAGAATTCATCCACCTCGGACCCCTTCTCCTTGGCCTCCACCTTTCCACCTGGGCCAGAGCTGCCATCATCTCCTGACAGGACGACTGTGGGGCCTCCTCGCCTCCTGACAGGGCGACTGTGGGGCCTCCTCGCCTCCTGACAGGGCGACTGTGGGGCCTCCTCGCCTCCTGACAGGGCGACTGTGCGGCCTCCTCGCCTCCTGACAGGGCGACTGTGCGGCCTCCTCGCCTCCTGACAGGGCGACTGTGGGGCCTCCTCGCCTCCTGACAGGGCGACTGTGCGGCCTCCTCGCCTCCTGACAGGGCGACTGTGCGGCCTCCTCGCCTCCTGACAGGGCGACTGTGCGGCCTCCTCGCCTCCTGACAGGGCGACTGTGCGGCCTCCTCGCCTCCTGACAGGGCGACTGTGGGGCCTCCTCGCCTCCTGACAGGGCGACTGTGCGGCCTCCTCGCCTCCTGACAGGGTGACTGTGGGGCCTCCTCGCCTCCTGACAGGGCGACTGTGCGGCCTCCTCGCCTCCCGACAAGGTGACTGTGGGGCCTCCTCGCCTCCTGACAGGGCGACTGTGCGGCCTCCTCGCCTCCCGACAAGGTGACTGTGGGGCCTCCTCGCCTCCTGACAGGGTGACTGTGCGGCCTCCTCGCCTCCTGACAAAGGGACTGAGGGGCCTCCTCGCCTCCTGACAGGGCGACTTTGGAGCCTCCTCTTTCTCCTTCTCCTGTCCTTGCCCAGCACCCGCTAATCAGGCGGCTCACTTCTCAGGAGACTTCTACCTCAGAGGAAAAGCCAAGAAAAAAAAAGATGAAGTGGGAAATACTTGTGACAAAGACTGTCAGTTGCCAAGCCCACATCTAGGAAAAACTCACTGCTTTCCTTTACTCTCCCACATCTCTTCTGGCACCACATGTACGGGTTTTCCCACACCCATCAATTCTCCAGCACCAGCAGGGTGCCCTATAATTCAATTAAGTTCTGACACTCTCTCTCTGGAGTTGGTGTCAGACCCCAAGGTTAAGGGCTCAGCCCCGCAGGACTGCCCCTACTTCAGACGCCAATTGTAAGCCCTAGGTTGCCACCTGTACTTCTGACCAGCTATAAAACAGGGGTCCCATGACCCCTCCTTGGGTTCAATAGCTTGCTGGATCGTCTCACAGAACTAAGAGAAACAATGACATACGTTTACTGGTTTATTAAATAATAAAGGATGTGATAAAGGTTTGAAGATGTGATAGAGGTCCAGAAAGGTCCAGAGCTTAGGAGCTTCTGTCCCCTTGGAGTCAGGGGGCACTACCCTCCCAGCACGTAGATGTGTTCACCAAACTGGAAGCTCTCCAAGCCTGTACTATTGGGGTTTTAGGGAGGCTTCCTCATGTACCCATGATCAATCATTAACTCTATTTGCAGCCCCTCTCCCCTCCCTGGAAAATGGGAGGTGGGGCTGACAGTTCCAGATTCTAATCAAGGTTTAGTCTTTCCAGTGGCCAGTTCCCATCCTGAAGCTTCCAGGACCCACCAATGTGGGTGATATGATAGCAATATGCATTCAGCAGAAACTGTACTACTCTTAATTCTGAATTTTGATCTTTTCCTGGGCTAGCAATATGCAGCAAGCCGCAGCTCCCAGTCAGCCCTGCGATCACAAGGGTAAACAACCAATATCCTTACGACCATTCAGTTTTTCACTTTCAGTACAGCATTCCATAAATTACATGAGATATTCAACACATTATTATAAAATCGGCTTCGCATAAGATGATTTTGCCCAAATGTAGACTAATGTAAGTGTCCTGGGCTAAGCTATGACGTTCGGTAGCTTAGGTGTATTAAATGCATTTTCAACTCATGATATTTTCAACTTACCATGGGTTTGTAGGGATGTAACCCCATTGTAAGTCAAGGAAGATCTGTACCTCACAACATCACACCCAATATCGATGCCTCCTTTCTTCTTTAGTGATAGTTCTCCCGACTTTTAGGTGGGCACACGGCCACCTGAATTATTGACGCATTTCCCAGACTCCCTTGCAGTCGGTGTAGGTGGGCAAAGAAGTTGGGGGGGTGAGGATATGTAAGCAGGAATGGTGTCCCCGTGCTTCTGGAAACCTCTTCCCAGTAGGGAGTGGCTAGATGTGAAGGATGGAGCTCCAGCAGCCACTTTGGAAGGGAGAATGGAAACCACAAGCAGTGGGATGGAAGCATTCCTGGTTGCTGGCAACCCTGCTGCAAATTTCATGCGAGCTAGGAATGTCAACCTCTGTGCTTCCTTTAAGTAAAACAAAACACGTTTCTGTCTTGCTTTAGCCACTGTTATGCTGGGTTTCTGTTTATGCAGCTGAACCTAATCATAGGGAATAACAAATAACACCAGCCACATCTGTGATTATTACAAGGCAGCTTCTCTTGCAGTTCAGCATTGCACAGAGCCTGCGTCAGCATCCTCTGTCATGTCGCAGTTTTCCTGGAGGCCCTTAGGCCCAGGCAGCTGTCTAAGAAGAACTGCTGATCACTCTGACCCTGCTGGTGTGGTCTTCAGGGGGCAGCACGCACATGTTCCGGGAAATCCTAGCACCATCTTTGGCTCTGACTCGGTATCCCCAACTTTGTCCACCTCTCACTCACAGCAAGTGTCCCCTCCCCCGGTTAACTTAAAAGTCTTGCCTTTCTGATCTCATCAGCTGTAGAAAAATCCACTAGAGTGGCAGGTTCAACATCTGGCTGCTTCCCCAGGGCGTCTGGTAAGCCCTGGGCTGTGCTCACCAGGTAAGACCTCCCGGACCGGGGTTTTCTGCCCTGTGGACCGTGCCCTCCAATCACAGCCTTCCAGCTGCTTGTCATCCTGAGATGTGAGCAGGGACAGAGCTGGGGGGCAGAGGTCTCCAGAGGAGCCTGGAAGAGAGACATGTACAGCCGCCACCTGCCCACAGGCCGGGTTTGTTGAGGTTCTTCACTCGGGCATCATTCCATGTCCTCTGGTGGCCCTCTGAGGTGGGAGTTAGCATTCCAGCTTTGGAGACAAAAGGAGGTGCCCTGTCTAAGCCCACATGACAGGTGCATGGCGGGTCTGTCCAGTCCTAGGCCTGTTCTCTTACCCTCTGCTCTGCGTGAACAGGCTGTGGATGTAACCATTGGGCAGCCCACGCCCGACTGGTGTGCACATTCACAGGCACCTGTAACCTCTGTGCCGTCCGAGGGAGCGTGTCTCCTGCCACGAGGCCCCGAGCTCCACGTGGAGGTAGCTCAGCCCCAGCTCCAGAGCTGAGCCCGGGGTGTAGATGTGGGAGAGCCCCTGGCAGCCTGCTCACCTGCACTTGGTTCCCAAACAGCAGCCATGCCACCACCGCCCGGGACAAACATGTCCCATAGAGAAGACAGGCCCGGAACGTTCCAGAGCATTGGCCGCCGGACGTGAAGGAAAAAGAAAGGAAAGGCTGTTGAGAAAACCTGTGTTCTCAGACTGACCTTTGCTGGAAGAAGGCCAGGCAATCTCTCTAGACTTTTTGTGTCACAACAATAAAGCAGCTGGTTTATGAACCATTAAGATGACTGTGCTCACTGATGATATTTTAGGTTTTGTTGGAACTCATAAGCTGGTCCATCTTTCATAACCATCGAACAATGGGTCATCTATCAAGGTCACAGCTTTGGAAAGAGAGGGCAAGTGTCACGTCCTGTAATGTCTCCGGCGATGTCTATCTTTTCTTCAATTATGCTGCCTGTGTGGATGGTGGGGAGTTAGTGGGGAGAGCTTGTGTAGCCGCTGATGGGACCTGAATGGGAGGCTGTACAGTCTGTTTGTTATTCCAAATAAAAACTAAATCAATCAGAAAGGCCCCAGGCCCTCCTTCCCACCAGGCCCACTGTGCACAGCTGTGCAGTCTCATGGGTCAGTCTGGGAGGAGGATGGCCACGGCCGGGCGGTGTGTGAGGACCTTCCCTGGCTACACAGTGTTCCCAGGACCACCCCCACTGGATGTCTCTGGGATTATTCTGGGCCTTGTGAGCTAAACCCACGGTCACAAACACCCCGTGTGTTACACGGGGGCTCCATTTAGAAGCGGCTCAGGCAAATACTTCTGCATGGCGGAGCCCTCCAGGTCCCCCCCTCTGCTCTGGCATTTGCAGAGGTGACCCTGGTCTCCCCTGCACCGTGTCCTGGTTACCTGACCCCAGGGCCAGACTTTGCCACTTCAGGGGTGCCCAAGAACCAGTATCCCCTCAGCCCAGACAACCCCAATGTCTCTAGAAAGATCAGACCATGAGGTGCAAGCTGTGAGCCTGCTCAGCACTTTCCAGCTCCTGGAACCTCTCAGCCCACTGTGAGCACAGACATGGAGCAGAGCAGGTCCAAGACCAGGAGGGCAGAGGGCTGTGGGCAGGGTGGGACGGCCCGGTGATGGCAGCCACAGTTCGGGTTCTGGAGAATGAGGATGATGAGACAGAAGGGACCATGTCACTGGCAAGGACCATCCTCCTAGCAACAGCTGAGAAGGGGGCTGTGATGAGTTGACCTTGATTAACCTCCACCGTGGATGCTTCTGGCAAGTTGGAAGGGAGGGGGGTGAGAAACATGTTGATTGCCTCCACCCCCCACTGAATCTACCCTGATGGAAGGAAGAGCCCTGGACAGGGAGAAAGGTCAGGAGGGGAGATGGGCCAGCGGGCAGGCGTGCGGATTCCCCACACAGGACCTCAGCAGGTCTGGCTCACTGCCATCGTCTGGACAGAGGAGCAGCCGGCACCCAGGGATGCACAGTCCCCTCTCCACTGAGGGAGCAGCTTCCAGGGCAGGGAGAGAGCTCTGGAACCTCAAACTCATCCATGAGAGGCAGTAACGCCTCGGCCTGCAGGCTTTGGGAACGAGGCGCCCCTCCTCACTGGCAAGGGGCCGGGCAGGAGGGAGGATTCAGTCTCTGGCAATGAGAAAGCATAAACACACTTTCTTGTTGCTTCTCACTTGAAAAAACTCACTGTTTTAGCCTCATGCTGTTGGCTTACAGCTTCTTCCCATTTCAACGGCCCCATTAACCTGTTGAACGGAATCACCAGGCAGGTGTGGGAAAAGCTGAGGGCGTCTCTGCTCCCATCAGCGTCTTCTCGGAATGGACTGGAGAGTTTGGATTCACTTGCTGAAACGACTAGAAAAAAGAATTAACCAAATTATGGAAAGGTAGGTCACTGCCTGCCTCATATCACGAAGAAAGGCGTTTTCAGGGCAAAAATACTTGATCACTGAGAATGACTACCCCTCAGCCCCAGACAACGCCTCCTGGAACAGAGCGCACATAGAGCAGAAGGTACACTGGCGGCGCTCAGCAGTGGCACCGGCGGTGGATCCCAACCTCGTGCACATCCAGCTGGGGGGCCTGCTGGCAAGGGACACCTGTCACCTGTCCAGATGCAGAAGAGCTTTGATCTAAGGCTTCAAAAACAAAATTAGCTTACAAGCAGGCTTCAGGTTAATTGCACATTTTTAAAAAATGAAATACTTTTTGCTGGATTAAATAAGAGATATGGTTTTATCAATCCTGTTTATGTAAGTTTTATTTATGTAAATGGATGGGGTTGCTTTGTAACCTTGGTTACGCCTGTCTTGGGAATTCAGCCGGTCTGGCGTGTTGTTTCGGCCACCCTGGCTTCTCTGTGAGTCCTCAGGGACCTGCCGTGACCCCACAGGTTCCTACCAGGGTCTGATCTCCCCCCGCCAAGGACGCACCCTGTGTCACCATGTGCTCAGCACAGACCACGGGGCCGTCTGCTGAGTAAATGAACAATTCGCCACAATTATAAGAGTTCAGCATAATCACTGAAAATCTCCAAAATCCATGCAAATCTGGGGACATCACAAAGTCAGTCTCCTTAGAAACCAGTTGAACACAACAATACCCAAACTTCTCATAATTACAGATATAAAAACTTCAAGAATTTGACATACCAAGATATGAAGGCTGAAGGAAGCAGCCATCCCAGGGCAGACCCCCAAAGGTGGCCGTGACACGCAGTAAAGGAACAAACACATACATGTGTATATGTGTGCGTAAGCTATTATAAATTTTAGTGAAATAAAGCACCTGTAGCACAGTTTACAAATAATAAAAAAATACACAATACTCTTAGCTGTAAATTCCATATAACCGACGGATTCTCACAGACACTTCTGCTGATTTTTGGTGAACTCTTGAATCTATAGGGACCTGTGGCTGTAACTGACCAGGGAGGGTCGTTCCCACACAAATGTTGGTGGACGTTTTTATTTGCATTAATGGATAAAACAAAATGAAACCACAAAACCAAGTCTGCTCTTCTCTTGTTTGTCCATGACTTCTTCACTGAGTTGGGTTATAGTTTCCAATACTAGAAGACCATGTCCTCAATCTTTTTGTGCTATTCACAATGCAACGGCTTCGACACACTTCTACATTTAATCTGCGTGGCTAACATCTTCTCCAACGCTTTCTGGAGTCAAAACACCCAACAAGGGGCCGGCCCCACGGCTTAGCGGTTAAGTGTGCGCACTCCGCTGCTGGCGGCCCGGGGTCAGATCCCGGGCTCGCACTCAACGAATGCACCACTTCTCCGGCCATGCTGAGGCCGCGTCCCACATACAGCAGCTAGAAGGACGTGCAACTATGACATACAACTATCTACTGGGGCTTTGGGGGAAAAATAAATAAATAAATAAAATTATTTAAAAAAAAAACACCCAACAAAATGATAAACAAGCCTTGTTGTGTAGTGTTTGCCCCTACCTGGATGTAAACACACCTGCTGTGACCTGGTTCAAGCTGCCACCTTGACGTGACCGACAAGGAGCTGTCACCACAGCACACTGTGGGTGACAACTAAGAAAGGGGGACACAGTGTGGTTATCTTACGTTGACCCTCCAGACCTGCTCTGCCCCCTCCACCCTGCTCGGCGTGGGGGGCTGCCCTGTAGGGACTTTGTCAACGGGCTTCCAGTTCTGCTTTGCTGGTGGGACTCCTGGCAGGACATCGGCAGGAGGTGAGGGTGAGGTCTCGGTTTTATTCCCCTACAGGTCATCTTAGTTTCTCTCTGACTCTCAAAAGAAGAGTGACTCTCCATGGACCACGAATGCTCCCTCCTCACTCCTTCAGACCAGAGTGAGAACAACTCTGCCATCTTTAGACTGGGACGTTGGGCTTTGTTTTGTGGTCTTCCAGTGTTCTGCCAGTGTCTTTGTAAGAGCCCCCTCACTAAACCCTCCAGAAATTATGCTATGTGCCCTGTGCTTCCTGCGGGAACACTGACTCATGACGCAGAACCACAAAACAGCAGAATTCACCCAGGAGTCCCCAAACGAGGGCCATCTGGCAGGCAGAGTGAACGGCCAGTCCAGATGCTGCAAGAACCCGGAGGGGTCCTGGAGGGAGTTTTCCAGAAAAGGCAGTAACAGTAGAAACAACCCTACGTAGCTGCTCCCATAAGAGGAGCTGGATCCATGTGAGCATACGGGAAGGCACCTTATGCTTTCATCAGAAAGAACAGCAATTATAAATGTTAAGAAATAAAAGGTATTAGTATAAAGAAACTAAATGTGGCATGACTTTAAAGAAAAAATGGCACAAAAAGAAAGAGTGGCCTTAACACTGGGCGTATTTCCTTCCACTGGCTCAGGGGAGGCTCCAGGGCCTGCAGTGTGGGAAGTGCCATCCTGGCCCTTAGCACACTGTTCACACAGGCACCAGAGAGCAAGGGAGATTCAATTACATTTAGAGAACAGAACGCCTATCTTATCAGCTTCACATGTGAGAGGAGACAACGGGGAGGAGGCAGAGGGATGGGCCTGGCACGGACCTCCTCACATTGCAGGGTGGGCACCGCAGACACTGTCAGAAATGGACAGGACAAGAAACAGGCCTGTGCATACTGACTTAGTTACAAAGGAGACTGAAGACCCACTGCGCGTGGGGTGTGGGGGGCTCTCTCCTTAGGAGGCATGGCACTCGCTGCGTGCTGTGGACGTGGGTTCACTGTTGTCTGGTTTTCAGCTGCCTCCTTGGCCCTGGGGCCACCTCTCTCCTCTCCAGTCCTCCTATTTGCCAAGCCCCTCTTATAATGCAGCACTCTGAAACGGCTTTTCTTTACCGAAATCCATTTATGCCAAAGCTCTTAGGCAGTGTTATAAATGTTGGTTTAAAACATTAACCAGAGGATTAGTGATAAAATAGAAACTATTTCCCAAAGCAATGTCATCTAAAAATGCAGCACCGGTTCCCCCCCTCACCTTACTTTAGGGGAGCACATCAGAGGGACCGCTGGGACCCGCTTCCAGGTGAAGGTCATTTCTTACGCCTCTTCTATTATTCCCAGGAATTCCTCAAGAAAAGATGGAAAAAGAAGTCTATGACAACAGACGGGAGTTGTCTAAAAGGAAATGTGCATATAAACGGGTCTTCCCAGCTCGGGAAAAACAGTTTTCTGCATAAATAATTCAGATAAACCAGGACAAAAAGTGTACTGACCACGAGGGATGGGACCACGCCATGGGGTGGAAGTTATTGCTGATGGATCCTGAATAGACAGTACTGGAGATTCTGTGAGCTTCATTTACGTCTGCCATTATTCCCTCGGTCTCTGAGAGCCTTCCAGCCCGTGAGAACTGAGTTAGGGGCTTCTGGAGGAAGCTGCAGAGGCAGGTCGATCTGCTGGGTCTTCCTGCCCAGGTGGCTTCACTTAACTCCATTAAAGCTACTGATGACGAACAGATTGCGTTAGTGTCCCATGCACTCGTTTCATTCTCCATCTGCAACAGTGAAAATTGCATAATGGCACTGTTAAATATCCCAGAATTATAATTAATTCTGATTAGCTGGTAAAATCTTAGTGCACTAGAATCTTGACTAACCAGAACTGAAATAGCCACAATTGCCACGCTGTATTCCATTTCTAAGAGAAAGAGACAGATCAAGCAGAAATATAATCTAAAACCAAATTATAATGCAAATTCCAGGCAACATTCTGGGATTGGAATTTACCTATTTATGTCTAGCATTGTCCTCATCTGTAATGGACACATACAATGTGCCCATGGGGACTGGCTGGCCTGCCCACTCTGTTCTGCCAGGCCCACACCCACTCTGGGGGTGCCAGGTCCTCCCTCCTCCTCCTGGAGGCCCTCCCCTCCAGACTACACTTCAGCCTGGGCCCAACCCCCTTCTTCTCATCTCAGACACTGGGTTGTGGGCCTGGCCATGACTCCTGGACTGTTGCTCATTGTCTTTCATGAAATACATCCCTCCTGCCTACGGAGAAATTAGGACAGGACATACCTCCTCTCACCCACCCTCCATCCCAATACTCATGCACCCCACAGCCACAACCCCCATATCTCAAGAAACACAACTGGTGACAGGCTTGGGTGTCTCAGGGGGTGTGTGGGAGCTAAGGGGCACCGCCAAGGTGGGCAAAGCCTGAACAGGTGAGGTCTGTCACCCCACAAGGCCCACCTCCCACCCAAGAGAGAAGGAGGCACACTCTGACCCTCAGCCCCAGAACTTATGGGCCTTGTGGCCATGGCTTCCTTCTCTGCCCATTACTGTGCTGGTTAACTTCGTCCCCCCAGGGGGGATCACATAGCCCCTCTGTACTGCACCCTGGCCTTGTCCTCTGCTTCTCCAGCCCGGCCTCTCCCATCCGTGCTCTGGCCTGTGGGTCACCAAGCGTCCACGCAGAAGGGAGGCCTCCGTACTGGGGGCAACGGGGCGAGAACGGCCACTCCTCCAGGCTTACCCTGACCAGCAGGGACCCCTCCGACCCTCCTGGTTGATGCCCAGGGCATTTCCCCCAAAGTCCCTGCAGGTCTCTGCCATCAGTGACCTGTCCCCGCTAGGGCCACCCACTCCAGGCCCTGAGGGTCTCCGCCCAGTCCCCAGGTTCCTTTCCCAAACTCTCTCGTGGTGTCCCGACCCCACACTTCCCACAGAGTCCTAGGGCGAGCCCCCCCGCGAAGGACCCCCAAACAGAACACCCGCCAAGGCAGCGAGGACCCCCGCTGGCCCTGGGCCTTCAGATCCCAAATGAACCGCCGATGATTAGGGTTCCGAGGCCACAGGAGGACATTACAGTGATATCTGCTCCCAAGTGCGCACAAGAAAGATCACCGGTATTTACTTAGAAAAACGTAAGCTGATGACATTCTCGTTAGCGAAAACCTTACACTAAAAATGAAAAAACTACACGTATTTTGTGCCCGTATGGGCAGTAACCGCACTACAGAATCAAACCGGGACGCTGGACGTGACCTGGTGCGGCCACCAGCTCCCGGAGCCCCGCGCACGCGCAGAACACAGTACGAGAGGCCCGCACAACACCGCCGCCTAGTAGGCTGGGGAGGACAGGAGGGGCCCTGCGCACGCGCAGAGCAGAGTGCCGGAGCCCCGCATGACGTGGCTCCCAGGAGATGTGAGGGGAGCCGCGAGCGAGGCCAGAGGGGCTTCCTGCGCCCTCAAGCGGAGACTTTGGGGGGAGCTCGTTAAGATGGTGGTCTGAGGAGCTAACGCCTGGCCCTTTTGCCGGCGGAAACCCCGGATAGAGCGTATGCCTCCGAATTGGGCAGTCCGAGAAGGCCTCGACTTCAGCCGCCTGGAGTGCGAGGCTGCTTAGTGCGAGACTCGCGAGGGCCTGAGGGAAGAAGAGGAGACGACACTGCGCCGGCGCGGTGTGGCAGTCGGGCCTGCACAAGCGCAGTGTTGCGGCGGGCCCTGCGCACGCGCAGACGAGAGGCTCACAGCTGGCTCGCTATGGCTGCCAGGCGGGCTGTGGCGCCCTGTTGTCCTTTGCGTGTCTCGCCCATCTCCTGCGGGTCATTCCTCCTGCAGGTGGTCACTGGTGCCTGCTGTGTGTGGCCTATGACGCCATCAGAAGGCGACCGGAAGCCCCCGCCCGACTCTCTTCCCGCGCCCCCCCCGCCCTCCCCCGCCCTTCCAGGACACCTCGCGAGAAGGTGGCCCCCCTCCCCTCTCTGTCCCCTCCAGTGTCTCCTCTCCTCCCGTCCCCGCCCCTGTGAACGCAGCGCCCGGTGGTCCTGTGCCCCGTCCGACTGACTCCTCTCCCGTGTGGACGCGGAGCCTGCCCCGGTCTCGCCACACTCCCCCCTGCCGGGTGGTCCCGTCCTTGTCCCCGGCCGCGGAGGCCGCTCCGCGCTCAAGGCGTTTCCCGAAAGGACCGAGGTCTCTGTCGTCTCTCTCCGGGTGATTCGTCCATCCTCCGCCCGGGAACCGGTCTTGCGGTCACTGGTTGTTTCTCCCCAGTGCGGATAAGGGTGGCGAATAAGTGACACACTTGTGTCCCCGGAGCTGACGAATGTTAACGTATTGTCTTGCTGTTTAGAGCTGTCTTTGTGTTTTTAAAGGAAAGCAGCAGCATCCCCCTCACACTCACTTGTGGTTGGTTTCACATAAATTTTGTGTGCTATAATAGCATTTGATGTAATTAATGTTCCCTAAAAGCAACTTGGTTGAGAAAAATACCTCCTGAATAGAAATGGAGAACACGACGTATTTTCTAGTATATTCCAATTGTGAGCTTACATTCAGGTTTTAAGTAATAAATTTCTTAACCTTTTTACAATTATACCCATCCATTATTAAAACATCTTTCTTACAAATGACGTGGGGCTTCTCTGGGACTCTTGACGACCTGCCCCCCCTGCAGGGAAGAGCTGGTGTTATTGAGGAATCCAAAATCTTTTATTGCTCTCTTCAGGAATAAATGGAGTTGTCAGTAGGCAGATAAGCATGTTCAAGTATGTGAATGACTGGTTTTAAGGTGATAAAATTGTACTGGTTATTGTAATAATGTTTATAAACGGAATTACTAAGTCATAGAAATCAGTATTTTTTTTTACTAAGTCATAGAAATCAGTGTTATCAGAGAAAATACCCATGGACAAAAGTGACATATTTATGCATAGTGTGTGTGTGTAAATACTCTACCCATGCCTTGATCCTACATTCTCTTTTCTTCCTTAGCCTAAGCTCACACTTGATTGGCTGGTTGTGACTTAGCTTCCTTCCTCCTTTCCTCCCTTCCATCCCCGCCCTCCTTTCCCTTCTCTCTATTTCTGCCAAGCCTCTGCCCCACTCCATGTATTCCAGTTTCGATGAACTGCTGTGATCCCCCTAATTACCATGTTCTTTAGTCCATTCTCCCATCTCCTAAGTGTCTCTTTGGAGGCCCTTTCATATACTCCCTCATTCCTCCCTCTGCACTTTGTCTTTTGAGACGGCCCTCAGATGCCACCTCCTCTACACAGCCCATCCTAATCCTGGAGAATGCATCGTCCGTTCTTTGTGGTCATGTTACTGCACAAGGATGGGGTACTCTTCCCAATGCGCATAAAAAGCCGATTATTACGCCATCAGCTTTTGAGAAAAGAAAAGATTTTGTTCCAAGGTCGACTAGCCAGGAGACAGGAGGCAGAGCTCTCAAATATGCCTCCCTGATCCAGGGCTTGGGGCGCATAAATTGGGGATGAGGTGCAGGGCGGTCTGAAATGTGGAGATGGATGATTGGAGGAGAGGAGAAGGGAGGTAATTGATGACCTGTGCAAGCATAGTCAAGCTTCATGGCTCTTCGTAGGACACGTTCACAAATGGTGGCGTTAGCATGCTCTGAGGGTAGAGTTTTCAGCCCCATGACGTCAAAGGGTCACCAGTCGGGCATTTGCGCAGGCCCAGTTGATGGGCTGGTGGTCTCAACCGGCCTGAACTGGACAAACGGGGACTCTCAGTTCCTGAAAAACCACTCTTAGTCACTCTGTTGATAAGATCGGGTCAGTTGGTCCTGATGGGCTCGGGGTTACAGTCTCACTGAGCTCTGGTCACTGCGCCTGCAGAACCAGTTATTGATGCTGGTCTGTGCTTATTTCACTCTGTGTCTCTACCCCTTCTAAGATTCGGAGTGGACGCTGTGTCTTACTTATACTTCCAGCTTCTCCTAAGACGGTGCCCGGGGCTGGTAGACACACCGTGAATACTTGCTGCCTGACTGACTCATTGAAGGAATGGAAGTGCTGTGTCCTGAAGTTACTGTCTGTTCCGTGTAGGAGAGACAGCAAAGCTGCAGCTAGAGGATGAGGAGGACATTGGTGTCGTGGAGACTGTGCTCCAGGCTGTAGACACGGCGAGGATGGGCCCTGGGTGGTGCTGACAAAAAAGAGGGCAATGAGTGAGTGCTGAGGGCTGTTATAAAAACCTAGTCGAAGATGTATTGACCCAGATACGATATTTATTTCTTTTTGAAGATCAACACTATTGGGGTATGACTTATACACGATAAAATGCAACCACATTGTGTGCATCATGACAAATTTCAGAAAATGTAAGCACCCATGTGGCCATGGCCCCCATCAGGATCTGGACCATCTCCTTCACCAGAGGGGTTGCTGTGCGCTCCCTCCCAGTCAGCCACTCACAGCCCGGTCCAAGCACCTCCAATCCTCTCTGTCCCCGGGGAGGGGGTTGTCTTTGCTGTAATTTCTTGTGGCTCTTCACTACATTGTGTGCATGAGTGGCTGATCCCCTCTTACTGCTGAGTGCTATGTCTATGCAAGTTTTTTAGCCGTTCATTTGTTGATGAACATCTGGGTATTTCAGGTTTTTGTCTATTGTGAACAGAGCTGCAAGGAACGCTGAGATTCAAGCTTTAGTGTGGACATGTTCTCATTTCCCTTGGGTAAGACCCTGGGAGTGAAATGGCTGCGTCACATGGCGAGTGTATGTGTAATGTTAAGAAGCTACTAAATTGTTGGTGCTGTTGATAAATTGGACCTCACTGCAATCTGGATTAGGCTCACTCTAATAGGATACCACCCCTCACCAACCAGAATGGCCCACGACACCAGGCGTGGACAGAATGTGGAGCAGCCGATTCCTGCCTGGTCAGTGGGGGTGTAAAATGGCACAGCCACTCTGGGAAAAGTTCTGGCAGTGGCTAAGCTGTTTCATATCCATACAATGGACTTTTATTCAGCAGTAAAGGGAAATGAACCACTGATACGCAAGCACGTGTAAATCTCAAAGACGACTTGAGTGAATGCATCCTTCAAAGAGTACATGCCATATGTTTCCATTTATAGAAGTCTGATCAAAAAAATCTGTGGTGGAGAAAATTCAGGAGAGGGATTGCCCCAAGGCTGAGGGCGGGGATCTACTTGGAAGTGTCCTGAGGGCCTGCGTGGTGATGTGTGGCCTCAGGTGTGCATTTGTCAAGATCCTGGACTCTGGTGCCTGTCACCGTCTGTGACTCTACCTCAAAGGAGACACTGTGAACAGCTCTTGGACTCTGGTTGATTTGTGCACGCTGCAAGTTCAGAAGGAAGTGTACTGGTGTCAGCGACTGAGATTCATCCAAAGAAGAGACGGGGAATGGGTGCTTAGAGGGACGGAGAGAAGGACAGTTATGTGACAGACGAGTGTGGTAAAGTAGTGGTGCTGGAGTCTAGTGTCTGTGTGAACATCTTGCATGTATGTGTGAAAATTGTCATAATGTGGAGAAAAATATGTTGTAGCCCAAAGGTTTCCTCTTTTGTCTGTTGGTTGTCTTAAGGCAGGCACTTCCAGTTTGGAGTTCCTCTACCTCTTGGGGAGGTGAAGAGGATCACAGAGGGACACAGTGGGAAACACCTCAAGTGTTTCTTGCGATATCTTAAGAAGCCTCTGGGACTCCCGATGCTTGTGCATAGTTAGCCACACTTGCAGCCGCGGCCACGTGTTTTGGTTTTATTTCACCTGGTGGGAGTCACCTTGCTGATCTTGAGCAGCAGATGTGCGCAGACTCCGTACAGCGGGTCGTCGTTGGGTAAAAGAGTGGAGACGGGCGTCATCTCTTTAGGACTGTTTGGTGGACATGGTGTTTTAAACTGTAGATGGGGTTCATGGATGAGAAGTAATGAAAGGAGGCCTGGTCCGGGGCATGAGACGAGGGGCTGATGCATGGATGCCTGTGTGACCCTGATGATGACCCTGATGACCCAGTAGTGACTGGGGCGGGCATCCGTGTGTGTGCGCGGGACCACTGGGCCACCTCTGCTCATTCAGATCCTTTGTGCAAGATAGAAAAAGGCCTCTGCTGGGAGACAGGCTGGAAAACGTGCACCCGCTCCAGGCAGGTGGGCCTCGCTGGGTCTGGTGGGCAGAGGCCTCTTGGTAGGAACGATTGTCCAGCTCCACCGGTGGCCCTGGGACAGGACAGGGTTAGTCCTCGTCCTCTTGTACCTTATATTTTTAGGGGCGGGGCAGACCAATAAATGGACAAATGAAAGCGCGCTGTGATCTTGGGTATTGTTAAGAGCTGTGGGGGAAAATCAGGGTAAGTGTTGGGAGCGATTTCAGACCTGAGGAGGGGACCTGGTGACAAATGGCAGGTGCAGCATGATGCCGTGAATGGAAAGCTTAAAAGGGTGAAAACCAATTTCACACAGTGGGTAGTTGTTAATATTTTCAGTTCCTTCCCTTTTGGTTTTAGTTCATCCTGGCTTCTGTTGATTTTCTGTGGTTCTTTGACACGATAATTTTGAGCTAGTCAGGCCGAAGGCAATTAGTCCCACTGGGCAGTGTGCATCTGGGAGGGTGGGTGCAGGGCCGTGGGAATCCACCTCTGCACCGGGCTGAGAGCTGTCTCCGTGGACTGGGTCACAGCCCTGCATCCTAGTGAAGGGGGATCTCGGCTGCAGAGCTTCGGGCCACGCCCACCGGCCTCCCCATCATAGCCTTGGACAGGCAGGGCCTTGGGCACTGGGGACGGCGTGGTTCTGACACCGATGGGCTGTGGGTGTGAATACAGCATCTGAGGGGGCTGCAGATCCCTCCACAAACTTAAGGAGAAAGTTCTGAACAAAGCTCTCCAAGAATCGACAGAAATGGGGCGGGCGAGTGGGGGGGGATACGTTGAGACTAAAATATGTGGAGAAGCACCCTGGTGTGCACACAGGGTGTTTGGAGGGACTTCAGGCAGCCTCTTCTAGCTGAGGTCAGGGCATCTGGTGAAGAAAGGAGAATGATCATGGTGGTCTTTGAGCTCGGGGTTGTGTCAGTCATGTGTAAAACCTCACGCTGGTCCATAGCCCTCTGTGAGGGGACGCCTGGTCCCCTTTCCCTCCTGTCCCCTGCCCTCTGATTTGGGGAGCAGCTGGGACACCAGGGGATGGGGGCTGCAGTGTCTGGGAAAAGAGACCAGACCAGGCCCTGGGATGTGGGCCACCAGGGTGACAGCAGCTGTCCTCAGTGACGTGAGGCCACCAGGCTGAAAATGAATGTCTGTTGTTTTTTCCCCTGAAAGGCCCTCACCGTGTGAGGATTCAGAAACCTTGCAGGGGTGTGGCCTCCTGGTGCCCTGGGGTGCTGAAGGCTGAGATGCCCCTCTGCATGCCACAGAGGGTCCCACAAAGGTGGCCGGCACATTGCTGTACAGCCCGCCTCGTCCTGCCCCCTCACCCCTGCACGCACTCTGCCCTCGTCATCTACCTGCTGGCTTTCCTTCCACAGGCAGCTTCCACACGCTGAGCGTCACCCCAAGTTCTGGTCCCTTCTCCTGCTGATGGACACTGGGTTTAATTCCAGCTTTGGCCTGTTGTGGACTAGGCTGGTAAGGAGAAAGACTCTTTACGAGTCTTTTGCCAACTTGATTTTCATTTGTCTCGAGTGAAGTTGCTGGCCGTTGTCCCCAAAGCCGCTGGACTCCCTTGCTGTCCCAGCTGCAGCAAATGAGGGTTGTTGCCCCACGTCCTCAGCAACTCGTGGTGTCAGCTCTCCCCCTCTGTCTCCCTCTCTCTCCCTCCCTCCCTGTCTCCCTCTCTCTCTCTTCCTCCCTCCATCCCTCTCTCTCCCTCCCTCTCTCTCTCTCTGTTAAGGCAGATTGCTAGTGAGTGTGAAACATACGCATTAACTTTCTTTTATTTTTGCAACTCAGTTCCTTTTTATCTTTTTCCTCTTAATCTGCCAGAATTGGCCTCTGTTTTCTGAAACTAAGTGAACGGCATTGGGCCCTCACCCCAAGGATGAACTGCAGTGGGGGGTTTCGAGCCACGAGTCTGGCCACGGAGGTGAGTGCTGTGGATCAGGTGAGTGGTGCACGTGTCAGGAAGTGAGGGGCGCACCTGTCTGCATTTTGTTTCCACTTCTAACTTAGAATGTTCATTTTAGTGCCGAGGCCTTAGGTCCTAAGGAAATATGTCGTCTGCGACTGACACTTTTAGTCACCATTTCACCGGACTCCTGATATTCTTGTTCTGGAGCACCGTCCACCTACCCTGCCTCAGTGGGTCCGGTGCCTTGGGCTCTGGCCACCAGCTGGAGTTGGCTGCGAGCTGCAGCGGACACCAGGCTGGTCTTCCTTCAGTCACGGAGACCACCCTCTGGTCCAGACGAAGGGGCATGTGGCACTACTGTCCTCGTCACACCCTCGCCGACCTCACATGGTGACCATAGCTGGTCCTGCCGCTGAGCGTGGGTCCTCCTGTTCTCAGGAGAGGCCCCAGCGATCCAGTCCCAGTGTATAAGGGTTGCCCCTCCACATGCACGCTTCTTCCGTGTCCAGACTCTCAAATGCTGGGACAGGACGCACTGCAGTCCTGCCACATTCCTCTTCCCCCTCTAGTGCCAAGCTCGGCACTGAGCACAGCAGCGGGCGTGTCCGGTCGTGGCCTTGATCTCAGCCATGCAGACTCACAGGCCGTGCACTTCCCTTCATGTGTCGTGTCACGGTTCTGCCCAGATCTTACATACTTATTCTAAATCTTTCCTCCAAACCAGAAGATTACCTTTAACACAGAGTGGTCACCAGCAGTTGGAAAGTCAGAGTTGATTTGGAAACTAGACAGAGGCCCGTCTGAAAGGCTGCCCTCCTGGGGTCCTCACATGCTTCCCGTGTTCGGAGATGCCAGCGATAGAGGACCTGGTGGGATGGAGTGGCTGCCGTCCCTCGGATGTCCACGGTGCACAGCCCCCTCCCTGGTGGGAGGAGTGCGTTACGGCCGGTGCTGGAACAAGGATGACAGTGGCCTCTGCCGTGTGATGTCCTCCAACAGTGGTCCCAGCTGTGCAAGTGCAAAGAGAACCCCAAGGAAGGGGGGAAGTCACCCCAAGATGAGGTGCTCGTGGTAGCTGCTCTTCTCTGGGATGGCCCCTGGGCAGGGGAGTCCCTGCATGGCAGATGTGGGGCTTGTGCCAAGTCACCACCCATAAGGCATTAGCATGAGAAGACGCCCTTTAGTCTGAGTGTCTGTGTTTTACCTCCATCCCCCCCACCTTACCAGCGCACCCTGATCTGAATCTCCAAAGGGGCTTCTGGGGTCAGCTCCCTGTGGCCCCTCTCATGGTACAGTGGGTCTTGCTGTCTCCTGGTGTCTCAGTGCATACTCACCTCCATGCTTTCCCTGACCCTTGACCCCTGGATCCTGGATGTGTGGAGATGAACGCAGTGTGAGCCCTGGGCACAGAGCAGATGCAGAGGCACAGGACTGCAGGCCTGAGAGCTGAGCCTGGAGGGATCAGCAGAGGCTCAGGAGCAGGCAGAGCTATGCTGGGTCTATACTGAGCCCTGACCCAGAGAGGGAGGGGGTCCTACACCAGCCCAAGGGACCCCCACTCCTAAAGGGCGTGGGCCTGCTCCAGCACCTCTCAGCAAGTCACTCCTTTATCCCACCCTCAGTAAAGTGTCTGTGCACTGGGTTTGGTGAAGGCTTCTCTCTGTGGTTCCGGGGGATGTTTCCTCCAGGCACCCCTGAGTCTGGGGCACAGCCACAGCGAGGGCTCAGAATCACTCCAGCAGTCAGGGCCGGCCTCTTAAACCAAAGTCAGTTGCTCATTCTCTCCCTTGGGGAGCCTCCTTCAGGGGTCCTCTTGCCTCAGCTCACACAAAGAGGGCCCGTCCCATCAGATCTCCCAGATCTCCAATGATGTCTAAACCCCAGGGTGGGCAGAGCCTCACACTGGCCAGAAACCCCGTCTCCGGGAAGAGCCCCGGGGAGAGCGTTGGCTCCAGCTGCCCGGGACACCAGCCGGCTCTGTCCTCTGCTCCCTGTACCTTGGACTCAGTCTGGGACTGCAGGCCCAGCTGCAGGCCAGTGTCCGGCCCGAGATGAACAAGGTTCCAGACAGGAGGGCCGACCCGCCCCCAGAGCAGCAGCCGTCTGTCCCTTGCCTCATTGCTTCCCTTGCTGCTGGTCTCACCCTGTGCATCGCACCTGGGCGTGCAGGGAAGACAGTGACCATCTCCATGTGTGCACACGCCTCCTTCCAGAATGCAACACCATGCCCTTGAGCTTGACTGTATCCCAGGGAAGCCGTGAAAGCACAGCAGGGCCTCTGGTGCCCTCAGTAAGAGCTGCAGCCACTCCATCAGCTGGTGTTGTGTCTCAGAAAAGGAATGCAGATTGGGTCTCTCCGACCCACTGGGGTCCTAGGAGGTGGGTTTCTGAGCCCAGGGGAGGATGAGAAGTGAAGTAGGAGGCAGATGAGAGAGGAACAGAGATCCCAGTCTGCCCATTTGCATCGATGATCAGCCTGCAGATGCTGTAATCAGGGCACATGTCTGATGGGAGCAGGTGCAGGAGTGAACTTCTCTCTCAAATGAACAGTGTTTAATAACATTTTCACATGTATATTTAGCATGGCAGCAACCTCCCTGCCCAGCGAGGGGACCCGCCTGGGTGACCCCCTTCCAGGGGCATGGCCCTGGGTGTCCTGCGGGAGAGCTGGAGCTGGGCAGGCTCCTCCTCCTCCTGGGGTCCCCAGCACCCACCGCCCACCGAGAAGGGAGGGGCTGGAGAGGGTGGGTTCCTGGCCTGGCTTTCTCTGCCCTGTTAGAATTCCAAAGGACGGGGCATTTTCTGTGCCTTAAGCTCCAGGACATTCATGGGCTGTCAACTGCAGTTAAATTTCTAATCAGAAAAGTTCTTACTCTAACATGGACAGCGTCTTCCTTTCATACAGGATCCCGGGCCCCCCAGGTGATGATGAAAATAATTAAATTTTATTTTATTTAAAGTACATTTATTCCTTCATTATGAAAGTAACAGAAGAAGAAACATTTCTGAAGCCAACATGATCTGTTGGTTAATTTTAAAAGCTGGTGAAAATGATAATAAAAAAATAAGGAAGCAGACATACTTTGCATATATTTTTAACTTAAAACATATAAATATGCATTAATTTTTAATAAGTTTATCAGGTATACTTTTCATACAATGAAATCTTCAAGTTCTAACTGTACATGTTGATAAATTTTGACAAATGTATACAATCGATCAAGATGCATGAAGTTTTCGTGACTCCTCACCCCTCTGGTCAATATCCCACCCAGGGCCACTGCACACCCAGTCTTGACTCTGGATATTTCCATGTAGAGTGGAGACTAGTCAGCCCCGGTCGGGGACTAGAGTTCTTAGTCTTCATTTTTGGCGTAAACCACACCCTTAATTCATCTTCTGAAGATACCCACTTTCAGTAGTTTTTTAAAGCAGACTGAGACTTGAATACATTTGTGAAGCAATCTAAGACCAGCATTCTTCCAAACATTCACAAATTACTTTCCGCTTTTTGAGGTTTCTTGTCTGCACCTAATTCAGAAGCAATTTTTAAAGCGACTTCAGTTTGCCTTCATCTTGATTTCCCAAACCATTTATCACAGAAACGACTCTCTCATTTTATACTGATGAGTAGTTGGTTTAGGTAATGTTTAGTTAAGTTACACAGTAAAGAGAACAAGAGCGAGTGGCGTGGACAGGTGTGGGAGCACACCTGACTGTCTGGTTGGCGTCACCTCTGCTGATGGAGTCACAGAGGTGGAGAGTAGCCTGTGTTTTACTGAGGCGCTGAGCCCCCGAGACCAAAATCATGTGAGCTAGTGGAGCAGAGGTTGGTGTGTGATAGGTTCTCACACACAAATAAATAAAAATAGATGAGAACACACACGTACATGGTCCTACACCCCAGATGCATCTCTTTAAGACATTTGCCACGTAGTTCTCCGGTCTCACAAATGCTCATATGTACATAAAGTTAGCATCGCTGCTAACTTGGAGGGAGCAGTGCACGTCCACGGAACTGCCCCCACTTCTGACGCTGTTACCGCACAAAATTGGGGTTCTCTGCCTGATGCACATGAACAGCTGATTAAATACAGCATCAGCCTTTGGGAAAAGAGATCAGCTTTACTCTGCAACATCGATCTGCAGGGAGAATGGGACGTGTGCCCCATCTGTCTCCCCAGTTCAGGATTTGGAGCAAAATTTAAGAAGTTAAGGAGAACAGGCTGGCACACGGAAACACTGGCAGGACAAGTTTTGATTGGCGGGCTTCAAGCGTTTATGGTAAAGTTCTAAACATTTATGGTAAGGTTCTAAACATTTATGGTGGGGTTCTAAACATTTTTGAGGTAGGGAAGGAATTTTAACACCAGATCTTGCTGCATGAGGGACCCCTCACTTCTGGTAAGAGTCCGACTTTCAAGTTCCAGTCGTGTCCCCATCCTTGGGTTCCACGGGAAGGAGGTTCTTTGGTTCTGTGGTCATTTCAGGTCAAGATTTCTTCTTCTGCGCATGCTCTGGCTACGTGACTTTGCACATGTCCTGAAATGCAATTCTTAATCACTGTGTTGAGAAGAGATGGGGTCAGTTGAACTGGTCCTGGAGGGCCCATGGTTACACCACCAACTGCAGGCTCGGGGTCCTCAAGACCACCCTCCATTTGACAGCTCTCTAGAAGGACCTCAGAGCTCACTGAGAGCCAACATACTCAGGGCTGTGGTTCAGTAGAGTGAAGGGACGCAGATGAAAACCAGCCCAGGAGAGGCATCTGGGCAGAGTCCGAGTCCCCAAACGCGGAGCCCCCCTTCTTCCCGGCATCCACGTGTGGTCACCCCACAAGCAACTCACTGGGATGGAACTCGGATACTGGCATGTGGATGGGGGTTGGTTCTCCATCAGGGGTTCCAGAAGCAGACTCTGAGATGAAGATTTGTGTAGACGGCATATAAAGGATGTGCTCCCAGGAAACCTGGCCTGGGATTGGGGAGATAGACAAGCACGGGGAGGAAGCTGTGTGCAGGTCCATGGAAAGTGACCCGGGGTCCATCTCAGGAAGAAGTCTGGACACTGCAGGTCACAGCTCACAGGAGTCCTTGTCTGGAGGCGAGGGGTTTGGGGTGTTCGTACCCCTGCCCATCAGTCCCTGGTTAAGTGTTGTAAGTCCCAACAGTCCCAACCGCCCAGGAGCTCAGGGAAAGGGGATTCCTGTGGCCGGAGGGCAGCCGTCTGTCAGAGGGTCAGATAATCCCCGATGTTGGGAGTGAGAGACCTGGAGCTCAGGGCGTGAGGATGGTGGGTGGAGACAAGGACGCCTTGGCAGAGCACTGATGGCATCCGCTGCAGTTATGGTCCCCAGACCCAGCACCTAGAAGGGCCGTAATGGTCTTCTCCTCAAATAAGTGAAGGATCCTGGTGGAATTCCCTGACCTCATGTCCCATGGGGTCAGCACTAGACCAGGAGCAGAGGCTCAGCAACCGCCCGCCATCACCCCCACTCCGGACTGCATTCACTCGGTGTCACCACCACCCGGGCAGGGATGGGGCAAGTGTTTCCTCTCCTCAGATGCCACACAAGCTCGGACTTGCCCCCAGAGCCTGGGGACAGTGACAAAATGACTGCCGACTGCAGGAATGCCTGCCCATCTGCTCCACCTCATCTGGGTGGTTCCCTCCTCCTTTCTCATTTCTGGTTTGAGAAGCCTGCTTCCATCATCTGACTCCCCCAGTGAGTCGGACCCTTTGCCCTGCTTTGGGCAAAGGCCAGTGGCTGCTTGGAGGGGTCTCGACCAACGGAAAAGGACCGGCAGATAAAGTGGGTGCCATCCCTCCCTCCCACCCACAGACATCTCGATGCAGTGGTTCCCTGTGGCCTCCCTGGAGACCTTCCTGAGCCGCCATCCCCTGCTTTCCTCCTAATCTGTAGCCAGCTCAAACAAAATGAAAGGCACCACTTTGTATTTATTCTCCTTTCTTCTTGGTGTCAACCCCCTCGCCCCTGCTCCCCTGGATTGCAACCCCCACCCCACGCCCAATAATTGATCTCTGCTCAGTTTTCTAAAGGACCCCAGCCAGGACCCCAGGTCACCTCATGCAGAGTGCTGGCCACACTCAGACATAACTTAGTGTTTGCTGTGAGCAACCTGTTAGAAAAACTGTGAAAGATGAAAATGGGGAAAACAAAAAACCACTGTCGTCGTGTCTAGCTGCCCCCGGTTTGGGATTCTATTGGGGCCTGTGCCTTTCACTGTCTTTGAGCTATTTTACAACTCTTAGGTTGTAGAAAACTTAAAATTATGCAGATAATTCTTGTCCATAGAAATGCAAATAAATTTTGTCTGTTGGAATGCAATTGATTGATGCCCTGTAGGTATGGGTCAATTTTGCATCTATTTGTAAATTTATTTCAGCATTTCTGATTGTCTATATGTGAATGCATCTGAATTCTGCTTTGAACTGGTCATACCATCTTACTGGTTCCCTCATTAAGTCGTGAGTTAAACAAAATATGTGACGTGTTCATTTTATATTTGTGTAAGTCATGATTTTACTTTGAAAAGAAATCATCCTTTTTCAGCCCCCACAACCTGTGCCTGGAGTCGCTCCTGAGAAGGTTTGGAAGGCTCCTCTTCGCTTATTCGTCTTTCACCCAGAAGGCGGCACATTTCAACTGTGGCCTCGTCTTCTGACTTGTCCTCTGGCAAAGGGTGGCTGGATGTGCCACCCCAAAAATGCCACTTGGGCATAAGATTACTTGAGCTAAAGGCACTTGAAAAACAGCAGGTACAAGAAGAGCGTCCTGACCTCCCCTTTCTTCCTGCGAGCAGGAGATGAACCCAATGTGGAAGGTGCATCCCTGCGCAAGGAGGAAGGAGGCGTTCCTACCACCAGAGAGGGGAGTCGAGCGAGATAATTCTGTGCACACAGCCCTTGTTAGGATAACTCTCATCCTCCTTTCCCTCCCCAGGGATTTTGGTTACTTTCCCACAATTTGCTCTCTTCATCCAGCCAGTAGAAAGCGTTTTGGTTTTGCCACTTCTCCAGGTCTTCATTATCCTTATGAGGACTCACACGACACTAAATCTTACATTAAATGAATGTGCACACTTTTCTCCCGTTACTCTCTGTGTCAGTTTAATTCTCAGGCCCAGCCAGGACCCTAGAGGGTGGAGATGAAGGTTTTCCTCCCCTACACCAGGTTCTGAGCCCGACCAGAGCAGGATCCCGTCTGTCCTGCATTCCGCTGTCTCAGCCCCGGAACAGTTGGGACCTGGCGGGGACTCAGAGTGTCTCAGCTGAGTGAACGGTCAGTGCCCTCGGCTCCATCTTGTGCCCTAGTCAGCCCAACCCCGGGGGGCCTGCGAGTCTTCCCTTCTCCTCGTGGGCCGGTTCTGCTCGTTTGTTTCATTCAGTCCACAGTTTGGGTTCTCAACACACCCGCACTCACGGGTCCCCGAATGTGGCCTTCACCTCAGAATGGGACCCAAAGGAGAAAACAGGAAGGATTCATAAATCTAACCTCACAGTAAAAATAGTGCACGAGCAATGAGCAGAACGCGGAGTAATGACTGATAGGACCATCTAGTCAACATTCACATAAGAAGTCTAGTACCCTCAATGAGTACAGAGCGTCAATAGACAAACAACAAAATGGACCAAAGTGCTTGGACGTGAGTGTCACAAACGAGGAAATTAAACGACCTCTCGACCTGGGGAAAGAATGCTCATTACACAAGCCATCAAATAAATACAAATCAAAACAAGTTCCTCTTCTCCCACCAGAGGGGTAGAGATTAAAAGGATCATGCTCGCCCTGCTGGCAGGAGGGCCTGGAAGATTTACAAGTGAGCGTCCTGTCTGTACCAGACCTCAAAGGCCGTCACCTGCATGGGTCTGGACCCTTGTCTTGCAGAGTCACGCAGAGGAACATCAACTCTCATCCAAAATAAGAGAAAAGCAACTCTAGCCCTGGCTACGGACTTTCAGCCCGAGGGGAACTCCATTCCCGGAACTTCTTACATTTCTTCTGTGCCCTTCACTCTGCAGTCTCCATCCCTGTCTCCTTGTCTGTCTGTCCGGCAGGCACGGAGGGTACCCCTCACTTCCCTCTTCTCTCCGCTCCTCACTGGGTTCAGGTGTCTGGCTCATTTTCCCTGTGGATTCAGCCTCTCTGACCTCTTCCCCTTCTCCAGCCAACCACGGGTGGTTCATCAGGAGAAAGGGCCCAGATCTGAGTTCTTCCTGGGCCCCGGGCAGCAGTGGGGCCTGAGTCAGAAGGGTGAGTAAGACTGAGGGCATCTGTGCAAAATAAACGTGTCAAAATGTTTAATTGCATGTGTTCGCTTTATATTTTTCCTTTCACCCTAATTTCAAGCCTATAGATTTTGCAATTATTTGTTTCAAGAATTCAGGTGAGTTGTAAATCAGACTTCCCCTGAAGTTAATAGGCAGCCCGACTCAAAAGGAAAATCTAGGTTGGGGGCTGGGGGTGCAGGGACAGTGCTTTTGAGAAGCTCTGATCTAAAAATATATCCAGAGGACGGTTTCTTACCACCTCCCCGGGGAATTAATACACTCTGGGGAGAGGCCAATATCCTGTTTCTCCTCCGATTTTCTCAGCTGCCAGAAACAATTATTACCATGCTGTTTGCCCAGTGGGGATATTGTTTCCCTCACTCCTACGTTTATGAATAAGAATTTTTCTGTAAGAAAACACTGTTCCTTCTCCCACGTTTATTTATTTATTTGAATATTTATTTATATCAATATGGACTCAGACATTCTGGTCTCTGGGTGATGAGCCAAAAGTGTCATTATTTATTGTTTCCTCAAGTCACTCCAACTTTGGCCACTGGGAGCCCTTTCAGACTTCTTGATATTTACTCTGTGAAATCCTCAGAGCCACCCTTCTTCTTGGACGTCCCGTGGGCGAGGGAGACATGGGGTCAGTGTCCACAAGGAAGAGGGCATTATCCAGATTCTGGCCCCTGGAGAGGTGGTTTATGGCATAGACGCCAAAATCGAAAGATAAACACCAATGATAACAGTAACAGTAACGATTACCATTTACTGAGTCTATCATGTGGTGCACTAAGCACCTTGGGCACGTTTCTTATTAAATCTCGCTTTATATAACCCTAAGGTCTTAGTTTCACTGTCCTGATTTTGCACGCGAGGGAACTGGGTCTGGGGGCTCCGGGACCTCAGCTGAGTTGGTTCGGCTGAAGAAGGGGCATCCAGGACGGCGTGTTCCTTCCTCGTTTCTGATGGTTCCCGCTCAGACCTGCATCCATGTCGTCGACAGCACCGCTGTGCCAGCCCCGTGCTTTAACATGCGCTCCACCCCTGGAGGGCTCGAACATGATGTAAAGAGGACCTTTCTGTGTGCACGTTGGCACACGCAGCCACCCCATTCCTTGTGGACCTCCGGAGCTAAAAATAACCATGTTTTCTGTTTTATAAAGAAAAGAGGAAATGTGCCATTTATTGCGTAACATTTACTATTTTTGAAAACCTGAATTTTTTCCACATGTATTTAACAAATGTCCTTGGAGGAAAAGGCACAGTGTGGATTTCATGGAGGTCGCTCAGTTTGTAACCCAGATCTTCAGGAAATAACTCCTGGATCACACATGGGGTACAGAGACAGAAACCTTCCCCAGCACTCACGGCCGAGGGAGGGACTTGCAGAAGGCTGCCCAGATATGCGTCACTGGGGACACAGGAGCAGAGCCAGCTCTCGAGGGGCCCCGGCACTTCTCAGCCCAGGCCAGGGGAGAAGGGACCTGCCCAGGGTCTCTGCATGCCTATTCCCTGTGCAGGGGGAGGTGTTGTCCCACGGCCATGGCTGACTGTAAGAGAGCCCAGCCTCCGTGCTCCTGAGAGATGAGCAAGAGGCCAAAGTCAGGCTCAGCCTTTGCTGAGCTCGTTCTCCAAGGAAGGAGGGAAGGACTGGGCTTGGCCTTCACTGGCTCCTTAAGCGAGCGAACGCCACCGAGACACAGTGCGTGGGGGGGTCTCAGCTGTTTTTAAGACTCCCCTGTGTGAGACAACCAGGGCTGGTGGTGTTCAGTGCTGTTCCCTGCCCTTCCTTCTCACGGAAACACTGGAAAGTTAAAAAATATATAAAGAACAAACAAACAAAGTCAAAAGAAAGAGACAGAAATCACCCACAGCACAGGAAGCTGGGACGTGGGTGAGAAATCATGAGACTACAGGGCCATGTCCGGTGAGCAAAGAGCAGGAGTGTAGGTGGGGGCATGGGTGCGGGCAGGGCGAGGAAGAGGATTCCTGCCCCCCGGGGAAACTCAGGGGCAGGGCTGCCGGACATCGTCCAGGGAGCTCTCTCCCGAGGGCGCCTTTGTGGCCCTTCCCATTGAGACCTCTCCTGCCGGATCCACCCCCACGTGTGGCATGGCAGGTGTTGGCAGATGGGAACAAAGGTTCTGGGAAATAGAGTGGTGGGAAATAAGTGGTAGAAGTGAGAGAGTTTCCTGTAGAAAGTCAGCAGAAATTTTGAAAATGTCATAGGGACAAACTGAGACCTGATCCCAACAGTAACAACCCAGGAATAAACTTGTTACTGCACAAAGGGCACGATCTGCTCGCCACGAGACAAAAGCCAGTTGTCTAAATGCAAGATGGTGGCAGAGAAAGGGCAGTTTATTACAGCTTGCTAGCAAAAGGGAAGATGGCCGACTAATGTCCAAAAGAACCATCTTAAGTGGGCACAGAATCTCGAAGCAGTTATATAGGCCCGTGGGTTACAGGTGAGGAGGTTAGGAATGTTGACCTTCTGGTGTTACACACTGGGAGTGGCCAGACCAGATAGACTCTCTGTCTGGGGGTCATCACATTCCTAAGGAACTCAAAAGAACAAAGTATCGTCTTATTGCAGCTGGGAGGTACATGCACAAGCAGGGGTCGTAAAATCTACAGAGCAGTTACATCTCCTGGAGGGTACATATCCAGCTGGGTTAGTTAGTCAGAGGTCATTCAAAGTTACAATAGGGTTTCTTTTCTACAATGTGGCTTCCCTTATGTCAACCTTCTGTTGACCTGGTATCAAACTTACCTGGAATGGCAGAGGCCAATCACTGAGGGATGGAGACACTTCACTCTGGAGGCAGAGACAGAACAGAGACAGACGAACTCTTGGGTTTTAAAGATTTAATACAAGTCAAAGAAAAATCATTTCTGGCTCTTCTTAAACCTGCTGATGTGATTCAGAGCTTATCTGGAAGACTAAGTGAACGTGAAGCACCACAAGCATTTTGAGAGAAGACTATTGAGGATGGAGGTTCTTTATCAGATATTCGACCACAGAGGGAAGCTGTGATCCTGCAAAGATCTGGTGCAGCCAGAACTGTCATCTGTGTCAGCAGAAAAACACAGATCACTGCAGAGAGAATCAGAAGTTATGTAATAACTGTATGTGTTCACAAAATAGTTTATTAAATGCTAATAGTATCATAATTAATTAATAAAGACAGACTTATTCAGTCAATGATATGGGATCAAGAAATAAACTACATACAATAAAATTAGATCTTCCCATACCCCCTTAGAATATGATAAATTCTAGGCAGATTTGATTTTAAAATAAACCCACAAAGAACAAGAAGACAAAGAGAAACAGGACAACGTTCATTGGCTCTAAGGTAAAAATGACGTTTTTAGAAAAATATGTAAGAAAAATAGATTTGAGTTGACATGGAAGTTATAATTTAAGATAACCGGAAAAATAGAGATGAAACACCCAGTAGGAGGGTATTATAAACATTTATCACAGACCTACTCCCCTTATATATGAGAATATCTTAGAAATAATGATCATCATATCAATTGAGAAATGGGCATGACATGAGAGGATAAACACAAAAAAGATAGTCAATAAACATGGAAAATGTTTACGTCATCATTGATCAAATAAAGCAAATTTAGACAGGAAATCGTTAGAGATGTTTTTAAGGATTATATGTGATCTTGGTAATGGGGCATTTCCAAGTTCTTTGGGTGGTGGACACTTGGCCAGATCTTCTCCAGGCGCTGATTAATGAAAGAGGTCGAGATGGCTCCTCTTCTGCTTCCTCTGTCACTTCATTCTCCTCCTAAACAATTCAGGGCCAACCTCTTAGGTGGGCCGCACAGGGTCAGTACCTGCCCAGGAGCCAAAGCAGGAGCTGCAGTGGCCAGAGGAGCTGGATGTTAGAGCCTGAGCAGGACGAGGGCATCTGCGTGGGAGCCTGGGCCACCCACATGGGAGCCTTGACCACCCACGTGGGAGCCTGGACCACTCATATAGGAACTTGGGCCCACACGTTGACTCAGAGGTCAGAGCTGCAGAGGGTGAATCAGGCGCCCTCTCTCTGGCTCTGTGCACTGAGGGCCCTCCGGGCAGGACCAGCCCCATAACTATGAGCACACTTGCCCCTGAAGATTGGCATAAATACCATTTTAACTAAAAGAAACCAGGACTTTCTGGACCAATATCTTATTTGAGTTCTGGATCAGGGAAAGATGTGTATGGCACATCTGACTGTTCGAGACAGCAAGGAACTCCTCAAAAAATGGAGACATGAAGATTGTCACAGAAGCCAGCATGAAACGGATCCCATCAGCCAAATCTAGAACAATTTGAGCATCAACAAAAGTCAAAGTAGTAACATGCTGAATGTAATAGAAGTCATGCATTGAACCAATGGAAAGAAATACGTGAATAAATTCAAGGTTCGATTAGAAATAGAACATTTAAATGGGCTCAATTTACCTCCTCTCAAAACACTTATTACCTGCAAAGGAAATAAGTCGAGAAGCTGGTGGACACCAGCTTAATGGAGTGATGAAAAGGGACGCCATCCGTAATGGGACAAGTTGCCACCTGGTGGGGAGGGATGAGGACACAGTCCTTTCTGCAACGTTCCTGCCAAAGGGGCATCTAACCCTGAGGGGGCATCAGATAAACCCACGTGGAGGGGTCTTCCTCAAAATGCCTGACATGTAATCTCCAAATGTACCAGGATCGTGAGCCTCAGGACCAGACTAAGAACTGCTCCTGACTCAGAAGCAGGAGGCAAAGCAGCCCACAGACCGGTGGGCACGTGGTTCTGAGCCGGATCCTTGTGCCGTCACAGGCGGTGTCGGGGCACACGGCAGAACCCCGGGCGGAGCTGAGGGTTAGGATTGCAACACATCAGCGTCCGTTCCCTGATTTAATGCTGGTGCTTGACTGTCCTCATACAGCCCAGTGTCCTGGTTTGTAGGGGAAAATGGAGCCTTCCAGTCAGCAGCTTCTTTTCAAAGCAGGCAGAAAACAATCCTTGCTCTGCACTGTCTGCTTCTCCATCGGTTTGAGATTGTCCCCCTCCTGACACACACGGCCTTTGGGGTAAACACTCATGCTCCGTGGCCCAGCAATTCCACTTGAGGAATCCATCCTGGAAACAACTAGAGTCCCTGCCCAAGCCGTACGCAGAAAGATGTTTAACTCATTATAGCAAAACATCCGAGACAACACGAGTACCTGCCAGTGAGGAGGCAGATCAGGAGACGGCCGTCTGGGGAGATCTCGTTCTGTCCTTGAGTTGTGATGGTGAAGAATATTTAATGACAGTGGAATACATCCAAGGTCACGTTCGTGGGGACAAGCGCACGGAAGAGTATAGCGAGAATACTCCAGTTCAAAAAGAAGCACAGTGAACCTGGACGTCAGGGTTCAGGACAGCAGGCCGACTCTGTCGAAAGTGGGGCAGGCAGAGGAGGAGAAGGAATGGGAGCAGGAGGGACTAGAGCACAGTGAGGAGAGAAGATTCAGGAAGCAAGGCCACAGGGAGCCTCGAGGACCCTTTGCAACTCTTTTCTGACCTTATTGTCCAGGGGCTGGGCCTTCTTCCCTCAGGACACCAGCCCAGGATTGGCTCAAATTCAGAAGCCCAGTAGCCTTTGGACCCATGAGCCGCCCCAGCTTGGCTGACTTCCAGGGCAGAGTGAAGGGAAGTGAGCCTTCCCAGGGGTGGGCCGGGCTGCAGGGGGCTCTCAGAGCACATCACCCAGGCCAGGCCACAGGCTCCACCCACCCTCCCTCCGCACCTGCTCCTCCCACATGCAGCCACTCTTGAAAGAACAGTTGTTCTCCCCAGACTCCCTCCACTGCTCTCTTGTCCTCAGAGTGGACCCCGTCCGCCCCGGAAGGTAGGTCCTTGCAGGAGAGCAGCCTCAGGCAGGCTGGGCCTCAGGGCCCCCCCCCCGGGGGCAGAGGGCTCTGTCTGGGAGGGAACGTACACGGACAGCCAGAGCCAGCCAGCAGCCCGCGCAGGGCCCTGCTGATAGCATGTGGACAGGTCCGCATCGCTGGGCACGTCCACCCTGATTAATATTTGTGTCACAGCCCTGTGTGTCTTGGGCCCTGTGCGCCCCAGCCTGTCACTTGGCAGGAACAGGAGATGTGGAGACTCTGTAATGAGAAGGCAATTGTCAAGCTCCGTTATGCTCTAACACCAGGATCTCTTGACGCAGATTGTAATCGAAACCTAATTTATCTGGAAATCAACGCAAGCTCTGGGGGCTGTGCTGCTTCCTCTTGGGTCTCTGGGTTCAGTGTGTGGGGGATTGGACAGAGAATTTCAGGTGCAAGAGACACAGCCCCACGGAGTACCTGGCCTTCCACAGCCCCAAGTGTCAGGGCCATAGCAGGGCCACCCAGAGGGCCTGGGGTCAGGCTGCCAGGGTTCAGAGCCTGGCAGTCACTTAAGCTCTCTGTGACTCAGTTTCCCCATCTCTAAAATGGATATAATAACAGTACCTACTTCATAGACCTATTATGAGACTTTAGCAACTACAATGTGTAGAAACACCTAGAACAGTGGGTGGCATGAAGGCAAGACCCAAAACGTCAGCTGGCTATAAAGACCGGCCTTTTGTTCTGATGACAGAAGCAGGACCAGGCGTGTGGCCCCAGGCACTCAGTGCAGGCAGGTGAAGGCTTTGGGGCTGGAGGTGTGTCACTGTCCATCAATGACACAGCCACCCTTCGACTGGTCACTTCCTAAAGGACAGACAGTTAGCAGAGTCTGGGGTCAGCCCCCGTGGACTTAGATGGCACCACCTGCTCTGGTGCACCAGCTGCCCTGTTGTTGGATCTAATCAACCCCGTCCCCGGGAGATAAGGGAGCTGGGAGGTTACCGAGTTTCTGCGGCCGAGGGTGGACGATGGACATGCCCAGGGAGGGCTGACTAGTTGAGGAGCAGAGCTGGGGCCCAGACCCTCGGCAGCTCCCCTCAATGGCCGTCCCTGAACCCTAGTCTGGGAACGAGAACAGGCTGGACCCAGGGTCCTCACAACACGATTGTTTCCCCTTCCGTGGACTCATAACCGAGCAGTGGAGTTGGGTTGTGTTCCTTGATGGTGGTAAATGTGATGGATCTCTGGGCTCCCACGAGAAAGCCAGGGCCGGGAGCCCCTGCTCCTCCCCACAAGAGTGTCACTGAGTGGACACAGTGTAAGTGGGACCCGGGATGGACATGCTTCCTCATCAGATCTCAGACCCAGGCTCCAAGGGACAGGGCCCTCCGTGCACCCCGGGTAGCTTTCCCGGGTGGAGCCGAGCACTCAGAGTCTGGGATGGCAAGGCCATAGCTGCAGGGAGTCTTTAACCTTCAGTGCAGAGGCTCCAACATGAGAAAACCCAATTGTGGGTATGCGTCAGGGAAATGAAAATTAAAGCTATAATGTAACACCAATACACAACGAACCAAGTGGCTAAAATGCAAAGATCGACAACAGCAAGCACTGACAGGGCTGCGGGGCGCCTGGAACCCAGCACGGTCGGTGAGAGTGGCCATTCGTGAGTTCCTGGAACCGTTTTGGGAGACTGTTTATCATATCTATTAAAGCAGAGTGTACACCTACCCAACGGCCAGCACGAAGGTGTGTACCCAAGAAAGAAATCCATACACACATTCACCAGAAGACATGCAGGGACGCTCAGAGTGACACGTCGTGACAGCTCCCGACAGGACAGAACACAGACGTCCATCGGCATCCGATGGACAAATTGCGTCTGGTCACACAGCCCCGCACAATGGGGCACGAGGCTATGAACACATCTCAGTAACACAACGTTGAGTGAAGGAGCCAGACACGTACTGCAAACAGCGCCGTTCCCTGAAAAACTCGCAAATGCCGCCCAGGACATCAGAAGTGAGGACGGTTGTCCTTCTTTGGGGACCAGTGACTAAAAGAGGCGTTTGAGGGCCTTCTAAGGTGCTAGGATCTTTTTATTTCTGTATCTGAGTGTGGATTACACAGGCGCTTTCAGCTTATAAATTTCCACACCGATCATATCTGCACTTTTCTCTATGGATCTACACGTCACCCAAAATGTGCATTTAGAGAAAAGAAAATGGAAACATGCTGACAGGGGGCAGCAGTCCCAGTCTGCTTAAGGTCCCTTGTAGAGGGGCTGCAGTCCTGGTCTGCTCCAGGCCCCATGTGACCTTGAATGGCCCCTTCTCGCTCTGGGCCTCAGGTTTCACAACTAAAAAGTGAGGGGCTAGGTGCTGCCGAGGAGGCCACATAGACTTTTCCGTCTAACCTGGTGCAGTGAGGTGGCCCCCATTCACCAGTGTTTCTGCAAGAGGACCGATCAGCACACACTCTCCCAGGAAACTGGCAAGAGAAGGGCCTCTTCGCCCCTCACCTGGGACCACAGCCCACCTGGGTAATGGGAGATCCTGGTGGATGCCAGTTCGTGGTGGAGGAGCTGGGGAGGCAGGCATCAGGGACGGGGGCCTCCAGGCTCTGGCCTGAGGGTGTTAACGTGAAAGCCAGTTCTGCACAGACAATGAGCGTCACACCTGGAGAACAGCGTGGCCTGGTTTCCTCCACGCTCTGGTCACATGGGAAGCTTCCCACACCACCAGTCTTGCAGAAATCTCTTCTCGTCAGTATCATCTCAACCTTCAATTTTCCTCGTTTTGTGCAAGGTGAGGGGAACTGTGTCAGAGGGACGCCCCCAGGAATAAGGTCTGCTGTTGCCAGGGCTCCCTTAGAGGGTCGAGACCCTCTCGGGCTCGTGTGTGTGGACACAGCAGCATTTCTACCCTGTGTCCACTTCCATCTGGCCAGTGAGCAGTTGGAAGAAGATTCAGCATCTGTCTGCAGGCACCATCACAATGACCTTGACCTTGGGGCTCCCGGGACCCTCAACCGCATGACTCAGGGTTGGGAAATCGCCAGGTGACTCATAGAGAGTCTTCAGTGGCCTTCCCACCTCCTTCAGCTTGTCTGGAGGGGGCAGGGCTCTGCCGGGCTGACCTCACTTTCTCCACCTGGAGGGAGCAGTGTGGGAGCGGAGCCTCCAAGTGAGTCCCCACTGCTGGGCGGGTGGCTTTTGGGTGAGGCCATCCACCTGCCCCATTAGCTGCCCCACCTGACCCTCCTGCAGGACATCTGCACCCTCGGTCCCATTCGCTTCGGGCAGCTCCCTGGCCGTGAGGACCCTCTGACCTCTGCAGAGACTCGCTATGGCAATGGTTCAGGACCCCTCTCAGTAATATATTAACACTCAGATAACGAAAGCAGCAATGGCTTTTAATGTCCTCTGTGTGTCAGGCTGTGCTGAAGACTCTGTTATCTCCTTCACCTTCCAAACGGCCCCATGGCAGGGTGCGTGTGTGTGTGATAATCTCTTAATTACACACGAGTAAACTGAGGTCCTGCTGGCTGAGGTGAGGTGCTCGGCCTCAGAGAGGGGACCCGGAACCTCCCGAAATCTCCAACACCCAACACCTAGAGGTGCTCACAGATCCTTTTCTTTTTCCGTTTACATTGTATTTATTTATTTGTTCACTCATTCATTTTAAACAGCTTTATTGAGTTATAATTCACACACCACACATTCACCATTGAAAGGGTGCCCTTTGATGGTTTTGGTTTATTCATAGATACGTGCAACCATCACCATGGTCAGTCTCGGGGCATTTTCATCACCACAAAGAGAAACCTGGAACTTTAGCTAACTGTCCCCCAACAGTCGGTTTGACCATAATGGTTGGTGTAGTTTGCGATGTCCAGCGACAGCCACCTCTGGCTCAGCTTGCTGACGCCCCCGGCCCCCGAGCTGCCCCTGCCTCTGCTGCGGCTCTGTGCTGTGTCTTCCAGGCCTGCCCAGCTCTTCTTACAGACTGGCCACTTGGGGCAGGAGTGGGACAGGGGCTTCCTTAAAGTGGCCCAGACCGACCTGATGGAGTTACTGAAAACACGGATATAAAATAGGAGCAGATAGGTGGCCTCTCCTCACCTACTGGAATTCACCTCGATCCCCAAGGTCATGCACACTGTGCCCTAAAATGTCCCCCAGTGGCAGGGACACCTGACCCAGCATGGAGCCCACAGGCCGCACCCTCAGTTAGAGGAGTCCACGTGGCCCGGGTTACACGTGTTGCTGCTGCGGGTCTGGCTCTCTGGCTCTGTGCAGGGCCGACTCCCGCAGCCGTGGGCCTTCACCTGGCGGGCATCTCCCACTGTGCTCACCGCTGTTTCCCTGCCCCCTGAGTGAAGCTGCAGGCCCGTGCACCCCGCTCCCTCCTTCCCAGAGTCGCGCCCTCAACAGACCGACAGACTGCAGGGCCTGGCGCTGGGTCTGGATTTGGGGGTGCGGGACTTACGGCTGCAGAGCCATCTCCTCTCCTTCATCCAGGGGCCCTGGCTGGGAGGGAGTGAAGGTGCAGAGAGACCGCTGGGCTCGGGCGGGTGGGGCCCCATGGGGCAGGGTGGGCAGAGGTCCAATCTCCATGCCCACCCATTCCCCACAGCCCTGAGCACCCCTTTCCCTCCACACCTGATCTGCTGTGCACACAGCGGCCCCAGACGCTGCAAACAGGGAGAATCCACCCCTAATTAATTGCTGTCCATCATGTTACCAGTCCCTGGTGACCCGTCACTTCCCAGGTGGCCTCCAGAAATGTAAAGAGTGGAGGGACCTGTGATGGTCGATTCTGTGTCCGGGAGGAGCCTCCCTGCATCGTCGGTCACTTCACCTGGCAGGAACCGGAGTCTCTTCTCCCCAGACGCACGCACCTGTCTCTCTGAGTTGGAACCCGGAGCGTCCCAGGATTGCTGACTGTCACCCGAGAGGAGCCGATGGCCTGGCTCCCAGGCCTGGCAGGCGCGAGGGGCCTGGCTGGGACAGGGCCCAGGAATCTGGGGGAGATTTTGCGAGCTGGAGTGCAAAGTGTGCTCAGGGGCCTGGCAGCTTCTAGTCAAGCTCTGGAAAAGTCCTCCAGGCCCCAGGGCGGAGGCAGAGCCGGCCCCCAGAACGGGTGGGCGTTCCAATGGCAGCCGGGTCACAGAGCTTCACTCAAGGGACGCCTCCGAGGGCGTCCCTCATCCAACCTGGGGCTCAGTGAGGTGTGGGCTTGTTCCCAGTCTAGGCCTAGTGCCTCTGGAAGGCAGGAAAGGAGGGAGGAGGGATATGGGAGGAGGGAGAGGGAAGAAAGCACTTCCCTGGGTCTTTAGGAGGCACCAGGCCACCAGGCTCCACCACCTTCTGGTTCACAGTGGTGCCTGAGGTATAGGACCACCCTTCCTGGTCTGACAGTTACTCAGGAAGCCTTGGGTTCTCTGGGAAGACAACTGGCCTGGGAATGAGACCATCTGGGGTGGAGTTCAAGCTCAGTCATCACCATCCCTGTGGCCTCTTGACCTTCAGGTGAAGCCCCAGTTGAGCTCCAGGTGAGCCCTGCACAGGGTCCCCACTTGCAACTGTCTGTCCTCTGCACACCCCACGCTCTGCCCCGGGTAACGTGGGCAGAGGAGGGCCTGACAGCTCTGGCCAGGGAGGAGGCCTGCCCCCGAGTCTCAAGGTTACCATGGAAACAAACAGAAAGGGGACAGGGCTGAGCTCCTTCTCCCTGGCAGCTTGGAGACCACCACGAAGGCAGTGGCCCGTGTGTGCCGACATGTCCACTGGCAAAGGGCAGAGAGCTGCCACTTGTCACCCAGAGGGACAGGGCCCTGGGTTCCCACGACTGTCGAACATGTTCTGGACGCTTCAGTGCTGCTGATGGGGAGAGCTTCTGGGGGGAGGTGTCAGACCGTGGACGTGTTGAAGGTCAGGGGTGTGAAATTACTGCACACGGATAAACCCTGGACACAGTTGCCGAGAAGGCTCTTTATGTTGGCAAATGTGCTTTGAGGTCATGAGTCAGGGTTTTATAGGCCATTTCTTAGCTAGGCCCCAGGAGGGCTGACGGCTTTGCAGAAAGGCGGCATCATGTTTAATGAAAGACAGATGCTATCATCACCTGCCGCACTGTCGTTCTGGTGACAGGCCTGTGGCAGCCCCTGTGGACGTGGCCCCGGGTGGTACCTACAGGCAGAGTCTGGGGTCTGGCCTGGAGTGAGGATCCCTGGACAGTGCTCATGAAGTTTGTACCTCCCTCTGATGTTCCTGCTGTCAAGTCACCGCAGCGAGAGCATCCCTGGGGCCCCTGGTGTCCGGTGTGGCCCTGACGCAGGCCGGCCTTGCAAGATTGGCTGCTCCCCAACGGGACCTGGAAGGGCATCAGTCCCAGGCCCTGGTCCTCCCTCCTCCCTCCTGTCTCCACAGGCGTCTGCAGGAACATCCTTGTCCAAATCCCATTCTCCTCGTCCATTCTTATCTTTTGTTTTTTCTCAGCCCCATAATCTGGGCCTGACATTTAGGGGCGAAAGCTGTACGTTCTGCTCTCTGCAGCTCACGCTGATCACGGCTCAGATCTGCCCCAGTCCTGCTTCGTTGCAACAGAATTATTTTTAATAAACAGATTTATTTCTCAATCTGGGAGAAATCACTGCATTTGGCCAAAACAGACAGGATTTATGTTTTTAAGATCAGCTCTGCTCTGCTCAAAAAATGTTTAAAGGAAAGATGGGCAGAGACAACTGGCTCTTAGGGTGAGACTCCAGGGAGAAGGCGGGGATGAGAGCCAACCCAGGACCAGAGGGTGGTTTCCGAGCGGGTCACAGGGCGATGAGTCAAGGAGCAGAGATGCGATGAGTCAAATCCACAGCCTGAAACTCTAGCCAGGCATCAGCTGCTGTGGTGCTGCTGGAGCCCAGCCCAAGGGGAGCAGGGGTCGGAGGTCAGGGGTCAGGGGTGCAGAGGGGTCAGGGGTGAGGGGGTGAGGGGGCAGGGGGGCAGAGGGGCAGGGGGTGGGGCTGCGTCTGTCTATCTGGTGTGAGTCAGTGTCCTGTACGGAATCCAGTGCCCAGGGCACCAGCAGGCCTGGCTTCTTCCCTGAGTCCTGGCCAGCAGGTGTGGGCAGGTGAATGAAGCTATGGGGACACTCCTGTCCTCTTCGTCTGGGTGGGAGAAGCACAGAGGAGTCTGTTCAGGCCAGGAGAGAGCTGCTTCAGCATTCTGGTTAGTTCCGTTTTTTTCCAGCACCCCGTGAGTCACATGGTCAGCACGGCATGGACTGCCTCTGACATCCTGCTCTGAGCCTCCCAGACCACCCCCTAACAGCCTGGTGACATCTCCCGGCCCCTCTGAACAGGGTCTGCTCCAGGCCGCTGCCCCGCAGACAGGTCTCACCGTGGTCCTCGTGGGTGCCCTCCAGAGTGGTCTGTATTTTCTCAGTAGAGCCAGGGAGGGGGACCTGGACAGGCTGTGGGGACCCCAAGTCCTCTGTAGAAAGTGACTTGGCCAAGCCCTCAGGGGACCCGAGAGGGCCCCAGCTTCTGCCTCAGAGACGGGGCGCTGTTCTCCTTGACACCTCCTGGAACAGGCAGTTTCTCCTCTCCTGGGTCTGTCCTCTTCTCTCTCCTTGTCTCAGCTCACGCCCTGCAGCTGCATGTCCGGGGTGACAGAGACCTGGACACAGGCCAGGGCTGGGCTGGCATTCCCTCGGGAACACGTCTGGTGAAAGGGAGCTGTGAGTGTGCGTGTGTGTGTGTGTGTGTGTGTGCATGTGCGCACATGTATGTCACTTATAAGCATGCCTAAGCCAGCAGTGGCACACAACACACACACGTGCTCATTCTGAGGGTGGGCCCAGTCCCCCTCACGATGCCCAGCGTTTCCCACCGCCTTGACTGTGTCCGCCAGCTTCAGACAAGTGCAGTCAACCGTCAAGAAGAAGAGAGCGCTTGGGTCCCATAGCTGCTCCTGAGGGGACCAGGATGCAGACAGTTGGAGCAGAGGCTCCGCACGCATGTTCCAGGAGCGCCCGAGTGTGACCAGCCTGGCTGCTCCCCACTCAGGAGCCACATGGCCGGACCAAGTTCTTGAGCGGCTCCAGTCACAGCGTCGCGTCTGTATGGGGGGCAAGCACCCCCACGAAGCTCGTGTCCTGGCCCTGAGTCCTGGCTGTGGCGTGGCCAGCAGAGCCAGCAGCATCCCCCTCATCTCCTCCCACCGCGTCACCCTGTCAGCTCACCAGGACCATCAGACAACCCCATGGGGTCTACAGGTCACAGTACTGTCAACCCTTTGCCGGAGACAGGGAAGCTGACCCTCTGAGGTCGGGGATGGCGGAGGTGGCTCTGCATCCAGGCCTCCCGTGGGCCCCATGTGTTCATTTCAAGCTGGACCCTGATGGCTGCCCCGCACCAAAAACGGAGAGGAATCCCCACTTCCGGGAGGTGGTCAGAAGGGGAGGTGGTGCAGGTGAAGCGCGGCAGGAGCGTGTGCTCGATGCACGGTGGCTGCTGTGACAAGATTTACTGTCTTAACAACAGTGTGTCCGGCTTCTGGGGCCCTGCCGCCCCATCCACAGGAAATGAGTGTGCAGGGGAGAGCTCCAGCCCTTAGACCGTCACCTGAACACTGAGCCCCCAGGACCGACCTGCACCCGCTTTCCTGTCCTGGCAATGCCCCTGGCTGGGCTCCCCGTCAGTTCCCTGCTTACCTCCGCCCTCCCGTGCTGGAGCTCTCCACCTCCTCTCAGCTCCAAACCCGGGACCACAGCCCTTCCCCCTGCACTTGGTGGGGAAACACTGCTGCCGGGATCCTTCTGGCTCGTGTCTGCCCCTCTCTGGAGACGCACTGGGCGTGCCAGGGGCGGAGGCTGGATGGGAGCTTGTTAATGCTGAGTGAAACGCAGTCGGATCACAACGCTCCTAGCACAACACTCCTCGGTGCCCCAGCTCCTGCTGCCTGCAGAGTGAGGACCACCCTCCTTCCGTGGCACAAGGGGGGCCCCCAACTTCCCTCAGGTGTAACCTCCTCTGTCCTGACCCTCACCCATCTCCCTCTCACCTGGCGTCTGTTAGCATGACTATCTCTGCTGAGCTGTGAGGCAGAGACCAGACTGCTCAGTGGTGTGTCCTTGGATCCTGGGCCCACTCTGACCAGTGGGCATGGTGTCAGGCTGACACTGAATGACTGGTGGGCGTGGCGTCAGGCTGATACTGAACGACGGGCGGGTTGGTGGGGATGAGGGGGGAGAAAAGGAGGTTGGCTTTATTTTTCCCTCAGGACATAGAAAGAAGGAGGGGAGGTGGCTCCTGGGCAGGAGCAGACAGCTGTGCTGAGACTGGGACTCTGAAAACAGAATAGGCTCTAGCTGTCCTCTCCTCCTCTCTCCTGTGGTAGCCGGCCCCAACCCTCGTCTCGTGCACCCGTGGCTATTCAGGGGTTCCATTCACTACGCTGCACTCATGTCCTCTGGAAGATGGTAATCTATTCAAGTCCCCTGCAGTGAAGCTATCTCGACCTTTGAAACAGATGAAACGTACACTTTTTCCAAATGTGACTCAAAGGATGTGAGTTTCGTGCACAAGGCAGTTCTAAAAGTGGACGGGTAATTGCTGGTTCTGCTTCCTGTAATGATTTTGTAAGATCATGGCACACTGCCTCCCCCACAGAGAACAACTAGAAAATCTGTACATAATGCAACCAGGAGCCGCTGGACGGCACTGGGGAGTGAACAGCAGCAGACAGATTCCGGGGGAGTAGTTTGAAGTGAATTCCTGTGGCTTCCAGTCTGGGGCCATGTGCAGTCAGAGCAGGGCATGGGAGGCAGTGGCTCTGGGAAAACCACAGTCTTCACAGCCCAAGAACAAGAAAAATGAAACTGGGGGCTGTGGTTGTTACCGAAACAAGTGGGCTTGTTACGGAACCAAGTGGGCTCGCCTCCTGGTGAGTTAAATAAGACTATACCAGTGGAAGTTGTCTCACAAAGTAAACTGTATTTGCAGCAAATAGGAGGCCGTGAGGAATCATTTCCAAAGTTATGGCGTCCCAGAACTAAGGGAAGCAGGAACTTTTATTTCAGTTGGGGAATAATATTCAAAAGGGAGAGGTGGGTATTCACTTGCACAGGCTCAGTTGGAGAACATGCTTCCACATAATGAGGCCTAAGCTCCTCCTGGAGAGATCTTTGCATTAAAAATAAAGCAAAGGTCATGGGCATAGCTTTTGTGGTGAGGCTTGGTCAGTTTCAGGATGGCTGGTGGTTACATCTCCCTTGAGTGCCTCATTTGGTCAGTTTCAGGATGGCTGGTGGTTACATCTCCTTAACCTACAAAAGGAAAAGAAACAGCTTGGAATAACAGTTAATTGCTTCCAAACCCACCTTTGAGTTTCTCCAGGCACCTAGTCCCGGACATGGTCACTGAAGAGGGAGGCGGATTGCAGGAGGGGAAGAAATGTGCAGGGGAAACTTCAGACTCTGCCCCCACCTTTCTGACGGACTGAACCACGCATGCGCAAGCCACCGGCTAACAACAGAAGATCTGAACTGAGGCTGGAGCTGCAGCCAGGAGCCAGTTTGCGGTTCAAGACCAGCTGAGATCACTACCTGCTGAACCAAGAGACACAGTCATTGGTAGAGAATAACAGAATCCAGAATTTCCACCACACCACATTCATAATGTCCAGGACACAGTGCAAAATCACCCAACATCCAAAAATCAAGTAAATGGGACACATTATGAAGAGAAAAGAGGATCAACTGAGATAGATCCCAAAATGACCCAGGTGTTGGAACTGGCAGATAAGGATTTTTCTTCATGTGCCATAAAGCTCGGTTATTAGGTGCATAAACAGTCTGTATTATGTCTTCTTGATAATGGACCCTTTTGGATTTCACAACGACCTCCTTTATTTCCGGTCATATTCACTGTGCCTGAAATCTGCTTTATCTAGTATTAGTATAGCTTCTCCAGCTTTCTTTCAACTAGTGTTAGCATGGCGTGTTTTTCCAATCTATTTCTTTTTAATTTATTTGTGTTTTTATGTTTACAGTGGGTTTGGGGTAGGCAGCATATAGTTGAGTTTGCTTTCTTATTCAATGTGACAAATTATGTCTTTTAAATGGGGTTTTTAGACCACTGTCATCTAATGTTACTGCTGATAATAGTTAGATTTGAATCTGTCCTGCGATTTGCTTCTTATTTGACCAATCTGTTTTTTGTTTGCTTTTTCCTCTTAGACTGCTTTTTTTTGGATAATTTAAGTATTTTTTATGATTCCATTTAATCATCTTTTTTGGCTCATTCTGGATAAGTCTTTGCTGTGTGTGTGCGTGTGTGTGCATGCCTTAGGGTTTACAGTACACATCTTTAACTTATCACAGTTTATCTTCAAATAATATCAGACCACTTCATGACGCCTGTGCAACCTCACAACAGTACTCTCCCACCCACACTGCAGCCTCCGTGTCCATGTTGTCACACGTTTTATTTGACATGTTACACACCCCACAGAAAGTGCTCTCTATCCCTTTCTTCACATAAGGTTTCCATATTGTGTCATTTTCCTTCAGCCTCTCTCAGCGCTGATCCGCTGGTGACCGTGAATTATCTCAGCTCTTGTGTGTCTGAGAAAGTTGATATTTTATCTTATTTGTACCCTTTGCTGCCAGGCATAGAATCATAAATTAGCAGCTTTTTTTGTCAATACTCTGAAGACCTTGCTTCACTCTGCTCTGGCCTCAGTTCCAGTAAGAGATCTGCCTTCATTCTAACCTTTGTTCCTCTGCACTCAGCAGGTCTTTTTATCTCCTGTCTGATTTCATGATTATCTTGTTATCACCCTATTTAAGCAATTTAATTATGATGTGCCTTCTTCATACTTCTTAGACTTGGGGTTCATTAAGTATCTTGTATATGTGGGTTTATAGTTTTTTTTTTTAATAAAATATGGAAAATTTTCAGTCATTATTTCCTCAAATTGTTTTTTCTGTTTTCTTCTCTTTCTCTTTCTGGGACTCTGATTACATATATTTTAGGCCATTTGAAGTTGTCCTGCAGTTAACTTTCTGCTCATTTTCTTTGGTCTATTTTTTCTCTGTATTTTATTTTGAATGGTTTCTATGATATGTCTTCAAGTTCATTAATCTTTTGACTGATTTGCTCTTAATCTCATCTAGTAAGTTTTTCATTACAGATGTTTAATTACAGACATTTCATCTATAAAAGTTTTTGTGTCTTTTTCATATCTTCCATATTCCTACTTAACATCATCAGCCTTTTCTTTTTTTTTACTGAAGTATTGACATACAATATTTTGATAGTTTCAGGTGCACAACATAGTGATTTCACATTTATATACATTATAAAGTGATCACCATGATAAATCTAGTTCCATCTGTCACCATACAAAGTTATGACAATATTGTTGACTTTGTTCCCCATGATGTAATCCCATCCCCATGACTTATTCATTTTATGACTGGAAGTTTGTACCTCTTATCCCCTCACCTATTTCACCCACCCCCGACCCCCTACATTGTCAGTCTTGTCTCTAACTTCTTGAACATGTGGAATATGATGACAGTAATAACATCCCATCTTTGTCTATGAATTACGTCATCTGTGCTATTTGTGGTCAGTATGAATTGAGTGATTTGTCTCCTCATTGCACGATGTGTTTTCCTGCTTTTTTGCATACCACGTAATTTTTGGTTGGCTGGTAGACATTGTGTATTTTTCGTTGTTGGAACCTGGATAGTTTGTACTCCTAAAAATATTCTTGAGCTGTTTCCTGGGACAGAGTTGTGTTACTTTGAAACAATTGGAAACATTCAGGCTGATTCTAAGCTTTGTTAGGCGGGATTTGAGTAACCTTTGGTCCAGGGCTGACTGTGTTCCACCACTGAGGCCACTTTGAATACTGGACACAATCTCCTGTGAGTTATGGGGCTTTCCTAAGCCATGTGTGGACTGGTTGAACCCAAACCATTCCTGTCTGTGTGAGCTCCAAGAATTATTTCCTCTAATTTTTTGGTGTTTGATTCTGTATGTTGGGTAGTTTCCTCACATGGGTGCACTGGTCATTACTCAGTGGAAGATGTACTGGGCCCACGGAGAATCTGTGACGTTCTCTATTGCTGCAGTTCTCACTTCTTGGGTGGTCTTCCGTATGTGCTCTAGTCACCTCAGCCTCCCAGGACACCCAGTGCCATCTCTTCAACTCAGGGAGAGCTCAGGGGTGCACCTGGGTTCTCCTTCCCTGTGCTGGAGCCTGGAATTCTCTCTCCAGGCAGCAGGGCCATCACAGGGCCCACCTTGTCAGTTCCAGGTCTCTCAGGGGTCACTGAACTCTGCTGCCTGAGACCCACAGTGTGAAAACTACTGTTTCATATATGTTCCCCAAGATTTTCAGTTGTTGTGGGAAGAAGGGTAAATTAGTTCCCTGTTATTTCATCTTGGCTGAAAGCATAAGTATTAAACAAAGATTTTAAAGTGATTGTCATAACTATCCTCCGTGAAGGTAAACAAACATGCTTGTAGCAAATGAAAGAGTAGGAAATCTCAGCAGAAAAATTTAAAAAAGAAAATTTTAGACTTGAAAAATACAATATTAGAAATAACATATTCTTTACATGGAATTTAAGTAGAGCAATAGAAATTAACATGGAAAATAGAAAGAAAAAAGGGTGGAAAAATAACAGAGCCTCAGTCACTCTTAGGTAAGATCAAACTTTAATACACATGTGGTCGGCTTCAAAGAAGGAATGGAGAGAGAGAATGTGCAGACAAAAATACTTGAAGAAATAGTGGCTGGAATTATCCAAGTGATGGAAGATAGACATTTGCAAATATGATGCTCAACTAACACCAAGCAGAATGAAGACAGTCCCACATAGAGACGCATCAGATCAAGCAGCTGGATACCAAGGCTGAAAAGCAAATGTTGGAAGCAACAGAGAAAAATGACACTTCACACAGAGGGGAATAATGATTTGATTAATAGCTGACTTCTCATTAGAAACTATGGGGACCAGAAGAGAATGAGAAAAGAGATTGAAAGTGTTGAGAGAGAGAGAAAAAAAGACCTGTCAATCCAGAATCGTATATCCAGCAAAAATATCCTTCGAAAATCACTGTTGAAAGACAGCATTTTCAGATTTAGAGAAACTAAGAGAAATTATTACCAGCAAATCTCTACAATAGAAGATGCTAAAGGAAATTCTTTAGGAGAAGGGAAATTATACCAGAAAAGGAATCTCAGATCCTCAGAATGGAATAAGTAGCTTCAGAAATGGTAAATATCTAGGTAAATGTCAAAGGCTACTCATTTTTTCTGCCTTCTCCTTCTAACTTTTGTATAATACACACAACTTAAAGGAAAAACTGTAATATTATGGGGAGGGTAGAAGGATGAATAGGTGAGCATAGAGGGATTTTAGGGTAGTGAAACTATTCTGTATGACACAGTAATGGTGGATACATGTCATTAGACATCTGTCCAAACCCACAGAATGCACAACAGCGAGAGTGAACCTGGTGTAAACTGTGGACTTTGGGTGATGATGACATGTCAGTGCAGGTTCGTCATGTGTAACAAATACACCATCTGATGGGCAAAGTTGATAGTGGGGGGGCTGTGCATATGGGAGCAGGGCATATAGGTACCAAACACTCAATTTTGTTGTGAAACAAAAACTGCTCTAAAAAAATAAAGTCTTTAAAAAATGATAATATTTTCTTCTGAGGTTCATAAGATATGTAGATGCAGTACATACAGTTACTACAGCATAAAGGATGGGCGGGGTGGCCCAATATGGCTGCAATATTTCCATATTTTACCTGAAGTACTAAAATGTTCATTGTAAGTGGAACAGGAAAAGTTAGAGATGGAGATTGTGAACCCTGGAGAAATGACTGAAAAAAAAAATAGCCAATAGGACAAAAAATAAAACAATGTGATCCACCACATCACCAGAGTAAAGAAGAAAATCATGTGACATGCAGAAAATGCATTTGAAGAAATTCTACATCCATTTATATAAGTCCAGGAAAGTAGAAGTAGAGGGAACTTCTCTAACTTGATACAAGGCATCCATGAGAACCTGCAGTTATCACAGACAGTAAGAATAAAGGCTTCCCCTGTAAGTCAGGATCAAGGCAGAGACATCCACTCTCATTGTCCCCAGTCAACACCACACTAGATTCTTAGTTGGTGTGAAATAGCAAGAAAATCAAATAAAAGGCATACAGATTGGAAAGGAAGAAGTAAAACTGTCTTTTTTCACAGATGACATGACTGTCTATGTAAAAAATCCTTAAGAATATAACAAAAAAAAAGGCTACTGGAATTCATAAATGAGTGTAACAAGGTCATAGGATACAAAGTCAACATACGAAAATCATTTGTATTTCTATACAGTGGCAATAAATGATTGGAAATTGACATGTTTTTTCTTTTGCTTGAGGAAGATGGTCCCTGAGCTCACACCTGTGCCAATCTTCTTCTACTTTGTATGGGATGCTGCCACAGCATGGCTTGATGAGCAGTGTGTAGATCCATGCCCAGGATCTGAACCCGAGAACCCAGGGCCGTGGAAGTGAAGTATGCGAGGTTAACAACTGTGCCACCAGGCCGGCCCCCAGAAATTGACATTTTTAAAGTGCAACTTACAATAGCAACAAAAATCATAACATATTTAGGAATAAATCCTATAATATGCCTGTAGAATCTGTATGCTGAAAACTACAAAACACTAATGGAAGAAGTAAAAGAAAACTTCAATAAGCAGGGAAATGGTCTCAGTCTATTCGGGCTGCTATAACAAAACCCACACACTGAATAGCTTATAAACAACAGACATTTATTTCTCACAGTTCTGGAGGCTGAGAGTCCAAGATCAAGGTGCCAGCATGGTCACGTTCTGGTGACAGCCCGCTTCCTGGTTCATAGCTGGTGCCTTCTTGCTGTGTCCTCACACGGTGGAGGGGACAAGGGCTCTCTCTGGAGCCTCTTTTATTATATTGGCACTAATCTTGTTCATGAGGGCTGGACCCACATGACACAAGCACCTCCCAGAGGCCGCACCTTCTAACACTCTCAACCTTGGGGGTTAGGATTTCAACATGTGAATTTTGGGAGGACATAAGCATTCAGACCCCAGCAGAAATATACAGTGTTCGTGGATTGGAAGACTCAGTATTTTAAATATTAATTCTCCTTAAGTTGATCTATACCAATTACAATTCCAGCATATTTCTGGTAGAAACTATGAAGTTGATTCTACAATTTACTTGAGTAGGCAAAGTAATTAGAATAGCCAAAACAATTCTGAAAAAGAAGAACAAAGTTGGAGGCCTTAAACTACCTGCTTTCCAGGCATATTATAACATTACGATAATCAATAGTGTGCTGGTGAACGAATAAACACACAGATCAGTGGAACAGAAGAGAGAATCCAGAAACAGAACCACACATGTATGAGTAATTGATATTTGACAAAGTTGCAAAAATAACTTAATGGAGAAAGAATGGTATTTTCAAAAAGAGGCGCTGGAAAAAGTGAATATTCATATGCAAAAATATCCACCATAATATATAACTCAAAACAAAATAAAACCCCAAAATCCTTGGACCCATGTCTCACACCACATACAAAAATTAACTCAAAGTTAATCATAGCAGTAAGTGTAAAATCTAAAACTATAAATCTTCTAGGAGAAAATATTCATGACCTTGGATTAGGCAAAGATTTCTCAGGTATGAAACCAAAAGCACACCCATAACAAATTTTGTTTAGTTAAACTTTATCAAAACTAAGAACTTCTTCTCTTCAAAAGACACTGTTGAGAGAAGGAAAAGAAGTCAAAAACTGGGAGAAACAATTTCTGCAACACATATCTGTGAAGGCTTTTTATTCGGTGTATAGAAGAACTCTTAAATCTGAATAACAAAACAAACAACCTCGTAAAAAATTGGCAAAAGATTTGAAGAGGCACTTCAGCAAAAATGATACACAAATGGAATGAAAGTACAGGAAAAAATGCTCAACATCATCAGTCATCAGAGCAATTCAAATTAAAACCACAATGAGATACATGTGTGCAACTTTCAGAATGGCTTAAAAAATTAGCAACAATATCAAGTACTGGCAAGGATGCAGAGCAACCAGAATGCTCATACACTCCTGCTGGGAAAGCAGAATGTTTCAGCTATATCGGAAAACATTTTGAGAGTTGCTTGTAAAGTTAAAGAAATGTTGACTATGTAATCTTTCTGATCCAGTAATCTTATTCTTGGATATATGTCAAAGAGAATCAAAAAGTTACGTTCACACAAAAATCTGTATGTTGATGTTTATAACAGACTTATTCACAATTTCCAAAAACTGGAAACAACCCAAACAGACAAACTGTAGATATAAATGTTCTTCAGCAAGTAAATAAGTGGCACATCCATCCAATGGAATATTATTTAGTAATTAAAAGGAATAAGCATGTTATATGTGAGACGAAATGGATGAATATCAAATACAATCTGCTAAGTAAAGAAGGTAAAGCTCAAGAAGTTGTTACACAGTGTGTGATCCCATCCCTGTGAGATTCAGGAAGAAGCAGAACTACTGATAGGGAGCAGATCAGTGTTGGCTAGTGGGGAGGAGGGGCTGCCACAAGGGGCAGACAGGGAATTTTGGGAGCAGCAGAGCTGTTTTCTGTCTTGATTTCTGTGGTGGTTTATGAATGTATGTGTTCATAACAAATAGTACTGTAAAATAAAAAACTTGACTTTTATGGCATGTGAATCATGCTTCCATTACTTCCTTTGAAAAAACCAGTAGGAAAGTTTTAAAAAGACAAATAAAGGGGAAAAAACTGGAGGAAACGAATAGAAAAAAGAAATAAAATTACAGACTCAAAACTATGCCAATAGCTATTTATTTTTAATTTTATATATTTTTAATAAAAATTATATATTTTAAAGTATCCAATGCTGATTTGATGTACATATACGTAGTGAAATAACTACTGCAGTCAAGCTAATTGACACCTCATCTCCTCACACAGTTAGCATTTTTTTTGTGATGAGAGCACCCAGCTACTCTTTTAGCGGATCTCAAGTATTCAGCACAGTAGTATTAACTGTGGTCATCGTGCTGTACGTTAGATCTCTGGACTTATTCAACCCACGTCACTGCAGCTTTGTACCCCTGACCACCATCTCCTCCCGCAACCCCAGCCCCGGGTAACCGTTCTAATCTCTGCTTCTATGAGTTCCATGTGTTTTTTTGTTTTTTTAGATTCCACCTATAAGTGCGATTATACCACATTTGTCTTTCTCTGTCTGGCTTGTTTCGTTTAGCATAATGTCCTCCAGGCTCGTCCGTGTTGTCAAATGGCAGGATTTCCTTCTTTCTCATGATTGAATAATATTCTGTTGTGTATATGTACCACATCTTCTTTATCCATTCATCTGTCAACGGACACTTGGGTTGTTTCCATATCTCGGCTACTGTGATTAATGCTGCAGTGAACATGGGGGTGCAGATATCTCTTTGAAATACTGATTGCATTTCCTTTGGATATATCCCAGGAGTGGGATTGTTGGATCACGTGGTAGTTCTACTGTTAACTTTTTCCCTTACGTTCTTTTATTTATCATATATGTGCAGATCTGGTTTATGTACAATGATTGGTTCTATCAATCATACCAAGGTGTTCTATTGATACGATTGCTAATTTTTTGAGGAAGCTGCATACTGGTTTCCACAGTGGCCACACCAATTTACATTTCCACCAATGGTGCACAAGGGTTCCCTTTTCTCCACGTCCTCAGCAAGACATGTTATTTTTTGTTGATGGCCATTCTAACAGGTGTGAGGTGATATCTGATTGTGGTTTTGATTTGCATTTCCCTGATGACTAGTGATGTTGAGCACCTTTTCATGTAACTGTTGGCCATTCGTATGTCTTCTTTTGAGAAATGTTTCTTCATATCCTTTGCTCATTTTTCAGCTGAGTTACTTGTTTCTTGTATTGAGTTGTATGAGTTCTTTATATATTTTGGATATTAACCCCTCATCAGATTACAGTTTGCAAATATTTTCTCCCATTCTGTAGGTTGTCTCTTCATTCTGTTGATGATTTCCTTTGCTGTGCAGAAGATTTTTAGTTTGAATAAATCCCATTAGTCTACTTTTACTTTTGTTGCCTCTGCTTTTGGGGTCATGTCCAAAAAAAGCATTGCCCAGACCAATCTCAAGTTTTTTTCCTATATTTTCTTCTAATAGTTTTATGGTCTCAGGTCTTAAATTTAAGTCTTTAATCCATTTTGAGTTAATTTTTACATACGGAGTGAGGTAAGGGTTCAGTTCTTCCATGTGTGGAAAACCAGTTTCCCCAACACTATTTGTTGAAGAGACTATCCTTTCCCCGTTGTGTATTCTTGACAACTTTGTCAAAGATCAATTTACATTAATGCATGGAGTAATTTCTGGGCTCTCTCTTCTGTTCCATTGGTCTGTGTGTCTGTTTTAATGCCAGTGCCATGCTGTTTTGATTACTATGGCTTTGTAGTATATATATATATATATATATTTTGGTGAGGAAGATTAGCCCTGAGCTAACATCTGTTCCCATATTCCTCTATTTTTGGTATGTGGGGCACCACCACAGCATGGCTTGATGAGCAGTGTGTAGGTCCGCGCCCAGGATCTGAATCTATGAACCCTGGGCCTCCGAAGTGGAGCAGGCAAACTTAACCACTATGCTACCGGGCTGGCCCCCATAGCTTTGTAGTATATTTTGAAGTCAGGAAGTGTGATGCCTCCAACTTTGTTCTTTTTGTTCAAGGCTGTGGCTGAACAACCTGTGCTTGAAACTCCTATCCCACCATCTTGTTTGCTCATCATTTTACACATTAGTGGACCGAAGAGTTCAGTTAAAGGCTGAGATTCTCGGGAGGGATGTAAAAATAAGACCCAAATGTATACTATCTACAAAAATTGCACTTTAAATATAAAGGCACAGACAGTTTGAAATAAAATAAAAATAAAAATCACAACAATTGGAAATGCAGTAGAGTTGCCTCTTTATGCCTCTTTATGCAGATAGAATCATACATGAGGAAAAATCCGAAGAAACCCACAAACAGTTAGTACAGGTGCTGGAACAACTGGACACCCACATGCAAAAGCGTGAAGCTGGACCCTTACCTCACACCATCCACAAAATGAGTTCAAAATGGATCCAAGGCCTACATAAAAGAGCCAAAATTATAAAACTCATAGAAGAAAACATAGAAGTAAATCTTTGTGACTTGAATTTGGTGATGATTTCTTAGATATAACACCAAAAGCACAAACAACAAAAGAAAAATTAGACAAATTGGACTTCTTCAAAATGAAAAACTTTTGTGCATAAAAGGAGAATATTAAGAAGGAAAAAAGATAATCCACAATCCAAAATGGCAGAAAATCTTTGCAAATCCCACATCTGATAAAGGTCTAGTGGCCACCAGGCCAGCTCCCTCTGCCCGGCAGGATGCCCTGAGTGATAGAGGTTTCGACCCCATAGCACCTGGACGCCGGTCATCTTTCGCATTATCAAGGAGTGAGTGCTGGACTGTTCTGACTTATTCAGAAACAGTGATGGAGCCCAGATTCCTTTCACAATCACCCTAGAGGTCAACGGCTTCAGTCTGCTCCTAAAGAACACACGGTGTTTGCGAGTCTGAGAACCAAAAGAATTGTCTTCACTTTTATGAAGAGTGTGTCTTATTATTTCACCTTAGTGACCATTTTCAAACTGGCTCCCAGTGGTGCCCTCCCACCTTGTTTATTTCTCTGAAAGTGGCCGTGGCTACTTGGCTGTTCCCTGTTCCCAACCCCCACGGTGTGACAAGGCCGATGACATCCGATTCCTGAGATCCTGACCTAGGTGGAGATTAACTCAGCCTCAGCCTGTGATGGGAAGTGATGGCCCCAGCTCTTTCTCCTATCCCTCCCCTGTTCTCATCCTCCCGCTCTGCACAGTCTCAGAGTTGCCTGACATCACCACTGACAAGCCCTGCAGAGCCCAGAGATTTCTCTTTGAAGAAAAGAAAAACTCTGGAGAAATCAGAGGGATAAATAAGGAATGCAGCTAATTCCTGCTTTGTCCTTCTCCCAGACTAATCCTGCTGATGGCCAAGAGGATGAACAAGGAGAGAGAGTGGTTTCTCTCATTAAAATTTTAAAATCCTCCAAGTAATGATCGTTTTGGAGCATCCTGTGTTTTCCTGCTTGTCCCAATAATATGTTATTACTAAACTTGAATAATTTTAATGGGGGAAATTCTTTATCTCATAAAAATGCTGCACAGGGGATCCATTTAAAAAAATGTTATCAAGGTAACTCCAGGGGTTTACAAGGAACAAGGAGCCTGCACCCCTGTGTTCCAGACATCAGCTGAGACCTTCTTGCCAGGAGCCAGGGCCCTTGGAGGGAGGGGTGCCCATGACCCTCCTCCAGCAGGGCGGGCCTTCTCAGGTGCGTCCCCCAACATGGGCGCACACACCACAGGATCCTAGGTTGCCCAGTGGCAGGCAGCCGGCTAGGGATATGGGGACAAGCGAAAACTGCTCACTCAGACTGGGACACCCCTGGGCTAAACTCAGGAGCAAGGCGTGATCCAGGCCTGTAGACCCACAAACCTCACCATGAGTTCTTTCCATCTGGATACGGCAGTGGAAAGGAGAAGGTGCTGGGTGAGGAAAAGCATTACGCTGAAAAGAGCTCCTGCCTCTGCCACCCGCCTGGAGTTTGGTCTCCAACAAGCGTGGGTTTTCTTACCTTTAGAGAAATGAGGGGTGGAAGCCATCGAGTTTCCTCGAGTGCTTGAGGGGCCTCATTTTCAGAGCTGCTCAGCTCCCTTCCCTGCCCTCAGTGCGTCCATGGGACCCCAGCCCACGGCCCCTCCCTTCCGATCTTTCCCTTTGGAAGCTTCAGATGTGCCCACTCAGGCACCTAGTGGTTTGGGGTCCTGAGCTGACGCAATTTTAATGAGTTTCCATCATTTCCAAAGGGAAAAATGGGAGGGAGGTGGCTTGTTACTGAGACAGATCGCAGCGCACCTGGAAGGACAGGACACTCATTTCCATTTACCTTGTTTGATGACCCTCCAGTTCCATCAGTGGTTGAGTGAACGTGGTCTGTTCTTCCCAATCACGGTGCAAGTGTGTAATTTCTCCCAGTGGAATTTGATTTTAATGAGAGGCTAGCTCATAGGAGAGAGTCATTATTTAGATAGCATGCACGCGTCAGGTTAATTTTAAATCAGCTTTTAGGTCAATCTGTCGTAATTATTCCATTAACTGTTTTCGACTAGCAATTTCAATAATTGTTTTAGCATAATACTTGGCAGTGTAATTGCTTTTTGGAATCTGTTCATTGTGATGTCAGAGTCAGATCCTGGGCTCCCTCCCTGTGCCCAAGTTGTGTGTGTGTGTGTGTGTGTGTGTGTGTGTGTGCATGTACAAGCATGTGGGGGGTGCTTCCTTTGATTATTAATGAATGCATTTTCACGAGGCTTATTGATATCAGGGAGCCCTGCCTTTATTTATAAAAAATTGCTAAATAAAATTTTAATGTTAGAATAGTTTTAGATTTACAAAAATTGTGATGATAATACAGAGTTCCCGTATACTTCACACCCAATTTTCCCTGTGATTAGCACCTTACATTAGTATGGCCCCTTTGTCACCATTAAAAAACAGTAGAAAAGATCAATGAAACAAAGAGCTGGTTCTTTGAGAAGATAAACAAAATTGACAAACCTTTAGCCAGACTTACTAAGGAAAAAGGAGACAAGGCTCAAATAAATAAAATTAGAAATGAAAGAGGAGAAATTATAATGGACACCACAAAAATACAAAGGATTATAAGAATACTATGAAAAACCATATGCCAACAAATTGGACATCTAGAAGAAATGGATAAATTCTTAGACTCATACAACCTTCCAAAACTGAATCAAGAAGCAATAGAGAATCTGAACAGACCAATCACACGTGAAGAGATTGAAACAGTAATCAAAAAACCTCCCAAAAAATAAAAGTCCAGGACCAGATGGCTTCTCTGGAGAATTTTACCAAACACTCAAAGAAGATTTAAAACCTATCCTTCTCAAACTATTCCAAAAAATAGAGGAAGATGGAACACTTCTTAACTCATTCTATGAGGCCAACATCACTCTGATACCAAAGCCAGGCAAGGACAATACAAAGAAGGAAAATTACAGGCCAATATCATTGAGGAACATAGATGCAAATATCCTCAACAAAACATTGGCAAACCGAATCCAGCAATACATTAAAAAGATCATACACCATGATCGAGTGGGATTTATACCAGGGATGGTTCAAGATCCGCAAATCAATCAACGTGATACACCACATTAACAAAACGAGGAATAAAAACCATATGATCATCTCAATAGATGCACAGAAGGCTTTTGACAAGATCCAACATCTCTTTATGATAAAAAGTCTCAACAAAATGGGTATAGAAGGAAAGTATCTCAACATAATAAAGGCCATATATGACAAACCCACAGCCAACATCATACTCAATGGGAAAAAACTGAAAGTCATTCGTCTGAGAACAGGGACAAGACAAGGGTGCCCACTCTCACCACTCTTATTCAACACAGTACTGGAGGTTCTGGCCAGAGCAATTAGGCAAGAAAAAGGATTAAAAGGAATCCAAATAGGCAATGAAGAAGTGAAACTCTCGCTGTTTGCAGATGACATGATTTTATATATAGAAAACCCTAAAGAATCCATCAGAAAACTATTAGAAATAATCAACAACGACAGCAAAGTTGCAGGGTACAAAATCAGCTTACAAAAATCAGTTGCATTTCTATACTCTAATAATGAACTGACAGAAAGAAAACTCAGGAATACAATCTCACTTACAATCGTAACAAAAAGAATAAAATATCTAGGAATAAAATTGACCAAGGAGGTGAAAGACCTATAGAACGAAAACTATAAGGCATTGTTGAAAGAAATCGATGGTGACATAAAGAAATGGAAAGATATCCCATACACATGGATGGGAAGAATAAACATATTTAAAAAGTCCATACTACCTAAAGCCATCTGCAGATTCAATGTAATTCCAATCAGAATTCCAATGACATTCTTCACAGAAATAGAACAAAGAATACTAAAATTCATTGGGGCAACAAAAGACCCCAAATAGCTAAAGCAATCCTGAGAAAAAGAACAAAGCAGGAGGCATCACAATCCCTAACTTCAAAATATACTGCAAAGGTCTAATAATCAAAACAGCATGGTACTGGTACAAAAACAGAGGTACAGATCAATGGAACAGAATTGAATGTCCAGAAATAAAACCACACATATAGGGACAGCTAATCTTCAACAAAGGAGCTAAGAATATAGAATGGAGAAAGGAAAGTCTCTGCAACAAATCGTGCTGGGAAAATTGGACAGTCACATGCAAAAGAATGAAAGTAGACCATTATCTTTTGCCATACACAAAAATTAACTCAAAATGGATCAAACACTTAAAAGTAAGACCTGAAACTATAAAACTCCTAGAAGAAAATATAGGCAGAACACTCTTTGAGTTCGGCCTTGGAGGGATCTTTTCAAATTCCATGTCTACTCAGACAAGGGAAACAAAAGAAAAAATAAACAAGTGGGACTTCATCAGACTAAAGAGCTTCTGCAAGGCAAAAGAAATGAGGAACAAAATGAAAAGACAACCGAGTGATGTCAGCATCATGGCAGAGTAAGCTTCCCCCATTGAACTCTCCCCCTCTAAGACACAATAAAAAGGGCATTCATATTCCAACAGAAGCTATTCACACAACACAGGGGACATCTGAGACACTCAAGCAGCCATACACCCGAGGACAGAGGTGCTGGAATCCCCATAGGAATTGGAAGGAGGTTAGAGGAGCTCCTTTCCTTCCCCAAGGACTGCCTCCCAGAGACTGAGACCACGCGGCTCTCAGAGGAGGGGGAGGGGTGGCTCACCGCGTGAAAACCGGCACTATTCAAGACCCCTCATGGCCTAAGGGGATACCCCTACAGAGGGAGCTGAACTGTTGCGAGGGTAGTTTCAACCAACTAGCCCCTCAGGAGAGCAGAGAGTGACAGTGAGGCGAGAAACCTCTGAGATAGGGGAGGCGAAAGTAAGCGCCCCTCTCCCATGCGGCCCGCCTGACTGGTGCTTCAGCACAGTGGTACTTCAGCTCAGCCCCCTCCCCAGAATCAGCAGCACCCAGCGCCCAGGCCCACCCAGCAGGGGCAGCGTGACCGTGCCCCACCCTCACAGGCAGCGGTCCCTAGGTGCCTGGGCCAACCAGCAGCAAGGCAAGCCTGTGACCCCACACCAGAGGCAGCGGCAGGTCAGGCCCCACAAGGCCACAGCCCCAGCTGCTCTGGCTGGACCAAGCCATGGCCCCAGCTTTCCCAGCTTCCCCGTGTCACAGCCCCAGCTCCTTCGGCTGGACCACCCCTGTTCCCTGGCTCCAGTGGCTTTGGTTTGGCCTGTGCTCAGGCTCCAGCTGACTTGGCACCAGCAACTTCAGCCCACAGCACTCCAGTTCCAGCTTCTTTGGCCCACTGGTGTCCCAGCTCCTCCTTCTTCGGCTCAGCGCACTCCAGGTCCAGCTTCTTTGGCCCAGTGCACTCCAGTTCCAGCTTCTTCGACCCAGCGGCACTTCAGCTGCAGCTGCTTCAACCCACCTGCACCCAAGCCCCAGCTGCTTTGGCCTAGCTGTGCTCCAGTCTCAGCTGTTCCCATGCTCCAGCTCCAGCTGTTCCCACACTTACCCCCCCACCAGCCTCCACTCTGCCACGCCTCAGATCAGCCAGGGGCCCATGAGAGTGCCCGAGGATTGAGGCAGGGCAGAATACACGGCCCTTGACCCCCAACCAGCAGCAGCAAGAGGAAGCTGCGACCATATATTTTCAGTATGAGGAAAAGTAAGCCAACACCGACAGGCACAATGCAAAAATATATTAAATCTCCAGACCAAAAGGAAAATGACAAGCACCCAGAAGTCAACCCAGAAAGCACAGAATTGTATAACCTTAATGGCAGAGAATTCAAAATAGCCATCATAAAAAAGCTTAATGAAATACAAGAAAACACAGACAGGCAATTCAATGAAATCAGGAGTTTCTTCACAAAGGAGATTGAAACCGTAAAAAAAAATCCAATCAGAAATCTTAGAGGTGAAAAATACAATAGAGGAGATAAAGACAAATCTGGAAACCTTAAGCATCAGAGCCGACAATATAGAGGAAAGAATTAGCAATATTGAGGACAGCAATGCAGAAATGCTCCAGATGGAGGAGGAAAGAGAACTAAGACTAAAAAGAAATGAGGAAACTCTTCGAGAAATATCCAACTCTAGGAAATCCAACATAAGGATTATAGGTATTCCAAGGGAGAAGAGAGGGAAAAAGGAACAGAGAACTTGTTCAAAGAAATAATATCTGAGTACTTCCCAAACCTGGGGAAGGAGCTGGAAATACCAGTGAATGAAATCAATAGATCTCCTAAATATATCAACACAAAAATACCTCTCCAAGGCATATAGTAGTAAAGATGGCAAAAGTCAATGACAAAGAAAAAATATTAAGGGCAGCCTGACCAAAAAATAAAAAAATAAAAAAAAAAATAACTTGCAAAGGATTTCCTATCAGGATCTCAGCTGATTTCGTGACAGAAACTTTACAGGCTAGGAGAGAGTGGAACGATATATTCAAAATTCTGAAGGACAAAAACTTTCAGCCAAGAATACTCTATCCATCAAAAATATCCTTCAGATATGATGGAGAAATAACAACTATCCCAGATAAACAAAAGCTAAGGGAGTTCATTGCCACAAGACCTCCACTACAAGAAGTGTTCAAGAAGGCCCTCATACCTGAGGAAAAAAAGAGAAAGGGGATTCAAAGTTTTGAACAAGGAGGAAAATAGGTCAACAAAACCAGAAAAATTGCAGTCCTCTATCAAAATAGATTAGCAAACACTTCAATATAAAACCAAAGATCAGGGGCTGGCCCGGTGGCGCCAGTGGTTAAGTGCACGTGCTCCACTGCAGCGACCCGGGGCTTGCCAGTTCGGATCCCGTGCGCAAACCGACGCACCACTTGTTCTGCCATGCTGTGGCAGGCGTCCCATATAAAGTGGAGGAAGATGGGCATGGATGTTAGCCCAAGGCCAGTCTTCCTCAACAAAAAAAGAAAAAAAAAGAGGAAGATTGGCAGATGTTAGCTCAGGGCCAATCTTCCTCACACACACACAAAAAAGATCAAGGGAAGGTAAGCACCAAGCATAAATATAACCTCATCATGTTAAACACAAACTCACAACACAAGAAGGACTAAGATGGGACAACAATAACTTAGAAGGGGAAGAGGAAAGGGATCGAATCGACTTAGTCTAAGGGAATAAGAGGCCATCAAAAAATGGACTATCACATACAAGATATTTTTTATACGAACCTCGTGGTAAGCACTGACCAAATAATGAGAACACAATCACACATGATAAAGAAAGAGAAAACTAAGAGAACTCCCATACAGAACTACCAAACTAAATTGGTAGTCCGAAACACATGGGGTAAGAAACAAAAGAAATGCAAAAGAACCAGAAAAAGAGCAATAAAATAACAACAACAAGCCCCCCAATACATCAATGATTACCCTAAATGTAAATGGACTGAACTCTCCAATCAAAAGACACAGAGTGGTGGGATGGATTAAAAAACAAGACCCAATAATATGCTGCCTCCAGGAAACACATCTCAGCTCTAAAGACAAACACAGGCTCAGAGTGAAAGGATGGAAGACAATACTCCAAGCTAATGGCAAACAAAAGAAAGCAGGTGTTGCCATGCTTATATCAGACGAAGTTGACTTCAAGATAAAACAGGTAATGAGAGACAAAGAGGGGCAATATATAATGATAAAAGGAACACTCCACCAAGAAGACGTATCACTTTTAAATATATATGCACCCAATAGAGGAGCACCAAGGTACGTAAAGCAACTATTGACAAACCTAAAAGGAGATATTAACAACAACACAATAGTACCAGGGGATCTTAACACCCCATGCTCATCAATGGACAGATCATCCAGACAGAAAATAAATAAGGAAATAATGGACCTAAACAAAATCTAAATGAGATGGACTTAATAGACATATACAGAGCACTCCACCCAAACACAGCAGATTACACATTCTCCTCAAGCACGCATGGAACATTCTCAAGAATAGACTATATGTTGGGAAACGAGGCATGCTTATATAAATTTAAGAAGATTGAAATCATAACAAGCATCTTTTCAGACCATAATGCCATGAAGTTAGAAATCAACTACAAGGAAAAAACTGGGAAACTGACAAAGCTGTGGAGACTCAACAGCTACTAAACCACCAATGGATCATTGATGAAATTAAAGGAGAAATCAAAGCATAGCTGGAGACAAATGAAAATGAAAATACACCATACCAACTCATATGGGATGCAGCAAAAGCAGTCCTGAGAGGGAAACTCAAAGCATTACAGGCTCACCCTAACATACAAGGAAAAGCCCAAATAAGCAACCTCAAATTATGCCTAATAGAATTAGAAAAATAAGAAGAAACAAAGCCTAAAGTCAGCAGAAGGAGGGAAATAATAAAAATCAGAGCATAAATAAATGAAAATGAAATTTAAAAAACAGTAGAAAGGATCAATGAAACAAAGAGCCGGTTCTTTGAGAAGATAAACAAAATTGACAAACCCTTAGCCGGACTCACCAAGTAAAAAAGAGAGAAGGCTCAAATAAATAAAATTAGAAATGAAAAAGGAGAAATTACAACAGATACCACAGAAATACAAAAGATTATAACAGAATACTATGAAAAACTATATGCCAACAAATTGGACAATCTAGAAGAAATGGATAAATTCCTAGACTCATACAACATCCCAAAACTGAATCAAGAAGAAATAGAGTACCTGAATCAACCAATCACAAGTAAAGAGATTGAAACAGTAATCAAAAACCTCCCAAAAAATAAAAGTCCAGGACCAGATGGCTTCTCCAGAGAACTTTACCAAACATTCAAAGAAGACTTGATACTTATCCTTCTCAAACTATTCAAAAATATAGAGGAAGATGGAATACTTCCCAACACATTCTACAAGGTCAACATCACTCTGATACCAAAGCCAGGCAAGGACAATACAAAGAAGGAAAATTACAGGCCAACATCACTGATGAACATAGATGCAAAAATCCTCAACAAAACATTGGCAAACTGAATCCAGCAATACATTAAAATATCATACACCATGATCGAGTGGGATTTATACCAGGGACACAGGGATGGTTCAACATCCACAAATCAATCAGTGTGATATACCACATTAACAAAACGAGGAATAAAAACTATATGATCATCTCAATAGATGCAGAGAAGGCTTTTGACAAGATCCAACATGCATTTATGATAAAAACTCTCAACAAAATGGGTATAGAAGGAAAGTACCTTAACATAATAAAGGCCATATATGACAAACCCGCATTCAACATCATACTCAGTGGGGAAAAACTGAAAGCCATCCCTCTGAAAACAAGGACAAGGCAAGGATGCCCACTCTTGCCACTCTTATTCAACACAGTACTGGAGGTTCTGGCCAGAGCAATTAGGCAAGAAAAGGGAATAAAAGGAATCCAAATAGGCAATGAAGAAGTGAAACTCTCACTGTTTGCAGATGACGTGATCTTATACATAGAAAACCCTAAAGAATCCATCAGAAAACTATTAGAAATAATCAACAACTACAGCCAAGTGGCAGGGTATAAAATCAACTTACAGAAATCAGTTGCATTTCTATATACCAACAACGAACTAACAGAAAGAGAACTCAAGAAGACAATCCCATTTACAATTGCAACAAAAAGAATAAAATATCTAGGAGTAAATATAACCAAGGAAGTGAAAGACCTATAAAGGAAAACTATAAGACATTACTGAGTGAAATCAATGATGACATAAAGAAATGGAAAAAGATTCCATGCACTTGGATTGGAAGAATAAACATTGTTAAAATGTCCATACTACCTAAAGCCATCTACAGTTTCAATGCAATCCCAATCAGAATCCCAAGGACATTCTTCACAGAAATAGAACAAAGAATACTAGCATTCTTATGGGGCAACAAAAGACCCCGTATAGCTAAAGCAATCCTGAAAAAGAAGAACAAGGCTGGAGGCATCACAATCCCTGACTTCAAAACATACTACAAAGTGATAGTAATTAAAACAGCATGGTACTGGTACAAAAACAGACACACAGATCAATGGAACAGAATTGAAAGTCCCAAAATAAAACCTCATATCTATGGGCAGCTAATCTTTGACAAAGGAGCTAAGGACATACAGTGGAGAAAGGAAAGTCTCTTCAATAAATGGTGCTGGGAAAACTGGATAGCCACATGCAAAAGAATAAAAGTAGACCATCTTCTTTTGCCATACACAAAAATTAACTCAAAATGGATCAAAGACCTGAAGGTGAGACCTGAAACTATAAAACTCCTGGAGGAAAATATAGGTAGTACACTACTCGCCAGCAGCCATAAAGGGATATTTTTGAATTCCATGTCCACTCAGACAAGAGAAACAAAAGAAAAAATTAAAAAGTGGGACTTCATCAGATTAAAGAGCTTCTACAAGGCAAATGAAACCAGGATCAAAATGAATAGGGAACCCACCAGCTGGGAAAAAATACCTGCAAACCATAAATCTGACAAGGGATTAATCTCCATAATATATGAAGAACTCACACAACTGAATAACAAAAAAACAAACAACCCAATCAAAAAACGGGCACAGGAAATGAACAGACACTTCACCAAAGAAGATATACAGATGGCCAACAGGCACATGAAAAGATGCTCAACATCACTAATCATCAGGGAAATGCAAATCAAAACCACACTAAGGTATCATCTTACACCCGTTAGACTGGCTAAAATCACCAAGACAAAAAGCAACAAATGCTGGAGAGGCTGTGGAGAAATGGGAACCCTAATCCACTGCTGGTGAGAATGCAAACTGGTGCAGCCTCTATGGAAAACAGTATGGAGACTCCTCAAAGAATTAAAAACAGGGCTGGCCCCGTGGTGTAGCAGTTAAGTGCGCGCACTCTGCTGCTGGCAACCCAGGTTTGGATCCCGGGCGCGCACTGACACACTGTTTGTCAGGCCATGCTGTGGCGGCGTCCCACATAAAGTGGAGGAAGATAGGCATGGATGTTAGCTCAGGGCCAGTCTTCCTCAGCAAAAAAAAATAAAAAAGAGGAGGATTGGTATGGATGTTAGCTCAGGGCTGATCTTCCTCACACACAAAAAAAATTAAAAACAGGAATACCTTATGATCCAGCTATTCCACTACTGAGTATCTACCCAACAAACCTCAAATCAACAATCCAAAGAGACTTATGCACCCCTATGTTCATCGCAGCATTATTCACTATAGCTAAGAAGTGGAAGCAACCCAAGTGTCCGTCGACAGATGACTGGATGAGGAAGATGTGGTATATATATACAATGGACTACTACTCAGCCATAAGAAAACACAAAATCGTCCCATTTGCATCAACATGGACGGACTTGAGGGTATTATGTTAAGTGAAATAAGCCAGACAGAGAAAGACAAACACTGTATGACTTCACTCATATGTGGAATATCAACTAACACATGGACAGAGAGAACAGTTTGGTGGTTACCAGGGGGAAGGGCGCTGGGGGGTGGGCACAAGGGGTCAAGGGGCGCATTTATATGGTGACCGACAAATAATAATGTACAACTGGAATCTCACAATGTTATAAACTATTATGACCTCAATAAAAAATTTTTTTAAAAAGGATAGAGTAACTAATCAATATATTATTGCAAAAGACTGTCATAAAAAAAGGCCTTTTTCTGGAGATTCAAAGCATTATAAAAAGAAACAAATTACAATGAAACAACTTTTAGAGTTTATATTTATAGAAAACAATTTTAGGACAAAAGTTAAATAATTCAGCAAAATAATAGTAAATTATACAACAGTAAATTATATGCTACCATATTATAGGAATTATCTAAGTTGCATAGCAGTAATTCTTAAATTTCCATGTTATCGGATGCCTTACAAAAGTATTACGTTATTGGAAGTGATATTTAGATTAATACTTTACATACATTACTTTCCTCTAAAAAATATTGAAAGTTGGAGGTACTTCATGGGGTAACATTTTAAAGAACTGCTTATCTTTCCAGATACACCTCACTAGTTACGAGATCCGGGAACCATATTGGTGTTATTTACTTGGTTGGAATTCCAAAGTGTCTGGACATGAGTGTGCACTAGTGTTGGTAAGATGGCACCCCTACAACATCTCCCGGCTCTGGAGTGTGCTGGGTAAGGGACAGGGGCCTTAAGGCCCCGTGCTGACCAGAGGCAGTGATGGCAGCGTGGCGATGGCAGGGGTGGTAGCAGTCGTGGTGGGGGTCTGTTACATGAATGAGAGAGGGAGATGCAGAAACCTCCAGGGGTCTGAAGTCTGTCAGTAGAATTTGTTGTTCAAATATCAAGAGGTCCAAAGAAATCAGTTAGATAAACTAGAAAAAAAAGACAGTCTAGAAGTAGAAAGTGGGAAGAATGAGGAGTTGGCCCGTGAGTATCTTCCTTGTTCTGTTGCTTAGAAGCTGAGCACTGAACCTGGGGTCTTTTGCCAACCCAAGTGGCTGCAGGCAAGGAAGGCTGGGAGGCCTTGCCACAGATCGCCCCTGATTCTCCCGGGGGCAGAGTGGAGCCAGGAGCCAGTTTGCAGGTTCTCTTCACAGGTGAACACCTGTGGGGACCAGTCAGCCCGGTTGAGGCTGTTCTGAGAAGTGTTCGTGCTGTCACACAGGCTGCCCTGGCACTATGGGCCTGGGGCAAAGTGCAAATAGAGACCACGTACCATATAGCTAAATGTTCAAATATATATACATATAATTCAAGCAACAAATGGTTGAATAACATATGTCACTCCTTTTTCTCTGGATAAACTAACCCTTCACACTGACCAGGAAGGCCAGGTGCGAATGTAATTCTCAGGCTCCTTGGAGTCTCGCACCAGACATGGTGAGAGGAGGGGAGCCAGCCCGGCTAGCTCTTTGCCCCTTCTCTTCTCACTCTCAGCTCTTTCTGACACTGCGAAGGCCCCACCTCTGCGTTCAAATCTGTCCACATTCCTCAAAACTGCCACCTCCTGGGCACACGCAAGCCTAGAGAAACGCACTCCCTAGTGGCAAGATGCCACGCCTCACGATGGCAGACCCGGGGAAGAGAGGCCCTCACAGGCCTACTCTGGGAACGGGGCTGAGGCTGTTTGGGTGTGGAATTCTGGAGTTCTTGGTAGCTGGGGCATGGATTAGAAGAGGGGTCAAGCAAACTGACTCATGGGCCAAATATGCGCCCTCCACCTGTTTTTATAAATAAAATTTTATTTGAATATAGCCATGCTCATTCATTTACACATTATCTACGGCAGCTTTCTTGCTACAGTAGCAGAGCTGAGTAGTTGTGACAGAGATCATACGCCTGCAAAGCCTAAAATATTTACTCTCTGGACCAAGTGGGAGTGGGCAGGCTCCAATGGGCTTGCCTCCTTGGCTCCAGGCTTGAGAGATGTGGCTAGAGGAAGGCCAGAGTGGAGTTCCCCAAAGGGTGGAGACCCCAACCTGAATCGGATCGTGAGGAAACATCAGACAAATCCAAACTGAAGGAAATTCTGCTAAAACAATAGGCCTGTGCTCTTCAAAATGTCCATGTCATGAAAGACAAAAAAGGGTTAAGGAACTATTCTTGATTAAGGAAGAGTAAAGGGACATGACAACTAAAAGCAGTGAGATGACTACAAGACTGGATCTGGGAGCAGGGAAAAAATATGCTATAAAAAAACAATATTGGGACAACTGGAAAAATTTTCACAGGTCTGTTAATTAGGTAATAGCACTGTATTCATTTTCATTCCCAATTTGAAAATTATGCTGTGATAATGTACGTAGATGTCTTGTTTTTTGGGAAGTACACGATAAAATAATAAGGATAAAGGGATATGATGGTTGCAACTTACTCTCAAATAATGATAATAAAAATGCATACATGTAGAGAGAGAAAATAAAAATAAAGCAAATGTGGAAAAATGTTAACAGTGAATCTCTGTGAAGTCTTTCTAGGAAGTCTTTGTATTCTTGCAACTTTTCTATAAGTTCGAAATTATTTCCAAATAAAAAGTGGAAAAATAAAATATAGGGACAAGGCATTCCATCTCCCCTCCTCACCCACTGCACCCCTCCTCCCACCATTGTGCTCACTATCATTCAACAAACTATAATAAATAACAAATGAAAAGGACATGAGTATAGTTATGGAAAGGAAGAAGAAAAAAAAAGTCATTTTTGGCAGCAGATGTAATGACCTCTGCAAGGCCCGCAGCGGTCTTCTTAGGCTTTGTTGACTCACAAGACGACCCAGGCCTCCTCGGCGCAGCTAGAAGGCTACAGGGCAGGAGCCGCAGCAGCCACAGAGCAGCCTCAGGTGTTCTTTGCAGCGAGGTCCTTGCTGCACTTCATTCAGTAGGTGCAAGGAGTCGAGATCAACACTGGGGCCTTTACCAGAGCTGCTTTGATGTAAAGCCCCATGCCTCACAGAGACGATCTCACAGTTCCACAGGCGTAGCTTCCAGGGTCTCTGCACGGGTCGTGCCCAGTTACAAGAGTTTCACACGCAGGAAGCTCAAAACAATCGTTTCCCCATCAGGTAGTTAGAGGGTCGCCAGCCCAGATGCAATTTACTGATGATCATTTTTACCGTAAGCAGTGTTGCCTAGCTAAATAGTTGACACATACTTTCAGGAAGATAACCTAAGGTTAGATTCCAATGCGGAAGTGTTTGTTAACCCTTTGCCCATAGTCCACCTCCACGACTTTGGCTGACATTTTCAACATAGAAAAGGACAAGTTAGCACATTTTGTGATCACGAGGATTTGTATTAACCAGTGGGGTAAGGATGGCCCCTCCATGTCCTGTGCAACTGGAATAGTCTTTGGCTATCTGTCTTTATAATGCCTAAAATACCCCCTTTATTCTGGGAATTCTAGGCATTTTATATCAAATGATATTACAGCATAGTTTTCAGCAAATCAAATATACTACAATGAAATTTATTTAACCTTTTTAGAAAAAGTGTAGTTTTTCCCTATACACTAAGTGCAAATCAAGAGTTTTATCCAGTCTAATAGTACAGCTTAGGCCTGTACAATAACCAATGATTGCTTTAAAAATCTGCGTCGCTTTTGAAAATGTTTGCATTCCCATAAATGTTCACTAGATGGCAGCAGAGGACACTGCTCAGGCTCCAGTGCAGCCTTAAATTGACTCAAGCATTCTCGGTCCCAAGCTGTGGTCAGACTCCAGGATGCTGTTTAGGTGGCCTGGGGTTACCCTCTCCCACACATGGAGAGCTTTCTTTAACCTTGTATTGGTGACCCCAAACCATATTAAACTGCTGTCATTGTAGCTCTGCCTGGACCTGCTGGCCACCGCACAGCCCTTTGTCTGCTTGGGTGCTCTCAAACCTCTCTCCATGCAGATTCAAGTTTGAGGGGAATTGCAGTCAACTTGGCAGTTCCGCCTGCTTTATCAGGTGGCGGCCCATCACAAGCATGGGGTCTTCAGGTTCATTCTTTTGTCTTCACAGCCCCCCTCCAACCCTCCCAGCGAGACATTAACCTATCCCGGTAGCTCAGCTGCAGTGGGTTTCGGCCCAGGTCCCCTTCATAAACAGTGAGCAGTGTCTCCTCTTGGTATGAATCTGGTTTTACTCCAGCCCGCTTCTGGAGTAATCTCTTGTCATATGCCGCAGAGTTTTCAACTTCAGAGAACGGGCAGATGGACTCTCCCTCTCAGCCATTTAATGCCTTGTCAGCGTTCCTTCCCCACCCCTCTATCTCACAGTCCATTGGTCAAACTGCATCGAGGGTCCGAAAGTCTAGCCCACTGCTCCACCACTCTGCAATGCCCATGGGGGTGGGTCTTCTTAGATTCAACTAATTCAGATTCACAAGACCACTGCGGGCCACATACCATCCTGGCCTATTCAAGGCCATAGGGCAGAAACCACACATGCTAGCAAGGCAGTGTAGATATTCCTAGCAGTGGGAATCTTGACTGCAGTCCACTCAGCAGACGGCTCAGGTGCAGGAAGACAAGAGCTACACCAGGCAGTCACTCCGATTTAAAAACCTCATGCCCCCGACCCCCGCCAAAATATCTTTGGTGACAACTCCATAGGCATGGTTTCCAGGGTCCCCACAAGGGACTTGCGGGTTAGAAAAGGAACCTAAGGCCATGGTGACTCCCAGTCCAGACAAAACTTACAAACCAGGAGTCATTTTTATTATAAGCAAAGTTGCCTAGTCACATAGTCTACACATACCATCTTTCTGTTTTCAGGAAAACATAGTTAGGAAACTAATCAGAAGTCAGATTCTCATATAAAGGAGAAAAGATTTTAATACATTACTCACAACCTAGAAATTAAAAGAATCGAATGGAAAACTCCTAAAATGAATGAAGGAGTTCAGCAAGGTGGCCAGATAGGGGGGAAAAGAGCCTTTTTATATACCAGCAATGATTAGAGAAGTAATGGGACAAATATTTCTCCTATAATAGGAACAGAAACCATAATGACTTAATATATATCATATACATAATACACCAAAACATGTCCTAGCCCTACATAAAGAATACTTTAAAACTTGATTGAAAATTCCTGAATAAACGAACCATGTTGATTGGATGGAAAGAGTCAATACTGGAGAGATGTAAGTGCTCTTCAAATAAACTACAAACATCGCATAATCCCAATAAAAATCCCAGTAGAATTTTTCTAAGGAATTTGAAAAACTGATCCTAAAGTTTAGCTTGGAAGCATACAGGTGCAAGAAAATTTTGGAAGAAAAGACTTGAACTTATATTATAGATATCAAACCTACTAGAAAGTTATAGTGATCAAAAGTGCAGCTTTGGCTCAGAAATATGTGTACATATCAGCAGAGCTGAATAATTATGTTCAGAAAAAAACACTTCAGTTTTCTTTTATGTTGACATAACATCTATACATAAAACACATAAATCTTAGGTGCAGAGCAGTGAATTTTTACATGTGTCTACATCTGCTTAGCCACCACACAGATCAAGATACAGATCATTTCTGGTACCCCAATAGGTTTGCTGGCGCTCTCTCCCAGTCGTTATTACACCCCCCATCAAAAGTAACCATGGGTTGGTTTTGCCTGTTTTTGAACTTTATACAAATAGAATCATACAGATGTAACCTTTTGTGGTTGGCTTATTTTGATCAACACTGTATATGCGATATTCATCCAAGTGCGTGCATGTAGCAGTAGTTGTTCTTTTTCCTTGTTGTAGTATTCCATTCCATACCATAGTATTCTATTATATGAATATAACATAATATAGTTATCCATTCTAATGCTGATGGACATTGGAGTTGTTTCCAGTTTTTGGTCATTATGTATAAAACTGCTATGAACATTCTCATTCATGTCTTTTGGTGGACATAAGCACTCATTTACATTGGGTATATACCCAGAAATGGCACTGCTAGGTCGTAGGATGAACATGTAAGTATAGTTGTAGCAGATACTGCCAGTTTTCCAAAGTGGTTGCACCACAGTGGGAGTTGAGAGTCTTGGTTTGTAGTGGTATCTCAATTGTGGTTTTACTTTGCATGTCCTTGATGACTAATGATACTGAATGACTTCTCATCATGCCTTGCCCTTTGGCTATCCTCTTTTGTAAAGGTCAGTGCAAGCCTTCTGCCCCTCCTCTCCTCTAAAACATTGATTCAGATGTTTTCTTATCAATTTATAGGAGTCCATTGTCAGATACATTTCGCAAATATCTTCTCCTGGCCTGTCATTTACCTTTTACTTTCTTAATGGTGTCTTGATGAATACAAGTTCTACTAATTCAATTAATGTATGTTAATCCTATTTAATTTATAAATTAAATTGAATTAATTTGTTAACCTTTTATAGCTACTGTTATTTGTGTCTCATTTAAGAAATCTTTGCCTGCCCTTACAATTAACATTGTCTTATGTTTTCTTTAATAGTATTATTGTCTCATTTTCCACATTCAGGTCCATGAAGGTTCTGAAATTAATTTTTGTGTATGGTGTGAGACAGGGGTCAGGGTCATGTTTTCTCGTATGACTATCCAATTGACCCAGCCTCATTTATTGGAAAGACCATCCATTCCCCCACTGAATTGTACTGGAGGTTCTAGCTAGTACAATTAAGGTAAGAAAAAGAAATAAAAGGTCCAGATTGAAAAGGAAGAAGAAAATGGTCTTTATTCACTGATGACATGATTGTCTACGAATAAAATCCTATAGATTGTGTAAACAGCTACTCAAACTAATGAGCGAGTTTAGCAAGTTTTCAGGATATAAGATCAATATACAAAAATCAATTGTATTTCTATGCGTTAGCAATAAACCATTAAACATTTATAAGTAATACTATTTGCAATAGCATAAAAAGTATGAAATAATTAGAGTTAAATCTGACAAAAGATGTGCAAGGCCTGTACACTGAAAACTACAAAACACTTCTGAGAGAAATTACATAATACATAAGTAAATGCAGAGACATACCATTTTCACACATCAGAAGACTCAATATTTTTAAGGTGTCAATTTTCCCTAGGTTTATCTATAGATTCATTGCAATCTCAATCAAAATCTGTGCAATTTTTCTTGTGAAAACTGGCAAACTGATTCTAAAATTCATTTTGAAATGCAAAGGCTATAGGATAGCCAAGCCAACTTTGAGAAAAAAGAACAAAATTGAAAGATTTAAATGACCTGATTTCAAGACTTATTATAAAGCTATGGTAATCAAGACCATGTGATATCAATGCTAATACAGATAAATAAATCAATGAACAGAATAGAGATTCCATAAATAAACTCACATTTATATGATCAATTGATTTTCAAAAACGTGGCAAAGGCAATTTGGTAGAGAAAAACTAGTCTTTTCAACAAATGGTTGAAACAACTAGGTATCTACATGCAAAGAAATTAACTTCTACCCATATCTCACACTATATATGAAAATTAATACAGCATAGATCGCAGACATAAATTTAAAATTTAGAACTATAAAACTTCTGGAGAAAAAGTGGACAGAATCTTTGGGGCCTTGGGTTAGGAAAAAATTTCTTACATATGGAACCAACAGCACAATCTAAAAATAAAAATTAATAAATTAAACTTTATTGAAATTTAAAAAGTTTGCCTTTGAAGTATTTAAAAAGTCTGCTTCTGAAACATGCTTTTAAGCCACAGACTGGAAGAAAATATTGAGTCACATAACTGGAAAGACATATCCCGATAATGTAAAGAACTTTCAAAACTGAATAGTAAGAAAATGAAGAACCATGTTGATAGCTTTGTTTGTAAAAAAAAAAAAAAAAAAACCAGAAACTGGAAACAACCTAAAAGTCCAACAATGTGTGAATGGATAAACAAACTGTGGTATATCCATGTAATGGACTACTACTCAGTGATAAAAAGGAAATGAACTATTGATACACTCAGCAACACTGCTGAATCTCAAAATAATTAAGCCCGACTCTCCTCCTCCCAAAAAAGCACACAGTAAACATTCATAATACAATTCTATAAAATGCAAACTAATCTATAGTGACGGAAAGAAGATCTATGGTTCTCTGAGGAGTGGTCATGGCAGACTGTGACTGGGAGGAGGAATTGCAAATGGGCAGAAGGAAACTTTTGGGGGTGGTGGCTACGTTCACTCTTGATTGTGGTGACGGTTTCAGGGGCATATACATACACACATAAAAATCAAATTGTACACTTTAAATCTGTATGGGCTTTTTGTAAGTCACCTCAATAAAGCCATTTCAGACGAAAGGTGTGGAGGAACACAGAGGCCACATATGGTGTTTTAAATGGCCCAGGTTTTGCCACGAGACAAAGCTGGGCTGACAAGTCCCTTAGACTCCTCTGTAGAGATAATAGCGCCCTCGCAGGGCTTAAGAAACAGCGAAAACTCAGGTAAAGCCCACGGCACTTGGCTAGGCACTCACCTTGGGCGCGCCATGCGAGGTGGAAGGGCGGCGGCAGGCAGCCTGCAATCAACTTCAAGCTGGAGCGCATTTTGGGTCTGTGACTTGAAGCAAGTTCCTTCACTTCTTGGTTTCACTGTCTCAGCTGCAGAGGTGATTAAACGACACGATACACATAACCAGCCAGGCGCCAGGGACACAGGCGAGGAGGCGTCACGGCGTTCTCCGAAGAGCAGGTGGAGGTAGGCTGACCGCGCCGGGGAGACTCCGGCTGGTTGCTGGCACCCGACGCAGGCGGGCGGAGGGGCGGCAGGAGTGACCAGAGTTGGGCGCCGTGACGGCTGGAAAGCTCAGAGGATCGGAACAGGAGGGGCGGCAAACACCCGGGCGACCCACACCAGCACCGACCCCCACGGGGACACCACGTCCCACCCTGCCCCGCGCCCTCGGGCGCAGGCGCAGTGAGTTGGGCGGGGGACGAGCCCCGGCCCCTAGCCCCGCCCCGCCCTAAGCCACGCCCCTCTCGACGCCTCCTGGTCTGGGCCGCCCGGGGGAGGCGGAGCCGCAGGGCTGCGAGCTGTGTGCAGCGGCAGGTGAGTGCGGCGAGGTGGTCGCAGGGGCCCCAGGTTATTTGCACCGGCTTGTTTGCAGGAAGGGAAAGCGGGGCGTTGCTGGTGCTGAGTGGGACGGGGTCCCTCCGCTCACTTAGGACCGAGCCCCCAAGTCCCGTCGGGAGTGGGACAGCGACGCAGGAGGTGCTTCCTGCATCCTTACGCTGGCGTCAGGGGCCCTGTTGCAAAGCCAATGCAGCCCCTGGGTGGTTTGCTTCTTCCCGGGTGGAGAGTTTTCCGTTTAAATACAGTTGTTGCTTCCCGAGCTTGTGAAAGATTACCTATTTTAAAGTTAAAACAAAGTCCCCAGTCCCATCTAGAAATGACTTCTTAGGGGCACCTCCATTAGATTGCCACAATAAAGGTATGTTCTTGTGTTTTTTCTTGAAGCAAAACAAAATAAAATACATTCTTATCAAAGTATTGCTCTACTACTCAGTTTCATTTCTGAAGACCCTGTAAAATGTAATATATGAATGCCAATATAGTGTGTTGCACATGAGGGAACAGGCACAGAGAAGCAAAGTCGCCTCCCAAAGATGTCACACCTATGACGGGCAGAGTCAAGGTCGGAAACTCAACATTCCGGCTTCAGAACTCTGCGCTTCTTGCCTGTTCAATATCGCCTCCAGGCTACGTTCTTGTCAAACTGTGGTTAGACATTTATTTACCTCAATTGCTTTTTTTTTTTCATAAAGAATAAAATGGCTGGATCCTGGATACTAATTTGCCTCACTAATAGATGAGGCAAAAGTCACCCAGGGTCACCTGATGTGTTACATTCATACCTGAAATTAAAAGTATGTTAGGAAATTGTTATTTTACTTGCGATCACGTTATGAAAAACTTGCTTACTATTGAAAACACTCATCTATTTCATCCTTGTCTTAAGGTAGTCAAATCTGTGTGTGAGAATACTTGTAGTTTTATAGTAGCCTTTGTCCATTCCTTAGAGTTACAGTGGCTCCCTTAAAGAGGAGACCCGTCTTCACTGCGAGCTGGCCCACAGTCCTCTCCAGGGCTGCACGGTGGCTGCCAGCCAGCTAAGTAGACTCATAAGTGGCCGTGACTGTCAGACTCTCTTGATGCTTGGCAGGCTGCTGAGTTTTATTTCCCCACCATAGCAATATCGAGCACTATAGGAACAAGAATAAAAACTCTCTATAGATGACACACCAAAACACAAACTTTGCTTACAAAATAGTACTACTGCTTTTCTTCTGTGTAGGCAAAGCCTTTTAGGTGGACTTGAGAGGTTCTGTCTGTGTTTAATTTCAGTGGGGTTTGATTCGCATGTTGTCAGGAACAGGTGCACAGTTTTATGGATGAGTTGTCTCTTTCCCTCCTGTCTAGCGGTTTTATGGTTTGGTAGTTGCCATCGCGTGTTGTCCTGCGCCTCCAGCCCAGAACCAGATCTTATGATATTTTGATGCTCTGTTCTGTGATCATATTTGGGAATCTCAGACCCAGCTTAGTTCGGATTCTGTGTTCTTCGCCTCCCCAAGCCCATGGCTTGCTGTGAAGTCAGGGCACCTAGCCCCAGTTGGCAGCTGTCTTTTTCAGCTTCTTTTTCAGAAGAAGGGCCTCTAGCCTCAAGTTTGGCTTGAGACTATTGTCTTGCAGAGAGCAAGACTCCTTTACCCCATAGGAATTGAGTTATGGCTGCCAGTGCTGGGCTCCATGCCTAGGTCCCAGTAGGCGTGGGGCTGCCCTCCTGCCACCACTGCGTACATGTGTGCCTTGTGCACTGAGACCATTGTTTAATTTTGAGCCCAACTGGGGCTTATTGGCTTTTCTCTTTTTATATTTCATCATTCATTGTCAGCTCCCAGAGGACAGGAGCTGTTAGTTTTGTTCGTCAGTGTAACTCTAGCATGCAGAGTGGAACCTGACACATAGTAGATATCCAGTAATTATTCATTGGATAAATAAATATTCCTTGCAGTTTTGTAGGACAGGAATTCAGACAGAAGACAGTGAGGAAGATTCATTTATGCTCCGTGATGTCTGAGACCTCAGCTGGGGCAGGCTGGGCATCTCTCTCTATCGTGTGGTCTCAGGACCTCCCTACGTGTGTCTCCAGCACGGCGGCCTTAGGACAGTTGGAATTTTTACATGGCGGGTGAGGGCTCCAAGAGCAACTGTTTCAAGACACAAGAAATAGAAGCTGCTTATCTCTTAAGGGCTGGGCCTGGAAGCTGGCACAGCATCACGCTTGAAGTATTCTGTTGGTCAAAGCAGTTATAGAACCTGCCCAAATCTAAAGGGAGGCGACATAGACCCCACCTCTAATTGGAAGGAGTGTCGATTTATGGCCATCTTTAATCTGCCGCCTTGAATATTAGAAAAACATCTGTGTTAGAAGGCATCTCAGAGGTAATATCTTCTCACCTGCCATGCTCTGGACATTTCTTTTATAAATAGCAGCCCCAACAAAGGCAGTTCAATTTTTGCTGAGACATTTTCAATGACATGAAAGTAAGCCTTCGCTGGGATGTTAGACCAGCCTCTGACGTTAACTTTGAGATAAAGTGAGTCATAAAAATGGAGAGTTGATTTGATCACTGGGAGTCCTCATTTTTAAGCTAATCTTTTTGAAATTTGTAATACAAAACTCCAAGTAAAGCAACAGTTATAGTGCTACCCAGGGAAAGTGGGAATCTCTGGGATGCTGAAATCTGAACCATGCAGGATGTTAATGTGTCGGGCGTAAGTCCTCTAAGTTGCATTTAAAGTGGAGAAAAGCAGTTGAGAGGCAACGGCCTTAATTAAAGAGCGGTGCCACAGTCCTGACGTTAGAACAAGGCAGCCAGTCGGCTCGATGGATGCTGTTGAGGCTAAATGGGAAGGACTTTGGTGTCTCATCTGGTGTGGCTGATGAGGGGTGGGGAGAACTGGTGCCTCCAGGGTTTGAGTCTTGGTGGCTGGAGTTGGAGACTCCTTTCACTGAGGCATTAAAGGAGGAGGATGAGCATTTGTCACTGAACTGAGATGATTATGAAATCCAGGCTATATGCTTGAACCTGACACATAAATGCATAGTTCATCAGACAGAAGATGAGACTGCCAGGCCTCTACTTGGGGACCAGACTACTTCGGACATGAAATCCACTGGGCGTGCTCACAGACTAGACTAGGTAGCTGTTGCCGTGTTGTTCTGCCAGGAGTTTAGATAGTCTTTCACAGGTAGTGTAAATCTATTGAAGAATTTTTTAGTGAGGGAATGACATAATAAATTAGGAATTTTAGGAAGATCACTTTATTGGCATTGTAGGGAGTCAATTAGGAAAGGGTAAGTCCAGCTATAAGTCTATTTCATTAGTCCAGGGGTGTGAACTAAGCCCGGGTCATTAGTAATGGAAATGAGGTGACAGATTTGAGAGTTCTCTAGGAGAAGGATTCCAAAGGGTTTGGCGATAGAGGGAGAGACAGTGGCAGGAAGAGGGAGAGAGAAGTCTAGGATGAATTGGACTTGAAGAATATTAGATAGGTGGTGATGTGTTAACTAAGATAAATGGTAAGAGGAAGAGGTTTGGAAGGAAAAATGATGAGTTTTATTCCTTATCCTAATCAGAGTATAATTTGCATATAGTGAAATGCATGGATCTTAAGTGTACAATTCAATCAATTTTGGCAAATGCATATACCCATGTAACTCACATTCCTATCAAAATATAGAGCATGTCCATCAGCCCCAGAGAGTTCTCCTGTACCCCTTCCCAGTCAGTTCCCCCTCCAAAAGCGACCGTTACTCTGATTTCTATCCCTATAGATTAGTTTTGTCTGTTAGACTTTCTGGATGGAAGTATGTACTAATGGCAGCGTGTACTAGTCTGTGTCGGGCTTTCCTCCTTCAGCGTAATACTGCTGAGATAAATCTATATTGTCGTGTGTATTAATAATTCAATCCCTTTTATTGCAAAGTAGTTTTCTGTTATATGACCATACCACAGTTTATCTCTTCTATTGATGGAGGCCTGAGCTGTTTTCCATTTTGGCACTATTGTGAATGAAACTCCTACAAGCATTCTTGTACAAGGCTTTTTGTGGACGTAAATTTTTGTTGCTCTTGGATGTATACCTAGGAGTGGAATTGCTGGGTTTCAGTTAAGAAACTGCCTAACAGTTTTTTAAAGTGATTGTACCATTTTACACACCAAAATATGAGAGTTCCAGTTGTTTTTCATCTTCACCAACACTGGGTGTTGTCGGTCTTTTTCATTTTAACCATCCTACTGGGTGTGTGGAAGTATCTCATGGGGTTAATTTGCATTTTACTGATGACTTATGATGTTGAGAACTTTTTCATGTGTTCACTGGCCATTTCTTCTTTGTTCACTGTCTACTCAAGGTTTTTGTCCTTTTAAAAAAGTTGGATTGTCTGTTTATTATTGAGTTGTAGAAGTTCTTTATATATTCTTGACACAAGTCTTTTGTCAGATACATGTGTTGAGAATATTTTCCCCAATCTGTAGCTTGCCTATTCATTTTCTTGATGAGTAAGTGTTGAATCATGGATCCTAGGAAAGAGCTTGCAAATGGATCAACTCTCCCTGATTCAACTTATGTTCCAGTCCTCTTGATCAAGCACCCTAGACTCCAGTCTCACACACGCTCTCCTGACTTAGGCTGGTCCATGCTGGGTAGGTTTTGTAGCTCCCTGGGGCATAGTCCCTTTGCTCCCTTGTCAGCCTCAATATGTCAGCAGCTGGGTTATGTTGTGACTTAATCCTAATTTTGAGATTAAATCACAGTTGTAGGGATTAAAGTCCTGGTGGCCAGGAAGGGCAGATCCTGAATATCCACAGCCCACTGAGATGGAGGTGGGTAGGTGAACATTGTCTTTTGGGGAAGCAGCCTCTGCATCATCTCCAAGCAAGTGGGAGACAGGAGGTTAGTGCATAATGGAAAGGAGTGGGCTACTTCTGGAGGCTCAGAGGGTTCAGGGGAATCTGGGGATTCAGGATCTTCAGGGACGTCAATCTAGATAACTCCATCCATCTTTTTCCCAACCTGCCCTGACCTTGGTACAGCAGACCTACCTTTGTTGGGAATTTATCCTTCTTTGGAGTTTGGCTGTTCTGACCAGTGAGTCTTGTGCCTGGTCCCCAGTTTCTCTGCCTTCCCACAGAGGAGATGAGAGCCTGTTTGTATACTGCCAAGGTGGCTATGGTGGTTTTGAGATATGTCCACAAATTCTTTGATATTCTTCCCTTCAAAAGGTGGAGCCTAATTCCCCTCTCCTTGAGTGTGGGCAAAACTTGACTACTCACTCCTAACAAATAGAAGAAAGTGCAAGTGATGTTGTACATTTCAGAAACTGGGTCAGAAAAGGCACTGAGGTGTCTTCCTTGCTCTCTCTTGGATTTCTTGCTCAGGAGGAAGTCAGCTGACATGTCATGAGGAAACTCAGGCAACAGATGGAGAAATCCTTGAGCTGAAGAACCGAGGCCTCGTGCCAACAGCCACATGAGTGATTTTAGAAGCAGATCCTTCAGCCTCAATCAAGTCTTCAGATGACTGTAGCGTCAGCTGATATCTTTTAATGTTGTTGTTGTGTGTGTTGATTGTGCAGTGTTGGTTAGAAGTAAGCTCGTTTTACTAATAGAGGCAATTCTCACTTTAAAGAACATTTTTTTGATGCACAGATAAAAGGAGGGCATGTTGGGAGAATAAAAAAATAGTAGATTAAAGATAGACTTTGAAATACTGGACAGCAGAGATGTTCTAGAATGATACACTCAAAGATCATGGTACATTGTACAATAAAACAGGGGTCAGCAAACCATGGCCTTTGGGTTGACAACCTGTTTTTTTTTTTTAAATAAACTCCAGATGTTACAATGTTATTACGGTGGTAGACTTTTTATTTTATAACTTTTTTGAGATATATGTCACATACCATACGATTCACTCACTTAAAGTACACAGTGCAGTAGTTTTTAGTATATTTACAGTTTTACAACCATCACTACAGTCTAATTTTAGAACATTTTCAACACCGTAAAATGAAACCCCGAGCACATTAGCATCTCTCCCCATTCCTGCTCCATCACTTGACCCAGCCCCAAGCAACCACTGTTCCGTCTCTAAGGATTTACTATTCTAGACCTCTGCTCATTGAGTTCTGCAGATCTTCCAAGTGTTGACACATTTCATTATACGAAAACACAACAAAACAAAATACCATACAGTGCTTAACACTACCCCCGACCTATCAGAAAAGTCTTACATAGTGGAAAGCTGTCAAGCTCATTGTATCAAGTGTAAGTTTTCCATAATTTTGGCTGAGAGCTTGAATTTTGTCATTGTCAACAAATACTGTCAGTTGTTTTCCTTGAAGTGATATGCTCTTGGAGGTAATTTTTGAGAAAATGTGTGCCAAATACCCAAAACTGAATAACCTCAGTTTGTCAGTCGTTCTTTTAAGTAACAATGACGTTCTATCAAGAGTGGCTAGGTCAGCTCAGATTGTCACACAAGTGCTTCTCCTCAAGACAGCCATTGTCCTTCAGTGCGTAACAGAAGTGCTTCCCGCCTACTTCCCATTTCATCACATACTACGTATTATATCAAAATATTAAAAAGAGGTATATTGAAGGTCAAGATTTAGTAAAGTTAATAACATACGGGCCGGCCCCGTGGCATAGCGGTTAATTGCGCGTGCTCCGCTACTGGCGGCCCGGGTTGGGATCCCGGGCGCGCACTGAGGCACCGCTTCTCCGGCCATGCTGAGGCCACGTCCCACATACAGCAACTAGAAGGATGTGCAACTATGACATACAGCTATCTACTGGGGCTTTGGGGGAAAAATAAATAAATAAATAAAATTTTTAAAAAAATAATATTTACTGCTCCATCAAGAACGTTCTTTAGGGGCCGGCCCCGGGCGCAAGCGGTTAAGTGCGCGCACTCTGCTGCGGCGGCCCGGGGTTCGCCAGTTTGGATCCTGGCACGCACCGACGCACTGCTTGTGGAGCCATGCTGTTGCAGCATCCCATATAAAGTAGAGGAAGATGGGCAGGGATGTTAGCCCAGGGCTGATGTTCCCCACACACAAAAAAGAATGTTCTTTAGTAAAACTGGGTTTTTTTTTTTTTTTTTCCCAGTGTGAGGTCATGCCTGTGAAGACCACGATGACTCTAATATAGTTTGGTGCCACCACCTTGATTTGTGCTGAGGCGTCATCTCTCTTCAGTCATATCTGCTCCCCTCCACCTGGGGGCAGATGACCTCTGTCCCAGCTTCCAGTGGGACAGATAAGTTTTGCCTGTTTCTGAACTTCATATAAATGGAATCATAGAGCATATACTTTTTCGTGCCCGGCTTCTTTCACACAGCATTATGTTTGTGAGATTCATACGTGTGTATGACTACGGTTTGTTCTCATTGCTATTTATATTTTCCTTGTAGAAATATTTGTCCCTTCTGTTGTAGATAGATATTTGGGTTATGCCCATGTTTTTGTTTTTGACTCGTGTGAGTAGTGCTGCTCTGAGTACTGTACCTGTCTTTGATGAACATATGTGCATGTTTCTCTTGGTATTTACCTAGGAGTAGAATTGCTAGGTTGTAAAGTATGTGTATTTCAGCTTAGCAACTGCTGCTGGTTGGTTTTCTATGATGTTATGTTTTTGAAATCATGAAATTAGATTGGACAAACAACTGTGATTTATATATAACAAAATAAAAGATGGTAAAATGTGTACTAGATTGGAGAGGCAGTTTGGGGCCACACTCTTTGGAGCCTGAATGCCGTGTGAAGGCAGAGTGGGCTGGGTGGTACCGTGAAGATGGGGCTAGGTTGAATCCACTCCTTACATTCTTTGTTACCTTGGCCAAATTACTTAACCTTCTTCAACATTAGTTTCCTCATCAGTAAAACGGGGATAGTACCCCACCTAAAAGTGTTGTTTAGAAGATGAAATAAATAATGTATGAAAACTGCTTAGAAGAGGGCCTGGTACCTAAGACATCCCCCAAAGTATTAGTTTCTTTCCTCCCAAAGGATTTTATTTGGAAATATTAGGAGATATTGATAATATTTGAGCAGGAAGATACATCATTAACTGTTATATCCTTTAAAATGTTTAATAAACTAAAGGTAAGTCTGAGACTGAAGTGTTGGAGTAGCAATCCCCTAGTTTTCTGCTGGCGGGTATATTTTATGCCTGGCACAGAATGGGAGTGAGTGCATTTTGAGCTTCATTCTCAAGATATTGTTCTACGGAATGCACAGACCTGCCCACAGATCTACAGGGCTTTGAAGAGTAGAAATAACTTATTGTCATCACATAGCAAAAGCATTTCGGCATTCTTCTTTCTGTAGCATCTGCCCCAGAGGATGAAGCCCTAAAAGGTAAAGAGGAGAGACCAAGATGCAAATAATTGGTCTTTGTCTCAGCTGTAAAGAGATGACCATTGCTGTCATAGCCAAAGAAAGGCAAGGCCAAAGGAGCTGAAGTCCCAAAGTCTTAGGACCTAATAGCATGAGCAGTGACGTCAGATATAAGGAGAAGGTAAGGAACAGCATCAGATGAACCTGACTGGAACAAAGGGAGGTGGCCTGGAGATGCTGGTGTTTTGTCTGGATGTAGGGGGGGAGGGAGCAGAGTGGAGGGCACCTCCTGCTTTCCCAGTGGACACAGGCTGAGTAAAGACTTGTCTTCTTCAGTCTCATCATAAATGTGTCAGCCTGTGATTTAGTTATCTGTGGTCTCTTCCAATTAAACAAGATATGGGCAACCATGACCATCCTGGAGATGCTCATCCAGAAACTGTTGTTGGAGGATAACTGTTCACAAAGCTTATGTAAAAAAAAATGAGAGGTCCCTATAGGGAGGCTGAGTGGATTAGTGACAGCTTCCTCTCATCCTTCAGTCTCACACCATGCCAGAATAATCCTCCTAAAGTACCACATTGATCATGGGAAGCCCTACATCTAATGCTTAAGTGGCTCTCATTGCCTATAAAATCAGTCAGACTTCTCACCATGGCATTCATGGTCCTGGCTGAGCTGACCTCATTCTGTTGTGAGCCTTCTTTCTGATGACTCAGTAAACCATACTTTCTTCTTTAGCAAAATATTTTACTTGAGCTTTTCTGACTCTTTAATTCTTTGTGCTTTTATAAATCCTACTCATTCTTCAGGGGCCAATTCAAATTTATTTTCTGTCTTCCCTGAAGTTTTTTCTTTCCAGTCCAGCTTCCAGTATTTTGCTTCCTGTGAATTTCTGTAGCAAATAATTTGTTCATATTTAATTTGGCAACTAATCTTGTGCCATCACGTGATGATATTTTATGGTGGACTGTTGTTGACACCTTTTTCTCTTTGCTTACATTTTCATTGTTTTATTTTTTTCTCCAACCAATTCATGAGCTCCTTAAGCCAGAGTCCCTGTTATCAAGTTACTTTTTAAAAGAATGAGGTTACTTTTTATGTCTCACTATATCAAGCTAATGATTTACAAGTAATAGGCCCTTAATGAGAGTTTCTGTGTGTGTGTGTGATTATATGTGTCTTTTGACAGTAAAAATGAAGATAAATAAAACTATATGCCAGAAAACATCAAGGATATCTTACAAAACCAAAGATTTTCCTAAGAAAAACAGAACTGAATTTTCCTGGAGCCAGACATGATGAGATGTTGCACAGAACTGAGGATGCCACGTCTACTGTGCAGAGACTGGATTGTTGGAGGCAAGTGTGGAAGCAGAGAGATGAGTGAAGAGGCTGTTTCACTCATCCAGGGGAGAGAGAATTGTAGCATATGCCACTGTGTTAGCAGCGGAACTGCAGAGAAGTGGATAGACTTGATGTGTCATTTTTGATAATACAATTTATAGAACGTGTTGATAGATTAAATGTTTGGGGAGTGGTAAAATCAAGGAGATGAGAGAAAAATCAGGGATTGCTTTTGGAGGTGGTCAACGTTGTAGAAAGAAAAGTAGGAAAGTGTCGGTTCATGAAAGTTGAATATAGCCGGGAAATCAGCTAAGATGAAGAGAAGAGCATCTATTGGATTTAGCGACGTGGAGCCCAGTGGCATCTTAGCAGAACATTTTGGGTGTGTTGTAGGAACAGAATACACATCACTGTGTGTTGAATAGTGAATGAAGACTGGGAGGGGAAGAAGTGGAGACATGGTGATGAGAGTCTTTGGAGAAGCTAGTGAGTGAAGGAGAGCAGAGAGAGAGCCATCACTGAAGGAGGCCAGAAGGTCAAGGAAGCAGGAGATAAGACAGGCTTACTAAGCAAGTCGGTATTCTGTGGCAAGGACCCCTTGTGGGCAGTGTCAGCAGAAACATGTGGACTGATGATGAGTAACGATGGTTTCTCCACCTTTGTCCTCCATGCAGATACATAGCATGGCTCCACAGAAGCCTCCAGTTGAGGACACGGTCCCAGGGCCAGGGTGGACTCAGACTCTGAATTGAAGGAGATTATTTCTGACACCTAGAGAATGGGGGATCCTAATAGACTTTAAGGTCCCAAAGAAAAAAGGCAATGGCATGGTTTGCCACCTGAGCGTGTGCCCTGAAATTTGAAACCATTACACTTCTGTGGTGTTCCCAGTGGTATTCTTCTGTTATTTCTGCTGCCTGGACTCCTCCCCAACTTACATCGCCCCATCTCCACTTTCTGTCATTCAAGAGTCAGCTCAGTGGCCCCAACTTCTGGGGTGAGAGTACCCCTCCATGCTCCGATGGAACCTGGGTGCCCACTTCCATCCGACTTACTGTGATGGGTTGGGATGGCACCCACCTGTCTCCCGGTGTGCATTCTCTTTCTCTCTCTGCCCCATCACGAGCCTGAAACCTGGAAGCAGAGCAGCTGAAACACAGTTGACATCTGGCAGTTAGGAAGGAGCCCAAACTCCCGAGTCATATTGGAGTGCCACCATTTCTTGACTGTGTGGCCTCAAGCACATTATTAAACTTCTCTGTGTTTTGTTCTTCATCTGTAAAATGGGGGATACTAAAAGCACTTACATCATAACACTGTTGTGAGGATTAAATGAAATAACACCTATAAAGCAGTAACAGTACCAGGCATATAGTAAGCGCTCAATAAATGTTGCTATCATTATTAAGACATGGTAGATATTGATACATTTTTTATTGAAAGAATAAGTGAGTAAAGGGAACAATAAAATCCGATGTAAAAGGAACCAGAACGTGTGTCAGCCTGTTTTTCAATGCCTCTTCTGCCAGGCCAACTTGAGTACATCTCTGGTGAATTGCATAAGTTCTCTGAGCCAATTTTCAGGCTATGTACAAGGAAGAGTGAGGACAGACAAGCAGTGGTTTCCTGGGGGTGCCTGGAACCTGACAGAGCCGTCTGGCCAGTCTGATCAATGAGGATCAAAGGAAGCCTGCCTCTCCATGAGAAGGACAGTATTACTCATGACCTCTCTCTGCTGTCTCACTCCTGGTACCTCCCAAATTAAGTATCTATGTACAAGACCTTGTCTCCAGCTCTGCCTTTATTGATAAAGCTGAGACACAGATTGATAAAGGAGAAGTATGTAAATATGATTGTGTTAATCAGCGTTCTCCAGAGAAACAGAACCACTAGGAGACATAGGAGTGCCATGATCTTCCGTCTGCAAGCCGGAGACTCAGGAAGGCTGGCGGTGTAGTTCCAGTCTGAGTCCACAGGCCTGAGAATCAGGAACAATAATGGTATACGTTCCAGTTCAAGGGCGGGAGAAGACTGATGTCCCAGCTCAAACCTTCAGGCAGGGAGAGAGAGAGAGATAGAGAGAGAGAAAGAGAGAGAGAGAGAGACAGAGAATTCAACTTTCCTCGGCATTTTTGTTCTATTCAGGTCCTCAGTGGGTTGGATGAGGCCCACACACAACAGGGAGGGCAATCTGCTTTACTCAGCCCACTAATTCAACTGCTAATCTCTTCCAGAAACACTTTTACAGACACCCTCAGACATAACATTTAGCCAGCGATCTGGGCATCTCATGGCCTGGTCAAGTTGACCTATTTAACAGCCTAACTAATGATCACAATTATTAATATAGTTATGGGATATTTACGTATTTATGAAATGTGTATGCCACTTTCAACTGTTCTTTGATAAGCAGGACTGTCTTCTGATATGAGTTTATGGCCTTTCTGATTTCTTGGTTTTAAATAGCTGTTCTTTTACAAACTGGCAATGATGATAGATAGTAATCTCTTAAAAAATCTTGACTTGTCAGAATTAAAAAATCCATAACCCTACTTGGGTCTCTTGTATTTCTAAAACATTTAACTTTGAAGGGATATCCAAAAGACAGAACTCTTGGTTTGAGATTTGGGGGCCAAAGGGTATGGTGATGAACCCTGCGATGGGAAGCAGAGCCACGAGGTGGTGATGCTGGCCCGTCAATTTTGTGGCTCTTGTTCGTGGGGAAACAGGCTAAAACAGCTTCAAAGCTGGTTTTGGCCAATGAAGAGGTAGATTTGGAGTGACAACTGGGCTTTTCCGTTTTATTTTCAAGACCTGGTTGGTTTTATATCTTGGCTGTATCCTGGCAAATACTTGCACTTTTGTCCCAAGGTTTGCATGGCAAAGATGGTCCTACAGCAAAATATCAGCTCCCCTAATGTATGAAAAATATCTGCTCATGTTAGCCAAGCTCAGTTGTGCCCCACCTATGCTGACATTTTCCTGTGGACGTTCTGATTTCTTAGTTACTTTGGGGTAGCTGAAATTCTCTAGTAGGAAAGAATGAACTTAATTAGTCTTATGTATTTTAATTTTTCATTATACAAATAATATATGAAGCAGTACCTTTGTAAAACATTAATTAATTAAAAGTTATATATGGATCAAGCTAAAGGCTCCTTTAACCACAGCCCCACATATATCTGTTGCTGTAGAAAAAATATTCTTTTCTTTTTGTTTTGTGTGTTTAAAGAAAATGGTATAATATGCACCTCATTCTGCAGCCTCCTCTTTTCACTCAAAACTATATGGGAGATACTTCTGTAACAATTTGCTTGGATCTACTCCATTCTTTGTCACTCTGACATGTTACTATGAATAAACTACGTCTTTTTGAACCATTCTTCTTTTCGTGCACGTTTGGGTTGTCCCCATTTTTTGCTATTACACTATTATGAAGAGTATTCTTATACGTGTTTCTTTTTGCATCTGTGTGAAGGCATCTCCTGGGCATATACTAATAAACAGAACTGCTGAGTCATAGAAAATGCTCATTTGAAAAATTCAACAGGTATTTTCAATTTGTTCTCCAAAAGTTGTGCTTCAGTACTGTATGAGTGGATTCATTTTTCCATGTAACCAACACCTGAAACAAACTTTGTAAATGTTTGTCAATCTGATATCTAAGGCATGTCTCTGTTGATTTATTTTGTATTTCTGTCATCTCTGGGCAGGTTGAACACTTCTTGGTTACTGGCATTTCATATTTCCTCCACTGAGAATTGTTTGGCTGTTCGTATCCTTTGCCACACTTCCACTGGATGGTTTGTCTCTCGTTAGTTTACAGGAGTTCTTCATATAGTCTGCAGAGAAACCCTTGATTACATGTTGGAGTGTTTTCTTCTGTTTTTTTTACTTAATTTACGGTGCCTTTGGTCTTACAAAGTTGTATTTTGCTGTAGTTAGTTTTATGAATCTTATCGACTAGAGTTCTGCTTTCTGAGTCTCGTTTAGCAAGACTGTCTATTATCCAAGATATAAAGATGTTCTATAATCTTTTTAAAACAGTCTAATACTTTTAATATTCATTAAACTTTTATTGTTTATTATATTCAGATTTGGAGTTGATTTTTATGGAGTGGTATGAGACCAAATAGAATATTTATTAATATATTGTCAAATGAATATCTGATTGTCCCCAAATAATTTATTGGCTATTACCAGACTTTATTAACATACATAGTGAATAGTTATGTCAAGTGCTGGTAGATCAAGTAAATCACAGACTGACAAACGACTGTTAGATTTAGCAATGTGGTGGTCACTTGTGACCTTGGAAAAAAGAGTTGTCGTGGGGTGGTGGGGGTTCATTGGCATGCGTTCAAGAGAGAATGAGAGAAATCAGAGATGGTGAGTACACACAGCCATTCCTGAGCTCAATCAGTTGTTCTTTTAAACCAATCAGAAGATGTTTTTGACATTTTTAACAAATGGCTCAAAACCATGAAACTCTTCATGTAGATTTTAAAGCAGATTAGAAAGCTTTCCATGTTTAAGTTCTGAAGTATGAGTTTCACACACTCATTGTTTTTGGCAACAGAACAGAGTCAATCCTCCTTATTCAGTAATTTGATATTCGTGAATTCACCTAGTCACTAACATTTACAGGTGAATCCAAACCGAACACACACTGTGTTTTCCCTGGTACTTCCTGGACGGGTGCAGAGTGGCAGAATGTGGGAGTTGCCTGAGGCGCACATTCCCAGCTGAGGTAGAACAAGGTGACACTCTTGTTTCAGCTCTCAGGTCAACAAGTGTCCTTTTCCTGGTCTATTAAATGGTACGTTTTTCACCTTTTTTGCTTCTTGCTGCTGATTTTCCTCTTTGTAATGATCCGCAAACATAGTGCTGAAGTGTCGTGTAGTGTTCCTAAGCACAAGAAGCCTGTGATGGGCCATATGTAGAAAACACTTGTGTTAGATGAGCTTCCTTCAGGCATGGGTTATGGATAGTGATATTGGCTGGGAGTTCAAATAATGTGTCTACAGTCTATACTAAATAAGGTCTTTTCAAAAGAGACAAACATAATACAAGGCTATGCGTTGATAGGTTCCCAAACATGTCACGACCAAAGGCTGCACAAACCTAACCTTGTCCTTCCCCTAGGAGCACTGGTTCAGTCCGGCTCATGCAGTGTTTGCTAAAAATGGATAGAATGTAACTCTTCCAAATAGGGAGGATCAATGGTAACATGATGGAGATATTTTCAAACCTCTCTTTTAAAAATGATGTCTAAAAAGCAGGTAGTTTCTCAACTAATGGTTGACTTGTCATCTTTACTTTGAAAAGACAGAGTTTTTAACAGCATCTGCTCAGAAGCATATCTTTGATAGACACATAAAAAATCTCAGCAAATTGGGGACAACTGTTTTTTGCAAGAGAACATGTGTATAGAATACATATATTAACTTCAAGACAGTAGTTACCTTTGGGGAGGAAAGAGAGGAAGGAGAATGGTGTCTTCCACTGTGTAATATTTCTTAAAAAACGACATCCATAAGGTGTGCTCTGTGAAATCTCAGCAAAGAGTAAATGGTTTCTGTTATCCTATTCTCCTTCTAAGTATATTTAAAATAAATATGTAACTGGAACTGAGATGAAATAACACTAATGTAATAGATGCTATTTGCTGGAGTGCTCCCACCATCTGATGGACAGCTCATGATGGGTTGGTGATGTCACTGACCCCATCTAAAGGTCAGGACACGTTCTTTACCAGCTGCGGAGCTAGAGAAGGCTCGGTCAGAAGCAGCAGAGCCAGAGTTACCTCAACCTACAATGTTAGAGCCACATAGCACCAGATCCTGCTCCAGCTGTGGACTAGTGACAGCTCTGGCACCAGCTCTAGAGCTCAGTTGCAGCCAGCTCCAGAACTAGAGCTCCCTCCAGCTCCCACACTCGACCAGCTCCAGAGCAGCAGCCATTCCCATCACTAGCTCCCGCACCAAATCTGTCAAGAATGCAGAGCTAGAGTCAATCTCAGGACCGGAGCCAATTCTAGAAGCAGGTCAGGCACCATCGCCTAAGACAGATCCAGCTGTAGCCCCAGCTCAGGTCCAGCTCCTGAGCCAGTTGCACAGCCAGAGCTGGTGGGATCACCAGCATCAGCCACAGCAGTGGCTCCAGCACTAGGGCAGCTGCAGGACCACCCACATTGCCAGCAACTAAGGCCCGGCCGGCTCCAGCCCCCACCCAGAGATGTCTTTTCCCTTTTCTATGTTTTATGATTTCTTATGTTTTATGTGTTCCAATTTAGATTCAATAAAGTTTAATGTTTTCATCGCTTAAAGTTGTACAATTCAGGGCTGGCCATTAACTACATCCTCTATGTTGTGTACCGTCACCGTTACCTAGTTCCAGATCATTGCTTCACCCCACCAGAACCCCTGTACCCGTGAAGCAGCCACGCCCCCATATCCACTCCCCCACCCCCTGACAAGCACTGATCTGCTTCCTGTCTCTGTGCATTTCCCTGTCCCTGGTGTGGCTGTCCTGAGCACAGCCAACCCTCCTTTGGCCCCTCCCCCCCATGCTGAAGACGCCTGAGGATGCCAATGTGTTCAGTGCCATGAACCCGATGCCTAGTATGACTTTGACACGAAGAAGCCCACCATCAGCAAGGGGGTGAGGTCTGGCATGGAGCCAGCTCAACCCTGCTTCACATGAAGAAGAGGGACTCAATATTGCCAAGGGCACCTTCTCCTCAGGCCGTAGTGCTGTTCAGCCACAGGGCCAACCTCCCCAGGGTCTGGCTAGCTGGGGAGATGAGCACGTACAGACTAGAGTGACAAAAACCAGGTGGCCATCTTTTCTGTCCAACCAGCTGGCCCAGGCTACCCAGGAGCAGTCTCACCCTGAACCTCTCGTGCTGCAGGCCTGATGCCTGCCAGTCAGCAGGCTGTCCTGGCCTCCCGTGGACCACTGGGAGCCTTAGGTGCCTTCTGCACTCTAGGGTCCAAAGGACTAGCTGAACTTTGCCAAGGAGTGCTGCCCATGGGCATGAAGACCTGCCTGCCACTGAGGCACTGCCCTCTGTGCACCTCCCTCACACCTTCCCAGGTGCGGGTCACTTGCATCCGTGACTTCAGGTGTCCCAGAGTCCCCAATCACCCAGTGGGGGTGCCCTCTGCAAATGCAGCCCTTCCATCCAGCCTCCAATCCTCCAGGCCCCAACACAGGCTTCAGGACCAGGGACAGCTCCCACTCCAAGTGCTGGGACACCTCAGGTGGGGCCAGGACCTCAGTGGCAGGGACATTGTCCAATGCTCAGCGAGCACTTGGCTGGTTCCTCCGGCTCCAAGGTGGAGGAGAGCAACATGAGTTTTGACCCAGAGTCCCCTGATGGCAAGGAAAAGAAGGTGGCTTCCCTACCCATTCTCCCTGACAGCCCATTCCCAGGCCCTTCTTGCCCGGGACCAGTGTTCCCCAGTGACACCTACAAAGGGGCCAAGAAGCCCAGGAGCTGGATGCCGGCCTGGGGTGTGCTGCCGGGTCCAGAGACTCTGCTGATCCTGCCACCCCCACAGTTATGGAAATCAACCGCCCCCTGGTCCCCGATGGTCTCTGGTTTCATCTTGGTCTCCAGCAGCACTTCTTCCTCCTCAGCCTCCACCACACCCGTGGCAGCTTTGGTCACACACAAGCGTTGTGTCTCAGGCTCTTCAACCATAGCTCCTCGCTGGCCCTCTCCATCCACACGGTGGGAGATGCTGCATCATCCCTGTCCACCTGGAATAAACAACAGCAACGTGGACAGGAGCGTCTTGTTTAGCCCACTGGTGGGACGTGCCCTTGGTCCCATCACTCAGAGCTCTCTGAGCACAGACCTGTCCTGAATGGCTACTTTGACAAGAAGCCCTCTCTGGGCCCTCCAGGCAGCATGCCCAGCCCAGGCAGGAGGTAGGCGACTGCCACAGTGCCCACTGTACATGGGAGGAAATGGAGGCAGCCTTCTCATCCTGTTGGTTCTTGGGGATCTGGGCTTGAGTGGAGCTGGATAAGGTGCCCACCAAGCTCCCTCCAAATCTAGGATCTAACCGCCTGAGGCTCTGATGAGACTGCTTGTTCAAGTCCAAGCAACCTGTAGTGAGGCCCGACTCCTTGCCTGAGTCACGGCCCTGTGTGATCTGGTCCAGACACCGTCCCCAGAGTGCACCCCTCACCGCACCCCACCCTCCCTAGAGCCTTCCTCCCCACGGACCCGCCAAGCCCCTGCCCCCTTCAGAGCTCCTAGCCTGCAGTGCCCCTCCCCCGAGCCCCCATCCAGGATGGACTCACCTCTGTGCTGGGCTCACAGGCCACCTCCTCAGGCTCCTGTGCTAGCAGAGCCTTTAGGGTCAGATTGACCTGGGGTCAAACCCACAGCTGGGTCACCTCACAGCCCTGTGACAGGCAAGGTCATGTGGTGTCTTCTCGGAGCCTCAGTTTCCTCCATGAAAAATGGGGTAGTGACTCTGACCTCAGGAGGTTGTTTTGGGATTCAAGCAGAGAGACGAAGGTGCCCAAAGTGCTTGGACTCAGGAGGTCGCCTGGCTGGGGGAGCCCCAATGGAGGACAAGGCCTCGATGGTCAATGCTGGGCTCAATGCTGGTGAAAATCAAGGATTTCTAGTCCCCTGTTCCCGTCTGGACTTGGTCACTTAGAGCAGACTGACCTTGAATGCTGGGATCACTGGTCAGCTGTAAAATGGGGTGCAATCATTCAGCCTCCAGTGGGCTCCCTAATAACAGTAACTCCCTCCAATAATTGCCCTGCTGGGCTCCCTTCAGCTCCTCCTACACCGGCCAGGGCTGCAGGCAGGGACTGGCTGGACCTCATGTGGCAGGGAGGGAGTGTAGAGGAGGAGGGAAAAGGGCAGCCAGGCCTTCTCCCTGCCCAGGGTCTGTATCCACCACTGTCTTTGTGTCCGCAGGAGCAGCCATGCATGGAGCTAGACCCTGGGATGGAGTCTGTGGACCAGGACAGTGAGGTCGGTGTATATTCAGTGACCCTCCCGTCCCCAGATGTCCAACCTACCCAACTGTGCACCGTGTGGCCCCCCTGGCTTCTGTGGCGTGTTCCTGCGATGTAGGGGATGTGAGGGTCACCGAGCAGTTGGCTGGGGAGGGGACAGACGAAAGCAGCCATGTCAAGGGACCATTGTGTTACACGCGTGTGCTGCGAGCTGTGTCACCCAGAAGTGCTGTCTGCAGGGCCCCTCTGTGTGCCTGACCATGGACAGGAGGCCTGGTTGCCGCACAGGAGAGAGGCCTGTGAGACCGTGATGGTATCCCTGCCACACTCATGTGGGCGGAGAACCCAGGTCATGTCCATGCTCATCGGGGCTGATGTAGCTCCGTGTCCAACCCTCACAGCACAGTTGGGAAACTGAGGCCAGGAGAAGCAGGGACAGGCCCTGGGGCCATGAGGTGGGCAGAGTCGAGAGGAGAAGAGAGCATTCCAAGCTCTTAGGTCAGCCTCAGCACTTCCAAGGGGTTTGCTTTGGGAATGAGAGCCCCTAAGTTCCTGGGGGACCCCTGCCAACGCCCTCCCATGTAGTACCCTATGCTATACGCATCCTCACGTGGACACACTCACACACACAAGCATACACACACACTCTGACTGCCCAGCCCGGTCTCAGAAGGGAAGTGCTCACTGGGGAGGTGACAGGAGGAAGGAAGAAAGAGGTTGGAGGCAGCTCTGCCATGGGGCATGGGCATCCGGTCCCCTAACAACATGCCCAGGCCCATAGCATGAAGGGGAGAGATACCAGACTGGCGGACAGGGGGTCCCCAAGGTACACAGGGGGATGCAGGGGTTGGGGCCATCCCTAGAGCAGCCTGTAGAGAACCAGGTCTGGCGTCCTGTGGCCACCACTCTGGGCACCGGCAACTAGGATGTGACCCCCTAGGGGGGAGGGGATACAGCAGAGAAGGCCAGATCTTACGCCTCTGTAAATTGGGGTGCATAGATGGGGTGACTCTAAGGGTCCCACAGGCTTGTAGAAGAGTCTAATGACCTTCGTTCTCCATCTATGACCCACTGTTCTCTGAGTCCTTGTAAAATGCATTCCATTCCCTCGAGGTCTGGCTGAGCAGAAGGCAGCCTGAGAGCTTGGGGACTGGGGTCCCGGGCAGTGCAGAACATGGCAGAGCACTGGTCGAATTGTCGGGGGTCAGGGACAGGGCCATCCTTGTCGGAGCCTTGGGGTCCTCCTTTGGAAGTGAAGTGGAGTCATTGCCCTGGCTGGGGCGAGGAGGCCTTGTGAGTCAACGGGACACGCCAGGGCCAGCGGAGGGAAAGCGGGGAGCAAGAGAGGCTTCTGAGGTCCCTCACGTCCTTCCTGGAGCCCACAGGTCCTGCTCCCTTGCGCCCTCGGCCCTGGTGGAACCATTGCCTTGAGGACCCCAAAGAAAGGTGTGTGTTTTGCTTTCTGCTTTCCTGCCTGGGGCTGCAAGGCTAGGGCTGACCACCAGGGGTGTCCTGTGTCCACTCATGCTCAATGCAGCAAGTGGAGCAGGGAAGGGACGCCGAGGGCTCGTTCTGGGTGTTCCCCTGTCCGAAGCAACAGGCACCTTTGATTACTGGCATCCACGTCCACAATGGGAGCTGCTCCGAGGCGGGAGGGGACTCTGAGATCCTCTCATGATTCTTTCAGCTACTGTGGCCCCAGCACTCACCCCGAGCAGGGCCCATGTTAGTCCTGAGGGCAGTGCTAAAAGCACCCACATGGTCCCTGTCCTCCAGGAGCTCACAGCCTGGAGGTGGAAGGGACACAATCATGAACAAATCCATGTGAAAAAGAAGAGAAGGTGCTACAGAGCAATGAAGCAGGGTGCTGGAGGAGGGAGGGCCTGGGGCCCCTAGGTGGGTGTAAAGGGCCTCCCTGGGGACATTTGTGCCCTGAGGAGAAGGACAAGAGGAGACAGCCCTGCATCTGTCTGCAAACAGCGTGCTGGGGGGAAGCTCAAAGGCACAGAGACTTGGAGGCAGAAGAGGATTTGACGAGAGAGGAGGTGAGAAAAGAGCCAGTGTGGCTAGAGTGAGCTGGGGAGGAGAGAAGTGAGGGAGAGAGGATGGCAGGGCCAGACCCAGGCCTGGAAGGAGGTACTAGCTGTCTATGCTGGGTGACAGCATTAGCCTCACTTAGCACTTATGAGACCTATCATTGAGCATCTGACAGTGTCTGTACCAGGGTCCGGGCTCAGGTCAGCTGGGAGGCTCCCCGTCAATGTCTAGCAGGAGACTGGGGCTGTGTTCTCAACTGAAGCTCGATAGAGGCAGGAGCCATCTCGGAGATCATTCACAAGTATCGGGGCAGTGGTAGGATTCAGTTTGGATGGGGGGTTTCAGGCCTTTTCTGTCTGTGGGCCGGGACCCTCTGCCAGTTCTTTGCATTAGGGGGTGTCATAGGGAAGGAAGCTCATAATATCTTATATTCTCCTGAATAGTGGATCAGAGAGACAGAATGAGGGAGAGAAAGAGAGACTGTGGAGACACACAGAGATAGAAAGATGGGGAGGAGAGACAAAGAGAGTAGACACAGACAGAGACAAGGAGACAAAGAGAGAGACAGAGAGACAGGGAGAGACCAAGAGAGATACAGACAGCCAGAGACACAGAGACAGAGAGAGACAAAGACAGAGAGAGAGAGACAGAGACAGAGAGATAGAATGAACACAGGAGAGACAGAACCACACAGAAGTCGCAGACTTTTCATTAAGCTGACCGTGGAAGTGACATCCCATCACTCGGCCCTATTCTATTGGTTAGAAGCCAGCCGCAAAGGCCATTCTCATAGAGGAGCGGGGATTACATAGGATGTGTGCCTAGGAAGTGGGAACGCTGGGAGCCATTGTGGGGGCTGCCCACCACATAGGCTGAGATGACCGCCACTCAGGCACTTGGACCTGAGTCTAAACATAACAGGAGGCCCTGGAGGGTTGCGAGCCAGAAGGAGAAGATGTCTGAACATCATTTCATTTCAACCCTCCCTAGGGACACTGGGAAACAGGCAAGAGGGGAAGTGCCTCTCCCAGACGCCCAGCAGACCCAAGCCTCTTTGCGTTGTATTCTCTGCCACAGCCAGCCCTTTCTGTAATCCTTGCACTGCCAAGTCTGTGCAGGAGCTATGTGTGGGAGCAGCCCACGGGATTCACAGACTCTGAAGGGATCTCTAGGTCTATACACCTGATGACATCCCTAGGAAGTAGATGCTAGAATGACACCCACTACACAGAGAGGGACATGAACACAGGAGAGACCCTGAGAGGGGAGGCCCTGAGAGGCACAGGGTTGTCCAGGGTGACATTACTGGCAAGAAGCAGGAGCGGGACTGAATTCAACTCTGTGTCCTCAAAGCTGGGGCCCTGGTTGCGTCCAGACCTCCCCAGAGGCTGTGGGGTGGACTGTGTCGGTGTGACTGTGTCTGGACAGGGTATGGAGATGGAGAGTGAGCAGTCAGCAGCCCGGAGGGCCCTTAGGAAGGTCTTGTGTGAGGAGGAAGCTTAGGTAAGGGGATCCCAGGAAGTGACCTCACAGAGCCCAACAGAACTTGGAACCCTGGTAACTAGGCACCCACATCCTAAACACAGCCCCCAAGCGAGCTCACTTGTCTAGCACTTGTCTAGAAGGAGCAACATGTTTAGTTGCTGCTTCCCGATGACCAGGGGCCGGAGCCCCAGGAAAGCCCCCAAAGACCGATGCAGATGCTGGTGCCCCTCTCACGGCCGACGGCTCTGGTCGTTTACCCGGAGGGACCAAAAGGTAACACCAGGAGGCCCAGGGAAGGCCATTCCAAACCAGGCTACCACTGTGTTCCCATCTGGGCAGACCTACATCCCCTCCCCATGTGTGCCTGGAAAGGGCAGGTTCATGTGGGTAGACGACCGTGAGCAGGAGCAGTCGGTCAGGTGTTAGAAGTCTGGGGGGGTCATTCAGGTTCAAAGCCCAAGACAAGGCTGGCTGGTTGGGACGTGGAGTGTGGGGTGGCGCCCTTCTGCCTGAGGTTTATCAAGCCCCTGAGGTGTAGGTCTTTCCTCAGGGGTAGAATACTGTGCAGACACAGGTGTGTGCCTGATCTGGGAGAATAAGGTCCAGAGGGCAGGCGCAGGAGCAAGGACAGCTGGGCAGGGCTCTGATGCCTCTGGGACGGAGCCAGTCACTGTCTTTGCAGAGCTCCACGAACGAGATCAGCATGGAGCCCGTGGTAGGGGATATTCCATCCATCTCCCCGATGGAGGCACCGGTGTCCCAGAGGACTGGATCAGCAGCTACCGGGAGACGGTCTGCAGTGAGAGTGATAAAACCCTCAGAGCCACCAGAAGACTCAGCTTCAATCCCGGGAGAACCATCATATCCACCATGTCCTGAAGCAGCCCAGGAGGCAGCTGAGACCCCAGCCTCCATGCAGGGAGCGCCATCCCCAGCACAGGCTCCTGTAGGATACCAGGAGGCAGAAGAGGCCCAAACCTCTGTGCAGGGAGAGCCATCCCCTGCACAGCCTCCTGCAGGAGACGAGGAGGTAGCTGAAATCCCTGCCTCCGTGCTGGGACAGACATCTCCTGCACAGCCTCCTGCAGGACTGCAAGAGGCAGCTGAGGCCGAAGCCTCCAAGCAGGGAGAGCCATCCCCTGCACAGGCTCCTGCCGGAGAACAGGAGGCAGCTGAGGCCCCAGCCTCCGTGCACGGAGAGCCATCCCCTGCACTCTCTCCGGCAGGAGACCAGGAGGCAGCTGAGGGCCCAGCCTCAGTGCAGGGAGAGCCATCCCCTGCACAGGTGCCTGCAGGAGACAGGGAGGCAGCTGAGGCCAATCTCTGCGGCCTGGGAGAGCTGGCTCAGGACCCTCCCTCATTAGCACCTCCAGTCCCACCTGTTCCACCTACTCCCTTACCACAAATTTCCTTCCCCACCCTCCTAATTGTGTTTCTCTATTTCTTGGTTTCTTTCATTGATTTTGTTTTATTGTTTATATCTTGATTATTTAAAATAAATTTCACTTTCATCTTTTAACAGTTTAATGTTTTTCATTTTAACTTGTACACCTCATGAGCATTAAGTACATTCACAATGCTGTGCAGCCATCACCGCTGTATGGGTTTAGAATATTTCATTCTCCAAAAGAACACCCTGTTCTAAAAGCACTCACTCCCACTTTCTCCCTCAGGCCCTGGCAGCCCCTAATCTCTTTTCTGTCACTGTTTTTTTGTTTTTTTTTTTTAAATCTGTTCACGATGTTTCCTATAAGTGAAATCATGCCATAGGTGGCCATGTGTTTTCTGCCCATTTATTTTCACACGGCCTGATAGGTTTTCCTTTTCTGCTTTTATTTGAAATAGAATTTCTCTAATTTGATAGGAAAATCCCAGATGGAGTCTAGATTTGATGTATCAAAGAAAGCCCTTTTGGTAAATAGGTGCATAATCTTGGGGTACAGACTGCTGTTCTACGTGGGACACCAGAGCCAGAAGCCACACACGAAACGCGTTGCTCTTCCTGTGGCCAAAACAAAAACAAGAAACGGTAGAAAGCTGGAAGACAAACCACAAACCGGAATGTATTCCTCATGACACAAGGCCTGGGAAAGGTTACGCATCCTTGTGGTCCAAAAAAATGCTCGAAAGTCAGAGTTTTAAAAAGAGATAAAGAGCAAACACATTCAACGCCAACGAGAGGTGATACACAGGGGCAGCCTGTGTCAGAGATGCGCGAGCTCCCCGAGGAGATGACGCGCACATGGAGACACTGTGGAGAGGGCACTGGGCCCCATCAGACAGGCTGGGTTCCAGTGTGGTGACGACCAGACCTGGTGACAATGTGAGGAAGCAGAGGCCCCAGTAGACCCCTAGAGACAAGTGTGAAAGGACACTCCTCTCTGGAGACCAGCCTGCAGGACCCATCGCAGTCCCCTGGGGCACGCCTGTGCTGGCGGTACTGATCCCAGGACTTCATCCCACAGAAATTCCTGCCCAACTTTTCAAAGATATCTTTTCCAGACTATTCATCACAGCACTGGTTGCAATAGCAAGCAATTGGAAGGAACGCTACTGTCCATGGCGAGGCGATGGGATCCATCCGTTCCATCTGTAAGATGACTTATATATGATATCAGCCAGGAGACACGCATCTAGGAAAATGAATCTGTGTGTGAGAGAGAGACAGAGACAGACAGAGAAAGAGAGAGACAGAGCCAGAGAGATACGCACCAAATCATCCATGGGGTTCACCTCTGGGGATGGGAATTGCCACTCGCTTCTCTTCTCCTTTAGGGGCCTGCGTGATGTTTCAACTTGATAGAACGTGCCTCTATTCCTCTTATAATTCTAACAAGATTAAAATCACATGGTTAATGTTATCCATTTATCACTCATCTTTGGACTGAAGTACATTAGTTTTTCTTTGTAAAGGTTTTTATTACAAAGACAATGTACGTTAATTACAGTAAAAGAATGAATTCTAAGGGAATTAAGAATTAAGTGGAAACTGAGGAGTGCCCTTAACAGGCAGTGTTCACCGTTTCAGTCCCTTGCCTTTGTATGCATGTGTGTGTGCATGTGCCCATTCAGCTGTGTGCATCTGTATGCACTTGGGTATGTCTATGTGCAAGTGTGTGTGGGTGTGCACTTGCGGCTATCGTGTGGGAAGGACTGCAGGGAGTGTGCTCTTCTGGAACCTGATTTCCCCAGGGCTGGACCCTGGCCAGTCAATCCTCTTCCTTCTCTGCGTCGGCCTCAGAATTGCCTAAGAGCCTCTGCTGGGCAACACGGATCATTTGTGATTTTTCACTCCCGTCATCGTGCTGAAAGGAAAACCTGCATCCATAAATCTCTACTTCTTTAGGACCGATCCCTAGAGGTGGAGATTCTGGCTCATAATGTAAACGTGATGTTAAGGTGTTGGTCACAGTCTCTGACACCCAAGGTCTCCTTCTACCCTGTGATCTTATTTGGGAACAGGGAGTCCAGAGACCCTGAAGCAGAGACCTGAGGGAGGGAGGGAGAAGGAGGAGCAGCTAGGATGCAGGGGATGAAGGTACCTGGGGTGACCTGCCCAGCTGCAAGGCCTCCCTCCTGTTGCTTCTGTCCCTACCGCTCCCTTCACCCCTGGCCCCGCCCCTACTACACCTGACCCCGCTTTGGCCTTGCCCATGCCCTTCCTGCTCCCTAAATCCCCTGAGCTGAGCAGCCTGGCCTGCCATCCAGGACAGATGATGATGAGGGTCTGGAAACTCCTGCCTGCTCCCTCTCCCTCCAAGCAGAGAGCTCCATCCTCAGTCAGGAAAGCACATCTAGGTCAGTGCAGTGAGTCACAGGGACCTCCTTGAACATGCTCCCTCCTGGGGCAGTTCTCAGTTACAACAGCAGGACCCACTTGAGCTTGTGTGAGCAGAAGTGACTTTTACAAGACAGAGTGGAGGTGTCATAGAAGGTGCCAGAAAGTCAGAGCACGGGGCTGGAGGCTTTGGAGAAGGTCATCGTGCCCAAAGCACACCTCAGGGTCTTCCAGGAGTGATGGCTGCCTCAGGCACAGTGCCAGCCCCAGCCCACATATCCAGCACATTCAGCCTCTGCGATGGAGGGGCCCTGCTCAGTGGGGATGAGGGAGAGAGCCCTGGTGACCTCAGAGAGGCACTGCCATTGGAGCCTCGGTTTCCTTACCTGTGAAGTGGGGTGGCAGCTGACCTTTCATGGTGGTGTCAGACAAGTTCGCTGAGGCTGCACCTGGAGTGCCCTGCACCTGCTCAGAGCTCAACAGCTCCTAGCTCTAATGAAGAAGAATCACGGGAGGAGAGATGGGGCTGGGTCCTGGATCCCCACCTGGCTGGCTGACTGACGTGGGATGAGATGGGGTGGAGAAAGGCATTCCAGAGGAACAGCGGAGTCAGAGCGAGTAGGGCATGCCTGGTGGGAGATCAGAGTGGGCAGAGGCGAAGGGCCCCAGGGGGCTCTCAGTGGGGTGACATCAGCAGGAACAGCTCACGGTGATGAGCACTTACCGGGGCCTCTGTTCTCCTCTTGAGCTATCTCCTTGAATCCTCCCCAAAACTCCTTGGGGGAGGAGCAATTATTGTCTTCATTTCACTGATGAGGAAACTGAGGCTCAAAGAGACTTGCCCCCTCTGTGCCCTGCAGAGTGGCAGAGCCGGGATTTGAACCCAGTGCCTCTTAGACTCCATGGGGCCTGCCTGAGAAGGGCTCCCCCATGCTGAGGGAGGGAACTCTTTTCCCTAAAGATCTGAGAACTTTTGGTCCTGATGCCCAGAGAGACCTCACTCTGCGGGGGGATAGGCTGGTCCTTGGTACTGGGAGAGCCCACAGCGCCCACGGCTGGCCATACCCCGGCCACCATACCCAGCCCCAGGCAGACGGAGTGGTCCTGTCCCTTTAGTTCAGTGATGGCTGGAGGCCAGAAGGGTGCAGGCCCCAGGGAGGCCAGGACCCCTGAGCCCGAGGAGGCCGCAGTGCAGGACAGGGGTTTGGAATGATCCAAATTCAGAGAAACAGGGGTCCTAGTCCCTGCTCAGCCTCTTTCTAGCTGGTGATGCAGGTGAGGCTCTCAGCCTCAGTTTCCCCATCTGTACAATGAGGAAATAACTTGGCCTCCTGATCGGCTGTTGGGAGACTTCCCTGAGGAATGGCTTGAGCATCTCTAGCCTGGTGCCCGGAGCGTGTTAAGAGCCCCCTGCCAGGCTGTCACAGTGGTCCTCCAGGGCGCAGGGTCTGGGAAGTCCCTCCTCAGGTTCCCTTCCTGCTGCCCTGCTCCCGGGAACATTCAATAATTTTTGAGGAGGAGCTGAAGAAGATCCAGGACCACACTGTGTTGCAGGTGACGGAGGCTCAGCGCTGGGAGGACAGCTGGACATGCTCCATGCCACCGTCTAGGGCTTGTGCTGTGAGCCCCTGTGAGCCCGCCACAGATAAAGGCTCCTCCTGTGTGGATCCAGCTTCTGTGGTTTACTCACTTATTGCTTCATTCACCCAGTCATTCCTTCACTCATTCCTTCACTCACTCACTCCTGCACTCATGTACTCATTCATGCATTCCTTCATTGTTTCACTCACTCATTCAGCCAATACCTTCTGGTCCCTGCCATGGGCCGAGCACTGTAACTTCACCAGTGAGTATGACCCGACGTGGTCCCTGCCCACCTGGAGCTCACATCCACTGTGTCACCTGAAAGAGGGCTGTCCCTCGGGTTAGCAGGGATGATGAGCACCAGAAATCCACTTCTGAACGTAGAGGCCACCCATGCAAAGAAAAGAACGGAGAAAACCCATGCTTGGCACTTCATCGACAAAAAAAGAATAATTAAATGTTAAGAAAAATAAAGGTATCCTACATTTAACAAAATGTGGGTTCTAATCACAAGTGTGCACTCATTCCTACAACCAATGAGAAGTAATCCAGAGTGGGCTGGGTATTTGTAACACATTCTTCCGGCCAATAATAGCATTTCAGTAAACATGTTCCAGGGCCTCACGATTTTCCTAAGGCCTCTGTGATCCTCCAACACTTAAATCTTTCTCCTTGGAAGCCTCTGTCCTGTCACCCTCCTTGTTGAATGGCTTTTCCACCGTTCGGGGGCCTACCCTGCACGGCCACGCTCGTCAGTGACTCTCCACGTTGTTTGGACAGGCTGCCCGCGTTCCTCCCTCAGCCTCACGAGCTCCTGTTTCTTTGGCAAGGTTGGTGTTTTCACTGGGTGATCAGCGGGCATCCTTCTTTGCAGCGGTTTGCATCTTCCCACGCTGTGTCTCCTCTGACGACTCCGGGTGGTAGGCCTGTTGTCCCATCTCACAGGTGAGGAAGCTCAAGTCCAGAAGGCTGGACGACCTGCTCCAAGTCACAGCCAGCGTGCAGCCTCAGCAGAGTTTGGGCCCCAAAGCAGACAAGGATGTAGGGCAAGTGGTTTGTTTGCAGGTGATGGAGGAGGCCCGAGGGAGGCCATGGGGAAGGGAGCCTGGAGGAGGAGCGCCAGTGCGGGGCCTGACGAGGGAGCACTGAGGTGAGCATCCATCCTAGTCCTGTTGGGAGACGAGATCCCACCCGGACTGGCTCTGTCCCAGTGGGTGGAGGGTTTACCCCGGGTCATGAAGGCTTCTGTGCTACAGGCTGGCACAGGCTTGCAGGAGAGGAAGCTCCTGGTGCAGGAGAGAGCCCTCAGGCAGAGAGTGGATGCAGGTACTCCAGGGGGACACTGTGGGCCTGCTGGGGACTGGCTCCCAGGGACTGCAGGGACTCAAGTGGGCCGAGGGAACTGAAGGGCAGCAGCAGCAATGTCTGCAGCGGGGGTCTGCACACATGTCCCACATTTATGCCCCCAGAAAGGCTGCTCTGCATGGCATTTCTCCTCCCAGATGCGTAGTTGGCCCAAACCGCCCCTCCACTCCACACTCCCAATTCCTTTCCACTCGTCTCAGGTTACTAGAAATTCAGAATATTTTAGTTGGTGTTGGAGCCCACAGACGTTTGTTTGTCCTGCCCATGTTCGAACATTGCTGGCTTTTTAAAGATCTCAGGGCTTTGGCTCCAAAACAGCAAGATGATGAGGATCCCAGAGAGCTTTCTGGAAGCAAGACTTTATGCTTTGCAATACTGCCATCCCACCAGCTCTTCTCAAAATCCCTCCAGGACGCAGACTCACAATCTTGGGTCCTCAGATTGCTGAAAGCATGCGCCTTCAGGAAGTGATCCGCGTGGGGCGGCGGGACACACCGAATGGTTGAGTGAGGAATTCAGCCAATTGTCTTCCTGGAAAGCCATGATCACACTGGACGCGCTGTCAGAAAACAACCTCTGGGAAGAGACCAAAGACATACAACCAACCGAGTAGCATTTGAAGCTGAGGGAAGAACAGTGAGAGTCGTGGTGTTTTTGCCCAGGGCAGGTCCCGTCTCCACCCCCTCAGTGTGACGGCCCTGTGAGCGGCGCAAGCCTGAATGGGGGTGGCTTCACTGTCAAGGTTGCCCACTTGATGTCGCCATGGGTGGGCAAAGCCCGGCCCCTAAGCATTTCTGGAAACAGTAGCCATCTCAGTGGCAAGCTGACGTGGAAGGTCAACTTTGCAGCCGCCTGAGGTTGGATCTAGGACAGAGCAGCGAATCAGCCAGGAAGGTGAGACGGACAACCACACAATGAGACAGACACAGCGGCCTTGATGGGCTGCACGTAACCCCAGGGGGTCTGAAAGGTTGTGTGCTTGTGCAGGCCTGTGCCCAATCAGGAGAGACCAGGAAGATGGGCATGTGGAGATGCTTAGAGACCTGCCACCAGCCTAGGCCCTGCCCCCAGGGGTTGCTGCCTCCCAGGAAGTCCAAGTTGACTGAGGGGACAATGCCCAGCCCTGTTGAAGGTCCCTGTCCACTCTGGGGCCCCCATGGAGAGAGGACATCCCACCTGGAAACTTCTCCCCAGGTCTTCTTCTGAGGCTGAAACGAGGTGCTCTCAGAGCAGAGAAGGTGGTGAGCAGTGAGGAGAGGCTCCTGAGGAGTCGGCCCTCCTGGGGAAGGAAGCAAATGAGCTGGGAGGGTGGAGTGGTCCCTGCTTGCTCTGGCCTCAGCCTCCTCAGTGTACATCTCCCTCCTGGAGGAGACAGGAGCCCAGGGAACCCGGGAGAGCACACCTGGGCTGCGATGAGCAACACTCCCAAGGAGGAGGATCTGAGCTCAACACAGGATGAGCCCAGGTAGGAAGGGAGCCATTCACCACCAGGACACTCGAGTCAAGGTCAGCATGCCCCTGCAGCGATGATCTCCCTGCCTGTTCTCCACGTCCCTGTGGACCACTGACTGCTTAGGGACTGGCTTCTGACCAGCAGACCCAGCACAGGTGACAGGACGACCCTTCCCAGATCCCATCACCGAGGCTGTCATTCTCTCTCACTCGCTCTCTTGTGTTCCCTCTTCCTTCTCCCCTTGTTCCCCTCTCTCAGTCTGTGTGACCCCTGGACCTGGGGACATACATGGACGTCCTCAGCTCCCCTATGCAGAGACCCACGCAGAAGAAAACCAAGGGAGTGCCCTGGCCAACAGACAGAAAGGAGCCTGGCTCTCAGTGAAGCTGATCCTAACCGAGCCCACGGGAGTAAGCTTGACAGCACATCTCACTCTGGTCCAGCCTCAGTGGAGGCCACAGCCCCAACCTGGAAGTCGCCATGTGCCGAGGCTCCAGCTCAGTTGTGCAGGATTCCTGGTCCACAGAGATGGAGAGAGAGTGAATATTTGCGGTTTAAAGATGCAGGGTGGGGAGCAGTGTGGTCAGAGAGGAGGAGACACCTCACACCATCTCCCAGTTCCCGGGTCTGGCCTGCCCTTCTCCCTCCTCTCCCCTCCAGGCTCTCTGCAGCCACAGTGCCCACCTCTCTAACCTCCTCTGGCCAAACTCACTTCTGCCTGGGTGTCTCCACATCAGCAGTGCCTTCTCCCTGGCACGCTGATCACAGGTGAGTGCAGCGCTGGGTCCTCATGTCATTCTGGTCACAGCAAATGTCACCTCAGTCAGGCCTTTCAGACCCTCCTACCCAGTCAGACCCCAGCTCTCCCTGCAGGACACTCTTTATTTTGATTCCAGTTCATGCTCTTCTCTTTCACGTGTCTCTGATTTTGTGCTTTTGTCCATCTGCCTCCAGACTGAGCTCCTGGTGGGCAGGGACCACTGGGTAGATTTCAGCACCACCCTTGGGCCCACCAGGGCTCCCGGCCCCAGGTGAGGGCTTGGCACATAGCTGCCGAATGAACAAATAGGGGCATCTTGGATCCCTCCTTCCTGCTTTTTCTCCACTCAGTCGGTGAAGAGAAACACTAGTAATAGGAAGTGCAAGTGGGTCTTGAGGCAGGCAGAGGGTCAGCGTGACTTCTGCTTGAATCCTCCTTTCCCCAATTGCTCCAGCAAAGCTCAGTGGGCACCACTGACACAGGAGGCTGCCACCTGATGGCGAGCACAGGAACTGCACCCTCAGTCAGGGACAGCACAGCACCAGGCAGGCATGTATTTCTTGTGGAGAAATGCCTATCCAAATGCATTGCCCATTTTTCATTGTGCTATTTGTATTTTATTGTTGAGAGGGGAGAATGTATTATATATTCTCTATAGTAGACCCTTATCAGATATGTAAAGATCTGTAAACATATTCTCCCCTTCTCTGAGTCGTTTTTTCACTTTCTTGATCGTGTCTTTCAACGCACTCAAGTTTTACTTTTGATGAAGTTTAATTGATCTGTTTCCCCTTTGGTTGCTTATGTGTTAGGTGCAACAATTACAAAAACATTGCCTAATCCAGGGCCGTGTTTTCTTCCAAGAGTTTGATAGTTTTAGGTCTTACATTTACATCTTTGATGGTAAGAAGATGTAAGATTTCTGTATATGGTGTGAGGTAGGGGTTCACCTTTATTCTTTCACATGTGGATATCCACCTGTCCCAGCACTACTTGTTGAAAAGATTATTCCCTCCTCATTGTCTTGGCATCTCAAATAATTCTAGAATCTGTGGTTGTTGCAGGTGGTGTGACTTATAGTGCCTTAGAATTTTTCTTTACATGAAGGTTGCATTTCTCTGGGCTTGCGGACTTTCACCAATTGCATATGTAGACTGATCATTAGCGAAATAATCATATCATGTATTTGGACTAGTTTTTTCTTTGTTTGCGGTGGGTATGTAATTCCACACCGTTACTCCCTGATGGGTGGGTGGACCACATTGCACCATTGTTCTGGCCTGGATTATCGCTGTATCCTTCTAACTGGTTTCTCTGCCTCTATATTTGACCCGCAATCTATCCTCAATGCACCAATTGGAGTGACCCTTTAAAACCAGATGTCACACCCTGACATTGTGAAATCTCTCAAGGGGCTCTCCATTTCTCTAAGGGGGAAAGTTCAAGTCCTTATGATGGACCTCAAGCCCAATACAGTTGGTCCCACACTCTCTCTGACATCATCTTTGGCCAGTCATCCCCTGTACCATTTGCTCCAGTCCCTCTGCCCTCCATTATGCTCCTGGTACATGCCAGGCACTCTCCCACCTGTAGACTTGTACTCTATGTTCCTTCCATTTGGAATCCTCTTCCACATGATGATTTCATGCCTCATCTTCTTCTCTATATTTAATTCCGTGTTCAAATGTCATCTTGGTGTATTGACCATGTCATTTAAAATATAAACTACCCTCTTGTCCTGACACTCACTATCCAACTTGTTCCCCTTTCATTTTTCCCCTTAGCACTAACACCCTATAAAATAATATATAATGATAAGAATCAGTGTTGAATCAGGACACGGAAACCAACCAATAGATTGAGCAGGGACAGTTTATATAATGAACAATTAACCATAAACCTTTAAAGGGAACTATAGAGAATAGCCCAGAATTACAGTAGAGTAGTTAAGAAGGAAACAAATTTGGGAGAGGACCCCCTGGCCAAGGCTGCCTTCAGGCCTTGTTGGAGAAGGAATGATTGCAGCACAGGGATGGTGGAGAAGATTGTCATGTTTCCCCAGGACAGTACCGGTCCCTGGTCAGGGCAGAGCTCAGCAGGTAGGGAACAGCAGGCTGAGACTGGCAAACAGGAAAGCCCAGTCCCCTCCCAGGGGCAGGTAGGCTGAGGCTGGGATGCCTATTGGATTCACTGGGATTCCACTTGCAGGGGTGCCACTCATTCTCCTTATTAAGCCATCCAAAGGGATCCACTGAATCCACTGTGGATCACCCACTGTGGGTGAGTCCCTGTAGACACCCCTGAATTGTGCCACTGCTGGTTGTATTGCAGGAGAAAGAAAAAGAAAAGAATGGAAGCACCCTGGAATTAGGATGGAAGGCCCTTTGTCCTAAACCTTCTCTGACAAAAGCTTAACCCCTGCTGGGTACAAATGAGAAATGTCTACTGGGTCCAGCTCCATTATTGCAGAACAGACAATAGAGGGCAACACTCTGATGTTGTTACACAGGGGCAATCCATTGATAACTGGCACCATAATTCCCGTATTATTTTGTGTATGTATTCCATGCTTTTACTTCCAACTTGCCTCTATTGCTTTATTTGAAGTACGATTTTGAAGACAGCATATGGTTGTATCAAGGTTTCTAAAAAAACGTATTTTGACCCCCCAAAATGCCATTATTAGATCAAAACAACAGAACAATTAAAAGTACAAAGTAGCTATACTATCAGTATATGCCTTAAGTAAATAGTTTACGGTCAAATTCCTCTTATATAAGAAAGCACCATGCAGTTTCATTTTAATGATGTTAGCCTCAATAATCTAGTATAATAATAAACGCCTTTGTAATGAGTAACTATATAAAATGAAGTTACAATAATTTACAATTTACGTCTGTGACATGACCCAACTACTCTCTACAAGCACCACTGAAATCTTGATTGATGCTTGGCTACCTTGTTCTACTAGAACTAACGGGACTATTTCACTGCCAACAAATTCTGTTTACCTGCTGTGTAGTTTATAAGGGTTGAATTCTTCTCTACTTGAAAATCACCATTTTCATCTCTCCATATGGATACCTGTTTATCGGCAGATAGCTTTGCAGCCAGTATAGTTTTTTTCAGGAGAGTCTTATATAAGAAGTCATAAAAAATGAGTATAAATAAATTACACTTAGGCAATTTTTCTTTTTCTTTTTTTTTTCCCTGCTTGGAAAGATTTGCCCTGAGCTAACATCTTTTGCCAATCTGCCTCTCTTCTTTCTCCCTTCCCAAAGCTCCAGTACATAGTTCTATATTCTACGTGTAAATCCTTCTAGTTCTTCTACATGAGTCACCGCCACAGCATAGTCAATGAGAGACGAGCGGTGTGGTTCACGCCTGGGAACTGAACCTGGCACGCCGAAGTGGAGCGTGCCAAACTTTAACCACTAGGCCATCAGGGGTTGCTCCAGGAAATTTTTCTAGAAAAATATTGGAGTCAAGATGTATGATTTATTTCTAAATATTTCATAACATACTTTAAAACATGAAATGCTCAACATGTTTAAAAGCACTTTACCACTCAGTTTACCTTAACAAAGATATAGCAAACATTTTGAGAAATATACTTTCAACAGGAAAGTCCAATTGTAGCTTGATGCTTTTGTAGACCACTCTCAATAACGTGGCTTAAAAAATATAACTGTAACATTCTCTCAAGAAAATGTATTTCATTTCTATAAAAATTGTTCTTTACAGTGTCTCAATGTTTGTTTCCTACTAAGCTTCTCAATGTACTTTAGGCTTAACAATATAGTAGAATCAAGCTCCTATAATCTAGCTTTTAATCCCACAATCTGGAAAGCTCTATCTCAAGGTGATCAATGACTCCTTAAATCACCGAATAATATTATTTCCATTTTATAAGTGCGAATACTAGGTTTTAAAGAAGTCAAGTTCATGCCCAATATTGTTTAGCTAGTAAGAGGCAGATGCTAGATATGACTGACTCCTGCTGTCTGATTCTAAAATCCATAAGCATAACCTCTAGGTATACAGCCAAACATAACACTCTGTATTCTTGCAACAGAATAAATGCATTTGCTTTTTCCTTAATGTCTGTAACACGGTTCTTAACTATTCCAATACAGTGGTTTCTTCCTTTCTGTAAATGAGAGTGTTCTTCAAAGTACCTTCCTTCCTCTCTGCTCTTCTCTATACATTCCCTCCACTCCCAGTGCTTGAATTCATTTAACAAGCATTTATTTTATTGAGTCCATACAATTCCAGACCCCATGGAAAAACAATGAAAAAAAACCAGTCCCTGGCCTTCAAGGATTTACAGACTACTAGGGGAGAAAGCCCTATAAGCAAGTCCAATACTATTTTCAAAAAAAACAAGTTTGAGTCTGCACAAACACAGAAGGCTATCTATGCCACACAGCACGGGTTTTCAAGCCTTTTCTGAGGAGGACTACAGTTTTTTAAGAAATAGCGTTTAAAATTTCCAAAAGAGCACGCAAGACCTAGAACTTCCCTGATCCACTGTCCCCTTCCCACTATAAGCCATGTTTTTTCTAAGACTCTTAAGAACATCGTTTGAAAACCACTGTATTCTAACATCTTAATAGTTTTGCCTTTCATGCCTAGGTTTTGAATCTACCTGGAATGGATTTTTGTGGACGGAGTAAAGTAGGGTTCCAATTTGAATTTTTTCCATACTGATATCTAATAGTCCCAGGACCACTTAAAGAAATGCCCCTCCTTTGCCCTCTGTTCTGTAAGAGCACTTCTATTAAAAGAAATGAAGTTTCTGGATACACATGGAACTGGATTTGGGTTCTCTACTGTTTTCCACTGGTCTAACACTGTGCTAATACCAAAGAGCTTTAGTTACTATAGCTTTATATATAATAAATCAGGATATCTCATAGATCAAGTCTTCTCACCTTGACCTGCTGCTTAAAAAATATCTTGGCTAATCTTAGTCCTTTGTATTTTCATATATATTTTAGAAAAGACACGTAATTTTGATCTCTGTATTTTCCTGTCAAACAGGTAAAATACCCACAAACCAAATCTAGATCAGTGGTTCTCCACCAGGGCAATTGTAACACCCCCACCTCCCACCCCAGGGACATTCAGCAACGTCTGGAAACATTTTTGGTTGTCACAAAGTCGGGGGTAGGTACTACTGGCCTCTAGTGGGTTGAGGCCTGGGAGATGCTGCTAAGCATCCCACAGTGCACAGGACAGCTGCCACAACAAAGAATTATCCCATTCAAATTTTAATAGTGCCACTTTTGAGAAACCCTGTCCCAAATAAATCAAGGGGCAAATTTGCATGGGCCCATTAAAGGCCAGGGAACGTCTACCAAAAACAATAATTTAGTTTTAGAAAAACTGAACTGCCATGTGCCAAATGAGATTTACCCCAATTCATTAAAAAAAATCATATTATTTGCATAGACCAAAAGGCTTATCTTCCTGTTCTCTATAGCAGGGACATTTGCAGGAAGCTTAATTGAGGGGTTATGTCTTTAAAATACAAAGTTGTAAAGAAACAAGACATAGCCAGAAGATATTAAAAGTAAAAAAAACTCATAGAAATCAGTAAGAAACAACCCAATAGAAATATGGGCAATCTGAATAGACAATTCACTAAAAGGAATATTCAAATGACCAATAAACATATATAAAGATTCCCAACCTCATTAGTCACTAGAGAAATACCAATTCAAACTCACGAGAACACCATCCATGCACCAGAATGGCAAAAATTTTAGAAGACTGGACATATCAAGTGTTAACAAGAATGCTGAACAACGTAAATCCCATATACTACTGGCTGTAGTGAAGGGGTTGCATAAACTGGTTCAACCACTTTGGAAAATGTTGGCAGTCTCTACTATAGCTGAACATATCCATACACTATGACCAGCAATGGCATTCCTAGGGATATATCCAACAGAAAATACTTACCTATTTGCAAAAGAATGAACAAGAAAGTTCATAAAAGCATTAAAAGCCTAAAGGAGAAACCATCAAAATGTCTAATAACTGCAGAACGCATTAATAAACTGTGATATGTTCATAGAAGTAAATAATATACCACAACAAGAACTACTACTATATGCAACAACACAAACGAGTCCCCAAAATGCAATGTTAGCAAAAGTACGCAGACTCAAGAGTACAGACATCACTCCATTTCTATAAAGAGGCAAAACTCATCAATGGTGACAGAAAGGAGGAGAGCAAATACCTGTGCAGAGAAAGGACAGTGACTAGAAAAGAGCATGAGAAGGGGCTGTAGGGTGTTGGTAATGTCCTATTTTTATCTAGGTGGTAGATACATGATTGTTTACTTTGTGAAAATTCATCAAGCTATACACTTAGGATTTGTATGCTTTTCTGTATTTAGCTTATATCTTATTAAAGAATTTGCTTAAAAATATAAAGAATACAGCCCTGATTTACTGCATCTGATGCTTCAAGAGACTATTCCAAACAGCCCTAACTCACAATGATGTTAAAATGCAAGTTGTGTATATATTGACAACTGATTTTTTACCAAGGCACCAAGGCAATGCAGTGGATAAAGGATAGCCGTTTCAATAAATGGTGCTGAACAATGAGATATCCATAGGCAAAATAAATGAACTTGGATCCATACCTCACACCATATACCAAAAATAACTCGAAATGGATTCTGGACCTAACGGTAAAACCTAAAACCATATTTGATAGAAAAACACTTGTATTCAAAATATATAAAGAACTCTCAAAACTTAACAATAAAAAAAAAAGGCAAAAGATTCGAACAGACATTTATCAGAGAAGATATATATATATGGCTAATAAGCACACGAAAAGACGCTCAACATCATAAGTTATCAGGGAAATGCAAATTAAAACCACAATGAGATACCACACTACATGCCTATTAGAATGGCGGAGAAGACTGACCATACCAAGTGTAAGCAAAGATGTAGAGAAATGGGAACTCTCGGACACTGCTGGTGGGAATGTAAAATGGTATAATGTATAAACACTTTGGGAAACAGTTTGGAAGTTTCTTAAAGAGTTAAACATGAGTGATCCACTCACTCCACTCTTAGGTATTTGCCCATAAAAAGGAAAGAAGATGTCCATAACAAAGACATTCATACAAATGTTCATAGCAGCTTTATTTGTAATAGCCCAAAACTAGAAACAACTCACATATACATCAACACGTGACTGGATAAACAATTTGTAGTATATCCACAGAACAGAATATTACTCAGCAACACAAAGGAACAAACTGTTGACACACACAACATGGATGAATTTCAAAAGAATTATGTTAAGTGACAGAAGCTAGACAAAATCAGTGTACAAATTGTCTGATTCCATTTATATAAACTCTCGAAAATGCAAACTAATCTATAGTGACAGAAAGCAAATCAGTGGTTGTTTGGGGAGAGTAAGTCACAGAGGGGTGGGAAGGAGGGATAACAAAGGTGCATGAGAAAACTTTTGAAGGTAATGGATGTGTTCACTATCTTGACACTGACTGAAAGTTTCATGGAGGTACACCTTATGGTGGAGGTCATAACTTATCAAAGCATACCATTTAAATAAATGCAGTTTGTTTTCTCAAGTCTATTTCAATAAAGCTTTTCTAAAAATAATACAGGTTGTATATAAATATTGTAAACCAGAGTTCTTATAATTAGCTCAAAATCAACTCCATTCATTCACACAACAAATATTTATCTAGCACCTACTATATGCCAAGCACTCTGCTAGGTTCCAGCGTTACAATGGTAAGCAAACTGACATGGCTCCTGACCTCATGGAGAACACAGTCTGCTAGGGGAAGCACAGATTAATAAAAGATGCACACAGACACATGGATAATAAAAACTTCACAGAAAAGTGCTGTGAAGGAGACAAACACACTGAGATGACACAAAATAACAGAGAAACCAAATCTGATCTAAGGGAAAGGTCAGTATGGCTCCCTCAAGGAAGCGACATTTAAGCAACACCTAATGGAAGAGGAGGATAACAAGTTGAAGATGTAACTTTCCTCAGAAGAGACACTAACACAAGCAAAGGCTCTGAGGCAGAAGAAAGCATGACCCTTTGAAGGAATGGAAAGAAAGTCAAAAGGGCTAAGGGTCAAAACAGTGTAGATGACACTATTGGTCACCTCTCCAGTAACTATTCCATCTCCTCTTCCTCACTCCTAACAGAATCACACTTGGGTTCCAGCAGCCACCCTCCTCCACACATAGTCATGTGCTTTAGAGGAAGATGACTCCATTCTTGATTTTAGGAAGTGGATACTGTTGAGACTTAAGTCAGTCATGGCCACCTCTTTTCTCCCTGCCAGTGATTAGTTAAAGAATGGCATGAGTGAAAGCAGGAAAAGAAGTTATTGCATGCTGTAAACAAGAGATGGTAGTTTGGACCAGGGAGTTGTCAATGGAGATAGAGATTTGCACGGAGAAATAAGGTAGAGCAACGTGTACAGGATGTCTCCTAGGTTTCTGGCTTAGGCAAATAACGATCAATCTTTTCCATATAGTCAAAGCCAGAGAAATATTTTTTAAAAATGAATAGTCTTATGTTATTCTTAATATATTTCTCTTAAATAAACCTAATTAGAACTAGTCAAGGATCATACCTACAACATATCTCCTCCTCATGCAGGATACTGGCTTCAGAAGTTCATTCAAACTTATCAAGAATGAATGAGGCTAACTAGATTTTGTCTTACAATACAAATCAATGTTTTCTAAAATTCTAACCTATAATTAACAATCCTGCCTACAAATAACATCAATTTCTGAATATCATTTCTTTTGCCTTGCCTGCTTCAAAAAATGATTTAAGCTAGCAAAATGTCCAAATCAATTAAAAGCCAAGCCAAGAATAAAGTAGTCCAAGGATTTCTGACCACTCTTGTGTTACCTAAAAATAATTCCAGAGAAATTAGATGGAGGTACCTAATCAATTATGCTCATCAAATTTATCAAATTAGGTCTCATAACAACAGTAATGAAGGTTCCTATTACAGATACCAACAGACCCAGGCAAAAATATAACCTACCTTGACAAGTTGATGAAGTGCCATTTCTTTCAGAAGGTGGTATACTTGGATTGTTGAAATGACGCGAAGTTCCTCGGTCCTCGCCATCATTTGTAAAATTCTTTGAGTGGCACGTACAACAACGTGACAATGGTACTTCAGTGTTCTCGCTTAAGCTTTCATCCGCTGGCTTCCCTAAAAGTGAAAGAACCTCTATTTATAATATTTCTAATTAAAAAAACATTAATCATCCTCTGCAGCTACAGTGAGCAACCACTCGAATTTGCCCAGGATTGGGAGGTTTCCCACACTGTAAGATTTTCAGGGCTAAACCTGGGAAAGTACCTGGCAAATCTGAACAAGTTGGTCACCCTATCTGTAGCATCAAATTAGGACAGGAGAGAAACACTTAGGATGTCAGAGACATTTATAGAGAAATTATCATCAATTTGCATAATTTACAAAAAGATAATAGTCAAAGATTAATAATGGAATAAAGGCACAACCCCTTGAGTATTCGTTTATATTGAGACTTATTAAAATATCAAGCAGGGAGGATTAAAAGAAAGACCAAAAGTACATTGTTAGTTACTGCTATTTCTTTAAATGAATCATTCTGGATAAAAAGTACTTCATTATATTTTTTTCAAGTCCCAATAATCAAGCTGAATATATCAACCACATACTTACCACGAAGAAGAGACTGTTACCACGCTAAAGTAGCACAAAGTAAGACTAAGCTTTCCCAACTTTCTGTAGGGCTCTCCAACAAACAATGCTGCTTACTTTTTAATCCTCGGACAATCTATTGACACAAAAACAATAAAAAAAATCAGTAAACAATTTATTTCATTAGGGTCTGTCTCCATCACAAGTACAAACACAACAAGTAAGGTTGTACTTGAGGGAACATAGCAATAGCAGAAGGGAGAATTAGTATTTCGTTCAATCTAGACCTTATTCCTTTATCTTTCTTCCTAAAATTACGTTGGACTTAAAAGCATATAGGCATAAAAGAAATGAACAAAGCAATTTGTGACTTAATGATGCAAGCACCGTCATTTCTGTAAAACTAGAGTACACTAATATATTTGATGAAAATTTAATGGAGGATACTGCTAGGGGGAGTGTAAATCGCTACAACCACTTTGGACAGAAATTAACAATTTCTAGCAAAGTTGTAGATACCCAACACCAGGAAGTCCAGTCCTATGTATATATCCAAAACCTTTCGCACAGGAACATAAGGAAACATGCATAAGAAAGTTCATAGCAGCATTGTTTAGAATTGCAAAAGAATGTAAACAACTTAAATGTCTGTTAAAAGGAAAATGGATAAAAAAATTCTGGTATATTCATACAAGGGAATACTACACAGCAATTAAAATAGATTAACAATCAATAAGGCTACTTATTAGAAATAATGTTAAGCAACTAAAAACACTTCTGAACAAATATAGGTACAGTATCATATCATTGTACAAAGTTTAAAAACAGGTAAAGTAATGCTCTATATTGTTTACGGATACATACATATGTAACAAAAGTATAACAACACGTCTAGGAAAGAAAAAGAATAAATTCAGCATACAAGTAATGTTACTTGCAAACAAGGTATAAAGTAAATATGGCAAAATATTAAGATGGAACAACTCTGGAAAGTTGGCTTACTCATTTGTCTATTAATTTTCTATATGATTGAAACATCTCAAAAAATATGGTGAGAAATATAGTATTCTGTGTAAAAGACAGTAAATACTTTGTAGAAGGTAGTAATTCCATAAAGTAAATAGAAGTGCCAAATGAGCTGAGAATAGTTTCAGAATATTCTCCTTTGCCTCCTAACCTTATACAGTTTATAGCGATCAGGATTATTTTTCGAAAGGTTACATGTTCTTCCATGAACCCAGCAAATATTTTCAATCCATTTACTATCTGAGAAAATGAATGTAGTCACAGATTCAGTATATGTTATGAATTATCAGCATCTTTATCTTAATAAAGACTTAACTGCTGAAAAATACTTGCAGAATCCATTATAGCAAGCTATGATGGACAAGCTTTACAAGGAAAGTTCATCTTCACCCCACCAACCGTACATTCAGACCATAGTTAAGAGTCATGCTTTCTTGTTTACTTAGATTCCTAACTGCAGCAGAAACGAAAATCAAGACTGAAACAATGCCATTCAAAGAAAACCAGATACCCAACTACACTAGGACAGAAGTTTAGAAATAAAAAGGGGATTCCTAAATGTATAAACAAAACAAATGCAAGTAAAAGAATTTCCTAGTCTTAACCATCACAGTGCTTGAGAACATGTCTCGGAATCTGACAAATCCGGATTTGCATCCCTACTCTGCCAAAGCTGTGGCCCAGGAGGTAGAAGCACGAGTTGTAGATCAGGTTCCCACAACTCAGATGTGTTTCCTTGATCATGTCTTCACTTCTCTAGACTAAGATCCTTATCTGTAATAATCCCTAATTGAAAAACTGTTGTAAGGGAGAAAATGCCTTGGCACACAGTAGGTGCTTGATAATTCTGATTTAAAGGTCAGAAGGGTATAATGAAAAGAAGATGGGCTTTGGAGTAAAGCAAGCCTAAGTGTGAGTCCCACTGTGTGACTCACTGAACCTCAGTCTGTTTCTTCATCTGTGCAATGGAGATAAGATTATCTACCCGATAGAGTTTTGACGAAAATTAGCCAGGCATTAAGAATTAAGTAAGGTAATGGATAGAAGGTGCCTAAACTCCAGTATTTGACACAGAGGAGGTAATCTACTTTAATCCCCACCTCTTCTAAACCACCTATGCTTAATCTAGGATCCAGAGATGGAAGTCAGAGACTGGGATCTCTTGCTATTGCGTGCAGAAGTCTCATTCCCAGAACTATATCCTAATAAAATAACTGAAAACAGAGGGGAGACTGATATGCACTGTTATCAACTGAGGACCTCCTTGCAATAGTGAAAAAAAACGGCGAATTCGACCTGGGGTTGGAGGGATGGTTAAAAGAGCAATTCAACAGCTTATGAAGCCAATTATACCCTGACCCCTAGCCTACGTGTTCCAAAACAAGCTAAGAACCACTATTCTAAGGTATTTCCCAGTTCTAATATTCTGTGATTCTATCTGTGCAACTCTTGAGAAGAGATTTGGTGGACTCTAACCCCTTCACCGCAGCCAATAACGCAACGCCGGCTAGTTCCTCAGATACAGCCTAGAAATCCATCCCGCCCGCAGTCGCCGCCATCCCCCAGGGGATAAAGGACGAGCCCCCGATCCGCCTCCCGCCGTCGCCCCCGCCGCCACGAGTCAGCGGGGGACCGAGGGGGCCCGGGCCCTGCTCCCCGGTGGTCGGCACAGGCTCCCTCTGGCCTCCGCGTGCTCAGACCCCCGAGGCCGGGGGACGCGGTCACCCGACGGCCCGCACGGCGGCCAGGCGAGAGCAGAAGGCTCCCTTCGGGCAGGCTGTGCGCCGCCCCACGAGAGACAGTCTGGCCTGTTCTGAGGAAAACCGAGGCAGCGCTGCCTGGGCTCCGAGTCCCGGGAGAAAAGGAAACGGTATCCGCGAGCACACACGGTGGAGCCTGGCAGAGAGGAGAGGCCCCAAACCTCTCGCCTCCTCACCGGGCTGCCACTCCCCGCCGAGCGCGGACTCCGGCGCCTCGCCCGCTCCCTCCTCCGCTCTCTCCAGGCCGCGCGCCCGCGCTCTCCCGGACGAATTCCCGCCTCCCGCCCCCTCGACTCCCAGCACCCAATCACCCGCCAGAGCAGAAACCAAGCAACCAATCCCGGCGTGAGGTTAAGGGGCGCGAACCCTGGCCCCCGAGGGAGGCCTCCGCAATAAAAACCAAGGCAAATTATCTGGTGGCCCAGAGGCGAACGCCTGAAAAGCGAAGGACGCTCGCAGACCACAGGGTTTAAAGGAAAAGTCTTTACCATTTTGAGATTTTTGAAACTGGCGCCTTAACCCGTGCATCCCTTTCCTTGGAAACTCGCAGTCTCATTCTTCAGGTCTGTAGACCAACCGAAAGGAAACCCTTTGAAGCCTGGCCGGGTTCTTCCCAGAGCGCCCGTCAGTGCCGCTCAGCTCACGTTTCCGAACTTCACGGCGGCCCGGGTGTGGCACAGACGGAGGCGGGAACTGCCAGACGCCTGAGCCCGGCCAGGCGAGAAGGCTGGTTGACGACTGGCCTCAGAACCTCAGGATGTTCGAGGCTTCCCCGGATAGCGAGTTCGACCAGAGCAACGCTCTAGAGCGCTCCCGCCCCGGTCACTTCTGCTCCATCAAGGCTCATCCGCCTTCTGTCCCTCCTAAAACCGGGTTGTTATTCTTTGCCACGAAGTACACTTCAGCTTCCTCGAAGGTAGGGAGTTAATCATGATCTCTCCAAATTGTGATTTTGTCAATTTCTGAATAGCCTATTCTTGGCTCCGATACTAGTGTCTCAAAAAAGTAAAACGTGGGACAGTTTCTCAAGTTTGAGCAACTAGTTTGGGGAGAGGTTTGCTGCAGGGGGAGCAGCGGGAGGAGAGTGGATTTGTTTGCTTCCCTTTCAGTTTTACTGCATCTTCCCCAACTGCAAAATGTACAGTGCTAAAGATAAATTCTACCTTTTAATTCAGTAATCTCAGGCTCAAAAATTTATCCTAAAGGAGTAATCCAAAGAAAGAAAAAGTAAAAATACCTAAATTGATAACATTGCCTATTGTAATCCAGAAAAAAGTCATCAACCTCACGGTCTAGTAATAGCACCCTATACGGTTATGCTATATCTGTTTGATCATTGTGAAGCCAATAAAATAATTATCAAAAGTAAACAACTTGCAAAAAAATTTCATATAAAGTTAAATGAAAGAAAGCAGACTCCCTACTGGGTATTATGAATTCCATTATGTGAAAATATATATGTATAAGCAAAGATGGAGGGAAAGTATAAAAAATGTAGCTTACTGTTAAAACAGTGGAATGAAGGATAATTTATCAATACTTAAAAATATCTTCAAATTTTTATTCTGCTTTTACAATTTTTTTAAATATCAAATCGTTTAAGTAACTGCTCCAGGGAAACTACTACGATTTTCCTCCGCTCAATTCCTAAGGCCCTCAACCGACTTTAGCCTTTATGGCCATTTGACATGTGTGGCGTTAACAGAAATGGATACACGTAGGCTCAGGAGCCGGACAGTCCTGGATTCCAGTCCCTTGAACTGTTCCTTTCAGGTGAACAGTAGTGAAAGAAACCACAAAAAACTACAAGTTCATTTGATAAAGAATAGGAATGTTTATAAACCAATATTCAAAATAGCTGCACACATCTGTTTTCACTTGAATAAAATAAATCCCATTGTGACAAATTTTGTAACCTTAAAATACATGAATATTAACATTTACTAATATAGTTACACATTTTGTTTACGTCATCAATGAATGTGATGAAAAACAGCATGTTGTTATTTAAACACAGCAGGTTTTGACCAGCCTTTGAAAACTGATCCAAGAATGTGCACTGCCTTTAGTTAGAAACCATTTATTTCAACCTTTTTTGAACTCCTAGAGGTTTCCTACTCACAGAAAATATTCCAAAGCCTCAGTTTAAAATAAAACAAAACAAAACAACACAGGACCGCTGTATTTAATCTTAGAAGACTACAAAACTGCCTTGTTTAAAAATATGAAAATTCTTACAGTATTTTTTAAGTGTATGCTTTTATTTTTCACATTGAAATTACTTGATTGAACATTAAGCATCTGATATCTCAGGGAAGGCCAGCCCAGTATCCTGTTTTTCAGAGCTCACCAGGTGTTTCTGATGCAATCTATGGACCAACAGAGACCCATTTGACTAAAGAAGAAATAATTGATCAAGTGTTCTCTAAACATTGCTGCATAATGGAATCAACTGGGGAATCTTAAAAAATATGCTAATGCCTGACTCCCAACCGCAGACATTCTGATTTAATTGGCATGGGTTACAAATGGGGATCAAGAGTTTGAAGAGCTCTCCAGGTGATTTTAATGTGCAGCAAAATGTGGAGCCACCACAATGATGCAAGACACAATAGTGATCTAAATCACAATTAGCCACAAATGACAGATGCCTGTAGAGGAGAACTCACTTTTAAAGAAGTTTCTCAAGTTGGAAATACTTTATAGTTTCTCTCTGTTTCTTAACATCAAATTTATGCTTTTTCTTAAAGTTATAATGACGCGTTAATTAGTAGTCTTCAGTGGGGATTTATATTGTTAAACACTCAACAATTTTTTTGACCCATTAAGTTTAGGTTATTGTATATAATCACTGCTATACACTTATCTATTACGTGTAACAATACACTGAAATTACCTTCTAGGCATCACAGTATTAAGAACCATCCATAGTTTATTGACTGTTTGAAGCATTCTCCATAGAACCCCTGAATTCAATAGCTGGTTCATATTGGATGTTAATACTTCTGCATATGGTATAAGTTCACTGGCAGAGAGTAGAGTCAAGCGTTCTAGAATCTGTATCGTTTCCATATGTCTTACTGGGACAGCTGAAAATGCTAAAGGGGAAACTTAGCAGTCATAATCTAAATTCTATACAGCTTAGCAAATAAGAAGTAACATTGCTCTATCAGACTACAGGCCAAACAAATCAAGAAAACAATGTTGCTCTAAACGTAAAACTTTCAATCCTAGCCATAGTTTTGGCCATACTTAAGGTAAGGACCTTAAGAAAAATTCATTTAGGTGTAGTTATTTCACAAAGATCAAAACATATCTCATTTAAGAAATCACATTAGTGACCCAAAGACAAGGGTCATTTCCTTGGTGATTCAGACTGATTTTAAAAATTGATTGAAATATGAAAATATACCCAAGTATTGCCTGTGGTAGTCACATTCATTTGAAAGATTGGAATTTGTTGATACCTATAAGGGTGGCCCCCTTTATAGGTTATAAGCACCCAGCAGATTGCTGTTATTCAATAATATCAATCCTGTGCTCTTTAGTAGAACAGACACTAACCACATCTGGCTGTTGATCACTTGAAATGTAGCTAGTCCAAAATGAGATGTGCAGTAAGTATAGAATATACACTGGATTCCTAAGACTTAGTATGGAACAACAGTAAAATGTCTCATTAATCGTTTTTATATCAAGCACCTGATGGAATAATATATTAGATATATTGGGTTAAATAAAATAGTTATTAAAATTAATTTTGCCTTTTTACTTTAATGTGGCTATAGAAAGTTTAAAATTATATGTTAAAATTATATGTGTGACTTGCGTCTTATTTCTATTTGACAGTGGTGATCTAGAACACTATCCAGTAACCACAAGTCCGTTGCTCTATTCCACGGCACTTATTTCTGACTTCTTTCTATCGACCTTTCACACAACCTGTTTAGTGATATAACGTAGGACCTAGGAGGAAACAGATACAAGCATATCAGAAAGAAATGGTTAAAACTCTTTAAACTCAAAGAGAATGATTAAAATTATATTCACCAAAACCTTATTATATCACTAGGGAAATTCTGCATGATTTTAAGATTTCAATGAGCCTAACATATCTTTGCACTGCTAAAGGGGAAAAAGGAGTATCAATCTACTATACCTTCTTGGAGTTGTTTAGGAGAGTGGTTTTTGGCATTATTAGGAGCATTTCCCTTAACAGGGCGTCAGTCCCTGTGATGTTTTCTTCACAGACCCATCGTTCACAATGCATGAATGCGGGTAGTTAGTTACAAGGAGACATAGTAAAGCAGAATGCGACCCTTAAAAAATGTACAGAAAGTCAACTGCATTCTTCATTCTTAAACACAAAACTCATCTCTCTCCTCTCTCCCCCTCCCTTCTCCCTTTCACTGTCAGCAATCCAAAGGAAGTTGCACTTCGTGTGCATGCATACTACAGTTTGAGAACTTCTGTTAGGTAGTTCAGCCAGGGAATCTGCTTAGATCAAGATCCCCAAGTGATCTGATACAGGGAAGTTGGAAACTACTACTTTTATCAAAAGTTCTCAAGCTTTCTTCCACTCTATCCCAACATAAAAGTCTTTCATCAGGAAAAGTTGTTTGACATAGCCATAGTTCTGGAGTTGAGAGGGGGAGGAAAGAAAAAGAGGAGAAAAGAATGTCCATTTGGGGCAGATCATATATGATTTTAAGAAGGCCTCACTCAGAAATTCTGATGACTAGTGGTGTAGTGGTTTGCATACTCTGCTGCAGTGGCCCGGGGTTTGCAGGTTCGGATCCCAGGCACAGACCTACACACCACTCATCAAGCCATGCTGTGGCAGCATTCCACATACACAATAGAGGAAGATGGGCACAGATTAACTCAGGGCCAATTTTCCTCAAGCAAAAAAAAGAGAGGAAGGTTGGCAAAAGATGTTAGCTCATGGCCGGTCTTCCTCACCAAAAACATAAAAAAAAAATAAAAGAAATTCTGATAGGCTTCTATAGGAGAACATGTCCTCTCCTCCAACCCAATTGACAATCATTGCTATATATGGGTTAAATTCAAGTTGCTCACTTTAAATGCCTAAAATGTCTCAGGCACTTGATGTATATTTTCTCATTTCACCCTAACATTCCTACAAGGTAAGCAATATTGTCTCCATTCTACTGTAAGGAAACAGGCTGAAAGACATTTATTAATATCCCAAAGTCACACAGCTAAGTGTGTCAGGCAGTCGAAGCAGTGCTGGTGATGCCCACAAGACGATGCATTTGTCTTCCTTCAAGAAGGGTTAAGGAAGCTCCAAAGGAATGGGAAACCTTCCTTTTTGTAGATCAAATGCTTGTTTCTAACCTTTTGCTTATACCATGGTTTGACTATTCGTGACTATTATTGTGTAATATCAATAATGAGAAAGTAAATGATGATATTGTGAAAATGCCTGTTTAGATATATGAGATACCACTATGCTAAGTGCTTGGCACATAAATACTTAATAAATATTTTTGTTACTATACTACTAGTATCATCATCAGAGTTGTAAGTGTAGTAGTAATAATATTAGTAGCAACAATGGTACTTTAGATACAATCATCAACTTCTCATGCAATTTAAATCAAATCATACCAGTGCTTAGTCCCAGTAGGGATGGTATCTGTTTCCTTTCTCATAGAAAATGCTTAAAATCGATGTTTCTGTTTGAAAAGACACTGTAACAATGAAAAGTGGTATAATTTTAAAGTTCAAAAATCTAAATGCACAAGTATAGGTACAGTGAAGACTATCCCAGGGCCGGCACCACAGCATAGCGGTTAAGTGCGTGTGCTCCGCTGCTGGCGGCCTGGGTTCGGATCCCGGGTGCACACTGAGGCACCACTTGTCAGGCCCTGCTGTGGCAGCATCCCACATAAAGTGGAGGAAGATGGGCATGGATGTTAGCTCAGGGCCAGTCTTCCTCAGCAAAAAGAGGAGGATTGGCATGGATGTTAGCTCACGGCTGATCATCCTCACAAAAAACAAAAAAAACAAAAAAAACTTTGCCAAAACAGTCATACAAGTGACTGCTTACAATAGTACAAATTAATCTACATTTCATAATCTCTTCAATAAAACAGTTCCCAAATGCTGCCAAATACAACATACTTTGGAAGTAGATTATGCAAAGATACGAGTAAATAAATGAAGACACCTGGCTGAAGATGACCAAAGAAGGTTCATGTTCCTCCTTGAAACCAACCATAACAAAGAAAAGGAAAATTCCAACTTCAAGGAAACAAAGAAACCCACACTCAAACGTTATTAAAAAAAACTATATTATAAAAAAAGAAAAAATTAAATTTCAAAAATATCACTATTTCTATGACAGTTTTACACTAAAACTATTATAGTACTTCTATGCTATGGAATATTATAGAGCAATTAAAAACAATAAGGTAGATCCACATGTACTGACATGAAAAGATTTCCAAGAAATATATTAAATCTCCAGAACAAAAGGAAAACGACAAGCACCCAGAAATCAACCCTGAAAGCACAGAAAGGTATAACCTTAATGACAGAGAATTCAAAATAGCTATCATAAAAAAGCTCAATGAAATATAAGAAAACACAATTAAATGAAATCAGGAATTTTTTCACAAAAGAGATTGAAACTATAAAGTAAAATCCATCAGAAATCTTAGAGCAGTTAGTTAGTCTTCACTAAGTGCTTTCCCAGATTTGATCAGTTTTAGAACAAGTAGCAGGGTTGTTCCTATTGCACACCCCCTCTTTTCCCAGAGTGTGTGTGGCATGAGTGTCGCAATTCTTTGGATAACACAAGTTTTGTAGGCTCTCAATGCACCTTCCAGGAGTTTTCTGTTTCCCTTCACAAGCTGTACGTTTCATCGCCCTACTGTCTGGCAGACCCAGTCCAAGGACACTGGGAAGCTAGTTTTGTCATTGACCTCAGGGTGCAAGGGTCACAGGGGTGAATTTTTTCTTTATAAGCATCTGGACCAATGAGGGTAATTGACTAGAAATACCAGAGGAAGCTCTAGCTAATTTAAGCAGAAATAAACTACAAGCAGATGATCCTGTAGTTCACAGAATTCACAAATATCTGGACAATCGGCCTGGAGAATGTGCTGGAAGCAGGGGGCCATGGGACACCCCATCCCAACCCTAGGAAGAGCCCAGTCAGTAGGCCATCCTGGGCCTTCAGACACGGGGCTGAGGCCAGAGGTATCATTCACTGGGATCTGCACTGTGTTAGCTCCCTGACAATATCTTGATTTCGGACACCTGGTCTCAGAACCGTGAGAGAATGTTTCTGTTATTTTAAACCACCAACATTGTGGTGATTTGTTACAGCAGTCCTAAGAAACTTACACACACACTCACAGGCCACTCTCATGCCCAGGAGCAGTGCTCTCCACCTCAGGCTGAATCACAACCCATTGAAACGCCCACTTGAAGACTGGAGAACAACTCCTGCCCGTGGTCCTGCAGGGGCTGGGCCAGGTATCTTAACATAGACACACCTGTACCTTTTCTGTGCAGACCAGCCCTGCCTCCTTGTCTGCTGGACAACGGGACGCCTTCTTGACTCAGCTGAAGTGGTGCTGCTCAAATCACCAATTTCAACAGACCAGTGTTGTTTTTCTAATTCATGCAGGTTCCCTCTGGAGGCTCTGGGGAGGATCCATTTTCTCACCTTTTCCAGCCTCTAGAGGTCACTGCATCCCTTAGCTCCTGAGCTCCTCCTTCAACTTCAAGGCCGGCAGTGTCCAGCAGAGTCCTCCTTGCATCACATCACTCTGACTCTGCCTCCGTCCTCACGTCTTCTCTCCTCTGACCCTCCTGCCTCCCTCTTCCACTTGTAAGAAATATGATTACTCTGGGTCCACCTGGACAATCGAGGATGGCTCCCATCTCAAGGTGAGCTGACCAGCCCCCTTAATCCATGTGCACCTTCATGTCTCTTTGCCTTGAAACCTAACATAGTCACAGGTTCTGGCCCTTGACTGGACGGGAAGTGCATTGCATGCAGTGTTGTTAGAGAATCAGTGAGGATCCGTCTCTCTGACATGAACAATTCCAAGGGCCTCTGGGTGGGGCAGTGCACACAGAATGCCAATATTCCTTCCTGCCCACAGCAGTCATGGACGGAGTCATTGGTGTGAGAGGAGCCATGAAAGGGGGACACAACAGGATGGCTGACCCTCCTCAGGAGCAGCTGGAAGACGTCTCAAAAAAGAGAGCCCTGAGCTTTGTGGTTACCATATGCGTGATGCACCCCAGCAGGGTAACAGCATGGTTGGGGCTGGAGGGTTCACGGAAGGTTATGGGGTCTGGTAAAGGTGGATTCCCCCACCCCTTTGAGCAGGAACTTGGTAGCAGTGGGAATGTTCTGGAGCCTCCCCCCTGCCAGACACTGGCACACACACATACATATGCACTCACGCACTGACACATATGCAGCACAATATGCACACACAGAGACACACGCAACTCTGCACATGCACACACTCAGAAGACACACATGCACACATGCGTCTACACACATACACATGGATATGTGTGGGCACAAAAGACGTGCACGTGTACACATGCATACAAATAGAAAGACACATATGCACAGAGAGACATGTGTACACAGGCATACCCACATTCACACAAACACACAAATGCACCCACACATGCACAGGAGCAAGATGATGCCATTTGCATTTGGTAGAAAGTTCTGGGAGCAGAATGGAGGAGGAACGAGGGGTAGGGAAAGCAGAGACCACTCAGGGTGTGTCAGTCAGTGCAGTCACCCCAGTACTCACAAGTCTGGAACGAGGGAAGGGCAGCAGTAATAGAGGGAGGAGGTGGATTAGGGGCGTGTGTGGGGCCAGCAGCCCTGGTGGTATGGGTAGCAGACATGAAGGTCAATGTGGTCTCCCAGGGTCACTGGGGGCACTGATGGGAATACAGAACACAGGAGCCAGGGCACATTTGAGGGAAAGGAGATCAATTCAGCCTGCAAGGGGTGAGGGGGCTGCAATGGCAGCCATGGGCATCCTGGTGGGGGCATTTAGAGCAGGCTGGATGGGCACTTTGCTTGTAGTTTAAGAGGTCTGGTAGGAAAGGGCGGGGTGGCGACATCAGCTCCGAGGCTGGAGCTGGAGCCTGGACTAGGACCAGCTCTCTCAGGGGAGCTTGGAGTGACGGGGGCTGATCCAGAATCCCTGGGGCTGGGGCAGCAAGGACCATGGGAGAAGGGAGGTACATACGAGGAAGCCATTGCTTTACCTTGCTAGCTCTTAATGCAGAGGTGTACTGCTTCCCATTCTGATAACATTCTCCCTTCCAGATAAGCTTTCTCAGAAGAAATCAAACACAAGAGTAATGATGGCTAATTATGCAAAATTAAGAACATAAATTCACAGGATCCCCCCAAAAATGATTTAATCACCACCTACATGGCAAAATGAGGGGCCTTTATGAAGATGAGGGAGGGGCAGGATCCTATCTCCAGGTCAGCCCAGGGCCAGACACGTGAGCAGGGAGCAGGTGTAGGGTCCCCCACCCAGCCCTGCAGCTGTCCCTTGTGACTGCTGGACTGAGTCTGCTCTTCGTGCTGTGAGCTGAGGGACCCAGTTTATTCCTACCCACACTGTGGAGGTCATTTGAGAGTCTCTGGGAGGGCTGGGCAGTGGGCATGTGTGTGTCCCAGGTCAGCCACCTGCACTGGGTTAGGGTCTCAGTCCTGTTGTTCAGAACCCCAGGTGGGCGTGGGCCAGAATTTGCTCTCTTGTGTCTTTGATGGTGTCTCCCAGGTAGAGCGGGACAGCTTCCTGCCCAGCAGGGGAGAGGGGGACTCAGTGAGGCCTTGGACAGATTTCCATCCACAATGGGTCCCTGCTAACCCCTTACTCCTGGTGAAGTTATAGCCAAGTCAGGTAGCCTTTCTAAGACATAGTTTCCTCAGAGGCCAAAGTCATGGTTTGGAAGAAGCTTTGCATATTTTAAGCCCATCTATAAATGTGAGGAATGTTGTCCCTATTATGTGTTTATGTTTTGCAAGACTACTGCGCTGGGGTTGCCATTAAAAATGAAACACATTGTTACAAAACGTGTTATCAACTTCAAAAATCCATGGTGCTGTTGGAACAATATTTGAGGTCTGCAAATGTCTAGATGCCACCCAGTCCCTTGTCACTACCCTCCCACAGGGGCCGTCACATCCTCACCTCCTTGGGACCCCTCTGTGCCTCTTGTTGGTACTTATGTGACCTGGACATCCCTGACACTCTGGCCTGGGCTCCAGGCATCCCCAACTGTACAGTACAAGGTTCCTGCCCACTGTCTGCCCACTTGCCTCCCTATGCCCACTGTCCCTCTCTGGGGGCTGGTCAACTTGCCAGCCTCAGTCTTGTCCAACAGGGCCTCAGGACCCAAGTTCCCTTCTCTTTGCCTTTTCCTTGTTAAATGCCCATGTCTAGGTCCTCCCTCTCCCCTACCCCTGAAAAGACTGGTCTCATTCAGTCCTGAGAGTTGTCCTCAGCCTCTCAAGGAAAGTGATTCCCAGCAGACCCAGGAGTGAGGTGGGAGCTGGTGCTGGGAAACCAGATCCTGGTGGTTGGTCACACCCAAAACCTGGGGAATATCATGCAATGTGTGCTCATCATCAGAATGAAACTGTACTTGATTTCAGGGGAAACGGTTTGGCAATAGTAATGGTTAGAGGACCTGAGGCCTCTTTGTCCTGTGTCAGGACAAAGGAAGGTCTGGACACATAATCATAATGATTTTCATCCCATGTTCCTCAATTAAATGAATGGTCGGATGGATGCTGGATGGATGGATGATGAATGGATGGATGAAAGGGTAGTTAATGCAAGGATAGTGAGTGTGATGGGTGAATGGATGGATGGATGGGTGGGTGGATGTGTGGTTTACAGTTGGATGGACGGATGAGGGATAGATGAATGGATGAATGAATGGTGGATGGATGGATTGTGAGTGGATGCATTATAGATGGATGGATAGATGGATCGATGGATACCTATGAGGCCAGGATTAATAAAGCACACATGGAAACCTCTAAGGTAATAGGGTCTAAATCCACTAGACCATAACTGTGAGCTCCATGCACATTTGCTCCATCCTCTCCTCTTGCTTGCTCACACCTTCCTTGATCTGGATTGGGGCATGTCCAGTTCTGAGATGGATCCAATTCCTTTTGGAGTTCTCCTCTCAAAGGTCCATTAACTGCCCCTCCCCTTCAGGATCTTAGGGCCATGGCAGCTCCTATGGAAATCTTACAGGACGTTTCCTATTAGTGTCAGCTTCCTCTGCTGATCAGACGGGAGGGTGGACCCAAGTGTGGGGACACATGGCTGTTTGCCTCCCACAACTCCCTCAACCATTTGACCTCTCTTTCTCTATTTCATCCAACTTCACAGTCCATATTCCTTGAGCTATGGACATCTGCTCCGATATTAGTCATTTTAGAGACATCTGGGCTCAGTTCTTTCAGTCTTTTACATTATTCCTCCCTAAAGCCCTTATTACAGACATCCCTTTATTCCAGCTTTGAGGAAAATGATATAGAAAGCCCTGGGCTAGACCAATAACCTCGAGGAAAAGTGGCATCAGCCCTGCTGCCCTTCAGCTTCACAATGAACTTCATGGTCATTTGGAGTTCAAGATGCACATCATGGGGTTGTTCTTCCCTCCCCTCCCACTTCCAAGCTCCCCAATCCTGAGCCTGGGGTCCTGGAAACAGGCCTCACCCCCCACCTGTGCTCTGGAGCCAGGCCGCAGCCTGCCAAGTTGATCCAACATCCTCTACATTATTAATGTGCTGGTTTTTCTAGCAGACTCAACACAATAAAGATGGTGGTGATGGTAACGAACGTAACGGTGAGTCACCATCGTGTACTGAGAACTAATTCTGGGGTGGTTCTCTGAAAAATACTTTACCCACCTTACCTCATTCACATCTTGCAAAAGCCCTGTGCTGCGGGTGCTTGAGGAAGGGGAGTCTTTGTACTTCTCATGTGAGCTGGAAATTCAATAGATTCATAGGTATTGGTGATCTCTGAGCCTGGAATATAAGCTTTGGACTGGCTTCTGTTGAGACAAGGAACAGAGGTCTCGTGTCTACAGGACAGGTGGGCAAATGGGCAAGGGGCAGACAGTACCACTGTCATCCTGCTGGAGTTGGTGGGCCCCAGGTAGGCTCACCTGTCAGCTCAGCACTGTAAGTGGGATGGGCGGGGGCAATGGTCGGGATATTCCCCACAGTAGGCTGACAGCCTCTACAGGATCCTGTTGGGTGCTGTCAGCAAGATGAGCTTTATGAGTCCTTAGAATAGGCCTGAGGGGGCAATTCTGAAAGTCTGTTAATGAGAGGCCAAAATTCCCATCCTTCAGGGGCAAGAGGAGGTAGTCAGGAGGTTGAATGTTCCGTGGCTCATTCACTTCCGCCCACTACACTTGCTGGGTGTGGTTTTATAACATCCTCGTCTCTGGAGACACAAAGAGAAATCAGATGGAGTCTTCAGCCCAACATTCACCGTCTCCTTGAGCAGCAGATGGACAAGCTTGTCCCAAGAGGAATGACAGTCCTGCCACCTGCAGCCCGCAGCCTCAACGTGCTTGAGATGGGAGGCCTTCACCAAGGAGTGTGTTCCTGCCTGAGATTGGGGGAGGAGGAGTTTGCAAGATTCATTGGACAATCTCCTGACCGTTCATTCTATGTGGCCACATTGGTACTTCCTGGGGACATTGGTGGGGGAGGTCATGGGGGTCCGTGAGCTCAGAAGATCATGGCAGTGGAGGCTGATGAGAGGTGATGGAAGGGGCTACAGGATTGACCCTATCCTTTAATTTTGTTTGAGTAAAGATGGTGCAGAACCCCAGGCCAGGCAGGGGCTGGGCCAAATGGATAGGCTAGTGGCGCTTCCCTGGGTTGGGGGAGGCGGGATGGGCGTTGAGTGAAGAATGAGGAGGGTGCCTTTTGGTTTCAACAGTCGGGGCTCACCCCTGGAGACCTTGGGATGCTTCCATCACCAGAACAGGGCTCCAAGGTGGCTTCTGTTGTCCAGGAAGCCCAGCGGATGCAAAGTATTTAAAGTGCCCTTTGTGGAATCATCACCTCGAAATTCAAAACCTGTAAGTGGCCACTGGCTCAGCTGCATGGAGGGCCTGGGCTTCCAGGGGGCAGCATTTCTGCAGGGATGTGCCAGGTGACCACCTAGACTGTGAATTTGGATGAAGACTCATGTGATAGAGCCCCCCTCCCCTGTCCCTTGAAAACCTCAGATCATCACCTAGGGAGACAGTTTTCCCCCTACTGCTCAGAGCCATCAGTCATCCCGGCTGGTCCCCACACACAGCTCGTGTTCTTTCCACACCATATCCATGAACCGACTTTCTCCAGTTTCCCAGAGCCCAGAAACACTCTTTGCTGGACACCCCTCCACCTGTGAGCCTTTCTCACTGAAACTGGCCCCATGCCCAGAGACAGGACACCTGTGCTTCCCCTACCTCACAGGGTCATCACCCTAAGGGGACACGACACCATGCTGAAACAGTTCCATCATCTTCTCTTATTCCATCCAGAGACCCAGTAAAGAAATGTGGGGTTCAGGTCAGCTGCTCCTAAGCTCCCTGAAGCATATGGGAGAAATTATGAAAAGAAGCTTCAGGGAGCCTTGGCTGATGGCAGTGATCTGAGGCCAGCTGAGAGACCTAAGGTGGACAGCATCCCTGCCGGCCACCAGACACGTCTACTCTGTACTGCTGGGGATCTGAGCCTGCATCCCTCCTGACCTCGCAGCTCCCTGCACTGGGGACTCCCCCACCCTGTTCTCCCTCCTTCAGGCATTAAGACCCTCCCCAACTGCATGAACCCCAAGTCCAACATGGCCCTAACCCATGTCGCTTCTAGGGTGGAGACCCATCATCAACACCTGGTTCATCCTGGAGAGGGACCATGGCATCGCTTACTTCCAAGACAAGATGAATAACCAGGACGTGCAGATGATGAACTCTTCAGTGGGAGTCTCCACAGGGCAGGAGGGGCCTTAGAGGCAGTGGTGTGGCCACACAGAGTGGGCTGCCTACCTGGGCCAGCACATCTAGCAGCTGCACTGAGCCTTTGGGCCAAACTGCACCCTGTGCACTGATGGGGAAGTGTGTGTGTGTGTGTGTGTGTGTGTTCATGTGTGTGTGCACTTTGAGGTGTGTGTGTAAGCCCGCACTGTCTGTCTCTCCACCACCACTGTGAATCGACCACTTTTGGTCACTCTGCATCCACCCAGATGATCCTTCTGACATCCTGGACCCTCAGGCCCTGTCCTCTGCCCACCTTCTCTCAACTCCCACCTCCCACTGCCCTGGCATCACTCTGCGCATTTAACCATCTCCACCATGACCGACACCCCAATTTATGGCCAGCCCATTCTAGCCAGTACCCACCAGTGTCTCTCCAGCCCACCCACTGGGGGTTCCCTCCCCTGATGAGTCCTCAGCCCACTGGGTCTCCGTCTGCCAACCTTGCTCCACGTTCGCTTTCCTTCCCCTACGTCACGTCCTTCCTTCCTCTGCACACACTGAGCTCCAGGACAGCCCCACGCTCCTGTCCTGCAGCTCTGTCCTGTTCCTTCCATGGTCCTGGCCAGGTGAAATCCACCCTGGGACCCAGGTCTGCACCTTCTCTGCACCTGCCCCAGCTGTGAGAGGGGCAGAGGCTGGTGCAGAGCGAGGGCTGGTCCCACCGTCACATCATGATGGCAGACCACAAGGCCCCTCGGTACTGCCCACACCCCTCCCAGTGTCCCCAGGTCACCTCACTCCTCCCCGCTCTAGGTGCATTTCACATGTCCCTTCTCTCCTCACCATCCACCCCTGCTTCCCTGTGCAGGACAAACCTTTGCCGCAAACAAGGCTGAGTGCACGGATTGTGCAAACTGCCGTGTGCACAGCTCGGTGGGGCAGGTTGTGGGTATGGTTTGCACACAGGTTGCAAGCTGGGAGAGGGCTGAGGGGCAGCTTCTGAGACTCAGACTCCCCCAGGGAGAGGTCAGGCCCAGGCAACTGGGAGGGGCAGACACCCTGGAAGGGACAAGGGCCACACCAAGGGACTGTCCCCTCTCCAGGATGAACATCTCAGGGGGCTTCAGGTTCTAATGGGCCAGGCTGGGAAGATGGGACTCCACTCAGGAGGGGCTGGGGGCTGATTCAGGTGAGCGGGAAGAGAGTGTAAGGTCACTGGCTCCTGGAGGCTGGGCACTGACAGCCTGAGCCCCCTCCTCTTGGTGTGGACCCCCTGCAAGCCATCAAATGCATGGATGTCCCTCATGGAGGGGCTGTAGCAGGGTGGACAGTGCACCCCTGAGCCCAGGGAGTTCCACACCATCCCATCCACAAAGGGCAATTCTGTGCTCTCCCGGGCCAAGGGGCCCCTTTCATGTGGAGTCTTCCAATAAGGGGACCACCCCAGGGGCCTCAGCCACCCAGGCGGCTCCTTGGCTGAGGTGGCTCCTGTCCCAAATAGAAAAAAGTACAATGAAGAATATAGACAGGACCCATAATCCCACCACTATATCCACCTCCCCTAACTCCCAGGTCTGGTCCCTTGGATTTGAGTGTGGATCAAACTGGGAAATTCGTTTTTGGCTTTTCATGGCATTTCCATCACCTTCCAGACTCTCCAATGTCCTCGCTGGAAGGACTAACCAGCTAGAGATCACCCGGTTAGTTAACCTCCTGTATTTAAGGAGGGGCAGGAACCGAGATGGGGAAGGAAGGAGGAGCCCCAGGCCTTTGACCCTTCCTCCTGCACCTCAGCATCAGCTCTGCTCTGTCCCCTCACCCTCACCTGGAGCATGTGCCTTCACTGGATCCCGATCCTGCACCTCCCTCTGCCACAGGCCATCGTCCACCAGCTCCCCAGCCCAAAGAGTTAAGGATGGCAAGAACAACTACAAGAGCCATTATTTATGGAGTTCTTGCCCTGTGCCAGCAAGGAGTTAATTATCTCACTGAGTAAGAGAGAGGTTCCAAAAGTAACCCATTTTACAATTGAAGAAACTGAAGCCCAGAGAGTTAATCTCATGGCCAGGGTCTCTGAGGTAGGAAGAGGTTACATCCAGGATATGAATGTAGACCCATAAGTCTGGAGTCTCGCACTAACACGTATGCTTTGGGACTAATCAGTAAAAAAGTTTATAATCATGAGATTGGATTTGCAGGTTGGAGCATAGCATACATACCAGCAAGTACAGAAATCATACTTGCATTGATCCGTGAATTATCCAAAGGGAACACAACCGCTAACCAGTACCCACAAAAATAGAACATGACCAGCCCTCCAACGGCCCTCTTATGTGCCCCTCCCAGGTCACTGACCTCTCTCCCCCAAGGGGAACCAATATTCTAACTTCTGAATTTGTTTTTCTTGTCTTTGAACTTTATTTAAATGGAATCATACAGAGTGTCTTCTTTTGTGTCTGGCTTCTTTCATTTTGCTTGTAAGATTCATCAATATTCTTGAATGTGGCTGTAGTTAATTCTTATTTCTGTATAGTATTCCACTATAAAACATATAACCCATTTTATTTATCCATTCCACTACTGATGCGGAATGGGTTGTCTACAATTTGATGATATGCCAAAAAATGCTGCTCTAGACATCTTGTACATCTTTTGGTGAACATATGAACATATCTGTGTTGGGTATATACCTAAGCATGGAATTGTTGGGTCATCAAGTATGTGTACGTCCACCTTTAGGAGATAGTACCAAAGAGTTTCAAAGTGGATTAAACAGTTTGCACTCCCAGCTGTGTCTAAAAGTTTGAGTTGCTCCGCATCTCCACCAACGCTTGGTGTCGTCAGAGGTTTGATTTTAACCGTGGTGGTGTATGTGTAGTGGTAGCTCATTGTGGTTTTAATTTGCATTTTCCTCCTGAGCAATAACGTGGAGCCCTTTTCCATTTCATTGATCCCATTTGGTTATCGTTTTCTTGAAGTGCCTAGTGAAATCTGCCCTTTTTTTCTGGTGGATTGTCTGTAATATTTTTATAAACTTATGCGAGTTAGTTAAATATCCTAGATAAGAGTCTTGTGTCAGATAAATGAATGGCAAGTGTTTATCCCCTTTGTGCCAGCCCTTTTTCCTCTCTTAAAAGTTTCTTTTCACCGAAAGTTCTCATTTTTAATAATTTCCTGTTTATATTTTTGTTCCTTATGTTTACTATCCTTTGTGTTCTGCGAAATCTTTGGCTGCCCCAAGATCTTGAAACTGTTTTTCTAAGGTACTTACTAGAGAAGTTGTTGTAAAAACCCCCATTTAGATTTAAAATCCACCTGGAATTGACTTTTGTTGGTACAGCCGGTATGGAAAACAGTGTTTTCTCAAAGATTAAAGATCAGAGTTTTCTCAAAAGATTACAAATGGAACTCTCATATGATGCAGCAATCCCACTACTGGGTATAGTTCCGAAGGACATGAAATCAGTATCTTCAAGTGATATCTGCCCTCCCATGTTCACTGCAGCACTTGTCACAATGTTACCGAACCAAAATGAGTTCCCTATTTGGTGAGTTGAAATCAAAGCCTTTACCAGAAGTAGTTCTCGCACAAAGTACAATTCATCTGCAGCAAATAAGGGGACCATAGGGAATCACTTCCAAAGCTGTGGCTCTCTCAGCAAGGGAAAACAAGTGCCTTTTATTTTTGGTAGGGAATGAATATTCAAAAGGAAAGTTTCGTCATCACGTATAGAGCTGGGTATAAGCTAGCCCAGGCGTAGTTTGAAAACATGCTTTCCCCTACCTTTCATGTTATGCTAATAAGGCTTAAGCTCCTCCTGGGGTGGAGATCTTAACATTAAAATGAAGCAAAAGTAACTTTGGAGACTTCTTGGCCCATCTGTGCAGGCGTTGCTTTTGCAGTGGGGTTTGGACTGGTTCAGGGTGGTTGGTGATTGCGTCTCTTAACGTAACTGAGAAACAACTTTGAGAAAGAGTTAAGGGGCCGGCCTGGTGGCATAGTGGTTGGGTTTGGGCGCACCGCTTCAACAGCCTGGGGTTCGCAGGTTCAGATCCCTGGCGCCGACCTATGCACCACTCATCAAGCCGTGCCATGGCAGGTGTCCCACATATCAAACGGAGGAAGATGGGCACAGATGTTAGCTCTGGGCCAATCTTCCTCAGCATAAAGAGGAAGATGGGCAACAGATGCTAGGTCAGGGCTAATCTTCCTCACCAAAACAACAAAAAAGAAACAGTTAAGTGCTTTCGAAACTGCCTTTGAATTACTCGGGGCAGTTAGTTGGTGACAACAATAGCCAAGATATGGACACAACCTAAGTGTCTGCTGATGGATCAATGGATTAAGAAACATTACATGTATCTACAATTAAATATTATCCAGCTTTAAATATGAGAGAAATCTTGCCTTTTCTGACAACACAGTTGAACTTGGAGGACATTATGCTAAGCAAAATAAGCCAGACACAGAAAGACAATACCGCATGATCTCATTTACATGTGGAATCTAAAAACGTCAACTTGTGGTAACAGAGAGTGGAATGTGGCTACCAGGGATGGAGGTTGGTGGGTGCGAGGGGAATGGGAGATGTTGGTCAAAGGGTACAAACTTTCAGTTATAACACGAGGATGTTCTCAAGATCTAATACAGAACGAGGTGAGCAGGGTTAATAACAATGCATTGTGTACTCAAGAGAATTGATCTTAAGAGCTCTTAGCATTAAAAAGGGGGAGTTGTTGCAGGAGGTGACGGAACTGTTCGTTAGCTTGATCGTGGTCTTCATTTCACAATGTGCACATACATGAAACCATCACATTGTACACCTTCAATATATACAACTTTTCTTTGTTAATCATACCTCAATGCAGCTGGAAAAATATTTGTGCTGACTTCAGAAAATGTTTACGAATTAATGTGAATGAGGAAAACAAGAAGTGAAAGGACAAATGCAGCAGGACCTGGGAGAAAATTTGCCAAAGGTTACCCGTGGGTGATACTGGCCTAGAGCAAGCTGACTCGAGGGAAGCCACGTTGTAACTTAGAGTAACCTCTGACTAGCTCACTCAAGCTCTGTGTGTTTTACCTTGCACGTAGCCTAGGAGATAAACAGGTCTGGGAAATAATCCTGGCTGACACACGTACATCCCAAGAGTGACAGATGATAACTTTATTCTTTTGAGTTTCTTAGGAACATGACGACCTCCTCAGGAAGAACATCTATGCCGGCATCCATCATCGATGACAACTGAAAGACCTGGTGTGATGTCTCCAGTCTCCGATGCCAGATGGTCAATGTTCCTGAGCCCCCTTCACAGCCCACTAGTCCCCAGAGAACTGCCTCAGATTATGTGCTTGTTTAAGATGGTCTCTGGGACATGAGTCCATCATCTTCCGATTTTGCTAGCTAATCGAGTAAATCCCTTTCCTGACCACCAACTCATCTTGTGATTGATTGGCTTCAAGGTTGCAGCAAGCAGAAGGAGCCTTTGCTCAGTTACACAGGCAGGGATTAGCAGCGATTATTAATTTCTTCTTTACACCTTTCTCAATTTCTCACGTTTTTTAAAAGCACGTTCACTTCACCAGGAGAAAACAAGCAGCAATTGTGAGTCACAACAAAAGGTGGAGAGATGAGAGTGTGCACCCCTAGCCCTCCTGGCCCCAGGAGGGCTGGAGGGAGAACAGTGGGCAGTGCAGGCAGCCCTGACCCTGCTTGGCCCAGGCTCTCCTTCCCCAGAGCCTTCTAGGTGTCCTCCAGGCCCCACCAGTGTGGCTGCAGAGCTCCTGCTGCAGGTAGCCCCCATCAGGGTGAAGCCCAGCTGAGTGGTGACCTCTGAGTGACCAGCAGGACCTGGTTTGTGATCTTGGTCACAGGTGGGCAGGACCGAGGAGGGTTGGTGGCTCAGTTGGAGAGTGGTGGTGGGAGGCTAGACAGGGGCTGGGGCAAAGTAGAGCAGGGGCCTGGGAGGGAGTCCCAGCAAAGGAACGAAGAGTTGGCCAAGGGGCAGGGCTACGTCTCAGAGATGCTGAGGAGCACAGGGGGGGGTCACTGGGGCTCACGGAAGCTGCCCACGGCTGACAGTGACAAGAGTCTCCCTCAAGGTCACACAAGGCCCCTGACCCTGTGGCCTTCAACCCAGCGCCCACCTTGACCCCCTATCCTGTCCTCCCTACAGCCCTGTGAACTCTACTCTGGGCCATTCATGGGACCAGGGAGTTCTGGGACTCAGCGCCAAGATTTTCACGGAGAGTTCTCATCTGGGTGGTAGTTAGGGAAGTCCCCGCTCCCTTCTGCTCTGTGCTTGGTGCAGGACACCTGGGGCCGCCGTGAGCTGGTCCTCAGATCAGTGATCTGAGGCTGTTCTCCTTTACTCTGCTGGGCTGACAAGGGCACCTGCATCTGGCAAGCTCAGCCATCTGCACAGGGGTGGAAATCCCACGTCAGCAAAATGCTAGGGCTGCACTGCCATTCTCTGCTTCACGCCTCAGGTCTCCTGGGCACCGCCATCTTGCATGACCTTTGCCCTCACTCCCCAGTGGAAGAGCCCATGGCCACGTTTCCTACTGGCTGAAGGCAAAGGCACTGAGGGCAGCCAGTGGCTCAGGGAGGACTGAGGAGTGCGTCCTCTTGGTGTTGAGCATCTCTGGGCCCTGGCTGGACAGACACGTGCACGGCAGGGCAATGGTGTTTCTGGGCCAGGCTGCCGAGAGGCGGGGTGAGTCAGTGACTGGAGCCCCCACCTGGGCTCCCGGGTGTGTCTTTCCCTCTGTGCCTCTCCCTGGTGAGAAAAGCTCACAGCCTCTGCACCACCCTCACGTCTCGCCCCTCCCTGCCCCATCCCTAATCTATCAGAGACTAGCAGTGCCACCTCTGCACCTCTTTACTCCACAGGGGTCTCCAAAGCCCCCCAGCAGGTGCTGCCCATGCCACTGCCCTCAGCCCAAAGCACACATCTGAGCTGGAGAGGCATGCAGAACTCTCCTCCCCAAGATTCAGGAGGTCCAGAGCCCCTCAAGAACCAGCAATCTCTCCCTCCCACCAGCTCCAGGCCACAGGCCCCTTGAAGAGAAGGAGGGAGCCAGGTGACCCAGAGCTGCCCACTGTGGTCTCCCCACCCAGGCAGCATGGACTCGGGGACCAGTGTAGTGTCCAGAAGAAGATGAATGGTCTTGTGGGGCTTGTCCCCTCTGAGGGGACAGAGGAGGCCATGGAGGTCAGGAGAGAAGGCTCTGGGGAGATAGGAAGGGCCAGGCCCCCACCCCAAGCCGAGGCACCATTTGCCTGATAATCAAAGACGAACCGGCCCACCCACCTGGCAGCATTTCCCTGGAAGAAATTTAGGAGACCCACGGCCTCGCTGGGCCGCCTTTCTTAGTCTCTGGATCTGGATGTGGGGACAACTAGGGCCCTTGCCGGCCCCAGCTAAGAGAGGAGCCTTGGGGAGCACTCACAGGAGAGCAGAGCACTCCAGCCCCGTGACTGAGGAATTTTTGATGCCACTCTCTGAGTGGACACTGGGCAGGGGTAGGAAGAAAATACCCCCAATATATCTGTGCCTACTGTATGCCAGGGCAGGGAGCAGCCAGTCACTGCTGTCACATCCACGGAGAAATGAAGTTGGTGTCGCTTAGTGAGTGGAGCCTGGGGGAGGATGATGGAGTCTCCCAGCAGTGGAAAGACATGAGCTTTGGCCTTTCAGGTTCCTGGATACTGTGCAGAGGGAGGGGCAGCGGCCCTCCATCCACAGAGGCCTCCTGGGAGGGGAGAAACCAGGGTGGTGGACGGTGGTTGGCCCAGCAGAGGGCAGGTTTGGGAAGAGTGGCGGGGCTGTCCTGAGGGGAGTGGAGCCCTCCTGAAGGAGAGACCTTTTCCTACCTCTCAGAGCTCATCTGGCTCTTTTCTTTCTTTCATTTTCAAATTAGAGGCAGCAAAAGGACAAGCTTAACTGTCTCTCATCCCCTTTCCATACCTTCAGCTTTGGTGTCCACCCCTCCTATGACGCCTGCTCTCTTGGGAAGGTAAAGGCAGGGGCTGGTGGCTGAGGCAGCCTCTGGCCTTGAGGCAGGCGGCACCAGGAGCGGCTGGAGTGGAGGTAGGAGCCTGCGGCCCGGCCCCTGGCGTCTGTGGGCAGCCTGGTGATGAGGGAGTTTGTGGCTCTTGCTTAAGAGGGTGTGAAGCTGAGAGAGTCAGGAGTACAGGGTGGTCCCTGCCCTGGGGGCAAGACAGTGTTCTGTGGACAGCCACACGTGTGTTAACACACACATGTTAAGTGTGAGCATGTGCCGTGTCATCTACATTAGTGTATGTCTGAGCACACGTGTGCAGAGCCCAAATCCTGACTGAGGGACTGATTCATCCAGTATTTTGAGGCCTCGGTAGCTTTCTTACCAGGGGGCCACATGTGGAGCTGATGGGGATGTGTCAGGCCTTGCATGCAGGACTGCCCCAGCCTACTTGGCTGTGTAGATCTGCTCTGTGGAGGAGGCAAGGTGTCCCCAGCAGGGGCTCTGCTGTGCTCTGCGAGGCCTGGCAGTCCATGCAGCCCAAAGGGGCAAGACCTGCTGAGCTGGCTCTTCAGAAGCATCCAGTCCTGAGGATACTGTTCACAGGGAGAGGTTTTGGGTGCTGGTGCCCCCTCACCTACTGGGGCTACTCCCTGAAGAGGGTCCAGCAAAGTTGGGGAAGGGGTGGGAAGGGGGGATGAAAAATAGGCCAAATTCATGTCCCAAGTCACAGGCCAAGCCCAGTGAGTCTCTCTCTCCCTTGCCTCAGTTTACCTATTCAGGAAATGGTCCAGGGAAGAACTGAGCAGGCTTGGCTCCAAAACTGGGGTCAGAGGGTAACAAACAAAATCCCACGCCCCCCTCCTGCTCTATGCCAAGATCATTTCCGTTACCCTGAGGTGGGGTGAGGGGATGTTGGGGGTACAGTGGGATTCTGGGGGGCCTTGCCCAGCCCAGGACCTCGTCTTCAGGGGTCTGGCCCTCACTCGGCCTGCCCCAGGTCTCCAGCAGTAGCAGTGGCACTTACATCTGTCCCAAGGTCTGGGGAGGGGAGAGCTGGGCAGCCTTACACCCTGGTGGGGACCCTCACGCTTTCTTTCTTTCTTGAAGAAACACGAGACCCTCAAGATTCATGTACTGTGTGATGCAGAGAAAAAATACCAACTGTTCCCCCAAAAAGACAATGTATTTTGTACTTTGTAAAGTGTTAATTAAAACGGAGAAAAATATCATGTTGGCTGAGGGCGTCTGATTTTGTGCTGCTCCAGGGCCACATCTCATCTCTTTCCTTCTCCATTCCATGGTCGGGGAACATGGCCAGGGGCTGGGAGGAAGGCAGAACAACCTTCCCGTCCACACCCAGCATCTGAGAGAGGGCACATCCCCAGAGTGAGAGGGGCTGTATTAGTTACCTGATGCAGGGTAACAAGTTGCTCCAAATGCAATGGATTAAATTGATTGTTTACGTGTCACGGTTTCTGTGGGTTAGGAATTTGAGAGCAGTTTGAGCAGTTGGCTCAGGGTCCCTCAGGAGGCTGCAATCATCTGAAGTCCTGGCTGGGACTGCAGGATCTACTTCCCAGGTGGTTTATTCACAGGGCTGGCAAGTTGGGCTCAGCTGTTGGCAGGGAGCCTGTTCCTCTCCACATGGGTCTCCCCATGGGGCTGCTTGAGTGTCCTCACAATACAGTGCCCGGCTTCCGCCATAGCAAGGGATTCAAGGGCCAGTATAGGAGCCAAAACGGTTTCTTGGCCCTGAACCTCAGAATTCACACCCCTCTGCCTCCACCACAGGAGCCCGGAGCCTGCAAACACTGACTTTTCACAGGAAAAAAGGATAAATCACACAACCAACGTACTGTAGAAGCTTTCTGTCCATGTGTGTCAAATGTTGGGAGTGTCAGTGGCCTTGTTGCGAATTTGTCTGAAGATGAAACGTATTTGTAAAACCATTGGAGTAAAATAATGACGATCTGGCAATGACAAAAGACTTAACATGATAATGTAATTACAAGGAAATTTGGTTATTTTTATAAGCCACATTTTAAGATAACGACTAGAATTATACCAGGACATATCAGATGTTTAGGAATTTTATATAGTTTTTAGAATACTGAAAACATGCTTATTTTCATCAAACCAACAAACTTAAATAAGCTTTCATTTACTAAAGATGATATCATGTTAACTTGAAAAACATTTGGGTTAGTTTCCATTACATTTAGAAACAATTTATATAAATGCTTACTTTAAGCCTACTAATGGAGCTCTTTTAGAAATTACATCATCCAGAGGTAGAAAAATATCACATATATATAACGCGTACACATAGACATACATAGATACACAGGCACAAGCAGAGACCTTAAATGGTTTTCGCTAAATGTTTCCTATGAATCAGGTAAAATACAAAACTCACTAATTTAAAGAAGAATAGTTGGATCCAAACTGTGTTTCTGGCAGTATTAAACAACTCTATTAATTTTTAATTTAAGTTTCCCACTGACTATTTAAGGGATTAATGTTAAGTTTCCCAGAAAAATCTCTCATGACCTCAGTAACTCTGAGAGGGGCTCATACTGGGCCCCTCTTTGAAGGTCGATTATGGGGGTGTCTGTAAAGCCACAATTTAATAGACTTTTAGGTACCTTTTATAACCTAATTTTTTATTAGCTTTTTGCAACCCAACTTTCAGTAGGGCTCTTTTGGAATTTTGAAGGCTTTGCTTTTAAGTGCACACCTTAAGCAATCTTATCTAATTAGATCATTCCTTCTAATGGCCAATGTAACACCCCTGAAGCTGGTGGCGTTTTGGTAGGACCCTAGCCACAAATGGAGTTCAACCCATATTTCTGTCCAACCATACCCGACTGCAAACTGGGTGCAACCCGCAATTCTGTCTGACCATATTTTGGGGCGCCCAACCTGATGGTTACTAAGCCAAGCTCTCAGGACACAATACAAGCGTAGCAAGATTTTGCTGTTGTTTTAAATATTTACAACTTCTGGAACCTTTAGTTTTCGAGCAGGTGTGCTGGAAGGTGGCATGCTTAACTCTTTAGAGATTAAAGATTGCATTTAATCTGTCTGTTCCACGGTTCTCAAATCTAGTGCACAAAAAGACAAGTTTCGGAAGCTCAAAGGAGCCCCAAAGTGGCCAGTGTAATTTTAAATTATCCCAGGTTATCCTGATCCAAAGATTCAGCCATTTACAGCTATCCCCATTTGGTTAAGTACTTGCAAGTAAAGGCTCCGTACATATTGTACACAGAGCCAGCCAGAGTTCCAGTGGGTGGGTGCCCATCTGGCATTGTTGGCTTTGAAAGTGTGGTTTCTCATTTTCTTTTAGTTTCATTTTAATATAAAGTCTGAACAATTTCTAAGGACAGTGTAGCGGGTCAAAACTGTGCTGCTTGTGAGTGTCACTTCCTAAAAGGTGATGAACACTCTCTCACGTGTCTTAGCTTCTCCTGCGGGCAGTCTACAACTACCGTAGGGGTGCAGAGCACTGGATGAACAATCCTTGTGTGCGGGTCCCTCGACAAGCCATTAATTATTTAAAGTGAATGATGGTGACTGAGTTCCCTATGGGACTGCCGCATGTCATGGAGATTGTCCTCAGACACTTACACCAGATTCTCAGTCACCTGAGAACAACTTGTGGCTGGAAAGAGCAAGTGCCTTTTTTCTTCAGAACGAAACAAATTCAGTCTCTCATTTTGCTGTCAGTTTGTTCAGACTTTATCAACATGTCTCTTTTTCAATTCAAAGCCAAATTAAAGAGGTCAGCTAACCCAGTTCACTCCAAACTTGCCCCTTGGTTCCCCTTACCTAGGAAATATCTCCCTCTTGGCTCCCCTTACCTAGGAAATGTCCCCCCCAGGTTCCTCTTACCTAGGAAGAGTACCAACACACCCTTAAGATATTGAAGTCTTCAGACCCAAAACAGCTGGAATAACAAGTCAGGACTGTCAACTTAAATAAGGAGGTCCAGATTTCAGGAGAACTCACCAGAGCACCTGAAGAGTGCAGTGAAGCCGGGGGGAGGAGGGGTGGTGGAGCTCAACGGTCCCCTGTGGTACCAGTGTTGGTTGAAAGTAGGCTCCACCTGGTCTCAGGTGGGCATCTCAGAAGTCCCTTCGTGGTTGCCAGGAAAAGTTGCCGCAAATAATCAATAATCATTCTGTAGCACAAAGTTTTATTTGAGCCCAACTTCATTTGAGGACTCTAGCCCGGAGGACATCTTTGGAAGGGAAGAAAGCGCTGTGAAGAAGAGTGGTTTTCAGCAGAGTTACATCCCGTTTCCAAAGACAGAGACACACATCAAGCATGACAGGTGCACATTCTCTCAAGGATTCAAGGAGATATTTTGCTATTGATGAGCACATAGACAGCAAGTCACCATGGCCTCAGCGCTGGGGGAAGTGAGGCATTCAGTCTTATCTTGAAAGGGTGCTGGCATCAAAGGAAGGGAGGGATGCTTTTTGTTATCTTCAAAGAGTACATTCTTTACTTTAGGGTAACGATTAAAGCAGACAGACAGTGCATGTCTGACAAGAGATGAGTCAGGTTTCTTTGGTTCAAATAAGTTTCAGGCCAAATCAGGTTCCAACCAGAATGTTTTCCACATATACTTGAAAACATAAAACATCTTATATCGCACCTGATGACATCCCGAGGGAGTAGACGCTACAATGACCCCCACTGCACAGATGAGGACACTGGGGAGCCCTGAGAGGCACGTGGTTGTCCAGGGTGACATCACTGGCAAGAAGCAGGAGCAGGACTGCATTCAACTCTGTGTCCTCAAAGCTGGGACCCTGGTTGCGTCCAGACCTCCCCAGAGGCTGTGGGGTGGACTGTGTTGGTGTGACTGTGTCGGGACGTGGTGTGGAGATGGAGAGTGAGCAGTCAGCAGCCTGAGGGGCCCTTAGGAAGGTCTTGTGTGAGGAGGAAGCTTAGGTAAGGGGACCCCAGGAAGTACCCTCATGGAGCCCAAGAGTATTTGGAACCCTGGCAACTAGGTATCCACATCCTAGAGACAGCCCCCAAGGCAGCTCACTTGTCTAGCACTTGTCTAGGAGGAGCAACGTGTTTAGTTGCTTCTTCTCGATGGTCAGGGGCCAGAGTCCCAGGAAGGCCCCCAAAGACCACCCACGATGCAGATGCTGGTTCCTTTCTCATGGCCGACAATTGTGGCCGTTTAACCAGAAGGACAGAAAGGTAACACAGGGAGTCCTAGGGCAGGCCAATCCAGACCAGACCAGCACTGCGGTCCCATCTGGGCAGCCCTACATGCCCTCCCCGTGTGTGTGTGTGGAAGGGCGGGTTCATGAGGGTGGACCACCGTGAGCAGGAGCAGGTCGTTGAGGTGTTAGAAGCCTGGTGGGCTACTAACATGACCCTGGTGGGTCATGTTCACAGCCCAGGTCAAGGCCAGCTGGGTGGGATGTGGAGTGCCGGGGTGGCACCCTTCTGCCTGAGGTGTATGTCTTTCATCCAGGGTGGAATTCTGTGCAGACACAGGTATGTGCCTGATCTGGGAGAATTAGGTCCAGAGAGCAGAAGCAGCACAAGGACAGCTGGGCAGCTGGCAGGGCTCGGATGCCCCTGGGTCGGCTGCCAGTCACTGCCGTTGCAGAGCTCCATACAGGAGATCAGCGTGGAGCTGGTAGAAGGGGACATCCAATCCCTCACCCCCAGGGATGAGCAGCTGTGACACAAGACCGCATCAGCAGCTGTGGGGAGAACGTCTGCACTGACTGTTGTACAAGCCTCAGAGCTACCTCAGTACCCACCATCCATCCCGGACAACTATCATTACCACCAACTCCTGCACGAAACCAGGAGGCAGCTGGGGCCCCAGCGTCCGTGTAGGGAGACCCATCCCCTGCACAGGCTCCAGCAGGAGACCAGGAGGCAGCTGGGGCCCCAGCCACCGTGCAGGGAGAGCCTCCCCTGCATGGGCTCCGGCAGGAGACCAGGAGGCAACTGAGGCCCCACCATGCAAGCAGGGAGACACATCCCCTGAAGAGGGTCCTGCAGGAGACCAAGAGGCACCTGAAGCCAAACCATCTGGCCTGGGAGAGCTGGCTCTGCAATGTCTCTCATCAGCAGCTCCTGTACCACCCATTGAAACTGCTCCCTCACCAGAAATTTCCTTCCCTACCCTGATTAATGTTAGTTGCTCTTTTTGATTTTTCTTTATTGTTTAGTTCTTAATAATTATTTAAATTAAATGTTTCAATTTTTTAAAATTTATGTTTTCCCATTTTAAATTGTACACTTTATGAGAATTAAGTACATTCACAATGCTGTGCATCCATCACCGCTATCTGGGCTCAGACAATTTCACACTCCAAAAGGAAACCCTGTTCTAAAAGCACTCACTCCCCGTTTATCCCTCAGGCCCTGGCCAGCCCTAATCTGTTTTCTGTCACTGTTTTTTTTTTTTTTTTTTAAATCTATTCTGGATGTTTCCTATAAGTGGAATCATGCCATAACTGGCCATTTGTGTCTGTCTTCTTATTTTCACAGGGCCTGATAGGTTTTCCTTTTCTGTTTTTATTTGAAATAGAATTTCTCTAATTTGATAGGAATATCCCAGGTGGATTCTAGATTTGACGTATCAAATAAAGCCCTTTCGGTAAATATGTGCATAATCTTGGGGTACAGACTGCTCTTCTAAGTGGGACACCAGAGCCAGAAGCCAGACATGAAACGCCTGTGGCCAAAACAAATACAAGAAAAGGGTAGAAAGCTGGAAAGACAAACCACAAACCGGAAAGCATTCCTCATAACCCAAGGCCAGGGAAAGGCTACACATCCCTCTCGTCCAAAAAATGCTCGAAAGTCAGTGTTTTAAAAAGAGATAAAGAGCAAACACACTCAAAGCCAACGGGAGGTGATACACAGGGGCAGCATGTGTCAGAGACGCTCGAGCTCCACGAGGGGGGCACGCGCACATGGAGACACTGTGGAGAGGGCACTGGGCCCCATCAGATGGGCAGGGTTCCAGTGTGCTGACAACCAGCCCTGGTGACAATGTGAGGAAGCAGAGGCCCCAGCAGACTCCTAGAGACAAGTGTGAAAGGACTCTCCTCTCTGGAGACCAGCCTGCAGGACCCATCGCAGCCCCCAGGGGCACGCCTGTGCTGGCGGTACTGATCACAGGACTTCATCCCACAGAAAGTCTGTACAGTGTGTGCACGTGTGTGCACATGTGTGCGTATGTGTGTGCACTTGTGGGTGTCAGGAACGGAGCATTCCAGGGTGTGTGCTCTTCTAGAGCCTGATTTGTCCAGGCATGGCCACCGCCAGTCAATCCTCTTCCACTTGGTATTTTCTCTGTCCCGGCATCAGAATTTATGAAGACCCCCTGCTTGGACCAGGGGCCATTTCCAGTTTTTCACTCTCTGAATCGTGCTGAAGGGAACACCTGCAACCACAAATCTCTATTTAGGACAGAATCCATGACGTGGAGTTTCTGGGTCAAAATGTATACTGTTTTTAAGCAATTGGCCACAGATTCCAACACCAGAGATCTCTTTGTCAGCTTCGAGCCTTCTTTGGGAAAGCAGGGCCACAGAGACCCCGGGGCTGGGACCTCATGGAGTGAGGGAGGAGGAGGAGCTGGCAGTGGATGTGATCAAGGTACTTGGGAGTGACCTGCCTGGCAGAAAATGTCTCACCCCTCAGCCCAACACCTGGCCCCACCCATCATGGTGATGTCATGGGCTAGTTCTCTTGCTGGTGCTAGAGCTGGTGCTGGAGCTTGCTTTAGCTCAAAAGATGGCTCTGATTCTAGAACTGGAGCTGAAGCTGGAGCTGGTTCAATCTCAGCAGCTCATGCGAGAGCCTGTATAGAGTTACGCTATCTCTATAGCCGCCAGTATCTCTAGCTCTGGGGAAGGTACTGGAGCTGGAACTAAGATAATCTAGACCTGCTTCTGCAGTTTGATAAAGCTCTTGAGCTGGCTCCAACTCTTGCACTGGAGCTGGTGTAGAGTTATTGCTGTAAGTGGCTCTAACTCTGGTTCTCATTCTAGACCTGGTTCTTGTGGCTCTAGTTGTATAACCAGTCCTAGCTCTAGCTCTGTAGCTTGTGCTAAAACTGGTGGTGTATTGGTTTGTAGCTCTGGCACCGGCTCCACCTCTGGAATTGGTGTTGGGGCAGATTCTGGTACTAGAGCAGCACAGGCTCTGGCTGGGGGGTTGGTGATAGAGCTGCCTCCATCTCTGAAATCAGTGGTAGAGCTGGTAGCACAGCATGATCTAGCTCTGATGTTGGTGCTAGAGCTATTGTCAGAGCTGGTTCTTTTTCTTGAGCTGGCATTGGCTCTAAGTCTGCTACTGGTACCCAAGCCAGCTCTTGCTCCAGCACTTGTGGGGGATCTAGCTCTGCAGCTGGTACTAGATCTGTTGCTGGAGCAGGCTCTGCCTCTGAACTTGGTGCTGACTCTAGCTCTCGAGCTGGTGCCAGAAATGGCTCTAACTCTGGAGCCAGTGTTAGAGCTGATGCTGGAGCTGGCTCTTCCTTGGAACCTGGCACTGGCTGTAAACTAGCTTCAACCTGGTTCTCCCTCTAAAGTGAGCACTAGAACCATCACTGGGACTGGCACAGGAGTTGGTGATAGAGCTGCCTCTATATCCAGCGTTGATGCTACAGCTAGTGTTCAAGCTCTAGCTCATGAGAGAACACCGGCCCTGACCCTGCAACTAGCACTGGAGCTGAAGGTGGAGCTGGCTCTGTCTCAGGAGTTTGTGCAAGTGTGGGAGCTGTGGTTAGTTCTAGCTATGGAGCTGGCCCCAACTCTGGTGATAGAGCTGTTGGTAGAGCTGGTGTTGGGGCTAGCTCTGGCTATAGACCCATCACTGGCTCTAGTTCTGGAGCTGGTAATAGAACTGGCTTGCGCAGTGGCTTGGGTGCTGCAGCTGGTCCTGAAAATGGCTCTGAGTCTGGAGCCTGGCTGGAGCTGGCTCCAGAGAACTAAGCTCTTGGGCTGCTGCTGGAGCTGGTGTTGGAGCTGGCCCCAGCTTTTGACCGTTTTCTGGAGTTGGCACTAGCTCTGTGGCTGGTACTACATCTAGCTGTTGGGCATGGGCAAGAAATGGCTCGAACTTCTGATTTGGTATTAGAGCTGGTGTGATGTCTGACACTGAAGGCGGTGCTAGCTGTGGAGCTGGTGGTGGAGCTGGCACTGGAGCTGGCACTAGCTCTGGAGATTGTTTTAGAGCGGGCACTGGTGCTTCCAGAGGACAAATGTTCAGCAACATGACTGCCTTTCCACGTGCCTTTCCAAAAACAGAAAACACCCCGCTGCCCTCCAGAGAAGCCCCAGTCCAAGAATCCAAGAAGCCTTCCAGGAAGCCTTCCCAGGAAGACTGTAGACAGTGTGCATGTATCAAATAAATTTTGTTCTTCTGTTCCTTATCTTCTTATCACAGAACATCATATGTAACTAGATGTATCAATAACAGTTAACTTCACATGATAGTATTTAAGTCATAGGATATCAAGGAAAGGCGTGAACATCACCCAAGAACTTTGCATCCTCCTTGGGGAGAGTATTTGTGTTTTGAGTTGTTCACAGGAGAGGGGTACCATGTTAGAGGGAAGAATGACTTTCTTCCTGTCCTTATTTGGAGATTAAATGTGGCTAAAGGAGATGTGAGTGGGCGCCAAGTTGAGGGAGCGTGGGCTGTGATGGTTAGTCTTGTGTGTCAACTAGACCAGGCCATAGTATGCAGCTGTTTAATCAAACTGGATATTTAATCGCGTCTTGCTGTGAAGGTATTCTGTAGATGTGGTTAACACGTACAATTAGTTGACTTCAAGTAAAAGAGATTACTGTCAATAATTTGGGTGGGCCTCATCAGCTGAGGGCCTTCAGAGCAAACACTGAGGTTTCCCAAAGAAGAAAATCTGCCTTGAGACACCAGCATCTAGACACCTGCCTGAGTTTCTAGTCTGCAAGCCCGGTCTACAGATTTTGGACTTGCCAGCCCTCATGAGCACATGAGCCAATATATTAAAATCAGTCTCTCTCTCTCTACACATACATATACACACATCTGTGTGTGTGTGTGTGTGTGTGTGTGTGTGTATGTGTGCACGTGCATATGTATCCTGTTGGTTGTTTTCTGGAGAACTCTGATAAACACAATGCTGAAATGCCTTTGTCCTTCCTTTTTCTACTTTAGAATCACTGTTCTTTGCGGGCTTCGGAAACTCAGTGCCATAGGAAGTTTGCAGACGAAGTGTCTGTCCAATCCAGATCTCGTACTGCATGTCGGGCTCTGCCGGCACTGCCCGGGAATTCTGAGAAAGGGTGGCTGACGATTTCCCACTGAAGACATGCAAATGATCCCAAAGGCCTCTTACCTGAAACCGAGAAAAATGTGGAACAGAAAGCTCACCCTCGTGAGGCCGGCCAACAACAGGGTCAGTACGCAGAGCCCTGCAAGAGAAAAGTGATACACGAGGCCTCAGAAAATTAACCAGACACTGTATTTTCAGAATGTGGGCTTCCACACCAAGAAGTTCTGTAGAGAATATGTCATATTTCCTTTAACACATTTCTTGAATAAGTCAAGTTTTTTGCCTATTTATTGTTACCTTTCAGCACACACACTTGATATATGCTCTTTCCTGCACAGTCCTCTCCCTTCATGCTAAATGTTTTCACTCTACAGTCAGTAAAGAGAAGAGAACACGACGGAGAACGCAATCCAGAGGGAGCCACCACCCTCGGAATCACCATGAGTATGTGAATTTCTGTCGTCACCTGTTTGGAGTGGGCCCATCCCCCAGTTACACAGCAGCCAGGGCAGGGATGACGGGATCAAGAGGTCTAGACTAGTCATTCGACTGGCTTTCAGCAAGTATTTAATATGTGGGTTCTGATTTGCCTCCAGAGAGGTTATGTGTGTTTGTGTGAGGGAGAAAGTTGGAGGAAGAGGGAAGGGAAGGTGATTTCATGGTTTAAAAGCTGCTGGAAAAGCTAATATCCACTAAGTGCAGAAAAAACTTTTGACAAAATCAAACACCCTTTCGTGACAGAAACACTCAAGAAACTAGAAACAGAAGGGAATATCTTGAGCCTCGTCCAGGGCATCTGTGAACAGTCCACAGCTCACCGACGTCATAGTCAGTGGGCAAAGACTGGTGGGAAAGCCACCCCTGAGATCAAGAACAAGATGAGCAGTGGCCGCTCTTGCCAATTCTATGCTACATTTTACTGGAGGTTTTAGCCAGGTCAATTAGGCAAGAAAATGAAGTAAAAGGTATCTAGATTGGAGGGGATGAAGTAAAACTATCTCAATTCTCAAATGATGTGACCGCATATACAGGAAATCACAGAGAATACATGGAAAAACTATTGGAACTAAGAAATGAGATTAGCAAAGCTGCCGGGTACAAGAAAAATGTAAAAAATCAATTGTATAGGAACATAAATTGGTGCAGCCACTATGAGAAAGAGTATGCAGATTCCTCAAAGAATTAAAAATAGAACTACCACATGATCCAGCAATTCCACTTATGAATATTTATCCAAAGGAAATAAAAACACGAACAAAAAAAGATATCTGCACCTCACTGTTCATTGCAGCATTTATTTACAATAGTGAAGACACGGTAAGCAACCTAAGTGTCCATTGATGGAGGAACGGGTAAAGAAGATGTGGTGTATGTATATATATACAACGGAATCTTATTCAGCCATAAAAAAGAAAGAAATCCTGCCACTTGCAACAACATAGATGGGCATTATGCTAAGTGAAATAAGTCAGACAGAGAAAGACAAATACCATATGATCTCACTTAATTGCGGAATCTAAAATTAAAAAAAAAAAAAAACCTGAGCTCACAGATATGGGGAACAGCTTGGTGGTTGCCAGAGGCAGGGGGTGGCGGTTGGGCAAATGAATGAAGGGGTCAAAAGCTACAAACTTCCAGGGGCCGGCCCGGTGGCGCAAGCGGTTAGGTGCGCGCGCTCCGCTGCGGCGGCCCGGGGTTCGCTGGTTCGGATCCCGGGCGCGCACCGACGCACTGCTTGGTAAGCCATGCTGTGGCGGCGTCCCATATAAAGTGGAGGAAGATGGGCACGGATGTTAGCCCAGGGCCGTCTTCCTCAGCAAAAAAAGAGGAGGATTGGCGAATGTTAGCTCAGGGCTGATCTCCTCACAAAAAAAAAAAAAAAAAAAAAAAAAGCTACAAACTTCCATTTAGAAAATAAATGAGTCCTGGAAATGTAACGAAAAACATGGTGACTATAGTTAGCGACAGTGTATTGTACGTCTGAGAGATGCTGAGAGAGTAGATTTTAAAAGTTCTGATAACAAGAAAAAAATCTGTAACTATGTGAGGTGATGGATGTTAACCAGACTTCTTGTGTTGATCTTTGGTAATATATACATATATAGAATCATTATGTTATATGCCTGAAACTAATATAATATCATATGTCAAGTTTTAAAATATCAATTTTATTTCTATGTACTAGCAAAGGAAAATCTGACAATAAAAGTAAGAAAATATGTTAATTTACAATAGCATCCAAAACAATGAAATAACTAGAAATAAATTTATCATAAGAAGTACAAGACTTGTACAATGAAAGGTACAAAACATTATTGGAAGCAATTAATGAAGACCAAAATAAATGGAAAGACATTCCATGTTCATGTATCCGGAGACTTGATACTACTAAGGTGGCAATACTCCACAAATAGAACTAGCCATTCAGTGGAATTCCAAGCAAACTCTCAGCTGCCTGTTTTTGCAGAAACTGACAAGCCAAGGCTAAAATTCATATGGAAATGCAAGGGAGCCACAAGAGCCAAAACAATCTTGAGAAAGAAGATCAAAGATGGAGTATTCACACTTCCCAATTTCAAAACTTATTACAAAGCTACCATAATGAATACAGCGTGGTGCTGTCATAAAAAATAGACATACAGACCAATGGAATAGAATTGAGAGTCCAGAAATCAACCTACATATTTACAGTCAATTGGTTTTGGATGAGTGAAAAGACAATTCAATGGGGAAAGAACAGTGTTGTCCACAAATGGTATTGAAACAACTGGATTTTCACATGCAAAAAAAGAAGTTGGACTCCTTGCTTACAGTACTAACAAAAATGAACTCAAAATCGATCCAACAGCTAAATATGAGACAAAACTATACAACTCTTACAAGAAAACACATGGGAATACATTTTTTTTTTTTTTTGTGAGGAGGACCAGCCCTGAGCTAACATCCAATGCCAATCCTCCTCTTTTTTGCTGAGGAAGACTGGCCCTAGGCTAACATCCACGCCCATCTTCAGCTACTTTATGTGGGACGCCGCCACAGCATGGCTTAACAAGCGGTCCGTTGGTGCCCGCCCGGGATCCGAACCAGCGAACCCCAGGGCGCCGCGGGGGAGCACGCGCACTTAACTGCTTGCGCCACCGGGCCGGCCCTAGGAATAAAACTTTTGACCTTGAGTTAGGTGATGATTTCTTAGATAGGACACCAAAAACACATGAATAAAAAACAAATAAATTGGACTTCATCAAAATTAAAAATTTGTGTGTATCAAAAGGCAATATCAAGAGGGGCCGGCCCGGTGGCGCAGGCGGGTGGGTGTGTGCGCTCCGCTGCGGCGGCCCGGGGTTCGCTGGTTCGGATCCCGGGCGCGCACCGACGCACTGCTTGGCAAGCCATGCTGTGGCGGCGTCCCATATAAAGTGGAGGAAGATGGGCACCGATGTTACCCCAGGGCCGTCTTCCTCAGCGAAAAAAAAGGAGGAGGATTGGCGGATGTTAGCTCAGGGCTGATCTCCTCACAAAAAAAAAAAAAAAAAAAAAGGCAATATCAAGAAAGTGAGAAGACAGCCTGCTGAATGGGACACAATACCAGCTCACCATATATATAACAAGATACTTGCAAATAGAATATAGAGTGAATGCTTACAACTCAATAATAAAGAAACTAATAACCCAATTTAAAAATGGGGAAAGGAGCTGAGCAGACATTTCTCCAAAGAAGATATACAAGTGGCCAATAAAGACATGAAAAATGCTCAACACCATTATCCAGGAAGAAAATGCAATCAAAACCACAATCAATAAGTATCATTTCCCATCCACTAGGATGGTTGTTAATTAAAAATATAGATATTAAGACGTGTTGTCAAGGATAGGTAGAAACTGGGATCCTCATACATTGTTGGCAGGAATAAAGATGGAAAATAGTCTAGCAATTCTTCAAAATTTAGAGTTTTCATGTGACCCAGCAGTTCCACTCTAGGTGTGTACCCAACAGACATGAAAACATGAAAGCTCGTACGTGAATGTTCATAGCATCATTATTATAATAGCCAAAAGGCGGAGACAACTCCAATGTCCCTCAACCGATAAATGGATCGATAAAAGACAGTATATCTATGCAACGGAAAATCATTTGGCACAAAACAGAAAGAATTACCGATACACTACAAACAAGGATGAACCTCGAAAACATGACATATTAAAGGAGCCATCACAAAAGAACACACATTGTACTATTCTGTGTATATAAGAGGTCCAAAATAGACAGATCGAGAGAGAGAAAAAGTAGAGCAGTGGTTGTCTAGGGCTGTGGCGATGGGGGAAGGGGGAGTGACTGCTAATGGGTCCAGGGTTTCATTCTGAGGTGATGAAAATGTTCCATTATTGTGGTGATGGTTGCCCAACTCTGTGACTATTCTACAAGCCATTGATTTGTACACTTTAAATGGGTGACTTACACGGCATGTGAGCGATATCTCAATACAGCTGTTTTAAAAAACCACAGAGAAAGATAATTTGTTTCAACTTGGAGATGCGTCTTGGTCCCAGGAGCAGCCGGACTAGGCACTTGCTATAGCACCAAGCCCCAACCCATCCAAACGATATGGGTCACAACCCCACAAAACCCACCCTCACAAAGCCCACCCCCAGGGAAATGGGGAAAGACATCCTCAGAAGGAAAGGATGGGGGGGTGGCCACTGGAGGAGGGGGTGCAGACTTGCTCCAGCCAGCAGCATGGGCACGAGCAGCCCTAACCCTAACCTTCACACTGATGAAATTTTACCTTGAATTTACGCCTTGATCTTCCCAAGGTGAAGCACGTGCGGCTTAGAGTGTCTCTCTTGGCAAGAGGATAGCTGGCAGAGGACAGAGTGGAAATTTTATCTTTTGATTTTCAAAGTAGCTATTCCATGAGGGAAATACATCAAAGGGGAGAAAACATGAGTGTACACGGGGATATCTTCACTACAATTCAATTGGACCAAGACACTGAGGTTTGCTTAGACAACTTGCCCAGAACAGGGCTGGAGATGGGATTTTAAAAAATAGGACTTGGAATTATTGAGTAATATTGGGAGTGATTCACTGGGTACGATATTCAGGAACTCATCAAGTTGAACAGAAATCCTCCCAAAAGACCAATGAAAGTGCCCAAGGTCAACGATGAACTCTGGCGATAGGTAAGGAGCAGGACCTGTCCAGGGAGCATGTAAAGGAGAACTTTCCATGACACACAAGGTGTGAAGGAGTTTCACTGGAATCATCCATCTGCGAGCTGGGCCCCTCTCATTTTTATATTTACTAGCTTATGACTGTTAAGGGGTAACAACACCATTTGTGACCCCTCCTTCGTGGCTTCAGGAACATTTGGTAACTTAAGGCATCACTCTCAGAGCTGCAAGAACTTCTGGAAACCACTTACGACCTCCACACTAGCCCTATTTTACAGATGAGGAAACTGACGCCCAGGGAGGGTTCAAGGACACACTGGGAGTGTCTCCGACTTCTGGTCCAGGGCCCTCTCTCATTGGGGAGCCACGAAGAACTCTCCTCTCTATGCCAGAAATGGGCTGATCATTAGGACATTTTCAAAGAAAGCTGCCTCTTTTTTTAATTTTTTAAAATTTTTCCCCCAAAGCCCCAGCAGATAGTTGTATGTCATAGCTGCACATCCCTCTAGTTGCTGTATGTGGGATGCGGCCTGAGCATGACCGGAGAAGCGGTGCGTCGGGCCACGCCGGGGATCCGAACCCGAGCCGCCAGTAGTGGAGCACGCACACTGAACCGCTATGCCACGGGGCCGGCCCTATAGGATCATTTTAGTTCTTTCCCTGACACAGAAACAAAACAGGCTACTGGACAAGAGAAAACTCTAGGGCAAGTTGCCATTTTCAGTTCATCCCCACAGAGATTGGAACAAAATGACTGGAGTCCTGAACCCTCCGTGCGCATAGTCGACCCACAATAAATGTATCAGCTCGTCATGAATGAGCATCAATGAGCCAAAACACGTTTGTCTCTTCGGCCAAGTAGCATCAACCTTCGCGACAGGTGTGCTCCTGCCACCAGGTCCCGTCTCTCCCACAGGTGCCCAGACAGCGGGCGGGCACAGTGGGCGGGACGGTGCTGCCTCTGGGGACGGGGACCAGCTCTCTCACCTGCAGGCTGGCGGGGTCAGGGCCCGTCTCCCTCACCGAGCCGATGGAGGTCTCCAGCTGTCCCTGCACACACGAACAAGCAGGCCTCCGTGACAAAGGCCCGGGACACAGAGCAAAGGGTTCACCGGCCCCCCGCGTGCAGCCCGGGGGCCGAACCAAAGGCAGGTCTGTCTCGGGCTCGGAGGCCAGTCTCTCCGGGCGCCGCAGCCTCTTCTCAAACCTCTCCCCGGGCGCCGGCTGTACCGAGACGCGGGGCTGGGAGTTCTGGGGAGACAGGAGTCCCCACACACTGTCCTCCACCCCACGGCGCCCACGACCCGGCCACAAACGGGATCCAGGGCCTCTTCCAACGCCCCACCAGATGTGGGGGTCAGGTGCCTCGGCCTAACCATGCTGCCTGACCTTCCCAGAGACCACTTCAGATGGCCTTGGGGGTGGCTCCCAGGACTGGGGTGGCTCTGTGAGGCCTCCATTCTCCTGGGGACTAACCTGCCCCGTGATTGAGCCCCAGGAATGTATCGCCTCCCCCAAGGAGGCCACACTTGCCTTCTCTCTCCCAGGGTGCATCACCCAGCTACCCTCAGGCGCTCATGCTGTGGCGACCAAGAAACCCAGCCTTTCTTCCACACAAACCTTGATATTTCACACGGAACAGCCCAGATTGAGCTTGAGCTGGAGACAGTGCTTGGAGTCCCTCTCATTGTGATTTTCTTGTGGCCACACTGAGGGCATGGTGTGCAGTCAAGTTTAAAAGGAAAAATCCCGAGAATGTGGTCACCTCCTCGAACCAGGAGTCCATTGTCTTGCGAAGGAGGGAAACAGGTGGAATGTAGCTGGTGTGGGGGCTGCCCATGAGGAGCGGAGAGACTTGGTCTTGCTGTTGCTCTGGTAGGGTGGTGCCAGCTGTTGCCAGAGAAGATCACAGGAATCTGTGCCCATCAGAAAACTGCCCCGCGTGAGTCCACCTTTTGGACTGAAACTGAGGCGGAAACTGAACAGGCTCAGGCTCATGACCGGAAGCTGTTCCACAGCTAAGTCATCGACCCTCATTACAGCGAGAGAACACTGAATGAAGCAAAGGCCTAATTGGGTCCCTGTTGCTGTCTGACTGTACGCCAGGAGTTGCCAGGTGCAGGGGATGCAGTTGTGAGAAGGACGCGTTCATTCCAGCTGGTGCATCGGGCGGCAGGCTGCCTCTCATGAGTCTGGCCTCAAACTAGGAAATCAAGATGAGTCCGCCTGCCCCCAGAGGAGCCAAAGGAGGCCGTCTTCATGAGGGGATTCCTTTGGGCAGATTCTACGCCTCACTCTGGGCCTCACAACCTTGCCTGTATGACAGAATCATCTGGGAGGTTACTGATTGATTGTGTTGATGTACCGTATTCAACAGTTGGTGGTCTTTTGGGTGGTTCCACTTTTTGGCTATTATGAATAATGCCAGAACTTTATGTCTGAGTTTTACATTGGCCCACGGTTTTATTTTTTTGGCTCATTCGCATACGAGTGTCTGTGTGAACGTGTTCTCAGCTTTCTCGAGTGTATACCTAAGGAGTGGGATCACTGGGGTCTTCATTTAATTTTTTAAGTTTGGACATTTTTCCATGTATTTCATGACACGCTCGGTGATCTTGAGTCCAAGACACCGAGTATTAATTGCCCTGAAGACAACACGGGCTGTTCCCTACAGGCTCCTCAGAGGCTCTGCCTGCTTCTCCGAGGTTCTCCCTGGACAACAGGACCCTCCTGGTGCCCCATGCTCATCAGGGTGGGAGATGGGCCTGGGTCTTGCTGACGCTGCACAGCTTCCTGCTGGGTCAGCTCAGGTCCAGAGCTCCTGGAAAAACAGCTCAAATGAGATGCTCGGCCACCAACATTTGTGAGGTGGGAGCTCCGGGTTCTTGCCTCCGTCCTCCTCCTCCTTCTCTGTGCTGCCTCCACCATGTTGATAGGGACTTCCTCTAACCCTCAAGAGTGTCAGAATAACTCACATTCTTGCTTGGCCATCCTTCACGCCCAGCGTCCATTCCTGTTGCTTTTTCTACCACATCGATATTTTTAAAACATTGACATGTGAGTCACATGACGTAAGACCATTTTAAAGTGAACAATTCAGTGGTTTTAGCGTATTGTCCATGTGGTGCAACCACCCCTACGATCTCATCCCACACATTCCCTTTGGAGAGCTCGTTTTCACCATCATGAGCCCTGCGCCCCCGCAGTGGAATGACACATGATAAAGCCGGGAGGGCCATGTGACCACAGTTGCTGCTGTGGCCCAGTTCTTTACATTACCTTTTGAGAGAGGGTGGGGGACGTTCTACACCGATATGTTATCCAAGAGAAACTGAATCAGACTCTTGGGCATAGAGTCCTGGCATGGGTAACCCCCCTGGGGATCCAAATCTGAATAGTTGTGAGAACCTACCAAGAAGCAGCCAGAGCTGCTCCACGAGATATTATGCCCTGGTTGGGGGAGGGGCACAGTCATGGTTCTGAGGGATGGCTGGACATCTGCCGGTCCCCTGATGCTCCACTGCCCCCACCACCCCAACTCTGCACAGGGACGACTCTAGAACCAGCCAGGGGCCTCCTCCTGAGAACTGAGGCCAGGACCCTGGCAGTCCCCCTTTCCTCCTCCTATCAGCCCTCTTCATAACCCAGACCCCCAATCAGATGCTAAGTTCGGTCCCCTGCGTGGAAGTCCTCAGTGGCTCCCCATGGCCTGTAGGAGGGTGAGGGCCCTGGCGGACCTGAGCACCCATCTTGCATTTCAGCCTCATCCCCTACCTGCCCCATCCACTCCTCACCCCCCTGCCGCGCTCCTCCATTCCAGCCAAGGTTCCCTCTGGCCCTCTGCGCCTTTGCTCCTCCCTCTGCTGGGTCCCCATCTTACCAAGCTCAACTCTAATGTCTTGGCTTCTTAGTCTTCCCCCTACTGCTGGACAGTGGTCATTCCCTAACCCTGGGCACAGCACACCTTTGTGGTCTAGCCTGACCCTGCACTCCCTGGAATAGATCCTTTCCCTGTCTTCTCATCTCCTAGAGAGACTCTGGTGCAGGGGCCACAGCCTATTCTTTGGGGTCCCCAGCACCTGGCACAAAGTCCAACACCACCCGAGTGACAGTGACTGTGAGTGAGTGGTGGGAAAGGGAGGTCGGGCTCTGGAGGCCTTTGTAACTTTTGAGAGTTTGGGGGACATCAAGAGTCCCCGTGGATGTCCTAGCTCCAATGGGGTCTCTGAAGGAATGAGGGGGCCATAGTCTGAAGACCCCAGAAGGGAAAGCATTCACAGCATCCAGAACTTTCTTGGGCTCAGGGTGGTGAGTGAGCTTCAGCGCCATTGTCACTCCCTTCAATCCCCAGGTCTGCTTTTCCTGCGGGCAGGGGTGAGGCGGGTGGGGATGGAGGTTGGTGGGGTTCAGTGCAGGCTCAGGTCTTCAGCACTGCCCTGCTCACACCAGCCCTCCATGGAAAACGTCAGAGAGGGGCAGTGAAGGGTGTCCCAGGTCCAAGACCTCTGTCCTGCCTGGGCATCCCCAGTGCCTACCTGCCAAAAGGACAGGAACCAAATGCCAGGGCCCTGTGTTAGGGACGCTGGGCACGGAGCCCTCCCTCGTGCCCCCAGGGTATCTTGTCGGGAGGCATCAGCTCCTGGGCTTCTAGCATCAAGGACCTTCTTGGGGGTGTGACATCCACAGCAGGGCTCCAGGCTTGGGCCAGAAGCCCTGTAGCCCAGGATCCAGCCCCAGATCCTTCCCCTGCACCAGCAAGGCCCTGTCCTGCTCCGCAGGCTCCCTCACCACAGGCCTGCCTCTGCCACAGGTTTGGGAGGAATGATGGGCACAGTAGCCGGTCTCCAAGATGACCCCAGTGACCTTGCCCTCTTGGTTTCACACCCTTGTGTGTTCTCCTCCTGTGTCAAATCAGAGCAGGGCTGTATGGTAACAGAGTATGGTGGAGGCAGAGGCATGTGAATTCTGAGGCTGGGGGCCAAAAAACCATTTTGGTTCCTGCACTGGCCCTTGAATCCCTTGCGCTGGGGAAAGCCGGGCACCATACTGTGAGGACACTCAAGCAGCCCCATTGGGAGACCCATGTGGAGAGGAACAGGCTCCCTGCCAACAGCTGAGCCCAACTTGCCAGCCCTGTGAATAAACCACCTGGGAAGTAGATCCTGCAGTCCCAGCCAGGACTTCAGATGTTCACAGCCTCCCGAGGGACCCTGAGCCGACTGCTCAAACTGCTCCCAAATTCCTAACCCACAGAAACCGTGACACGTAAACAATCATCTTAATCCATTGCGTTTGGGGCAACTTGTTACCCTGCATCAGGTAACTAATACAGCCCCTCTCGCTCTGGGGATGTGCCCTCTCTCAGCCGCTGGGTGTGGACGGGAAGGTTGTTCTGCCTTCCTCCCAGCCCCTGGCCATGTTCCTCGACCATGGAATGGAGAAGGAAAGAGATGAGATGCGGCCCTGGAGCAGTACAAAATCAGACGCCCTCAGCCAACATGATATTTTTCTCCGTTTTAATTAACACTTTACAAACTGCAAAATACATTGTCTTTTTGGGGGAACAGTTGGTATTTTTTCTCTCCATCACACAGTACATGAATCTTGAGGGTTTTGTGTTTCTTCAAGAAAGAAAGAAATCGTGAGGGTCCCCACCAGGGTGTAGGGCTGCCCACTTCTCCCCTCTCCAGACCTTGGGACAGATGTAAGTGCCACTGCTACTGCTGGTGACCTGGGGCAGGCGAGGTGAGGGCCATACCCCCAAAGACGAGGTGCTGGGCAGGGCAAGGCCCCCTAGAGTCCCACTGTACCCCCAACATCCACTCACCCCATCTCAGGGTAACGGATATGATCTTGGCATAGAGCAGGAGCTTGGCTTGGGATTTTCTTTCTTACCCCCTGACCCCAGCTTTGGAGCCTACCCTGCTCAGCACTCTGGAACAATTCCGGAATAGGTAAACTGAGGCAGAGGACAGGGAAATTCACTGGGCTTGGCCTGTGACTTGGGACATGAATTTGGCCTATTTTTCAAACCCCCCTTCCCACCCCATCTCCAACTTGCTGGACCCTCTTCAGGGACGAGACCCAGTAGGCAAGGGGGCACCAGCACCCAAAACCCCTCCCTGTGAACAATGTCCCCAAGGACTGGATGCTTCTGAAGAGCCGGCTCAGCAAGTCTAGCCCCTTTGGGCTGCATGGACTGCCAGGCCTCACGGAGCACAGCAGAGCCCCTGCTGGGGACACCTCTGCCCCCTCCACAGAGCAGATTTACACAGTCAAGTAGCCTGGGGCAGTCCTGCATGCAAGGCCTGCCACACCCCCATCAGCTCCACATGTGGCCCCCACATAAGAATGCTACCCAGGCCTCAAAATACTGGATGAGCCAGTCCCTCAGCTAGGATTTGGGCTCTGCACACGTGTGACCGCACACACACTATTGTGGATGACACAGCACATGCTCACACTTACATGTGTGTGTATGAACACATGTTGGCAGTGCACAGAACACTGTACTGCCCCCAAGTCAGGGGCCACCTTGCACTCGTGACTCTCACAGCCTCCCAACTCCTTGAAGCAAGAGCCACAAACTCCCTCACCACCAGGCTGCCCACAGACGCCAGGGGCCGGGCCGCAGGCTCCTACCTCCACTCCAGCCACTCCTGGTGCCGCCTGCCTCAAGGCCAGAGGCTGCCTCAGCCACCAGCTCCTGCCTTTACCTTCCCAAGAAAGCAGGCATAATAGGAGGGGTGGACATCAAAGCTGAAGGTATGGAAAGGGGATGAGAGACAGTTAAGCTTGTCCTTTTGCTGCCTCTAATTTGAAAATGAAAGAAAGAAAAGAGCCAGATGAGCTCTGAGAGGTAGGAAAAGGTCTCTCCTTCAGCAGGGCTCCACTCCCCTCAGGACAGCCCCGCCACTCTTCCCAAGCCTGCCCTCTGCTGGGCCAACCACCGTCCACCACCCTGGTTTCTCCCCTCCCAGGAGGCCTCTGTGGATGGAGGGCTGCTGCCCCTCCCTCTGCACAGTATCCAGGAACCTGAAAGGCCAAAGCTCATGTCTTTCCACTGCTGGGAGACTCCATCATCCTCCCCCAGGTTCCACTCACTAAGCGACACCAACTTCATTTCTCCGTGGATGTGACAGCAGTGACTGGCTGCTCCCTGCCCTGGCATACAGTAGGCACAGATATATTGGGGGTATTTTCTTCCTACCCCTGCCCAGTGTCCACTCAGAGAGTGGCATCAAAAATTCCTCAGTCACGGGGCTGGAGTGCTCTGCTCTCCTGTGGGTGCTCCCCAAGGCTCCTCTCTTAGCTGGGGCCGGCAAGGGCCCTAGTTGTCCCCACATCCAGATCCAGAGGCTCAGAAAGGCGGCCCAGCGAGGCCGTGGGTCTCCTAAATTTCTTCCAGGGAAATGCTGCCAGGTGGGTGGGCCGGTTCGTCTTTGATTATCAGGCAAATGGTGCCTCGGCTTGGGATGGGGGCCTGGCCCTTCCTATCTCCCCAGAGCCTTCTCTCCTGACCTCCATGGCCTCCTCTGTCCCCTCAGAGGGGACAAGCCCCACAAGACCATTCATCTTCTTCTGGACACTACACTGGTCCCCGAGTCCATGCTGCCTGGGTGGGGAGACCACAGTGGGCAGCTCTGGGTCACCTGGCTCCCTCCTTCTCTTCAAGGGGCCTGTGGCCTGGAGCTGGTGGGAGGGAGAGATTGCTGGTTCTTGAGGGGCTCTGGACCTCCTGAATCTTGGGGAGGAGAGTTCTGCATGCCTCTCCAGCTCAGATGTGTGCTTTGGGCTGAGGGCAGTGGCATGGGCAGCACCTGCTGGGGGGCTTTGGAGACCCCTGTGGAGTAAAGAGGTGCAGAGGTGGCACTGCTAGTCTCTGATAGATTAGGGATGGGGCAGGGAGGGGCGAGACGTGAGGGTGGTGCAGAGGCTGTGAGCTTTTCTCACCAGGGAGAGGCACAGAGGGAAAGACACACCCGGGAGCCCAGGTGGGGGCTCCAGTCACTGACTCACCCCGCCTCTCGGCAGCCTGGCCCAGAAACACCATTGCCCTGCCGTGCACGTGTCTGTCCAGCCAGGGCCCAGAGATGCTCAACACCAAGAGGACGCACTCCTCAGTCCTCCCTGAGCCACTGGCTGCCCTCAGTGCCTTTGCCTTCAGCCAGTAGGAAACGTGGCCATGGGCTCTTCCACTGGGGAGTGAGGGCAAAGGTCATGCAAGATGGCGGTGCCCAGGAGACCTGAGGCGTGAAGCAGAGAATGGCAGTGCAGCCCTAGCATTTTGCTGACGTGGGATTTCCACCCCTGTGCAGATGGCTGAGCTTGCCAGATGCAGGTGCCCTTGTCAGCCCAGCAGAGTAAAGGAGAACAGCCTCAGATCACTGATCTGAGGACCAGCTCACGGCGGCCCCAGGTGTCCTGCACCAAGCACAGAGCAGAAGGGAGCGGGGACTTCCCTAACTACCACCCAGATGAGAACTCTCCGTGAAAATCTTGGCGCTGAGTCCCAGAACTCCCTGGTCCCATGAATGGCCCAGAGTAGAGTTCACAGGGCTGTAGGGAGGACAGGATAGGGGGTCAAGGTGGGCGCTGGGTTGAAGGCCACAGGGTCAGGGGCCTTGTGTGACCTTGAGGGAGACTCTTGTCACTGTCAGCCGTGGGCAGCTTCCGTGAGCCCCAGTGACCCCCCCTGTGCTCCTCAGCATCTCTGAGACGTAGCCCTGCCCCTTGGCCAACCCTTCGTTCCTTTGCTGGGACTCCCTCCCAGGCCCCTGCTCTACTTTGCCCCAGCCCCTGTCCAGCCTCCCACCACCACTCTCCAACTGAGCCACCAACCCTCCTCGGTCCTGCCCACCTGTGACCAAGATCACAAACCAGGTCCTGCTGGTCACTCAGAGGTCACCACTCAGCTGGGCTTCACCCTGATGGGGGCCACCTGCAGCAGGAGCTCTGCAGCCACACTGGTGGGGCCTGGAGGACACCTAGAAGGCTCTGGGGAAGGAGAGCCTGGGCCAAGCAGGGTCAGGGCTGCCTGCACTGCCCACTGTTCTCCCTCCAGCCCTCCTGGGGCCAGGAGGGCTAGGGGTGCACACTCTCATCTCTCCACCTTTTGTTGTGACTCACAATTGCTGCTTGTTTTCTCCTGGTGAAGTGAACGTGCTTTTAAAAAACGTGAGAAATTGAGAAAGGTGTAAAGAAGAAATTAATAATCGCTGCTAATCCCTGCCTGTGTAACCGAGCAAAGGCTCCTTCTGCTTGCTGCAACCTTGAAGCCAATCAATCACAAGATGAGTTGGTGGTCAGGAAAGGGATTTACTCGATTAGCTAGCAAAATCGGAAGATGATGGACTCATGTCCCAAGAGACCATCTTAAACAAGCACATAATCTGAGGCAGTTCTATAGGGACTAGTGGGCTGTGAAGGGGGCTCAGGAACATTGATCATCTGGCATCGGAGACTGGAGACATCACACCAGGTCTTTCAGTTGTCATCGATGATGGATGCCGGCATAGATGTTCTTCCTGAGGAGGTCGTCATGTTCCTAAGAAACTCAAAAGAATAAAGTTATCATCTGTCACTCTTGGGATGTACGTGTGTCAGCCAGGATTATTTCCCAGACCTGTTTATCTCCTAGGCTACGTGCAAGGTAAAACACACAGAGCTTGAGTGAGCTAGTCAGAGGTTACTCTAAGTTACAACGTGGCTTCCCTCGAGTCAGCTTGCTCTAGGCCAGTATCACCCACGGGTAACCTTTGGCAAATTTTCTCCCAGGTCCTGCTGCATTTGTCCTTTCACTTCTTGTTTTCCTCATTCACATTAATTCGTAAACATTTTCTGAAGTCAGCACAAATATTTTTCCAGCTGCATTGAGGTATGATTAACAAAGAAAAGTTGTATATATTGAAGGTGTACAATGTGATGGTTTCATGTATGTGCACATTGTGAAATGAAGACCACGATCAAGCTAACGAACAGTTCCGTCACCTCCTGCAACAACTCCCCCTTTTTAATGCTAAGAGCTCTTAAGATCAATTCTCTTGAGTACACAATGCATTGTTATTAACCCTGCTCACCTCGTTCTGTATTAGATCTTGAGAACATCCTCGTGTTATAACTGAAAGTTTGTACCCTTTGACCAACATCTCCCATTCCCCTCGCACCCACCAACCTCCATCCCTGGTAGCCACATTCCACTCTCTGTTACCACAAGTTGACGTTTTTAGATTCCACATGTAAATGAGATCATGCGGTATTGTCTTTCTGTGTCTGGCTTATTTTGCTTAGCATAATGTCCTCCAAGTTCAACTGTGTTGTCAGAAAAGGCAAGATTTCTCTCATATTTAAAGCTGGATAATATTTAATTGTAGATACATGTAATGTTTCTTAATCCATTGATCCATCAGCAGACACTTAGGTTGTGTCCATATCTTGGCTATTGTTGTCACCAACTAACTGCCCCGAGTAATTCAAAGGCAGTTTCGAAAGCACTTAACTGTTTCTTTTTTGTTGTTTTGGTGAGGAAGATTAGCCCTGACCTAGCATCTGTTGCCCATCTTCCTCTTTATGCTGAGGAAGATTGGCCCAGAGCTAACATCTGTGCCCATCTTCCTCCGTTTGATATGTGGGACACCTGCCATGGCACGGCTTGATGAGTGGTGCATAGGTCGGCGCCAGGGATCTGAACCTGCGAACCCCAGGCTGTTGAAGCGGTGCGCCCAAACCCAACCACTATGCCACCAGGCCGGCCCCTTAACTCTTTCTCAAAGTTGTTTCTCAGTTACGTTAAGAGACGCAATCACCAACCACCCTGAACCAGTCCAAACCCCACTGCAAAAGCAACGCCTGCACAGATGGGCCAAGAAGTCTCCAAAGTTACTTTTGCTTCATTTTAATGTTAAGATCTCCACCCCAGGAGGAGCTTAAGCCTTATTAGCATAACATGAAAGGTAGGGGAAAGCATGTTTTCAAACTACGCCTGGGCTAGCTTATACCCAGCTCTATACGTGATGACGAAACTTTCCTTTTGAATATTCATTCCCTACCAAAAATAAAAGGCACTTGTTTTCCCTTGCTGAGAGAGCCACAGCTTTGGAAGTGATTCCCTATGGTCCCCTTATTTGCTGCAGATGAATTGTACTTTGTGCGAGAACTACTTCTGGTAAAGGCTTTGATTTCAACTCACCAAATAGGGAACTCATTTTGGTTCGGTAACATTGTGACAAGTGCTGCAGTGAACATGGGAGGGCAGATATCACTTGAAGATACTGATTTCATGTCCTTCGGAACTATACCCAGTAGTGGGATTGCTGCATCATATGAGAGTTCCATTTGTAATCTTTTGAGAAAACTCTGATCTTTAATCTTTGAGAAAACACTGTTTTCCATACCGGCTGTACCAACAAAAGTCAATTCCAGGTGGATTTTAAATCTAAATGGGGGTTTTTACAACAACTTCTCTAGTAAGTACCTTAGAAAAACAGTTTCAAGATCTTGGGGCAGCCAAAGATTTCGCAGAACACAAAGGATAGTAAACATAAGGAACAAAAATATAAACAGGAAATTATTAAAAATGAGAACTTTCGGTGAAAAGAAACTTTTAAGAGAGGAAAAAGGGCTGGCACAAAGGGGATAAACACTTGCCATTCATTTATCTGACACAAGACTCTTATCTAGGATATTTAACTAACTCGCATAAGTTTATAAAAATATTACAGACAATCCACCAGAAAAAAAGGGCAGATTTCACTAGGCACTTCAAGAAAACGATAACCAAATGGGATCAATGAAATGGAAAAGGGCTCCACGTTATTGCTCAGGAGGAAAATGCAAATTAAAACCACAATGAGCTACCACTACACATACACCACCACGGTTAAAATCAAACCTCTGACGACACCAAGCGTTGGTGGAGATGCGGAGCAACTCAAACTTTTAGACACAGCTGGGAGTGCAAACTGTTTAATCCACTTTGAAACTCTTTGGTACTATCTCCTAAAGGTGGACGTACACATACTTGATGACCCAACAATTCCATGCTTAGGTATATACCCAACACAGATATGTTCATATGTTCACCAAAAGATGTACAAGATGTCTAGAGCAGCATTTTTTGGCATATCATCAAATTGTAGACAACCCATTCCGCATCAGTAGTGGAATGGATAAATAAAATGGGTTATATGTTTTATAGTGGAATACTATACAGAAATAAGAATTAACTACAGCCACATTCAAGAATATTGATGAATCTTACAAGCAAAATGAAAGAAGCCAGACACAAAAGAAGACACTCTGTATGATTCCATTTAAATAAAGTTCAAAGACAAGAAAAACAAATTCAGAAGTTAGAATATTGGTTCCCCTTGGGGGAGAGAGGTCAGTGACCTGGGAGGGGCACATAAGAGGGCCGTTGGAGGGCTGGTCATGTTCTATTTTTGTGGGTACTGGTTAGCGGTTGTGTTCCCTTTGGATAATTCACGGATCAATGCAAGTATGATTTCTGTACTTGCTGGTAGGTATGCTATGCTCCAACCTGCAAATCCAATCTCATGATTATAAACTTTTTTACTGATTAGTCCCAAAGCATACGTGTTAGTGCGAGACTCCAGACTTATGGGTCTACATTCATATCCTGGATGTAACCTCTTCCTACCTCAGAGCCCCTGGCCATGAGATTAACTCTCTGGGCTTCAGTTTCTTCAATTGTAAAATGGGTTACTTTTGGAACCTCTCTCTTACTCAGTGAGATAATTAACTCCTTGCTGGCACAGGGCAAGAACTCCATAAATAATGGCTCTTGTAGTTGTTCTTGCCATCCTTAACTCTTTGGGCTGGGGAGCTGGTGGACGATGGCCTGTAGCAGAGGGAGGTGCAGGATCGGGATCCAGTGAAGGCACATGCTCCAGGTGAGGGTGAGGGGACAGAGCAGAGCTGATGCTGAGGTGCAGGAGGAAGGGTCAAAGGCCTGGGGCTCCTCCTTCCTTCCCCATCTCGGTTCCTGCCCCTCCTTAAATACAGGAGGTTAACTAACCGGGTGATCTCTAGCTGGTTAGTCCTTCCAGCGAGGACATTGGAGAGTCTGGAAGGTGATGGAAATGCCATGAAAAGCCAAAAACGAATTTCCCAGTTTGATCCACACTCAAACCCAAGGGACCAGACCTGGGAGTTAGGGGAGGTGGATATAGTGGTGGGATTATGGGTCCTGTCTATATTCTTCATTGTACTTTTTTCTATTTGGGACAGGAGCCACCTCAGCCAAGGAGCCGCCTGGGTGGCTGAGGCCCCTGGGGTGGTCCCCTTATTGGAAGACTCCACATGAAAGGGGCCCCTTGGCCCGGGAGAGCACAGAATTGCCCTTTGTGGATGGGATGGTGTGGAACTCCCTGGGCTCAGGGGTGCACTGTCCACCCTGCTACAGCCCCTCCATGAGGGACATCCATGCATTTGATGGCTTGCAGGGGGTCCACACCAAGAGGAGGGGGCTCAGGCTGTCAGTGCCCAGCCTCCAGGAGCCAGTGACCTTACACTCTCTTCCCGCTCACCTGAATCAGCCCCCAGCCCCTCCTGAGTTGAGTCCCATCTTCCCAGCCTGGCCCATTAGAACTTGAAGCCCCCTGAGATGTTCATCCTGGAGAGGGGACAGTCCCTTGGTGTGGCCCTTGTCCCTTCCAGGGTGTCTGCCCCTCCCAGTTGCCTGGGCCTGACCTCTCCCTGGGGGAGTCTGAGTCTCAGAAGCTGCCCCTCAGCCCTCTCCCAGCTTGCAACCTGTGTGCAAACCATACCCACAACCTGCCCCACCGAGCTGTGCACACGGCAGTTTGCACAATCCGTGCACTCAGCCTTGTTTGCGGCAAAGGTTTGTCCTGCACAGGGAAGCAGGGGTGGATGGTGAGGAGAGAAGGGACATGTGAAATGCACCTAGAGCGGGGAGGAGTGAGGTGACCTGGGGACACTGGGAGGGGTGTGGGCAGTACCGAGGGGCCTTGTGGTCTGCCATCATGATGTGACGGTGGGACCAGCCCTCGCTCTGCACCAGCCTCTGCCCCTCTCACAGCTGGGGCAGGTGCAGAGAAGGTGCAGACCTGGGTCCCAGGGTGGATTTCACCTGGCCAGGACCATGGAAGGAACAGGACAGAGCTGCAGGACAGGAGCGTGGGGCTGTCCTGGAGCTCAGTGTGTGCAGAGGAAGGAAGGACGTGACGTAGGGGAAGGAAAGCGAACGTGGAGCAAGGTTGGCAGACGGAGACCCAGTGGGCTGAGGACTCATCAGGGGAGGGAACCCCCAGTGGGTGGGCTGGAGAGACACTGGTGGGTACTGGCTAGAATGGGCTGGCCATAAATTGGGGTGTCGGTCATGGTGGAGATGGTTAAATGCGCAGAGTGATGCCAGGGCAGTGGGAGGTGGGAGTTGAGAGAAGGTGGGCAGAGGACAGGGCCTGAGGGTCCAGGATGTCAGAAGGATCATCTGGGTGGATGCAGAGTGACCAAAAGTGGTCGATTCACAGTGGTGGTGGAGAGACAGACAGTGCGGGCTTACACACACACCTCAAAGTGCACACACACATGAACACACACACACACACACACACACACTTCCCCATCAGTGCACAGGGTGCAGTTTGGCCCAAAGGCTCAGTGCAGCTGCTAGATGTGCTGGCCCAGGTAGGCAGCCCACTCTGTGTGGCCACACCACTGCCTCTAAGGCCCCTCCTGCCCTGTGGAGACTCCCACTGAAGAGTTCATCATCTGCACGTCCTGGTTATTCATCTTGTCTTGGAAGTAAGCGATGCCATGGTCCCTCTCCAGGATGAACCAGGTGTTGATGATGGGTCTCCACCCTAGAAGCGACATGGGTTAGGGCCATGTTGGACTTGGGGTTCATGCAGTTGGGGAGGGTCTTAATGCCTGAAGGAGGGAGAACAGGGTGGGGGAGTCCCCAGTGCAGGGAGCTGCGAGGTCAGGAGGGATGCAGGCTCAGATCCCCAGCAGTACAGAGTAGACGTGTCTGGTGGCCGGCAGGGATGCTGTCCACCTTAGGTCTCTCAGCTGGCCTCAGATCACTGCCATCAGCCAAGGCTCCCTGAAGCTTCTTTTCATAATTTCTCCCATATGCTTCAGGGAGCTTAGGAGCAGCTGACCTGAACCCCACATTTCTTTACTGGGTCTCTGGATGGAATAAGAGAAGATGATGGAACTGTTTCAGCATGGTGTCGTGTCCCCTTAGGGTGATGACCCTGTGAGGTAGGGGAAGCACAGGTGTCCTGTCTCTGGGCATGGGGCCAGTTTCAGTGAGAAAGGCTCACAGGTGGAGGGGTGTCCAGCAAAGAGTGTTTCTGGGCTCTGGGAAACTGGAGAAAGTCGGTTCATGGATATGGTGTGGAAAGAACACGAGCTGTGTGTGGGGACCAGCCGGGATGACTGATGGCTCTGAGCAGTAGGGGGAAAACTGTCTCCCTAGGTGATGATCTGAGGTTTTCAAGGGACAGGGGAGGGGGGCTCTATCACATGAGTCTTCATCCAAATTCACAGTCTAGGTGGTCACCTGGCACATCCCTGCAGAAATGCTGCCCCCTGGAAGCCCAGGCCCTCCATGCAGCTGAGCCAGTGGCCACTTACAGGTTTTGAATTTCGAGGTGATGATTCCACAAAGGGCACTTTAAATACTTTGCATCCGCTGGGCTTCCTGGACAACAGAAGCCACCTTGGAGCCCTGTTCTGGTGATGGAAGCATCCCAAGGTCTCCAGGGGTGAGCCCCGACTGTTGAAACCAAAAGGCACCCTCCTCATTCTTCACTCAACGCCCATCCCGCCTCCCCCAACCCAGGGAAGCGCCACTAGCCTATCCATTTGGCCCAGCCCCTGCCTGGCCTGGGGTTCTGCACCATCTTTACTCAAACAAAATTAAAGGATAGGGTCAATCCTGTAGCCCCTTCCATCACCTCTCATCAGCCTCCACTGCCATGATCTTCTGAGCTCACGGACCCCCATGACCTCCCCCACCAATGTCCCCAGGAAGTACCAATGTGGCCACATAGAATGAACGGTCAGGAGATTGTCCAATGAATCTTGCAAACTCCTCCTCCCCCAATCTCAGGCAGGAACACACTCCTTGGTGAAGGCCTCCCATCTCAAGCACGTTGAGGCTGCGGGCTGCAGGTGGCAGGACTGTCATTCCTCTTGGGACAAGCTTGTCCATCTGCTGCTCAAGGAGACGGTGAATGTTGGGCTGAAGACTCCATCTGATTTCTCTTTGTGTCTCCAGAGACGAGGATGTTATAAAACCACACCCAGCAAGTGTAGTGGGCGGAAGTGAATGAGCCACGGAACATTCAACCTCCTGACTACCTCCTCTTGCCCCTGAAGGATGGGAATTTTGGCCTCTCATTAACAGACTTTCAGAATTGCCCCCTCAGGCCTATTCTAAGGACTCATAAAGCTCATCTTGCTGACAGCACCCAACAGGATCCTGTAGAGGCTGTCAGCCTACTGTGGGGAATATCCCGACCATTGCCCCCGCCCATCCCACTTACAGTGCTGAGCCGACAGGTGAGCCTACCTGGGGCCCACCAACTCCAGCAGGATGACAGTGGTACTGTCTGCCCCTTGCCCATTTGCCCACCTGTCCTGTAGACACGAGACCTCTGTTCCTTGTCTCAACAGAAGCCAGTCCAAAGCTTATATTCCAGGCTCAGAGATCACCAATACCTATGAATCTATTGAATTTCCAGCTCACATGAGAAGTACAAAGACTCCCCTTCCTCAAGCACCCGCAGCACAGGGCTTTTGCAAGATGTGAATGAGGTAAGGTGGGTAAAGTATTTTTCAGAGAACCACCCCAGAATTAGTTCTCAGTACACGATGGTGACTCACCGTTACGTTCGTTACCATCACCACCATCTTTATTGTGTTGAGTCTGCTAGAAAAACCAGCACATTAATAATGTAGAGGATGTTGGATCAACTTGGCAGGCTGCGGCCTGGCTCCAGAGCACAGGTGGGGGGTGAGGCCTGTTTCCAGGACCCCAGGCTCAGGATTGGGGAGCTTGGAAGTGGGAGGGGAGGGAAGAACAACCCCATGATGTGCATCTTGAACTCCAAATGACCATGAAGTTCATTGTGAAGCTGAAGGGCAGCAGGGCTGATGCCACTTTTCCTCGAGGTTATTGGTCTAGCCCAGGGCTTTCTATATCATTTTCCTCAAAGCTGGAATAAAGGGATGTCTGTAATAAGGGCTTTAGGGAGGAATAATGTAAAAGACTGAAAGAACTGAGCCCAGATGTCTCTAAAATGACTAATATCGGAGCAGATGTCCATAGCTCAAGGAATATGGACTGTGAAGTTGGATGAAATAGAGAAAGAGAGGTCAAATGGTTGAGGGAGTTGTGGGAGGCAAACAGCCATGTGTCCCCACACTTGGGTCCACCCTCCCGTCTGATCAGCAGAGGAAGCTGACACTAATAGGAAACGTCCTGTAAGATTTCCATAGGAGCTGCCATGGCCCTAAGATCCTGAAGGGGAGGGGCAGTTAATGGACCTTTGAGAGGAGAACTCCAAAAGGAATTGGATCCATCTCAGAACTGGACATGCCCCAATCCAGATCAAGGAAGGTGTGAGCAAGCAAGAGGAGAGGATGGAGCAAATGTGCATGGAGCTCACAGTGATGGTCTAGTGGATTTAGACCCTATTACCTTAGAGGTTTCCATGTGTGCTTTATTAATCCTGGCCTCATAGGTATCCATCGATCCATCTATCCATCCATCTATAATGCATCCACTCACAATCCATCCATCCACCATTCATTCATCCATTCATCTATCCCTCATCCGTCCATCCAACTGTAAACCACACATCCACCCACCCATCCATCCATCCATTCACCCATCACACTCACTATCCTTGCATTAACTACCCTTTCATCCATCCATTCATCATCCATCCATCCAGCATCCATCCGACCATTCATTTAATTGAGGAACATGGGATGAAAATCATTATGATTATGTGTCCAGACCTTCCTTTGTCCTGACACAGGACAAAGAGGCCTCAGGTCCTCTAACCATTACTATTGCCAAACCGTTTCCCCTGAAATCAAGTACAGTTTCATTCTGATGATGAGCACACATTGCATGATATTCCCCAGGTTTTGGGTGTGACCAACCACCAGGATCTGGTTTCCCAGCACCAGCTCCCACCTCACTCCTGGGTCTGCTGGGAATCACTTTCCTTGAGAGGCTGAGGACAACTCTCAGGACTGAATGAGACCAGTCTTTTCAGGGGTAGGGGAGAGGGAGGACCTAGACATGGGCATTTAACAAGGAAAAGGCAAAGAGAAGGGAACTTGGGTCCTGAGGCCCTGTTGGACAAGACTGAGGCTGGCAAGTTGACCAGCCCCCAGAGAGGGACAGTGGGCATAGGGAGGCAAGTGGGCAGACAGTGGGCAGGAACCTTGTACTGTACAGTTGGGGATGCCTGGAGCCCAGGCCAGAGTGTCAGGGATGTCCAGGTCACATAAGTACCAACAAGAGGCACAGAGGGGTCCCAAGGAGGTGAGGATGTGACGGCCCCTGTGGGAGGGTAGTGACAAGGGACTGGGTGGCATCTAGACATTTGCAGACCTCAAATATTGTTCCAACAGCACCATGGATTTTTGAAGTTGATAACACGTTTTGTAACAATGTGTTTCATTTTTAATGGCAACCCCAGCGCAGTAGTCTTGCAAAACATAAACACATAATAGGGACAACATTCCTCACATTTATAGATGGGCTTAAAATATGCAAAGCTTCTTCCAAACCATGACTTTGGCCTCTGAGGAAACTATGTCTTAGAAAGGCTACCTGACTTGGCTATAACTTCACCAGGAGTAAGGGGTTAGCAGGGACCCATTGTGGATGGAAATCTGTCCAAGGCCTCACTGAGTCCCCCTCTCCCCTGCTGGGCAGGAAGCTGTCCCGCTCTACCTGGGAGACACCATCAAAGACACAAGAGAGCAAATTCTGGCCCACGCCCACCTGGGGTTCTGAACAACAGGACTGAGACCCTAACCCAGTGCAGGTGGCTGACCTGGGACACACACATGCCCACTGCCCAGCCCTCCCAGAGACTCTCAAATGACCTCCACAGTGTGGGTAGGAATAAACTGGGTCCCTCAGCTCACAGCACGAAGAGCAGACTCAGTCCAGCAGTCACAAGGGACAGCTGCAGGGCTGGGTGGGGGACCCTACACCTGCTCCCTGCTCACGTGTCTGGCCCTGGGCTGACCTGGAGATAGGATCCTGCCCCTCCCTCATCTTCATAAAGGCCCCTCATTTTGCCATGTAGGTGGTGATTAAATCATTTTTGGGGGGATCCTGTGAATTTATGTTCTTAATTTTGCATAATTAGCCATCATTACTCTTGTGTTTGATTTCTTCTGAGAAAGCTTATCTGGAAGGGAGAATGTTATCAGAATGGGAAGCAGTACACCTCTGCATTAAGAGCTAGCAAGGTAAAGCAATGGCTTCCTCGTATGTACCTCCCTTCTCCTATGGTCCTTGCTGCCCCAGCCCCAGGGATTCTGGATCAGCCCCCGTCACTCCAAGCTCCCCTGAGAGAGCTGGTCCTAGTCCAGGCTCCAGCTCCAGCCTCGGAGCTGATGTCGCCACCCCGCCCTTTCCTACCAGACCTCTTAAACTACAAGCAAAGTGCCCATCCAGCCTGCTCTAAATGCCCCCACCAGGATGCCCATGGCTGCCATTGCAGCCCCCTCACCCCTTGCAGGCTGAATTGATCTCCTTTCCCTCAAATGTGCCCTGGCTCCTGTGTTCTGTATTCCCATCAGTGCCCCCAGTGACCCTGGGAGACCACATTGACCTTCATGTCTGCTACCCATACCACCAGGGCTGCTGGCCCCACACACGCCCCTAATCCACCTCCTCCCTCTATTACTGCTGCCCTTCCCTCGTTCCAGACTTGTGAGTACTGGGGTGACTGCACTGACTGACACACCCTGAGTGGTCTCTGCTTTCCCTACCCCTCGTTCCTCCTCCATTCTGCTCCCAGAACTTTCTACCAAATGCAAATGGCATCATCTTGCTCCTGTGCATGTGTGGGTGCATTTGTGTGTTTGTGTGAATGTGGGTATGCCTGTGTACACATGTCTCTCTGTGCATATGTGTCTTTCTATTTGTATGCATGTGTACACGTGCACGTCTTTTGTGCCCACACATATCCATGTGTATGTGTGTAGACGCATGTGTGCATGTGTGTCTTCTGAGTGTGTGCATGTGCAGAGTTGCGTGTGTCTCTGTGTGTGCATATTGTGCTGCATATGTGTCAGTGCGTGAGTGCATATGTATGTGTGTGTGCCAGTGTCTGGCAGGGGGGAGGCTCCAGAACATTCCCACTGCTACCAAGTTCCTGCTCAAAGGGGTGGGGGAATCCACCTTTACCAGACCCCATAACCTTCCGTGAACCCTCCAGCCCCAACCATGCTGTTACCCTGCTGGGGTGCATCACGCATATGGTAACCACAAAGCTCAGGGCTCTCTTTTTTGAGACGTCTTCCAGCTGCTCCTGAGGAGGGTCAGCCATCCTGTTGTGTCCCCCTTTCATGGCTCCTCTCACACCAATGACTCCGTCCATGACTGCTGTGGGCAGGAAGGAATATTGGCATTCTGTGTGCACTGCCCCACCCAGAGGCCCTTGGAATTGTTCATGTCAGAGAGACGGATCCTCACTGATTCTCTAACAACACTGCATGCAATGCACTTCCCGTCCAGTCAAGGGCCAGAACCTGTGACTATGTTAGGTTTCAAGGCAAAGAGACATGAAGGTGCACATGGATTAAGGGGGCTGGTCAGCTCACCTTGAGATGGGAGCCATCCTCGATTGTCCAGGTGGACCCAGAGTAATCATATTTCTTACAAGTGGAAGAGGGAGGCAGGAGGGTCAGAGGAGAGAAGACGTGAGGACGGAGGCAGAGTCAGAGTGATGTGATGCAAGGAGGACTCTGCTGGACACTGCCGGCCTTGAAGTTGAAGGAGGAGCTCAGGAGCTAAGGGATGCAGTGACCTCTAGAGGCTGGAAAAGGTGAGAAAATGGATCCTCCCCAGAGCCTCCAGAGGGAACCTGCATGAATTAGAAAAACAACACTGGTCTGTTGAAATTGGTGATTTGAGCAGCACCACTTCAGCTGAGTCAAGAAGGCGTCCCGTTGTCCAGCAGACAAGGAGGCAGGGCTGGTCTGCACAGAAAAGGTACAGGTGTGTCTATGTTAAGATACCTGGCCCAGCCCCTGCAGGACCACGGGCAGGAGTTGTTCTCCAGTCTTCAAGTGGGCGTTTCAATGGGTTGTGATTCAGCCTGAGGTGGAGAGCACTGCTCCTGGGCATGAGAGTGGCCTGTGAGTGTGTGTGTAAGTTTCTTAGGACTGCTGTAACAAATCACCACAATGTTGGTGGTTTAAAATAACAGAAACATTCTCTCACGGTTCTGAGACCAGGTGTCCGAAATCAAGATATTGTCAGGGAGCTAACACAGTGCAGATCCCAGTGAATGATACCTCTGGCCTCAGCCCCGTGTCTGAAGGCCCAGGATGGCCTACTGACTGGGCTCTTCCTAGGGTTGGGATGGGGTGTCCCATGGCCCCCTGCTTCCAGCACATTCTCCAGGCCGATTGTCCAGATATTTGTGAATTCTGTGAACTACAGGATCATCTGCTTGTAGTTTATTTCTGCTTAAATTAGCTAGAGCTTCCTCTGGTATTTCTAGTCAATTACCCTCATTGGTCCAGATGCTTATAAAGAAAAAATTCACCCCTGTGACCCTTGCACCCTGAGGTCAATGACAAAACTAGCTTCCCAGTGTCCTTGGACTGGGTCTGCCAGACAGTAGGGCGATGAAACGTACAGCTTGTGAAGGGAAACAGAAAACTCCTGGAAGGTGCATTGAGAGCCTACAAAACTTGTGTTATCCAAAGAATTGCGACACTCATGCCACACACACTCTGGGAAAAGAGGGGGTGTGCAATAGGAACAACCCTGCTACTTGTTCTAAAACTGATCAAATCTGGGAAAGCACTTAGTGAAGACTAACTAACTGCTCTAAGATTTCTGATGGATTTTACTTTATAGTTTCAATCTCTTTTGTGAAAAAATTCCTGATTTCATTTAATTGTGTTTTCTTATATTTCATTGAGCTTTTTTATGATAGCTATTTTGAATTCTCTGTCATTAAGGTTATACCTTTCTGTGCTTTCAGGGTTGATTTCTGGGTGCTTGTCGTTTTCCTTTTGTTCTGGAGATTTAATATATTTCTTGGAAATCTTTTCATGTCAGTACATGTGGATCTACCTTATTGTTTTTAATTGCTCTATAATATTCCATAGCATAGAAGTACTATAATAGTTTTAGTGTAAAACTGTCATAGAAATAGTGATATTTTTGAAATTTAATTTTTTCTTTTTTTATAATATAGTTTTTTTTAATAACGTTTGAGTGTGGGTTTCTTTGTTTCCTTGAAGTTGGAATTTTCCTTTTCTTTGTTATGGTTGGTTTCAAGGAGGAACATGAACCTTCTTTGGTCATCTTCAGCCAGGTGTCTTCATTTATTTACTCGTATCTTTGCATAATCTACTTCCAAAGTATGTTGTATTTGGCAGCATTTGGGAACTGTTTTATTGAAGAGATTATGAAATGTAGATTAATTTGTACTATTGTAAGCAGTCACTTGTATGACTGTTTTGGCAAAGTTTTTTTTGTTTTTTGTGAGGATGATCAGCCGTGAGCTAACATCCATGCCAATCCTCCTCTTTTTGCTGAGGAAGACTGGCCCTGAGCTAACATCCATGCCCATCTTCCTCCACTTTATGTGGGATGCTGCCACAGCAGGGCCTGACAAGTGGTGCCTCAGTGTGCACCCGGGATCCGAACCCAGGCCGCCAGCAGCGGAGCACACGCACTTAACCGCTATGCTGTGGTGCCGGCCCTGGGATAGTCTTCACTGTACCTATACTTGTGCATTTAGATTTTTGAACTTTAAAATTATACCACTTTTCATTGTTACAGTGTCTTTTCAAACAGAAACATCGATTTTAAGCATTTTCTATGAGAAAGGAAACAGATACCATCCCTACTGGGACTAAGCACTGGTATGATTTGATTTAAATTGCATGAGAAGTTGATGATTGTATCTAAAGTACCATTGTTGCTACTAATATTATTACTACTACACTTACAACTCTGATGATGATACTAGTAGTATAGTAACAAAAATATTTATTAAGTATTTATGTGCCAAGCACTTAGCATAGTGGTATCTCATATATCTAAACAGGCATTTTCACAATATCATCATTTACTTTCTCATTATTGATATTACACAATAATAGTCACGAATAGTCAAACCATGGTATAAGCAAAAGGTTAGAAACAAGCATTTGATCTACAAAAAGGAAGGTTTCCCATTCCTTTGGAGCTTCCTTAACCCTTCTTGAAGGAAGACAAATGCATCGTCTTGTGGGCATCACCAGCACTGCTTCGACTGCCTGACACACTTAGCTGTGTGACTTTGGGATATTAATAAATGTCTTTCAGCCTGTTTCCTTACAGTAGAATGGAGACAATATTGCTTACCTTGTAGGAATGTTAGGGTGAAATGAGAAAATATACATCAAGTGCCTGAGACATTTTAGGCATTTAAAGTGAGCAACTTGAATTTAACCCATATATAGCAATGATTGTCAATTGGGTTGGAGGAGAGGACATGTTCTCCTATAGAAGCCTATCAGAATTTCTTTTATTTTTTTTTTATGTTTTTGGTGAGGAAGACCGGCCATGAGCTAACATCTTTTGCCAACCTTCCTCTCTTTTTTTTGCTTGAGGAAAATTGGCCCTGAGTTAATCTGTGCCCATCTTCCTCTATTGTGTATGTGGAATGCTGCCACAGCATGGCTTGATGAGTGGTGTGTAGGTCTGTGCCTGGGATCCGAACCTGCAAACCCCGGGCCACTGCAGCAGAGTATGCAAACCACTACACCACTAGTCATCAGAATTTCTGAGTGAGGCCTTCTTAAAATCATATATGATCTGCCCCAAATGGACATTCTTTTCTCCTCTTTTTCTTTCCTCCCCCTCTCAACTCCAGAACTATGGCTATGTCAAACAACTTTTCCTGATGAAAGACTTTTATGTTGGGATAGAGTGGAAGAAAGCTTGAGAACTTTTGATAAAAGTAGTAGTTTCCAACTTCCCTGTATCAGATCACTTGGGGATCTTGATCTAAGCAGATTCCCTGGCTGAACTACCTAACAGAAGTTCTCAAACTGTAGTATGCATGCACACGAAGTGCAACTTCCTTTGGATTGCTGACAGTGAAAGGGAGAAGGGAGGGGGAGAGAGGAGAGAGATGAGTTTTGTGTTTAAGAATGAAGAATGCAGTTGACTTTCTGTACATTTTTTAAGGGTCGCATTCTGCTTTACTATGTCTCCTTGTAACTAACTACCCGCATTCATGCATTGTGAACGATGGGTCTGTGAAGAAAACATCACAGGGACTGACGCCCTGTTAAGGGAAATGCTCCTAATAATGCCAAAAACCACTCTCCTAAACAACTCCAAGAAGGTATAGTAGATTGATACTCCTTTTTCCCCTTTAGCAGTGCAAAGATATGTTAGGCTCATTGAAATCTTAAAATCATGCAGAATTTCCCTAGTGATATAATAAGGTTTTGGTGAATATAATTTTAATCATTCTCTTTGAGTTTAAAGAGTTTTAACCATTTCTTTCTGATATGCTTGTATCTGTTTCCTCCTAGGTCCTACGTTATATCACTAAACAGGTTGTGTGAAAGGTCGATAGAAAGAAGTCAGAAATAAGTGCCGTGGAATAGAGCAACGGACTTGTGGTTACTGGATAGTGTTCTAGATCACCACTGTCAAATAGAAATAAGACGCAAGTCACACATATAATTTTAACATATAATTTTAAACTTTCTATAGCCACATTAAAGTAAAAAGGCAAAATTAATTTTAATAACTATTTTATTTAACCCAATATATCTAATATATTATTCCATCAGGTGCTTGATATAAAAACGATTAATGAGACATTTTACTGTTGTTCCATACTAAGTCTTAGGAATCCAGTGTATATTCTATACTTACTGCACATCTCATTTTGGACTAGCTACATTTCAAGTGATCAACAGCCAGATGTGGTTAGTGTCTGTTCTACTGAAGAGCACAGGATTGATATTATTGAATAACAGCAATCTGCTGGGTGCTTATAACCTATAAAGGGGGCCACCCTTATAGGTATCAACAAATTCCAATCTTTCAAATGAATGTGACTACCACAGGCAATACTTGGGTATATTTTCATATTTCAATCAATTTTTAAAATCAGTCTGAATCACCAAGGAAATGACCCTTGTCTTTGGGTCACTAATGTGATTTCTTAAATGAGATATGTTTTGATCTTTGTGAAATAACTACACCTAAATGAATTTTTCTTAAGGTCCTTACCTTAAGTATGGCCAAAACTATGGCTAGGATTGAAAGTTTTACGTTTAGAGCAACATTGTTTTCTTGATTTGTTTGGCCTGTAGTCTGATAGAGCAATGTTACTTCTTATTTGCTAAGCTGTATAGAATTTAGATTATGACTGCTAAGTTTCCCCTTTAGCATTTTCAGCTGTCCCAGTAAGACATATGGAAACGATACAGATTCTAGAACGCTTGACTCTACTCTCTGCCAGTGACCTTATACCACATGCAGAAGTATTAACATCCAATATGAAACAGCTATTGAATTCAGGGGTTCTGTGGAGAATGCTTCAAACAGTCAATAAACTATGGATGGTTCTTAATACTGTGATGCCTAGAAGGTAATTTCAGTGTATTGTTACACGTAATAGATAAGTGTATAGCAGTGATTATATACAATAACCTAAACGTAATGGGTGAAAAAAATTGCTGAGTGTTTAACAATATAAAACTTCTCTGAAGACTACTAATTAAAGAGTCATTATAATTTTAAGAAAATCATAAATTTGATCTTAAGAAACAGAGAGAAACTATAAAGTATTTCTAACTTGAGAAACATCTTTAAAAGTGAGTTCTCCTCTATAGGCATCTGCCATTTGTGGCTAATTGTGATTTAGATCACTATTGTGTCTTGCATCATTGTGGTGGCTCCACATTTTGCTGCACATTAAAATCACCTGGAGAGCTCTTCAAACTCTTGATCCCCATTTGTAACCCATGCCAATTAAATCAGAATGTCTGCGGTTGGGAGTCAGGCATTAGTATTTTTTTTTAAGATTCCCCAGTTGATTCCATTATGCAGCAATGTTTAGAGAAGACTTGACTAATTATTTCTTCTTGAGTCAAATGGGTCTCTGCTGGTCCATAGATTGCATCAGAAACACCTGGTCAGCTCTGAAAAACAGGATACTGGGCTGGCTTTCCCTGAGATATCAGATGCTTAATGTTCAATTAAGTAATTTTGATGCGAAAAAGAAAAGCATACACTTAAAAAATACTGTAAGAATTTTCATATTTTTAAACAAGGCAGTTTTGTAGTCTTCTAAGATTAAATACAGCGGCTCCTGTTTTGTTTTGTTTTAAACTGAGGCTTTGGAATATTTTATGTGAGGAGGAAACCTCTAGGAGTTCAGAAAAGGTTGAAATAAATGGTTTCTAACTAAATGCAGCGCACATTCTTGGATCAGTTTTCAAAGACTGGTAAAACCTGCTGTATAAATAATAACATGCTGTTTTTCATCACATTCATTGATGATGTAAACAAAATGTGTAACTATATTAGTAAATGTTAATATTCATGTATTTTAAGTTAAGGTTACAAAATTTGTCACAATGGGATTTTTTTATTCAAGTGAAAACAGATGTGTGCAGCTATTTTGAATATTGGTTTATAAACATTCCTATTCTTTATCAAATGAATTTGTAGTTTTTTGTCTTTTCTTTCACTACTGTTCACCTGAAAGGAACAGTTCAAGGGACTGGAATCCAGGACTGTCCGGCTCCCGAGCCTACGTGTATCCATTTCTGTTAACGCCCCGCATGTCAAATGGCCATACAAGGCTAGAGTCGGTTGAGAGCCTTAGGAATTAAGCGGAGGAAAATCGTAGTTGTTTCCCTGGAGCAGTTACTTAAAAGGATTGATATTTAAAAAAATTCTAAAAGCAGAATAAAAATTTGAAGCTATTTTTAAGTATTGATAAATTATCCTTCATTCCACTGTTTTAACAGCAAGTTACATTTTTTATACTTTCCCTCTATCTTTGCTTATGCATATATATTTTCACATAATGGAATTCATAATACCCAGTAGGGAGTTTGCTTTCTTTCATTTAACTTTATATGAAATTTTTTTTGCAAGTTGTTTAGTTTTGATAATTATTTTATTGGCTTCATAATGATCAAACTGATATATCATAACCGTATAGGGTGCTATTACTAGACCGGGAGGTTGATGACTTTTTTCAGGATTACAGTAGGCACTATTATCAACTGAGGTATTTTTACTTTTTCTTTCTTTTGGATTACTCTTTTAGGATAAACTTTTGAGCCAGAGATTACTAAATTAAAAGGTAGAATTTATCTTTAGCACTGTACATTTTGCAATTTGGGAAGATGCAGTAAAACTGAAAGGGAGGCAAACAAATCCACTCTCCTCCCGCTGCTCCCCCTGCAGCAAACCTCTCCCCAAACTAGTTGCTCAAACTTGAGAAACTGTCTCAGGTTTTGCTTTTTTGAGACACTAGTCCTGGAGCCAAGCTTAAGCTATTCAGAAATTGGCAAAATCACAATTTGGAGAGATCACGATTAACTCCCTACCTTCGAGGAAGCTGAAGTGTACTTCGTGGCAAAGAATAACAACCCGGTTTTAGGAGGGACAGAAGGCGGATGAGCCTTGATGGAGCAGAAGTGACCGGGGCGGGAGCGCTCTAGAGCGTTGCTCTGGTTGAACTCGCTATCCGGGGAAGCCTCGAACATCCTGAGGTTCTGGGGCCAGTCGTCAACCAGCCTTCTCGCCTGGCCGGGCTCAGGCGTCTGGCAGTTCCCGCCTCCGTCTGTGCCACACCCGGGCCGCCGTGAAGTTCGGAAACGTGAGCTGAGCGGCACTGACGGGCGCTCTGGGAAGAACCCGGCCAGGCTTCAAAGGGTTTCCTTTCGGTTGGTCTGCAGGCCTGAAGAATGAGACTGCGAGTGTCCAAGGAAACGGATGCACGGGTTAAGGTGGGGTTTCAAAATCTCAAAACGGAGAAGACTTTTCCTTTAAAGCCTGTGGTCTGGGAGCATCCTTCGCTTTTCAGGCGTTCGCCTCCGGGCCACGAAATACTTCGCCTCGGTTTTTATTGCAGAGGCCTCCCTCGGGGGCCAGGGTTCTCGCCCCTTAACCTCACGCCGGGATTGGTTGCTTGGTTTCTGCTCTGGCGGGTGATTGGGTGCTGGGAGTCGAGGGGGCGGGAGGCGGGAATTCGTCCGGGAGAGCGCGGGCGCGCGGCCTGGAGAGAGCGGAGGAGGGAGCGGGCGAGGCGCCGGAGTCCGCGCTCGGCGGGGAGTGGCAGCCCGGTGAGGAGGCGAGAGGTTTGGGGCCTCTCCTCTCTGCCAGGCTCCACCGTGTGTGCTCGCGGATACCGTTTCCTTTTCTCCCGGGACTCGGAGCCCAGGCAGCGCTGCCTCGGTTTTCCTCAGAACAGGCCAGCCTGTCTCTCGTGGGGCGGCGCACAGCCTGCCCGAAGGGAGCCTTCTGCTCTCGCCTGGCCGCCGTGCGGGCCGTCGGGGTGACCGCGTCCCCGGGCCTCGGGCGTCTGAGCACGCGGAGGCCGGAGGGAGCCTGTCCCGACCCCCGGGGAGCAGGGCCCGGGCCCCCTCGGCCCCCTGCTGACTCGTGGCGGCGGGGGCGGCGGCGGGAGGCGGATCGGGGGCTCGTCCTTTATCCCCTGGGGGATGGCGGCGACTGCGGGCGGGATGGATTTCTAGGCTGTATCTGAGGAACTAGCCGGCATTGCGTTATTGGCTGCAGTGAAGGGGTTAGAGTCCACCAAATCTCTTCTCGAGTTGCACAGATAGAATCACAGAATATTAGAACTGGGAAATACCTTAGAATAGTGGTTCTTAGCTTGTTTTGGAACACGTAGGCTAGGGGTCAGGGTATAATTGGCTTCATAAGCTGTTGAATTGCTCTTTTAACCATCCCTCCATCCCCAGGTCGAATTCGCCGTTTTTTTCCACTATTACAAGGAAGTCCTCAGTTGATAACAGTGCATATCAGTCTCCCCTCTGTTTTCAGTTATTTTATTAGGATATAGTTCTGGGAATGAGACTTCTGCACGCAATAGCAAGAGATCCCAGTCTCTGACTTCCGTCTCTGGATCCTAGATTAAGCATAGGTGGTTTAGAAGAGGTGGGGATTACAGTAGATCACCTCCTCTGTGTCAAATACTGGAGTTTAGGCACCTTCTATCCATTACCTTACTTAATTCTTAACTCAATGCCTGGATAATTTTCGTCAAAACTCTATCGGGTAGATAATCTTATCTCCATTGCACAGATGAAGAAACAGACTGAGGTTCAGTGATTCACACAGTGGGACTCACACTTAGGCTTGCTTTACTCCAAAGCCCATCTTCTTTTCATTATACCCTTCTGACCTTTAAATCAGAATTATCAAGCACCTGCTGTTTGCCAAGGCATTTTCTCCCTTACAACAGTTTTTCAATTAGGGATTATTACAGATAAGGATCTTAGTCTAGAGAAGTGAAGACATGATCAAGGAAACACATCTGAGTTGTGGGAGCCTGATCTACAACTCGTACATTTCCTCCTTGTCCACAGCTTTGGCAGAGTAGGGGTACAAATCCGGATTTGTCAGATTCCGAGACATGTTCTCAAGCACTGTGATGGTTAAGACTAGGAAATTCTTTTACTTGTATTTGTTTTGTTTATACATTTAGGAATCCCCTTTTAATTTCTAGACTTCTGTCCTAGTGTAGTTGGGTATCTGGTTTTCTTTGAATGGCATTGTTTCAGTCTTGATTTTTGTTTCTGCTGCAGTTAGGAATCTAAGTAAACAAGAAAGCATGACTCTTCAATATGGTCTGAATGTACAGTTGGTGTGGTGAAGATGAACTTTCCTTGTAAAGCTTGTCCATCATAGCTTGCTATAATGAATTCTGCAAGTATTTTTCAGCAGTTAAGTCTTTATTAAGATAAAGATGCTGATAATTCATAACGTATACTGAATCTGTGACTACATTCATTTTCTCAGATAGTAAATGGATTGAAAATATTTGCTGGGTTCATGGAAGAACATGTAACCTTTCGAAAAATAATCCTGATCGCTATAAACTGTATATGGTTAGGAGGCAAAGGAGAATATTCTGAAAACTATTCTCAGCTTGTTTGGAACTTCTATTTACTTTACGGAATTACTACTTTCTACAAAGTATTTACTGTCTTTTACACAGAATACTATATTTCTCACCATATTTTTTCAGATGTTTCAATCATATAGAAAATCAATAGACAAATGAGTAAGCCAACTTTCCAGAGTTGTTGCATCTTAATATTTTGCCATATTCGCTTTATACCTTGTTTGCAAGTAACATTACTAGTATGCTGAATTTATTCTTTTTCTTTCCTAGATGTGTTGTCATACTTTTGTTACATATGTATGTATCTGGAAACAATATAGAGCATTACTTTACCTGTTTTTAAACTTTGTACAATGATATGATACTGTACTTATATTTGTTCAGAAGTTATTTAGTTGCTTAACATTATTTTTAAGAAGTAGCCTTATTGATTGTTAATCTATTTTAATTGCTGTATAGTATTCCATTGTATGAATGTACCAGAATTTTTTCATCCAGTTTCCTTCTGACAGACATTTAAGTTGTTTACATTCTTTTGCAATTCTAAACAATGCTGCTATGAACTTTCTTATGCATGTTTCCTTATGTTCCTGTGCGAAAGGTTTTGGATATATACATAGGACTGGACTTCCTGGTGTTGGGTATCTTCAACTTTGCTAGAAATTGTTAATTTCTGTCCAAAGTGGTTGTAGTGATTTACACTCTCCCTAGCAGTATCCTCCATTAAGTTGTCTTCAAAGGTATTAGTGTACTCTAGTTTTACAGAAATGATGGTGCTTGCATCCTTAAGCCACAAATTGCTTTGTTCATTTCTTTTATGCCTATATGCTTTTAAGTCCAACATAATTTTAGGGAGAAAGATAAAGGAATAAGGTCTAGATTGAACGAAATACTAATTCTCCCTTCTGCTATTGCTATGTTCCCTCAAGTACAACTTTACTGCTTGTTGTGTTTGTACTTGTGATGCAGACAGACCCTAATGAAGTAAATTGTTTACTGATTTTTTTTAATTGTTTTTGTGTCAATAGATTGTCCGAGGATTAAAAAGTAAGCAGCATTGTTTGTTGGAGAGCCCTACAGGAAGTGGGAACAGCTTAGTCTTACTTTGTGCTGCTTTAGTGTGGCACCAGTCTCTTCTTCCTGGTAAGTATGTGGTTGATATATTCAGTTTGATTATTGGGACTTGAAAAAAATATAATAAAGTACTTTTTATCCATAATGATTCATTTAAGGAAATAGCAGTAAGTAAGAATATACTTTTGGTCTTTCTTTTAATCCTCCCTGCTTGATATTTTAATGAATCTCAATATAAACGAATACTCAAGTGGTTGTGCCTTTATTACATTATTAATCTTTGACTATTATCTTTTTGTAAATTATGTAAATTGATGATAATTTCTCTATAAATGTCTCTGACATCATAAGTGTTTCTCTCCTGTCCTAATTTGATGCTACAGATAGGGTGACCAACTTGTCCAGATTTGCCAGGTACTTTCCCAGGTTTAGCCCTGAAAATCTTACACCCTGGGAAACTTCCCAATCCTGGGCAAATTCGAGTGGTTGCTCACTGTAGCTGCAGAGGATGATTAATGTTTGTTTAATTAGAAATATTATAAATAGAGGTTCTTTCACTTTTAGGGAAGCCAGCGGATGAAAGCTTAAGCGAAAACACTGAAGTACTGTTGTCATGTCGTACGTGCCACTCAAAGAATTTTACAAACGATGGCGAGGACCGAGGAACTTCACGTCATTTCAACAGTCCAAGTACACCACCTTCTGAAAGAAATGGCACTTCATCAACTTGTCAAGGTAGGTTATATTTTTGCCTAGGTCTGTTGGTATCTGTAATAGGAACCTTCATTACTGTTGTTATGAGACCTAATTTGATAAATTTGATGAGCATAATTCATTAGGTACCTCCATCTAATGTCTCTGGAATTATTTTCAGATAACACAAGAGTGGTCAGAAATCCTTGGACTACTTTATTCTTGGCTTGGCTTTTAATTGATTTGGACATTTTGCTAGCTTAAATCATTTTTTTGAAGCAGGCAAGGCAAAATAAATGATATTCAGAAATTGATGTTATTTGTAGGCAGGATTGTTAATTATAGGTTAGAATTTTAGAAAACATTGATTTGTATTGTAAGACAAAATCTAGTTAGCCTATTCATTCTTGATAAGTTTGCATGAACTTCTGAAGCCAGTATCCTGCATGAGGATGAGATATGTTTTAGGTATGATCCTTGAATAGTTCTAATTAGATTTATTTAAGTGAAATATATTAAGAATAACATAAGACTCTTAATTTTTAAAAAATATTTCTCTGGCTTTGACTATATGGAAAAGATTGATCGTTATTTGCCTAAGCCAGAAACCTAGGAGACATCCTGTACACGTTGCTCTACCTTATTTCTCCGTGCAAATCTCTGTCTCCATTGACAACTCCCTGGTCCAAACTACCATCTCTTGTTTAGAGCACGCAATAACTTCTTTTCCTGCTTTCACTCATGCCATTCTTTAACTAATCACTGGCAGGGAGAAAAGAGGTGGCCATGACTGACTTAAGTCTCAACGTATTCACTTCCTAAAATCAAGAATGGAGTCATCTTCCTCTAAAGCACATGAGTATGTGTGGAGGAGGGTGGCTGCTGGAACCCAAGTGTGATTCTGTTAGGAGTGAGGGAAGAGGAGATGGAATAGTTACTGGAGAGGTGACCAATAGTGCCGTCTACACTGTTTTGACCCTTAGCCCTTTTGACTTTCTTTCCATTCCTTCAAAGGGTCATGCTTTCTTCTGCCTCAGAGCCTTTGCTTGTGTTAGTGTCTCTTCTGAGGAAAGTTACATCTTCAACTTGTTATCCTCCTCTTCCATTAGGTATCGCTTAAATTTCACTTCCTTGAGGGAGCCATACTGACCTTTCCGTTAGATCAGATTTGGTTTCCCTGTTATTTTGTGTCATCTCACTGTTTGTCTCCTTGACAGCACTTGTCTGTGAAGTTTTTATTATCCATGTGTCTGTGTGCATCTTTTATTAATCTCTGCTTCCCCTAGCAGACTGTGTTCTCCATGAGGTCAGGAGGCATGTCAGTTTGCTTACCATTGTAACCCTGGAACCTAGCAGAGTGCTTGGCGTATAGTAGGTGCTAGATAACTATTTGTTGTGTGAATGAATGGAGTTGATTTTGAGCTAATTATAGAAACTCTGGTTTATAATATTTATATACAACCTGTATTTTTTTAAGAAAAGCTTTATTGAAATATACTTGACAAAACAAACTGCATTTATTTAAATGGTACGCTTTGGGGTCCTCGCATCAGGGCCTGCGCAGGGCCCTCCTGGCGAATCGCGGCGCCCGCTGCTGCGGCCGCCTGCTCCTGCGGGGAGGGGCGGGGGCCAGGGGCGAGCCTTGTCCGAAGTTCGCGCGTCTCGAGGGTGGGACTGCGGGTTTCTGCTTGCAACGGCTGCGCTAGAGCGGAGCGTGGGCTGCGGCGGCCGGAGTCATGGCAGCACAGGTATTTAGAAAGTTTCTTCCCCTCTTTGACCGAGTTTTGGTTGAAAGGCGTGCAACCGAAACTGTAACCAAAGGAGGCATTATGCTTCCAGAAAAATCTCCAGGAAAAGTATTGCAAGCAACAGTAGTAGCTGTTGGATCGGGCTCTAAAGGAAAGAGTGGCGAGATTCAACCAGTTAGTGTGAAAGTGGGAGATGAAGTTCTTCTCCCAGAGTACGGAGGCACCAAAGTAGCTCTAGACGACAAGGATTATTTCTTATTTAGTGATGGTGACATTCTTGGAAAGTATGTAGACTGAAATGAATCACTATTGAAATGGCATCACGTGATGCTGCCAATTCCACTGAAGTACTGAAATCTTTCATCATGTAAATAATTTCCATGTCTCTCTTTTATAACAAACTAATGATATCCAAAGTAATGACATCCCGTGTCTCTAAAATTTAGTTTCACTGTACTGATATAAACATTTCCAAATAAAAATATATAAATGAAAAAATAAAAAATAAAATAAATGGTACGCTTTGATAAGTTATGGCCTCCACCATAAGGTGTACCTCAGTGAAACTTTCAGTCAGCGTAAGATAGTGAACATATCCAGTACCTTCAAAAGTTTTCTCATGCACCTTTGTTATCCCGCCTTCCCACCCCTCTGTGACTTACTCTCCCCAAACAACCACTGATTTACTTTCTATCACTATAGATTAGTTTGCATTTTCTACAGTTTATATAAATGGAATCAGACAATTTGTACACCAATTTTGTCTAGCTTCTGTCACTTAACATAATTCTTTTGAAATTCATCCATGTTGTGTGTGTCAACAGTTTGTTCCTTTGTGTTGCTGAGTAAGGTTCTGTTCTATGGATATACTACAAATTGTTTATCCAGTCACGTGTTGATGTGTATGTGAGTTGTTTGTAGTTTTGGGCTATTACAAATAAAGCTGCTGTGAACATTTGTATGTAAGTCTTTGTTATGGACATGTGCTTTCCTTTTTATGGGCAAATACATAAGAGTAGAATGAGTGGATCACTTATGTTTAACTCTTTAAGAAACTTCCAAACTGTTACCCAAAGTGTTTATACATTATACCATTTTACATTCCCACCAGCAGTGTCCGAGAGTTCCCATTTCTCTACATCTTTGCTTACACTTGGTATGGTCAGTCTTGTCAGCCATTCTAATAGGCATGTAGTGTGGTATCTCATTGTGGTTTTAATTTGCATTTCCCTGCTGACTTATGATGTTGACCGTCTTTTCATGTGCTTATTAGCCATCTGTATATCTTCTCTGATAAAATGTCTGTTCAAAACTTTTGCCTGTTTTTTTTTTTTCTTATTGTTAAGTTTTGAGAGTTCTTTATATATTTTGAATACAAGTGTTTTTCTATCAAATATAGTTTTAGGTTTTACTGTTAGGTCTAAAATCCATTTCAAGTTATTTTTGGTATATAGTGTGAGGTAGGGATCCAAGTTCATTTATTTTGCCTATGGATATCTCATTGTTCAGCACCATTTATTGAAAAGGCTATCCTTTATCCACTGCATTGCCTTTGTTCCTTGGTAAAAAATCAGTTGTCAATATATAGACAACTTGCATTTGAGCATCATTGTGAGTTTGGGCTGTTTAGAATAGTCTCTTGAAGCATCAGATGCGATAAATCAGGGTTGTATTCTTTATAATTTTAAGCAAATTCTTTAGTAAGATATAAGCTAAATACAGAAAAGCATACAAATCCTAAGTGTACAGCTTGATGAATTTTCACAAAGTAAACACACTCGTGTATCTACCACCTAGATAAAAATAGGACATTACCAACACCCTACAGCCCCTTCTTATGCTCTTTTCTAGTCACTATCCTTTCTCTCCACAGGTATTGGCTATCCTGCCTTCTGTCACCATTGATGAGTTTTGCCTCTTTATAGGAATGGAGTGATATCTGTACTCTTCAGTCTGCATACTTTTGCTTAACATTGTATTTTGGGGATTCATTTGTGTTGTTGCATATAGTAGTAGTTCTTGTTGTGGTATATTATTTCCTTCTATGAACATATCACAGTTTATTAATCCGTTCTGCAGTTATTACACATTTGGATGGTTTATACATTAGGCTTTTAATGCTTTTATGAACATTCTTGTTCATTCTTTTGCAAATAGGTAAGTATTTTCTGTTGGATATATCCCTAGGAATGGCATTGCTGGTCATAGTGTATGGATATGTTCAGCTATAGTAGAGACTGCCAACATTTTCCAAAGTGGTTGAACCAGTTTATGCAACCCCTTCCCTACATCCAGTAGTATATGGGAATTACGTTGTTCAGCATTCTTGTTAACACTTGATATGTCCAGTCTTCTAAAATTTTAGCCATTCTGGTGCATGGATGGTGTTCTCGTGAGTTTGAATTGGTATTTCTCTGGTGACTAATGAGGTTGAGCATCTTTTTATATGTTTATTGGTCATTTGAATATTCCTTTTAGTGAATTGCCTATTTAGATTGCCCATATTTCTATTGGGTTGTTTCTTACTGATTTCTATGAGTTTTTTTTTTTTTTTAATATCTTCTGGCTATGTCTTGTTTCTTTATAACTTTGTATTTTAAAGACTTAACCCCTCCAATAAGCTTCCTGCAAATGTCCCTGCTATAGAAAACAGGAAGATAAGCCTTTTGGTCTATGCAAATAATATGATTTTTTTTTTTTAATGAATTGGGGTAAATCTCATTTGGCACATGGCAGTTCAGTTTTTCTAAAACTAAATTATTGTTTTTGGTAGACGTTCCCTGGCCTTTAATGGGCCCATGCAAATTTGCCCCTTGATTTATTTGGGACAGGGTTTCTCAAAAGTGGCACTATTAAAATTTGAATGGGATAATTCTTTGTTGTGGCAGCTGTCCTGTGCGCTGTGGGATGCTTAGCAGCATCTCCCAGGCCTCAACCCACTAGAGGCCAGTAGTACCTACCCCCCCCCTTTGTGACAACCAAAAATGTCTCCAGACGTTGCTGAATGTCCCTGGGGTGGGAGGTGGGGGTGTTACAATTGCCCCGGTCGAGAACCACTGATCTAGATTTGTTTTGTGGGTATTTTACCAGTTTGCCAGGAAATTACAGAGCTCAAAATCACGTGTCTTTTCTAAAATCCATATGGAAATACAAAGGACTAAGACTAGCCAAGATATTTTTTAAGCAGCAGGTCAAGGTGCGAAGACTTGATCTATGAGATATCCTGATTTATTATATATAAAGCTATAGTAACTAAAGCATTTTGGTATTAGCACAATGTTAGACCAGTGGAAAACAGTAGAGAACCCAAATCCAGTTCCACGTGTATCCAGAAACTTGATTTCTTTTAATAGAAGTGCTCTTACAGAGCAGAGGGCAAAGGAGGGGCATTTCTTTAAGTGGTCCTGGGACTATTAGATATCAGTATGGAAAAAATTCAAATTGGAACCCTACTTTACTCCGTACACAAAAATCCATTCCAGGTAGATTCAAGACCTAGGCATGAAAGGCAAAAATATTAAGATGTTAGAATATAGTGGTTTTCAAACAATGTTCTTAAGAGTCTTAGAAAAAACATGGCTTGTAGTGGGAAGGGGACAGTGGATCAGGGAAGTTCTAGGTCTTGCGTGCTCTTTTGGAAATTTTAAACGCTATTTCTTAAAAAACTGTAGTCCTCCTCAGAAAAGGCTTGAAAACCCGTGCTGTGTGGCATAGATAGCCTTCTGTGTTTGTGCAGACTCAAACTTGTTTTTTTTTTGAAAATAGTATTGGACTTGCTTATAGGGCTTTCTCCCCTACTAGTCTGTAAATCCTTGAAGGCCAGGGACTGATTTTTTTTTTCATTGTTTTTCCATGGGGTCTGGAATTGTATGGACTCAATAAAATAAATGCTTGTTAAATGAATTCAAGAACTGGGAGTGGAGGGAATGTATAGAGAAGAGCAGAGAGGAAGGAAGGTACTTTGAAGAACACTCTCATTTACAGACAGGGAGAAACCACTGTATTGGAATAGTTAAGAACCGTGTTACAGACATTAAGGAAAAAGCAAATGCATTTATTCTGTTGCAAGAATACAGAGTGTTAATGTTTGGCTGTATACCTAGAGGTTATGTTTATGGATTTTAGAATCAGACAGCAGGAGTCAGTCATATCTAGGCTCTGCCTCTTACTAGCTAAACAATACTGGGCATGAAGTTGACTTCTTTAAAACCTAGTATTCGCACTTATAAAATGGGAATAATGTTATTCGGTGATTTAAGAGGTTATTGATGACCTTGAGATAGAGCTTTCCGGATTGTGGGCTTAAAAGCTAGATTATAGGAGCTTGATTCTACTATATTGTTAAGCCTAAAGCACATTGAGAAGCTTAGTAGGAAACAAACATTGAGACACTGTAAAGAACGATTTTTATAGAAATGAAATACATTTTCTTGAGAGAATGTTACAGTTATATTTTTTAAGCCACGTTACTGGGAGTGGTCTACAAAAGCATAAAGCTACAATTGGACTTTCCTGTTGAAAGTATGTTTCTCAAAATGTTTACTATATCTTTGTTAAGGTAAACTGAGTGGTAAAGTGCTCTTAAACATGTTGAGCATTTCATGTTTTAAAGTATGTTACGAAATATTTAGAAATAAATCATACATCTTGATTCCAATATTTTTCTAGAAAAATTTCCTGGAGCAACCCCTGATGGCCTAGCGGTTAAAGTTTGGCACGCTCCGCTTTGGCGTCCCAGGTTCAGTTCCCAGGCGCGAACCACACCACTCGTCTCTCATTGACTATGCTGTGGCGGTGGCTCATGTAGAAGAACTAGAAGGACTTACATGTAGAATATAGAACTATGTACTGGGGCTTTGGGAAGGGAGAAAGAAGAGAGGCAGATTGGCAACAGATGTTAGCTCAGGGCAAATCTTTCCAAGCAGGGAAAAAAAAAGAAAAAGAAAAATTGCCTAGGTGTAAGTTATTTATACTCATTTTTTATGACTTCTTATATAAGACTCTCCTGAAAAAAACTATACTGGCTGCAAAGCTATCTGCCGATAAACAGGTATCCATATGGAGAGATGAAAATGGTGATTTTCAAGTAGAGAAGAATTCGACCCTTATAAACTACACAGCAGGTAAACAGAATTTGTTGGCAGTGAAATAGTCCCGTTAGTTCTAGTAGAACAAGGTAGCCAAGCATCAATCAAGATTTCAGTGGTGCTTGTAGAGAGTAGTTGGGTCATGTCACAGATGTAAATTGTAAATTATTGTAACTTCATTTTATATAGTTACTCATTACAAAGGCGTTTATTATTATACTAGATTATTGAGGCTAACATCATTAAAATGAAACTGCATGGTGCTTTCTTATATAAGAGGAATTTGACAGTAAACTATTTACTTAAGGCATATACTGATAGTATAGCTACTTTGTACTTTTAATTCTTCTGTTTTGATCTAATAATGGCATTTTGGGGGGTCAAAATACCTTTTTTTAGAAACCTTGATACAACTATATGCTGTCTTCAAAATCTTACTTCAAATAAAGCAATAGAGGCAAGTTGGTAATAAAAGCATGGAATACATACACAAAATAATAAGGGAATTATGGTGCCAGTTATCAATGGATTGCCCCTGTGTAACAACATCAGAGTGTTGCCCTCTATTGTCTGTTCTGCAATAATGGAGCTGCACCCAGTAGACATTTCTCATTTGCACCTGCCAGGGGTTAAGCTTTTGTCAGAGAAGGTTTAGGACAAAGGGCCTTCCATCCTAATTCCAGGGTGCTTCCATTCTTTTCTTTTTCTTTCTCCTGCAGTACAACCAGCAGTGGCACAATTCAGGTGTGTCTACAGGGCCTCACCCACAGTGGGTGATCCACAGTGGATTCAGTGGATCCCCTTGGGTGGCTTAATAAGGAGAATGAGTGGCACCGCTGCAAGTGGAATCCCAGTGAATCCAGTAGGCATCCCAGCCTCAGCCTACCTGCCCCTGGGAGGGGACAGGGCTTTCCTGTTTGCCAGTCTCAGCCTGCTGTTCCCTACCTGCTGAGCTGTGCCCTGACCAGGGACTGGTACTGGCCTTGGGAAACATGACAATCTTCTCCACCGTCCCTGTGCTGCAATCATTCCTTCACCAACAAGGCCTGAAGGCAGCCTTGGCGAGGGGGTCCTCTCCCAAATTTGTTTCTTTCTTAACTAGTCTACTGTAATTCTGGGCTATTCTCTATAGTTCCCTTTAAAGGTTTATGGTTAATTGTTCATTATATAAACTGTCCCTGCTCAATCTATTGGTTGGTTTCCGTGTCCTGATTGAACACTGATTCTTATCATTATATATTATTTTATAGGGTGTTAGTGCTAAGGGGAAAAATGAAAGGGGATCAAGTTGGATAGGGAGTGTCAGGACAAGAGGATAGTTTATATTTTAAATGACATGGTCAATACAGCCTCACCGAGATGACATTTGAACACAGAATTAAAGATAGTGAAGAAGATGAGGCATGAAATCATCATGTGGAAGAGGATTCCAAGTGGAAGAAACATAGGGTACAAGTCTACAGGTGGGAGAGTGCCTGGCATGTACCAGGAGCATAATGGAGGGCAGAGGGACTGGAGCAAATGGTACAGGGGATGACTGGCCAAAGATGATGTCAGAGAGAGTGTGGGACCAACTGTGTTGGGCTTGAGGTCCATCATAAGGACTTGAACTTTCCCCCTGAGAGAAATGGAGAGCCCCTTGAGAGATTTCACAATGTCAGGGTGTGACATCTGGTTTTAAAGGGTCACTCCAATTGGTGCATTGAGGATAGATTGCGGGTCAATTATAGAGGCAGAGAAACCAGTTAGAAGGATACAGCGATAATCCAGGCCAGAACAATGGTGCAATGTGGTCCACCCAGCCATCAGGGAGTAACAGGATGTGGACTTACATACCCACCGCAAGCAAAGAAAAAACTAGTTCAAATACCTGATATTATTATTTCGCTAATGATCAGTCTACATATGCAGTGGGTGAAAGTCCACAAGACCAGAGAAAAGCAACCTTCATGTAAAGAAAAATTCTAAGGAACTGTAAGTCACACGACCTGCAACAACCACAGATTCTAGAATTATTTGAGATGCCAAGACAATGAGGAGGGAATAATCTTTTCAACAAGTAGTGCTGGGACAGGTGGATATCCACATGTGAAAGAATAAAGGTGAACCCCTACCTCACACCATATACAGAAATCTTACATCTTCTTACCATCAAAGATGTAAATGTAAGACCTAAAACTATCAAACTCTTGGAAGAAAACATGGCCCTGGATTAGGCAATGTTTTTGTAATTGTGGCACCCAACACATAAGCAACCAAAGGGAAAACAGATCAATTAAACTTCATCAAAAGTAAAACTTGAGTGCGTTGAAAGACACGATCAAGAAAGTGAAAAGACGACTCACAGAAGGGGAGAATATGTTTACAGATCTTTACATATCTGATAAGGGTCTACTATAGAGAATATATAATACATTCTCCCCTCTCAACAATAAAATACAAATAGCACAATGAAAAATGGGCAATGCATTTGGATAGGCATTTCTCCACAAGAAATACATGCCTGCCTGGTGCTGTGCTGTCCCTGCCTGAGGCTGCAGTTCCTGTGCTGGCCATCAGGTGGCAGCCTCCTGTGTCAGTGGTGCCCACTGAGCTTTGCTGGAGCAATTGGGGAAAGGAGGATTCACGTAGAAGTCATGCTGACCCTCCGCCTGGCTCAGGACCCACTTGCACTTCCTATTACTAGTGTTCCTCTTCACCGACTGAGTGGAGCAAAAGCAGGAAGGAGGAATCTAAGATGCCCCTATTTGTTCATTCGGCAGCTATGTGCCAAGCCCTCACCCTGGGCCGGGAGCCCTGGTGGGCCCAAGGGTGGTGCTGAAATCTACCCAGTGGTCCCTGCCCACCAGGAGCTCAGTCTGGAGGCAGATGGACAAAAGCACAAAATCAGAGACACGTGAAAGAGAAGAGCATGAACTGGAATGAAAATAGTGTCCTGCAGGGAGGGCTGGGGTCTCACTGGGTAGGAGGGTCTGAAAGGCCTGACTGAGGTGACATTTGCTGTGACCAGAATGATATGAGGACCCAGCGCTGCACTCACCTGTGATCAGCGTGCCAGGGAGAAGGCACTGCTGGTGTGGAGACAACCAGGCAGAAGTGAGTTTGGCCAGAGGAGGTTAGAGAGGTGGGCACTGTGGCTGCAGAGAGCCTGGAGGGGAGAGGAGGGAGAAGGGCAGGCCAGACCCGGGAACTGGGAGATGGTGTGAGGTGTCTCCTCCTCTCTGACCACACTGCTCCCCACCCTGCATCTTTAAACCGCAAATATTCGCTCTCTCTCCATCTCTGTGGACCAGGAATCCTGCACAACTGAGCTGGAGCCTCGGCACATGGCGACTTCAAGGTTGGGGCTGTGGCCTCCACAGAGGCTGGACCAGGGTGAGATGTGCTGTCAAGCTTACTCCTGTGGGCTCGGTCAGGATCAGCTTCACTGAGAGCCTGGCTCCTTTCTGTCTGTTGGCCAGGGCACTCCATTGGTTTTCTTCTGCGTGGGTCTCTGCATAGGGGAGCTCAGGACGTCCATGTATGTCCCCAGGTCCAGGGGTCAGACAGACTGAGAGATGGGAACAATGGGAGAAGGAAGAGAGAACACAAGATAGCGAGTGAGAGAGAATGACAGCCTCGGTGATGGAATCTGGAAAGGGTCGTCCTGTCACTTGTGCTGGGTCTGCTGGTCAGAAGCCAGTCCCTAAGCAGTCAGTGGTCCACAGGGACGTGTAGAACAGGCAGGGAGATCGTCCCTGCAGGGGCATGCTGACCTTGACTCGAGTGTCCTGATGGTGAATGGCTCCCTTCCTACCTGGGCTGATCCTGCGTTGAGCTCAGATCCTCCTCCTTGGGAGTGTTGCTCATCACGGCCCGGGTGTGCTCTCCCGGGTTCCCTGGGCTCCTGTCCCCTCCAGGAGGGAGATGTACACTGAGGGGGCTGAGGCCAGAGCAAGCAGGGACCACTCCACCCTCCCAGCTCATTTGCTTCCTTCCCCAGGAGGGCCGACTCCTTAGGAGCCTCTCCTCACTGCTCACCACCTTCTCTGCTCTGAGAGCACCTCGTTTCAGCCTCTGAAGAAGACCTGGGGAGAAGTTTCCAGGTGGGAAGGCCTCTCTCCATGGGGGCCCCAGAGTGGACAGGGACCTTCGACAGGGCTGGGCATTGTCCCCTCGGTCATCTTGGACTTCCTGGGAGGCAGCAACCCCTGGGGGCAGGGCCTAGGCTAGTGGCAGGTCTCTAAGCGTCCCCACAATCCCCATCTGCCTGGTCTCTCCTGATTGGGCACAGGCCTGCACAAGCACACAACCTTTCAGACCCCCTGGGGTTATGTGCAGCCCATCAAGGCCGCTGTGTCTGTCTCATTGTGTGGTTGTCCGTCTCACCTTCCTGGCTGATTCGCTGCTCTGTTCTAGATCCAACCTCAGGCGGCTACAAAGTTGACCTTCCACGTCAGCTTGCCACTGAGATGGCTACTGTTTCCAGAAATGCTTAGGGGCCGGGCTTTGCCCACCCATGGCAACATCAAGTGGGCCACCTCTGACAGTGAAGCCACCCCCCTTCAGGCTTGCGCCGCTCACAGGGCCGTCACACTGAGGGGGTGGGTACGGGACCTGCCCTGGGCGAAAACACCACGACTCTCACTGTTCTTCCCTCAGCTTCAAATGCTCCTCAGTTGGTTGTATGTCTTTGGTCTCTTCCCAGAGGTTGTTTTCTGACAGCGCGTCCGGTGTGATAATGGCTTTCCGGGAAGAGGATTGGCTGAATACCTCACTCAACCATTCGGTGTGTCCCGCCGCCCCACGTGGATCACTTTCTGAAGGCGCATGCTGTCAGCAATCTGAGGACCCAAGATTGTGAGTCTGCGTCCTGGAGGGATTTTGAGAAGAGCTGGTGGGATGGCAGTATTGCAAAGCATAAAGTCTTGCTTCCAGAAAGCTCTCTGGGATCCTCATCATCTTGCTGTTTTGGAGCCAAAGCCCTGAGATCTTTAAAAAGCCAGCAATGTTCGAGCATGGGCAGGACAAACAAACGTCTGTGGGCTCCAACACCAACTAAAATATTCTGAATTTCTAGTAACCTGAGACGAGTGGAAAGGAATTGGGAGTGTGGAGTGGAGGGGCGGTTTGGGCCAACTACGCATCTGGGAGGAGAAATGCCATGCAGAGCAGCCTTTCTGGAGGCATAAGTGTGGGACATGTGTGCAGACCCCCGCTGCAGACATTGCTGCTGCTGCCCTTCAGTTCCCTCAGCCCACTTGAGTCCCTGCAGTCCCTGGGAGCCAGTCCCCAGCAGGCCCACAGTGTCCCCCTGGAGCACCTGCATCCGCTCTCTGCCTGAGGGCTCTCTCCTGCAGTGGGAGCTTCCTCTGCTGCAAGCCTCTGCCAGCCTGTAGCACAGAAGCCTTCATGACCCGGGGTAAACCCTCCACCCACGGGGACAGAGCCAGTCCAGGTGGGATCTCGTCTCCCAACAGGACTAGGATGGATGCTCACCTCAGTGCTCCCTCGTCAGGCCCCGCACTGGCGCTCCTCCTCCAGGCTCCCTTCCCCATGGCCTCCCTCGGGCCTCCTCCATCACCTGCAAACAAACCACTTGCCCTACATCCTTGTCTGCTTTGGGGCCCAAACTCTGCTGAGGCTCCACGCTGGCTGTGACTTGGAGCAGGTCGTCCAGCCTTCTGGACTTGAGCTTCCTCACCTGTGAGATGGGGACAACAGGCCTGCCTCCCGGAGTCGTCAGAGGAGACACAGCGTGGGAAGATGCAAACCGCTGCAAAGAAGGATGCCCGCTGATCACCCAGTGAAAACACCAACCTTGCCAAAGAAACAGGAGCTCGTGAGGCTGAGGGAGGAACGCGGGCAGCCTGTGCAAACAACGTGGAGAGTCACTGACGAGTGAGGCCGTGCAGGGTAGGCCCCCGAACGGTGGAAGAGCCATTCGACAAGGAGGGTGACAGGACAGAGGCTTCCAAGGAGAAAGATTTAAGGGTTGGAGGATCACAGAGGCCTTAGGAAAATCGTGAGGCCCTGGAACATGTTTACTGAAATGCTATTTTTGGCTGGAAGAATGTGTTACAAATACCAAGTCCACTCTGGCTTACTTCTCATTGGTTGTAGGAATGAGTGCACACTTGTGATTAGAACCCACATTTTGTTAAATGTAGGATATCTATATCTTTCTTAACTTTTAATTATTTTTTTTTTGTCGATGAAGTGCCAAGCATGGGTTTTCTCCATTCTTTTCTTTGCATGGGTGGCCTCTACTTTCAGAAGTGGATTCCTGGTGCTCATCACCCCTGCTAACCTGAGGGACAGCCCTCTTTCAGGTGACACAGTAGATGTGAGCTCCAGGTGGGCAGGGACCACGTCGGGTCATACTCACTGGTGAAGTTACAGTGCTCGGCCCATGGCAGGGACCAGAACGTATTGGTTGAATGAGTGAGTGAAACAATGAAGGAATGCATGAATGAGTACATGAGTGCAGGAGTGAGTGAGTGAAGGAATGACTGAAGGAATGACTGGATGAATGAAGCAATAAGTGAGTAAACCACAGAAGCTGGATCCACACAGGAGGAGCCTTTATCTGTGGCAGGCTCACAGGGGGTCACAGCACAAGCCCTGGACGGTGGCATGGAGCATGTCCAGCTGTCCTCCCAGCGCTGAGCCTCCGTCACCTGCAACACAGTGTGGTCCTAGATCTTCTTCAGCTCCTCCTCAAACAATGCTGAATGTTCCCGGGAGCAGGGCAGCAGCAAGGGAACCTGAGGAGGGACTTCCCAGACCCTGCGCCCTGGAGGACCACTGTGACAGCCTGGCAGGGGGCTCTTAACATGCTCCGGGCACCAGGCTAGAGATGCTCAAGCCATTCCTCAGGGAAGTCTCCCAACAGCCGATCAGGAGGCCAAGTCATTTCCTCATTGTACAGATGAGGAAACTGAGGCTGAGAGCCTCACCTGCATCACCAGCTAGAAAGAGGCTGAGCAGGGACTAGGACCCCTGTTTCTCTGACTTTGGATCATTCCAAACCCCTGTCCTGCACTGCGGCCTCCTCGGGCTCAGGGGTCCTGGCCTCCCTGGGGCCTGCACCCTTCTGGCCTCCAGCCATCACTGAACTAAAGGGACAGGGCCACTCCGTCTGCCTGGGGCTGGGTATGGTGGCTGGGGTATGGCCAGCCGTGGGCGCTGTGGGCTCTCCCAGTACCAAGGACCAGCCTATCCCCCCGCAGAGTGAGGTCTGTGGGCATCAGGACCAAAAGTTCTCAGATCTTTAGGGAAAAGAGGTCCCTCCCTCAGCATGGGGGAGCCCTTCTCAGGCAGGCCCCATGGGGTCTAAGAGGCACTGGGTTCAAATCCCGGCTCTGCCACTCTGCAGGGCACAGAGGGGGCAAGTCTCTTTTAGCCTCAGTTTCCTCATCATTGAAATGAAGACAATAATTGCTCCTCCCCCAAGGAGTTATGGGGAGGATTCAAGGAGATAGCTCAAGAGGAGAACAGAGGCCCCGGTAAGTGCTCATCACCGTGAGCTGTTCCTGCTGATGTCACCCCACTGAGAGCCCCCTGGGGCCCTTCGCCTCTGCCCACTCTGATCTCCCACCAGGCATGCCCTACTCGCTCTGACTCCGCTGTTCCTCTGGAATGCCTTTCTCCACCCCATCTCTTCCCACGGCAGTCAGCCAGCCAGGTGGGGATCCGGGACCCAGCCCCATCTCTCCTCCCGTGATTCCTCTTCATTAGAGCTAGGAGCTGTTGAGATCTGAGAATGTGCAGGGCACTCCAGGTGCAGCCTCAGCGAACTTGTCTGAGACCACCATGAAAGGTTGGCTGACACCCCACTTCACAGGTGAGGAAACCGAGGCTCCAATGGCAGTGCCTCTCTGAGGTCACCAGGGCTCTGTCCCTCATCCCCACTGACCAGGGCCCCTCCATCGCAGAGGCTGAATGTGCTGGATATGTGGGCTGGGGCTGGCACAGTGCCTGAGGCAGCCATCACTCCTGGAAGACCCTGAGGTGTGCTTTGGGCACGATGACCTTCTCCAAAGCCTCCAGCCCCGTGCTCTGACTTTCTGGCACCTTCTATGACACCTCCACTCTGTCTTGTAAAAGTCACTTCTGCTCACACAAGCTCAAGTGGGTCCTGCTGTTGTAACTGAGAACTGCCCCTGGAGGGAGCATGTTCAAGGAGGTCCCTGTGACTCACTGCACTGACCTAGATGTGCTTTCCTGACTGAGGATGGAGCTCTCTGCTTGGAGGGAGAGGGAGCAGGCAGGAGTGTCCAGACCCTCAACATCATCTGTCCTGGATGGCAGGCCAGGCTGCTCAGCTCAGGGGATTTAGCGAGCAGGAGGGCCATGGGTAAGGCCAAAGCGGGGTCAGGTGTAGTAGGGGCAGGGCCAGGGGTGAGGGGAGCTGTAGGGACAGAAGAAACAGGAGCGAGGCTTTCCAGCTGGTCAGGTCACCCCAGGTACCTTCATCCCCTGCATCCTAGCTGCTCCTCCTTCTCCCTCCCACCCTCAGGTCTCTGCTTCAGGGTCTCTGGACTCCCTGTTCCCAAATAAGATCACAGGGTAGAAGGAGACCTTGGGTGTCAGAGACTGTGACCAACACCTTAACATCACGTTTACATTATGAGCCAGAATCTCCACATCTGGGGATCGGTCCTAAAGAAGTACAGATTTATGGATGCAGGTGTTCCTTTCAGCACGATGATGGGAGTGAAAAATCACAAATGATCCGTGTTGCCCAGCAGAGGCTCTTAGGAAATTCTGAGGCCGACGAAGAGAAGGAAGAGGATTGACTGGCCAGGGTCCAGCCTTGGGGAAATCAGGTTCCAGAAGAGCACGCTACCTGCAGTCCTTCCCACACGATAGCCGCAAGTGCACGCCCACACACACTTGCACACAGACATACCCATGTGCATACAGATGCACACAGCTGAATGGGCACATGCACACGTGCACACACACATGCATACAAAGGCAAGGGACTGAAACAGTGAACACTGCCTGTTAAGGGCACTCCTCAGTTTCCACTTAATTCTTAATTCCCTTAGAATTCATTCTTTTACTGTAATTAACGTGCATTGTCTTTGTAATAAAAACCTTTACAAAGAAAAACTAGTGTACTTCAGTCCAAAGATGAGTGATAAATGGATAACATTAACCATGTGATTTTAATCTTGTTAGAATTATAAGAGGAATAGAGGCACGTTCTATCAAGTTGAAACATCACGCAGGCCCCTAAAGGAGAAGAGAAGCGAGTGGCAATTCCCATCCCCAGAGGTGAACCCCATGGATGATTTGGTGCGTATCTCTCTGGCTCTGTCTCTCTCTGTCTGTCTCTGTCTCTCTCTCACACACAGATTCATTTTCCTAGATGCGTGTCTCCCGGCTGATATCATATATAAGTGGTCTTACAGATGGAACGGATGGATCCCATCGCCTCGCCATGGACAGTAGCGTTCCTTCCAATTGCTTGCTATTGCAACCAGTGCTGTGATGAATAGTCTGGAAAAGATATCTTTGAAAAGTTGGGCAGGAATTTCTGTGGGATGAAGTCCTGGGATCAGTACCGCCAGCACAGGCGTGCCCCAGGGGAGTGCGATGGGTCCTGCAGGCTGGTCTCCAGAGAGGAGTGTCCTTTCACACTTGTCTCTAGGGGTCTACTGGGGCCTCTGCTTCCTCACATTGTCACCAGGTCTGGTCGTCACCACACTGGAACCCAGCCCGTCTGATGGGGCCCAGTGCCGTCTCCACAGTGTCTCCATGTGCGCGTCATCTCCTCGGGGAGCTCGCACATCTCTGACACAGGCTGCCTCTGTGTATCACCTCTCTTTGGCGTTGAATGTGTTTGCTCTTTATCTCTTTTTAAAACTCTGACTTTCGAGCATTTTTTGGACAACAAGGATGCGTAACCTTTCCCTGGCCTTGTGTCATGAGGAATACATTCGGGTTTGTGGTTTGTCTTCCAGCTTTCTACCGTTTCTTGTTTTTGTTTTGGCCGCAGGAAGAGCAACGCGTTTCGTGTGTGGCTTCTGGCTCTGGTGTCCCACGTAGAACAGCAGTCTGTACCCCAAGATTATGCACATATTTACCAAAAGGGCTTTCTTTGATACATCAAATCTAGACATCATCTGGGATTTTCCTATCAAATTAGAGAAATTCTATTTCAAATAAAAGCAGAAAAGGAAAACCTATCAGGCTGTGTGAAAATAAATGGGCAGAAAACACATGGCCACCTATGGCATGATTTCACTTATAGGAAACATCCTGAACAGATTAAAAAAAAAAAAAAAAACAGTGACAGAAAAGAGATTAGGGGCTGCCAGGGCCTGAGGGAGAAAGTGGGAGTGAGTGCTTTTAGAACAGGGTGTTCTTTTGGAGAATGAAATATTCTAAACCCGTACAGCGGTGATGGCTGCACAGCATTGTGAATGTACTTAATGCTCATGAAGTGTACAATTTAAAATGAAAAACATTAAACTGTTAAAAGATGAAAGTGAAATTTATTTTAAATAATCAAGATATAAACAATAAAACAAAATCAATGAAAGAAACCAAGAAATAGAGAAACACAATTAGGAGGGTGGGGAAGGAAATTTGTGGTAAGGGAGTAGGTGGAACAGGTGGAACTGGAGGTGCTAATGAGGGAGGGTCCTGAGCCAGCTCTCCCAGGCCACAGAGATTGGCCTCAGCGGCCTCCCTGTCTCCTGCAGGCGCCTGTGCAGGGGATGGCTCTCCCTGCACTGAGGCTGGGCCCTCAGCTGCCTCCTGGTCTCCTGCCGGAGAGAGTGCAGGGGATGGCTCTCCGTGCATGGAGGCTGGGGCCTCAGCTGCCTCCTGTTCTCCGGCAGGAGCCTGTGCAGGGGATGGCTCTCCCTGCTTGGAGGCTTCGGCCTCAGCTGCCTCTTGCAGTCCTGCAGGAGGCTGTGCAGGAGATGTCTGTCCCAGCACGGAGGCAGGGATTTCAGCTGCCTCCTCGTCTCCTGCAGTAGGCTGTGCAGGGGATGGCTCTCCCTGAACAGAGGTTTGGGCCTCTTCTGCCTCCTGGTATCCTAGAGGAGCCTGTGCTGGGGATGGCGCTCCCTGCATGGAGGCTGGGGTCTCAGCTGCCTCCTGGGCTGCTGCAGGACATGGTGGATATGATGGTTCTCCCGGGATTGAAGCTGAGTCTTCTGGTGGCTCTGAGGGTTTTATCACTCTCACTGCAGACCGTCTCCCAGTAGCTGCTGATCCAGTCCTCTGGGACACCGGTGCCTCCATCGGGGAGATGGATGGAATATCCCCTACCACGGGCTCCATGCTGATCTCGTTCGTGGAGCTCTGCAAAGACAGTGACTGGCTCCGTCCCAGAGGCATCAGAGCCCTGCCCAGCTGTCCTTCCTCCTGCGCCTGCCCTCTGGACCTTATTCTCCCAGATCAGGCACACACCTGTGTCTGCACAGTATTCTACCCCTGAGGAAAGACCTACGCCTCAGGGGCTTGATAAACCTCAGGCAGAAGGGCGCCACCCCACTCTCCACGTCCCAACCAGCCAGCCTTGTCTTGGGCTTTGAACCTGAATGACCCCCCCAGACTTCTAACACCTCACCGACTGCTCCTGCTCACGGTGGTCTACCCACATGAACCCGCCCTTTCCAGGCACACATGGGGAGGGCATGTAGGTCTGCCCAGATGGGAACACAGTGGTAGCCTGGTTTGGAATGGCCTTCCCTGGGCCTCCTGGTGTTACCTTTTGGTCCCTCCGGGTAAACGACCAGAGCCGTCGGCCGTGAGAGGGGCACCAGCATCTGCATCGGTCTTTGGGGGCTTTCCTGGGGCTCCGGCCCCTGGTCATCGGGAAGCAGCAACTAAACATGTTGCTCCTTCTAGACAAGTGCTAGAGAAGTGAGCTCGCTTGGGGGCTGTGTTTAGGATGTGGGTGCCTAGTTACCAGGGTTCCAAGTTCTGTTGGGCTCTGTGAGGTCACTTCCTGGGATCCCCTTACCTAAGCTTCCTCCTCAAACAAGACCTTCCTAAGGGCCCCCCGGGCTGCTGACTGCTCACTCTCCATCTCCATACCCTGTCCAGACACAGTCACACCGACACAGTCCACCCCACAGCCTCTGGGGAGGTCTGGACGCAACCAGGGCCCCAGCTTTGAGGACACAGAGTTGAATTCAGTCCCGCTCCTGCTTCTTGCCAGTAATGTCACCCTGGACAACCCTGTGCCTCTCAGGGCCTCCCCTCTCAGGGTCTCTCCTGTGTTCCTGTCCCTCTCTGTGTAGTGGGGGTCATTCTAGCATCTACTTCCTAGGGATGTCATCAGGTGTATAGACCTAGAGATCCCTTCAGAGTCGGTGAATCCCGTGGGCTGCTCCCACACGTAGCTCCTGCACAGACTTGGCAGTGCAAGGATTACAGAAAGGGCTGGCTGTGGCAGAGAATACAACGCAAAGAGGCTTGGGTCTGCTGGGCGTCTGGGAGAGGCACTTCCCCTCTTGCCTGTTTCCCAGTGTCCCTAGGGATGGTTGAAATGAAATGACGTCCAGACATCATCTCCTTCTGGCTCGCAACCCTCCAGGGCCTCCTGTTATGTTTAGACTCAGGTCCAAGTGCCTGAATGGCGGTCATCTCAGCCTATGTGGTCGGCAGCCCCCACAATGGCTCCCAGCATTCCCACTTCCTAGGCACACATCCTACGTAATCCCCGCTCCTCTATGAGAATGGCCTTTGCGGCTGGCTTCTAACCAATAGAATAGGGCCGAGTGATGGGATGTCACTTCCACGGTCAGCTTAATGAAAAGTCTGTGACTTTTGTGTGGTTCTGTCTCTCATTTGTTCATTCTATCTCTCTGTCTCTGTCTCTCTCTCTCTCTCGGTCTTTGTCTCTCTCCATCTCTGGCTGTCTGTATCTCTCTTGGTCTCTCCCTGTCTCTCTGTCTCTCTCTTTGTCTCCCTGTCTCTGTCTGTGTCTACTCTCTTTGTCTCTCCTCCCCATCTTTCTATCTCTGTGTGTCTCTACAGTCTCTCTTTCTCTCCCTCTTTCTCTCTCTCTGATCCACTATTCAGGAGAAGCCAGATCAGATATTATGAGCTTCCTTTCCTATGACACCCCCTAATGCAAAGAACTGGCAGAGGGTTCCGGCCCACAGACAGAAAAGGCCTGAAACCCCCCATCCAAACTGAATCCTACCACTGCCCCGATACTTGTGAATGATCTCCGAGATGGCTCCTGCCTCTATCGAGCTTCAGTTGAGAACACAGCCCCAGCCTCCTGCTAGACCTTGACGGGGAGCCTCCCACCTGACCTGAGCCGGGACCCTGGTACAGACACTCTCAGATGCTCAATGATAGGTCTCATAAGTGCTAAGTGAGGCTAATGCTGTCACCCAGCATAGACAGCTAGTACCTCCTTCCAGGCCTGGGTCTGGCCCTGCCATCCTCTCTCCCTCACTTCTCTCCTCCCCAGCTCACTCTAGCCACACTGGCTCTTTTCTCACCTCCTCTCTCGTCAAATCCTCTTCTGCCTCCAAGTCTCTGTGCCTTTGAGCTTCCCCCCAGCACGCTGTTTGCAGACAGATGCAGGGCTGTCTCCTCTTGTCCTTCTGCTCAGGGCACAAATGTCCCCAGGGAGGCCCTTTACACCCACCTAGGGGCTCCAGGCCCTCCATCCTCCAGCACCCTGCTTCATTGCTCTGTAGCACCTTCTCTTCTTTTTCACGTGGATTTGTTCATGATTTTGTCCTTTCTCCCTCCAGGCTGTGAGCTCCTGGAGGATAGGGAACATGTGGGTGATTTCAGCACTGCCCTCAGGACTAACATGGGCTCTTCTCAGGGTGAGTGCTGGGGCCACAGTAGCTGAAAGAATCATGAGAGGATCTCAGAGTCCCCTCCCGCCTCCGAGTAGCTCCCATTGTGGATGTGGATGCCAGTAATCAAAGGTTCCTGTTGCTTTGGACAGGGGAACACCCAGAACGAGCCCTGGGCGTCCCTTCCCTGCTCCACTTGCTGCATTGAGCATGAGTGGACACAGGACACCCCTGGTGGTCAGCCCTAGCCTTGCAGCCCCAGGCAGGAAAGCAGAAAGCAAAACACACACCTGTCTTTGTTTGGGGTCCTCAAGGCAGTGGTTCAACCAGGGTCGAGGGCGCAAAGGAGCAGGACCTGTGGGGTCCAGGAGGGACGTGAGGGACCTCAGAAGCCTCTATTGCTCCCCGCTTTCCCTCCACTGGCCCTGGCGTGTCCCGTTGACTCACAAGGCCTCCTCGCCCCAGCCAGGGCAATGACTCCACCTCACTTTCAAAGGAGGTCCCCGAGGCTCCAACAAGGTTGGCTTTGTCCCTGGTCCCCAGACAAGTCGACCAGTGCTCTGCCAGGTTCTGCACTGCCCGGGGCCCCAATCCCCAAGCTCTCAGGCTGCCTTCTGCTCAGCAAGACCTCGAGGGAATGGAATGCATTTTACAAGGACTCAGAGAACAGTGGGTCATGGATGGAGAACGAAGGTCAATAGACTCTTCTACAAGCCTGTGGGACCCTTAGAGTCACCCCATCTATGCACCCCAATTTACAGAGGCGTAAGATCTGGCCTTCTCTGCTGTATCCCCTCCCCCCTAGGGGGTCACATCCTAGTTGCCGGTGCCCAGAGTGGTGGCCACAGGACGCCAGACCTGGTTGTCTACAGGCTGCTCTAGGGATGGCCCCAACCCCTGCATCCCCCTGTGTAACTTGGGGACCCCCTGCCCACCAGTCTGACATCTCTCCCCTTCATGCTATGGACCTGGGCATGTTGTTATGGGTCCAAATGCCCATGCCCCTTGGCCGAGCTGCCTCCAACCTCTTTCTTCCTTCCTCCTGTCACCTCCTCAGTGAACACTTCCCTTCTGAGACCGAGCTGGGCAGTCAGAGTGTGTGTGTATGCTTGTGCGTGTGAGTGTGTCCACGTGGGGATGTGTATAGCAAAGGGCCCTACATGGGAGGGTGTTGGCAGGGGTCCCCCAGGAACTTAGGGGCTCTCATTCCCAAAGCAAACCCCTTGGAAGTGCTGAGGCTGGCCTAAGAGCTTGGAATGCTCTCTTCTCCTCTGGACTCTGCCCACCTCGTGGCCCCAGGGCCTGTCCCTGCTTCTCCTGGCCTCAGTTTCCCAACTGTCCTTTGAGGGTTGGACACGGAGCAACATCAGCCCCCAATGAGCATGGACATGGCCCGGGATCTCCGCCCACATGAGTGTGGCAGGGATACCATCATGGTCTCACAGGCCTCTCTCCTGTGCGGCAACCAGGCCTCCTGTCTATGGTCAGGCTACACAGAGGAGCCCTGCAGACAGCACTTCTGGGTGACACAGCTCGCAGCACACACGTGTAACACAACGGTCCTTGACATGGCTGCTTTCGTCTGTCCCCTCCCCAGCCAACTGCTCGGTGACCTTCACATCCCCTACGTCCCAGGAACACGCCACAGAAGCCAGGTGGGCCACACGGTGCACAGTTGGGTAGGTTGGACATCTGGGGACGTGAGGGTCACTGAATATACACCGACCTCACTGTCCTGGTCGACAGACTGCATCCCAGGGTCCAGCTCCATGCATGGCTGGTCCTGCGGACACGAAGACAGCGGTGGACACAGACCCTGGGCAGGGAGAAGGCCAGGCTGCCCTTTTCCCTCCTCCTCTACACCCCCTCCCTGCCACATGAGGTCCAGCCAGTCCCTGCCTGCAGCCCTGGCGGGTGTAGGAGGAACTGAAGGGAGCCCAGCTGGGCAACTATTGGAGGGAGTTCCTGTTATTAGGGAGCCCCCTGGGTGCTGAGTGATTGCACCCCATTTTACAGATGACCAGTGGGCCCAGCATTCAAGGTCACTCTGCTCTAAGTGACCAAGTCCAGACGTGAAGAGGGACTAGAAATCCTTGATTTTCACCAGCATTGAGCGCAGCATTGACCATCGAGGCCTTGTCCTGCGTTGCAGCTCCCCCAGCCAGGCGACCTCCTGAGTCCAAGCACTTTGGGCACCTTCGTCTCCCTGCGTGAATCCCAACACACCCTCCTGAGGTCAGAGTCACTGACCCCATTTTTCATGGAGGAAACTGCGGCTCCGAGAAGACACCACATGACCTTGCCTGTCACAGGGCTGTGAGGTGACCCAGCTGTGGGTTTGACCCCAGGTCAATCTGACCCTAAAGGCTCTGCTAGCACAGGAGCCTGAGGAGGTGGCCTGTGAGCCCAGCACAGAGGTGAGTCCATCCTGGATGGGGGCACGGTGGAGGGGCACTGCAGGCTAGGAGCTCTGAAGGGGGCAGGGGCTTGGCAGGGTCCTTGGGGAGGAAGGCTCTAGGGAGGGTGGGGTGCGGTGAGGGGTGCACTCTGGGGACGGTGTCTGGACCAGATCACACAGGGCCGTGACTCAGGCAAGGAGTCGGGCCTCACTACAGGTTGCTTGGACTTGAACGAGCAGTCTCATCAGAGCCTCAGGCGCTTAGATCCTAGATTTGGAGGGAGCTTGGTGGGCACCTTATCCAGCTCCACTCAAGCCCAGATCCCCAAGAACCAACAGGATGAGAAGGCTGCCTCCATTTCCTCCCATGTACAGTGGGCACTGTGGCGGTCGCCTACCTCCTGCCTGGGCTGGGCATGCTGCCTGGAGGGCGCAGAGAGGGCTTCTTGTCAAAGTAGCCATTCAGGACAGGTCTGTGCTCAGAGAGCTCTGAGTGATGGGACCAAGGGCACGTCCCACCAGTGGGCTAAACAAGACGCTCCTGTCCACGTTGCTGTTGTTTATTCCAGGTGGACAGGGATGATGCAGCATCTCCCACCGTGTGGATGGAGAGAGCCAGCGAGGAGCTATGGTTGAAGAGCCTGAGACACAACGCTTGTGTGTGACCAAAGCTGCCACGGGTGTGGTGGAGGCTGAGGAGGAAGAAGTGCTGCTGGAGGCCAAGATGAAACCAGAGACCATCAGGGACCAGGGGGCGGTTGATTTCCATAACTGTGGGGGATGGCATGATCAGCAGAGTCTCTGGACCCGGCAGCACACCCCAGGCCGGCATCCAGCTCCTGGGCTTCTTGGCCCCTTTGTAGGTGTCACTGGGGAACACTGGTCCCGGGCAAGAAGGGCCTGGGAATGGGCTGTCAGGGAGAATGGGTAGGGAAGCCACCTTCTTTTCCTTGCCATCAGGGGACTCTGGGTCAAAACTCATGTTGCTCTCCTCCACCTTGGAGCTAGAGGAACCAGCCAAGTGCTCGCTGAGCATTGGACAATGTCCCTGCCACTGAGGTCCTGGCCCCACCTGAGGTGTCCCAGCACTTGGAGTGGGAGCTGTCCCTGGTCCTGAAGCTTGTGTTGGGGCCTGTTGGCTTGGAGGCTGGATGGAAGGGCTGCATTTGCAGAGGGCACGCCCCCTGGGTGAGTGGGGACTCTGGGACACCTGAAGTCACAGATGCAAGTGACCCGCACCTGGGAAGGTGTGAGGGAGGTGCACAGAGGGCAGTGCCTCAGTGGCAGGCAGGGCTTCATGCCCATGGGCATCACTCCTTGGCAAAGTTCAGCTAGTCCTTTGGACCCTAGAGGGCAGAAGGCACCTAAGGCTCCCAGTGGTCCACGGGAGGCCAGGACAGCCTGCTGACTGGCAGGCATCAGGCCTGCAGCACGAGAGGTTCAGGGTGAGACTGCTCCTGGGTAGCCTGGGCCAGCTGGTTGGACAGAAAAGATGGCCACCTGGTTTTTGTCACTCTAGTCTGTACGTGCTCATCTCCCCAGCTAGCCAGACCCTGGGGAGGGTGGCCCTGTGGCTGAACAGCACTAGGGCCTGAGGCGAAGTTGCCCTTGGCAATATCGAGTCCCTCTTCTTCATGTGAAGCAGGGTTGAGCTGGCTCCATGCCAGACCTCACCCCCTTGGTGACGGTGGGCTTCTTCGTGTCAAAGTCATACTAGGCATCGGGTTCATGGCACCGAACACATTGGCATCCTCAGGGGTCTTCAGCATCGGGGGGAGGGGCCAAAGGAGGGTTGGCTGTGCTCAGGACAGCCACACCAGGGACAGGGAAATGCACAGAGACATTAAGCAGATCAGTGCTTGTCAGGGGGTGGGGGAGTGGATATGGGGGCATGGCTGCTTCATGGGTACAGGGGTTCTGGTGGGTGGAAGCAATGATCTGGAACTAGATAACGGTGACGGTACACAGCATAGAGGATGTAGTTAATGGCCGGCCCTGAATTGTACAACTTTAAGTGATGAAAACATTAAACTTTATTGAATCTAAATTGGAACACATAAAACATAAGAAATCATAAAACATGGAAAAGGGAAAAGACATCTCTGGGTGGGGACTGGAGCCGGCCGGACCTTAGTTGCTGGCGATGTGGGTGGACCTGCAGCTGCCCTAGTGCTGGAGCCACTGCTGTGGCTGATGCTGGAGATCCCACCAGCTCTGGCTGTGCAACTGGCTCAGGACCTGGAACTGATCTGGGGCTACAGCTGGGTCTGTCTCAGGCGATGGTGCCTGACCTGCTTCTAGAATTGGCTCCGGTCCTGAGACTGGCTCTAGCTCAGCATTCTTGACAGATTTGGTGCGGGAGCTAGTGATGGGAATGGCTGCTGCTCTGGAGCTGGTCAAGTGTGGGAGCTGGAGGAGCTCTAGTTCTGGAGCTGGCTGCAACTGAGCTCTAGAGCTGCTGCCAGAGCTGTCACTAGTCCACAGCTGGAGCGGGACCTGGTGCTATGTGGCTCTAACTTTGTAGGTTGAGGTAACTCTGGCTCTGCTGCTGGTGACCGAGCCTTCTCTAGCTCCACAGCTGGTAAAGAACGTGTCCTGACCTTTAGATGGGGTCAGTGACATCACCAACCCATCATGAGCTGTCCATCAGATGGTGGGAGCACTCCAGCAAATAGCATCTATTACATTAGTGTTATTTCATCTCAGTTCCAGTTACATATTTATTTTAAATATACTTAGGAGGAGAATAGGATAACAGAAACCATTTACTCTTTGCTGAGATTTAACAGAGCACACCTTATGGATGTCGTTTTTTAAGAAATATTACACAGTGGAAGACACCATTCTCCTACCTCTCTCTTTCCTCCCCAAAGGTAACTACTGTCTTGAAGTTAATATATGTATTCTATACACATGTTCTCTTGCAAAAAACAGTTGTCCCCAATTTGCTGAGATTTTTTTATGTGTCTATCAAAGATATGCTTCTGAGCAGATGCTGTTAAAAACTCTGTCCTTTCAAAGTAAAGATGACAAGTCAACCATTAGTTGAGAAACTACCTGCTTTTTAGACATCATTTTTAAAAGAGAGGTTTGAAAATATCTCCATCATGTTACCATTGATCCTCCCTATTTGGAAGAGTTACATTCTATCCATTTTTAGCAAACACTGCATGAGCCGGACTGAACCAGTGCTCCTAGGGGAAGGACAAGGTTAGGTTTGTGCAGCCTTTGGTCATGACATGTTTGGGAACCTATCAACGCATAGCCTTGTTTTATGTTGGTCTCTTTTGAAAAGACCTTATTTAGTATAGACTGTAGACACATTATTTGAACTCCCAGCCAATATCACTATCCATAACCCATGCCTGAAGGAAGCTCATCTAACACAAGTGTTTTCTACATATGGCCCATCACAGGCTTCTTGTGCTTAGGAACACTACACAACACTTTAGCACTATGTTTGCGGATCATTACAAAGAGGAAAATCAGCAGCAAGAAGCAAAAAAGGTGAAAAACGTACCATTTAATAGACCAGGAAAAGGACACTTGTTGACCTGAGAGCTGAAACAAGAGTGTCACCTTGTTCTACCTCAGCTGGAAATGTGCGCCTCAGGCAACTCCCACTTTCTGCCACTCTGCACCCGTCCAGGAATTACCAGGGAAAACACAGTGTGTGTTGGGTTTGGATTCACCTGTAAATGTTAGTGACTAGGTGAATTCACGAATATCAAATTACTGAATAAGGAGGATTGACTCTGTTCTGTTGCCAAAAACAATGAGTGTGTGAAACTCATACTTCAGAACTTAAACATGGAAAGCTTTCTAATCTGCTTCAAAATCTACATGAAGAGTTTCATGGTTTTGAGCCATTTGTTAAAAATGTCAAAAACATCTTCTGATTGGTTTAAAAGAACAACTGATTGACCTCAGGAATGGCTGTGTGTACTCACCATCTCTGATTTCTCTCATTCTCTCTTGAACCCATGCCAATGAACCCCCACCACCCCACGACAACTCTTTTTTCTAAGGTCACAAGTGACCACCACATTGCTAAATCTAACATTCGTTTGTCAGTCTGTGATTTACTTGATCTACCAGCACTTGACATAACTATTCACTATGTATGTTAATAAAGTCTGGTAATAGCCAATAAATTATTTGGGGACAATCAGATATTCATTTGACAAAATATTAATAAATATTCTATTTGGTCTCATACCACTCCATAAAAATCAACTCCAAATCTGAATATAATAAACAATAAAATTTTAATGAATATTAAAAGTATTAGATTGTTTTAAAAAGATTATAGAACATCTTTATATCTTGGATAATAGACAGTCTTGCTAAACGAGACTCAGAAAGCAGAACTCTAGTCGATAAGATTCATAAAACTAACTACAGCAAAATACAACTTTGTAAGACCAAAGGCACCGTAAATTAAGTAAAAAAAACAGAAGAAAACACTCCAACGTGTAATCAAGGGTTTCTCTGCAGACTATATGAAGAACTCCTGTAAACTAACGAGAGACAAACCATCCAGTGGAAGTGTGGCAAAGGATACGAACAGCCAAACAATTCTCAGTGGAGGAAATATGAAATGCCAGTAACCAAGAAGTGTTCAACCTGCCCAGAGATGACAGAAATACAAAATAAATCAACAAAGAGACATGCCTTAGATATCAGATTGACAAACATTTACAAAGTTTGTTTCAGGTGTTGGTTACATGGAAAAATGAATCCACTCATACAGTACTGAAGCACAACTTTTGGAGAACAAATTGAAAATACCTGTTGAATTTTTCAAATGAGCATTTTCTATGACTCAGCAGTTCTGTTTATTAGTATCTGCCCAGGAGATGCCTTCACACAGATGCAAAAAGAAACACGTATAAGAATATTCTTCATAATATTGTAATAGCAAAAAATGGGGACAACCCAAACGTGCACCAAAAGAAGAATGGTTCAACAAGACATAGTTTATTCATAGTAACATGTCAGAGTGACAAAGAATGGAGTAGATCCAAGCAAATTGTTACAGAAGTATCTCCCTTGTAGTTTGGGGTGAAAAGAGGAGGCTGCAGAATGAGGTGCACATTATACCATTTTCTTTAAACACACAAAACAAAAAGAAAAGAATATTTTTTCTACAGCAACAGATATATGTGGGGCTGTGGTTAAAGGAGCCTTTAGCTTGATCCATATATAACTTTTAATTAATTAATGTTTTACAAAGGTACTGCTTCATATATTATTTGTATAATGAAAAATTAAAATACGTAAGACTAATTAAGTTCAATCTTTCCTACTAGAGAATTTCAGCTACCCCAAAGTAACTAAGAAATCGGAACGTCCACAGGAAAATGTCAGCATAGGTGGGGGACAACTGAGCTTGGCTAACATGAGCAGACATTTTTCATACATTAGGGGAGCTGATATTTTGCTGTAGGACCATCTTTGCCATGCAAACCTTGGGACAAAAGTGCAAGTATTTGCCAGGATACAGCCAAGATATAAAACCAACCAGGTCTTGAAAATAAAACGGAAAAGCCCAGTTGTCACTCCAAATCTACCTCTTCATTGGCCAAAACCAGCTTTGAAGCTGTTTTAGCCGGTTTCTCCACGAACAAGAGCCACAAATTGACGGGCCAGCATCACCACCTCGTGGCTCTGCTTCCCATCGCAGGGTTCATCACCATACCCTTTGGCCCCCAAATCTCAAACCAAGAGTTCTGTCTTTTGGATATCCCTTCAAAGTTAAATGTTTTGGAAATACAAGAGACCCAAGTAGGGTTATGGATCTTTTAATTCTGACAAGTCAAGATTTTTTAAGAGACTACTATCTATCATCATTGCCAGTTTGTAAAAGAACAGCTATTTAAAACCAAGAAATCAGAAAGGCCATAAACTCATATCAGAAGACAGTCCTGCTTATCAAAGAACAGTTGAAAGTGGTATACACATTTCATAAATACGTAAATATCCCATAACTATATTAATAATTGTGATCATTAGTTAGGCTGTTAAACAGGTCAACGTGACAAGGCCATGAGGTGCCCAGATCGCTGGCTAAACGTTATTTCTGAGGGTGTCTGTAAAAGTGTTTCTGGAAGAGATTAGCAGTTGAATTGGTGGGCTGAGTAAAGCACATTGCCCTCCCTGTTGTGTGTGGGCCTCATCCAACCCACCGAGGGCATGAATAGAACAAAAATGCCGAGGAAAGTTGAATTCTCTGTCTCTCTCTCTCTCTCTCTCTCTCTCTTTCTCTCTCTCTCTCTCTGCCTGAAGGTTTGAGCTGGGACATCAGTCTTCTCCCGCCCTTGAACTGGAACTTATACCATTGTTGTTCCTGATTCTCAGGCCTGTGGACTCAGACTGGAACTACACCGCCAGCCTTCCTGAGTCTCCAGCTTGCAGACGGAAGATCATGGCACTCCTATGTCTCCTAGTGGTTCTGTTTCTCTGGAGAACGCTGATTAACACAATCATATTTACATACTTCTCCTTTATCAATCTGTGTCTCAGCTTTATCAATAAAGGCAGAGCTGGAGACAAGGTCTTGTACATAGATACTTAATTTGGGAGGTACCAGGAGTGAGACAGCAGGGAGAGGGCATGAGTAATACTGTCCTTCTCATGGAGAGGCAGGCTTCCTTTGATCCTCATTGATCAGACTGGCCAGACGGCTCTGTCAGGTTCCAGGCACCCCCAGGAAACCACTGCTTCTCTGTCCCCACTCCACCTTGTACATGGCCTGAAAATTGGCTCAGAGAACTTATGCAATTCACCGGAGATATACTCAAGTTGGCCTGGCAGAAGAGGCATTGAAAAACAGGCTGACACATGTTCTGGTTCCTTTTACATCAGATTTTATTCTTCCCTTTACTCACTTATTCTTTCAATAAAAAATGTATCAATATCTACCATGTCTTAATAATGATAGCAACATTTATTGAGCACTTACTATATGCCTGGTACTGTTACTGCTTTATAGGTATTATTTCATTTAATCCTCACAACAGTGTTATGAGGTAAGTGCTTTTAGTATCCCCCATTTTACAGATGAAGAACAAAACACAGAGAAGTTAAATAATGTGCTTGAGGCCACACAGTCAAGAAATGGTGGCGCTCAAATATGACTCGGGAGTTTGGGCTCCTTCCTAACTGCCAGATGTCAACTGTGTTTCAGCTGCTCTGCTTCCAGGTTTCAGGCTCGTGATGGGGCAGAGAGAGAAAGAGAATGCACACCGGGAGACAGGTGGGTGCCATCCCAACCCATCACAGTAAGTCGGATGGAAGTGGGCACCCAGGTGCCATCGGAGCATGGAGGGGTACTCTCACCCCAGAAGTTGGGGCCACTGAGCTGACTCTTGAATGACAGAAAGTGGAGATGGGGCGATGTAAGTTGGGGAGGAGTCCAGGCAGCAGAAATAACAGAAGAATACCACTGGGAACACCACAGAAGTGTAATGGTTTCAAATTTCAGGGCACACGCTCAGGTGGCAAACCATGCCATTGCCTTTTTTCTTTGGGACCTTAAAGTCTATTAGGATCCCCCATTCTCTAGGTGTCAGAAATAATCTCCTTCAATTCAGAGGCTGAGTCCACCCTGGCCCTGGAACCGTGTCCTCAACTGGGGGCTTCTGTGGAGCCATGGTATGTATCTGCATGGAGGACAAAGGTGGAGTAACCATCGTTACTCATCATCAGTCCACATGCTTCTGCTGACACTGCCCACAAGGGGTCCTTGACACAGAATACCGACTTGCTTAGTAAGCCTGTCTTATCTCCTGCTTCCTTGACCTTCTGGCCTCCTTCAGTGATGGCTCTCTCTCTGCTCTCCTTCACTGACAAGCTTCTCCAAAGACTCTCATCACCATGTCTCCACTTCTTCCCCTCCCAGTCTTCATTCACTATTCAACACACAGTGATGTGTATTCTGTTCCTACAACACACCCAAAATGTTCTGCTAAGATGCCACTGGGCTCCACGTCGCTAAATCCAATAGATGCTCTTCTCTTCATCTTAGCTGATTTCCCGGCTATATTCAACTTTCATGACCCGACACTTTCCTACTTTTCTTTCTACAACGTTGACCACCTCCAAAAGTCATCCCTGATTTTTCTCTCATCTCCTTGATTTTACCTCTCCCCAAACATTTAATCTATCAACAAGTTCTATCAATTGTATTGTCAAAAATTACACATCAAGTCTATCCACTTCTCTGCAGTTCCGCTGCTAACACAGTGGCATATGCTACAATTCTCTCTCCCCTGGATGAGTGAAACAGCCTCTTCACTCATCTCTCTGCTTCCACACTTGCCTCCAACAATCCAGTCTCTGCACAGTAGACGTGGCATCCTCAGTTCTGTGCAACATCTCATCATGTCTGGCTCCAGGAAAATTCAGTTCTGTTTTTCTTAGGAAAATCTTTGGTTTTGTAAGATATCCTTGATGTTTTCTGGCATATAGTTTTATTTATCTTCATTTTTACTGTCAAAAGACACATATAATCACACACACACACAGAAACTCTCATTAAGGGCCTATTACTTGTAAATCATTAGCTTGATATAGTGAGACATAAAAAGTAACCTCATTCTTTTAAAAAGTAACTTGATAACAGGGACTCTGGCTTAAGGAGCTCATGAATTGGTTGGAGAAAAAAATAAAACAATGAAAATGTAAGCAAAGAGAAAAAGGTGTCAACAACAGTCCACCATAAAATATCATCACGTGATGGCACAATATTAGTTGCCAAATTAAATATGAACAAATTATTTGCTACAGAAATTCACAGGAAGGAAAATACTGGAAGCTGGACTGGAAAGAAAAAACTTCAGGGAAGACAGAAAATAAATTTGAATTGGCCCCTGAACAATGAGTAGGATTTATAAAAGCACAAAGAATTAAAAAGTCAGAAAAGCTCAAGTAAACTAGTTTTGCTAAAGAAGAAAGTATGGTTTACTGAGTCATCAGAAAGAAGGCTCACAACAGAATGAGGTCAGCTCAGCCAGGACCATGAATGCCATGGTGAGAAGTCTGACCGATTTTATAGGCAATGGGAGCCACTTAAGCATTCGAAGTAGGGCTTCCCATGATCAATGTGTCCCCACGGGGACAGAGCCAGTCCAGGTGGGATCTCGTCTCCCAACAGGACTAGGATGGATGCTCACCTCAGTGCTCCCTCGTCAGGCCCCGCACTGGCGCTCCTCCTCCAGGCTCCCTTCCCCATGGCCTCCCTCGGGCCTCCTCCATCACCTGCAAACAAACCACTTGCCCTACATCCTTGTCTGCTTTGGGGCCCAAACTCTGCTGAGGCTGCACGCTGGCTGTGACTTGGAGCAGGTCGTCCATCCTTCTGGACTTGAGTTTCCTCACCTGTGAGATGGGGACTAAAGGCCTGCCTCCCGGAGTCGTCAGAGGAGACACAGCGTGGGAAGATGCAAACCGCTGCAAAGAAGGATGCCCGCTGATCACCCAGTGAAAACACCAACCTTGCCAAAGAAACAGGAGCTCGTGAGGCTGAGGGAGGAACGCGGGCAGCCTGTGCAAACAACGTGGAGAGTCACTGACGAGCGTGGCCGTGCAGGGTAGGCCCCCGAACGGTGGAAGAGCCATTCGACAAGGAGGGTGACAGGACAGAGGCTTCCAAGGAGAAAGATTTAAGTGTTGGAGGATCACAGAGGCCTTAGGAAAATCGTGAGGCCCTGGAACATGTTTACTGAAATGCTATTATTGGCCGGAAGAATGTGTTACAAATACCCAGTCCACTCTGGATTACTTCTCATTGGTTGTAGGAATGAGTGCACACTTGTGATTAGAACCCACATTTTGTTAAATGTAGGATACCTTTATTTTTCTTAACTTTTACTTATGTTTTTTTGTCGATGAAGTGCCAAGCATGGGTTTTCTCCGTTCTTTTCTTTGCATGGATGGCCTCTACTTTCAGAAGTGGATTCCTGGTGCTCATCACCCCTGCTAACCCGAGGGACAGCCCTCTTTCAGGTGACACAGTGGATGTGAGCTCCAGGTGGGCAGGGACCACGTCGGGTCATACTCACTGGTGAAGTTACAGTGCTCGGCCCATGGCAGGGACCAGAAGGTATTGGCTGAATGAGTGAGTGAAACAATGAAGGAATGCATGAATGAGTACATGAGTGCAGGAGTGAGTGAGTGAAGGAATGAGTGAAGGAATGACTGGGTGAATGAAGCAATAAGTGAGTAAACCACAGAAGCTGGATCCACACAGGAGGAGCCTTTATCTGTGGCGGGCTCACAGGGGGTCACAGCACAAGCCCTGGACGGTGGCATGGAGCATGTCCAGCTGTCCTCCCAGCGCTGAGCCTCCGTCACCTGCAACACAGTGTGGTCCTGGATCTTCTTCAGCTCCTCCTCAAAAATTATTGAATGTTCCCGGGAGCAGGGCAGCAGGAAGGGAACCTGAGGAGGGACTTCCCAGACCCTGCGCCCTGGAGGACCACTGTGACAGCCTGGCAGGGGGCTCTTAACACGCTCCGGGCACCAGGCTAGAGATGCTCAAGCCATTCCTCAGGGAAGTCTCCCAACAGCCGATCAGGAGGCCAAGTTATTTCCTCATTGTACAGATGGGGAAACTGAGGCTGAGAGCCTCACCTGCATCACCAGCTAGAAAGAGGCTGAGCAGGGACTAGGACCCCTGTTTCTCTGACTTTGGATCATTCCAAACCCCTGTCCTGCACTGCGGCCTCCTCGGGCTCAGGGGACCTGGCCTCCCTGGGGCCTGCACCCTTCTGGCCTCCAGCCATCACTGAACTAAAGGGACAGGGCTACTCCGTCTGCCTGGGGCTGGGTATGGTGGCCGGGGTATGGCCAGCCGTGGGCGCTGTGGGCTCTCCCAGTACCAAGGACCAGCCTATCCCCCCGCAGAGTGAGGTCTCTCTGGGCATCAGGACCAAAAGTTCTCAGATCTTTAGGGAAAAGAGTTCCCTCCCTCAGCATGGGGGAGCCCTTCTAAGGCAGGCCCCATGGGGTCTAAGAGGCACTGGGTTCAAATCCCGGCTCTGCCACTCTGCAGGGCACAGAGGGGGCAAGTCTCTTTGAGCCTCGGTTTCCTCATCAGTGAAATGAAGACAATAATTGCTCCTCCCCCAAGGAGTTATGGGGAGGATTCAAGGAGATAGCTCAAGAGGAGAACAGAGGCCCCGGTAAGTGCTCATCACCATGAGCTGTTCCTGCTGATGTCACCCCACTGAGAGCCCCCTGGGGCCCTTCGCCTCTGCCCACTCTGATCTCCCACCAGGCATGCCCTACTCACTCTGACTCCGCTGTTCCTCTGGAATGCCTTTCTCCACCCCATCTCATCCCACGGCAGTCAGCCAGCCAGGTGGGGATCCAGGACCCAGCCCCATCTCTCCTCCCGTGATTCCTCTTCATTAGAGCTAGGAGCTGTTGAGCTCTGAGCAGGTGCAGGGCACTCCAGGTGCAGCCTCAGCGAACTTGTCTGACACCACCATGAAAGGTAGGCTGCCACCCCACTTCACAGGTAAGGAAACCGAGGCTCCAATGGCAGTGCCTCTCTGAGGTCACCAGGGCTCTGTCCCTCATCCCCACTGAGCAGGGCCCCTCCATCGCAGAGGCTGAATGTGCTGGATATGTGGGCTGGGGCTGGCACTGTGCCTGAGGCAGCCATCACTCCTGGAAGAACCTGAGGTGTGCTTTGGGCACGATGACCTTCTCCAAAGCCTCCAGCCCCGTGCTCTGACTTTCTGGCACCTTCTATGACACCTCCACTCTGTCTTGTAAAAGTCACTTCTGCTCACACAAGCTCAAGTGGGTCCTGCTGTTGTAACTGAGAACTGCCCCTGGAGGGAGCATGTTCAAGGAGGTCCCTGTGACTCACTGCACTGACCTAGATGTGCTTTCCTGACTGAGGATGGAGCTCTCTGCTTGGAGGGAGAGGGAGCAGGCAGGAGTGTCCAGACCCTCATCATCATCTGTCCTGGATGGCAGGCCAGGCTGCTCAGCTCAAGGGATTTAGGGAGCAGGAGGGGCATGGGCAAGGCCAAAGCGGGGTCAGGTGTAGTAGGGGTGGGGCCAGTGGTGAAGGGAGCGGTAGGGACAGAAGCAACAGGAGGGAGGCCTTGCAGCTGGTCAGGTCACCCCAGGCACCTTCATCCCCTGCATCCTAGCTGCTCCTCCTTCTCCCTCCCTCCCTCAGGTCTCTGCTTCAGGGTCTCTGGACTCCCTGTTCCCAAATAAGATCACAGGGTAGAAGGAGACCTTGGGTGTCAGAGACTGTGACCAACACCTTAACATCACGTTTACATTATGAGCCAGAATCTCCACCTCTAGGGATCGGTCCTAAAGAAGTAGAGATTTATGGATGCAGGTGTTCCTTTCAGCACGATGACGGGAGTGAAAAATCACAAATGATCCGTGTTGCCCAGCAGAGGCTCTTAGGCAATTCTGAGGCCGACGAAGAGAAGGAAGAGGATTGACTGGCCAGGGTCCAGCCCTGGGGAAATCAGGTTCCAGAAGAGCACACTCCCTGCAGTCCTTCCCACACGATAGCCGCAAGTGCACACCCACACACACTTGCACATAGACATACCCAAGTGCATACAGATGCACACAGCTGAATGGGCACATGCACACACACATGCATACAAAGGCAAGGGACTGAAAGGGTGAACACTGCCTGTTAAGGGCACTCCTCAGTTTCCACTTAATTCTTAATTCCCTTAGAATTCATTCTTTTACTGTAATTAACGTACATTGTCTTTGTAATAAAAACCTTTACAAAGAAAAACTAATGTACTTCAGTCCAAAGATGAGTGATAAATGGATAACATTAACCATGTGATTTTAATCTTGTTAGAATTATAAGAGGAATAGAGGCACGTTCTATCAAGTTGAAACATCACGCAGGCCCCTAAAGGAGAAGAGAAGCGAGTGGCAATTCCCATCCCCAGAGGTGAACCCCATGGATGATTTGGTGCGTATCTCTCTGGCTCTGTCTCTCTCTTTCTCTGTCTGTCTCTGTCTCTCTCTCACACACAGATTCATTTTCCTAGATGCGTGTCTCCCGGCTGATATCATATATAAGTGGTCTTACAGATGGAACGGATGGATCCCATCGCCTCGCCATGGACAGTAGCGTTCCTTCCAATTGCTTGCTATTGCAACCAGTGCTGTGATGAATAGTCTGGAAAAGATATCTTTGAAAAGTTGGGCAGGAATTTCTGTGGGATGAAGTCCTGGGATCAGTACCGCCAGCACAGGCGTGCCCCAGGGGAGTGCGATGGGTCCTGCAGGCTGGTCTCCAGAGAGGAGTGTCCTTTCACACTTGTCTCTAGGGGTCTACTGGGGCCTCTGCTTCCTCACATTGTCACCAGGTCTGGTCGTCACCACACTGGAACCCAGCCCGTCTGATGGGGCCCAGTGCCGTCTCCACAGTGTCTCCATGTGCGCGTCATCTCCTCGGGGAGCTCGCACATCTCTGACACAGGCTGCCCCTGTGTATCACCTCTCGTTGGCGTTGAATGTGTTTGCTCTTTATCTCTTTTTAAAACTCTGACTTTCGAGCATTTTTTTGGACCACAAGGATGCGTAACCTTTCCCTGGCCTTGTGTCATGAGGAATACATTCGGGTTTGTGGTTTGTCTTCCAGCTTTCTACCGTTTCTTGTTTTTGTTTTGGCCACAGGAAGAGCAACGCGTTTCGTGTGTGGCTTCTGGCTCTGGTGTCCCACGTAGAACAGCAGTCTGTACCCCAAGATTATGCACATATTTACCAAAAGGGCTTTCTTTGATACATCAAATCTAGACATCATCTGGGATTTTCCTATCAAATTAGAGAAATTCTATTTCAAATAAAAGCAGAAAAGGAAAACCTATCAGGCCGTGTGAAAATAAATGGGCAGAAAACACATGGCCACCTATGGCATGATTTCACTTATAGGAAACATCCTGAACAGATTTAAAAAAAAAAAAAAAAAAAAACAGTGACAGAAAAGAGATTAGGGGCTGCCAGGGCCTGAGGGAGAAAGTGGGAGTGAGTGCTTTTAGAACAGGGTGTTCTTTTGGAGAATGAAATATTCTAAACCCGTACAGCGGTGATGGCTGCACAGCATTGTGAATGTACTTAATGCTCATGAAGTGTACAATTTAAAATGAAAAATATTAAACTGTTAAAAGATGAAAGTGAAATTTATTTTAAATAATCAAGATATAAACAATAAAACAAAATCAATGAAAGAAACCAAGAAATAGAGAAACACAATTAGGAGGGTGGGGAAGGAAATTTGTGGTAAGGGAGTAGGTGGAACAGGTGGGACTGGAGGCGCCAATGAGGGAGGGTCCTGAGCCAGCTCTCCCAGGCCGCAGAGATTGGCCTCAGCGGCCTCCCTGTCTCCTGCAGGCGCCTGTGCAAGGGATGGCTCTCCCTGCACTGAGGCTGGGCCCTCAGCTCCCTCCTGGTCTCCTGCCGGAGAGAGTGCAGGGGATGGCTCTCCGTGCACGGAGGCTGGGGCCTCAGCTGCCTCCTGTTCTCCGGCAGGAGCCTGTGCAGGGGATGGCTCTCCCTGCTTGGAGGCTTCGGCCTCAGCTGCCTCTTGGAGTCCTGCAGGAGGCTGTGCAGGAGATGTCTGTCCCAGCACGGAGGCAGGGATTTCAGCTACCTCCTCGTCTCCTGCAGGAGGCTGTGCAGGGGATGGCTCTCCCTGCACAGAGGTTTGGGCCTCTTCTGCCTCCTGGTATCCTAGAGGAGCCTGTGCTGGGGATGGCGCTCCCTGCATGGAGGCTGGGGTCTCAGCTGCCTCCTGGGCTGCTGCAGGACATGGTGGATATGATGGTTCTCCCGGGATTGAAGCTGAGTCTTCTGGTGGCTCTGAGGGTTTTATCACTCTCACTGCAGACCGTCTCCCGGTAGCTGCTGATCCAGTCCTCTGGGACACCGGTGCCTCCATCGGGGAGATGGATGGAATATCCCCTACCACGGGCTCCATGCTGATCTCGTTCGTGGAGCTCTGCAAAGACAGTGACTGGCTCCGTCCCAGAGGCATCAGAGCCCTGCCCAGCTGTCCTTGCTCCTGCGCCTGCCCTCTGGACCTTATTCTCCCAGATCAGGCACACACCTGTGTCTGCACAGTATTCTACCCCTGAGGAAAGACCTACACCTCAGGGGCTTGATAAACCTCAGGCAGAAGGGCACCACCCCACACTCCACGTCCCAACCAGCCAGCCTTGTCTTGGGCTTTGAACCTGAATGACCCCCCCAGACTTCTAACACCTCACCGACTGCTCCTGCTCACGGTGGTCTACCCACATGAACCCGCCCTTTCCAGGCACACATGGGGAGGGCATGTAGGTCTGCCCAGATGGGAACACAGTGGTAGCCTGGTTTGGAATGGCCTTCCCTGGGCCTCCTGGTGTTACCTTTTGGTCCCTCCGGGTAAACGACCAGAGCCGTCGGCCGTGAGAGGGGCACCAGCATCTGCATCGGTCTTTGGGGGCTTTCCTGGGGCTCCGGCCCCTGGTCATCGGGAAGCAGCAACTAAACATGTTGCTCCTTCTAGACAAGTGCTAGAGAAGTGAGCTCGCTTGGGGGCTGTGTTTAGGATGTGGGTGCCTAGTTACCAGGGTTCCAAGTTCTGTTGGGCTCTGTGAGGTCACTTCCTGGGATCCCCTTACCTAAGCTTCCTCCTCAAACAAGACCTTCCTAAGGGCCCCCCGGGCTGCTGACTGCTCACTCTCCATCTCCATACCCTGTCCAGACACAGTCACACCGACACAGTCCACCCCACAGCCTCTGGGGAGGTCTGGACGCAACCAGGGCCCCAGCTTTGAGGACACAGAGTTGAATTCAGTCCCGCTCCTGCTTCTTGCCAGTAATGTCACCCTGGACAACCCTGTGCCTCTCAGGGCCTCCCCTCTCAGGGTCTCTCCTGTGTTCCTGTCCCTCTCTGTGTAGTGGGGGTCATTCTAGCATCTACTTCCTAGGGATGTCATCAGGTGTATAGACCTAGAGATCCCTTCAGAGTCGGTGAATCCCGTGGGCTGCTCCCACACGTAGCTCCTGCACAGACTTGGCAGTGCAAGGATTACAGAAAGGGCTGGCTGTGGCAGAGAATACAACGCAAAGAGGCTTGGGTCTGCTGGGCGTCTGGGAGAGGCACTTCCCCTCTTGCCTGTTTCCCAGTGTCCCTAGGGATGGTTGAAATGAAATGACGTCCAGACATCATCTCCTTCTGGCTCGCAACCCTCCAGTGCCTCCTGTTATGTTTAGACTCAGGTCCAAGTGCCTGAGTGGTGGTCATCTCAGCCTATGTGGTGGGCAGCCCCCACAATGGCTCCCAGCGTTCCCACTTCCTAGGCACACATCCTATGTAATCCCCGCTCCTCTATGAGAATGGCCTTTGCGGCTGGCTTCTAACCAATAGAATAGGACCGAGTGATGGGATGTCACTTCCACGGTCAGCTTAATGAAAAGTCTGTGACTTTTGTGTGGTTCTGTCTCTCATTTGTTCATTCTATCTCTCTGTCTCTGTCTCTCTCTCTCTCTCGGTCTTTGTCTCTCTCCGTCTCTGGCTGTCTGTATCTCTCTTGGTCTCTCCCTGTCTCTCTGTCTCTCTCTTTGTCTCCCTGTCTCTGTCTGTGTCTACTCTCTTTGTCTCTCCTCCCCATCTTTCTATCTCTGTGTGTCTCTACAGTCTCTCTTTCTCTCCCTCTTTCTCTCTCTCTGATCCACTATTCAGGAGAAGCCAGATCAGATATTATGAGCTTCCTTCCCTATGACACCCCCTAATGCAAAGAACTGGCAGAGGGTTCCGGCCCACAGACAGAAAAGGCCTGAAACCCCCCATCCAAACTGAATCCTACCACTGCCCCGATACTTGTGAATGATCTCCGAGATGGCTCCTGCCTCTATCGAGCTTCAGTTGAGAACACAGCCCCAGCCTCCTGCTAGACCTTGACGGGGAGCCTCCCACCTGACCTGAGCCGGGACCCTGGTACAGACACTCTCAGATGCTCAATGATAGGTCTCATAAGTGCTAAGTGAGGCTAATGCTGTCACCCAGCATAGACAGCTAGTACCTCCTTCCAGGCCTGGGTCTGGCCCTGCCATCCTCTCTCCCTCACTTCTCTCCTCCCCAGCTCACTCTAGCCACACTGGCTCTTTTCTCACCTCCTCTCTCGTCAAATCCTCTTCTGCCTCCAAGTCTCTGTGCCTTTGAGCTTCCCCCCAGCACGCTGTTTGCAGACAGATGCAGGGCTGTCTCCTCTTGTCCTTCTGCTCAGGGCACAAATGTCCCCAGGGAGGTCCTTTACACCCACCTAGGGGCTCCAGGCCCTCCATCCTCCAGCACCCTGCTTCATTGCTCTGTAGCACCTTCTCTTCTTTTTCACGTGGATTTGTTCATGATTTTGTCCTTTCTACCTCCAGGCTGTGAGCTCCTGGAGGACAGGGACCATGTGGGTGCTTTCAGCACTGCCCTCAGGACTAACATGGGCTCTTCTCAGGGTGAGTGCTGGGGCCACAGTAGCTGAAAGAATCATGAGAGGATCTCAGAGTCCCCTCCCGCCTCGGAGCAGCTCCCATTGTGGACGTGGATGCCAGTAATCAAAGGTGCCTGTTGCTTTGGACAGGGGAACACCCAGAACGAGCCCTCGGCGTCCCTTCCCTGCTCCACTTGCTGCATTGAGCATGAGTGGACACAGGACACCCCTGGTGGTCAGCCCTAGCCTTGCAGCCCCAGGCAGGAAAGCAGAAAGCAAAACACACACCTTTCTTTGTTTGGGGTCCTCAAGGCAGTGGTTCCACCAGGGCCGAGGGCGCAAAGGAGCAGGACCTGTGGGCTCCAGGAGGGACGTGAGGGACCTCAGAAGCCTCTCTTGCTCCCCGCTTTCCCTCCACTGGCCCTGGCGTGTCCCGTTGACTCACAAGGCCTCCTCGCCCCAGCCAGGGCAATGACTCCACCTCACTTCCAAAGGAGGTCCCCGAGGCTCCAACAAGGTTGGCCTTGTCCCTGGTCCCCAGACAAGTCGACCAGTGCTCTGCCAGGTTCTGCACTGCCCGGGGCCCCAATCCCCAAGCTCTCAGGCTGCCTTCTGCTCAGCAAGACCTCGAGGGAATGGAATGCATTTTACAAGGACTCAGAGAACAGTGGGTCATGGATGGAGAACGAAGGTCAATAGACTCTTCTACAAGCCTGTGGGACCCTTAGAGTCACCCCATCTATGCACCCCAATTTACAGAGGCGTAAGATCTGGCCTTCTCTGCTGTATCCCCTCCCCCCTAGGGGGTCACATCCTAGTTGCCGGTGCCCAGAGTGGTGGCCACAGGACGCCAGACCTGGTTGTCTACAGGCTGCTCTAGGGATGGCCCCAACCCCTGCATCCCCCTGTGTACCTTGGGGACCCCCTGCCCACCAGTCTGACATCTCTCCCCTTCATGCTATGGACCTGGGCATGTTGTTAGGGGTCCGAATGCGCCTGCCCCTTGGCAGAGCTGCCTCCAACCTCTTTCTTCCTTCCTCCTGTCACCTCCTCAGTGAACACTTCCCTTCTGAGACCGGGCTGGGCAGTCAGAGTGTGTGTGTATGCTTGTGCGTGTGAGTGTGTCCACGTGGGGATGTGTATAGCAAAGGGCCCTACATGGGAGGGTGTTGGCAGGGGTCCCCCAGGAACTTAGGGGCTCTCATTCCCAAAGCAAACCCCTTGGAAGTGCTGAGGCTGGCCTAAGAGCTTGGAATGCTCTCTTCTCCTCTGGACTCTGCCCACCTCGTGGCCCCAGGGCCTGTCCCTGCTTCTCCTGGCCTCAGTTTCCCAACTGTCCTGTGAGGGTTGGACACGGAGCAACATCAGCCCCCGATGAGCATGGACATGGCCCGGGATCTCCGCCCACATGAGTGTGGCAGGGATACCATCATGGTCTCACAGGCCTCTCTCCTGTGCGGCAACCAGGCCTCCTGTCCATGGTCAGGCTACACAGAGGGGCCCTGCAGACAGCACTTCTGGGTGACACAGCTCGCAGCACACACGTGTAACACAACGGTCCCTTGACATGGCTGCTTTCGTCTGTCCCCTCCCCAGCCAACTGCTCGGTGACCTTCACATCCCCTACGTCCCAGGAACATGCCACAGAAGCCAGGTGGGCCACACGGTGCACAGTTGGGTAGGTTGGACATCTGGGGACGTGAGGGTCACTGAATATACACCGACCTCACTGTCCTGGTCCACAGACTGCATCCCAGGGTCCAGCTCCATGCATGGCTGGTCCTGCGGACACGAAGACAGTGGTGGACACAGACCCTGGGCAGGGAGAAGGCCAGGCTGCCCTTTTACCTCCTCCTCTACACCCCCTCCCTGCCACATGAGGTCCAGCCAGTCCCTGCCTGCAGCCCTGGCGGGTGTAGGAGGAACTGAAGGGAGCCCAGCTGGGCAACTATTGGAGGGAGTTCCTGTTATTAGGGAGCCCCCTGGGTGCTGAGTGATTGCACCCCATTTTACAGATGACCAGCGGTCCCAGCATTCAAGGTCACTCTGCTCTAAGTGACCAAGTCCAGACGTGAAGAAGGGACTAGAAATCCTTGATTTTCAGCAGCATTGAGCGCAGCATTGACCATCGAGGCCTTGTCCTGCGTTGCAGCTCCCCCAGCCAGGCTACCTCCTGAGTCCAAGCACTTTGGGCACCTTCGTCTCCCTGCGTGAATCCCAACACACCCTCCTGAGGTCAGAGTCACAGACCCCATTTTTCATGGAGGAAACTGCGGCTCCGAGAAGACACCACATGACCTTGCCTGTCACAGGACTGTGAGGTGACCCAGCTGTGGGTTTGTCCCCAGGTGAATCTGACCCTAAAGGCTCTGCTAGCACAGGAGCCTGAGGAGGTGGCCTGTGAGCCCAGCACAGAGGTGAGTCCACCCTGGATGGGGGCACGGTGGAGGGGCACTGCAGGCTAGGAGCTCTGAAGGGGGCAGGGGCTTGGCAGGGTCCTTGGGGAGGAAGGCTCTAGGGAGGGTGGGGTGCGGTGAGGGGTGCACTCTGGGGACGGTGTCTGGACCAGATCACACAGGGCTGTGACTCAGGCAAGGAGTCGGGCCTCACTACAGGTTGCTTGGACTTGAACGAGCAGTCTCATCAGAGCCTCAGGCGGTTAGATCCTAGATTTGGAGGGAGCTTGGTGGGCACCTTATCCAGCTCCACCCAAGCCCAGATCCCCAAGAACCAACAGGATGAGAAGGCTGCCTCCATTTCCTCCCATGTACAGTGGGCACTGTGGCGGTCGCCTACCTCCTGCCTGGGCTGGGCATGCTGCCTGGAGGGCGCAGAGAGGGCTTCTTGTCAAAGTAGCCTTTCAGACAGGTCTGTGCTCAGAGAGCTCTGAGTGATGGGACCAAGGGCACGTCCCACCAGTGGGCTAAACAAGACGCTCCTGTCCACGTTGCTGTTGTTTATTCCAGGTGGACAGGGATGATGCAGCATCGCCCACCGTGTGGATGGAGAGGGCCAGCGAGGAGCTATGGTTCAAGAGCCTGAGACACAACGCTTGTGTGTGACCAAAGCTGCCACGGGTGTGGTGGAGGCTGAGGAGGAAGAAGTGCTGCTGGAGGCCAAGATGAAACCAGAGACCATCAGGGACCAGGGGGCGGTTGATTTCCATAACTGTGGGGGATGGCATGATCAGCAGAGTCTCTGGACCCGGCAGGACACCCCAGGCCGGCATCCAGCTCCTGGGCTTCTTGGCCCCTTTGTAGGTGTCACTGGGGAACACTGGTCCCGGGCAAGAAGGGCCTGGGAATGGGCTGTCAGGGAGAATGGGTAGGGAAGCCACCTTCTTTTCCTTGCCATCAGGGGACTCTGGGTCAAAACTCATGTTGCTCTCCTCCACCTTGGAGCTAGAGGAACCAGCCAAGTGCTCGCTGAGCATTGGACAATGTCCCTGCCACTGAGGTCCTGGCCCCACCTGAGGTGTCCCAGCACTTGGAGTGGGAGCTGTCCCTGGTCCTGAAGCTTGTGTTGGGGCCTGTTGGCTTGGAGGCTGGATGGAAGGGCTGCATTTGCAGAGGTCACGCCCCCTGGGTGAGTGGGGACTCTGGGACACCTGAAGTCACAGATGCAAGTGACCCGAACCTGGGAAGGTGTGAGGGAGGTGCACAGAGGGCAGTGCCTCAGTGGCAGGCAGGGCTTCATGCCCATGGGCATCACTCCTTGGCAAAGTTCAGCTAGTCCTTTGGACCCTAGAGGGCAGAAGGCACCTAAGGCTCCCAGTGGTCCACGGGAGGCCAGGACAGCCTGCTGACTGGCAGGCATCAGGCCTGCAGCACGAGAGGTTCAGGGTGAGACTGCTCCTGGGTAGCCTGGGCCAGCTGGTTGGACAGAAAAGATGGCCACCTGGTTTTTGTCACTCTAGTCTGTACGTGCTCATCTCCCCAGCTAGCCAGACCCTGGGGAGGGTGGCCCTGTGGCTGAACAGCACTAGGGCCTGAGGCGAAGTTGCCCTTGGCAATATCGAGTCCCTCTTCTTCATGTGAAGCAGGGTTGAGCTGGCTCCATGCCAGACCTCACCCCCTTGGTGATGGTGGGCTTCTTCGTGTCAAAGTCATACTAGGCATCGGGTTCATGGCACCGAACACATTGGCATCCTCAGGGGTCTTCAGCATCGGGGGGAGGGGCCAAAGGAGGGTTGGCTGTGCTCAGGACAGCCACACCAGGGACAGGGAAATGCACAGAGACATTAAGCAGATCAGTGCTTGTCAGGGGGTGGGGGAGTGGATATGGGGGCATGGCTGCTTCATGGGTACAGGGGTTCTGGTGGGTGGAAGCAATGATCTGGAACTAGATAACGGTGACGGTACACAGCATAGAGGATGTAGTTAATGGCCGGCCCTGAATTGTACAACTTTAAGTGATGAAAACATTAAACTTTATTGAATCTAAATTGGAACACGTAAAATATAAGAAATCATAAAACATGGAAAAGGGAAAAGACATCTCCGGGTGGGGACTGGAGCCGGCCGGACCTTAGTTGCTGGCGATGTGGGTGGACCTGCAGCTGCCCTAGTGCTGGAGCCACTGCTGTGGCTGATGCTGGAGATCCCACCAGCTCTGGCTGTGCAACTGGCTCAGGACCTGGAACTGATCTGGGGCTACAGCTGAGTCTGTCTCAGGCGATGGTGCCTGACCTGCTTCTAGAATTGGCTCCGGTCCTGAGACTGGCTCTAGCTCTGCATTCTTGACAGATTTGGTGCGGGAGCTAGTGATGGGAATGGCTGCTGCTCTGGAGCTGGTCAAGTGTGGGAGCTGGAGGGAGCTCTAGTTCTGGAGCTGGCTGCAACTGAGCTCTGGAGCTGGTGCCAGAGCTGTCACTAGTCCACAGCTGGAGCAGGACCTGGTGCTATGTGGCTCTAACTTTGTAGGTTGAGGTAACTCTGGCTCTGCTGCTGGTGACCGAGCCTTCTCTAGCTCCACAGCTGGTAAAGAACGTGTCCTGACCTTTAGATGGGGTCAGTGACATCACCAACCCATCATGAGCTGTCCATCAGATGGTGGGAGCACTCCAGCAAATAGCATCTGTTACATTAGTGTTATTTCATCTCAGTTCCAGTTAGATATTTATTTTAAATATACTTAGAAGGAGAATAGGATAACAGAAACCATTTACTCTTTGCTGAGATTTCACAGAGCACACCTTATGGATGTCGTTTTTTAAGAAATATTACACAGTGGAAGACACCATTCTCCTTCCTCTCTCTTTCCTCCCCAAAGGTAACTACTGCCTTGAAGTTAATATATGTATTCTATACACATGTTCTCTTGCAAAAAACAGTTGTCCCCAATTTGCTGAGATGTTTTATGTGTCTATCAAAGATATGCTTCTGAGCAGATGCTGTTAAAAACTCTGTCTTTTCAAAGTAAAGATGACAAGTCAACCATTAGTTAGAAACTACCTGCTTTTTAGACATCATTTTTAAAAGAGAGGTTTGAAAATATCTCCATCATGTTACCATTGATCCTCCCTATTTGGAAGAGTTACATTCTATCAATTTTTAGCAAACACTGCATGAGCCAGACTAAACCAGTGCTCCTAGGGGAAGGACAAGGTTAGGTGTGTGCAGTCTTTGGTCGTGACATGTTTGGGAACCTATCAACGCATAGCCTTGTATTATGTTTGTCTCTTTTGAAAAGACCTTATTTAGTATAGACTGTAGACACATTATTTGAACTCCCAGCCAATATCATTATCCATAACCCATGCCTGAAGAAAGCTCATCTAACACAAGTGTTTTCTACATATGGCCCATCACAGACTTCTTGTGCTTAGGAACACTACACAACACTTCAGCACTATGTTTGCGGATCATTACAAAGAGGAAAATCAGCAGCAAGAAGCAAAAAAGGTGAAAAACATACCATATAATAGACCAGGAAAAGGACACTTGTTGACCTGAGAGCTGAAACAAGAGTGTCACCTTGTTCTACCTCAGCTGGGAATGTGCGCCTCAGGCAACTCCCACTTTCTGCCACTCTGCACCCGTCCAGGAATTACCAGGGAAAACACAGTGTGTGTTGGGTTTGGATTCACCTGTAAATGTTAGTGACTAGGTGAATTCACGAATATCAAATTACTGAATAAGGAGGATTGACTCTGTTCTGTTGCCAAAAACAATGAGTGTGTGAAACTCATACTTCAGAACTTAAACATGGAAAGCTTTCTAATCTGCTTTAAAATCTACATGAAGAGTTTCATGGTTTTGAGCCATTTGTTAAAAATGTCAAAAACATCTTCTGATTGGTTTAAAAGAACAACTGATTGAGCTCAGGAATGGCTGTGTGTACTCACCATCTCTGATTTCTCTCATTCTCTCTTGAACCCATGCCAATGAACCCCCACCACCCCACGACAACTCTTTTTTCCAAGGTCACAAGTGACCACCACATTGCTAAATCTAACAGTCGTTTGTCAGTCTGTGATTTACTTGATCTACCAGCACTTGACATAACTATTCACTATGTATGTTAATAAAGTCTGGTAATAGCCAATAAATTATTTGGGGACAATCAGATATTCATTTGACAAAATATTAATAAATATTCTATTTGGTCTCATACCACTCCATAAAAATCAACTCCAAATCTGAATATAATAAACAATAAAAGTTTAATGAATATTAAAAGCATTAGATTGTTTTAAAAAGATTATAGAACACCTTTATATCTTGAATAATAGACAGTCTTGCTAAATGAGACTCAGAAAGCAGAACTCTAGTCGATAAGATTCATAAAACTAACTACAGCAAAATACAACTTTGTAAGACCAAAGGCACCGTAAATTAAGTAAAAAAAACAGAAGAAAACACTCCAACATGTAATCAAGGGTTTCTCTGCAGACTATATGAAGAACTCCTGTAAACTAATGAGAGACAAACCATCCAGTGGAAGTGTGGCAAAGGATACGAACAGCCAAACAATTCTCAGTGGAGGAAATATGAAATGCCAGTAACCAAGAAGTGTTCAACCTGCCCAGAGATGACAGAAATACAAAATAAATCAACAAAGAGACATGCCTTAGATATCAGATTGACAAACATTTACAAAGTTTGTTTCAGGTGTTGGTTACATGGAAAAATGAATCCACTCATACAGTACTGAAGCACAACTTTTGGAGAACAAATTGAAAATACCTGTTGAATTTTTCAAATGAGCATTTTCTATGACTCAGCAGTTCTGTTTATTAGTATCTGCCCAGGAGATGCCTTCACACAGATGCAAAAAGAAACACGTATAAGAATACTCTTCATAATAGTGTAATAGCAAAAAATGGGGACAACTCAAACGTGCACGAAAAGAAGAATGGTTCAAAAAGATGTAGTTTATTCATAGTAACATGTCAGAGTGAAAAAGAATGGAGTAGATCCAAGCAAATTGTTACAGAAGTATCTCCCATATAGTTTTGGGTGAAAAGAGGAGGCTGCAGAATGAGGTGCACATTATACCATTTTCTTTAAACACACAAAACAAAAAGAAAAGAATATTTTTTCTACAGCAACAGATATATGTGGGGCTGTGTTTAAAGGAGCCTTTAGCTTGATCCATATATAACTTTTAATTAATTAATGTTTTACAAAGGTACTGCTTCATATATTATTTGTATAATGAAAAATTAAAATACATAAGACTAATTAAGTTCATTCTTTCCTACTAGAGAATTTCAGCTACCCCAAAGTAACTAAGAAATCAGAACGTCCACAGGAAAATGTCAGCATAGGTGGGGCACAACTGAGCTTGGCTAACATGAGCAGATATTTTTCATACATTAGGGGAGCTGATATTTTGCTGTAGGACCATCTTTGCCATGCAAACCTTGGGACAAAAGTGCAAGTATTTGCCAGGATACAGCCAAGATATAAAACCAACCAGGTCTTGAAAATAAAACGGAAAATCCCAGTTGTCACTCTAAATCTACCTCTTCATTGGCCAAAACCAGCTTTGAAGCTGTTTTAGCCTGTTTCTCCACGAACAAGAGCCACAAAATTGACGGGCCAGCATCACCGCCTCGTGGCTCTGCTTCCCATCGCAGGGTTCATCACCATACCCTTTGGCCCCCAAATCTCAAACCAAGAGTTCTGTCTTTTGGATATCCCTTCAAAGTAAATGTTTTAGAAATACAAGAGACCCAAGTAGGGTTATGGATTTTTTAATTCTGACAAGTCAAGATTTTTTAAGAGATTACTATCTATCATCATTGCCAGTTTGTAAAAGAACAGCTATTTAAAACCAAGAAATCAGAAAGGCCATAAACTCATATAAGAAGACAGTCCTGCTTATCAAAGAACAGTTGAAAGTGGTATACACATTTCATAAATACGTAAATATCCCATAACTATATTAATAATTGTGATCATTAGTTAGGCTGTTAAATAGGTCAACTTGACCAGGCCATGAGATGCCCAGATCGCTGGCTAAACGTTATGTCTGAGGGTGTCTGTAAAAGTGTTTCTGGAAGAGATTAGCAGTTGAATTAGTGGGCTGAGTAAAGCACATTGCCCTCCCTGTTGTGTGTGGGCCTCATCCAACCCACCGAGGGCATGAATAGAACAAAAATGCCGAGGAAAGTTGAATTCTCTGTCTCTCTCTCTCTCTCTCTCTCTCTCTGCCTGAAGGTTTGAGCTGGGACATCAGTCTTCTCCTGCCCTTGAACTGGAACTTATACCATTGTTGTTCCTGATTCTCAGGCCTGTGGACTCAGACTGGAACTACACCGCCAGCCTTCCTGAGTCTCCAGCTTGCAGACGGAAGATCATGGCACTCCTATGTCTCCTAGTGGTTCTGTTTCTCTGGAGAACGCTGATTAACACAATCATATTTACATACTTCTGCTTTATCAATCTGTGTCTCAGCTTTATCAATAAAGGCAGAGCTGGAGACAAGGTCTTGTACATAGATACTTAATTTGGGAGGTACCAGGAGTGAGACAGCAGGGAGAGGTCATGAGTAATACTGTCCTTCTCATGGAGAGGCAGGCTTCCTTTGATCCTCATTGATCAGACTGGCCAGACGGCTCTGTCAGGTTCCAGGCACCCCCAGGAAACCACTGCTTGTCTGTCCTCACTCCTCCTTGTACATGGCCTGAAAATTGGCTCAGAGAACTTATGCAATTCATCAGAGATATACTCAAGTCGGCCTGGCAGAAGAGGCATTGAAAAACAGGCTGACACATGTTCTGGTTCCTTTTACATCAGATTTTATTCTTCCCTTTACTCACTTATTCTTTCAATAAAAAATGTATCAGTATCTACCATGTCTTAATAATGATAGTAACATTTATTGAGCACTTACTATATGCCTGGTACTGTTACTGCTTTATAGGTATTATTTCATTTAATCCTCACAACAGTGTTATGAGGTAAGTGCTTTTAGTATCCCCCATTTTACAGATGAAGGACAAAACACAGAGAAGTTAAATAATGTGCTTGAGGCCACACAGTCAAGAAATGGTGGCACTCAAATATGACTCGGGAGTTTGGGCTCCTTCCTAACTGCCAGATGTCAACTGTGTTTCAGCTGCTCTGCTTCCAGGTTTCAGGCTCGTGATGGGGCAGAGAGAGAAAGAGAATGCACACCGGGAGACAGGTGGGTGCCATCCCAACCCAACACAGTAAGTCGGATGGAAGTGGGCACCCAGGTGCCATCGGAGCATGGAGGGGTACTCTCACCCCAGAAGTTGGGGCCACTGAGCTGACTCTTGAATGACAGAAAGTGGAGATGGGGCGATGTAAGTTGGGGAGGAGTCCAGGCAGCAGAAATAACAGAAGAATACCACTGGGAACACCACAGAAGTGTAATGGTTTCAAATTTCAGTGCACACGCTCAGGTGGCAAACCATGCCATTGCCTTTTTTCTTTGGGACCTTAAAGTCTATTAGGATCCCCCATTCTCTAGGTGTCAGAAATAATCTCCTTCAATTCAGAGTCTGAGTCCACCCTGGCCCTGGGACCGTGTCCTCAACTGGGGGCTTCTGTGGAGCCATGCTATGTATCTGCATGGAGGACAAAGGTGGAGAAACCATCGTTACTCATCATCTGTCCACATGTTTCTGCTGACACTGCCCACAAGGGGTCCTTGCCACAGAATACCGACTTGCTTAGTAAGCCTGTCTTATCTCCTGCCCCCTTGACCTTCTGGCCTCCTTCAGTGATGGCTCTCTCTCTGCTCTCCTTCACTGACAAGCTTCTCCAAAGACTCTCATCACCATGTCTCCACTTCTTCCCCTCCCAGTCTTCATTCACTATTCAACACACAGTGATGTGTATTCTGTTCCTACAACACACCCAAAATGTTCTGCTAAGATCGCCACTGGGCTCCACGTCGCTAAATCCAATAGATGCTCTTCTCTTCATCTTAGCTGATTTCCCGGCTGTATTCAACTTTCATGACCCGACACTTTCCTACTTTTCTTTCTACAACGTTGACCACCTCCAAAAGCAATCCCTGATTTTTCTCTCATCTCCTTGATTTTACCTCTCCCCAAACATTTAACTATCAACAAGTTCTATCAATTGTATTGTCAAAAATTACACATCAAGTCTATCCACTTCTCTGCAGTTCCGCTGCTAACACAGTGGCATATACTACAATTCTCTCTCTCCTGGATGAGTGAAACAGCCTCTTCACTCATCTCTCTGCTTCCACACTTGCCTCCAACAATCCAGTCTCTGCACAGTAGACGTGGCATCCTCAGTTCTGTGCAACATCTCATCATGTCTGGCTCCAGGAAAATTCAGTTCTGTTTTTCTTAGGAAAATCTTTGGTTTTGTAAGATATCCTTGATGTTTTCTGGCATATAGTTTTATTTATCTTCATTTTTACTGTCAAAAGACATATAATCACACACACACACACACAGAAACTCTCATTAAGGGCCTATTACTTGTAAATCATTAGCTTGATATAGTGAGACAAAAAATTTAACCTCATTCTTTTAAAAAGTAACTTGATAACAGGGTCTCTGGCTTAAGGAGCTCATGAATTGGTTGGAGAAAAAAATAAAACAATGAAAAGGTAAGCAAAGAGAAAAAGGTGTCAACAACAGTCCACCATAAAATATCATCACGTGATGGCACAAGATTAGTTGCCAAATTAAATATGAACAAATTATTTGCTACAGAAATTCACAGGAAGCAAAATACTGGAAGCTGGACTGGAAAGAAAAAACTTCAGGGAAGACAGAAAATAAATTTGAATTGGCCCCTGAACAATGAGTAGGATTTATAAAAGCACAAAGAATTAAAAAGTCAGAAAAGCTCAAGTAAACTAGTTTTGCTAAAGAAGAAAGTATGGTTTACTGAGTCATCAGAAAGAAGGCTCACAACAGAATGAGGTCAGCTCAGCCAGGACCATGAATGCCATGGTGAGAAGTCTGACTGATTTTATAGACAATGAGAGCCACTGAAGCATTCGATGTAGGGCTTCCCATGATCAATGTGGTACTTTAGGAGGATTATTCTGGCATGGTGTGAGACTGAAGGATGAGAGGAAGCTGTCACTAATCCACTCAGCCTCCCTATAGGGAGCTCTCATTTTTTTTTACATAAGCTTTGTGAACAGTTATCCTCCAACAACAGTTTCTGGATGAGCATCTCCAGGATGGTCATGGCTGCACATATCTTGTTTAATTGGAAGAGACCACAGATAACTAAATCACAGGCTGACACATTTATGATGAGACTGAAGAAGACAAGTCTTTACTCAGCCTGTGTCCACTGGGAAAGCAGAAGGTGCCCTCCACTCTGCTCCCTCCCCCCCTACATCCAGACAAAACACCAGCATCTCCAGGCCACCTCCCTTTGTTCCAGTCAGGTTCATCTGATGCTGTACCTTACCTTCTCCTTATATCTTACGTCACTGCTCACGCTATTAGGTCCTAAGACTTTGGGACTTCAGCTCCTTTGGCCTTGCCTTTCTTTGGCTATGACAGCAATGGCCATCTCTTTACAGCTGAGACAAAGACCAATTATTTGCATCTTGGTCTCTCCTCTTTACCTTTTAGGGCTTCATCCTCTGGGGCAGATGCTACAGAAAGAAGAATGCCGAAATGCTTTTACTATGTGATGACAATAAGTTATTTCTACTCTTCAAAGCCCTGAAGATCTATGGGCAGGTCTGTGCATTCCGTAGAACAATATCTTGAGAATGAAGCTCAAAATGCACTCACTCCCATTCTGTGCCAGGCATAAAATATACCCGCCAGCAGAAAACTAGGGGATTGCAACTCCAACACTTCAGTCTCAGACTTACCTTTAGTTTATTAAACACTTTAAAGGATATAAAAGTTAATGATGTATCTTCCTGCTCAAATATTATCAATATCTCCTAATATTTCCAAATAAAATCCTTTGGGAGGAAAGAAACTAATACTTTGGGGGATGTCTTAGGTACCAGGCCCTCTTCTAAGCAGTTTTCATACATTATTTATTTCACCTTCTAAACAACACTTTTAGGTGGGTACTATCCCCGTTTTACTGATGAGGAAACGAATGTTGAAGAAGGTTAAGTAATTTGGCCAAGGTAACACAGAATGTAAGGAGTGGATTCAACCTAGCCCCATCTTCACTGTACAACCCGGCCCACTCTGCCTTCACACGGCATTCAGGCTCCAAAGAGTGTGGCCCCAAACTGCCTCTCCAATCTAGTACACATTTTCCCATCTTTTATTTTGTTATATATAAATCACAGTTGTTTGTCCAATCTAATTTCATGATTTCAAAAACATAACATCATAGAAAACCAACCAGCAGCAGTTGCTAAGCTGAAATACACATACTTTACAAACTAGCAATTCTACTCCTAGGTAAATACCAAGAGAAACATGCACATATGTTCATCAAAGACAGGTACAGTACTCAGAGCAGCACTACTCACACGAGTCAAAAACAAAAACATGGGCATAACCCAAATAGCTATCTACAACAGAAGGGACAAATATTTCTACAAGGAAAATATAAATAGCAATGAGAACAAACCGTAGCCATACACACGTATGAATCTCACAAACATAATGCTGTCTGAAAGAAGCTGGGCACGAAAAAGTATATGCTCTATGATTCCATTTGTATGAAGTTCAGAAACAGGCAAAACTTATCTGTCCCACAGGAAGCTGGGACAGAGGTCATCTGCCCCCAGGTGGAGGGGAGCAGATATGACTGAAGAGAGATGACGCCTCAGCACAAATCAAGGTGGTGGCACCAAACTATATTAGACTCATCGTAGTCTTCACAGGCATGACCACACGCTGGAAAAAAAAAAAAAGCCAGTTTTACTAAAGAACATTCTTTTTTTTCTGTGAGGAAGATCAGCCCTGGGCTAACTTCCGTGCCCATCTTCCTCTACTTTATATGGGATGCTGCCACAGCATGGCAGACAAGCAGCGCGTCGGTGTGTGCCAGGATCCAAACTGGCGAACCCCGGGCCGCCGCAGTGGAGCGCGCACGCTTAACCGCTTGCGCCCAGGGCCGGCCCCTAAAGAACGTTCTTGATGGAGCAGTAAATATTGTTTTATTTTTAATTTTATTTATTTATTTATTTTTCCCCCAAAGCCCCAGTAGATAGTTGTATGTCATAGTTGCACATCCTTCTAGTTGCTGTATGTGGGACGCGGCCTCAGCGTGGCCGGAGAAGCGGAGCCTCAGTGTGCGCCGAGATCTGAACCCGGGCCGCCAGCAGCAGAGCACGCGCACTTAACCGCTATGCCACGGGGCCGGCCCGTATGTTATTAACTTTATTAAATCTTGACCTTGAATATACCTCTTTTTAATATTTTGATATAATACGTAGTATGTGATGAAATGGGAAGTAGGCGGGAAGCACTTCTGTTACGCACTGAAGCACAATGGCTGTCTTGAGGAGAAGCACTTGTGTGACAATCTGAGCTGACCTAGCCACTCTTGATAGAACGTCATTTTTACTTAAAAGAACGACTGACAAACTGAGGTTATTCAGTTTTGGGTATTTGGCACACATTTTCTCAAAAATTACCTCCAAGAGCCTATCACTTCAAGGAAAACAACTGACAGTATTTGTTGACAACGACAAAATTCAAGCTCTCAGCCAAAATTATGGAAAACTTACACTTGATACAAAGAGCTTGACAGCTTTCTACTATGTAAGACTTTTCTGATAGGTCGGGGGTAGTGTTAAGCACTGGATGGTATTTTGATTTGTTTTGTTTTCGTATAATGAAATGTGTTAACACTTGGAAGATCTGCAGAACTCAATGAGCAGAGGTCTAGAATAGTAAATCCTTAGAGACGAAACAGTGGTTGCTTGGGGCTGGGTCAAGTGATGGAGCAGGAATGGGGAGAGATGCTAATGTGCTCGGGGTTTCATTTTGCGGTGTTGAAAATGTTCTAAAATTAGACTGTAGTGATGGCTGTAAAACTGTAAATATACTAAAAACTACTGCACTGTGTACTTTAAGTGGGTAAATCGTATGGTATGTGACATATATCTCAAAAAAGTTATAAAATAAAAACTCTACCACCGTAATAACATTGTAACATCTGGAGTTTATTTTTAAAAAAAACAGGTTGTCAACACAAAGGCCATGGTTTGCTGACCCCTGTTTTATTATACAATGTATCATCATCTTTGAGCTTATCATTCTAGAACATCTCTGGTGTCCAGTATTTCAAAGTCTATCTTTAATCTACTATTTTTTTATTCTCCCAACATGCCCTCCTTTTATCTGTGCATCAAAAAATGTTCTTTAAAGTGAGAATTGCCTCTATTAGTAAAACGAGCTTACTTCTAACCAACACTGCACAATCAACACACACAACAACAACATTAAAAGATATCAGCTGACGCTACAGTCATCTGAAGACTTGATTGAGGCTGAAGGATCTGCTTCTAAAATCACTCATGTGGCTGTTGGCACGAGGCCTCGGTTCTTCAGCTCAAGGATTTCTCCATCTGTTGCCTGAGTTTCCTCATGACATGTCAGCTGACTTCCTCCTGAGCAAGAAATCCAAGAGAGAGCAAGGAAGACACCTCAGTGCCTTTTCTGACCCAGTTTCTGAAATGTACAACATCACTTGCACTTTCTTCTATTTGTTAGGAGTGAGTAGTCAAGTTTTGCCCACACTCAAGGAGAGGGGAATTAGGCTCCACCTTTTGAAGGGAAGAATATCAAAGAATTTGTGGACATATCTCAAAACCACCATAGCCACCTTGGCAGTATACAAACAGGCTCTCATCTCCTCTGTGGGAAAGCAGAGAAACTGGGGACCAGGCACAAGACTCACTGGTCAGAACAGCCAAACTCCAAAGAAGGATAAATTCCCAACAAAGGTAGGTCTGCTGTACCAAGGTCAGGGCAGGTTGGGAAAAAGATGGATGGAGTTATCTAGATTGACGTCCCTGAAGATCCTGAATCCCCAGATTCCCCTGAACCCTCTGAGCCTCCAGAGGTAGCCCACTCCTTTCCATTATGCACTAACCTCCTGTCTCCCACTTGCTTGGAGATGATGCAGAGGCTGCTTCCCCAAAAGACAATGTTCACCCACCCACCTCCATCTCAGTGGGGTGTGGATATTCAGGATCTGCCCTTCCTGGCCACCAGGACTTTAATCCCTACAACTGTGACTTAATCTCAAAATTAGGATTAAGTCACAACATAACCCAGCTGCTGACACATTGAGGCTGACAAGGGAGCAAAGGGACTATGCCCCAGGGAGCTACAAAACCTACCCAGCATGGACCAGCCTAAGTCAGGAGAGCGTGTGTGAGACTGGAGTCTAGGGTGCTTGATCAAGAGGACTGGAACATAAGTTGAATCAGGGAGAGTTGATCCATTTGCAAGCTCTTTCCTAGGATCCAGGATTCAACACTTACTCATCAAGAAAGTGAATAGGCAAGCTACAGATTGGGGAAAATATTCTCAACACATGTATCTGACAAAAGACTTGTGTCAAGAATATATAAAGAACTTCTACAACTCAATAATAAACAGACAATCCAACTTTTTTAAAAGGACAAAAACCTTGAGTAGACAGTGAACAAAGAAGAAATGGCCAGTGAACACATGAAAAAGTTCTCAACATCATAAGTCATCAGTAAAATGCAAATTAACCCCATGAGATACTTCCACACACCCAGTAGGATGGTTAAAATGAAAAAGACCGACAACACCCAGTGTTGGTGAAGATGAAAAACAACTGGAACTCTCATATTTTGGTGTGTAAAATGGTACAATCACTTTAAAAAACTGTTAGGCAGTTTCTTAACTGAAACCCAGCAATTCCACTCCTAGGTATACATCCAAGAGCAACAAAAATTTACGTCCACAAAAAGCCTTGTACAAGAATGCTTGTAGGAGTTTCATTCACAATAGTGTCAAAATGGAAAACAGCTCAGGCGTCCATCAATAGAAGAGATAAACTGTGGTATGGTCATATAACAGAAAACTACTTTGCAATAAAATGGATTGAATTATTAATACACATGACAATATAGATTAATCTCAGCAGTATTACGCTGAATGAGGAAAGCCCGACACAGACTAGTACACGCTGCCATTAGTACATACTTCCATCCAGAAAGTCTAACAGACAAAACTAATCTATAGGGATAGAAATCAGAGTAATGGCTGCTTTTGGAGGGGGAACTGACTGGGAAGGGGTACAGGAGAACTCTCTGTGGCTGATGGACACGCTCAATATTTTGATAGGAATGTGAGTTACATGGGTATATGCATTTGCCAAAATTGATTGAATTGTACACTTAAGATCCATGCATTTCACTATATGCAAATTATACTCTGATTAGGATAAAGAATAAAACTCATCATTTTTCCTTCCAAACCTCTTCCTCTTACCATTTATCTTAGTTAACACATCACCACCTATCTAGTATTCTTCAAGCCCAATTCACCCTAGACTTCTCTCTCCCTCTTCCTGCCACTGTCTCTGCCTCTATCGCCAAACCCTTTGGAATCCTTCTCCTAGAGAACTCTCAAATCTGTCACCTCATTTCCATTACTAATGACCCGGGCTTAGTTCACACTCCTGGACTAATGAAATAGACTTATAGCTGGACTTACCCTTTCCTAATTGACTCCCTACAATGCCAATAAAGTGATCTTCCTAAAATTCCTAATTTATTATGTCATTCCCTCACTAAAAAATTCTTCAATAGATTTACACTACCTGTGAAAGACTATCTAAACTCCTGGCAGAACAACACGGCAACAGCTACCTAGTCTAGTCTGTGAGCACGCCCAATGGATTTCATGTCCAAAGTAGTCTGGTCCCCAAGTAGAGGCCTGGCAGTCTCATCTTCTGTCTGATGAACTATGCATTTATGTGTCAGGTTCAAGCATATAGCCTGGATTTCATAATCATCTCAGTTCAGTGACAAATGCTCATCCTCCTCCTTTAATGCCTCAGTGAAAGGAGTCTCCAACTCCAGCCACCAAGACTCAAACACTGGAGGCACCAGTTCTCCCCACCCCTCATCAGCCACACCAGATGAGACACCAAAGTCCTTCCCATTTAGCGGTCAGCCTACCTCCACCTGCTCTTCGGAGAACGCCGTGACGCCTCCTCGCCTGTGTCCCTGGCGCCTGGCTGGTTAGGTGTATCGTGTCGTTTAATCACCTCTGCAGCTGAGACAGTGAAACCAAGAAGTGAAGGAACTTGCTTCAAGTCACAGACCCAAAATGCGCTCCAGCTTGAAGTTGATTGCAGGCTGCCTGCCGCCGCCCTTCCACCTCGCATGGCGCGCCCAAGGTGAGTGCCTAGCCAAGTGCCGTGGGCTTTACCTGAGCTTTCGCTGTTTCTTAAGCCCTGTGAGGGCGGTATTGTCTCTACAGAGGAGTCTAAGGGACTTGTCAGCCCAGCTTTGTCTCGTGGCAAAACCTGGGCCATTTAAAACACCATATGTGGCCTCTGTGTTCCTCCACACCTTTCGTTTGAAATGGCTTTATTGAGGTGACTTACAAAAAGCCCATACATATTTAAAGTGTACAATTTGATTTTTATGTGTGTATGTATATGCCCCTGAAACCGTCACCACAATCAAGAGTGAACGTAGCCACCACCCCCAAAAGTTTCCTTCTGCCCATTTGCAATTCCTCCTCCCAGTCACAGTCTGCCATGACCACTCCTCAGAGAACCATAGATCTTCTTTCCGTCACTATAGATTAGTTTGCATTTTATAGAATTGTATTATGAATGTTTACTGTGTGCTTTTTTGGGAGGAGGAGAGTCGGGCTTAATTATTTTGAGATTCAGCAGTGTTGCTGAGTGTATCAATAGTTCATTTCCTCTTTATCACTGAGTAGTAGTCCATTATATGGATATACCACAGTTTGTTTATCCATTCACACATTGTTGGACTTTTAGGTTGTTTCCAGTTTCTGGTTTTTTTTTTTTTTCCTACAAACAAAGCTATCAACATGGTTCTTCATTTTCTTGCTATTCAGTTTTGAAAGTTCTTTACATTATCGGGATATGTCTTTCCAGTTATGTGACTCAATATTTTCTTCCAGTCTGTGGCTTAAAAGCATGTTTCAGAAGCAGACTTTTTAAATACTTCAAAGGCAAACTTTTTAAATTTTGATAAAGTTTAATTTATTAATTTTTATTTTTAGATTGTGCTGTTGGTTCCATATGTAAGAAATTTTTTCCTAACCCAAGGCCCCAAAGATTCTGTCCACTTTTTCTCCAGAAGTTTTATAGTTCTAAATTTTAAATTTATGTCTGCGAAATGCTGTATTAATTTTCATATATAGTGTGAAATATGGGTAGAAGTTAATTTCTTTGCATATAGATACCTAGTTGTTTCAACCATTTGTTGAAAAGACTAGTTTTTCTCTACCAAATTGCCTTTGCCACGTTTTTGAAAATCAATTGATCATATAAATGTGAGTTTATTTATGGAATCTCTATTCTGTTCATTGATTTATTTATCTGTATTAGCATTGATATCACATGGTCTTGATAACCATAGCTTTATAATAAGTCTTGAAATCAGGTCATTTAAATCTTTCAATTTTGTTCTTTTTTCTCAAAGTTGGCTTGGCTATCCTATAGCCTTTGCATTTCAAAATGAATTTTAGAATCAGTTTGCCAGTTTTCACAAGAAAAATTGCACAGATTTTGATTGAGATTGCAATGAATCTATAGATAAACCTAGGGAAAATTGACACCTTAAAAATATTGAGTCTTCTGATGTGTGAAAATGGTATGTCTCTGCATTTACTTATGTATTATGTAATTTCTCTCAGAAGTGTTTTGTAGTTTTTAGTGTACAGGCCTTGCACATCTTTTGTCAGATTTAACTCTAATTATTTCATACTTTTTATGCTATTGCAAATAGTATTACTTATAAATGTTTGATGGTTTATTGCTAACGTATAGAAATACAATTGATTTTTGTATATTGATCTTATATCCTGAAAACTTGCTAAACTCGCTCATTAGTTTGAGTAGCTTTTTACACAATCTATAGGATTTTATTCGTAGACAATCATGTCATCAGTGAATAAAGACCATTTTCTTCTTCCTTTTCAATCTGGACCTTTTATTTCTTTTTCTTACCTTAATTGTACTAGCTAGAACCTCCAGTACAGTTCAGTGGGGGAATGGATGGTCTTTCCAATAAATGAGGCTGGGTCAATTGGATAGTCATACGAGAAAGCATGAACCTTGACCCCTGTCTCACACCATACACAAAAGTTAATTTCAGAACCTTCATGGACCTGAATGTGGAAAATGAGACAATAATACTATTAAAGAAAACATAAGACAATGTTAATTGTAAGGGCAGGCAAAGATTTCTTAAATGAGACACAAATAACAGTAGCTATAAAAAGGTAACAAATTAATTCAATTTAATTTATAAATTAAATAGGATTAACTTATACATTAATTGAATTAGTAGAACTTGTATTCATCAAGACACCGTTAAGAAAGTAAAAGGTAAATGACAGGCCAGGAGAAGATATTTGCGAAATGTATCTGACAATGGACTCCTATAAATTGATAAGAAAACATCTGAATCAATTTTTTAGAGGAGAGGAGGGGCAGAAGGCTTGCACTGACCTTTACAAAAGAGGATAGCCAAAGGGCAAGGCATGATGAGAAGTCATTCAGTATCATTAGTCATCAAGGACATGCAAAGTAAAACCACAATTGAGATACCACTACAAACCAAGACTCTCAACTCCCACTGTGGTGCAACCACTTTGGAAAACTGGCAGTATCTGCTACAACTATACTTACATGTTCATCCTACGACCTAGCAGTGCCATTTCTGGGTATATACCCAACGTAAATTAGTGCTTATGTCCACCAAAAGACATGAATGAGAATGTTCATAGCAGTTTTATACATAATGACCAAAAACTGGAAACAACTCCAATGTCCATCAGCATTAGAATGGATAACTATATTATGTTGTATTCATATAATAGAATACTATTGTATGGAATGGAATACTACAACAAGGAAAAAGAACAACTACTGCTACATGCACGCACTTGGATGAATGTCACATATACAGTGTTGATCAAAATAAGTCAACCACAAAAGGTTACATCTGTATGATTCTATTTGTATAAAGTTCAAAAACGGGCAAAACCAACCCATGGTTACTTTTGATGGGGGGTGTGATAACGACTGGGAGAGAGCGCCAGCAAACCTATTGGGGTACCAGAAATGATCTGTATCTTGATCTGTGTGGTGGCTAAGCAGATGTAGACACATGTAAAAATTCACTGCTCTGCACCTAAGATTTATGTGTTTTATGTATAGATGTTATGTCAACATAAAAGAAAACTGAAGTGTTTTTTTCTGAACATAATTATTCAGCTCTGCTGATATGTACACATATTTCTGAGCCAAAGCTGCACTTTTGATCACTATAACTTTCTAGTAGGTTTGATATCTATAATATAAGTTCAAGTCTTTTCTTCCAAAATTTTCTTGCACCTGTATGCTTCCAAGCTAAACTTTAGGATCAGTTTTTCAAATTCCTTAGAAAAATTCTACTGGGATTTTTATTGGGATTATGCGATATTTGTAGTTTGTTTGAAGAGCACTTACATCTCTCCAGTATTGACTCTTTCCATCCAATCAACATGGTTCGTTTATTCAGGAATTTTCAATCAAGTTTTAAAGTATTCTTTATGTAGGGCTAGGACATGTTTTGGTGTATTATGTATATGATATATATTAAGTCATTATGGTTTCTGTTCCTATTATAGGAGAAATATTTGTCCCATTACTTCTCTAATCATTGCTGGTATATAAAAAGGCTCTTTTCCCCCCTATCTGGCCACCTTGCTGAACTCCTTCATTCATTTTAGGAGTTTTCCATTCGATTCTTTTAATTTCTAGGTTGTGAGTAATGTATTAAAATCTTTTCTCCTTTATATGAGAATCTGACTTCTGATTAGTTTCCTAACTGTGTTTTCCTGAAAACAGAAAGATGGTATGTGTAGACTATGTGACTAGGCAACTTTGCTTATAATAAAAATAACTCCTGGTTTGTAAGTTTTGTCTGGACTGGGAGTCACCATGGCCTTAGGTTCCTTTTCTAACCCGCAAGTCCCTTGTGGGGACCCTGGAAACCATACCTATGGAGTTGTCACCAAAGATATTTTGGCGGGGGTCGGGGGCATGAGGTTTTTAAATCGGAGTGACTGCCTGGTGTAGCTCTTGTCTTCCTGCACCTGAGCCGTCTGCTGAGTGGACTGCAGTCAAGATTCCCACTGCTAGGAATATCTACACTGCCTTGCTAGCATGTGTGGTTTCTGCCCTATGGCCTTGAATAGGCCAGGATGGTATGTGGCCCGCAGTGGTCTTGTGAATCTGAATTAGTTGAATCTAAGAAGACCCGCCCCCATGGGCATTGCAGAGTGGTGGAGCAGTGGGCTAGACTTTCGGACCCTCGATGCAGTTTGACCAATGGACTGTGAGATAGAGGGGTGGGGAAGGAACGCTGACAAGGCATTAAATGGCTGAGAGGGAGAGTCCATCTGCCCGTTCTCTGAAGTTGAAAACTCTGCGGCATATGACAAGAGATTAGGGCAGAAGCGGGCTGGAGTAAAACCAGATTCATACCAAGAGGAGACACTGCTCACTGCTTATGAAGGGGACCTGGGCCGAAACCCACTGCAGCTGAGCTACCGGGATAGGTTAATGTCTCGCTGGGAGGGTTGGAGGGGGGCTGTGAAGACAAAAGAATGAACCTGAAGACCCCATGCTTGTGATGGGCCGCCACCTGATAAAGCAGGCGGAACTGCCAAGTTGACTGCAATTCCCCTCAAACCTGAATCTGCATGGAGAGAGGTTTGAGAGCACCCAAGCAGACAAAGGGCTGTGCGGTGGCCAGCAGGTCCAGGCAGAGCTACAATGACAGCAGTTTAATATGGTTTGGGGTCACCAATACAAGGTTAAAGAAAGCTCTCCATGTGTGGGAGAGGGTAACCCCAGGCCACCTAAACAGCATCCTGGAGTCTGACCACAGCTTGGGACCCAGAATGCTTGAGTCAATTTAAGGCTGCACTGGAGCCTGAGCAGTGTCCTCTGCTGCCATCTAGTGAACATTTATGGGAATGCAAACATTTTCAAAAGCGACGCAGATTTTTAAAGCAATCATTGGTTATTGTACAGGCCTAAGCTGTACTATTAGACTGGATAAAACTCTTGATTTGCACTTAGTGTATAGGGAAAAACTACACTTTTTCTAAAAAGGTTAAATAAATTTCATTGTAGTATATTTGATTTGCTGAAAACTATGCTGTAATATCATTTGATATAAAATGCCTAGAATTCCCAGAATAAAGGGGGTATTTTAGGCATTATAAAGACAGATAGCCAAAGACTATTCCAGTTGCACAGGACATGGAGGGGCCATCCTTACCCCACTGGTTAATACAAATCCTCGTGATCACAAAATGTGCTAACTTGTCCTTTTCTATGTTGAAAATGTCAGCCAAAGTCGTGGAGGTGGACTATGGGCAAAGGGTTAACAAACACTTCCACATTGGAATCTAACCTTAGGTTATCTTCCTGAAAGTATGTGTCAACTATTTAGCTAGGCAACATTGCTTACGGTAAAAATGATCATTAGTAAATTGCATCTGGGCTGGCGACCCTCTGACTACCCGATGGGGAAACGATTGTTTTGAGCTTCCTGCGTGTGAAACTCTTGTAACTGGGCACGACCCGTGCAGAGACCCTGGAAGCTACGCCTGTGGAACTGTGAGATCGTCTCTGTGAGGCATGGGGCTTTACATCAAAGCAGCTCTCATAAAGGCCCCAGTGTTGATCTCGACTCCTTGCACCTACTGAATGAAGTGCAGCAAGGACCTCGCTGCAAAGAACACCTGAGGCTGCTCTGTGGCTGCTGCGGCTCCTGCCCTGTAGCCTTCTAGCTGCGCCGAGGAGGCCTGGGTCGTCTTGTGAGTCAACAAAGCCTAAGAAGACCGCTGCGGGCCTTGCAGAGGTCATTACATCTGCTGCCAAAAATGACTTTTTTTTCTTCTTCCTTTCCATAACTATACTCATGTCCTTTTCATTTGTTATTTGTTATAGTTTGTTGAATGATAATGAGCACAATGGTGGGAGGAGGGGTGCAGTGGGTGAGGAGGGGAGATGGAATGCCTTGTCCCTATATTTTATTTTTCCACTTTTTATTTGGAAATAATTTCGAACTTATAGAAAAGTTGCAAGAATACAAAGACTTCCTAGAAAGACTTCACAGAGATTCACTGTTAACAGTTTTCCACATTTGCTTTATTTTTATTTTCTCTCTCTACATGTATGCATTTTTATTATCATTATTTGAGAGTAAGTTGCAGCCATCATATCCCTTTATCCTTATTATTTTATCGTGTACTTCCTAAAAAACAAGAAATCTACGTACATTATCACAGCATAATTTTCAAATTGGGAATGAAAATGAATACAGTGCTATTACCTAATTAACAGACCTGTGAAAATTTTTCCAGTTGTCCCAATATTGTTTTTTTATAGCATATTTTTTCCCTGCTCCCAGATCCAGTCTTGTAGTCATCTCACTGCTTTTAGTTGTCATGTCCCTTTACTCTTCCTTAATCAAGAATAGTTCCTTAACCCTTTTTTGTCTTTCATGACATGGACATTTTGAAGAGCACAGGCCTATTGTTTTAGCAGAATTTCCTTCAGTTTGGATTTGTCTGATGTTTCCTCACGGTCCGATTCAGGTTGGGGTCTCCACCCTTTAGGGAACTCCACTCTGGCCTTCCTCTAGCCACATCTCTCAAGCCTGGAGCCAAGGAGGCAAGCCCATTGGAGCCTGCCCACTCCCACTTGGTCCAGAGAGTAAATATTTTAGGCTTTGCAGGCGTATGATCTCTGTCACAACTACTCAGCTCTGCTACTGTAGCAAGAAAGCTGCCGTAGATAATGTGTAAATGAATGAGCATGGCTATATTCAAATAAAATTTTATTTATAAAAACAGGTGGAGGGCGCATATTTGGCCCATGAGTCAGTTTGCTTGACCCCTCTTCTAATCCATGCCCCAGCTACCAAGAACTCCAGAATTCCACACCCAAACAGCCTCAGACCCGTTCCCAGAGTAGGCCTGTGAGGGCCTCTCTTCCCCGGGTCTGCCATCGTGAGGCGTGGCATCTTGCCACTAGGGAGTGCGTTTCTCTAGGCTTGCGTGTGCCCAGGAGGTGGCAGTTTTGAGGAATGTGGACAGATTTGAATGCAGAGGTGGGGCCTTCGCAGTGTCCGAAAGAGCTGAGAGTGAGAAGAGAAGGGGCAAAGAGCTAGCCGGGCTGGCTCCCCTCCTCTCACCATGTCTGGTGCGAGACTCCAAGGAGCCTGAGAATTACATTCGCACCTGGCCTTCCTGGTCAGTGTGAAGGGTTAGTTTATCCAGAGAAAAAGGAGTGACATATGTTATTCAACCATTTGTTGCTTGAATTATATATATATATATTTGAACATTTAGCTATATGGTACGTGGTCTCTATTTGCACTTTGCCCCAGGCCCATAGTGCCAGGGCAGCCTGTGTGACAGCACGAACACTTCTCAGAACAGCCTCAGCCGGCCTACTGGTCCCCACAGGTGTTCACCTGTGAAGAGAACCTGCAAACTGGCCCCTGGCTCCACTCTGCCCCCGGGAGAATCAGGGGCGATCTGTGGCAAGGCCTCCCAGCCTTCCTTGCCTGCAGCCACTTGGGTTGGCAAAAGACCCCAGGTTCAGTGCTCAGATTCTAAGCAACAGAACAAGGAAGATACTAACGGGCCAACTCCTCATTCTTCCCACTTTCTACTTCTAGACTGTCTTTTTTTTCTAGTTTATCTAACTGATTTCTTTGGACATCTTGATATTTGAACAACAAATTCCACTGACAGACTTCAGACCCCTGGAGGTTTCTGCATCTCCCTCTCTCATTCATGTAACAGACCCCCACCACGACTGCTACCACCCCTGCCATCGCCACGCTGCCATCACTGCCTCTGGTCAGCACGGGGCCTTAAGGCACCTGTCCCTTACCCAGAACACTCCAGAGCCGGGAGATGTCGTAGGGGTGCCATCTTACCAACACTAGTGCACACTCATGTCCAGACACTTTGGAATTCCAACCAAGTAAATAACAGCAATATGGTTCCCGGATCTCGTAACTAGTGAGGTGTATCTGGAAAGATAAGCAGTTCTTTAAAATGTTACCCCATGAAGTACCTCCAACTTTCAATATTTTTTAGAGGAAAGTAATGTATGTAAAGTATTAATCTAAATATCACTTCCAATAACATAATACTTTTGTAAGGCATCCGATAACATGGAAATTTAAGAATTACTGCTATGCAACTTACATAATTCCTATAATATGGTAGCATATAATTTACTGTTGTATAATTTACTATTATTTTGCTGAATTATTTAACTTTTGTCCTAAAATTGTTTTCTGTAAATATAAACTCTAAAAGTTGTTTCATTGTAATTTGTTTCTTTTTATAATGCTTTGAATCTCCAGAAAAAGGCCTTTTTTTATGACAGTCTTTTGCAATAATATATTGATTAGTTACTCTATCCTTTTTAAAAAAAATTTTTATTGAGGTCATAATAGTTTATAACATTGTGAGATTCCAGTTGTACATTATTATTTGTCGGTCACCATATAAATGCGCCCCTTGACCCCTTGTGCCCACCCCCCAGCGCCCTTCCCCCTGGTAACCACCAAACTGTTCTCTCTGCCCATGTATTAGTTGATATTCCACATATGAGTGAAGTCATACAGTGTTTGTCTTTCTCTGTCTGGCTTATTTCACTTAACATAATACCCTCCAGTCCGTCCATGTTGTTGCAAATGGGACGATTTTGTGTTTTTTTTTATGGCTGAGTAGTATTCCATTGTATATATATACCACATCTTCCTCATCCAGTCATCTGTCGACGGACACTTGGGTTGCTTCCACTTCTTAGCTATAGTGAATAATGCTGCGATGAACATAGGGGTGCATAAGTCTCTTTGGATTGTTGATTTGAGGTTTGTTGGGTAGATACTCAGTAGTGGAATAGCTGAATCATAAGGTATTCCTGTTTTTAATTTTTTGTGTGTGTGAGGAATATCAGCCCTGAGCTAACATCCATACCAATCCTCCTCTTTTTTATTTTTTTTTTTGCTGAAGAAGACTGGCCCTGAGCTAACATCCATGCCTATCTTCCTCCACTTTATGTGGGACGCCGCCACAGCATGGCCTGACAAACAGTGTGTCAGTGCGTGCCCAGGATCCAAACCTGTGTTGCCAGCAGCAGAGTGCGCGCACTTAACTGCTACACCACGGGGCCAGCCCTGTTTTTAATTCTTTGAGGAGTCTCCATACTGTTTTCCATAGAGGCTGCACCAGTTTGCATTCTCACCAGCAGTGGATTAGGGTTCCCATTTCTCCACAGCCTCTCCAGCATTTGTTGCTTTTTGTCTTGGTGATTATAGCCACTCTAACGGGTGTAAGATGATACCTTAGTGTGGTTTTGATTTGCATTACCCTGATGATTAGTGATGTTGAGCATCTTTTCATGTGCCTGTTGGCCATCTGTATATCTTCTTTGGTGAAGTGTCTGTTCATTTCCTGTGCCCATTTTTTGATTGGGTTGTTTGTTTTTTTGTTATTCAGTTGTGTGAGTTCGTTATATATTATGGAGATTAATCCCTTGTCAGATTTAAGTTTTGCAAGTATTTTTTCCCAGCTCGTGGTTTCCCTATTCATTTTGATCCTGGTTTCATTTGCCTTGTAGAAGCTCTTTAATCTGATGAAGTCCCACTTTTTAATTTTTTCTTTTGTTTCTCTTGTCTGAGTGGACATGGAATTCAAAAATATCCCTTTATGGCTGCTGGCGAGTAGTGTACTACCTATATTTTCCTCCAGGAGTTTTATAGTTTCAGGTCTCACCTTCAGGTCTTTGATCCATTTTGAGTTAATTTTTGTGTATGGCAAAAGAAGATGGTCTACTTTTATTCTTTTGCATGTGGCTATCCAGTTTTCCCAGCACCATTTATTGAAGAGACTTTCCTTTCTCCACTGTATGTCCTTAGCTCCTTTGTCAAAGATTAGCTGCCCGTAGATATGAGGTTTTATTTTGGGACTTTCAATTCTGTTCCATTGATCTGTGTGTCTGTTTTTGTACCAGTACCATGCTGTTTTAATTACTATCACTTTGTAGTATGTTTTGAAGTCAGGGATTGTGATGCCTCCAGCCTTGTTCTTCTTTTTCAGGATTGCTTTAGCTATACGGGGTCTTTTGTTGCCCCATAAGAATGCTAGTATTCTTTGTTCTATTTCTGTGAAGAATGTCCTTGGGATTCTGATTGAGATTGCATTGAAACTGTAGATGGCTTTAGGTAGTATGGACATTTTAACAATGTTTATTCTTCCAGTCCAAGTGCATGGAATCTTTTTCCATTCCTTTATGTCATCATTGATTTCACTCAGTAATGTCTTATAGTTTTCCTTGTATAGATCTTTCACTTCCTTGGTTAAATTTACTCCTAGATATTTTATTCTTTTTGTTGCAATTGTAAATGGGATTGTCTTCTTGAGTTCTCTTTCTGTTAGTTCGTTGTTGGTATATAGAAATGCAACTGATTTCTGTAAGTTGATTTTATACCCTGCCACTTGGCTGCAGTTGTTGATTATTTCTAATAGTTTTCTGATGGATTCTTTAGGGTTTTCTATATATAAGATCACGTCATCTGCAAACAGTGAGAGTTTCACTTCTTCATTGCCTATTTGGATTCCTTTTATTCCCTTTTCTTGCCTAATTGCTCTGGCCAGAACCTCCAGTACTGTGTTGAATAAGAGTGGCAAGAGTGGGCATCCTTGCCTTGTCCTTGCTTTCAGAGGGATGGCTTTCAGTTTTTCCCCATTGAGTATGATGTTGGCTGTGGGTTTGTCATATATGGCCTTTATTATGTTAAGGTACTTTCCTTCTATACCCATTTTGTTGAGAGTTTTTATCATAAATGCATGTTGGATCTTGTCAAAAGCCTTCTCTGCATCTATTGAGATGATCATATAGTTTTTATTCCTCGTTTTGTTAATGTGGTGTATCACACTGATTGATTTGTGGATGTTGAACCATCCCTGTGTCCCTGGTGTAAATCCCACTTGATCATGGTGTATAATCTTTTTAATGTATTGCTGGATTTGGTTTGCCAATGTTTTGTTGAGGATTTTTGCATCTATGTTCATCAGCGATGTTGGCCTGTAATTTTCCTTCTTTGTATTGTCCTTGCCTGGCTTTGGTATCAGAGTGATGTTGACCTTGTAGAATGTGTTGGGAAGTATTCCATCTTCCTCTATTTTTTGGAATAGTTTGAGAAGGATAAGTATCAAGTCTTCTTTGAATGTTTGGTAAAATTCTCTAGAGAAGCCATCTGGACCTGGACTTTTATTTTTTGGGAGGTTTTTGATTGCTGTTTCAATCTCTTTACTTGTGATTGGTTGATTCAGGTTCTCTATTTCTTCTTGATTCAGTTTTGGGATGTTGTATGAGTCTAGGAATTTATCCATTTCTTCTAGATTGTCCAATTTGTTGGCATATAGTTTTTCATAGTATTCTGTTATAATCTTTTGTATTTCTGTGGTATCTGTTGTAATTTCTCCTTTTTCATTTCTAATTTTATTTATTTGAGCCTTCTCTCTTTTTTACTTGGTGAGTCTGGCTAAGGGTTTGTCAATTTTGTTTATCTTCTCAAAGAACCAGCTCATTGTTTCATTGATCCTTTCTACTGTTTTTTAAATTTCATTATCATTTATTTATGCTCTGATTTTTATTATTTCCCTCCTTCTGCTGACTTTAGGCTTTGTTTCTTCTTATTTTTCTAATTCTGTTAGGCATAGTTTGAGGTTGCTTATTTGGGCTTTTCCTTGTATGTTAGGGTGGGCCTGTATTGCTTTGAGTTTCCCTCTCAGGACTGCTTTTGCTGCATCCCATATGATTGGTACGGTGTATTTTCATTTTCATTTGTCTCCAGCTATGCTTTGATTTCTCCTTTAATTTCATCAATGATCCATTGGTGGTTTAGTAGCTGTTGAGTCTCCACAGCTTTGTCAGTTTCCCAGTTTTTTCCTTGTAGTTGATTTCTAACTTCATGGCATTATGGTCTGAAAAGATGCTTGTTATGATTTCAATCTTCTTAAATTTATATAAGCATGCCTTGTTTCCCAACATATAGTCTATTCTTGAGAATGTTCCATGCACGCTTGAGAAGAATTTGTAATCTGCTGTGTTTGGATGGAGTGCTCTGTATATGTCTATTAAGTCCATCTCATTTAGATTTTGTTTAGGTCCATTATTTCCTTATTTATTTTCTGTCTGGGTTATCTGTCCATTGACGAGAGTGGGGTGTTAAGATCCCCTGGTACTATTGTGTTGTTGTTAATATCTCCTTTTAGGTTTTTCAATAGTTGCTTTATGTACCTTGGTGCTCCTGTATTGGGTGCATATATATTTAAAAGTGATACATCTTCTTGGTGGGGTGTGCCTTTTATCATTATATATTGCTCCTCTTTGTCTCTCATTACCTGTTTTATCTTGAAGTCAACTTCGTCTGATATAAGTATGGCAACACCTGCTTTCTTTTGTTTGCCATTAGCTTTGAATATTGTCTTCCATCCTTTCACTCTGAGCCTGTGTTTGTCTTTAGAGCTGAGATGTGTTTCCTGGAGGCAGCATATTATTGGGGGTCTTGTTTTTTAATCCATCCCACCACTCTGTGTCTTTTGATTGGAGAGTTCAGTCCATTTACATTTAGGGTACTTATTGATATATGGGGGCTTGTTGTTTTTTTATCGCTCTTTTTCTGGTTCTTTTGCATTTCTTTTGTTTCTTGTCCCATGTGTTTCAGACTACCAATTTAGTTTGGTAGTTCTGTATGGGAGTTCCCTTAGTTTTCTCTTTCTTTATCATGTGTGATTCTGTTCTGATTATTTGGTCAGTGGTTACCATGAGCTTCGTATAAAAAATATCTTGTATGTGATAGTCCATTTTTTGATGGCCTCTTATTCCCTTAGACTAAGTCAATTCGATCCCTTTCCTCTTTCCCTTCTAAGTTATTGTTGTCACATCTTAGTCCTTCTTGTGTTGTGAGTTTGTGTTTAACATGATGAGGTTATATTTATGCTTGGTACTTACCTTCCCTTGATCTTTTTTTTGTGTGTGTGAGGAAGATTGGCCCTGAGCTAACATCTGCCAATGTCCTCTTTTTTTTTCTTTTTTTGTTGAGGAAGACTGGCCTTGGGCTAACATCCATCCCCATCTTCCTCCACTTTATATGGGACGCATGCCACAGAACAAGCGCTGCGTCTGTTTGCGCCTGGGATCCGAACTGGCAAGCCCCAGGTCGGTGCAGTTGAGCAGGTGCACTTAACCACTTGCATCACCGGGCCAGCCCCTGATCTTTGGTTTTATATTGAAGTGTTTGCTAATCTATTTTGATAGAGGACTGCAATTTTTCTGGTTTTGTTGACCTATTTTCCTCCTTGTTCAAAACTTTGAATCCCCTTTCTCTTTTTTCCCTCAGGTATGAGGGCCTTCTTGAACACTTCTTGTAGTGGGGGTCTTGTGGCAATGAACTCCCATAGCTTTTGTTTATCTGGGATAGTTAATATTTCTCCATCATATCTGAAGGATATTTTTGATGGATAGAGTATTCTTGGCTGAAAGTTTTTGTCCTTCAGAATTTTGAATATATCGTTCCACTCTCTCCTAGCCTGTAAAGTTTCTGTCACGAAATCAGCTGAGATCCTGATAGGAAATCCTTTGTATGTGTTTTTTTTTGTTCAGGCTGCCCTTAATATTTTTTCTTTGTCATTGACTTTTGCCACCTTTACTACTATATGCCTTGGAGACGGTCTTTTCGTGTTGATATATTTAGGAGATCTATTGATTTCATTCACCGGTATTTCCAGCTCCTTCCCCAGGTTTGGAAAGTTCTCAGATATTATTTCTTTGAACAAGTTCTCTGTTCCTTTTTCCCTCTCTTCTCCCTTGGAATGCCTATAATCCTTATGTTGGATTTCCTAGAGTTGGATATTTCTCGAAGAGTTTCTTCATTTCTTTTTAGTCTTAGTTCTCTTTCCTCCTCCATCTGAAGCATTTCTGCATTGCTGTCCTCAATATTGCTAATTCTTTCCTCTATATTGTTGGCTCTGATGCTTAAGGTTTCCAGATTTGTCTTTATCTCCTCTATTGTATTTTTCATCTCTAAGATTTCTGATTGGATTTTTTTTTTACGGTTTCCATCTCCTTTGTGAAGAACTTCCTGATTTCATTGAATTGCCTGTCTGTGTTTTCTTGTATTTCATTAAGCTTTTTTATGATGGCTATTTTGAATTCTCTGCCATTAAGGTTATACAATTCTGTGCTTTCTGGGTTGACTTCTGGGTGCTTGTCATTTTCCTTTCGGTCTGGAGATTTAATATATTTTTGCATCGTGCCTGTCGGTGTTGGCTTACTTTTCCTCATACTGAAAATATATGGTCGCAGTTTCCTCTTGCTGCTGCTGATTGGGGGTCAAGGGCCGTGTATTCTGCCCTGCCTCAATCCTCGGGCACTCTCATGGTCCCCTGGCTGATCTGAGGCGTGGCTGAGTGGAGGCTGCTGGGGGGTAAGTGTGGGAACAGCTGGAGCTGGAGCATGGGAACAACTGAGACTGGAGCACAGCTAGGCCAAAGCAGCTGGGGCTTGGGTGCAGGTGGGTTGAAGCAGCTGCAGCTGAAGTGCCGCTGGGCCGAAGAAGCTGGAACTGGAGTGCGCTGAGCCGAAGAAGCAGGAGCTGGGGCACCAGTGGGCGAAAGAAGCTGGAACTGGAGTGCTGTGGGCTGAAGTTGCTGGTGCCAAGTCAGCTGGAGCCTGAGCACAGGCCAAGCCAAAGCCACTGGAGCCAGGGAACAGGGGTGGTCCAGCCGAAGGAGCTGGGGCTGTGACACGGGGAAGCTGGGAAAGCTGGGGCCATGGCTTGGTCCAGCCAGAGCAGCTGGGGCTGTGACCTTGTGGGGCCTGAGCTGCCGCTGCCTCTGGTGTGGGGGCATAGACTCGCCTTGCTGCTGGTTGGCCCGGGCACCTAGGGACTGCTGCCTGTGGGGGTGGGGCACGGTCACGCTGCCCCTGCTGGTGGGGCCTGGGCTCCTGGGGGCTGCTGATTCTGGGGAGGAGGCTATGCTGAAGTACCACTGTGCTGAAGCACCAGTCAGGCGGGCTGCATGGGAGAGGGGCGCTTATTTCGCCTCCCCTATCTCAGAGGTTTCTCGCCTCACTGTCACTCTCTGCTCTCCTGAGGGGCTAGTTGGTTGAAACTACCCTCGCAACAGTTCAGCTCCCTCTCTAGGGGTATCTCCTTAGGCCATGAGGGGTCTTGGAGAGTGCCGGTTTTCACGCAGTGAGCCACCCCTCCCCCTCCTCTGAGAGCCGCGTGGTCTCAGTCTCTGGGACGCAGTCCTTGGGGAAGGAAAGGAGCTCCTCTAACCTCCTTCCAATTCCTATGGGGATTCCAGCACCTCCGTCCTCGGGTGTATGGCTGCTTGAGTGCCTCAGATGTCCCCTGTGTTGTGTGAATAGCTTCTGTTGGAATATGAATGCCCTTTTTATTGTGTCTTAGAGGGGGAGAGTTCAATGGGGGAAGCTCACTCCGCCATGATGCTGACATCACTCCGTTGTCTTTTCATTTTGATCCTCATTTCTTTTGCCTTGCAGAAGCTCTTTAGTCTGATGAAGTCCCACTTGTTTATTTTTTCTTTTGTTTCCCTTGTCTGAGTAGACATGGAATTTGAAAAGATCCCTCCAAGACCGAACTCAAAGAGTGTTCTGCCTATATTTTCTTCTAGGAGTTTTATAGTTTCAAGTCTTACTTTTAAGTGTTTGATCCATTTTGAGTTAATTTTTGCGTATGGCAAAAGATAATGGTCTACTTTCATTCTTTTGCATGTGACTGTCCAATTTTCCCAGCACCATTTGTTGCAGAGACTTTCCTTTCTCCATTCTATATTCTTAGCTCCTTTGTTGAAGATTAGCTGTCCCTATATGTGTGGTTTTATTTCTGGACATTCAATGTGTTCCATTGATCTGTACGTCTGTTTTTGTACCAGTACCATGCTGTTTTGATTATTAGACCTTTGCATTATATTTTGAAGTTAGGGATTGTGATGCCTCCTGCTTTGTTCTTTTTCTCAGGATTGCTTTAGCTATTTGGGGTCTTGTGTTGCCCCAATGAATTTTAGTATTCTTTGTTCTATTTCTGTGAAGAATGTCATTGGAATGCTGATTGGAATTACATTGACTCTGCAGACGGCTTTAGGTAGTATGGACTTTTTAAATATGTTTATTCTTCCCATCCATGTGTATGGGATATCTTTCCATTTCTTTATGTCACCATCGATTTCTTTCAACAATGCCTTATAGTTTTCGTTCTATAGGGCTTTCACCTCCTTGGTTAATTTTATTCCTAGATATTTTATTCTTTTTGTTACGATTGTAAGTGAGATTGTATTCCTGAGTTCTTTCTGTCAGTTCGTTATTAGAGTATAGAAATGCAACTGATTTTTGTAAGCTGATTTTGTACGCTGCAAATTTGCTGTCGTTGTTGATTATTTCTAATAGTTTTCTGATGGATTCTTTAGGGTTTTCTATATATAAAATCATGTCATCTGCAAACAGCGAGAGTTTCACTTCTTCATTGCCTATTTGGATTCCTTTTATTCCTTTTTCTTGCCTAATTGCTCTGGCCAGAACCTCCAGTACTGTGTTGAATAAGAGTGGTGAGAGTGGGCACCCTTGTCTTGTCCCTGTTCTCAGAAGGATGGCTTTCAGTTTTTCCCCATTGAGTATTATGTTGGCTGTGGGTTTGTCATATATGGCCTTTATTATGTTGAGATACTTTCCTTCTATACCCATTTTGTTGAGACTTTTTATCATAAAGAGATGTTGGATATTGTCAAAAGCATTCTCTGCATCTATTGAGATGATCATATGGTTTTTATTCCTCGTTTTGTTAATGTGGTGTATCACGTTGATTGATTTGCGGATGTTGAACCATCCCTGGTATAAATCCCACTCCATCAAGGTGTATGATCTTTTTAATGTATTGCTGGATTTGGTTTGCCAATGTTTTGTTGAGGATATTTGCATCTATGTTCCTCAATGATATTGGCCTGTAATTTTCCTTCTTTGTATTGTCCTTGCCTGGCTTTGGTATCAGAGTGATGTTGGCCTCATAGAATGAGTTAGGAAGTGTTCCATCTTCCTCTATTTTTTGGAATAGTTTGAGAAGGATAGGTTTTAAATCTTCTTTGAATGTTTGGTAAAATTCTCCAGAGAAGCCATCTGGTCCTGGACTTTTATTTTTTGGGAGGTTTTTGATTACTGTTTCAATCTCTTCACATGTGATTGGTCTGTTCAGATTCTCTGTTGCTTCTTGATTCAGTTTTGGAAGGTTGTATGAGTCTAAGAATTAATCCATTTCTTCTAGATGTCCAATTTGTTGGCATATGGCTTTTCATAGTATTCTTTTATAATCCTTTGTATTTCTGTGGTGTCCATTGTAATTTCTCCGCTTTCATTTCTAATTTTATTTATTTGAGCCTTGTCTCCTTTTTCCTTAGTAAGTCTGGCTAAAGGTTTGTCAATTTTGTTTATCTTCTCAAAGAACCAGCTCTTTGTTTCATTGATCTTTTCTACTGTTTTTTAATGGTGACAAAGGGGCCATACTAATGTAAGGTGCTAATCACAGGGAAAATTGGGTGTGAAGTATACGGGAACTCTGTATTATCATCACAATTTTTGTAAATCTAAAACTATTCTAACATTAAAACTTTATTTAACAATTTTTTATAAATAAAGGCATGGCTCCCTGATATCAATAAGCCTCGTGAAAATGCATTCATTAATAATCAGAGGAAGCACCCCCCACATGCTTGTACATGCACACACATGCACGCACACACACACACACACACACACAACTCGGGCACAGGGAGGGAGCCCAGGATCTGACTCTGACATCACAATGAACAGATTCCAAACAGCAATTACACTGCGAAGTATTATGGTAAAACAATTATTGAAATTGCTAGTCGAAAACAGTTAATGGAATAATTACGACAGATTGACCTAAAAGCTGATTTAAAATTAACCTGACGCGTGCATGCTATCTAAATAATGACTCTCTCCTATGTGCTAGGCTCTCATTAAAATCAAATTCCACTGGGAGAAATTACACACTTGCACCGTGATTGGGAAGAACAGGCCGCGTTCACTCAACCACTGATGGAACTGGAGGGTCATCAGACGAGGTAAATGGAAATGAGTGTCCTGTCCTTCCAGGTGCGCTGCGATCTGTCTCAGTAACAAGCCACCTCTCTCCCATTTTTCCCTTTGGAAATGATGGAAACTCATTAAAATTGCATCAGCTCAGGACCCCAAACCACTAGGTGCCTGAGTGGGCACATCTGAAGCTTCCAAAGGGAAAGATCGGAAGGGAGGGGCCGTGGGCTGGGGTCCCGTGGACGCACTGTGGGCAGGGAAGGAAGCTGAGCAGCTCTGAAAATGAGGCCCCTCAAGCACTCGAGGAAACTCGATGGCTTCCACCCCTCGTTTCTCTAAAGGTGAGAAAGCCCATGCTTGTTGGAGACCAAACTCCAGGTGGGTGGCAGAGGCAGGAGCTCTTTTCAGCATAATGCTTTTCCCCGCCCAGCACCTTCTCCTTTCCACTACCGTATCCAGATGGAAAGAACTCATGGTGAGGTTTGTGGGTCTACAGGCCTGGATCACACCTTGCTCCTGAGTTTAGCCCAGGGGTGTCCCAGTCTGAGTGAGCAGTTTTCGCTTGTCCCCATATCCCTAGCCGGCTGCCTGCCAGTGGCCAACCTAGGATCCTGTGGTGTGTGCGCCCATGTTGGGGGATGCCACCTGAGAAGGTCCGCCCTGCTGGAGGAGGGTCATGGGCACCCCTCCCTCCAAGGGCCCTGGCTCCTGGCAAGAAGGTCTCAGCTGATGTCTGGAACACAGGGGTGTAGGCTCCTTGTTCCTTGTAAACCCCTGGAGTTACCTTGATAACATTTTTTTAAATGGATCCCCTGCTCAGCATTTTTATGAGATAAAGAATTTCCCCCATTAAAATTATTCAAGTTTAGTAATAACATATTATTGGGACAAGCAGGAAAACACAGGATGCTCCAAAATGATCCATTACTTGGAGGATTTTAAAATTCTAATGAGAGAAACCACTCTCTCTCATTGTTCATCCTCTTGGCCATCAGCAGGATTAGTCTGGGAGAAGGACAAGGCAGGAATTGGCTGCATTCCTTATTTATCCCTCTGATTTCTCCAGAGTTTTTCTTTTCTTCAAAGAGAAATCTCTGGGCTCTGCAGGGCTTGTCAGTGATGATGTCAGGCAACTCTGAGACTGTGCAGAGCAGGAGGATGAGAACAGGGGAGGGAGAGGAGGAAGAGCTGGGACCATCACTTCCCATCACAGGCTGAGGCTGAGTTAATCTCCACCTAGGTCAGCATCTCAGGAATCGGATGTCATCGGCCTTGTCACACCGTGGGGGTTGGGAACAGGGAACAGCCAAGTAGCCACGGCCACTTTCAGAGAAATAAACAAGGTGGGAGGGCACCACTGGGAGCCAGTTTGAAAATGGTCACTAAGGTGAAATAATAAGACACAGTCTTCAGAAAAGTGAAGACAATTCTTTTGGTTCTCAGACTCGCAAACACCGTGTGTTCTTTAGGAGCAGACTGAAGCCGTTGACCTCTAGGGTGATTGTGAAAGGAATCTGGGCTCCATCACTGTTTCTGAATAAGTCAGAACAGTTCAACACTCACTCCGTGATAATGCGGAAGATGACCAGCGTCCAGGTGCTGTGGGGTCGAGACGTCTATCACTCAGGGCATCCTGCCGGGCAGAGGGGGCTGGCCTGGTGGCCACTAGAACTTTATCAGATGTGGGATTTGCAAATATTTTCTGCCATTTTGGATTGTGGATTATCTTTTTTCCTTCTTAATATTCTCCTTTTATGCACAAAAGTTTTTCATTTTGAAGAAGTCCAATTTGTCTAATTTTTCTTTTGTTGCTTGTGCTTTTGGTGTTATATCTAAGAAATCATTGCCAAATTCAAGTCACAAAGATTTACTCCTATGTTTTCTTCTATGAGTTTTATAATGTTGGCTCTTTTATGTGGGCCTTGGATCCATTTTGAACTCATTTTGTGGATGGTGTGAGGTAAGGGTCCAGCTTCACGCTTTTGCATGTGGGTGTCCAGTTGTTCCAGCACCTGTACTAACTGTTTGTGGGTTTCTTCGGATGTTTCCTCATGTATGATTCTATCTGCATAAAGAGGCATAAAGAGGCAACTCTACTGCATTTCCAATTGTTGTGATTTTTATTTTTATTTTATTTCAAACTGTCTGTGCCTTTATATTTAAAGTGCAATTTTTGTAGATAGTATACATTTGGGTCTTATTTTTACATCCCTCCCGAGAATCTCGGCCTTTAACTGAACTCTTCGGTCCACTAATGTGTAAAATGATGAGCAAACAAAATGGTGGGATAGGAGTTTCAAGCACAGGTTGTTCAGCAACAGCCTTGAACAAAAAGAACAAAGTTGGAGGCATCACACTTCCTGACTTCAAAATATACTACAAAGCTATGGGGGCCAGCCCGGTAGCATAGTGGTTAAGTTCGCCTGCTCCACTTCGGAGGCCCAGGGTTCACAGGTTCAGATCCTGGGCGCGGACCTACACACTGCTCATCAAGCCATGCTGTGGTGGTGCCCCACATACCAAAAATAGAGGAATATGGGAACAGATGTTAGCTCAGGGCTAATCTTCCTCACCTATATGTGTATATATATATATATATATATATATATATATATATATATATATATATATATATATATATATATACATACTACAAAGCCATAGTAATCAAAACAGCATGGCACTGGCATTAAAACAGACACACAGACCAATGGAACAGAAGAGAGAGCCCAGAAATTACTCCATGCATTAATGTAAATTGATCTTTGACAAAGTTGTTAAGAATACACAACGGGGAAAGGATAGTCTCTTCAACAAACAGTGTTGGGGAAACTGGTTTTCCACACATGGAAGAACTGAACCCTTACCTCACTCCGTATGTAAAAATTAACTCAAAATGGATTAAAGACTTAAATTTAAGACCTGAGACCATAAAACTATTAGAAGAAAATATAGGAGAAAAACTTGAGATTGGTCTGGGCAATGCTTTTTTTGGACATGACCCCAAAAGCAGAGGCAACAAAAGTAAAAGTAGACTAATGGGATTCATTCAAACTAAAAAGCTTCTGCACAGCAAAGGAAATCATCAACAGAATGAAGAGACAACCTACAGAATGGGAGAAAATATTTGCAAACTGTAATCTGATGAGGGGTTAATATCCAAAATATATAAAGAACTCATACAACTCAATAGCAAGAAACAAGTAACTCAGCTGAAAAATGAGCAAAGGATATGAAGAAACATTTCTCAAAAGAAGACATACGAATGGCCAACAGTTACATGAAAAGGTGCTCAACATCACTAGTCATCAGGGAAATGCAAATCAAAACCACAATCAGATATCACCTCACACCTGTTAGAATGGCCATCAGCAAAAAATAACATGTCTTGTTGAGGATGTGGAGAAAAGGGAACCCTTGTGCACCATTTGTGGAAATGTAAATTGGTGTGGCCACTGTGGAAACCAGTATGCAGCTTCCTCAAAAAATTAGCAATCGTATCAATAGAACACCTTGAATGATTGATAGAACCGATCATTGTACATAAACCAGATCTGCACATATATGATAAATAAAAGAATGTAAGGGAAAAAGTTAACAGTAGGACTACCACGTGATCCAACAATCCCACTCCTGGGATATATCCAAAGGAAATGCAATCAGTATTTCAAAGAGATATCTGCACCCCCATGTTCACTGCAGCATTAATCACAGTAGCCGAGATATGGAAACAACCCAAGTGTCCGTTGACAGATGAATGGATAAAGAAGATGTGGTACATATACACAACAGAATATTATTCAATCATGAGAAAGAAGGAAATCCTGCCATTTGTGACAACACGGACGAGCCTGGAGGACATTATGCTAAACGAAACAAGCCAGACAGAGATAGACAAATGTGGTATAATCTCACTTATAGGTGGAATCTAAAAAAACAAAAAAACACATGGAACTCATAGAAGCAGAGATTAGAACGGTTACCAGGGGCTAGGGTTGCGGGGGGAGATGGTGCTCAGGGGTACAAAGCTGCAGTGACGTGGGTTGAATAAGTCCAGAGATCTAATGTACAGCACGATGACCACAGTTAATACTACTGTGCTGAATACTTGAGATCCGCTAAAAGAGTAGCTGGGTGCTCTTATGACAAAAAAACTGGTAACTCTGTGAGGAGATGAGGTGTCAATTAGCTTGACTGCAGTAGTTATTTCACTACGTATATGTACATCAAATCAGCATTTGATACTTTAAAATATATAATTTTTATTAAAAATATATAAAATTAAAAATAAATAGCTATAGACATAGTTTTGGGTCTGTAATTTTATTTCTTTTTTCTATTCGTTTCCTCCAGTTTTTTCCCCTTTATTTGTCTTTTTAAAACTTTCCTACTGATTTTTTCAAAGGAAGTAATGGAGGCATGATTCACATGCCATAAAAGTCAAGTTTTTTTATTTTACAGTACTATTTGTTATGAACACATACATTCATAAACCACCACAGAAATCAAGACAGAAAACAGCTCTGCTGCTCCCAAAATTCCCTGTCTGCCCCTTGTGGCAGCCCCTCCTCCCCACTAGCCAACACTGATCTGCTCCCTATCAGTAGTTCTGCTTCTTCCTGAATCTCACAGGGATGGGATCACACACTGTGTAACAACTTCTTGAGCTTTACCTTCTTTACTTAGCAGATTGTATTTGATATTCATCCATTTCGTCTCACATATAAAATGCTTATTCCTTTTTATTACTGAATAATATTCCATTGGATGGATGTGCCACTTATTTACCAGCTGAAGAACGAAAGAGCCCTTGTCCCCTCCACCGTGTGAGGACACAGCAAGAAGGCACCGGCTGTGAACCAGGAAGCAGGCTGTCACCAGAATGTGACCATGCTGGCGCCTTGATCTTGGACTCTCAGCCTCCAGAACTGTGGGAAATAAATGTCTGTTGTTTATAAGCTATCCAGTCTGTGGGTTTTGTTATAGCAGCCCGAATAGACTAAGACCATTTCCCTGCTTATTGAAGTTTTCTTTTACTTCTTCTATCAGTGTTTCGTAGTTTTCAGCATAGAGATTCTACAGGCATATTATAGGATTTATTTCTAAATATGTTATGATTTTTGTTGCTATTGTAAGTTGCACTTTAAAAATGTCAATTTCTGGGGGCCGGCCTGGTGGTGAAGTTGTTAAGTTCGCATACTTCACTTCCACGTCCCTGGGTTCTCGGGTTCAGATCCTGGGCATGGATCTACACACTGCTCATCAAGCCATGCTGTGGCAGCATCCCATACAAAGTAGAAGAAGATTGGCACAGGTGTGAGCTCAGGGACCATCTTCCTCAAGCAAAAGAAAAAACACGTCAATTTCCAATCATTTATTGCCACTGTATAGAAATACAAATGATTTTCGTATGTTGACTTTGTATCCTATGACCTTGTTACACTCATTTATGAATTCCAGTAGCCTTTTTTTTGTTATATTCTTAAGGATTTTTTACATAGACAGTCATGTTATTTGTGAAAAAAGACAGTTTTACTTCTTCCTTTCCAATCTGTATGCCTTTTATTTGATTTTCTTGCTATTTCACACCAACTGAGAATCCACTGTGGTGTTGACTGGGGACAATGAGAGTGGATGTCTCTGCCTTGATCCTGACTTACAGGGGAAGCCTTTAGTCTTACTGTCTGTGATACCTGCAGGTTCTCATGGATGCCTTGTATCAAGTTAGAGAAGTTCCCTCTACTTCTACTTTCCTGGACTTTTATAAATGGATGTAGAATTTCTTCAAATGCATTTTCTGCATGTCACATGATTTTCTTCTTTACTCTGGTGATGTGGTGGATCACATTGTATTATTTTTTGTCCTATTGGCTATTGTTTTTTCAGTCATTTCTCCAGGGTTCACAATCTCCATCTCTAACTTTTCCTGTTCCACTTACAATGAACATTTTAGTACTTCAGGTAAAATATGGAAATATTGCAGCCATATTGGGCCACCCCGCCCATCCTTTATGCTGTAGTAACTGTATGTACTGCATTTACATATCTTATGAACCTCAGAAGAAAATATTATCATTTTTTAAAGACTTTATTTTTTTAGAGCAGTTTTTGTTTCACAACAAAATTGAGTGTTTGGTACCTATATGCCCTGCTCCCATATGCACAGCGCCCCCACTATCAACTTTGCCCATCGGATGCTGTATTTTTACAGATGACGAACCTGCACTGACATGTCATCATCACCCAAAGTCCACAGTTTACACCAGGTTCACTCTCGCTGTTGTGCATTCTGTGGGTTTGGACAGAAGTCTAATGACATGTATCCACCGTTACTGTGTCATACAGAATAGTTTCACTGCCCTAAAATCCCTCTATGCTCACCTATTCATCCTTCTACCCTCCCCATAATATTACAGTTTTTACTTTAAGTTGTGTGTATTATACAAAAGTTAGAAGGAGAAGGCAGAAAAAATGAGTAGCCTTTGACATTTACCTAGATATTTACCATTTCTGAAGCTACTTATTCCATTCTGAGGATCTGAGATTCCTTTTCTGGTATAATTTCCCTTCTCCTAAAGAATTTCCTTTAGCATCTTCTATTGTAGAGATTTGCTGGTAATAATTTCTCTTAGTTTCTCTAAATCTGAAAATGCTGTCTTTCAACAGTGATTTTCGAAGGATATTTTTGCTGGATATACGATTCTGGATTGACAGGTCTTTTTTTCTCTCTCTCTCTCTCAACACTTTCAATCTCTTTTCTCATTCTCTTCTGGTCCCCATAGTTTCTAATGAGAAGTCAGCTATTAATCAAATCATTATTCCCCTCTGTGTGAAGTGTCATTTTTCTCTGTTGCTTCCAACATTTGCTTTTCGGCCTTGGTATCCAGCTGCTTGATCTGATGTCTCTCTATGTGGGACTGTCTTCATTCTGCTTGGTGTTAGTTGAGCATCATATTTGCAAATGTCTATCTTCCATCACTTGGATAATTCCAGCCACTATTTCTTCAAGTATTTTTGTCTGCACATTCTCTCTCTCCATTCCTTCTTTGAAGCCAACCACATGTATATTAAAGTTTGATCTTACCTAAGAGTGACAGGCTCTGTTATTTTTCCACCCTTTTTTCTTTCTATTTTCCATGTTAATTTCTATTGCTCTACTTAAATTCCATGTAAAGAATTTGTTATTTCTAATATTGTATTTTTCAAGTCTAAAATTTTCTTTTTTAAATTTTTCTGCTGAGATTTCCTACTCTTTCATTTGCTACAAGCATGTTTGTTTACCTTCACGGAGGATAGTTATGACAATCACTTTAAAATCTTTGTTTAATACTTATGCTTTCAGCCCAGATGAAATAACAGGGAACTAATTTACCCTTCTTCCCACAACAACTGAAAATTTGGGGGAACATATATGAAACAGTAGTTTTCACATAGTGGGTCTCAGGCAGCAGAGTTCATTGACCCCTGAGAGACCTGGAACTGACAAGGTGGGCCCTGTGATGGCCCTGCTGCCTGGAGAGAGAATTCCAGGCTCCAGCACAGGGAAGGGGAACCCAGGTGCACCCCTGAGCTCTCCCTGAGTTGAAGAGATGGCACTGGGTGTCCTGGGAGGCTGAGGTGACTAGAGCACATACGGAAGACCACCCAAGAAGTGAGAACTGTAGCAAGAGAGAACTTCACAGATTCTCCGTGGGCCCACTGCATCTTCCACTGAGTAGTGACCAGTGCACCCATGTGAGGAAACTACCCAATACTACAGAATCAAACACCAAAAAATTAGAGGAAATAATTCTTGGAGCTCACACAGACAGGAATGGTTTGGGTTCAACCAGTCCACACATGGCTTAGGAAAGCCCCATAACTCACAGGAGATTGTGTCCAGTATTCAGAGTGGCCTCAGTGGTGGAACACAGTCAGCCCTGGACTAAAGGTTACTCAGATCCCACTTAACAAAGCTTAGAATCAGCCTGAATATTTCAAATTCTTTCAAAGTAACACAACTCTGTCCCAGGAAACAGCTCAAGAATATTTTTAGGAGTACAAACTATCCAGGTTCCAACAAGGAAAAATACACAATGTCTACCAGCCAACCAAAAATTACGTGGTATGCAAAAAAGCAGGAAAACACATCGTGCAATGAGGGGACAAATCACTCAATTGATACTGACCACAAATAGCACAGATGACGTAATTCATAGACAAAGATGGGATGTTATTACTGTCATCATATTCCACATGTTCAAGAAGTTAGAGACAAGACTGACAATGTAGGGGGTCGGGGGTGGGTGAAATAGGTGAGGGGATAAGAGGTACAAACTTCCAGTCATAAAATGAATAAGTCATGGGGATGGGATTACATCATGGGGAACAAAGTCAACAATATTGTCATAACTTTGTATGGTGACAGATGGAACTAGATTTATCATGGTGATCACTTTATAATGTATATAAATGTCAAACCACTATGTTGTGCACCTGAAACTATCAAAATATTGTATGTCAATACTTCAGTAAAAAAAAGAAAAGGCTGATGATGTTAAGTAGAAATATAGAAGATATGAAAAAGACCCAAAAACTTTTAGAGATGAAATGTCTGTAATTAAACATCTGTAATGAAAAACTTACTAAATGAGATTAAGAGCAAATCAGTCAAAAGATTAATGAACTTGAAGACATATCATAGAAACCATTCAAAATAAAATACAGAGAGAAAATAGACCAAAGAAAATGAACAGAAAGTTAACTGCAGGACAACTTCAAATGGCCTAAAATATATGTAATCAGAGTCCCAGAAAGAGAAAGAGAAGAAAACAGAAAAAACAATTTGAGGAAATAATGACTGAAAAATTTCCATATTTTATTAAAAAAAAACACTATAAACCCACATATCCAAGATGCTTAATGAACCCCAAGTCTAAGAAGTATGAAGAAGGCACATCATAATTAAATTGCTTAAATAGGGTGATAACAAGATAATCATGAAATCAGACAGGAGATAAAAAGACCTGCTGAGTGCAGAGGAACAAAGGTTAGAATGAAGGCAGATCTCTTACTGGAACTGAGGCCAGAGCAGAGTGAAGCAAGGTCTTCAGAGTATTGAGAAAAAAAGCTGCTAATTTATGATTCTATGCCTGGCAGCAAAGGGTACAAATAAGATAAAATATCAACTTTCTCAGACACACAAGAGCTGAGATAATTCACGGTCACCAGCGGATCAGTGCTGAGAGAGGCTGAAGGAAAATGACACAATATGGAAACCTTATGTGAAGAAAGGGATAGAGAGCACTTTCTGTGGGGTGTGTAACATGTCAAATAAAACGTGTGACAACATGGACACGGAGGCTGCAGTGTGGGTGGGAGAGTACTGTTGTGAGGTTGCGCAGGCGTCATGAAGTGGTGTGATATTATTTGAAGATAAACTGTGATAAGTTAAAGATGTGTACTGTAAACCCTAAGGCATGCACACACACGCACACACACAGCAAAGACTTATCCAGAATGAGCCAAAAAAGATGATTAAATGGAATCATAAAAAACACTTAAATTATCCAAAAAAAAAGCAGTCTAAGAGGAAAAAGGAAACAAAAAACAGATTGGTCAAATAAGAAACAAATCGCAGGACAGATTCAAGTCTAACTATTATCAGCAGTAACATTAGATGACAGTGGTCTAAAAACCCCATTTAAAAGGCATAATTTGTCAGATTGAATAAGAAAGCAAACTCAACTATATGCTGCCTACCCCAAACCCACTTTAAATATAAAAACACAAATAAATTAAAAATAAAGAGATTGGAAAAACACGCCATGCTAACACTAGTTGAAAGAAAGCTGGAGAAGCTATACTAATACTAGATAAAGCAGATTTCAGGCACAGTGAATATGACCGGGAATAAAGGAGGTCGTTGTGAAATCCAAAAGGGTCCATTATCAAGAAGACATAATACAGACTGTTTATGCACCTAATAACCGAGCTTTATGGCACATGAAGAAAAATCCTTATCTGCCAGTTCCAACACCTGGGTCATCTTGGGATCTATCTCAGTTGATCCTCTTTTCTCTTCATAATGTGTCCCATTTACTTGATTTTTGGATGTTGGGTGATTTTGCACTGTGTCCTGGACATTATGAATGTGGTGTGGTGGAAATTCTGGATTCTGTTATTTTCCACCAATGACTGTGTCTCTTGATTCAGCAGGTAGTGATCTCAGCTGGTCTTGAACCGCAAACTGGCTCCTGGCTGCAGCTCCAGCCTCAGTTCAGATCTTCTGTTGTTAGCGGGTGGCTTGCGCATGCGTGGTTCAGTCCGTCAGAAAGGTGGGGGCAGAGTCTGAAGTTTCCCCTGCACATTTCTTCCCCTCCTGCAATCCCCCTCCCTCTTCAGTGACCATGTCCGGGACTAGGTGCCTGGAGAAACTCAAAGGTGGGTTTGGAAGCAATTAACTGTTATTCCAAGCTGTTTCTTTTCCTTTTGTAGGTTAAGGAGATGTAACCACCAGCCATCCTGAAACTGACCAAATGAGGCACTCAAGGGAGATGTAACCACCAGCCATCCTGAAACTGACCAAGCCTCACCACAAGCGCTATGCCCATGACCTTTGCTTTATTTTTAATGCAAAGATCTCTCCAGGAGGAGCTTAGGCCTCATTATGTGGAAGCATGTTCTCCACTGAGCCTGTGCAAGTGAATACCCACCTCTCCCTTTTGAATATTATTCCCCAACTGAAATAAAAGTTCCTGCTTCCCTTAGTTCTGGGATGCCATGACTTTGGAAATGATTCCTCACGGCCTCCGATTTGCTGCAAATACAGTTTACTTGTGAGACAACTTCCACTGGTATAGTCTTATTTAACTCACCAGGAGGCGAGCCCACTTGGTTCGATAATAAGCCCACTTGTTTCGGTAACAGCCACAGCCCCCAAGTTTCATTTTTCTTGCTCTTGGGCTGTGAAGACTGTGGTTTTCCCAGAGCCACTGCCTCCCATGCCCTGCTCTGACGGCACATGGCCCCAGATTGGAAGCCACAGGAATTCACTTTAAACTACTCCCCTGGAATCTGTCTGCTGCTGTTCACTCCCCAGTGCCGTCAAGCGGCTCCTGGTTGCGTTATGTACAGATTTTCTAGTTGTTCTCTGTGGGGGAGGCAGTGTGGCGTGATCTTACAAAATCATTACAGGAAGCAGAACCAGCAATTCCCCGTCCACTTTTAGAACTGCCTTGTGCACGAACCTCACATCCTTTGAGTCACATTTGGAAAAAGTGTACGTTTCATCTGTTTCAAAGGTCGAGATAGCTTCACTGCAGGGGACTTGAATAGATTACCATCTTCCAGAGGACATGAGTGCAGCGTAGTGAATGGAACCCCTGAATAGCCACGGGTGCACGAGACGAGGGTTGGGGCCGGCTACCACAGGAGAGAGGAGGAGAGGACAGCTAGAGCCTATTCTGTTTTCAGAGTCCTAGTCTCAGCACAGCTGTCTGCTCCTGCCCAGAAGCCACCTCCCCTCCTTCTTTCTATGTCCTTAGGGAAAATTAAAGCCAACCTCCTTTCTCCCCCCTCATCCCCACCAACCCGCCAGTCGTTCAGTGTCAGCCTGACACCACGCCCACCAGTCATTCAGTGTCAGCCTGACACCATGCCCACTGGTCAGAGTGCGCCCAGGATCCAAGGACACACCACTGAGCAGTCTGGTCTCTGCCTCACAGCTCGAGCAGCAGAGATAGTCGTGCTAACAGACGCCAGGTGAGAGGGAGATGGGTGAGGCTCAGGACAGAGGAGGTTACACCTGAGGGAAGTTGGGGGCCCCCCTTGTGCCACGGAAGGAGGGTGGTCCTCACTCTGCAGGCAGCAGGAGCTGGGGCACCGAGGAGTGTTGTGCTAGGAGCGTTGTGATCCGACTGCATTTCACTCAGCATTAACAAGCTCCCATCCAGCCTCCGCCCCTGGCACGCCCGGTGCGTCTCCAGAGAGGGGCAGACACGAGCCAGAAGGATCCTGGCAGCAGTGTTTCCCCACCAAGTGCAGGGGGAAGGGCTGTGGTCCCGGGTTTGGAGCTGAGAGGAGGTGGAGAGCTCCAGCACGGGAGGGCGGGGTAAGCAGGGAACTGACGGGGAGCCCAGCCAGGGGCATTGCCAGGACAGGAAAGCGGGTGCAGGTCGGTCCTGGGGGCTCAGTGTTCAGGTGACGGTCTAAGGGCTGGTGCTCTCCCCTGCACACTCATTTCCTGTGGATGGGGCGGCAGGGCCCCAGAAGCCGGACACACTGTTGTTAAGACAGTAAATCTTGTCACAGCAGCCACCGTGCATCGAGCACACGCTCCTGCCGCGCTTCACCTGCACCACCTCCCCTTCTGACCACCTCCCGGAAGTGGGGATTCCTCTCCGTTTTTGGTGCGGGGCAGCCATCAGGGTCCAGCTTGAAATGAACACATGGGGCCCACGGGAGGCCTGGATGCAGAGCCACCTCCGCCATCCCCGACCTCAGAGGGTCAGCTTCCCCGTCTCCGGCAAAGAGTTGACAGTACTGTGACCTGTAGACCCCATGGGGTTGTCTGATGGTCCTGGTGAGCTGACAGGGTGACGCGGTGGGAGGAGATGAGGGGGATGCTGCTGGCTCTGCTGGCCACGCCACAGCCGGGACTCAGGGCCAGGACACGAGCTTCGTGGGGGTGCTTGCCCCCCATACAGACGCGACGCTGTGACTGGAGCCGCTCAAGAACTTGGTCCGGCCATGTGGCTCCTGAGTGGGGAGCAGCCAGGCTGGCCACACTCGGGCGCTCCTGGAACATGCGTGCAGAGCCTCTGCTCCAACTGTCTGCATCCTGGTCCCCTCAGGAGCAGCTATGGGACCCAAGCGCTCTCTTCTTCTTGACGGTTGACTGCACTTGTCTGAAGCTGGCGGACACAGTCAAGGCAGTGGGAAACGCTGGGCATCGTGAGGGGGACTGGGCCCACCCTTAGAATGAGCACGTGTGTGTGTTGTGTGCCACTGCTGGCTTAGGCATGCTTATAAGTGACATACATGTGTGCACATGCACACACACACACACACGCAGGCACACTCACAGCTCCCTTTCACCGGAAGTGTTCCCGAGGGAAGCCAGCCCAGCCCTGGCCGGTGTCCAGGTCTCTGTCACCCCGGACATGCAGCTGGAAGGCGTGAGCTGAGACAAGGAGAGAGAAGAGGACAGACCCAGGAGAGGAGAAACTGCCTGTTCCAGGAGGTGTCAAGGAGAACAGCGCCCCGTCTCTGAGGCAGAAGCTGGGGCCCTCTCGGGTCCCCTGAGGGCTTGGCCAAGTCACTTTTTACAGAGGACTTGGGGTCCCCACAGCCTGTCCACGGCCCCCTCCCTGGCTCTACTGAGAAAATACAGACCACTCTGGAGGGCACCCACGAGGACCACGGTGAGACCTGTCTGCGGGGCAGCGGCCTAGAGCAGACCCTGTTCAGAGGGGCCGGGAGACGTCACCAGGCTGTTAGGGGGGTGGTCTGGGAGGCTCAGAGCAGGATGTCAGAGGCGGTCCATGCCATGCTGACCGTGTGACTCACAGGGTGCTGGAAAAAAAACGGAACTAACCAGAATGCTGAAGCAGCTCTCTCCTGGCCTGAACAGACTCCTCTGTGCTTCTCCCGCCCAACGAAGAGGACAGGAGTGTCCCCATAGCTTCATTCACCTGCCCACACCTGCTGGCAAGGACTCAGGGAAGAAGCCAGGCCTGCTGGTGCCCTGGGCACTGGGTTCCGTACAGGACACTGACTCACACCTGACAGACAGATGCAGCCCCACCCCCTGCCCCTCTGCCCCCCTGCCCCCTCACCCCCCTCACCCCTGACCCCTCTGCACCCCTGACCCCTGACCCCCGACCCCTGCTCCCCTTGGGCCGGGCTAGCAGCACCACAGCAGCTGATGCCTGGCTAGAGTTTCAGGCTGTGGATTTGACTCATCGCATCTCTGCTCCTTGACTCATCGCCCTGTGACCCGCTCGAAAACCACCCTCTGGTCCTGGGTTGGCTCTCATCCCCGCCTTCTCCCTGGAGTCTCACCCTAAGAGCCCATGTCTCTGCCCATCTTTCCTTTAAACATTTTTTGAGCAGAGCAGAGCTGATCTTAAAAACATAAATCCTGTCTGTTTTGGCCAAATGCAGTGATTTCTCCCAGATTGAGAAATAAATCTGTTTATTAAAAATAATTCTGTTGCAACGAAGCAGGACTGGGGCAGATCTGAGCCGTGATCAGCGTGAGCTGCAGAGAGCAGAACGTACAGCCTTCGCCCCTAAATGTCAGGCCCAGATTATGGGGCTGAGAAAAAACAAAAGATAAGAATGGCCGAGGAGAATGGGATTTGGACAAGGATGTTCCTGCAGACGCCTGTGGAGACAGGAGGGAGAAGGGAGGACCAGGGCCTGGGACAGATGCCCTTCCAGGTGCCGTTGGGGAACAGCCAATCCTGCAAGGCCGGCCTGCGTCAGGGCCACACCGGACACCAGGGGCCCCAGGGATGCTCTCGCTGCGCTGACTTGACAGCAGGAACATCAGAGGGAGGTACAAACTTCATGAGCACTGTCCAGGGATCCTCACTCCAGGCCAGACCCCAGGCTCTGCCTGTAGGTACCACCCGGGGTCACGTCCACAGGGGCTGCCACAGGCCTGTCACCAGAACGACAGTGCGGCAGGTGATGATAGCATCTGTCTTTCATTAAACATGACGCCGCCTTTCTGCAAAGCCGTCAGCCCTCCTGGGGCCTAGCTAAGAAATGGCCTATAAAACCCTGACTCATGACCTCAAAGCACATTTGCCAACATAAAGAGCCTTCTCGGCAACTGTGTCCAGGGTTTATCCGTGTGCAGTAATTTCACACCCCTGACCTTCAACACGTCCACGGTCTGACACCTCCCCCCAGAAGCTCTCCCCATCAGCAGCACTGAAGCGTCCAGAACATGCTTGACAGTCGTGGGAGCCCAGGGCCCTGTCCCTCTGGGTGACAAGTGGCAGCTCTCTGCCCTTTGCCAGTGGACATGTCGGCACACACGGGCCACTGCCTTCGTGGTGGTCTCCAAGCTGCCAGGGAGGAGGAGCTCAGCCCTGTCCCCTTTCTGTTTGTTTCCATGGTAACCTTGAGACTCGGGGGCAGGCCTCCTCCCTGGCCAGAGCTGTCAGGCCCTCCTCTGCCCACGTTACCCGGGGCAGAGCGTGGGGTGTGCAGAGGACAGACAGTTGCAAGTGGGGACCCTGTGCAGGGCTCACCTGGAGCTCACCTGGGGCTTCACCTGAAGGTCAAGAGGCCACAGGGATGGTGATGACTGAGCTTGAACTCCACCCCAGATGGTCTCATTCCCAGGCCAGTTGTCTTCCCAGAGAACCCAAGGCTTCCTGAGTAACTGTCAGACCAGGAAGGGTGGTCCTACACCTCAGGCACCACTGTGAACCAGAAGGTGGTGGAGCCTGGTGGCCTGGTGCCTCCTAAAGACCCAGGGAAGTGCTTTCTTCCCTCTCCCTCCTCCCACGTCCCTCCTCCCTCCTTTCCTGCCTTCCAGAGGCACTAGGCCTAGACTGGGAACAAGCCCACACCTCACTGAGCCCCAGGTTGGATGAGGGACGCCCTCGGAGACGTCCCTTGAGTGAAGCTCTGTGACCCCAGCTGCCATTGGAACGCCCACCCGTTCTGGGGGCCAGCTCTGCCTCCGCCCTGGGGCCTGGAGGACTTTTCCAGAGCTTGACTAGAAGCTCCCAGGCCCCTGAGCACACTTTGCTCTCCAGCTCGCAAGAATCTCTCCCAGATTTCTGGGCCCTGTCCCAGCCAGACCCCTCGCGCCTGCCAGGCCTGGGAGCCAGGCCATCGGCTCCTCTCGGGTGACAGTCAGCAATCCTGGGACGCTCCGGGTTCCAACTCAGAGAAATAGGTGCGTGCGTCTGGGGAGAAGAGATTCCGGTTCCTGCCAGGTGAAGTGACCGACGATGCAGGGAGGCTCCTCCCGGTCACAGAATCGGCCATCACAGGTCCCTCCACTCTTTACATTTCTGGAGGCCACCTGGGAAGTGACGGGTCACCAGGGACTGGTAACATGATGGACAGCAAGTAATTAGGGGTGGATTCTCCCTGTTTGCAGTGTCTGGGGCCGCTGTGTGCACAGCAGATCAGGTGAGGAGGGAAAGGGGTGCTCAGGGCTGTGGGGAATGGGTGGGCATGGAGATTGGACCTCTGCCCACCCTTCCCCATGGGCCCCCACCCGCCCGAGCCCAGCGGTCTCTCTGCACCTTCACTCCCTCCCAGCCAGGGCCCCTGGATGAAGGAGAGGAGATGGCTCTGCAGCCGTAAGTCCCACACCCCCAAATCCAGACCCAGCGCCAGGCCCTGCAGTCTGTCGGTCTGTTGAGGACGTGACTCTGGGAAGGAGGGAGCGGGGTGCACGGGCCTGCAGCTTCACTCAGGGGGCAGAGAAACAGCGGTGAGCACAGTGGGAGATGTCCGCCAGGTGAAAGCCCACGGCTGCGGGAGTCGGCCCTGCACAGAGCCAGAGAGCCAGACCCGCAGCAGCAACACGTGTAACCCGGGCCACGTGGACTCCTCTAACTGAGGGTGCGGCCTGTGGGGTCCATGCTGGGTCAGGTGTCCCTGCCACTGGGGGACATTTTAGGGCACAGTGTGCATGACCTTGGGGATCGAGGTGAATTCCAGTAGGTGAGGAGAGGCCACCTATCTGCTCCTATTTTATATCCGTGTTTTCAGTAACTCCATCAGGTCGGTCTGGGCCACTTTAAGGAAGCCCCTGTCCCACTCCTGCCCCAAGTGGCCAGTCTGTAAGAAGAGCTGGGCAGGCCTGGAAGACACAGCACAGAGCCGCAGCAGAGGCAGGGGCAGCTCGGAGGCCGGGGGCGTCAGCAAGCTGAGCCAGAGGTGGCTGTCGCTGGACATCACAAACTACAACAGTTATGGTCAAACCGACTGTTGGGGGACAGTTAGCTAAAGTTCCAGGTTTCTCTTTGTGGTGATGAAAATGCCCCGAGACTGACCATGGTGATGGTTGCACGTATCTATGAATAAACCAAAACCATCAAAGGGCACCCTTTCAATGGTGAATGTGTGGTGTGTGAATTACAACTCAATAAAGCTGTTTAAAATGAATGAATGAACAAATAAATAAATACAATGAAAACGGAAAAAGAAAAGGATCTGTGAGCTCCTCTAGGTGTTGGGTGTTGGAGATTTCGGGAGGTTCCGGGTCCCCTCTCTGAGGCCGAGCACCTCACCTCAGCCAGCAGGACCTCAGTTTACTCGTGTGTAATTAAGAGATTATCACACACACACGCACCCTGCCATGGGGCCGTTTGGAAGGTGAAGGAGATAACAGAGTCTTCAGCACAGCCTGACACACAGAGGACATTAAAAGCCATTGCTGCTTTCGTTATCTGAGTGTTAATATATTACTGAGAGGGGTCCTGAACCATTGCCATAGCGAGTCTCTGCAGAGGTCAGAGGCTCCTCAAGGCCAGGGAGCTGCCCGAAGGGGATGGGACCGAGGGCGCAGATGTCCTGCAGGAGGGTCAGGTGGGGCAGCTAATGGGGCAGGTGGATGGCCTCACCCAAAAGCCACCCGCCCAGCAGTGGGGACTCACTTGGAGGCTCCGCTCCCACACTGCTCCCTCCAGGTGGAGAAAGTGAGGTCAGCCCGGCAGAGCCCTGCCCCCTCCAGACAAGCTGAAGGAGGTGGGAAGGCCACTGAAGACTCTCTATGAGTCACCTGGCGATTTCCCAACCCTGAGTCATGCGGCTGAGGGTCCCGGGAGCCCCAAGGTCAAGGTCATTGTGATGGTGCCTGCGGACAGATGCTGAATCTTCTTCCAACTGCTCACTGGCCAGATGGAAGTGGACACAGGGTAGAAACGCTGCTGTGTCCACACACACGAGCCCGAGAGGGTCTCGACCCTCCAAGGGGGCCCTGGCAAGAGCAGACCTTATTCCTGGGGGCGTCCCTCTGACACAGTTCCCCTCGCCTTGCACAAAACGAGGAAAATTGAAGGCTGAGATGATACTGACGAGAAGAGATTTCTGCAAGACTGGTGGTGTGGGAAGCTTCCCATGTGACCAGAGCGTGGAGGAAACCAGGCCACGCTGTTCTCCAGGTGTGACGCTCATTGTCTGTGCAGAACTGGCTTTCACGTTAACACCCTCAGGCCAGAGCCTGGAGGCCCCCGTCCCTGATGCCTGCCTCCCCGGCTCCTCCACCACGAACTGGCATCCACCAGGATCTCCCATTACCCAGGTGGGCTGTGGTCCCAGGTGAGGGGCGAAGAGGCCCTTCTCTTGCCAGTTTCCTGGGAGAGTGTGTGCTGATCGGTCCTCTTGCAGAAACACTGGTGAATGGGGGCCACCTCACTGCACCAGGTTAGACGGAAAAGTCTATGTGGCCTCCTCGGCAGCACCTAGCCCCTCACTTTGTAGTTGTGAAACCTGAGGCCCAGAGTGAGAAGGGGCCATTCAAGGTCGCACGGGGCCTTGAGCAGACTGGGACTGCTGCCCCCTGTCAGCATGTTTCCATTTTCTTTTCTCTAAATGCACATTTTGGGTGACGTGTAGATCCATAGAGAAAAGTGCAGATATGATCGGTGTGGAAATTTATAAGCTGAAAGCGCCTGTGTAATCCAAGCTCTGATACAGAAATAAAAAGATCCTAGCACCTTAGAAGGCCCTCAAACGCCTCTTTTAGTCACTGGTCCCCAAAGAAGGACAACCGTCCTCACTTCTGATGTCCTGGGCGGCATTTGCGAGTTTTTCAGGGAACGGCGCTGTTTGCAGTACGTGTCTGGCTCCTTCACTCAACGTTGTGTTACTGAGATGTGTTCATAGCGCTCGTGCCCCGTTGTGCGGGGCCGTGTGACCAGACGCAATTTGTCCATCGGATGCTGATGGACGTCTGTGTTCTGTCCTGTCGGGAGCTGTCACGACGTGTCACTCTGAGCGTCCCTGCATGTCTTCCGGTGAATGTGTGTATGGATTTCTTTCTTGGGTACACACCTTCGTGCTGGCCGTTGGGTAGGTGTACACTCTGCTTTAATAGATATGATAAACAGTCTCCCAAAACGGTTCCAGGAACTCACGAATGGCCACTCTCACCGATCGTGCTGGGTTCCAGGCGCCCCGCAGCCCTGTCAGTGCTTGCTGTTGTCGATCTTTGCATTTTAGCCACTTGGTTCGTTGTGTATTGGTGTTACATTATAGCTTTAATTTTCATTTCCCTGACGCATACCCACAGTTGGGTTTTCTCATGTTGGAGCCTCTGCACTGAAGGTTAAAGACTCCCTGCAGCTACGGCCTTGCCATCCCAGACTCTGAGTGCTCGGCTCCACCCGGGAAAGCTACCCGGGGTGCACGGAGGGCCCTGTCCCTTGGAGCCTGGGTCTGAGATCTGATGAGGAAGCATGTCCATCCCGGGTCCCGCTTACACTGTGTCCACTCAGTGACACTCTTGTGGGGAGGAGCAGGGGCTCCCGGCCCTGGCTTTCTCGTGGGAGCCCAGAGATCCCTCACATTTGCCACCATCAAGGGACACAACCCAACTCCACTGCTCGGTTATGAGTCCACGGAAGGGGAAACAATCGTGTTGTGAGGACCCTGGGTCCACCCTGTCCTCGTTCCCAGACTAGGGTTCAGGGACGGCCATTGAGGGGAGCTGCCGAGGGTCTGGGCCCCAGCTCTGTTCCTCAACTAGTCAGCCCTCCCTGGGCGTGTCCATCGTCCACCCTCGGCCGCAGAAACTCGGTAACCTCCCAGCTCCCTTATCTCCCGGGGACGGGGTTGATTAGATCCAACAACGGGGCAACTGGTGCACCAGGGCAAGTGGTGCCACCTGAGTCCACGGGGGCTGACCCCGGACCCTGCTAACCGTCTGTCCTTTAGGAAGTGACCAGTCGAAGGGTGGCTGTGTCATTGATGGACAGTGACACACCTCCAGCCCCAAAGCCTTCACCTGCCTGCACTGAGTGCCTGGGGCCACACGCCTGGTCCTGCTTCTGTCGTCAGAACAAAAGGCCGGTCTTTATAGCCAGCTGACGTTTTGGGTCTTGCCTTCATGCCACCCACTGTTCTAGGTGTTTCTACACATTTTAGTTGCTAAAGTCTCATAATAGGTCTATGAAGTAGGTACTGTTATTATATCCATTTTAGAGATGGGGAAACTGAGTCACAGAGAGCTTAACTGACTGCCAGCCTCTGAACCCTGGCAGCCTGACCCCAGGCCCTCTGGGTGGCCCTGCTATGGCCCTGACACTTGGGGCTGTGGAAGGCCAGGTACTCCGTGGGGCTGTGTCTCTTGCACCTGAAATTCTCTGTCCAGTCCCCCAACACACTGAACCCAGAGACCCAAGAGGAAGCAGCACAGCCCCCAGAGCTTGGGTTGATTTCCAGATAAATTAGGTTTCGATTACAATCTGCGTCAAGAGATCCTGGTGTTAGAGCGTAACGGAGCTTGACAACTGCCTTCTCATTACAGAGTCTCCACATCTCCTGTTCCTGGCAAGCGACAGGCTGGGGCGCACAGGGCCCAAGACACACAGGGCTGTGACACAAATATTAATCAGGGTGGACGTGCCCAGCGATGCGGACCTGTCCACGTGCTGTCAGCAGGGCCCTGCGCGGGCTGCTGGCTGGCCCTGGCTGTCCGTGTACGTTCCCTCCCAGACAGAGCCCTCTGCCGCCAGGGGGGCCCTGAGGCCCAGCCTGCCTGAGGCTGCTCTCCTGCAAGGACCTACCTTCCAGGGTGGACGGGGTCAACTCTGAGGACAAGAGAGCAGTGGAGGGAGTCTGGGGAGAACTACTGTTCTTTCAAGAGTGGCTGCATGTGGGAGGAGCAGGTGCGGAGGGAGGGTGGGTGGAGCCCGTGGCCTGGCCTGGGTGATGTGCTCTGAGAGCCCCCTGCAGCCCGGCCCACCCCTGGGAAGGCTCACTTCCCTTCACTCTGCCCTGGAAGTCAGCCAAGCTGGGGTGGCTCATGGGGTCCAAAGGCTACTGGGCTCCTGAATTTGAGCCAATCCTGGGCTGGTGTCCTGAGAGAAGAAGGCCCAGCCCCTGGACAATAAGGTCAGAAAAGAGTTGCAAAGGGTCCTCGAGGCTCTCTGTGGCCTTGCTTCCTGAATCTTCTCTCCTCACTGTGCTCTAGTCCCTCCTGCTCCCATTCCTTCTCCTCCTCTGCCTGCCCCACTTTCGACAGAGTCGGCCTGCTGTCCTGAACCCTGACGTCCAGGTTCACTGTGCTTCTTTTTGAACTGGAGTATTCTCGCTATACTCTTCCGTGCGCTTGTCTCTATGAACGTGACCTTGGACGTATTCCACTATCATTAAATATTCTTCACCATCACAACTCAAGGACAGAACGAGATCTCCCCAGACGGCCGTCTCCTGATCTGCCTCCTCACTGGCAGGTACTCGTGTTGTCTCGGATGTTTTGCTATAATGAGTTAAACATCTTTCTGCGTACGGCTTGGGCAGGGACTCTAGTTGTTTCCAGGATGGATTCCTCAAGTGGAATTGCTGGGCCACGGAGCATGAGTGTTTACCCCAAAGGCCGTGTGTGTCAGGAGGGGGACAATCTCAAACCGATGGAGAAGCAGACAGTGCAGAGCAAGGATTGTTTTCTGCACACTGCTTTGAAAGGAAGCTGCCGCTGGCGGCCCGGGTTCGGATCCGGGGCGCGCACCGATGCACCGCTTCTCCGGCCACGCTGAGGCCGCGTCCCACATACAGCAACTAGAAGGATGTGCAGCTATGACATACAACTATCTACTGGGGCTTTGGGGGAAAAAAAAAAAAAAAAAAAAAAAAGGAAGCTGCTGACTGAAAGGCTCCATTTTCCCCTACAAACCAGGACACTGGGCTGTACGAGGACAGTCGACCACCAGCATTAAATCAGGGAACGGACGCTGATGTGTTGCAATCCTAACCCTCAGCTCCGCCCGGGGTTCTGCCGTGTGCCCCGACACCGCCTGTGACGGCACAAGGATCCGGCTCAGAACCACGTGCCCACCGGTCTGTGGGCTGCTTTGCCTCCTGCTTCTGAGTCAGGAGCAGTTCTTAGTCTGGTCCTGAGGCTCACGATCCTGGTACATTTGGAGATTACAGGTCAGGCATTTTGAGGAAGACCCCTCCACGTGGGTTTATCTGATGCCCCCTCAGGGTTAGATGCCCCTTTGGCAGGAACGTTGCAGAAAGGACTGTGTCCTCATCCCTCCCCACCAGGTGGCAACTTGTCCCATTACGGATGGCGTCCCTTTTCATCACTCCATTAAGCTGGTGTCCACCAGCTTCTCGACTTATTTCCTTTGCAGGTAATAAGTGTTTTGAGAGGAGGTATATTGAGCCCATATAAATGTTCTATTTCTCATCGAACTTTGAATTTATTCACTTATTTCTTTCCATTGGTTCAATGCATGACTTCTATTACATTCAGCATGTTACTACTTTGACTTTTGTTGATGCTCAAATTGTCCTAGATTTGGCTGGTGGGATCCGTTTCATGCTGGCTTCTGTGACAATCTTCATGTGTCCATTTTTTGAGGAGTTCCTTGCTGTCTCGAACAGTCAGATGTGCCATACACATCTTTCCCTGATCCAGAACTCAAATAAGCTATTGGTCCAGAAAGTCCTGGTTTCTTTTAGTTAAAATGGTATTTATGCCAATCTTCAGGGGCAAGTGTGCTCATAGCTATGGGGCTGGTCCTGCCCGGAGGCCCCTCAGTGCACAGAGCCAGAGAGAGGGCGCCTGATTCACCCTCTGCAGCTCTGACCTCTGACTCAACGTGTGGGCCCAAGTTCCTATATGAGTGGCCCAGGCTTCCACGTGGGTGGCCCAGACTCCTCTGTGGGTGGTCCAGGATCCCACATGGGTGGTCAAGGCTCCCACGTGGGTGGCCCAGGCTCCCACGCAGATGCCCTCGTCCTGCTCAGGCTCTAACATCCAGCTCCTCTGGCCACTGCAGCTCCTGCTCTGGCTCCTGGGCAGGTACTGACCCTGCGCAGCCCACCTAAGAGGTTGGCCCTGAATTGTTTAGGAGGAGAATGAAGTGACAGAGGAAGCAGAAGAGGAGCCATTTCGACCTCTTTCATTAATCAGCGCCTGGAGAAAATCTGGCCATGTGTCCACCACCCAAAGAACTTGGAAATGCTCCATTACCAAGATCACATATAATCCTTAAAAGCATGTCTAACGATTTCCTGTCTAAATTTGCTTTATTTGATCAATGATGATGTAAACATTTTCCATGTTTATTGACTATTTTTTTTGTGTTTATCCTCTCATGTCATGCCCATTTCTCAATTGATATGATCATTATTTCTAAGAAATTCTCATATATAAGGGGAGTAGGTCTGTGATAAATGTTTATAATACCCTCCTACTTGGTGTTTCATCTCTATTTTTGCGGTTATCTTTAATTATAACTTCCATGTCAACTCAAATCTATTTTTCTTACATATTTTTCTAAAAACGCCATTTTTACCTTAGAGCCAATGAACATTGTCTTGTTTTGTTTTGTCTTCTTGTTCTTTGTGGGTTTATTTTAAAATCAAATCTGCCTAGAATTTATCATATTCTAAGAGGGTATGGGAAGATCTAATTTTATTGTATGTAGTTTATTTTTTGATCCCATATCATTGACTGAGTAAGTCTGTCTTTATTAATTAATGATGATACTATTAGCATTTAATAAAGTATTTTGTGAACACATACAGTTATTACATAACTTCTGATTCTCTCTGCAGTGATCTGTGCTTTTCTGCTGACACAGATGACAGTTCTGGCTGCACCAGATCTTTGCAGGATCACAGCTTCCCTCTGTGGTCGAATATCTGATAAAGAACCTCCATCCTCAATAGTCTTCTCTCAAAATGCTTGTGGTTCTTCACGTTCACTTAGTCTTCCAGATAAGCTCTGAATCACATCAGCAGGTTTAAGAAGAGCCAGAAATGATTTTTCTTTGACTTGTATTAAATCTTTAAAACCCAAGAGTTCGTCTGTCTCTGTTCTGTCTCTGCCTCCAGAGTGAAGTGTCTCCATCCCTCAGTGATTGGCCTCTGCCGTTCCGGGTAAGTTTGATACCAGGTCAACACAAGGCTGACATAAGGGAAGCCACATTGTAGAAAAGAAACCCTGTTGTAACTTTGAATGACCTCTGACTAACTAACCCAGCTGGATATGTACCCTCCAGGAGATCTAACTGCTCTGTAGATTTTAGGACCCCTGCTTGTGCATGTACCTCCCAGGTGCAATAAGACGATACTTCATTCTTTTGAGTTCCTTAGGAATGTGATGACCCCCAGACAGAGAGTCTATCTGGTCTGGCCACTCCCAGTCTGTAACACCAGAAGGTCAACATTCCTAACCTCCTCACCTATAACCCACGGGCCTATGTAACTGCTTCGAGATTCTGTGCCCACTTAAGATGGTTCTTTTGGACATTAGTCGGCCATCTTCCCTCTTGCTAGCGAGCTGTAATAAACTGCCCTTTCTCTGCCACTATCTTGCCTTTAGACAACTGGCTTTTGTCTCGTGGCAAGCAGATCGTGCCCTTTGTGCAGTAACAAGTTTATTCCTGGGTTGTTACTGTTGGGATCAGGTCTCGGTTTGTCCCTATGACATTTTCAAAATTACTGCTGACTTTCTACAGGAAACTCTCTCACTTCTACCACTTATTTCCCACCACTCTCTCTATGTCCCAGAACCTTTGTTCCCATCTGCCAACACCTGCCATGCCGCACGTGGGGGTGGATCCGGCAGGAGAGGTCTCAATGGGAAGGGCCACCAAGGCGCCCTCGGGAGAGAGCTCCCTGGATGATGTCCGGCAGCCCTGCCCCTGAGTTTCCCCGGGGGGCAGGAATCCTCTTCCTCGCCCTGCCCGCACCCATGCCCCCACCTACACTCCTGCTCTTTGCTCACCGGACATGCCCCTGTGGTCTCATGATTCCTCACCCACGTCCCAGCTTCCTGTGCTGTGGGTGATTTCTGTCTCATTCTTTGGACTTTATTTGTTTGTTCTTTATATATTTTTTAACTTTCCAGTGTTTCCGTGAGAAGGAAGGGCAGGGAACAGCACTGAACACCACCAGCCCTGGTTGTCTCGCACAGGGGAGTCTTAAAAACAGCTGAGACCCCCATGCACTGTGTCTCGGTGGCGTTCGCTCCCTTAAGGAGCCAGTGAAGGCCAAGCCCAGTCCTTCCCTCCTTCCTTGGAGAACCAGCTCAGCAAAGGCTGAGCCTGACTTTGGCGTCTTGCTCATCTCTCAGGAGCACGGAGGCTGGGCTCTCTTACAGTCAGCCATGGCCGTGGGACAACGCCTCCCCCTGCACAGGGAATAGGCATGCAGAGACCCTGGGCAGGTCCCTTCTCCCCTTGCCTGGGCTGAGAAGTCCCGGGGCCCCTCGAGAGCTGGCTCTGCTCCTGTGTCCCCAGTGACGCGTATCTGGGCAGCCTTCCGCAAGTCCCTCCCTCGGCCATGTGTGCTGGGGAAGGTTTCTGTCTCTGTACACCACGTCTGATCCAGGAGTTATTTCCTGAAGATCTGGGTTACAAACTGAGCGACCTCCATGAAATCCACACTGTGCCTTTTCCTCCAAGGACATTTGTTAAATACATGTGGAAAAAATTCAGGTTTTCAAAAATAGTAAATGTTACGCAATAAATGGCACATTTCCTCTTTTCTGTATAAAACAGAAAACATGGTTATTTTTAGCTCCAGAGGTCCACAGGGAATGGGGTGGCTGCGTGTGCCAACGTGCACACAGAAAGGTCCTCTTTACATCACGTTCGAGCCCTCCAGGGGTGGAGCGCATGTTAAAGCACGGGGCTGGCACAGCGGTGCTGTCGATGACATGGATGCAGGTCTGAGCGGGAACCACCAGAGATGAGGAAGGAACACGCCGTCCTGGATGCCCCTTCTTCAGCCGAACCAACTCAGCTAAGGTCCCGGAACCCCCAGACCCAGTTCCCTCGCATGCAAAATCAGGACAGTGAAACTAAGACCTTAGGGTTATATAAAGCGAGATTTAATAAGAAACGTGCCCAAGGTGCTTAGTGTACCACATGATAGACTCAGTAAATGGTAATCGTTACTCTCACTATTATCATCGGTGTTTATATTTCGATTTTGGCGTCTATGCCATAAACCACCTCTCCAGGGGCCAGAATCTGGATAATGCTCTCTTCCTTGTGGACACTGACCCCATGTCTCCCTCGCCCACGGGACGTCCAGGAAGAAGGGTGGCTCTGAGGATTTCACAGAGTAAATATCAAGGAGTCTGAAAGGGCTCCCAGTGGCCAAAGTTGGAGTGACTTGAGGAAACAATAAATAATGACACTTTTGGCTCATCACCCAGAGACCAGAATGTCTGAGTCCATATTGATATAAATAAATATTCAAATAAATAAATAAACGTGGGAGAAGGAACAGTGTTTTCTTACAGAAAAATTCTTATTCATAAACGTAGGAGTGAGGGAAACAATATCCCCACTGGGCAAACAGCATGGTAATAATTGTTTCTGGCAGCTGAGAAAATCGGAGGAGAAACAGGATATTGGCCTCTCCCCAGATTGTATTAATTCCCCGGAGAGGTGGTAAGAAACCGTCCTCTGGATATATTTTTAGATCAGAGCTTCTCAAAAGCACTGTCCCTGCACTCCCAGCCCCCAACCCAGGTTTTCCTTTTGAGTCGGGCTGCCTATTAACTTCAGGGGAAGTCTGATTTACAACTCACCTGAATTCTTGAAACAAATAATTGCAAAATCTATAGGCTTGAAATTAGGGTGAAAGGAAAAATATAAAGCGAACACATGCAATTAAACATTTTGACACGTTTATTTTGCACAGATGCCCTCAGTCTTACTCACCCTACTGACTCAGGCCCCACTGCTGCCCGGGTCCCAGGAAGAACTCAGATCTGGGCCCTTTCTCCTGATGAACCACCCGTGGTTGGCTGGAGAAGGGGAAGAGGTCAGAGAGGCTGAATCCACAGGGAAAATGAGCCAGACACCTGAACCCAGTGAGGAGCGGAGAGAAGAGGGAAGTGAGGGATAGCCTCCGTGCCTGCCGGACAGACAGACAAGGAGACAGGGATGGAGACTGCAGAGTGAAGGGCACAGAAGAAATGTAAGAAGTTCCGGGAATGGAGTTCCCCTCGGGCTGAAAGGCCGTAGCCAGGGCTAGAGTTGCTTTTCTCTTATTTTGGATGAGAGTTGATGTTCCTCTGCGTGACTCTGCAAGACAAGGGTCCAGACCCATGCAGGTGACGGCCTTTGAGGTCTGGTGCAGACAGGACGCTCACTCATAAATCTTCCAGGCCCTCCTGCCAGCAGGGAGAGCATGATCCTTTTAATCTCTACCCCTCTGGTGGGAGAAGAGGAATTTGTTTTAATTTGTATTTATTTGATGGCTTGTGCACTGAGCGTTCTTTCCCCAGGTCGAGAGGTCGTTTAATTTCCTCGTTTGTGACACTCACGTCCAAGCACTTTGGTCCATTTTGTTGTTTGTCTATTGACGCTCTGTACTCATTGAGGGTACTAGACTTCTTAGGTGAATGTTGACTAGATGGTCCTATCAGTCATTACTCCGCGTTCTGCTCATTGCTCGTGCACTATTTTTACTGTGAGGTTAGATTTATGAATCCTTCCTGTTTTCTCCTTTGGGTCCCACTCTGAGGTGAAGGCCACATTCGGGGACCCGTGAGTGCCAGTGTGTTGAGAACCCAAACTGTGGACTGAATGACACAAACGAGCAGAACCGGCCCACGAGGAGAAGGGAAGACTCGCAGGCCCCCCGGGGTTGGGCTGACTAGGGGACAAGATGGAGCCGAGGGCACTGACCGTTCACTCAGCTGAGACACTGTGAGTCCCCGCCAGGTCCCAACTGTTCCGGGGCTGAGACAGCGGAATGCAGGACAGACGGGATCCTGCTCTGGTCGGGCTCAGAACCTGGTGTAGGGGAGGAAAACCTTCATCTCCACCCTCTAGGGTCCTGGCTGGGCCTGAGAATTAAACTGACACAGAGAGTAACAGGAGAAAAGTGTGCACATTCATTTAATGTAAGATTTAGTGTCGTGTGAGTCCTCATAAGGATAATGAAGACCTGGAGAAGTGGCAAAACCAAAATGCTTTCTACTGGCTGGATGAAGAGAGCAAATTGTGGGAAAGTAACCAAAATCCCTGGGGAGGGAAAGGAGGATGAGAGTTATCCTAACAAGGGCTGTGTGCACAGAATTATCTCGGTCAACTCCCCTCTCTGGTGGTAGGAACGCCTCCTTCCTCCTTGCGCAGGGATGCACCTTCCACATTGGGTTCATCTCCTGCTCGCAGAAAGAAAGGGGAGGTCAGGACGCTTTTCTTGTACCTGCTGTTTTTCAAGTGCCTTTAGCTCAAGTAATCTTATGCCCAAGTGGCATTTTTGGGGTGGCACATCCTGCCACCCTTTGCCAGAGGACAAGTCAGAAGACGAGGCCACAGTTGAAATGTGCTGCCTTCTGGGTGAAAGACGAATAAGCGAAGAGGAGCCTTCCAAACCTTCTCAGGAGTGACTCCAGGCACAGGTTGTGGGGGCTGAAAAAGGATGATTTCTTTTCAAAGTAAAATCATGACTTACACAAATATAAAATGAACACGTCACATATTTTGTTTAACTCACGACTTAATGAGGGAACCAGTAAGATGGTATGACCAGTTCAAAGCAGAATTCAGATACATTCACATATAGACAATCAGAAATGCTGAAATAAACTTACAAATAGATGCAAAAGTGACCATTTGTGAGACCAGAGAACTACGTGGCAAATGTCTTAAAGAGATGCCTCTGGGGTGTAGGACCATGTACGTGTGTGTTCTCATCTATTTTTATTTATTTGTGTGTGAGAACCTATCACACACCAACCTCTGCTGCACTAGCTCACGTGATTTTGGTCTCGGGTGCTCAGCGCCTCAGTAAAACACAGGCTACTCTCCACCTCTGTGACTCCGTCAGCAGAGGTGACGCCAACCAGACAGTCAGGTGTGCTCCCACACCTGTCCACGCCACTTGCTCTTGTTCTCTTTACTGTGTAACTTAACTAAACATTACCTAAACCAACTACTCATCAGTATAAAATGAGAGAGTCGTTTCTGTGATAAATGGTTTGGGAAATCAAGATGAAGGCAAACTGAAGTCGCTTTAAAAATTGCTTCTGAATTAGGTGCAGACAAGAAACCTCAAAAAGCAGAAAGTAATTTGTGAATGTTTGGAAGAATGCTGGTCTTAGATTGCTTCACAAATGTATTCAAGTCTCAGTCTGCTTTAAAAAACTACTGAAAGTGGGTATCTTCAGAAGATGAATTAAGGGTGTGGTTTACGCCAAAAATGAAGACTAAGAACTCCAGTCCCCGACCGGGGCTGACTAGTCTCCACTCTACATGGAAATATCCAGAGTCAAGACTGGGTGTGCAGTGGCCCTGGGTGGGATATTGACCAGAGGGGTGAGGAGTCACGAAAACTTCATGCATCTTGATCGATTGTATACATTTGTCAAAATTTATCAACATGTACAGTTAGAACTTGAAGATTTCATTGTATGAAAAGTAGACCTGATAAACTTATTAAAAATTAATGCATATTTATATGTTTTAAGTTAAAAATATATGCAAAGTATGTCTGCTTTCTTATTTTTTTATTATCATTTTCACCAGCTTTTAAAATTAACCAACAGATCATGTTGGCTTCAGAAATGTTTCTTCTTCTGTTACTTTCATAATGAAGGAATAAATGTATTTTAAATAAAATAAAATTTAATTATTTTCATCATCACCTGGGGGGCCCGGGATCCTGTATGAAAGGAAGACGCTGTCCATGTTAGAGTAAGAACTTTTCTGATTAGAAATTTAACTGCAGTTGACGGCCCATGAATGTCCTGGAGCCTAAGGCACAGAAAATGCCCCGTCCTTTGGAATTCTAACAGGGCAGAGAAAGCCAGGCCAGGAACCCACCCTCTCCAGCCCCTCCCTTCTCGGTGGGCGGTGGGTGCTGGGGACCCCAGGAGGAGGAGGAGCCTGCCCAGCTCCAGCTCTCCCGCAGGACACCCAGGGCCATGCCCCTGGAAGGGGGTCGCCCAGGCGGGTCCCCTCGCTGGGCAGGGAGGTTGCTGCCATGCTAAATATACATGTGAAAATGTTATTAAACACTGTTCATTTGAGAGAGAAGTCCACTCCTGCACCTGCTCCCATCAGACGTGTGCCCTGATTACAGCATCTGCAGGCTGATCATCGATGCAAATGGGCAGACTGGGATCTCTGTTCCTCTCTCATCTGCCTCCTACTTCACTTCTCATCCTCCCCTGGGCTCAGAAACCCACCTCCCAGGACCCCAGTGGGTCGGAGAGACCCAATCTGCATTCCTTTTCTGAGACACAATACCAGCTGATGGAGTGGCTGCAGCTCTTACTGAGGGCGCCAGAGGCCCTGCTGTGCTTTCACGGCTTCCCTGGGATACAGTCAAGCTCAAGGGCATGGTGTTGCATTCTGGAAGGAGGCGTGTGCACACATGGAGATGGTCACTGTCTTCCCTGCACGCCCAGGTGCGATGCACAGGGTGAGACCAGCAGCAAGGGAAGCAACGAGGGGAGGGACAGATGGCTGCTGCTCTGGGGGCGGGTTGGCCCTCCTGTCTGGAACCTTGATCATCTCGGGCCGGACGCTGGCCTGCAGCTGGGCCTGCAGTCCCAGACTGAGCCCAAGGTACAGGGAGCAGTGGACAGAGCCGGCTGGTGTCCCGGGCAGCTGGAGCCGACACTCTCCCCGGGGCTCTTCCCGGAGACGGGGTTTCTGGCCAGTGTGAGGCTCTGCCCACCCTGGGGTTTAGACATCATTGGAGATCTGGGAGATCTGATGGGACGGGCCCTCTTTGTGTGAGCTGAGGCAAGAGGATCCCTGAAGGAGGCTCCCCAAGGGAGAGAATGAGCAACTGATTTTGGTTTAAGAGGCCGGCCCTGTCTGCTGGAGTGATTCTGAGCCCTCGCTGTGGCTGTGCCCCGGACTCAGGGGTGCCTGGAGGAAACATCCCCCGGAACCACAGAGAGAAGCCTTCACCAAACCCAGTGCACAGATACTTTACTGAGGGTGGGATAAAGGAGTGACTTGCTGAGAGGTGCTGGAGCAGGCCCACGCCCTTTAGGAGTGGGGGTCCCTTGGGCTGGTGTAGGACCCCCTCCCTCTCTGGGTCAGGGCTCAGTGTAGACCCAGCATAGCTCTGCCTGCTCCTGAGCCTCTGCTGATCCCTCCAGGCTCAGCTCTCAGGCCTGCAGTCCTGTGCCTCTGCATCTGCTCTGTGCCCAGGGCTCACACTGCGTTCATCTCCACACATCCAGGATCCAGGGGTCAAGGGTCAGGGAAAGCATGGAGGTGAGTATGCACTGAGACACCAGGAGACAGCAAGACCCACTGTGCCATGAGAGGGGCCACAGGGAGCTGACCCCAGAAGCCCCTTTGGAGATTCAGATCAGGGTGCGCTGGTAAGGTGGGGGGGATGGAGGTAAAACACAGACACTCAGACTAAAGGGTGTCTTCTCATGCTAATGCCTTATGGGTGGTGACTTTGCACAAGCCCCACATCTGCCATGCAGGGACTCCCCTGCCCAGGGGCCATCCCAGAGGAGAGCAGCTACCACGAGCACCTCATCTTGGGGTGACTGCCTCCCTTCCTTGGGGTTCTCTTTGCACTTGCACAGCTGGGACCACTGTTGGAGGACATCATATGGCAGAGGCCACTGTCATCCTCGTTCCAGCACCGGCCGTAACGCACTCCTCCCACCAGGGAGGGGGCTGTGCACCGTGGACATCCGAGGGATGGCAGCCACTCCATCCCACCAGGTCCTCTATCGCTGGCATCTCCGAACACGGGAAGCATGTGAGGACCCCAGGACCGCGGCCTTTCACACGGGCCTCTGTCTAGTTTCCAAATCAACTCTGACTTTCCAACTGCTGGTGACCACTCTGTGTTAAAGGTAATCTTCTGGTTTGGAGGAACGATTTGGAATAAGTATGTAAGATCTGGGCAGAACTGTGACACGACACATGAAGGGAAGTGCACGGCCTGTGAGTCTGCATGGCTGAGATCAAGGCCACGACCGGACACGCCCACTGCTGTGCTCAGTGCGGAGCTTGGCACTAGAGGGGGAAGAGGAATGTGGCAGGACTGCAGTGCATCCTGTCCCAGCATTTGAGAGTCTGGACACGGAAGAAGCGTGCATGTGGAGGGGCAACCCTTATACACTGGGACTGGATCGCTGGGGCCTCTCCTGAGAACAGGAGGACCCACGCTCAGCGGCAGGACCAGCTATGGTCACCATGTGAGGTCGGCGAGGGTGTGACGAGGACAGTAGTGCCACATGCCCCTTCGTCTGGACCAGAGGGTGGTCTCCGTGACTGAAGGAAGACCAGCCTGGTGTCCGCTGCAGCTCGCAGCCAACTCCAGCTGGTGGCCGGAGCCCAAGGCACCGGACCCACTGAGGCAGGGTAGGTGGACGGTGCTCCAGAACAAGAATATCAGGAGTCCGGTGAAATGGTGACTAAAAGTGTCAGTCGCAGACGACATATTTCCTTAGGACCTAAGGCCTCGGCACTAAAATGAACATTCTAAGTTAGAAGTGGAAACAAAATGCAGACAGGTGCGCCCCTCACTTCCTGACACGTGCACCACTCACCTGATCCACAGCACTCACCTCCGTGGCCAGACTCGTGGCTCGAAACCCCCCACTGCAGTTCATCCTTGGGGTGAGGGCCCAATGCCGTTCACTTAGTTTCAGAAAACAGAGGCCAATTCTGGCAGATTAAGAGGAAAAAGATAAAAAGGAACTGAGTTGCAAAAATAAAAGAAAGTTAATGCGTATGTTTCACACTCACTAGCAATCTGCCTTAACAGAGAGAGAGAGAGAGAGGGAGGGAGGGAGGAAGAGAGAGAGAGGGAGACAGGGAGGGAGGGAGAGAGAGGGAGACAGAGGGGGAGAGCTGACACCACGAGTTGCTGAGGACGTGGGGCAACAACCCTCATTTGCTGCAGCTGGGACAGCAAGGGAGTCCAGCGGCTTTGGGGACAACGGCCAGCAACTTCACTCGAGACAAATGAAAATCAAGTTGGCAAAAGACTCGTAAAGAGTCTTTCTCCTTACCAGCCTAGTCCACAACAGGCCAAAGCTGGAATTAAACCCAGTGTCCATCAGCAGGAGAAGGGACCAGAACTTGGGGTGACGCTCAGCGTGTGGAAGCTGCCTGTGGAAGGAAAGCCAGCAGGTAGGTGACGAGGGCAGAGTGCGTGCAGGGGTGAGGGGGCAGGACGAGGCGGGCTGTACAGCAATGTGCCGGCCACCTTTGTGGGACCCTCTGTGGCATGCAGAGGGGCATCTCAGCCTTCAGCACCCCAGGGCACCAGGAGGCCACACCCCTGCAAGGTTTCTGAATCCTCACACGGTGAGGGCCTTTCAGGGGAAAAAACAACAGACATTCATTTTCAGCCTGGTGGCCTCACGTCACTGAGGACAGCTGCTGGCACCCTGGTGGCCCACATCCCAGGGCCTGGTCTGGTCTCTTTTCCCAGACACTGCAGCCCCCATCCCCTGGTGTCCCAGCTGCCCCCCAAATCAGAGGGCAGGGGACAGGAGAGAAAGGGGTCCAGGCGTCCCCTCACAGAGGGCTATGGACCAGCGTGAGGTTTTACACATGACTGACACAACCCCGAGCTCAAAGACCACCATGATCATTCTCCTTTCTTCACCAGATGCCCTGACCTCAGCTAGAAGAAGCTGCCTGAAGTCCCTCCAAACACCCTGTGTGCACACCAGGGTGCTTCTCCACATATTTTAGTCTCAACGTATCCCCCCCACTCGCCCGCCCCATTTCTGTCGATTCTTGGAGAGCTTTGTTCAGAACTTTCTCCTTAAGTTTGTGGAGGGATCTGCAGCCCCCTCAGATGCTGTATTCACACCCACAGCCCATCGGTGTCAGAACCACGCCGTCCCCACTGCCCAAGGCCCTGCCTGTCCAAGGCTATGATGGGGAGGCCGGTGGGCGTGGCCCGAAGCTCTGCAGCCGAGATCCCCCTTCACTAGGATGCAGGGCTGTGACCCAGTCCACGGAGACAGCTCTCAGCCCGGTGCAGAGGTGGATTCCCACGGCCCTGCACCCACCCTCCCAGATGCACACTGCCCAGTGGGACTAATTGCCTTCGGCCTGACTAGCTCAAAATTATCGTGTCAAAGAACCACAGAAAATCAACAGAAGCCAGGATGAACTAAAACCAAAAGGGAAGGAACTGAAAATATTAACAACTACCCACTGTGTGAAATTGGTTTTCACCCTTTTAAGCTTTCCATTCACGGCATCATGCTGCACCTGCCATTTGTCACCAGGTCCCCTCCTCAGGTCTGAAATCGCTCCCAACCCTTACCCTGATTTTCCCCCACAGTTCTTAACAATACCCAAGATCACAGCGCGCTTTCATTTGTCCATTTATTGGTCTGCCCCGCCCCTAAATATAAGGTACAAGAGGACGAGGACTAACCCTGTCCTGTCCCAGGGCCACCGGTGGAGCTGGACAATCGTTCCTACCAAGAGGCCTCTGCCCACCAGACCCAGCGAGGCCCACCTGCCTGGAGCGGGTGCACGTTTTCCAGCCTGTCTCCCAGCAGAGGCCTTTTTCTATCTTGCACAAAGGATCTGAATGAGCAGAGGTGGCCCAGTGGTCCCGCGCACACACACGGATGCCCGCCCCAGTCACTACTGGGTCATCAGGGTCATCATCAGGGTCACACAGGCATCCATGCATCAGCCCCTCGTCTCATGCCCCGGACCAGGCCTCCTTTCATTACTTCTCATCCATGAACCCCATCTACAGTTTAAAACACCATGTCCACCAAACAGTCCTAAAGAGATGACGCCCGTCTCCACTCTTTTACCCAACGACGACCCGCTGTACGGAGTCTGCGCACATCTGCTGCTCAAGATCAGCAAGGTGACTCCCACCAGGTGAAATAAAACCAAAACACGTGGCCGCGGCTGCAAGTGTGGCTAACTATGCACAAGCATCGGGAGTCCCAGAGGCTTCTTAAGATATCGCAAGAAACACTTGAGGTGTTTCCCACTGTGTCCCTCTGTGATCCTCTTCACCTCCCCAAGAGGTAGAGGAACTCCAAACTGGAAGTGCCTGCCTTAAGACAACCAACAGACAAAAGAGGAAACCTTTGGGTTACAACATATTTTTCTCCACATTATGACAATTTTCACACATACATGCAAGATGTTCACACAGACACTAGACTCCAGCACCACTACTTTACCACACTCGTCTGTCACATAACTGTCCTTCTCTCCGTCCCTCTAAGCACCCATTCCCCGTCTCTTCTTTGGATGAATCTCAGTCGCTGACACCAGTACACTTCCTTCTGAACTTGCAGCGTGCGCAACTCAACCAGAGTCCAAGAGCTGTTCACAGTGTCTCCTTTGAGGTAGAGTCACAGACGGTGACAGGCACCAGAGTCCAGGATCTTGACAAATGCACACCTGAGGCCACACATCACCACACAGGCCCTCAGGACACTTCCAAGTAGATCCCCGCCCTCAGCCTTGGGGCAATCCCTCTCCTGAACTTTCTCCACCACAGATTTTTTTGATCAGACTTCTATAAATGGAAACATATGGCATGTACTCTTTGAAGGATGCATTCACTCAAGTCGTCTTTGAGATTTACACGTGCTTGCGCGTATCAGTGGTTCATTTCCCTTTACTGCTGAATAAAAGTCCATTGTATGGATGTGAAACAGCTTAGCCACTGCCAGAACTTTTCCCAGAGTGGCTGTGCCATTTTACACCCCCACTGACCAGGCAGGAATCGGCTGCTCCACATTCTGTCCACGCCTAGTGTCGTGGGCCATTCTGGTTGGTGAGGAGTGGTATCCTATTAGAGTGAGCCTAATCCAGATTGCAGTGAGGTCCAATTTATCAACAGCACCAACAATTTAGTAGCTTCTTAACATTACACATACACTCGCCATGTGACGCAGCCATTTCACTCCCAGGGTCTTACCCAAGGGAAATGAGAACATATCCACACTAAAGCTTGAATCTCAGCGTTCCTTGCAGCTCTGTTCACAATAGACAAAAATCTGAAATACCCAGATGTTCATCAACAAATGAATGGCAAAAACCTTGCATAGACATAGCACTCAGCAGTAAGAGGGGATCAGCCACTCATGCACACAATGTAGTGAAGAGCCACAAGAAATTACAGCAAAGACAACCCCTCCCCGGGGACAGAGAGGATTGGAGGTGCTTGGACCGGGCTGTGAGTGGCTGACTGGGAGGGAGCGCACAGCAACCCCTCTGGTGAAGGAGATGGTCCAGATCCTGATGGGGGCCATGGCCACATGGGTGCTTACATTTTCTGAAATTTGTCATGATGCACACAATGTGGTTGCTTTTTATCGTGTATAAGTCATACCCCAATAGTGTTGATCTTCAAAAAGAAAGAAATATCGTATCTGGGTCAATACATCTTCGACTAGGTTTTTGCAACAGCCCTCAGCACTCACTCATTGCCCTCTTTTTTGTCAGCACCACCCAGGGCCCATCCTCGCCGTGTCTACAGCCTGGAGCACAGTCTCCACGACACCAATGTCCTCCTCATCCTCTAGCTGCAGCTTTGCTGTCTCTCCTACACGGAACAGACAGTAACTTCAGGACACAGCACTTCCATTCCTTCAATGAGTAAGTCAGGCAGCAAGTATTCACGGTGTGTCTACCAGCCCCGGGCACCGTCTTAGGAGAAGCTGGAAGTATAAGTAAGACACAGCGTCCACTCCGAATCTTAGAAGGGGTAGAGACACAGAGTGAAACAAGCACAGACCAGCATCAATAACTGGTTCTGCAGGCGCAGTGACCAGAGCTCAGTGAGACTGTAACCCCGAGCCCATCAGGACCAACTGACCCGATCTTATCAACAGAGTGACTAAGAGTGGTTTTTCAGGAACTGAGAGTCCCCGTTTGTCCAGTTCAGGCCGGTTGAGACCACCAGCCCATCAACTGGGCCTGTGCAAATGCCCGACTGGTGACCCTTTGACGTCATGGGGCTGAAAACTCTACCCTCAGAGCATGCTAACGCCACCATTTGTGAACGTGTCCTACGAAGAGCCATGAAGCTTGACTATGCTTGCACAGGTCATCAATTACCTCCCTTCTCCTCTCCTCCAATCATCCATCTCCACATTTCAGACCGCCCTGCACCTCATCCCCAATTTATGCGCCCCAAGCCCTGGATCAGGGAGGCATATTTGAGAGCTCCACCTCCTGTCTCCTGGCTAGTCGACCTTGGAACAAAATCTTTTCTTTTCTCAAAAGCTGATGGCGTAATAATCGGCTTTTTATGCGCATTGGGAAGAGTACCCCATCCTTGTGCAGTAACATGACCACAAAGAACGGACGATGCATTCTCCAGGATTAGGATGGGCTGTGTAGAGCAGGTGGCATCTGAGGGCCGTCTCAAAAGACAAAGTGCAGAGGGAGGAATGAGGGAGTATATGAAAGGGCCTCCAAAGAGACACTTAGGAGATGGGAGAATGGACTAAAGAACATGGTAATTAGGGGGATCACAGCAGTTCATCGAAACTGGAATACATGGAGTGGGGCAGAGGCTTGGCAGAAATAGAGAGAAGGGAAAGGAGGGCGGGGATGGAAGGGAGGAAAGGAGGAAGGAAGCTAAGTCACAACCAGCCAATCAAGTGTGAGCTTAGGCTAAGGAAGAAAAGAGAATGTAGGATCAAGGCATGGGTAGAGTATTTACACACACACACTATGCATAAATATGTCACTTTTGTCCACGGGTATTTTCTCTGATAACACTGATTTCTATGACTTAGTAAAAAAAATACTGATTTCTATGACTTAGTAATTCCGTTTACAAACATTATTATAATAACCAGTACAATTTTATCACCTTAAAACCAGTCATTCACATACTTGAACATGCTTATCTGCCTACTGACAACTCCATTTATTCCTGAAGAGAGCAATAAAAGATTTTGGATTCCTCAGTAACACCAGCTCTTCCCTGCAGGGCAGGGACAGGTCGTTAAGAGTCCCCGAGAAGCCCCACGTCATTTGTAAGAAAGATGTTTTAATAACGGATGGGTATAATTGTAAAAAGGTTAAGAAATTTATTACTTAAAACCTGAATGTAAGCTCACAATTTGAATATACTAGAAAATACGTCGTGTTCTCCATTTCTATTCAGGAGGTATTTTTCTCAACCAAGTTGCTTTTAGGGAACATTAATTACATCAAATGCTATTATAGCACACAAAATTTATGTGAAACCAACCACAAGTGAGTGTGAGGGGGATGCTGCTGCTTTCCTTTAAAAACACAAAGACAGCTCTAAACAGCAAGACAATACGTTAACATTCGTCAGCTCCGGGGACACAAGTGTGTCACTTATTCGCCACCCTTATCCGCACTGGGGAGAAACAACCAGTGACCGCAAGACCGGTTCCCGGGCGGAGGATGGACGAATCACCCGGAGAGAGACGACAGAGACCTCGGTCCTTTCGGGAAACGCCTTGAGCGCGGAGCGGCCTCCGCGGCCGGGGACAAGGACGGGACCACCCGGCAGGGGGGAGTGTGGCGAGACCGGGGCAGGCTCCGCGTCCACACGGGAGAGGAGTCAGTCGGACGGGGCACAGGACCACCGGGCGCTGCGTTCACAGGGGCGGGGACGGGAGGAGAGGAGACACTGGAGGGGACAGAAAGGGGAGGGGGGCCACCTTCTCGCGAGGGGTCCTGGAAGGGCGGGGGAGGGCGGGGGGCGCGGGTAGAGAGTCGGGGCGGGGGCTTCCGGTCGCCTTCTGATGGCGTCATAGGCCGCACACAGCAGGCACCAGTGACCACCTGCAGGAGGAATGACCTGCAGGAGATGGGCGAGACACGCAAAGGACAACAGGGCGCCACAGCCCGCCTGGCAGCCATAGCGAGCCAGCTGTGAGCCTCTGGTCTGCGCGTGCGCACGGCCCGCCGCAACACTGCGCTTGTGCAGGCCCGACTGCCACACCGCGCCGGCGCAGTGTCGTCTCCTCTTCTTCCCTCAGGCGCTCGCGAGTGTCGCACTAAGCAGCCTCGCACTCCAGGCAGTTGAAGTGGAGGCCTTCTCGGACTGCCCAATTCGGAGGCATACGCTCTATCCGGGGTTTCCGCCGGCAAAAGGGCCAGGCGTTAGCTCCTCAGACCATCATCTTAACGAGCTCCCCCCAAAGTCTCCGCTTGAGGGCGCAGGAACCCCCTCTGGCCTCGCTCGCCGCTCCCCTCACATCTCCTGGGAGTCACGTCACGCGGGGCTCCGGCACTCCGCTCTGCGCGTGCGCAGGGCCCCTCCTGTCCTCCCCAGCCTGCTAGGCGGCGGTGTTGTGCGGCGCTCTCGTACTGTGTTCTGCGCGTGCGCGGGGCTCCGGGAGCTGGTGGCCGCAGCAGGTCACGTCCAGTGTCCAGGTTTGATCCTGTAGTGCGGTTACTGCCCACACGGACACAAAATACGTGTAGTTTTTTCATTTTTAGTGTAAGGTTTTCGCTAACGAGAATGTCATCAGCTTACGTTTTTCTAAGTAAATACCGGTGATCTTTCTTGTGCGCACTTGGGAGCAGTCATCACTGTAATGTCCTCCTGTGGCCTCGGAACCCTGGTCATCGGAGGTTCATTTGGGATCTGAAGGCCCAGGGCCAGCGGGGGTCCTCGCTGCCTTGGCGGGTGTCCTGTTTGGGGGTCCTTCGCGGGGGGGCTCGCCCTAGGACTCTGTGGGAAGTGTGGGGTCGGGACACCACGAGAGAGTTTGGGAAAGGAACCTGGGGACTGGGCGGAGACCCTCAGGGCCTGGAGTGGGTGGCCCTAGCGGGGACAGGTCACTGATGGCAGAGACCTGCAGGGACTTTGGAGGAAATGCCCTGGGCATCAACCAGGAGGGTCGGAGGGGTCCCTGCTGGTCAGGGGAAGCCTGGAGGAGTGGCCGTTGTCGCCCCGTTGCCCCCAGTACGGCGGCCTCCCTTCTGCGTGGACGCTTGGTGACCCACAGGCCAGAGCACGGATGGGAGAGGCCGGGCTGGAGAAGCAGAGGACAAGGCCAGTGTGCAGTATAGAGGGGCAGTGTCATCCCCCCTGGGGGGACGAAGTTAACCAGCACAGTAATGGGCAGAGAAGGAAGCCATGGCCACAAGGCCCATAAGTTCTGGGGCTGAGGGTCAGAGTGTGCCTCCTTCTCTCTTGGGTGGGAGGTGGGCCTTGTGGGGTGACAGACCTCACCTGTTCAGGCTTTGCCCACCTTGGCGGTGCCCCTTAGCTCCCACACACCCCCTGAGACACCCAAGCCTGTCACCAGTTGTGTTTCTTGAGATATGGGGGTTGTGGCTGTGGGGTGCATGAGTATTGGGATGGAGGGTGGGTGAGAGGAGGTATGTCCTGTCCTAATTTCTCCATAGGCAGGAGGGATGTATTTCATGAAAGACAATGAGCAACAGTCCAGGAGTCATGGCCAGGCCCACAACCCAGTGTCTGAGATGAGAAGAAGGAGGTTGGGCCCAGGCTGAAGTGTAGTCTGGAGGGGAGGGCCTCCAGGAGGAGGAGGGAGGACCTGGCACCCCCAGAGTGGGTGTGGGCCTGGCAGAACGGAGTGGACAGGCCAGCCAGTCCCCATGGGCACATTTGTATGTGTCCATTACAGATGAGGACAATGCTAGACATAAATAGGTAAGTTCCAATCCCAGAATGTTGCCTGGAATTTGCATTATAATTTGGTTTTAGATTATATTTCTGCTTGATCTGTCTCTTTCTCTTAGAAATGGAATACAGCGTGGCAATTGTGGCTATTTCAGTTCTGGTTAGTCAAGATTCTAGTGCACTAAGATTTTACCAGCTAATCAGAATTAATTATAATTCTGGGATATTTAACAGTGCCATTATGCAATTTTCACTGTTGCAGATGGAGAATGAAACGAGTGCATGGGACACTAACGCAATCTGTTCGTCATCAGTAGCTTTAATGGAGTTAAGTGAAGCCACCTGGGCAGGAAGACCCAGCAGATCGAGCTGCCTCTGCAGCTTCCTCCAGAAGCCCCTAACTCAGTTCTCACGGGCTGGAAGGCTCTCAGAGACCGAGGGAATAATGGCAGACGTAAATGAAGCTCACAGAATCTCCAGTACTGTCTATTCAGGATCCATCAGCAATAACTTCCACCCCATGGCATGGTCCCATCCCTCGTGGTCAGTACACTTTTTGTCCTGGTTTATCTGAATTATTTATGCAGAAAACTGTTTTTCCCCAGCTGGGAAGACCCGTTTATATGCACATTTCCTTTTAGACAACTCCCGTCTGTTGTCATAGACTTCTTTTTCCATCTTTTCTTGAGGAATTCCTGGGAATAATAGAAGAGGCGTAAGAAATGACCTTCACCTGGAAGCGGGTCCCAGCGGTCCCTCTGATGTGCTCCCCTAAAGTAAGGTGAGAGGGGGAACCGGTGCTGCATTTTTAGATGACATTGCTTTGGGAAATAGTTTCTATTTTATCACTAATCCTCTGGCTAATGTTTTAAACCAACATTTATAACACTGCCTAAGAGCTTTGGCATAAATGGATTTCGGTAAAGAAAAGCCGTTTCAGAGTGCTGCATTATAAGAGGGGCTTGGCAAATAGGAGGACTGGAGAGGAGACTGACAAATGAGGGAGGTGGCCCCAGGGCCAAGGGGGCAGCTGAAAACCAGACAACAGTGAACCCACGTCCACAGCACGCAGCGAGTGCCGTGCCTCCTAAGGAGAGAGCCCCCCACATCCCACGCGGAGTGGGTCTTCAGTCTCCTTTGTAACTAAGTCAGTATGCACAGGCCTGTTTCTTGTCCTGTCCATTTCTGACAGTGTCTGCGGTGCCCACCCTGCAATGTGAGGAGGTCCGTGCCAGGCCCATCCCTCTGCCTCCTCCCCGTTGTCTCCTCTCACATGTGAAGCTGATAAGATAGGCGTTCTGTTCTCTAAATGTAATTGAATCTGCCTTGCTCTCTGGTGCCTGTGTGAACAGTGTGCTAAGGGCCAGGATGGCACTTCCCGCCCTGCAGGCCCCGGAGCCTCCCCTGAGCCAGTGGAAGGAAATACGCCCAGTGTTAAGGCCACTGTTTCTTTTTGTGCCATTTTTTCTTTAAAGTCATGCCACATTTAGTTTCTTTATACTAATACCTTTTATTTCTTAACATTTATAATTGCTGTTCTTTCTGATGAAAGCATAAGGTGCCTTCCCGTATGCTCACATGGATCCAGCTCCTCTTATGGGAGCAGCTACGTAGGGTTGTTTCTACTGTTACTGCCTTTTCTGGAAAACTCCCTCCAGGACCCCTCCGGGTTCTTGCAGCATCTGGACTGGCCGTTCACTCTGCCTGCCAGATGGCCCTCGTTTGGGGACTCCTGGGTGAATTCTGCTGTTTTGTGGTTCTGCATTATGAGTCAGTGTTCCTGCAGGAAGCACAGGGCACATAGCATAATTTCTGGAGGGTTTAGTGAGGGGGCTCTTACAAAGACACTGGCAGAACGCTGGAAGACCACAAAACAAAGCCCAACGTCCCAGTCTAAAGATGGCAGAGTTGTTCTCACTCTGGTCTGAAGGAGTGAGGAGGGAGCATTCGTGGTCCATGGAGAGTCACTCTTCTTTTGAGAGTCAGAGAGAAACTAAGATGACCTGTAGGGGAATAAAACCGAGACCTCACCCTCACCTCCTGCCGATGTCCTGCCAGGAGTCCCACCAGCAAAGCAGAACTGGAAGCCCGTTGACAAAGTCCCTACAGGGCAGCCCCCCACGCCGAGCAGGGTGGAGGGGGCAGAGCAGGTCTGGAGGGTCAACGTAAGATAACCACACTGTGTCCCCCTTTCTTAGTTGTCACCCACAGTGTGCTGTGGTGACAGCTCCTTGTCGGTCACGTCAAGGTGGCAGCTTGAACCAGGTCACAGCAGGTGTGTTTATATCCAGGTAGGGGCAAACACTACACAACAGGGCTTGTTTATCATTTTGTTGGGTGTTTTTTTTTTTAATAATTTTATTTATTTATTTATTTTTCCCCCAAAGCCCCAGTAGATAGTTGTGTGTCATAGTTGCACGTCCTTCTAGCTGCTGTATGTGGGACGCGGCCTCAGCATGGCCGGAGAAGTGATGCGTTCGTTCAGTGCGAGCCCGGGATCCAACCCCGGGCCACCAGCAGCGGAGTGCGCGCACTTAACCGCTAAGCCGTGGGGCCGGCCCCTTGTTGGGTGTTTTGACCCCAGAAAGCGTTGGAGAAGATGTTAGCCATGCAGATTAAATGTAGAAGTGTGTCGAAGCCGTTGCATTGTGAATAGCACAAAAAGATTGAGGACGTGGTCTTCTAGTATTGGAAACTATAACCCAACTCAGTGAAGAAGTCATGGACAAACAAGAGAAGAGCAGACTTGGTTTTGTGGTTTCATTTTGTTTTATCCATTAATGCAAATAAAAACGTCCACCAACATTTGTGTGGGAACGACCCTCCCTGGTCAGTTACAGCCACAGGTCCCTATAGATTCAAGAGTTCACCAAAAATCAGCAGAAGTGTCTGTGGGAATCCGTCGGTTATATGGAATTTACAGTTAAGAGTATTGTGTATTTTTTTATTATTTGTAAACTGTGCTACAGGTGCTTTATTTCACTAAAATTTATAATAGCTTACGCACACATATACACATGTATGTGTTTGTTCCTTTACTGCGTGTCACGGCCACCTTTGGGGGTCTGCCCTGGGACGGCTGCTTCCTTCAGCCTTCATATCTTGGTATGTCAAATTCTTGAAGTTTTTATATCTGTAATTATGAGAAGTTTGGATATTGTTGTGTTCAACTGGTTTCTAAGAAGACTGACTTTGTGATGTGCCCAGATTTGCATGGATTTTGGAAATTTTCAGTGATTATGCTGAACTCTTATAATTGTGGCGAATTGTTCATTTACTCAGCAGACGGCCCCGTGGTCTGTGCTGAGCACATGGTGACACAGAGTGCGTCCTTGGCGGGGGGAGATCAGACCCTAGTAGGAACCTGTGGGGTCACGGCAGGTCCCCGAGGACTCACAGAGAAGCCAGGGTGGCCGAAACAACACGCCAGACCGGCTGAATTCCCAAGACAGGCGTAACCAAGGTTACAAAGCAACCCCATCCGTTTACATAAATAAAACTTACATAAACAGGATTGATAAAACCGTATCTCTTATTTAATCCAGCAAAAAGTATTTCATTTTTTAAAAATGTGCAATTAACCTGAAGCCTGCTTGTAAGCTAATTTTGTTTTTGAAGCCTTCGATCAAAGCTCTTCTGCATCTGGACAGGTGACAGGTGTCCCTTGCCAGCAGGCCCCCCAGGTGGATGTGCACGAGGTTGGGATCCACCGCCGGTGCCACTGCTGAGCGCCGCCAGTGTACCTTCTGCTCTATGTGCGCTCTGTTTCAGGAGGCATTCTCTGGGGCTGAGGGGTAGTCATTCTCAGTGATCAAGTATTTTTGCCCTGAAAACGCCTTTCTTCGTGATATGAGGCAGGCAGTGACCTACCTTTCCATAATTTGTTTAATTCTTTTTTCTAGTCGTTTCAGCAAGTGAATCCAAACTCTCCAGTCCATTCCGAGAAGACGCTGATGGGAGCAGAGACGCCCTCAGCTTTTCCCACACCTGCCTGGTGACTCTGTTCAACAGGTTAATGGGGCCGTTGAAATGGGAAGAAGCTGGAAGCCAAGAGCATGAGGCTAAAACAGTGAGTTTTTTCAAGTGAGAAGCAACAAGAAAGTGTGTTTATGCTTTCTCATTGCCAGAGACTGAATCCTCCCTCCTGCCCAGCCCCTTGCCAGTGAGGAGGGGCGCCTCGTTCCCAAAGCCCGCAGGCCGAGGCGTTACTGCCTCTCATGGATGAGTTTGAGGTTCCAGAGCTCTCTCCCTGCCCTGGAAGCTGCTCCCTCAGTGGAGAGGGGACTGTGCATCCCTGGGTGCCGGCTGCTCCTCTGTCCAGACGATGGCAGTGAGCCAGACCTGCTGAGGTCCTGTGTGGGGAATCTCCACGCCTGCCCGCTGGCCCATCTCCCCTCCTGACCTTTCTCCCTGTCCAGGGCCCTTCCTTCCATCAGGGTAGATTCAGTGAGGGGTGGAGGCAATCAACATGTTTCTCAACCCCCTCCCTTCCAACTTGCCAGAAACATCCAGGGTGGAGGTTAATCAAGGTGGACTCATCACAGACCCCTTCTCAGCTGTTGCTAGGAGGGTGGTCCTTGCCAGTGACATGGTCCCTTCTGTCTCATCATCATCATTCTCCAGAACCCAAACTGTGGCTGCCATCACCGGGCCGTCCCACCCTGCCCACAGCCCTCTGCCCTCCTGGTCTTGGACCTGCTCTGCTCCCTGTCTGTGCTCACAGCGGGCTGAGAGGTTCCAGGAGCTGGAAAGTGCTGAGCAGGCTCACAGCTTGCACCTCATGGTCTGATCTTTCTGGAGACATCGGGGTTGTCTGGGCTGAGGGGATACTGGTTCTTGGGCACCCCTGAAGTGGCAAAGTCTGGCCCTGGGGACAGGTAACCAGGACACGGTGCAGGGGAGACCAGGGTCACCTCTGTAAATGCCAGAGCAGAGGGGGGGACCTGGAGGGCTCCACCATGCAGGAGTATTTGCCTGAACCGCTTCTAAATGGAGCCCCCGTGTAACACACGGGGTGTTTGTGACCGTGGGTTTAGCTCACAAGGCCCAGAATAATCCCAGAGACATCCAGTGGGAGTGGTCCTGGGAACGCTGTGTAGCCAGGGAAGGTCCTCACACACCGCCCGGCCGTGGCCATCCTCCTCCCAGACTGACCCATGAGACTGCACAGCTGTGCACAGTGGGCCTGGTGGGAAGAAGGGCCTGGGGCCTTTCTGATCGATTTAGTTTTTATTTGGAATAACAAACAGACTGTACAGCCTCCCATTCAGGTCCCATCAGCGGCTACACAAGCTCTCCCCACTAACTCCCCACCATCCACACAGGCAGCATAATTGAAGAAAAGATAGACATCGCCGGAGACATTACAGGACGTGACACTTGCCCTCTCTTTCCAAAGCTGTGACCTTGATAGATGACCCATTGTTCGATGGTTATGAAAGATGGACCAGCTTATGAATTCCAACAAAACCTAAAATATCATCAGTGAGCACAGTCATCTTAATGGTTCATAAACCAGCTGCTTTATTGTTGTGACACAAAAAGTCTAGAGAGATTGCCTGGCCTTCTTCCAGCAAAGGTCAGTCTGAGAACACAGGTTTTCTCAACAGCCTTTCCTTTCTTTTTCCTTCACGTCCGGCGGCCAATGCTCTGGAACGTTCCGGGCCTGTCTTCTCTATGGGACATGTTTGTCCCGGGCGGTGGTGGCATGGCTGCTGTTTGGGAACCAAGTGCAGGTGAGCAGGCTGCCAGGGGCTCTCCCACATCTACACCCCGGGCTCAGCTTTGGAGCTGGGGCTGAGCTACCTCCACGTGGAGCTCGGGGCCTCGTGGCAGGAGACACGCTCCCTCGGACGGCACAGAGGTTACAGGTGCCTGTGAATGTGCACACCAGTCGGACGTGGGCTGCCCAATGGTTACATCCACAGCCTGTTCACGCAGAGCAGAGGGTAAGAGAACAGGCCTAGGACTGGACAGACCCGCCATGCACCTGTCATGTGGGCTTAGACAGGGCACTTCCTTTTGTCTCCAAAGCTGGAATGCTAACTCCCACCTCAGAGGGCCACCAGAGGACATGGAATGATGCCCGAGTGAAGAACCTCAACAAACCCGGCCTGTGGGCAGGTGGCGGCTGTACATGTCTCTCTTCCAGGCTCCTCTGGAGACCTCTGCCCCCCAGCTCTGTCCCTGCTCACATCTCAGGATGACAAGCAGCTGGAAGGCTGTGATTGGAGGGCACGGTCCACAGGGCAGAAAACCCCGGTCCGGGAGGTCTTACCTGGTGAGCACAGCCCAGGGCTTACCAGACGCCCTGGGGAAGCAGCCAGATGTTGAACCTGCCACTCTAGTGGATTTTTCTACAGCTGATGAGATCAGAAAGGCAAGACTTTTAAGTTAACCAGGGGAGGGGGCACTTGCTGTGAGTGAGAGGTGGACAAAGTTGGGGATACCGAGTCAGAGCCAAAGATGGTGCTAGGATTTCCCGGAACATGTGCGTGCTGCCCCCTGAAGACCACACCAGCAGGGTCAGAGTGATCAGCAGTTCTTCTTAGACAGCTGCCTGGGCCTAAGGGCCTCCAGGAAAACTGCGACATGACAGAGGATGCTGACGCAGGCTCTGTGCAATGCTGAACTGCAAGAGAAGCTGCCTTGTAATAATCACAGATGTGGCTGGTGTTATTTGTTATTCCCTATGATTAGGTTCAGCTGCATAAACAGAAACCCAGCATAACAGTGGCTAAAGCAAGACAGAAACGTGTTTTGTTTTACTTAAAGGAAGCACAGAGGTTGACATTCCTAGCTCGCATGAAATTTGCAGCAGGGTTGCCAGCAACCAGGAATGCTTCCATCCCACTGCTTGTGGTTTCCATTCTCCCTTCCAAAGTGGCTGCTGGAGCTCCATCCTTCACATCTAGCCACTCCCTACTGGGAAGAGGTTTCCAGAAGCACGGGGACACCATTCCTGCTTACATATCCTCACCCCCCCAACTTCTTTGCCCACCTACACCGACTGCAAGGGAGTCTGGGAAATGCGTCAATAATTCAGGTGGCCGTGTGCCCACCTAAAAGTCGGGAGAACTATCACTAAAGAAGAAAGGAGGCATCGATATTGGGTGTGATGTTGTGAGGTACAGATCTTCCTTGACTTACAATGGGGTTACATCCCTACAAACCCATGGTAAGTTGAAAATATCATGAGTTGAAAATGCATTTAATACACCTAAGCTACCGAACGTCATAGCTTAGCCCAGGACACTTACATTAGTCTACATTTGGGCAAAATCATCTTATGCGAAGCCGATTTTATAATAATGTGTTGAATATCTCATGTAATTTATGGAATGCTGTACTGAAAGTGAAAAACTGAATGGTCGTAAGGATATTGGTTGTTTACCCTTGTGATCGCAGGGCTGACTGGGAGCTGCGGCTTGCTGCATATTGCTAGCCCAGGAAAAGATCAAAATTCAGAATTAAGAGTAGTACAGTTTCTGCTGAATGCATATTGCTATCATATCACCCACATTGGTGGGTCCTGGAAGCTTCAGGATGGGAACTGGCCACTGGAAAGACTAAACCTTGATTAGAATCTGGAACTGTCAGCCCCACCTCCCATTTTCCAGGGAGGGGAGAGGGGCTGCAAATAGAGTTAATGATTGATCATGGGTACATGAGGAAGCCTCCCTAAAACCCCAATAGTACAGGCTTGGAGAGCTTCCAGTTTGGTGAACACATCTACGTGCTGGGAGGGTAGTGCCCCCTGACTCCAAGGGGACAGAAGCTCCTAAGCTCTGGACCTTTCTGGACCTCTATCACATCTTCAAACCTTTATCACATCCTTTATTATTTAATAAACCAGTAAACGTATGTCATTGTTTCTCTTAGTTCTGTGAGACGATCCAGCAAGCTATTGAACCCAAGGAGGGGTCATGGGACCCCTGTTTTATAGCTGGTCAGAAGTACAGGTGGCAACCTAGGGCTTACAATTGGCGTCTGAAGTAGGGGCAGTCCTGCGGGGCTGAGCCCTTAACCTTGGGGTCTGACACCAACTCCAGAGAGAGAGTGTCAGAACTTAATTGAATTATAGGGCACCCTGCTGGTGCTGGAGAATTGATGGGTGTGGGAAAACCCGTACATGTGGTGCCAGAAGAGATGTGGGAGAGTAAGGAAAGCAGTGAGTTTTTCCTAGATGTGGGCTTGGCAACTGACAGTCTTTGTCACAAGTATTTCCCACTTCATCTTTTTTTTTCTTGGCTTTTCCTCTGAGGTAGAAGTCTCCTGAGAAGTGAGCCGCCTGATTAGCGGGTGCTGGGCAAGGACAGGAGAAGGAGAAAGAGGAGGCTCCAAAGTCGCCCTGTCAGGAGGCGAGGAGGCCCCTCAGTCCCTTTGTCAGGAGGCGAGGAGGCCGCACAGTCACCCTGTCAGGAGGCGAGGAGGCCCCACAGTCACCTTGTCGGGAGGCGAGGAGGCCGCACAGTCGCCCTGTCAGGAGGCGAGGAGGCCCCACAGTCACCCTGTCAGGAGGCGAGGAGGCCGCACAGTCGCCCTGTCAGGAGGCGAGGAGGCCGCACAGTCGCCCTGTCAGGAGGCGAGGAGGCCGCACAGTCGCCCTGTCAGGAGGCGAGGAGGCCGCACAGTCGCCCTGTCAGGAGGCGAGGAGGCCCCACACTCGCCCTGTCAGGAGGCGAGGAGGCCCCACAGTCGCCCTGTCAGGAGGCGAGGAGGCCCCACAGTCGTCCTGTCAGGAGATGATGGCAGCTCTGGCCCAGGTGGAAAGGTGGAGGCCAAGGAGAAGGGGTCCGAGGTGGATGAATTCTGTAGACGGGGCGTGGGATCTGCTGAGGGGACAGATGTGAGGTGGACAGAGGGAGAGAAGTGGCGACAGTACCTGGGGGTGGCTGCTGTTTCCGGCAAAGAGGGAGACCCAGGAAAGCGGGGCTTGTGGGCAAATGTCAGAGGACATGGTTAGCCTGTCACAACCAACAGGAGATGTCGCCCAGGCGGTGGGATGCGTGGATCTGGAGTTGGTGAAGAGGCTCGGGCTGGGTGTGTGAGCAGACGCCAGCGTTTGTAGCCATGAGCAGGGCGGCGATGCTGAAGGAGGAAAGTGTGCAAGGATGGAGCCCCGGGGGCACTGAGGCTGAGAGGTTTGGGAGGAAGAAAGAGAACTCAGCAAAGGAGACCAGGAAGGAAGGCCAGTGACACCAGATTAAAACAAACAAAAATAGGAAAATGTGGTGAACTGGAGGCCGAATGAGAAAGTGTTTCAGGAAGGAATGGGGTCTACTGTGGCGAGCGCTGCTGGTCAAGCAGAACCAGAGGGCGACAGAGAAGGGACCTCTTGGGGCAGAGGCCATGGAATTTCTGGACAGAGCTGCACTGGGGCCGCGTGAAGGAGGGGTTGTACTGGGCGAGCCTGATGTGGGTGCTCTGTGTGGCGTGTGGTCAACTGTAGGGCCTTTACCCTTTCTAAGCCCAACCAGTGACTTGGTCTATGTCTTTTTAAAAATTCATTTAAACTGAGGACTCTGAAATTCCTTATTGAATAGTGCTTCCCCCTCTGGATGTCTACACCAGGCATTGGGTGTCTACACCAGGCACTGAGTGATTACACCAGGCACTGGGTGTCTACACCAGGCACTGGGTGATTACACCAGGCACTGGGTGTCTACAGCAGGCACTGGGTGATTACACCAGGCATTGGGTGTCTACACCAAGTGCTAGGTATCTACGCAAGCCACTAGGTGTCTACACAGGCACTTTCCCACCCCCTAGCTCTCACCCCTTCTGGTAACACGTGGTTGTACTGTGTTACTTAACGGACTGGGATACAATTAAACCCAAATTGTTTGTTTCCCTTTTCTTCAGAAAGAGCCTGTGAAATATGAATTTTAATGGCAATCATCAGAACTGTTCACTTTCAGCAAGCTTTTCAGGTCTCAACAACTCCTTCTCTATGGGTAGGGGTCCAAGCTGGACTGTTTCTGAGACCCCTTCTGATTCCAAACTGGGTCCATCCAAGGCCCTTACAGAAACACGTGTGATATAAAACGATGAAGCACAGACTTGAGGGAACAAAGTGAAGAGAAAACAGAATTAGAAAAATAATGCTACCAGAGGAAGTATCTGCAGAAGGCAGTTCTTCTGCATTCCTCGCCAGAGGGAACCACACATCCGCCTGGAGGGGACTAAGATCTCTCATGTGCGTGAGATGAGAGTGATGTAGGGTGCAGAGGAGACCTGGGGTTTGCGCTCAGGCCCGAGAACTCTGTCAGCTGAGCTTTTCATACAAAAGGCCTCGAGGGACGAGGTGACAACACCCCTGTGTTCCCTGGTGCTACTCCTAATGCAGCCCTAGTGGAGTCTGGAGGGACACAGACACGGAGTCAAATACACAGCCCTACCTGGAGCTGGTGGAGACACCCAATGGAGGGGCTGATCTCCTTCAGCTTCTCCCGGGCTCCTCCCTCATCAGAGGAGATTTGAGGAGAACACTCAAGGTTGCAATTCTTGGCAGGAATCTTGGGTACAGATATTACACGTGGATGATCAAGAGCAGCCAATGTCGCATAGTAGATTTATCTTCATTAAGATGTGGTCTGCTGTGATCAGAAGCACCTGGGATGTTTGTGGGAAATGTAGATCCTGGGACCTACCTGAACCTCCTGAATAGAATCCGTGGTGGGGGGCCTGCGATCTGCATTTAACAAGCTCCCTTAGTGGATCCCATGTTCATTCATTGAGAACCAAAGGCACCCAGCTGGGGGACCCGGGACAGTCTCTTTGCCTGTCTGCCTTAGTCCGTTCCAGCTGCTATAAAAAAGATACCACAGACTTGGTGGGTTATGAACAACAGCATTTATTTCTCACAGTTCTGGAAGTCCAGGATCAGGGTGCCAGCCGGGTCGGGTGAGGGCCCTCTTCCTGGTTTGCAGACGGCCATCTTCTCGCTGTGTCCTCACGTGGTGGAAGGGGCCAGGAGCTCTCTGGGCCCTCTTTTGTCAGGGCACTAATGCCATCATGAGGCTCCACCCTCACGACCTAATCACCCTGAAAGGCTCCGCCCCTTGATACCATCACACTGGGAGTTAGGATTCACCACGTGAATTTGGGGGGACACAAACACTCAGTCCACTGCAACATCTAAGCCTCAACTGCCCTAAACTGGAGTAACGTCTCTCTCACGTGGTGCAGAACTAAAGATTCTTTTGGTTCCAAGTAATAGAATCAAAGCCAGACTAAATCAGACAACGTTAAAACATCACAATTTTGTTAGCTCAGGTCCTTGAAAACGTCCAAGAGTTGGGTTGTATCAGACAGATGGATCCAGAGCTCTGAACAGTGTCACTGGACATCCCCTCCATCTGTCTCCAGAACTTCCCCTCTATGCTGCTTCGCTCTCAAGCAGCTCTCTGCAGACAGCAGCGAAGCAGCAATACCAGCTCTGGGCCTCCATCCCCCTCAGAGGTGCTCTCTCTGCTCCCCAAACTTGAGGTCACAGCAGCCTGGGAAGACGGTTCCAAGGCCCTGGGGTCGAGCACACACCCTGGACCAATCACACATCCAGAGGGACCAGGGCTCTGATTGGGCAGCCTCAGCTAGGGGCCTGCCCCTGATGAAGGTGCCCAGCAGATCCCACCAGATCAAACCTGATCACACCCGATCACAGGGAGAGGAGAGGCAGCACCCGTAGCAGAGCTCATCCAAGGCGTCTGACAAAAGCAGCCGCTGCTCCCTGCACAGGGGAAGTTCGATGAGTTCGTGCATATGAAGGACACAGCTTGCGTTTCTAACAACAAGGACTTTCCTGGTCCGCTCCCTCAGAGCCCTCCCAGCCTGTGGTGGGCGTGCCCTGTGCCACATTCACGGGTGTGCACGGGACTGGCTGCTTCTCGGACGCAGAGAACTGAGCAGGTAGGTGGTGCCGGAGCAAAAGCAGAACAGGCCCTCTTAGCTCTCACGTTCACACCTAATTTAATTCTAGTGGCTCCTGGGGTGGGTTTTCTGTCGCTGCTGGGTTGAGGTGGGCGTGTGTCGCCCCTCCCCTGAAGCCCACAGGGAGAGACAAGTGTTCATCGAGCAACCTTTTATTCTGCGAAATAAAAATAAAAGGCCCCTGGTCCCTGCTTACTGGAAGATAAAGAAATCACAGTTATCGGAGGCAGCAGAGTGTTCATTAAACCCGAGGTGAAGTGTATATTTAAAGTGTCTGGATGGCTCCTGAGGGAAGCGTTTTCAAGGGCATTCCCCCAGCGACTGTTTTGTCGGCCAGCCGCACCAGAAGTAGCATTTACCTTGAAGGAAGGTCAGGAGGGACACGTCCGTGGTGAGTGTTGAGGGTCAGAACGGGGGACCGTGCCGCAGAGGACGTAACTGCAGCAGCGCCGAGACGTGACCCGGTCTGCAGCAGCTCTGGTCCCGCTGGCATCTGTGGAGCCTGGACAGAGCCCCTCTCCTGGCCATCCCAGGGCCGGCTCCGGGCCCAGCCCAGGACCCAGTTTCGTCAGCATCCATCTCGGCTTTTAGGAAGGCGGATTTCTCCAGGGCTCAGAGAACGGATCTCTTGCTCACAGACTGTCACCCACAGGGACTTCTTCTACAAGGTCTGGGTCCATCCGCAAGGACCCTCCTACATGCTCTGAGCAAACACTGTCGTAAAGGGAGACTCGAGAGTTTCCCCGAGAATGTGCGTCCCTCGTTACAGGTCGTCCTTGACTCCCAGTGCGACAGCAGGGCCGGGTCCCCAGAGTGAAGCTGGGGTGAGTCAACACTTCCGTATCAGTGAGTTGCGTAATTGGCTCTCAGTGTAACCACGTGGTTAGAATCATGGGTTTGAGTAGTAGGTTTTCTTCGAGGAAACTGCTTTCTCATCCTGGTGAGAGATGATGAGGGTTTCCGACTGTGAGGTTGATTTGTAGAGGAACTCTCAGCTCCAGAGCCTGGTGGACGGCGGTCATCTGAGCCTCGTCCTATGACCGGACAACCTCCCTTGTGCCCTGGACAGAATCTGCTTCTCTAAGGAGCTGGAGGGGATGAGGGCAGATGTTGCTCGGCCAGTTGCCAAGTGCGTCTTCTGACGGCTCCATCGCCCCCTCCACCTCCTGACCCACCTTCTTACGGGAGAGAACACGCTTTACCCCAGATGGGCTGCCTGTCTCCAGAGCGCGATGCTACCAGGGTTTGCCCCTAGAGGTGGGTTCCTCCCGGCCTGGGGGTCCGTTTAGCATGCCCTGGGGTGGGATGTAGCTGAGCGGTTCGCACACACAGGGTGGTTGTAGGTGAGTCTCCGGGGCCACAGCAGATGCCTTCCAGCCCAGAGGACAAGCCAGTGGTTTTCAAACTATCGTGCTCAGAATAAACGTCACGTACCAGAAATTTTGGCAGCATCCTGGAACAGGTTCGCACTGCCGCCTTGGCCCACGCAGCACTGGGCTGCTTTGGCGTAGAAATGTTTACAGTGAAGCTCTCCTGCGATCTGCAAACACACAACTATTTTTGATGGCAGCTGGTGTTCTCCAGTCTTTCTTCTTGAGATCGGAGTGAGCCGTACCCTCGTCTTCCTATCACATCATGCCACGAGCTTCCCACAGTCTGCTCGGTCAAGGTGTCGTCTTGCAGGCCGGCTGCCGCGGGTACAGCACAAACAAGCTCCCACAGCCCACGTGGGGCTCCCTCCACTTCAGAGAGCTCGCAGCCAAGGGGAGGTGGGGTGCCCGCGCAGGCACTGGGTGAATTTTCTCGCTCGGTTTTCGTGGCAGCATCCACGGAGGCAGCCGTTTCCATCCCAGCTGCGCTGTGAACATCAGCAGGGTTTGACCAGTTCCCTGGGCCCGACAGGAACCGTGAAGGTCAGGTCAGTAGGGTCTCTGTGACTGGCCACCCCTTCCCCCTGACTGTGATGGGGGGGCAGAGGCGTCCCAGGCGTCTGTAAGGCTCAGATGCCCGGGAGGGTGAACCTCTCCAGGAGTGTCCCCAGTTCCAGAGCATCCCACCGCGCCTTGGGCATCACCCACCCTGTCTGTGAGACTCGCTCGCCCCTTCCTCCTGTCAACAGTGTCCAGTGAGCACCCTCTCCGTGCAGAGCAATGCGTGAGGTGCTGGGACGCAGGCCCTCGTGAGGCCCTGAGCGGCTGGCCAGGGAAGCAGACGCCGGACAGTGCTGATACAGAGATGAGGGAGCTGCCGAAGGGACTGGCCTGGGCTGGGAGGCAGGGAATGCTGGTCTGAGGCAGGAACATTGAAACTGGTCTCAGGACGAATGGCTGGGGTGAGGGCGGGGCGGGAGGAGGTGTGTCCCGGACTCTTACTTAATGTGGACTGGAAGATTTTGTCTTAGGAGCTGCGGACACAATAATGCTGCCATATAAGTTACCCAAATTCAGCGGCTTCTGTGAACAAGCACGAAGCTCTTCCTCACGGGTCTGTGGGTCAGCAGGGGCTTGGGGTCCAGGCCGCCACTTGGGCCTGGGTCTGCTCTATGCGTCTCTTGCTCTTCTGGATCCAGAGTGGTGGCGGAAGCTCGAGAGGAGACACCCAATCCCTCAACCACGTTGCAGGGCTGGCTGCCGTCACGCCCACCAGCATCCACTGGGAGATTTGTCCCTTCCTCGGAGGCCACGGCAGGCGTGGATACTTGCTGGACAGTAATCAAGTACATCCCCATCTCTGCAGCCATGAGTCTCATCGCGTGTCACGGCCCGTGTGCACTAAACACCCAGCGTGTTCATGAACCCTGTGTTCCTAGCCCTCTGTCTCCAACATTGGATCAAACTCCTCGAGGCAGTGCACAGACCCCTTGAGCACAGCTCCCGCTTACCCCAGGTTCCTGCACAACCTGCCCCACCGGACCCTGATGTGCAGTCCCAGTGTATTTGTGTGGTGCACAGTTTGTGCTGACGGTACCATTTCTCCTTCCCTCTCCACCTGGAAGTGTTCTATGACCTTCAGGCCGAGTCAGATCAACAGATGTATCTGCAGAGGGCACAGGGCCCCATCCTGAGCTCCAGCCCTCCGCAGGAGGACGGTCCAGCGGGGAGGGTGCTGAATTCCAGATCCAGGGGTGCGGTTCTAGTAGAAAGTGCTGGGGATGCACAGGAGCGGGCACCTAGGGGCTCCTGCCCTGGGGCTTCATACTGACCCTGGGTGGAGTGGGAGAGGGTGGGGAAAGTGGAGGCGTAAATGGATTCCTAGTGGTCAAGGGATCTTCCCATTGGGCACCTGCCCAGGGGTCAGAGGCTGTGATTCTCGGGGGCGGGATCTGGAGCCCAGGTGAGGGGACCACACTCAGGGTTTGGATGACAGGTCTTGGCTGCTGGGCACAGGGGCAACGGCTCCTGGGGGCAGCTCAGGGGCACCCCCAGTCACTTACCACATTCTGCTGGTCCCGAGGACGGAGAGTCCCCCCTCCAAGGGACCCCGGTCAGGTGAGAGACAATTTCTGCGTCCATTGACACTGAAGAGGGAGGACAGAATCAGCACTTATGAGCACTTGCTGTATGCTGGATTCTGTTTGGGAAACACAGTCCGGGCTCTGACGCCTACCAGCTCCGTGACCCTGGAAAAGCCACTTGGTCTCCCCAAGCCTCCGTCCCCTCATCCCTAGAATTGGCAGAATGATCCTTCCTGGCTGTGATTGGGAGGATGACAAGAGACAGTCCGATTCTGTGATCCAGATGGGGAGCTGAGCCCACGGGAGGACCCCTGCAAAACTCAGCTCCCTCCCTGTCTTCAAGGGTCCTCGAGCCTCCCTGGAATTGTGCACACAGGGTCAGACAACCCGGGACTAAGAAAGAAGGGCGCCAGAGATGGAGCCGCCCTTCCTGGTGCAGAGGTCAAAGAGCACATGTCCACGTCCACGTCCACGTCCACGTCCATGTAGTAAGAGGCAGCGCCTGAGACGGGCTCTTCCCTGGACCTGCCACCTCTCTGCACACGGGCAGAGGCTGCGCTGGGACCTGCTGCCCATCCTGGAGAGGAAGTTCCACCAGGCAGCCGTCTTGCCCTCAGATCCCGAGGCAGGTCTCCAGGGCCTGGTGACACAGGATATCTGCTCACCCAGCGCAGCACCAGACGGCCCTTGAAGGAAGTTCCACCCACCCGTCCACCCCATTACCAAAGGACGTGCCCAGAGCTGGTGGAACTGTCACTGTCTGGGGCCCTGTGGTCAGGCCTGGGACTTCTCAGCCAGACAGTAGCCTCAAAGGCCTTTTCCTCTGAGGACAAAGGCATTTCCAATACCCCTAGGAGGAGGGCAGCCCGATGCAGGCCTGACAGTGGAACAGGGCAGCCATGGGTGCTGGGAATTCATGAGGACAATCACTGAATTAAATACATGGGAGGGGCTGAGAACAGATTCGCCCATCAGCTTAAAATGGTGCCACTCACTGCCCTGTAGGCCACCCTGGATGGGCAAGTGGTTGTCACTTCAACGAGACTGCGATGGTCATTTCATGGCTGTAAACCCACACAGAGCCCCACGGGGTCTCGGGTGCGGGGAATCCAGAAGGCTATCTTCCACCAGACGTGAACCCAGGGCTGGCGCTGAGCAGATTCTTCATCAGGAAACCCCAGCTTCAAGCAGACGGCCTCGTCACGTGTTGTCAAAGGCTTCGACCTTGTGCTGCTGAAAGTACCTCACCAGGAAGGGCCAGGGAGGTGTACGTTTTTATCTTAAGAAATTTGAAATCTAGACCAAACCTATTGAGTGAGAAAATACTGCCTCCACGGCTCAGGATGAAAGTTGTCTGAGCTAGAGAGCTGGGTTTGGGGCCTCGAGAGACCAGGGGCTGGTCATGGCTTCCCATCTCAGGAGGCAGAGCCTTGGAATTACATACAGTTGCTCCCCGGAGGTGGGGACAGGCCTCAGGGAGCCCCTGGACCCCCCGGTCATCTCAGAATAAAATGCAAAAGCACAAGCCCAAAGTGGAGGTTGGTGGCAGAGATGGGACAGTCCACCAAAAATGGTGAATTGGCATGGGAGCAGCTATTTTTCAGAGAGCAGTGATGTCAGTCCCCGGAGTCCCAAAGCCCAGGGCTTAGCATGAGGCTTCTCTGAAATGACAAAGGAGGAGCGAGGCTGGGTGACATTTCCCAGGGTTTCCGGAGGGCTGGGAGCAATCACATCAGCCGCCATTGTTTGCCTCACAGTGCACCTGCTGTTCTGGCTTTTGTCCCCACATTACGTCCTCAGCCCTGGAGTTAGAGGAAGCCCAAGGACATGCGTTTTGATAGGCACAGGACAGGCTGATGCTGGGAACAGAGGGACCAGAGAGGGAACCCTCCCTCTGTGGAGCATCACATGACATGGAAGCTGGCACCAACCCGTGCAGGATGGGCTTCCCCACCTGGCTGTGCACCTGTGCGCCCAGGCGAGGGGTGCTTCCTGGGGGTTGTGTCGTCCACTTACCACCTTCATTTTTTCCCGCATCTGTGCAGAATCTACACAGTTATTGATTTCAATGTCTTCCTTTAAAATGACTGATGCTTTACATGGATAAATGTATTCACACAGGAAACCTTCAGTCATGGATTTGATGTCTTAGTAATTCATTTCTCCTAGTATACATTAAAAATGAATATATAACCATGGTCAGAAAAATGACCTGACTCTTGGAAGGAAGCCCACAAGTTGAGCACTATGGGGGCCCCAAGACCTGTCTGGGGAGCACATTTAGTCCGCCTCATTGTTCACTGTTGATTGAAGACCCCAGACTTGGGGATGTCACCTATTAACCTGTGGATTTTAGTCTGGTAGAGAGGCAGCCATTTCTGTTTGGTGGGCAGATGAGCCCCCAGATTTCACCTGGCTGTAGCTAACCCAGTGATCTTGTCATATCATTTCTTTAACTAGCATATAAATACTTTCCCCTCTTAAATGTTCTCAACAACCATGATAGCATCTTACTGGTTTCCTCATTAATTAGTGAGTTAAATGAAATCTTTACATGGGCACATTCCTATTCACTCGAGAGTTATGATTTTACCCCTTTGAAAATTATACTTTGGCAACCTTAAACTGTTATTTAAGTGCACATAGGTACCACCTTAAAGTCATTATGTGCTCCTTCCAGAACTAAAGGCTGGGACAAGGAAGGAAGGAAAGGAGAAAAGGCCGCTGGGTGGTCTTGTCAGGACTGTGATGAGGGGTAGGGGTGGGTGACTGGTTTGTGTAAGAACATTCATCCATCCACCCACCCATCCACTCTTCCATCTATCCATCTATCCATCCATCCACCCACCCACCATCCATCCACCTACCCATCCACCCATCCTCCTTTGATTTTGCCCCTTACCTGTGAGGATCTCACAGTGACCCTGGGGGAGGCAGATGGCAGGAAACAGACAGAAGTGGGTGTGAGCCACTAGACAAGGCTGGGCCACTGGGTGGACTGGAGGCAGCTGCTTAGAGAAAAGAACATCTGAACAAGCCTTGAGGGATGGGGAGGGTTTCAATAAGTGAAGACAGGGAAGGAGCAAGTGCTCATGTGTTTCCCAAGGAGATCGTGTGAAAGAAGGCACAGAAGTGGTGGGGGTGTGTGTCCGGGAAATTGCTGGGCACGTGGAGGGTGTGAGGAGGTGTGCTCAGGAGGAAGCTTCATTCATTCACTCTGCACCCATCACATTCTGGCCCTGGGGATTCTGTGGAGACTGAGAGTGACAACGGCCCTGGCCTCATGGAGTTGACCTTCTCATGGGGGCCTCTGAGAGCCCCTGTGCACCTGCCACCTTGTGGTTGGTGTTGAGAACACATGGCGTTGCCTGGGGAATTCCTCGGGCTTATGCTTGTGGGGCACACAGATGGATGTTCACCGAAGGGGAGCATGTGGTAGGGCCTGGGCCACACTGAGTGTTGCTGCTGCAGGGCAGTTAGGATGCCAGGTCCTCCCTGCCCACCTCTGGGCTCCGGCTGTCACGACAGGATGACAAACGAACTGCACACACGTGGGGTCCTGGTTCTTTGCAAATATGTGTTTATCTCCATCCCTGGTGACAAGAATGTTCACTTGACCAAACGCCTCATTCCAGACCTGCCAGGGGCCTGAGGTGGTCTGTGTGCGTCTTGGCTGATAAAACAAACCCCTCACTTGGTCACTGACTCTGCAGTCCAGCCCTGACCGCTGGGCAGATTCTGATCTGGGAGCTGGGCTCCAGGGGATGGAGGGGCTGCGAAGGAAGGGGGCTCACAGTCCTTTCCTCGAGGGGCAGTCCCTGCAGGGGGGAGGGGTCCTGTGCTTAGGAAGGAGTCGTGGGCTGAGGGCGCCTCCTGAGAAGAAGGAGGTCATCCATCTCCTTCTGTGCCTGGCACGCGTGCCAGCTGGAGGCTCTGCCATTCGCTGCCCCCAGGCAGGGCAGCCCCACGTGGGACCACACGCGGAGACGCTGGACGGGCTGTCCTGTTTCTTCTCCGAGGTCGTCCCCTCAAACTTCCCTTTAAGGTGCACCTCCCATCTCTGCCACTTCTTACAGAGCAATCAAGACAGGGAGAGGTCCCCCTCCTGCCAGTCTCGGAGGGTCCCACATGGACGCCCCGAGGTGGACTTGAAGCTGCTGCCCACAGGGAGTCCAGGGGACCAAGGGGCCTGTGTGCTGGCTGAGGGGAGCCCAGAGCCCTGAAGATGGGACTGAAGGATGCTGGGAGCAGCAAGGGCCCAGTGTCTGGTCAGTGGGACGAATGTTTGTGTGGGTTCAGCGGGAGGCACGGGAACCACATCACAGGCTCCTGAGAAGCACCTGCTGGGAAACAGCTCTGTTTCTGTTTGGTTGCTCACGATGTATCTTGCAATTTAACACGAGCTTCCCGTGGCGCCCGCCACTCTTCCCACCAGGCACGCTTCAGTCCAATCAGTAGCCAGTATTATGACAGCCCTCCCACGCGGGCAGTAGGACTGCTGTTTCCCTCTCCTAGAATTATTGTAGTCACCTCCCAGCAGGACTCCAGGATCCAATGAAAAGGACGAAAACAAATAGAGGAATTTGTTTCTTCCTCCCTAATTAGCGCACTCATCTGAGAGTTTTCTCACATCCAGTGTACACATTCGTCATCACTTGTGACCAGCATGTGAAGTGGTTGGAGATAAATGAAGGCGCCCCAAATGAGAGCAGGCAGAAGCTATGTGTTCAGAGCTGGCTGTGGCTCAAGGTCGGCACCATCGCCTGTGTTTGGCCGGTGGGTGGAGCCTCGTGGTGAGCTGGAGCCTCTACAGAGGCTGCAGGCCAGGCAGGGAGGCGGCTCTAGAAGCAGGGCGTCCTGGGTGATTGGTCAGAGGAGCATTTCTGGCTTTCTCTGGTTGGTCCTGAGCTGGAAGTGACGGGGTCAACCATTCAGGACCACTGACCAAGTCCCATCCATCGGGGCCGCTTGCAGCAGAGGCCATGGGTGGGAGCTCCTGGGCCTGTGTGGTCTGGCCAGGCCATGCGTTGCCTGTTGTTCGATTCAGTCGTCTCTCAAGCAACACACTCCTCTCTGTGACGGGGGGAGGTGCTCTGGCCAGACCAGCCGGCCTCCCAAATTGGAGTCCCCCAGAGGGAGGGCCCGTGTGGGGTCATGTCCTCAGGCTGGGTGATGGGACCTAAAGGGATGGGACTGCTGGGACCCGCCAAGGCCAGGGTCCTAACGGGGTCCCTCAGATCCTGCAGAGCTGTGGGGGTGTCCCTGGTGCCACCAAGATTGGGGGATGAGGGAAGGCCCCTGGCAACTCCCACGGCAGCTCAGTTTTGACGTTTTATTTGTAGGTCTGCTTATTGAAAAAAAATAACATAGAAAGTCTTTGAATCTAAAACACTTCAATGTTGAAATCAAGGGGATTATTTCAAAGGGAAAAGGGACTGGAGTTGCCCCAGACTCAGGGAAGCTGCTGCTTGTGAAATCTGTAATGGAGCCTTTGTTGAAAACAAGGATCATAAGTCAGTTCTGTCCCGATGCCCCAAGAACATGGGTATGTCTGTCCCCTGCTGCTCTGGCCACCACTACTCCCAGAGGGACCTGGGCCTGGCAGGGGACACTGTGTGTCAGGCAGTGGTGGGGTGCCTTCTGCAGGAGCTGCAGTGTCCTCACTGTGTGGGTCCTAGCCCGGGTTTTAACAGCGCCCACGCCGTCACCAGGAGGAGGAAACGGGCCCGCTTCTCTGTGCGGTTAGGGATTCCGTCAATGTTCCCTCTGCTAATTCCAGCATCGTTAGCCGTGTGTACGTCTCAAGACCTCCTCGATGCCCAACAGCAGCAGTGGGCATCTGCCATGTCTGCCTGACGGGCCTTGAAACGGACGGGGTGATCTGCTTCAGCCGCCAAGGCCCCGGTCAAGTGATGGCAGGGACAGAGGAAGGAGGCCACGTGTGCTGTCACCAGACAGCTTTTCTAATCATGACTGACTAAAAGGTAGAAATAGTTACGTGCGCGACACCTCACTTTCCATTATCTTAAATTTTTTTTTCTCAATAATTAGTTTCTCCATCATCATTTTGGGAGAATGTTACATCGTTGATCTTTGTTTCTTTAATTATGATAAATCCTAATAGGAGGCTCACGGGAGGCCGGGGCCTCCTCACCCTTCACCTGTCCTCACCTCTGACCTCTCCTTCTTCCCCCCGACCCCTCCCTCCTCACCCCTGACCTCTCCTCACCCCTTACCCCTCTCCTCACCCGACCCCTCTGTCCTCACCCTGACCTCTCCTTCCTCACCCCTAACCTTTCCCTCCTCATCCCTGACCCTCTCCTGACCCCCCCCACCTTTCTCACGGCTCTACCTCTGTCCCTCAGTTTCCCTCCTCACACCTGCTGTGTTGCTCTCACCTGTGCTCAGCCTCCAGCCGGACCCCACACACCTGGCCTCGTCCCCAAGCTCCCCCAGCTCAGAAGGACCCCTGCCCTGACCTCCTTGCACCTCCTCTTTCTCAGCAAAACCTGAATCTTCTCATTAAGGAGAAATTTGAGAAAAACACACACCCGTAGTTCTGTTACTTCAACAAATTCTTTACTATTTTCAGTACAGTGTGGACATTTCCGTGGTTTCTGTCCCAGTGCAGCAGAATGTAGTTTTCCCACATAATCCGCACTGTTTTCTCGAGATCTGAGTCATTTTGAAAACTGTCGCTGTAAATAATCTGTGAGCCTTGTTGCACCTCCTGCCCCTCGGATGCTGGACTGTCCCCAGTCCGTGGACTCTGACAGGTGGTGCCACGGAATCTCCAGGAACAGGTGTTTGCCTTTCCGTTGTTGTGACTGTATTTCTGGGTGTTTGTTTCTGCAGTTACTAATTTCCTGGGGTTGATGGGGACGAGCAGCTCCAAGGGTCTTGGTTTTCAGATGGCCCTACAGACACCTGCTGGGTTGACCTTGGCAGGTTCCTCAGGACAGGTGGCAGAGCTGGTGACGGGCAGCTCTGGAGTCTGATGGGTCCCCTCCCCACGTCTCGTCCTCTGTTTTCTCTCCTCCTCCTGGCTAATAGCCACCCTGTGTGGCCAGGACCCAGGACTTGCTTCCAATGGGAAAGCGACAGGATGGATGGAGGTTGGGAGATAGGACTGTGGCTTCCTCTCTCTCTCCCTCTGGGGAAGCTGCCGGCAGGCTGTGAGCTGCCCGCAAAGTGGCCCACGTGTCCCTGGAGACGCATCCTGCGACAAGCAGGCGAGTGAGCTGGAAGCAGCCGAGCCCGTGAGAGGCCCAAGGCTGAGGACACGGCCAAGCCGCCCGCCCCGGACCCACGGGAAACAGAAGCCAGATGCTGCGTCTCCAGAGGCTGGGTTCCGGGGCAGCATGGCGAGCAGCGGGGAATAACTAACACAGGTGGTCACCAGCATTTGGACCATTTTAGAATTTACATGAAGTGTGTGCTCAGTGCCTTTGTCACAGTCGTCCCCTTCAGGCATCCACACAACCGTTTCCCCAGTTAGAATTCGCCTGCCCTGCGCACCCCTCAGACCCGCATGGCCTTGTTGGACCAGGGCTGTCTCCAGCCGACTCCCCAGGCCCCTTGTTAGGAAACGGCCTCTGTCCGGGGAGTGGTCATGTGGCCTTTGAGAAGGTGACCCTGGGGCTCCTACCCACCCAGAGACAGGCCGAGGGTGCAGCCAGCCGCCCAGCACCGTGGGTCTCACGGCAATGAGTGGGTGCCATGGGCAGCCAGTCTGGAGCCCTCCTGACATGTCCCTGGAGCGGCTGCGTGCCCCCACCCCAAAGGACTCGGGATTTCCAGTCCAGAGTTCTCTGTGGAGCCCGAGCCCAGACACACAGTGCTGGTTCCTCCTGCCCACCCTCGTCCAGGGCCCTTGTCCTCCTGCTGCCGGGAGAGGACACTTCCAGGTAGAGTGGCTGGCTGGACCCCACGGGTCCCGGCCCCCTCTCCTGTGGATCTGGCTTCAGTGAAATCATGTTTCTGGGAAGATATTTAAGTTCTAAGAAAGCAGTAACTTCTTCGAGTAACATTCACGGAGAAACGACCATTTTACTCTCAGGTGCTTTCTGAAAAATTACCTTCACAAGAATTTGAAAACCTCAGTGTGACGCGAACTGTTTCCTCTGCTGGGATTCAGTGCAAGTTTTGTGCTGGATGTGGGGGAATCAGCTGCCTGGAGAACAGAGGCCCCTGAGGTGGGAAGGATGAGGCTCAACAGGAGATGTGAGGACACGGTTCTCCCAGATTCCACATGGTTCCACAAGCGCCTCCATCACATGCTCACGTCAGACACACGGAGCAGCGGGTGGGGAGCCCTTGGTCAGCCAGGGACCCCCACCGTCCTGGGCCTTGGGCCCTGGGCCCTGCTCCCTCTGACCTCCCTCTGGAGAGCCAGGGAGATGAGATGCTGCAGCACTCCTGGGCACCTGGGGCTGGGCTGGGGGAGGTCCTTAGTGCACCTGTCACCTCCTGCTGGGCACTGCACAAAACTGAGGTGTGTGAGGAGAAAGGCACCAACGGCCCCTCCCAGGCCCCATTCTAGGGGCTTTGTGGTGAAAGTAAGAAGAGGGGATATGCAATTAGAAAACAGGAGAACTGTAAAACCTCTACTGACAGAGCAGCTGAGAGACTGGTCAGGAGACAGATGGGTTCAGGCTCCCTAGGCGAGGCCAGCGGAGGCCGGGGTGGGGGCGGCCCCAATGTCAGTCAGTGCTGCCCATAGTGGCACCCAGTGAGGGGCAGGAACCCTGTCCCCAGCCGAGTTGGACCAACCCACCCCTGGGGAGCTTCAGACAAGAGAGTTAACAAAAGTGATAAGCAGAAATTTGGTGGTTTTCCTGGGTCTTCGCCCTGCTGTGTGTGGTAAGGGCAAACAGGCCCATGAAGGATGCCAGGGATTAATCGTGGGGGTCAGTCCATCAAAGGGGGATTCCAGAAGGATTCCAGAAGGGACAGTTGGGACAGGCCCATCAGTTTGGCGAGGCTCCCTACGGGTGCAGAGTTGAGTTTCTGAGTGGAGACGGGCTCTCTGTGACCCCATCTCTGAGAAGCAGCATCTCTGGGGCCCGGGGCTCTGATGGAGGCACTGAACTTCCAGCTCCCCAAGAGCTAAGATGTGGGGTGGACGCTGGTTTGCCTTCCTTGCCACAGGCCTGCAGAGGGTGGATCCCAAAGGGGTGCCTCTCTCCCGCACAAGACCGCCATCAGGAGCCATACTCAGACAGTAATTGACCCCAGGCTGAGAGTCTACAGACCAGGAGTCAATTTCGGTTATCACCCCGTCTGGGGTACTCTGGCTTCATTCTGTGGGCCTCGGTCTGCAAAGCGGGACCCAAGGCTTGCACCTCCCTTGTCAGGCCGGTGTGAGGGACAAGTGCGTCTTGGAGGCCCAGCACACAGTAGGTGCTCAGTGCATGTGAGCCGCCAGCCCCCCACCCGGGCCTCCCACACCGCACGGCTCCCTGTGCGTTTATTGTCTGGAGACTGGTGACTTGGTCGTCCTTCTTCCTCATCAGACCATGAGTTCTTCATCATGGACACAGCCATCCAGTGTTCTCTGCAATCCACGGCTGAGGGCAGAGCCTGGCAGCTCGTGGGCAGCTGGGATGTCTGTGGAGTGGAGCAGAGGGTTAGTCAAAGGCCTCTGTATACAGGCAAGGACACCATCAGCCCAGAGGATTATTTCCAAGGAGGCCTCAGCGTAGCCAGGGTGCTGGGAGTTGTGGGTCTGGGGACCGTCAGAGGGTTTGCCCGAGAGCAGAGCATATGGCCCTCCTGATACTGCGTCTCCTCCGTTCTCTTTCCCAGGGCCCAGCAATCTGGCTCTGGCCTGGAGCCAGACGATGCATTTTAGATGGAGGTGCAAAAAGAGAAGTGGAGTGTGGACGCTGGGGAACGGCAGGGGAGGGTTAACCCTTTACAGACGCGCCAGGCCCGGCTGCTGATGCTCACAGTCAGGTGAGGCAGAGCCCAACTGCCCTGGCCCCGGGGTTTACTCCAGAATCAGGGGCTGATGCCAACCCGCTGGGTGGGGAAGGGCAGGGGGCAACTAGGGCCTCCTGACCCTGCAGAGTAGCCCAGTCCCTCGGGGCCTGGAGGGGGTGGCTGTGCACATGGATACACATCCTGACACACACATGCACACATGCACTTGAATACACACACACGTGTGTGTACGTGCATCCACACGTACATGTGCATGAGTGAGTGCATACATGCCTGGTGTGTACCGTTCACACAGTGCATGCAGGCATATGGGCACATGCACGCACATGCATGCGTGCTCATACATTCACACACAGATACATGCACACACTTCCCAGCTGCCTCCCGAAGGGGCTTGTCTCAATTTCCTTGTGAGGGACCGCGCCCAGCGTCCAGCTCCCGAGCTCTCAGGGACCGCTCAGGATGGCACCTTATCTACGACTCAGAAGAGAGGAGTTGAGGGCCCTGCAGGTGGCAGCCCTGCTGTCCTGCTCCCTGCCCATCAGGGCCCCCAGGCCCTGGGCTCAATGCGGCCAGGTCTCCCTTCCAGCTGCCTGGGCCTGCAATTCAGAGGGACACAGTACCTGCTGCTCTTGGGCCTCACTCCCTAAGTGCCCTTGGGATTATACCTGCCCTGGCTGGCCTCAGTTTACCCTTTGTGCAGTGACAGGTGGATGAGAGCATCGCAGGGGCCGTTTCAGCTCTGATGGTGGAGAACTCAGGCCACGTTGCCCAAGTCCTGGCCGGATTTCCTGCATCCCTGTAGTTTTCTGACAAAGAGGGGCACGTTAGCGCTTGAAATGTTCTCACCTCTTGCTATTTTTATGGGAGGCCTGAACGCAATTGTTAAAAATAGAAATAACGAGGGAAAGCAGAAGCTTCTGACCTTGAGTCGTGAGGCCAGGACAGGACTCCCTGCATCCTCTCCCGCTCCTGATGATAAATGATCATCGTGCTGTGTTTGTCCTGAGCAGATTTATCCTTGGCCTAGAGAGAAAGCTTCTGCATTTTTTTTTTTTTTTTTTGGAAAGCTGGAAAGGTGCTTCAGACCTAATAGCTTTGCTGGTCTTTTTTTGGCACCTCTGCCTGGTGATGCTATGGGGAGCTGTCCCAGGTGCTCTGGGGGCCTTGCACAGCCTGTGCTGGCCGAAGCCAGCGTGGCCCCACCAGACATCTGCGTGTGTGCCAGGAACGCCTCCAACCTCTCTCTCCCCTGAGCTGCACCTATGCCCCTGTGAAGGGGCCGAGAAGGCCAGGCATCCACCAGGACCCTGGGAGGCCGTGCATCAGTGGGACACAGGCCGTTCTCCCCAAGTCCCAATGAAACCTGGTGGAGGGCAGGGCCCGGGGGTGGCAGGACCCCAGGACCTCTCAATGATCCAGAAGTTTGCATTTGAAAGGCCTTCAGCATATCCCCAACAGTGGCTTTTCCTGCCCAGGAGGATTCAGGACATTAGCATCTCTTTTTACTCCCCCCTTACACACACATCACCACCCCCCTTACACACACACCACCACTGCTGCTCCATGCTCTCGCCTCTCCAGGCCAAGAGGAGCCCCTGAGCCCCCAGGACCCATAGAGAGAGGCAGGGGGTCTTCAGAGAGGCTGGCATCACCACCCTCATGCCCGGAACTGAGCCAAGAGGCTGTCTCCATCCCGGAACTTGAGTTCATAGTCTCTGTGGATTTAAACCTCGATTTTCTAAAATCCAGGCCCACAGTTGCACCTCTCTGTCTTCAGAGCACTGAGACACTGCATTTTCTCTTGTTCCCAGGAGAGATTCAGCGGTAACAGACTAAAGGACTTTCTTGCAAGTTAAAAGGTGTGGAGAAAGGCAGGTGATGCGGCTGGGGATCCGGGAGGCCTGGTGTCCTCCTGGATCCGTGCGGGAGGGGCAGGTGGGAAAGCCAGGCCTCTGTGGGTGTTTTGGAGATGGAGATGGGCGTGTTTAACGTGTTTTCTTTTAGGAGTTGCTCCCCAGGCAGGTTCTGGATCAGCCCCAGGATTTCTGCCCCTCTGCTGCGGCCTCTGGGGTGTGAACGTCCTGCCTGCCGAGCCTGTGTGCAGTCCAGATTTGCAGTGTGGGTCCTGCTGATGTGAGGAGGGGTGTGTAGCTGTGTGTATATGTGTGTACATGAGTGTGCACATACCACTGCGTGAACACACATGTGAACATAGGTGCACATGCATGTACACGTGTGCAAGTGCATGTGTGCGTGCATGTCTGTGTGGGTAATCAGGTGTACATGTGTAAACACACATTGGCCTGTGTGAGTGTGCCTGTGTGCACTATGTATGTCATGCGTGGGCATTTGTGTATGTGTGTGTGCACACAGGCATGTGCACACGTACATAGAGAGCCATGTGCACAGGTGTGGTACATGCACCTGCCCAGATGCTCACCAGCACTCTCTGCACCAACTCCCCCACTGGGCTCCTGGAGTTGACGTCGGCTGGGGAGTCTCGGTGAGGACTGTCCCGGGCTGGCACGTCCTACCGTGATGGAGAGAGGAGTAGCTCTTGGTCCTTAAAGAGCAGGAATCGAGCCTCTTCTCTGAGATTCCCAGGGTTTCCTCGGGTCAGCCAGGAGGACAGCAATAACTTGACAGTCTCATACAATAACAACACCTCACATTTGCATCATCCTTCATTTTGTTCAAAATATTGTAGAAACAGTAGCACAGAAAGATTAATGGATTCACCCAAGGTCACACAGTGACTCAGCGGGACAGCCAGCCCCCAGGAAGTCGGCCGTCACTCACTTGTTGACTGGACTGGTCAGTCAACTGAACTGGTTGGCATGCGGGAGAACTGGTCCTTCAGGCTGAGGCCCATTGAAACACACCCGGGTCACTGAATTCCTCCGCATCCAGGAAATGCCGTCCACTCGTCCACTCGTGGCGAGGCTCAGTACCTCTCCCAGGACAGGACGTGACGTCACGGACCCCCCAGATCCCAGTGCAGGTGGCCTGGCTGTTGGCGAGGTCCCCGGGTTTTAACACAGGGTGTTCCAGTGGAGCGGAGAGGGAGGAGGGACCAGGGAGTCCAGCATCAGCCACTCAAGGTGGACAGGGTGGCGGCTGCCAGATGGGCTCAGGTGAGTAGGACCGACATGCAGGCTGGTGCTGAGTGTCAGCCCCAGTTGTCACCCCCAATTCCGAGGTTTCCAGCGGCAGCCTCAGCGTGGGCAGAGCCGTCTTGTTGCCACATTCAGGCTCCACAGAAAGAGAAGGAGGATCTGCTGATCAGATCTACTGATGCCCGAAACAGTCGCCTGGGGCCAGAGCAGGTGGTTTAAGCTGAGGGAGAAGCCAGCCGGACGCCAGCAGAAACGGCTTTGCTTCATGCTCCGTGCCCGTCCAGCCTCGCTGTCCTGCCATGAGCGATAATAACAGAACAGACACGCTACCCATTCGAAGAACGTGGGGGATGAAGGCCGAGCTCTGACCCTGGGCTGCCGACCTCACGCAGGGCAGGACCAGCGCCTCTGGTCTCTCTACCAGGCTGTGGGGGGCGGCCACTCCCTGCCAGGGCTCGTAGGAAGATGCTACCCAGGCGGAAGGTGGACCCGAGTGACCAGCTCCTGGCCCCCAGTGGCTGCCCCCATTACTCAGGCTGGGCGCTCCCAGGCCCTGAAGTTCCTGCGATGCCTTTCACCCGAGGCCTGATGCCTTCACTGAGTTACCTCCTCCCTCCCCCTCCTCCTCTTCCTCCCCCTCCTTCCCTCCCCCTCCCTCTTCCTCCTCCTCTCTCCTCCTCCCTCCTCCTCTCTCCTCCCCCTCCCCTCCTGCTCCTCCCTCCTCTTCCTGCCCCTCCTCCCCTCTTTCTCCCCCTCCTCCCCTCCCCCTCTCCCTCTTCGTCTCCTTCCTTCTCCCTCCTCCTCCTCTTCCCCCCTCCCTCCCCCTCCTCCCCCTCCTCCTCCCCCCTCCTCCTCCTTGGGAGGGACAATGAGGCCCCAATCGAGGTCCCTTGGTTGCTGGACATCCCCCCAACATGCAGCCTCCTGGGGTCCCTCTCTTTCTAAACCTTCCCTCTACTTTTCAGGGTGCGGCCGAGGTGCTGCTCCTGAGAGAAGCCACAGGGCTTGACCCTGGCCTGCCCCATGTGTCCCCCTGGGCAGGCGTCTGTTCTGAGCACCTTCAGGTGTCCAGCACTTTATGTACCTGCTCTCCAATCCCGCACGGCTGTCGTCTCCTCCTGTGCTCAGATGTGGAAACTGAAGCTTCAGGCCACAGAGCTGGACTGGGTTCTGTGTTCCCCTTACTGCCATGACCCCGAGTGGCCTCAGAGAGACCCTGAGGCTTGCTGTCTGCATGCTGCGGCCTTTCCCTCCATGCACGGTGTGTCCCGTGGCCCCAGCCCAGGGGCAGGGCTGACACACGTGGGTAGAACGGCAGGTGCAGAGCGGGACCCGAGGAGGCCCCTGAAGTGGCAGCAGTGGACGAGCGGGGAGGCACGGGTGTGAATTCAGGAGGCAGCTCCATGCCCACGTTTTAGAAGTGGGCAGAATCTGTTGGGATGAAACCCCCACGTGTTTGCTCCTCGTTTGAACAGAGGAGATGCTGAGGGCAGGGGTCCCCTGCCCTTCCCAAACCGAAGGCCAGTCGGCAAAGGAGGGTCCCCTGCCGTCCACCCTCATGGCCCCGGATGTGGCTCCAGCCCTGGGGGGCTCTCTGCTCATCCCCTTTCCACCCTGCAAGGCCACACTGGGGACCAGGGCAGGCCCTGGGGTCACCACACTCCTTATTTGGGTCCCAAGCCTCAGTGTCCCCGTCGTGAGTGGGGATGAGGACGCCCACCTGTGGGGCATTGTGGTGAAGTCAGAGGGGAAGGCTCCCAGTAGACACTAACCCCCGGGCCCTGCTCCCAGGCTGCCTGAAGCCTCTGTCCCTGCTGCTGTCACCTGTACACGGCCAGGACCTTCTCCAGCTCCACTGGCTCTAAGCTCCGCTGTGAAGAGACCGGGTTCTGAGCTGTACCCAAGGCTGGGGAAGATGGTCAAGCCAGCTGATGACCTGCACTGTGCTGGCCCCACCAGAGGGAGGTGCGAGCAAGGAGGAGGAAGAGCAAAGCCTGTTAAGGAGGCTCACGGTGCGGTGGTACCCGAAGAGCCCGTGAAGCACGTGTAGGAGTTTGCCAGGAAGGCGAGTGGAGGGAATGCCGGCCGAGGGGCCAGCGTGAACAAAGCCCTCGGGTCCCCAGAGCCTGGTGTTCGTCTCCCCGCGTTTGCTGCTGTGCCTCCCTCTCCTGCAGCTCGTGGCACCAGTGGGATTTCAGCAAATGCAGACCCTGATTTTTCAGTATCTACTGATCAGAAACTAGCTGCAGAGTTTTAGGCTCTCAGCAGTCCCAGATCAGCACCTCCTCGGAGAGCAGCCCGGGCCTGTCTATGCGGTCGGCCTTGTGCTCAGAAGAGGGAAGGCTGGACGAGGTCGGAGGTCCTGGCTGTGCTGGGAGCGGGGCCGGGACTGAGCAGACCCCTGGGCCCCAACATCCCTGTGCAGGGTTGAGGGGATGGGAATGACGCCTGCAGCCCCCCCTCAGGAGGGAGGGAAGAGGCAGGGCAGATCCCGAGGGTGGTGGGGGCAAACTTGGTGCCCCAAGAGGCTTCCCTGCCCACACTGACTCTCCCCGCTCTCCCAAGACCCCGCAGACCTCCTGAGTCCCAAAGTCTGTGTGCGGGTGTCCCCCACCTCCGCCAGCCCAGGCTCCATGTTTCTGAGGCGGGTGCCCAGCTCTTGACATGAGCTCCAGGGGAGCCGAGTCTCACCTGGAAAATCACCACGTCTCACACACTTGGAGCCTGGGCAGCCGCGGCCTCTTCCTCAGCTAGGGGCCACCCCCTGCTCCCGGGGTCCCTGGGAGGCTCAAGACTGTGTCCCACCCACACCAAGGCTGACCCCGTCCACTGCAAGGGGCCATCCTGGGTGCTTTGGGTGGAATGTGCCAGAGGAGAGGGGCCATTAGGGCAGGACCGACCCACGGCCCAGCTGGGGCCCGTTTGTGGTCTGATGTGCAGGCTCCTGGGTTTGGACATCCAGGAGCTGCTCGCCTGAAGGCTGTGCAGACAGGCTGCCTGGTGGGCTCAGGGCCAGAGTCCAGGAGGGGGTGGACGCACTCTGAACCAAGTGGCATGAATGGTCCTACTGTGACACAGCTGTCTTCTTAAAAACAGCTTTAAATGGAAACTTTATAAAATAATCTACCTTTAAAATATGCAAACCAGACTGTCTCTTTAAAAGCTATCGTCTAAGCTCATGGGGCAAACTATGGCTCAGAGGCCTATCGGCTCCTTCTTTGCTCGGAGGCTAAAAAGGGTTTCTGTATTTTAAATGGTCGAGAAAAAATGTAAAGAAGAATATTTCGTGACACATGAAAATCAAATGAAATTCAAGCATCAGTGTCCATAATAAAGTTTATTGGGACACAGCCACCCTCACTGGCTCCAGCGGCCGAGGCGAGTATCTGCGACAGAGGCTGTGGGACCCGCAAAGCCTAAAATACCCACTGTCCGCGGGCCGGGCCCCCTCCTGCTGCGGACGCCCGAACGACCTGTATGGGCCTGAATGAAGGCCTCAGGACAGAGGTCCAGGGAGGCTGGAGGAACCAAGGGTCACTGCTTCTCCAGCAGAGGGGGACGATGGACCCCAGGGGCTGGGAGTAACTCGCCGATGAGGCCGACTTCTTATGGCTGCAGCAGCGCATGCTTTAAGCACCAAGTTCTTGGAGCCAGCTGGACCCCCGCTGCATGCCCTCACGTGGACAAAGAAATGGCCAGGGGTTTGCAGGTGGTGCTAATGCGGGTGACGGTCCTCTTCTTGGTGGAGGCACCTGCCACAGAGAGTCGAGCCACAGGCAGCTGGTTCCTGGGACGCCTGGAGGGGTGGCAGTAGCTGGGTCGGCAGCGGGGGGTTTTGGTTCCTCAGGAGACTCCTCAGGGAAGCCCCTCTGGGTTTTTCCACCTAGAGAGGAGCTCACTGGCCATCCCCCTTCACTCCCAGCCTCTCCTTTCTAGCTCCTCTGATGTTGTGTGTTGGTCCCCTGGGGGCTCCTGTGGATTCCAGGCACTCCCATCCCTTGTCATGCTGTTTACACAGCAGGTGGGCAGGACGGTGGCTGGTCCAGGCAGAGATCAATGTTCCTTCTATTTCACTGATGGATCTGGACTCTGGGATGAGATGAGACGCCAGAGCATTGCTTCACCACTTATGCTAAGACTGAATGTTCCTATCCCCCCAAAATTCATATACTGAAACCTGATACCCAAGGCGATGGTGTCAAGAGGCGGGGCCTTTGGGAGGTGATGAGGTCGGGAGGGTGGAGGCTGCAAGATGGGACTAGTGTCCTTATAAGAAGAGACCCCAGAGAGCTCTTTTTTCCCTTGGCCGCGTGAGGACACAGTAAGAAGACAGCCATCTAGTGACCAGGAGGAGGGTCCTCCCCAGACCCTGACCATGCCGGCACCTTGATCCTGGCGCCCGGCCTCCAGAGCTCTGAGAAATGAGTGTCTGTGGTGTTTTTCTTATAGCGGCTGAGCAGACAAAGACAACGTCTCATGCATTCTGCCTGAAGCGGGCCGAGCCCGTGCCCACCATGCCGGACCCACAGGGGCTGAGCGGGAGCTACAGGGAGGTGCAAACAGTGCAGAGCCGGCGCCCTCTCACCTGGCTGATGAACAGAGACCACGAGGTGAGCAGAGCAGTGGCCAGCAGGGCGGAAGAAGCATGAGCACTCTGCTTCTTTCCCGCTCAGTGGTTTTAGAAACTAGGTTTTGCTTTTGGATCAGCTGCTTCCATAGGTGCTTAAAATAACATCAGCGTAACCCACATACTCACTTTGTTCTTGGTTCAGCAGCACAGGATACTCCTGGATTGGGAGCAGGTGTTGCCGGGCTCTAGGCCCCGGTCTGCAGGGCGGCTCCTCCTCTGGGGTCTCCATGGTCCTGGGGCCACATCAGCGTCCACATGCCAGATCCCTTTGGGTGCACGGTGGCTTTGCAGGTCGCACGGTTCCAGAGGTCACTTCCCCCGGGACTCAGGAGTGAGCATCGCCCCCAGGTCACACCCGGCCCTCTGCAATGTTGGCTATGTGCCCAGAATCAGGGCAGAGCAATTCCCGAAACCGATCCCTGGTGCAGCCTGTCCTGGGCAAGCCTTGCTGCTGTAGGCAACGTGGGGCCTCTGGGAGGCTGCTGGGGGCTCCCCGAGTCCATCCTGCAGAGTGAAAGTGTGTGGGCAGGGCAGGGGAACCCAGCACTGGAGCAGAAGGACCTGGAACTGAGGTGGACGCTTTTCTGGAAAGCGTGGAATTTTCTGGAAAGTTGTCCACTGTTTTGACAACCTTGTGGCCCCCGTGAATTTGCATCCCTCACTCCTGCTTCCCCACTTCCCGTGAGACCATATTTATGGTCCAGATTGCAGAGACCTCTGAAAGCATCATTCAGATCTTTGCACCTGCATTCTCAAGTGAGAAAGGGGGGGGGCAGGCCATGAAGGAGGCTGCATTTTCCAGGGAGGAGGCAAAGGCACCCTGGGTCCCCCATCTTTTGAGGTCCCTTGAGGGCTGGGCCAGGGCCCTTTCCACAGAGGACTCAGTGTCCTGCAGCCCGTCCAGTGCCCCCTCCCTGGCTCCACAGAGAAAATACAGACCACCCTGGATGGCACCCACAAGGACCATGGTCAGACCTGTCTGCAAGGCTCTGCTCAGAGGCACAGGGAATGATGTCCATGTGGGGGAGGGTGGAGGCTCAGGGGGTGCATCAGAGGGGTTCTGTGCAGTGCCAACCCTGAGTCTTGGGTAACAAAAGCCCTCCAAGAGAAAGTGAGCAAGCTCGATGCTCTGCTCTCCTCCCGCCTGGGGGCTGAGGGGCTCCCCTAGAGAAGAGTCTGGACCCCACACATCTGTCCCAGTCCCTGTTCCCACCTCAGTCCTCTGCTTCTGGGTCCTTTCTCCTCCTGAGCTCTGCCCGGACACAGCCGCCCAGCTGACCCTCCTGAGTCCTTTTCTTGCCTCCTCACCCTGGCAGCTCCGCGGGCCCCCGGGAGCTGACCCCTTTCGGGTGGGAACTGGCTTTTCTTTAAGCCTTTGGATCAGAGTGGAGACGTGAGCCAAGGCTGCTTTCAGAATATTTGAGCTGTGGCCTCTTTCGGCCAAATGCAGAGATTTCCCTGGACTGAGAACTCAATCCTTCTGTTCAAATTCTGTTGCAATGCCGGGATTCTCAGAGCAGATCTGAGCCACAATCTTGTGAACCCCCAGGAGATAGGCACTGTGGGGCAGGTGTCCTGCAGAGTGATCGGAAGAGAATGGGGTCGGGCTCTACCCCTGGACGGGGCCTGGACGGGAGGAGCTCAGACAAATGAGAAGAATTGATCTTGTTCGTCTTCTGATAAAGAGAATGGGGTTTGGCCAAAGAGGTTCCCGCAGATGCTTGCAGAGACAGGAGGGAGGAGGGAGAACCAGGGCCTGGGACATTGAGACACTGTAAAGAACGATTTTTATAGAAATGAAATACATTTTCTTGAGAGAATCTTACAGTTATATTTTTTAAGCCACGTTATTGGGAGTGGTCTACAAAAGCGTAAAGCTACAATTGGACTTTGCTGTTGAAAGTATATTTCTCAAAAGCTTTGCTATATCTTTGTTAAGGTAAACTGAGTGGTAAAGTGCTTTTAAACATGTTGAGCATTTCATGTTTTAAAGTATGTTATGAAATATTTAGAAATAAATCCTACATCTTGAATCCAATATTTTTCTAGAAAAATTTCCTGGAGCAACCCCTGATGGCCTAGCGGTTAAAGTTTGGCACGCTCCGCTTAGGCGTCCCAGGTTCAGTTCCCAGGTGCGAACCACACCACTCGTCTCTAATTGACTATGCTGTGGTGGTGGCTCATGTAGAAGAACTAGAAGGACTTACACGTAGAATATAGAACTATGTACTGGGGCTTTGGGAAGGGAGAAAAAAGAGAGGCAGATTGGCAACAGATGTTAGCTCAGGGCAAATCTTTCCAAGCAGGGAAAAAAAAAGAAAAAGAAAAATTGCCTAAGTGTAAGTTATTTATACTCATTTTTTATGACTTCTTATATAAGACTCTCCTGAAAAAAACTATACTGGCTGCAAAGCTATCTGCCGATAAACAAGTATCCATATGGAGAGATGAAAATGGTGATTTTCAAGTAGAGAAGAATTCAACCCTTATAAACTACACAGCAGGTAAACAGAATTTGTTGGCAGTGAAATAGTCCCGTTAGTTCTAGTAGAACAAGGTAGCCAAGCATCAATCAAGTTTTCAGTAGTGCTTGTAGAGAGTAGTTGGGTCATGTCAAAGACGTAAATTGTAAATTATTGTAACTTCATTTTATATAGTTACTCATTACAAAGGAGTTTATTATTATACTAGATTATTGAGGCTAACATCATTAAAATGAAACTGCATGGTGCTTTCTTATATAAGAGGAATTTGACAGTAAACTATTTACTTAAGGCATATACTGATAGTATAGCTACTTTGTACTTTTAATTCTTCTGTTTTGATCTAATAATGGCATTTTGGGGGGGTCAAAATACCTTTTTTTAGAAACCTTGATACAACCATATGCTGTCTTCAAAATCTTACTTCAAATAAAGCAATAGAGACAAGTTGGAAGTAAAAGCATGGAAAACATAAACTAAATAATAAGGGAATTATGGTGCCAGTTATCAATGGATTGCCCCTGTGTAACAACATCAGAGTGTTGCCCTCTATTGTCTGTTCTGCAATAATGGAGCTGCACCCAGTAGACATTTCTCATTTGCACCTGGCAGGGGTTAAGCTTTGTTAGAGAAGGTTTAGGACAAAGGGCCTTCCATCCTAATTCCAGGGTGCTTCCATTCTTTTCTTTTTCTTTCTCCTGCAGTACAACCAGCAGTGGCACAATTCAGGTGTGTCTACAGGGACTCACCCACAGTGGGTGATCCACAGTGGATTCAGTGGATCCCCTTGGATGGCTTAATAAGGAGAATGAGTGGCACCCCTGCAAGTGGAATCCCAGTGAATCCAGTAGGCATCCCAGCCTCAGCCTACCTGCCCCTGGGAGGGGACAGGGCTTTCCTGTTTGCCAGTCTCAGCCTGCTGTTCCCCACTTGCTGAGCTCTGCCCTGACCAGGGACTGGTACTGGCCTTGGGAAACATGACAATCTTCTCCACCGTCCCTGTGCTGCAATCATTCCTTCTCCAACAAGGCCTGAAGGAAGCCTTGGCGAGGGGGTCCTCTCCCAAATTTGTTTCTTTCTTAACTACTCTACTGTAATTCTGGGCTATTCTCTCTAGTTCCCTTTAAAGGTTTATGGTTAATTGTTCATTATATAAACTGTCCCTGCTCAATCTATTGGTTGATTGCCGTGTCCTGATTGAATACTGATTCTTATCATTATATATTATTTTATAGGGTGTTAGTGCTAAGGGGAAAAATGAAAGGGGAACAAGTAGGATAGGGAGTGTCAGGACAAGAAGACAGTTTATATTTTAAACGACATGGTCAATACAGCCTCACCAAGATGACATTTGAACACAGCATTAAATATAGTGAAGAAAATGAGGCATGAAATCATCATGTGGAAGAGGATTCCAAGTGGAAGGAACATAGAGTGCAAGTCTACAGGTGGGAGAGTGCCTGGCATGTACCAGGAGCATAATGGAGGGCAGAGGGACTGGAGCAAATGGTACAGGGGATGACTGGCCAAAGATGATGTCAGAGAGAGTGTGGGACCAACTGTATTGGGCTTGAGGTCCATCATAAGGACTTGAACTTTCCCCCTGAGAGAAATGGAGAGCCCCTTGAGAGATTTCACAATGTCAGGGTGTGACATCTGGTTTTAAAGGGTCACTCCAATTGGTGCATTGAGGATAGATTGCGGGTCAAATATAGAGGCAGAGAAACCAGTTAGAAGGATACAGCGATAATCCAGGCCAGAACAATGGTGCAATATGGTCCACCCAGCCGTCAGGGAGTAACAGGGTGTGGACTTACATACCTACCACAAGCAAAGAAAAAACTAGTCCAAATACCTGATATGATTATTTCGCTAATGATCAATCTACATATGCAGTGGGTGAAAGTCCACAAGGCCAGAGAAAAGCAACCTTCGTGTAAAGAAAAATTCAAGGCACTGTAAGTCACACCACCTGCAACAACCAAAGATTCTAGAATTATTTGAGTTGCCAAGACAATGAGGAGGGAATAATCTTTTCAACAAGTAGTGCTGGGACAGGTGGATATCCACATGTGAAAGAATAAAGGTGAACCCCTACCTCACACCATATACAGAAATTTTACATCATCTTACCATCAAAGATGTAAATGTAAGACCTAAAACTATAAAACTCTTGGAAGAAAATATGGCCCTGGATTAGGCAATGTTTTTTTTAATTATGGCACCCAACACATAAGCAACCAAAGGGAAAACAGATCAATTAAACTTCATCAAAAGTAAAACTTGAGTGCATTGAAAGACATGATCGAGAAAGGGAAAAGACGACTCACAGAAGGGGAGAATATGTTTACAGATCTTTACATATCTGATAAGGGTCTACTATTGAGAATATATAATACATTCTCCCCTCTCAACAATAAAATACAAATAGCACAATGAAAAATGGGCAATGCATTTGGATAGGCTGTTCTCCACAAGAAATATATGCCTGCCTGGTGCTGTGCTGTCCCTGCCTGAGGCTGCAGTTCCTGTGGTGGCCATCAGGTGGCAGCCTCCTGTGTCAGTGGTGCCCACTGAGCTTTGCTGGAGCAACTGGGGAAAGGAGGATTCATGCAGAAGTCACGCTGACCCTCCGCCTGCCTCAGGACCCACTTGCACTTCCTATTACTAGTGTTCTTCTTCACCATCTGAGTGGAGCAAAAGCAGGAAGGAGGGACCCAAGATGCCCCTATTTGTCCATTCAGCAGCTATGTGCCAAGCCCTCACCCTGGGCCAGGAGCCCTGGTGGGCCCAAGTGTGGTCTGAAATCTAGCCAGTGGTCCCTGACCACCAGGAGCTCAGTCTGGAGGCAGATGGACAAAAGCACAAAATCAGAGACACCTGAAAGAGAAGAGCATGCAGTGGAATGAAAATAAAGAGTGTCCTGCAGGGAGGGCTGGGGTCTCACTGGGTAGGAGGGTCTGAAAGGCCTGACTGAGGTGACATTTGCTGTGACCAGAATGACATGAGGACCCAGCGCTGCACTCACCTGTGATCAGCATGCCAGGGAAAAGGCACTGCTGGTGTGGAGACACCCAGGCAGAAGTGAGTTTGGCCAGAGGAGGTTAGAGAGGTGGGCACTGTGGCTGCAGAGAGCCTGGAGGAGAGAAGGGGGAGAAGGGCAGGCCAGACCCGGGAACTGGGAGATGGTGTGAGGTGTCTCCTCCTCTCTAACAACACTGCTCCCCACCCTGCATCTTTAAAACACAAATATTCACTCTCTCTCCATCTCTATGGACCAGGAATCTTGCAAAACTGAGCTGGAGCCTCAGCACATGGCGACATCTAGGTTGGGGCTGTGGCCTCCACTGAGGCTGGACCAGGGTGAGATGTGCTGTCAAGCTTACTCCCGTGGGCTCGGTCAGGATCAGCTTCACTGAGAGCCCGGCTCCTTTCTGTCTGTTGGCCAGGGCACTCCATTGGTTTTCTTCTGCGTGGGTCTCTGCCTAGGGGAGCTCAGGACGTCCATGTATGTCCCCAGGTCCAGGGATCAGACAGACTGAGAGATGGGAACAAGGGGAGAGGGAAGAGGGAACACAAGAGAGCGAGTGAGAGAGAATGACAGCCTCGGTGATGGAATCTGGAAAGGGTCGTCCTGTCACCTGTGCTGGGTCTGCTGGTCAGAAGCCAGTCCCTAAGCAGTCAGTGGTCCACAGGGACGTGGAGAACAGGCAGGGAGATCGTCCCTGCAGGGGCATGCTGACCTTGACTCGAGTGTCCTGGTGGTGAATGGCTCCCTTCCTACCTGGGCTGATCCTGCGTTGAGCTCAGATCCTCCTCCTTGGGAGTGTTGCTCATCACGGCCCGTGTGTGCTCTCCCGGGTTCCCTGGGCTCCTGTCCCCTCCAGGAGGGAGATGTACACTGAGGGGGCTGAGGCCAGAGCAAGCAGGGACCACTCCACCCTCCCAGCTCATTTGCTTCCTTCCCCAGGAGGGCCGACTCCTCAGGAGCCTCTCCTCACTGCTCACCACCTTCTCTGCTCTGAGAGCACCTCGTTTCAGCATCTGAAGAAGACCTGGGGAGAAGTTTCCAGGTGGGATGTCCTCTCTCCATGGGGGCCCCAGAGTGGACAGGGACCTTCCACAGGGCTGGGCATTGTCCCCTCAGTCAACTTGGACTTCCTGGGAGGCAGCAACCCCTGGGGGCAGGGCCTAGGCTGGTGGCAGGTCTCTAAGCGTCCCCACAATCCCCATCTTCCTGGTCTCTCCTGATTGGGCACAGGCCTGCACAAGCACACCACCTTTCAGACCCCCTGGGGTTATGTGCAGCCCATCAAGGCCGCTGTGTCTGTCTCATTGTGTGGTTGTCCGTCTCACCTTCCTGGCTGATTCGCTGCTCTGTTCTAGATCCAACCTCAGGCGGCTGCAAAGTTGACCTTCCACGTCAGCTTGCCACTGAGATGGCTACTGTTTCCAGAAATGCTTAGGGGCCGGGCTTTGCCCACCCATGGAGACACCAAGTGGGCAACACCTGACAGTGAAGCCACCCCCATTCAGGCTTGCGCCGCTCACAGGGCCGTCACACTGAGGGGGTGGGGACGGGACCTGCCCTGGGCAAAAACACCACGACTCTCACTGTTCTTCCCTCAGCTTCAAATGCTCCTCGGTTGGTTGTATGTCTTTGGTCTCTTCCCAGAGGTTGTTTTCTGACAGCGCGTCCGGTGTGATCATGGCTTTCCGGGAACAGGATTGGCTGAATTCCTCACTCAACCATTCGGTGTGTCCTGCCACTCCACGCCGATCACTTTCTGAAGGTGCATCCTTTCAGCAATCTGCGGACGCAAGATTGTGAGTCTGTGTCCTGGAGGGATTTTCAGAAGAGCTGGTGGCATAGCAGTATTGCAAAGCATGAAGTCTTGCTTCCAGAAAGCTCTCTGGGATCCTCAGCATCTTGCTGTTTTGGAATCAAAGCCCTGAGATATTTAAAAAGCCAGCAATGTTAGAACATGGGCAGGACAAACAAAAGTCTCTGGGCTCCACCACCAACTAAAATATTCTGAATTTCTAGTAACCTGAGACGAGTGGAAAGGAATTGGGAGTGTGGAGTGGAGGGGCGGTTTGGGCCAACTACGCATCTGGGAGGAGAAATGCCATGCAGAGCAGCCTTTCTGGGGGCATAAGTGTGGGACATGTGTGCAGACCCCCGCTGCAGACATTGCTGCTGCTGCCCTTCAGTTCCCTCAGCCCACTTGAGTCCCTGCAGTCCCTGGGAGCCAGTCCCCAGCAGGCCCACAGTGTCCCCCTGGAGCACCTGCATCCACTCTCTGCCTGAGGGCTCTCTCCTGCAGCGGGAGCTTCCTCTGCTGCAAGCCTGTGCCAGCCTGTAGCACAGAAGCCTTCATGACCCGGGGTAAACCCTCCACCCACGGGGACAGAGCCAGTCCTGGTGGGATCTCGTCTCCCAACAGGACTAGGATGGATGCTCACCTCAGTGCTCCCTCGTCAGGCCCCGCACTGGCGCTCCTCCTCCAGGCTCCCTTCCCCATGGCCTCCCTCGGGCCTCCTCCATCACCTGCAAACAAACCACTTGCCCTACATCCTTGTCTGCTTTGGGGCCCAAACTCTGCTGAGGCTGCACGCTGGCTGTGACTTGGAGCAGGTCGTCCAGCCTTCTGGACTTGAGCTTCCTCACCTGTGAGATGGGGACAACAGGCCTGCCTCCCGGAGTCGTCAGAGGAGACACAGCGTGGGAAGATGCAAACCGCTGCAAAGAAGGATGCCCGCTGATCACCCAGTGAAAACACCAACCTTGCCAAAGAAACAGGAGCTCGTGAGGCTGAGGGAGGAACGCGGGCAGCCTGTGCAAACAACGTGGAGAGTCACTGACGAGTGTGCCCGTGCAGGGTAGGCCCCCGAACGGTGGAAGAGCCATTCGACAAGGAGGGTGACAGGACAGAGGCTTCCAAGGAGAAAGATTTAAGTGTTGGAGGATCACAGAGGCCTTAGGAAAATCGTGAGGCCCTGGAACATGTTTACTGAAATGCTGTTTTTGGCCGGAAAAATGTGTTACAAATAGCCAGTCCACTCTGGATTACTTCTCATTGGTTGTAGGAATGAGTGCACACTTGTGATTAGAACCCACATTTTGTTAAATGTAGGATATCTTTATTTTTCTTAACTTTTAATTATTTTTTTTGTCAATGAAGTGCCAAGCATGGGTTTTCTCCGTTCTTTTCTTTGCATGGGTGGCCTCTACATTCAGAAGTGGATTCCTGGTGCTCATCACCCCTGCTAACCCGAGTGACAGCCCTCTTTCAGGTGACACAGTGGATGTGAGCTCCAGGTGGGCAGGGACCACGTCGGGTCATACTCACTGGTAAAGTTACAAGCTCGGCCCATGGCAGGAACCAGAGCCTATTGGCTGAATGAGTGAGTGAAACAATGAAGGAATGCATGAATGAGTACATGAGTGCAGGAGTGAGTGAGTGAGGGAATGAGTGAAGGCATGACTGGGTGAATGAAGCAATAAGTGAATAAACCACAGAAGCTGGATCCACACAGGAGGAGCCTTTATCTGTGGCGGGCTCACAGCGGGTCACAGCACAAGCCCTGGACGGTGGCATGGAGCATGTCCAGTTGTCTTTCCAGCGCTGAGCCTCCGTCACCTGCAACACAGTGTGGTCCTGGATCTTCTTCAGCTCCTCCTCAAACAATGCTGAATGTTCCCGGGAGTAGGGCAGCAGGAAGGGAACCTGAGGAGGGACTTCCCAGACCCTGTGCCCTGGAGGACCACTGTGACAGCCTGGCAGGGGGCTCTTAACACGCTCCGGGCACCAGGCTAGAGATGCTCAAGCCATTCCTCAGGGAAGTCAACAGCCCATCAGAAGGCCAAGTTATTTCCTCATTGTACAGATGGGGAAACTGAGTCTGAGAGCCTCACCTGCATCACCAGCTAGAAAGAGGCTGAGCAGGGACTAGGACCCCTGTTTCTCTGACTTTGGATCATTCCAAACTACTGTCCTGCACTGCGGCCTCCTCGGGCTCAGGGGTCCTGGCCTCCCTGGGGCCTGCACCCTTCTGGCCTCCAGCCATCACTGAACTAAAGGGACAGGTTCACTCCATCGGCTTGGGGCTGGGTATGGTGGCTGGGGAATGGCCAGCCGTGGGCGCTGTGGGCTCTCCCAGTACCAAGGACCAGCCTATCCCCCCGCAGAGTGAGGTCTCTCTGGGCATCAGGACCAAAAGTTCTCAGAACTATAGGGAAAAGAGGTCCCTCCCTCAGCATGGGGGAGCCCTTCTCAGGCAGGCCCCATGGGGTCTAAGAGGCTCTGAGTTCAAATCCCGGCTCTGCCACTCTACAGGGCACAGAGGAGACAAGTCTCTTTGAGCCTCAGTTTCCTCATCAGTGAAATGAAGACAATAATTGCTCTTCCCCCAAGGAGTTGTGGGGAGGATTCAAGGAGATAGCTCAAGAGGAGAACAGAGGCCCCGGTAAGTGCTCATCACCGTGAGCTGTTCCTGCTGATGTCACCCCACTGAGAGCCCCCCGGGGCCCTTCGCCTCTGCCCACTCTGATCTCCCACCAGGCATGCCCTAATCGCTCTGACTCCGCTGTTCCACTGGAATGCCTTTCTCCACCCCATCTCATCCCACGGCAGTCAGCCAGCCAGGTGGGGATCCAGGACCCAGCCCCATCTCTCCTCCCGTGATTCCTCTTCATTAGAGCTAGGAGCTGTTGAGATCTGAGAAGGTGCAGGGCACTCCAGGAGCAGCCTCAGCAAACTTGTCTGACACCACCGTGAAAGGTCGGCTGCCACCCCACTTCACAGGTGAGGAAACCGAGGCTCCAATGGCAGTCCTCTCCGAGGTCACCAGGGCTCTCTCCCTCATCCCCACTGAGCAGGGCCCCTCCATCGCAGAGGCTGAATGTGCTGGATATGTGGGCTGGGGCTGGCACAGTGCCTGAGGCAGCCATCACTCCTGGAAGACCCTGAGGTGTGCTTTGGGCACGATGACCTTCTCCAAAGCCTCCAGCCCGGTGCTCTGACCTTCTGTCACCTTCTATGACACCTCCACTGTGTCTTGTAAAAGTCACTTCTGCTCACACAAGCTGAAGTGGGTCCTGCTGTTGCAACTGAGAACTCCCCCTGGAGGAAGCATGTTCAAGGAGGTCCCTGTGACTCACTGCACTGCCCTAGATGTGCTTTCCTGACTGAGGACGGGGCTCTCTGCTTGGAGGGAGAGGGAGCAGGCAGGAGTGTCCAGACCCTCATCATCATCTGTCCTGGATGACAGGCCAGGCTGCTCAGCTCAGGTGAGTTAGGGAGCAGGAGGGGCATGGGCAAGGCCAAAGCGGGGTCAGGTGTAGTAGGGGTGGGGCCAGGGGTTAGGGAAGTGGTAGGGACAGAAGCAACAGGAGCAGGGGCTTCCAGCTGGGCAGGTCACCCCAGGTACCTTCATCCCCTGCATCCTAGCTGCTCCTCCTTCTCCCTTGCTCCCTCAGGTCTCTGCTTCAGGGTCTCTGGACTCCCTGTTCCCAAATAAGATCACAGCGCAGAAGGAGACCTTGGGTGTCAGAGACTGTGACCAACACCTTAACATCACGTTTACATTATGAGCCACAATCTCCACCTCTAGGGATCAGACCTAAAGAAGTAGAGATTTATGGATGCAGGTGTTCCTTTCAGCATGATGACGGGAGTGGAAAATCAGAAATGATCCGTGTTGCCCAGCAGAGGCTCTTAGGAAATTCTGAGGCCGATGCAGAGGAGGAAGAGGATTGACTTGCCAGGGTCCAGCCTTGGGGAAATCAGGTTCCAGAAGAGCACCCTCCCTGCAGTCCTTCCCACACGATAGCCGCAAGTGCACACCCACACACACTTGCACATAGACATACCCATGTGCATACAGATGCACACAGCTGAATGGGCACATGCACACACGTGCACACACACGTCTATACAAAGGCAAAGTACTGAAACGGTGAACACTGCCTGTTAAGGGCACTCCTGAGTTTCCACTTAATTCTTAATTCCCTTAGAATTCATTCTTTTACTGTAATTAACGTTCATTGTCTTTGTAAATAAACCTTTAGAAAGAAAAACTAAATAATGTACTTCAGTCCAAAGATGAGTGATAAATGGATAACATTAACCATGTGATTTTAACCTTGTTAGAATTATAAGAGGAATAGAGGCACATTCTATCAAGTTGAAACGTCACGCAGGCCCCTGAAGGAGAAGAGAAGCGAGTGGTAATTCCAATCCCCAGAGGTGACCCCCATGGACGATTTGGTGCGTATCTCTCTGGCTCTGTCTCTCTCTTTCTGCCTGTCTGTCTCTGTCGCTCTCTCACACAGATTCATTTTCCTAGATGCGTGTCTCCCGGCTGATATCACATATAAGTGGTCTTACAGATGGGACGGATGGATCCCATCGCCTCACCATGGACAGTAACGTTCCTTCCAATTGCTTGCTATTGCAACCAGTGCTGTGATGAATAGTCTGGAAAATACATCTTTGAAAAGTTGGGCAGGAATTTCTGTGGGATGAGGTCCTGGGATCAGTACCGCCAGCACAGGTGTGCCCCTGAGGAGTGCGATGGGTCCTGCATGCTGGTCTCCAGAGAGGAGTGTCCTTTCACACTTGTCTCTAGGGGTCTACTGGGGCCTCTGCTTCCTCACATTGTCACCAGTGCTGCTCGTCACCACACTGGAACCCTGCCCGTCTGATAGGACCCAGTGCCGTCTCCACAGTGTCTCCATGTGCGCGTCTCCTCCTCGGGGAGCTCGCGCATCTCTGACACATGCTGCCCCTGTGTATGACCTCTCGTTGGCGTTGAATATGTTTGCTCTTTATCTCTTTTTAAAACTCTGACTTTCGAGTGTTCTTTTAGACCACAAGGATGCGTAACCTTTCCCTGGCCTTGTGTCATAAGGAATACATTCCGGTTTGTGGTTTGTCTCTCCAGCTTTCTACCCTTTCTTGTTTTTGTTTTGGCCGCAGGAAGTGCAACGCGTTTCGTGTGTGGCTTCTGGCTCTGGTGTCCCATGTAGAACAGCAGGCTGTACCCCAAGATTATGCACATATGTACCAAAAGGGCTTTCTTTGATACATCAAATCTAGACTCATCTGGGATTTTCCTATCAAATTAGAGAAATTCTATTTCAAATAAAAACAGAAAAGGAAAACCTATCAGGCCGTGTGAAAATAAATGGGCAGACACACATGGCCACCTACCGCATGATTTCACTTATAGGAAACATCCAGAATAGATTTAAAAAAAAAAACAGTGACAGAAAACAGATTAGGGATTGCCAGGGCCTGAGGGAGAAAGTGGGAGTGAGTGTTTTTAGAACAGGGTGTTCTTTTGGAGAATGAATTATTCTAAACCCATACAGCGGTGATGGATGCACAGCATTGTGAATGTACTTAATGCTCATGAAGTGTACAATTTAAAATGAAAAACATTAAAGTGTTAAAAGACGAAAGTGAAATTTATTTTAAATAATCAAGATATAAACAATAAAAAAACTCAATGAAAGAAACCAAGAAATAGAGAAACACAATTAGGAGGGTGGGGAAGGAAATTTGTGGTAAGGGAGTAGGTGGAACAGGTTGGACTGGAGGTGCTAATGAGGGAGGGTCCCAAGCCAGCTCTCCCAGGCCACAGAGATTGGCCTCAGCTGCCTCCCTGTCTCCTGCAGGCGCCTGTGCAGGGGATGGCTCTCCCTGCACGGAGGCTGGGGCCTCAGCTGTCTCCTGTTCCCCTGCAGGCGCCTGTGCAGGGGATGGCTCTCCCTGCTTGGATGCTGAGGCCTCAGCTGCCTCTTGGAGTCCTGCAGGCGGCTGTGCAGGAAATGTCTGTCCCAGCACGGAGGCAGGGATCTCAGCTGCCTCCTCATCTCCTGCAGGAGGCTGTGCAGGGGATGGCGCTCCCTGCACGGAGGCTGGGGCCTCTGCTGCCTCCTGGTCTGCTGCAGGACATGGTGGATATGATTGTTCTCCTGGGATTGAGGCTGGGTCCTCTGGTGGCTATGAGGGTTTTATCACTGTCACTGCAGACCCTCTCCTGGTAGCTGCTGATCCAGTCCTGTGGGATACCGGCGTCTCCATCGGGGAGATGGATGGAATATCCCCTTCCACCAGCTCCACGCTGATCTCCTTTGTGGAGCTCTGCAAAGACAGTGACTGGCTCCGTCCCAGAGGCATCAGAGCCCTGCCCAGCTCTCCTTGCTGCTGCTTCTGCCCCTGGACCTAATTCTCCCAGATCAGGCACACACCTGTGTCTGCACAGTATTCCACCCCTGAGGAAAGACCTACACCTCAGGGGCTTGGGATAAACCTCAGGCAGAAGGGCACCACCCCTGCACTCCACGTCCCACCCAGCCGGCCTTGACCTGGGCTTTGAACCTGACCGACCCCCCAGGCTTCTGACACCTCACCGACTGCTCCTGCTCACTGTGGTCTAGCCACGTGAACCCGCCCTTCCAGGCACACATGGGGAGGGGATGTAGGGCTGCACAGATAGGACCACAGTGGTAGCCTGGTTTGGAATGGCCTTCCCTGGGCCTCCCGGTGTTACCTTTCCCTCCCTCCGGGTAAACGACCAGAGCCGTCAGCCGTGAGAGGGGCACCAGCATCTGCATCGGTCTTTGGGGGCTTTCCTGGGGCTCCGGCCCCTGGTCATCGGGAAGCAGCAACTAAACATGTTGCTCCTTCTAGACAAGTGCTAGAGAAGTGAGCTCGCTTGGGGGCTGTGTTTAGGATGTGGGTGCCTAGTTACCAGGGTTCCAAGTTCTGTTGGGCTCTGTGAGGTCACTTCCTGGGATCCCCTTACCTAAGCTTCATCCTCACGCAAGACCTTCCTAAGGGCCCCCTGGGTTGCTGACTGCTCACTCTCCATCTCCAAACCCTGTCCAGACACAGTCACACCGTCACAGTCCACCCCACAGCCTCTGGGGAGGTCTGGACGCAACCGGGGCCCCAGCTTTGAGGACACAGAGTTGAATTCAGTCCCGCTCCTGCTTCTTGCCAGTGATGTCACCCTGGACAACCCTGTGCCTCTCAGGGCCTCCCCTCTCAGGGTCTCTCCTGTGTTCCTGTCCCTCTCTGTGTAGTGGGGGTCATTCTAGCATCTACTTCCTAGGGATGTCATCAGGTGTATAGACCTAGAGATCCCTTCAGAGTCTGTGAATCCCGTGGGCTGCTCCCACACGTAGCTCCTGCACAGACTTGGCAGTGCAAGGATTACAGAAAGGGCTGGCTGTAGCAGAGAATACAACGCAAAGAGGCTTGGGTCTGCTGGGCGTCTGGGAGAGGCACTTCCCCTCTTGCCTGTTTCCCAGTGTCCCTAGGGAGGGTTGAAATGAAATGACGTTCAGACATCATCTCCTTCTGGCTCGCAACCCTCCAGGGCCTCCTGTTATGTTTAGACTCAGGTCCAAGTGACTGAGTGGCAGTCATCTCAGCCTATGTGATGGGCAGCCCCCACAATGGCTCCCAGCGTTCCCACTTCCTAGGCACACATCCTATGTAATCCCCGTTCCTCAATGAGGATGGACTTTGTGGCTGGCTTTTAACCAATAGAATAGGGCCGAGTGATGGGATGTCACTTCCACGGTCGGCTTAACGAAAAGTCTGTGATTTCTGCCTGGTTCTGTCTCTCCTGTGTTCATTCTCTCTCTATGTCTCTGTCTCTCTCTCTGTCTCTGTCTCCCTGTCTCTGTGTCTCTGGCTGTGTGTATCTCTCTTGGTCTCTCTCTGTCTCGCTCTCTCTTTGTATCTCCTCTCTGTCTCCCTGTCTCTTTCTGTGTCTCCTCTCTTTGTCTCTCCTACCCATCTTTCTATCTCTGTGTGTCTCTACAGTCTCTCTCTCTCTCTCTTTCTGTCTCTCTTATCCACTATTCAGGAGAAGCCATATCAGATATTATGAGCTTCCTTCCCTATGGCACCCCCTAATGCAAAGAACTGGCAGAAGGTCCCGGCCCACAGACAGAAAAGGCCTGAAACCCCCCATCCAAACTGAATCCTACCACTGCCCCGATACTTGTGAATGATCTCCGAGATGGCTCCTGCCTCTATCGAGCTTCAGTTGAGAACACAGCCCCAGCCTCCTGCTAGAACTTGACCGGGAGCCTCCCAGCTGATCTGAGCCCGGACCCTGGTAGAGACACTGTCAGATGCTCAATGACAGGTCTCGTAAGTGCTAAGTGAGGCTAATGCTGTCACCCAGCATTGACAGCTAGTACCTCCTTCCAGGCCTGGGTCTGGCCCTGCCATCCTCTCTCCCTCACTTCTCTCCTCCCCAGCTCACTCTAGCCACACTGGCTCTTTTCTCACCTCCTCTCTCGTCAAATTCTCTTCTGCCTCCAAGTCTCTGTGCCTTTGAGCTTCGCCCCAGCACGCTGTTTGCAGACAGATGCAGGGCTGTCTCCTCTTGTCCTTCTGCTCAGGGCACAAATGTCCCCAGGGGGGCCCTTTACACCCACCTAGGGGCTCCAGGCCCTCCCTCCTCCAGCAACCTGCTTCATTGCCCTGTAGCACCTGCTCTTCTTTTTCGTATGGATTTGTTCATGATTGTGTCCCTTCCACCTCTAGGCTGTGAGCTCCTGGAGCACAGGGACCATGTGGGTGCTTTCAGCACTGCCCTGAGGACTAACATGGGCCCTGCTCAGGGTGAGTGCTGGGGCCACAGTAGCTGAAAGAATCATGAGAGGATCTCAGAGTCCCCTCCCGCCTCTGAGCAGCTCCCATTGTGGACGTGGATGCCAGTAATCAAAGGTGCCTGTTGCTTTGGACAGGGGAACACCCAGAACGAGCCCTGGGCGTCCCTTCCCTGCTCCACTTGCTGCATTGAGCATGAGTGTACACAGGACACCCCTGGTGGTCAGCCCCAGCCTTGCAGCCCCAGGCAGGAAAGCAGAAAACAAAACACACACCTGTCTTTGTTTGGGGTCCTCAAGGTAGTGGTTCCACCAGGGCCGAGGGCGCAAAGGAGCAGGACATGTGGGCTCCAGGAGGGACATGAGGGACCTCAGAAGCCTCTCTTGCTCCCCGCTTTCCTTACACTGGCCCTGGCGTGTCCCGTTGACTCACAAGGCCTCCTCACCCCAGCCAGGGCAATGACTCAACGTCACTTCCAAAGAAGGACCCCGAGGCTCCGACACGGATGGCTTTGTCCCTGGTCCCCAGAGAAGTCGACCAGTGCTCTGCCATGTTCTGCATTCCCTAGGGCCCCAGTCCCCAAGCTCTCAGGCTGCCCTCTGCTCAGCAAGAACTCGAGGGAATGGAATGCATTTTACAAGGACTCAGAGAACAGTGGGTCATGGATGGAGAACGAAGGTCAACAGACTCTTATACAAGCCTGTGGGACCCTTAGAGTCACCCCATCTATGCACCCCAATTTACAGAGGCCTAAGATCAGGCCTTCTCGCTTGTAGCCCCTCCCCCCTAGGGGGTCAAATCCTAGTTCCCGGTGCCCAGAGTGGTGGACACTGGACGCCAGACCTGGTTCTCTGCAGGCTGCTCAAGGGATGGCCCCAACCCCTGCATCCCCCTGTGCACCTTGGTGACCCCGTGCCCACCAGTCTGGCATCTCACCCCTTCATGCTATGGACCTGCGCATGTTGCTAGGGGACCGGATGCCCCTGCACCATGGCAGAGCTGCCTCCAACCTCTTTCTTCCTTCCTCCTGTCACCTCCCCAGTGTGCACTTCCCTTCTGACACAGGGCTGGGCAGTCAGAGTGTGTGTGTATGCTTGTGTGTGTGAGTGTGTCCACGGGGGGACGCGTAGAGGAAAGGGCCCTACATGGGGGATGTTGGCAGGGGTCCGCCAGGATCTTAGGGGCTCTCATTCCCAAAGCAAACCCCTTGGAAGTGTTGAGGCTGGCCTAAGAGGTTGGAATGCTCTCTTCTCCTCTGGACTCTGCCCACCTCGTGTGCCCAGGGCCTGTCCCTGCTTCTCCTGGCCTCAGTTTCCCAACTGTCCTGTAAGGGTTGGACACGGAGCAACATCAGCCCCGATGAGCATGGACATGGCCCGGGATCTCTGCTTGCATGAGTGTGGCAGGGATCCCCTCACGGTCTCACAGGCCTCTCTCCTGTGGGGCAACCAGGCCTCCTGTCCATCGTCAGGCACACAGAGGGGCCCTGCAGACAGCACTTCTGGGTGACACAGCCCGCAGCACACACGTGTAACACAACGGTCCCCTGACATGGCTGCTTTCATCTGTCCCCTCCCCCAGCCAACTGCTCGGTGACCCTCACATCCCCTACGTCCCGGGAACACGCCACACAAGCCAGGTGGGCCACACGGTGTGCAGTTGGGTAGGTTGGACATCTGGGGACGTGAGGGTCACTGAATATACACCGACCTCACTGTCCTGGTCCACTGACTGCATCCCAGGGTCAAGCTCCATGCATGGCAGGTCCTGCAGACACGAAGACAGTGGTGGACACAGACCCTGGGCACGGAGAAGGCCAGTCCGCCCTTTTCCCTCCTCCTCTACACCCCCTCCCTGCCACATGAGGTCCAGCCAGTCCCTGCCTGCAGCCCTGGCGGCTGTAGGAGGAGCTGAAGGGAGCCCAGCTGGGCAACTAGTGGAGTGAGTTACTGTTAATAGGGAGCCACCTGGGTGCTGAGTGATTGCACCCCATTTTACAGATGACCAGTGGTCCCAGCATTCAAGGTCACTCTGCTCCAAGTGACCAAGTCCAGACGTGAACAGGGGACTAGAAATCCTTGATTTTCACCAGCATTGAGCCCAGCATTAACCATCGAGGCCTTGTCCTGCGTTGGGGCTCCCCCAGTCAGGCGACCTCCTGAGTCCAAGCACTTTGGGCACCTTCGTCTCCCTGCTTGAATCCCAACACACCCTCCTGAGGTCAGAGTCACTGAACCCATTTTTCATGGAGGAAACTGAGGCTCTGAGAAGACAGCACATGACCTTGCCTGTCACAGGGCTGTGAGGTGACCCAGCTGTGGGTTTGACCCCAGGTCAATCTGACCCTAAAGGCTCTGCTAGCACAGGAGCCTGAGGAGGTGGCCTGTGAGCCCAGCACAGAGGTGAGTCCATCCTGGATGGGGGCTCGGTGGAGGGGCACTGCAGGCTAGGAGCTCTGAATGGGGCAGGAGCTTGGCAGGGTCCTTGGGGAGGAAGGCTCTAGGGAGGGTAGGGTGCAGTGAGGGGTGCACTCTGGGGACGGTGTCTGGACCAGATCACACAGGGCCATGACTCAGGCAAGGAGTCGGGCCTCACTACAGGTTGGTTGGACGTGAACGAGCAGTCTCATCAGAGCCTGTGGCGGTTAGATCCTAGATTTGGAGGGAGCTTGGTGGGCACCTTATCCACCTCCACTCAAGCCCAGATCCCCAAGAACCAACAGGATGAGAAGGCTGCCTCCATTTCCTCCCATGTACAGTGGGAACTGTGGCGGTTGCCTACCTCCTGCCTGGGCTGGGCATGCTGCCTGGAGGGCCCAGAGAGGGCTTCTTGTCAAAGTAGCCATTCAGGACAGGTCTGTGCTCAGAGAGCTCTGAGTGATGGGACCAAGGGCACGTCCCTCCAGTGGGCTAAACAAGACGCTCCTGTCCATGTTGCTGTTGTTTATTCCAGGTGGACAGGGATGATGCAGCATCGCCCACTGTGTGGATGGAGAGGGCCAGCGAGGAGCTATGGTTGAAGAGCCTGAGACACAACGCTTGTGTGTGACCAAACCTACCACGGGTGTGGTGGATGCTGAGGAGGAAGAGGTGCTGCTGGAGGCCAAGATGAAACCAGAGACGCCCGGGGACCCGGGGGCGGTTGATTTCCATAACTGTGGGGGACGGCATGATCAGCATATTTTCTGGACCCGGCAGGACACCCCAGGCTGGCATCCAGCTCCTGGGCTTCTTGGCCCTTTTGTGGGTGTGGATGTGAAACACTGGTCCCAGGCAAGAAGGGACTGGCAATGGGCTGTCAGGGAGAATGGGTAGGGAAGCCACCTTCTTTTCCTTGAAATCAGGTGACTCTGGGTTAAAACTCATGTTACTCTCCTCACCTTGGACCTGGAGGAACCAGCCAAGTGCTCGCTGAGCATTGGACAATGTCCCTGCCACTGAGGTCCTGGCCCCACCTGAGGTGTCCCAGCACTTGGTATGGGAGCTGTCCCTGGTCCTGAAGCCTGTGTTGGGGCCTGGAGGCTTGGAGGCTGGATTGCAGGGCTGCATTTGCAGAGGTCACGCCCACTGGGTGAGTGGGGACTCTGGGACACCTGAAGTCACACATGCCAGTGACCCGCACCTGGGAAGGTGTGACGGAGGTGCACAGAGGGCAGTGCCTCAGTGGCAGGCAGGGCTTCATGCCCATGGGCAGCACTCCTTGGCAAAGGTCAGCTAGTCCTTTGGAACCTAGAGGGCAGAAGGCACCTAAGGCTGCCAGTGGTCCACGGCAGGCCAGGACAGCCTGCTGACTGGCAGGCATCTGGCCTGCAGCACGAGAGGTTCAGGGTGAAACTGCTCCTGGGTAGCCTGGACCAGCGGGTTGGACAGAAAAGATGGCCACCTGGTTTTTGTCACTCTAGTCTGTACGTGCTCGTCTCGCCAGCTAGCCAGACCCTGGGGAGGGTGGCCCTGTGGCTGAACAGCACTAGGGACTGAGGAGAAGGTGCCCTTGGCAATATCGAGTCCCTCTTCTTCATGTGAGGCCGGGTTGAGCTGGCTCCATGCCAGACCTCACCCCCTTGGTGATGGTGGGCTTCTTCAAGTCCAAGTCATACTAGGCTTCGGGTTCATGGCTCTGAACACATTGGCATCCTCAGGGGTCTTCAGCATGGGGTGGAGGGGCCAAACGAGGATTGGCTGTGCTCAGGACAGCCACACCAGGGACAGGGAAATGCACAGAGACAGGAAGCAGATCAGTGCTTGTCAGGGGCTGGGGGAGTGGATATGGGGGCATGGCTGCTTCATGGGTACAGGGGTTCTGGTGGGGTGAAGCAATGATCTGGAACTAGATAACGGTGACGGTACACAGTATAGAAGATGTAGCTAATGGCCAGCCCTGAATTGTACAACTTTAAGTGATGAAAACATTAAACTTTATTGAATCTATATTTGAACACATAAAACATAAAAAATCATAAAACATAGTAAAGGGAAAAGACAGCCTGCCCTCACAGGCAAGGTGAAGGACAACTCTAGGGTGGAGCTGGAGCCGGCCGGGCCTTAGTTGCTGGCGATGAGGGTGGTGCTGCAGCTGCTCTAGCACTGGAGCCACTACTGTGGCTGATGCTGGAGATCCCACCAGCTCTGGCTGTGCAACTGGCCCCGGAGCTGGACCTGATGTGGGGCTGGAGCTTGTTCTGTCTCAGGCGATGGTGCCTGACCTGCTTCTAGAATTGGCTCCAGTCCTGAGACTGACTCTAGCTCTGCATTGTTGACAGATTTGGTGCGGGAGCTAGTGATGGGAATGGCTGCTGCTCTGGAGCTGGTCAAGTGTGGGAGCTTGAGGGAGCTCTAGTTCTGGAGCTGGCTGCAACTGAGCTCTGGAGCTGGTGCCAGAGCTGTCACTAGTCCACAGCTGGAGCAGGATCTAGGGCTATGATGCTCTAACTTTGTAGTTTGAGGTAACTCTGGCTCTGCTGCTGGTGACCGAGCCTTCTCTAGCTCCACAGCTGGTAAACAACGTGTCCTGACCTTTAGATGGGGTCAGTGACATCACCAACCCATCATGAGCTGTCCATCAGATGGTGGGAGCACTCCAGCAAATAGCATCTATTACATTAGTGTTATTTCATCTCAGTTCCAGTTAGATATTTATTTTAAATATACTTAGAAGGAGAATAGGATAACAGAAACCATTTACTCTTTGCTGAGATTTAACAGATCACACCTTATTGGTGACGTTTTTTAAGAAATATTACACAGTGGAAGACACCATTCTCCTTCCTCTCTCTTTCCTGCCCAGAGGTAACTACTGTCTTGACGTTAATATATGTATTCCGTACACATTGTCTTTTGCAAAAAGACAATCGTCCCAAATTTGCTGAGGTTTTTGTTATAAGTGGCCATCAAAGATATGCGTCCTAGTGGATACTGTTAAAAACTCTGTCCTTTCAAAGTAAAGACAACAGTTCAACAGTTAGTTGAGAAGGTACCTGCTTTGTAGACATGGTTTTTAAAAGAGAGGTTTGAAAATATCTCCCTTATGTTACCATTGACCCTCCTTATTTGGAAGAGTTACATTCTGTCAATTCTTCGCTGACACTGCATGAGCAAGACTGAACCAGTGCTCCCAGGGGAAGGACAAGGTGAGGTTTCTGCAGCCTCTGGTCGTGACATGTTTGGGAACCTCTCCATGCACAACCTTGTCTTATGTGTGTCTCTTGAAAGACACCTTATTTCATATAGATTGTTGATTCATTAGCTGAACTCTCGGCCAACAGCACTATCTATAACTCATGCCTGAAGGAAGCTCATCTAACACAAGCATTTTCTACGAAAGGCCCATCACAGGCTCCTTGTGCTTAGGAACACTACACAACACTTCAGCATTACGTTTGAGGGCCATTCTAAAGAGCAAAAGCACCAAGGAGAAGCCCAAAAGGTGACAAACGTAGCATTCCATAGATTAGAAAAAGGACATTTGTTGACGTGACAATTAAAACAAGAGTTTTAATACTGTAATAGCAAAAACTGTAAACAACCCAAATGTGCACCAAAAGAAGAACGGTCAAAGGAGATGTCGTTTACTCATACTAACATGTAACAGTGAAAAAGAATGGCATAGGTCCAAGCAAATTGTTACAAAAGTATCTCCAATGTAGTTTTGAGTGAAAAGAGGAGGTTGCAGAACCAGGTCCATGCCTCACAGGAACAGGTCTGCCTGAGGTTTGATCTCCAAGCAGCTCTATCAAGCCTAATGCCAACTGCTGTGAAAAAGGAAACAAAAATTCTGTTTCTGGAATGTGCTATTTGCCTAAAGAAAATCTTGCAAGCATGTGGCTGGTAGGTTCATCTAAAAGGACAGAGAGCTGAGACTTTGCTGAGCTTACAGAATAGGATGTACGAGTTCTTTCATTCCCTGATTCCTAAGGAATATTTTTAAGTAAACGTCTGCTTGTGTGACAACATTTCACGTGAGACTCTCTTGCATTATAACCTGGTAATGAGGTTGTGGGGCTTAGCTAACCATTACCAAGGCAAAGTTTTGCTGGCTCTCCTCTCTACCAAAAGCAACCTAAAAGTTGGGCAGGACTATTTTGGGTTAGCTGGTGGTATTTGGGCTGGTTTGCAGCACACACACCCAAGAAGTCTCTCACCTCTGGGCCTCTGTACTTGAGGTAGCCTCTGCCTAGAACCTCTACCCAGGATGTCTAAATGGCTCACTCTTCATTTCTTCATGCCTTGGCTCAAATGTCCTCTGAGAGGTGGACACCAAGACAGGATTAAACGGGCAAGGATTTTATGAGGGGAAATGCTTCTGTAACAGAAAATGGGGTGGGGGAGCCTGGCAAATTGGGAGAGCCATCAGGCCATGATGCAAGTCTGACTCTAAATGAGGGGGAGATAGAGGGAAGGATGGGTCCAAGTGTCCTACACTGCTGTATAGTCTAAGGAAGGCTTAGGAATGCCACTGGGGAGTCCTTGAGCACAAGCAGATCAGCAGAGGAGTCCATGCCTCCCAGGAACAGGTCTGCCTGAGTGTCTATCCCTGCCTCACTCACTGATTCGGAGCAGCCCAAGGGAAGCACGACCTCAGTGCAAACAGAGGATAGATCTCATAGCCCAGCCGACTACTGATTTCATAGCTTTGGTTAATTACGTTTGCTGTAGGTGGAGGCCTTCAAGGAGCAGTCTCCTGGATACCATATCTTATCACTCAGTTTTCTCTGATCACTCTCTGCAAAACAGCCCCACAGAACAGTAAAACATCAACCACATTTCACCAGGAAACAGTAAAAACACATTTCAGACTGGATACAAGGCACATTCCAGGATAACAAGGTAATCTGAACTGGTGTTGGGAGTAGATTAAAACTGGATTACTTCTAGGGATCAAGCAATATCAAGAGAAAAGAGAGAGAAGGAAGCAAGGGAGGGAAGACAGAGGGCATTGGCCCTCAGCATTTGGGACTAGTATTTGGCCATGCCCATCAGGGATCATAACCGGCTGCAAGACATCCTACAAACCATAAAGTCAAAACAACTCATTCATTTTAAAAAAATCATTTCATGTTTTGACTTTTGTTTTAACGCGTCCCCTCATTTCAGACGGGAGATCCAGAAAAGGGAGACAACCAGTCAGCAGCAGAACCAGGACTAGAACCCAGGGCCCCAGACTCCTGGTCATTCATTCACAAGGGCACCCCTTGTTCCTGGCCGCCTGCCAACCTGGAGGAGGACAACATTGGTGAGGACAACCTGAAGGAACTGAAGTTCTTGCCTTCACGGCAGTTCAAAGGAGGTGCTTGAGCTGGATCTTAGAAGATGACTAAGGGTTTGCCAGACATCTGAAGGGCATTGGAGGCAGTGCGTGCAAAGTAGAGAGGCCTGAAACAGCGCTGGGATCAGAAGGCACAAGTGGAGCCCTCTGCTCAAGTGGATGAAGCGCTGAGGAGTGAGGTGAGCCGGGGAGGAGGATGCACTGTGGAAGACAGCGGGGAATGCCTGCAGGGGTTTTGGCAGCGAATGCCAATAGGAAGAGCTACCCTCTAGCTCACTGTGGCTGGAGCAGGGACTGAGTGGCCTAGTAGCTGATGGGGGCGGGGAACGCCCACGACAAGGCCAGGGAAGAGATGACGATGGACAGTGGCAAAGGGAGTACACCGGGCAGGGGAAGGACTTACCTGGAGATGCGCGGAGGGCGCCACCCCTCCAGCGTTTCCCAGGCTGATGCCAAGAAGCAAAGGGCCTCATGACAGGAAAGCGCCCTGCGCCCGGAGGTGCGGGGCAGATGCTCGGGAAACGTGCGCTGCGCGGGGAGGCGACGGCGCTCAGGCGGAGCTGGAGCTCGGAGGAAGGTCGAGCACCAGGTGGCAGGGCCAGGACCAGGGCCCCATCTACCACCCTGAGGATCGCAGGTCCCCGGCTCCGCCCAGCCCAGCCACCCCCCCTGGCTGCGCCAGGGGGCCCTCAGCGCCTCTGCCTTCAGCCAATAGGAAACCTGGTGGCAGGCGCATTCGCCAGGGCCTGGGGTCAAGGGTCACACAAGTTGGCCTCGCCTGGTGGCCTGGAGGCGTGAAGCGGCGATGGCGCCGGTGCCGAGGGCCCGGCTGGGGCGCCGGCTGGGCTGCCTGTGGCCGGGGCGAAGGCTGTGGACGGCGGCCGTGTGCTCGCGGAGCCGGCAGGAGGCGGCGGAGGCCGGGGGCGCGCCCCTGGGCCGGTAGGTTGGCGAGCGCGCGGCCCGCGCCGACCGCATCCTCGTGGGGGGCTGCAGCTTTTCAGGGCGCAGGGCGCCCCCCCCCCTTCGTGCTGCCCAGCTCCGGGCCGAACCCGCGCCGGCTCGCAGCCGCGCCGCCGGGTCCAGCCGCTGCCATCCCGCCTGGAGCTGGAGCGGAAGGAGCGGGCGGCCCCTCCCTCCGCGCGTTCCGCCCGCCGCTTCCGCCGCTCCTCCCCGGGCCCTCGGTCTCTTGAGAAGCTGCCACGCTGGAGGGTGAGACTCCGGGAGGGCCCCCCTCGAGCGGCCTCAGGCGCGGGAGGGGGAGGCGACAGGGGCGCTGCCCGCCTTGATGGAGGCGCAGAAACGGCGGGGTTGTGGCGGCCCGCGGTAGCCGCACCTCCCCGGGGTGTCGGGGTTGTCCCCACAGATCAGGGAGCAGAGGGAGGCTCAGTCAGGTCAAGGGACAGGCCCCAGGCCCCACAGCTGGTAGGGGGACGTACAGTGGGTTCCGCACTCGGGCCGTGGGCTCCGGAAGTTCTGACGTTAGGACAGCCGGCTGCCAAGCTCCAGGACCCTGCGGTCCGGCTGGAGTCGGTGGACCAGTGGGAAAGGAAGCGTTAACTGGAGCAGGTACAGGGATGAGCGAGGAAGAGCGGGGGTCCGCACACACTAGGGTGTTTGCACAGGAGGCGTCTGCCTTGACTCAGGTTTGAAAAGATGGCAGCAGAGGGCGACCTGCGGGCGGCTTCTCTCGGAGCCAACAGTCAGAAGAGCAAAACGAGGTGCTTAGGATATGTTCTTGTTGGGGATGCTTGTGGGAATCTCGATGCGGGATGAAAAAGCAGCAGATTGGCCCAGTTTGGCTTCTGACGTGTCTGTCAAGGGTAACAAGCGATCTTGAACTGAAAAGGGAGATCAAGAGAAACGGGGCATTGAAGCTCCAGAGGAATGACAAGTTGGGTTGTTTTTTCCTTAATATTGAGTTGTAAGAGTTATTTATGTGTGCTGGATAGAGGTCCTTTATCATATACATGATATGTGCAGATATTTTCTGCCAGTCCACGGCTTTGCTTTTGATTTTCTTAAGTGTCCTTTGAAGAGGCAAATGTTTAAATTTTAATGAAATTCAGTTGATCACTTTTTCTGCTGTGGATTGTGTTTTTGGTATGTGTAAGAAGTCTTTGCCTAACCCAAGATCACAAAGATAGTTTTCCTATGTTTTCTTGTAGGAGCTTCATAGTTTTAGTTCTTCTGTTTAGGTCTATGGTCCAGCCATTTGAGCTGGTATTTGTGTATGGTGTGGGGTAGGGGCCTTTTTGCATGTGGATATCCCATTGTCCTAGGATCATTAGTTGAAAGACTATCCTTTCCTTATTGAATTGTTTGGCACCTTTGTCCAAGTCAGTTGCCTGTAAACAGTAAGGGTTTATTTCTGAACTGTCGGTTCTGTTCCGTTGATCTATATGTCTATCCGTATGCTAAAATTATGCTCTTTTGATTACTGTAGCTTTATAATAAATTGTGAAATTGGGAAATGTAAGTCCTCCAGCTTGTTCTTGTTTTTAAAAATTGTTTTGTCTATTCTGAGTCTTTTGATTTTCCACATAAATGTTAGGATTAGCTTGTCAGTTTTTGCAGAAGTACTTGCTGGGATTTTGGTAGGGATCATGTTGAATTTGTAGATTGATTTGCGCTCAAATGCCCTCTAAAAATTCTTTTGTCTTCCAATCCATGAACGTGGAATCTCTCATTTAAGTAGGTCTTTAATTTCTCTCAAGTATGTTTTGTAGTTTTCAGTATACAAGTCTTGCATTTCTTTTGTTACAGTTATTCCTAAGCATTTTATCCTTTTTGATGGTATTTTGAATAGAAGTGTATTCTCAACTTAATTCTTGGAGCGTTCCTTGCTAGTATATAGAAATACCTTTGGTTTTTGTATATTGACCTTCTATCTTTTGACTTTGCTGAACTTGTATATTAGTTTTATATGTTGTTGTGTATTCCTTAGGATTTTCTACATACAAGATCGTGTTGTCTGGTTGTCTGTGAATCAAGACAGTTTCACGTCTTCATTTCCAATTTGGATGCCTTTGTTTCTTTCTCTTGCCTAATTGCACTGGGTAGAGCCTTCAGTACAGTGTTGAATTGAAGTGCTGTGCTTGTCCTGTTCCTGATCTTAGGGAGACAGCATTCAGTCTTTGACCATTGTGGGTGATGCGAGCTGTAAGGTTTTCACAGATGCCTTTCCTCAAGTTGAGGAAGTTCCCTTCTTGTCCTACTTTATGCGGAGTTTCTTTTCTTTTTTAAAATCCTGAATAGGGACTAGATTCTGTCAAATGCTTTTTGTATATCTGTTGAGGTGATCATGTGATGTTTGTCCTTTATTCTGTGAATAGGATATATTACGTTAGTTGATTGTTGGATGTTAAACCAGCTTGCATTCCTGGGAGAAATTCCTCTTGTTCTTGGATAATAATCCTTTTTCCACTGGGTTGGTTTTGCTAACATCTTATTGAGGATTTTTTTCTTGTGATGTCTTTGACTGGTTTTGGTATCAGGATATTCCTGGCCTCATAGAATGAGTTTCTGGAAAAGTTTGTGAAGAACTGGTATTATTCCTTAGGTAAATGTTGGGTTAATTTACCAGTGAAGTAAGTTATCTGGGTCTGGACTTTCCTTGGTAAGAAGAGCTTGTTTTATTACTAATTTAATTTTTTTAAGCTTGTTATAGGTATATTAAAATTTCGATTTCTTCTTGAGTCGGCTTGGGTAATTTGTTTCTTTCCAGGAATGGGTTTTTTCTTGTTAGTTATCTAATTTGTTGGCATAAAGTTGATTGTAGTATTCACTTATGATCTCCCACAGTTCTGTAGGTTGGTAGTGATCTTCAGATTCTCTTTAGTTCCTGATTTTGGTAATTTGTACTTTCTCTTTTTTCCTTGGTCAGTCTAGCTGAAGAATTGTCAACTTTATTAATGTTTCGAGAGAACCAAATTTTTGTTGAAGTGATTTTCACTATTGATTTTCTGTTTTCTGTTTGATTGATTTCTAGTTGTATTTTTAGTATTTCCCTTCTTTGCTTGCTTGCGGTTTAGTTTGCTCTTTCTAGTTTCTTAAGGTGGAAGGTTTGGCTATTGTTGAGGTCTTCTTTCTTTTGTCATGTAGGTATTGAAAGCTACATTACAAGCTTTAAACTTTAGTTTAAAGCTAAAATGATAATTTTGTCTCTAGGCACTATCTAGCTACAGCCCATAAATTCGGATATGTTGTATTTCTTCTGTCTTCATTAACCTTCAAGTAGTTTTCAGTTTTCTTTGGAATTTCTTCTTTGACCCTGGAGTTATTTAGAAGTGTTTACTTTCCAAATATTGATGGTTTTCCTAATTTCTTTATTTGTGGATTTCCAATTTCATTCTGTTGTGGTTAGAGAACATGCTTTAATTTCAGTCCTTTTAAATGTATTGAGACTTTCTTTTTTCGCCTAGCATATGGTCTGTCCTGGAGAATGTTCCCTGTGTGTTCTAAAAGGATGTGTATTCTGCTGTTGTTTGGGTGAAGTGTTCTAGAGATGTCACGTCAAGTTGGTTGATAGTTTCTGGGTTAATCTATATTGTTTGCTCCTACTATTATGCACCACCCAGGCAGCTTTAATGTTCATTATTAGCCTCTCATTGTTTTCAACAGACACCCCGGGAGGAAAGGCTGTTTGCTCTGGGTGATATCTGCATCAGGTCAGAAAAATAGAGCCTTGTTAATGGGGTCTTGCAGGGCTCCACCAGACAGATGAAATGCGAGTTCTCTGGGAGTGGGGCTTTGCAGTTGTTCCAATCCTTTTCTGCCTCCCCCGTGGCTGCCAGATTGCTGATTTCCACTGAAATTGTGAGCTGTTGGTGTTGAGGGCTCCTGCAGAGCTGAGGAGTGGTGGATGGGAATAGGTCAGATTAAAATGCGACCAAGCTTGCTGTTCTGACTGCGAGTCAGCTGCTTTCCTGGAGTAAACCTCCCCCAGGTTGCTTGAAGTCTTTGTTTCTTTGTCAGAGTTTTGAAAAGTGGATTCTGACAGTTTCCCCGTGTTTTTGTTGCTCCACTATTTTCACTGACGTTGGTCAATCCATGTCCTTTGAATGTAGTTACTGACGTGGTCGGATCACATCTGCCGTTTTGCTCTTTGTTTCTTTATGTCATTTTTCTCTTTCTGCTCTTCCTTTGAGGCCCTCTTTTGTGGTTAATGGGTATTTTTCTAGCGGACCTTTTAAATTCCTTTGTTGGGTGTTTTACTATATTTTGTTTGTTTTTTTAGTAGTTGCTCTTGGGATTAAAATATGTGTCCTAATTTATCACAATCTACTTCAGGTTAATAGTGACCTAATCCTGAGGAAATTAACTTTGTTCCAACATTGCTGCATTTCCTCCTCTCGCGTTTGTGTGGTTGTTGTGATATATACCACATCTTTATACATTTTAAGTCCGACAAAGCAATTTAGGATTATTATTTTATGCATTTGTCTTTTTAATCTTTTAAGGGATGAAGATAGTCAAAATATATTTGTACAGTGTTTTATATTTACCTTTATAATTACTCTCACTGATGTTCTTCATTTTTTCTTGTCACTGTTAGTGACCATCTGCTGTCATTTCCCTTTAGCCTGAAGGACATCTTAAGACAGGTCTGCTAGCAGTGACTTCTCTCAGTCTTTGGTTGGGAATGTCTTTATTCCATCTTCAATTTTTTTTAAGTATGTTTTTGTGGGATATAGAAGTAATGCTTGGTTGACAATTTCTGTCTTTCAGCACTTTCAATATGTCATTCTACTGGTTTCTGGTCTCCACAGTTTCAGAAGAGAAGTGAGCCGTTAATCTGATAGTTGTTGCCTTGTACTTTATGAGTCCATTTTCAGTACAGGTCTCACTTTCTTATTTCTTTGCATGTCTTGCATTTTTTTTGTTAAAAACTGGAATTTTTGATGATATAACAACTCTGGATTGTGGTATTTTCCCCCCTGGGTTTTTTTTTTTCTTTTCAATTTTTGGGGGCTTAAGCTATAGCCTCAGCCTCCTCTGCTATGCATGGCTGCTGATGTCTTTGCTCAGGTTTCCTTTTTGTCTCCGTCCCTTTAATTTTTTTAGCCTGGCCGCTTGAGGGTTGCCCCCTGTCTGCATACTTTTGTGGTCAGGCAATGATTTGGGCAGAGGTTGTGCTCAAACACCTTGAGCTTCTAAGGTTTCTACCCTCTACCTTTGGTTCTGTGGGTAGGTTGGAACCACATCAAAATTCAGCCTGTTTTCCAGTCTCCTCATCTTTGCTTTCCACTGGTGCTCAGGTCTCCTCTGTCCATCCGTTCTGTTTCCCAGTTGGTGTGGGTGTGTGCAGAGCCTTCTGTGGCTCTCTCCTTTCTAGGATCTTCCCATCAAATTGCTGGCTGGTCTGCCTCTCCTCTTGCCCCAATCAGGATTGCAATCAGGCTGCTCAAGTTGTGCATTTTCCCTGTTTGTTTCCTACTAGTTTGCCGCTGGGCCTGAGTTTGCAGCCTCCAGTTTCAGCATCCAATGTAAGTCTGTGCTTTCTGGCAACAAAGCTGAAGGTTTTCATGGCCAGCCCTGCCCTGTTCAAACTTCTGTGCTAACTGAGCTGGGGGGGATGAACAGCACAAGACAGGAAGTCTGGAGACTGCAGCTGTTGTTACCTGTAGTTCTCGCAGTCTTCTGTGAATAATTTCTCAGTTTATTTGTCTTTTATTGATTTCTCAGGCCGTGAAGTGGTGTTTTTTAAATAATTTTGTCCATTTTTGTAGTTCTTTTTTGGTGAGAGCTTCACTAACTTCTTCACTCCACCGTAGTTGGAAGTGCTGTGCTGGCACATTATTATAACACACATTACTGAATGCCGACTCTGTGTCAGGTGTTGTTCGAAGCCTTTTCCCATACTAGCAGATTTAATAACACAGTAGGTGCTCACCAAGTATTTGTTGAATGTTGAATCAACAGCTACCACAAACAATGAGAGAAAGCATAGAGTGCTGGGCATCCTCTGTGGACTCGCTTCTTTTCTATGTTTCCTGCCGTGTGGTCAGGGGCTGGCTCCTGCCTCCCCAGTGGGTCGTCTCTGTGGACCCAAACCGTTCCCAAAGGCCAGGGAACTGAGCTTTTTGACTCACACAGGGGTGCATGTGTATATGTTCCCTGTGAATGTGAGGAGAAAAAATATCACAGGGCAAAAGGAGGGATATGTCACTTTGGGATGACTTGATTAAACAAGTTACCAACAAGTCAAGTTTAAAGGAAATACTTAGCTAGCTTTCTTCCAGAAATGCTGGAATTAAAAAGGATTATTTTCCTTTTTTTTTGCACAGGAAGTGTCACCCTGAGCTAACACATGTGCCAGTCTTCCTCTATTTCGTATGTGGGTCGCCACCCCAGCATGGCCACTGACAAGTGGTGTAGGTCTGCGCCAGAGAACTGATCCCAGGCCACCAAAGCAGAGCACACCAAAATTAACCACTGGGAAGTAGACCACTGGACCGCCCCCCGCCCCCCAAAATTCTTCATCTTTGTTCACTATTAGTGGTCAGCTGGCGTTTTCCTCAGGAGTAGATTTACGTGTAGTCTCTGAGATTGACTCCGGAGGCCTGTGATGAACTGTAAACAGCTAAGAGACAGTGGGGGCTCATGTGGGTGACCATAGAATTTGTCGTCCAGTTTGTTCGAGAGTGAACGTTGGGACATCAGGTGTAAACTAGGCCTATCCCAGGCCACACGGGAAGGTGCTCACTCTGGGTTTTATGTGAAGGGGGTTGATTCTAAAGCCAGGCTGCCTTTGATTGGCTTCAGGCCCACCTAATCCTCAGTTTCCTCACGCGGCCAGTGAAGGTGAGGATTGATAACGTCACATGTCGGTGAAACACCCCACAAAGCCGCTGGGCTGTGAATGCGTCACCTTCCCTGTAGCTGTGGTATGAATGCTTCTTCATGGCAGGGGTTTGAGAGTGTCACAGTGCAGCATCAGGCTCACGAGTGTGCATTCTGGAACCAGACAGCCTCCACTTATTCGCTGTGTGACTGTGTCGGGAAAGTTATTTAATCTCTAGGAGCCTCGATTTTCTCCTCTACCGGATACTCCTCCTGCTACCACCAGTAATGATAGTGAGTATACTCCGTCGCTCTTACATGTTAAGTCAGGTTCTATTCACTGTAGGGGCTTTAGCTCTATTAACTCATTTAGTCCTCATAACAACCCAATAAGAGAGATATTATTCTCAGCTCCAATTCACATAGAGGGAAACAGACACAGAGAGGTCAAGCAGTGCATCTCAGGTCGCACAGCTGGTCAGAGTCTACCAGCTGTAGACCCCATGGTCTTTCCAAGATTCAAACTAAGGTAATCTTCAATTTAACTGCTCTGTGAGACTGTGTCTTCGTGAACGGGGAGGATCTGATACCTAGACCCTTGGGTGAGTATGAAGATGAAATGGGACAGTACATCTCAAACACTTAGCACATAGGAAACGTTCCTTAAGTGTTTGCTGCAGTGTTAATAGCGTGTGTTCTTGGAGTGGGTGAACAAGCTGCCATTTGTTGCTGGAAAAACTGGACGTCCCAGGTCAGTGAATGCTTTATGGGAACTCTTTTTCAGATTTCACCTGCCGCCTGTGGCCATGGATTCACACTGCTGTCCTCTAAAACCAAGGATGGGACGAAAGTTTGGGGGATGGGACTCAACAGAGATTCCCAGCTTGGCTTTCACAGGGGCCGGGAAGAGAAAAGGGAAGTCTCCCCTTGGCTTTCTCTGCTGTGATTGGCTGAGGAAGCTCCCTCTCACTTTCAAGAATCTGATGACATAAACCAAACCATAACAACAACAAGGATGGAGTCTTGAAAGGCATGTTGTTTGAAACCATCTGGGCTAGATTATTTTTCAGCCCATTTGGTAAAGGTCATTTGCTGCTAAGCAGGGGTGTTATTTTTTGGCCCCAGAGTGATGACCCTTGTTTCCTCGCTTGAGATAGCCTGAGACACTCTACAGTGCCTAGAATGTGGTCTGGGGAAGAAATTCAATGAAAGCCTTAAGATGGAGGCTTTATTCCAATTATTTGAAACTGGATTGTAAAAATGTTAGAAATTATTTATGATATTTTAACAAATAGACATTAGTCAATGAATAGTATGAGGACAATAAGAAGCATTTTTTAAAATAAAGTGGAATTACCCAGAAGTACATACTGGACAAATCTTTCTTGTCATTTTTTTCGTGTTCCCTCATTTGTATGCAAGTATCTTTTTAAATAATTTTGATCACAGTGTATATTTTGTGTTCTGCCTTCTTTCAATTAATTTTATATCAGAATTCTTTTACAGTTAGTATTGAAGTCTTGATTGGCTGTATGATGCCACATTACGTTTCTTTTTACCTTTTGTTAGGAACGATTGTAGACATACACAGAAGTGGCTGGAATAGGATAATGCACCCCGTGGGCCGTCGCCAGCTTCTGCCGTCATCAGCACATGACGGTCTTGTTTTACTTATTTCCCCCACCTTCCCCCTCGGCAAATTGGGAACAATCATCAGATTATTGATTTCATTTATGAATATTTCAATCCGTATCTAAAAAATAAGGACCCCAAAAAAAGTAAATACATCATCAAACCTAGAAATAATTAACAATATAATCCCTGAATATCAAATATGTAGTCAGTATTCAAACTGCCTTTTGTCTCCGAACTGTCAATAGATTTTTATTTTAAATTTAAAAATTTATTTGAATCAAGGGCCAGAGAAAGTCTAGGCATGGCAACTGGTTGATAAGACTTTTATAGTCTTTTAAGTCTGTTTTAACCTTTTCTCCTTGATATTTATTTAATGAAGTCACGTTGTTTATTCTACAGAATTTTCCAGTCTGCAATTTGTTGAATGCATCCCTGTGGTGCCGTTTGACATGATCCTCTGTCCTCTGTATTTCCTGCCAATTGGTAGTTGGACCTAGAGCCAGATTCCCTTTCGATGTTATGTATTTACTGCTTCCCAGGCCCTTAGGGGTCTATGCAGATAGTAATGGGGGATGTGGATCAGTTTTCAGTATTTTAAAGTACTTCATATTTTCAGCTACTAATATAAGCTAACAACATCGTCCATTTTCTTTGATTTTGCCTAGAATCACATCATCTCATTGAGATAAACCAGATATTTCATGCAGGTAAAAAGTTCTGTCTGGAAATTATATCATTCACTGATGAATATGAATGGGCAAGTGTATTATTATAACAGTCATAATGCCATTTATTTGGTAGATGAGATCTTTTGAAAGATGGGGATCATAGGAGAAAGTAGGGGATCCTTAGTAAGGAGTATGTTGAGAACCAATGCATTCGCAGACCTTCTCCTGAACTCTAGCCTCCATTGTAAATATTCAGAAGGTCATCGTTTAAAACCTGCAAGAGGCGTTCCCTACATAGACCATCTGGCTTCCTCGGTAAGATTGTAAAGAACAATAAGTTTCTTTGGAGTGACTTCTAAACATCTTTCCCCCTTACTTGCTTATTTAAAAATTAAAATTTTCTATTATGAATAGATACCATGTTTGCATAATTCAGAATCCTAGAGGCGCAGTAGAACATATGATGAAGACTCTGCTTTCCACCTCTGTCCTCCCAGCACCATGGTTTCTCTGCCTGTAGACAACCTGTGTTAACAGTTTCCAGTTCATCCTTCCGAAGAGATTTAATGCATGTGCAAGCAAATGCATCTGTGTATTCTTTTTACCTCCTTTTATTCTAAGTGCTGTCCTATAATATAGATCCTGTTCTTCACCTTACTGAGAAATCTAGTGGCTATTGCAGGAAGTGGCTATTGCTTTTACTTTTCTGAAGAATTCAAACGGTGTGAAATGACACGTGAAGGGCTTTCTTTAAAGACTAAGGATGCTTTCCCATAACCCAGTGTGTCATGGAGGCAATGTGCTGCAGTGGGTTGGAGCTGGGGATGGCGCCTCACTCTGCCACTAACTTATGTACCTTGAGTAAGTCGTTCCAATCTCACTGCGTAACAACGTGAGGATGGGGCAGTGATCTCTAGTGTTAGAAATGCTCTGACTCTCCGTCAGTGTACTGACCCCGGTTGTGTTCATTTGAGCGAGGGGAGACAAGTGTGTTTTAGAGCTCTCACCTGTCCCACTGCCTCTGGATAGACCTCAGGAGACACAGGTGTACAAGTCTCCTGTGGCAGAGCCCCCTCTCTCGTCCTGACAGACGGTGAAGGAGGTGAATTGACCTGTTGGAGATTGATGGAGGGTGGGGGGACCACTTTCTTCCCATTGGGCCTGAGGTGGCCCATTTGATTGAGCCACATGTGATTTGTGAAGCTGTTGGAATTTCCCGGAGCAAATCAGTAGGATGGCTCAAGAGAGCTGTGTTGGGCAGACCTTGCTGACTCTTTTCTGTTCTCTGCTCTCTGTGGTTCTTGGGAAATCTCAGGTATTTATAAACGTGACAGCGCACACCAGGCAGCCTCATCAAGGCCTCCCTTTGCCGTGAAGTCACTGAGCCGGGCTGCGTGTGTAGACGGCTTTTTCTCTTGTACTGAGAGAAGCCTGTTTGCTGACACTTCCTCCAAGAGGTGGGGCTTTCAGAGTCCAGGCTCCTTGGTAACCCTGATCGTCTCCAAAAAAGTGATAATCCCAGGGAAAGCCACCTCGACTAAATTTTTCACATTTCATTGTCTGGCTGGGCTGCTTTGTAGGAAAAGGCCAGGGTGGTGTTTAGGAACTCTTTCCAGAGGGGACTTGGCCTTGAGGGCAGCCTAGTGACAGGTCCAAGGAATGGGGTTGCTGAGCCTTTCACAGGAGGTGCTGGCCCCTCATGGAATTCCTGAGAGGCAGAACGAGGGCCCAGAGGGGAAGCAGAGGGAAAGTACAGGTGGCCCAGCCTGTTGCAGCAGGTCTGCACCCCAGCATGCCTGGAGGTGTGCCTGCACTGGCTGGGAATATTGGAGAAGGAAACCCAGTGGCAGTTGGGTGAGCAGTTGGACTAGGACCACTTTCCAGACCCCCTTCCAGTCCTGACATTCTCAGATTCCCCGAACCTGTAGAACTGATTTCATTGGTGGTGATATTCTTTAGTCTTCAGCCTGGGAAACAGCTATTACGGACAATGTGGAAGGAAGGTGGTGGAAAATGAACTTTACAGGTGAGTTCCCACAAGGACTACCCCTCCCCAAGTTGTGTTGAGCATTAAACATCTCTGGAGTGATTACTGTGTGATAGAGCTACAGAGCAGTACCAAGCAAGGTTCCTCATGCCTGAGAGGAGCAGTGAGCGCTCCCCGGAGAGCTGTGGAGAGTGTTGTTCCATCTCAGGGGGAGCTCCGTGCATCAGCCTGGTGGGAAGGAGGGCACATGAGCATTGATTGGGATGCCTGGACCTTCTTTGGATTCCTTCTTTATTTTTAGTCAAATTGATTAACTTCAAAAATTCCTCTGTTTCAGTTCTATTTCTGTTGGTCTTTAAAAAAATTTCCCTCTAGTTCCTCACGTTATGCTGGTGGGTCTAAACACCAGTCTCAACTCTGGCAGCATATTAAAATCACCAAGCGATTTAGTTTGTTTTGTGTTACTTTCCCACCTGGGTCTAACTCTGCCTTCTATTTGACCTTGAGAGTTTCCCTGATAGTTATTGTGTGTGTGTGGGGGGCACCAGTTAGGGGTGACAGAGGAGAGGCCAGAACCCGACAGTGCTTACCATGACCATGTGTCTTGCTTCTCCCCAGATTGCCCTCAGCCATTAGTGGAAGTCACAAAGTCCATAGAAGGCAGGACCTCAATGGACAGGTGGTCCAGGTAAGAGGCGTGGGCTGAGAGCCACTCATTCTGCCACCTGGGGCAGTTTTGAAAGGGGAAAATTTGGGTGGGATGATGGCAAATTTGTTAGAGGGATTTTCTGAATTAATAAGATGTTTTATAAAAATTACCGGCCTGCTATAGGCCGGGATGTATGGTAGATCATGGAGTATGAAGTTTTGATCATGTTTGGGGAGATGACACTCTAATGAGAAAGACAGGTTAGAAAACTAGCTGTACCTGAGTGTGTATCAGCACTGTGTGTGTTCCAGGCTGCCTTTATCTTGCTCACCATTTATTCCCACCCCAAGGGCAGTGCCTGGCACATGGTAGATAGCTATATTCAATACTTAAATACATAAATCAATGTATATAGAAAGTGGTATAAGAGTACCAAAAGGCGAATTGTTAGGTCATAGGGTTTGAATGGAAGGGACAGAAGGCATCATGGAGGAGGTGGCAGAGGAGTTTACCAGATAGACTGGGGATGGAGGGTAGGAAAGGTTTCATGGCAGAGGGGAGGAGGCAGGTGGAGACTTTAACTGCTGAGAGCAAGTGGCGTGGCTGGAGTTTGGTATGCTTACAGGGGAGTGCTGTGGCATAGGCTGGAAGACAGGTGGAGAGTGAGCGATGCAGGGTTTTCTAAGGCTGGGGGAGGAGGCGATGAAGGCCACTTGGGAAGGCGTGGGGCGAAGGGACAGGTGGAGAGACATGTAAAGAGGATTGACCAGATTTGGGGCTTGATAAGAGGTCCAGGGAGTGAGCTAGAAGGATGGAGTCTGACTCCACTGGCAATTGAGTGGCTGCTGATGTTCTCAACCCAGATGGGGGAGTCCTGGAGGAGAGGCAGGCTTGGGTTGAGTGGGAGAGAGAAGCGAGGAGGAGGTAGAAAGTGAATTTGCTTTTAAGTTTGCAGTATAGTGCTTCTTGCACAGACTTGAAAGCCCCATGGATGCGAATTCAAGTCCCTGCTTCCCCACATATTAACTGGATGACTTTGGGCAAGTTACCAACCTTCTCTGAGATTCGATTTCTTAGTAGGTGTTCTTGGTTATTGATTTAGCACAGTGCCTGGCATAATGAGTGTGCAGTTAATGGTGCTTTTCATTAGGCAGTTAGAAAAGCAGGTCTGGAACTCAGTAGAGTTGTTGGGAGTGGAGATAACAGTGCAGAGGTGACAGGGAAAGCCTTGGAAATGTATGCAGCCTCCCAGGGGAGTGTGAAGAGGAGGAGAGAAGAGGGCAGAAGACAGACCTTGGAGAAGGATTCCAACACTGAAGGGTAAGGAGACGGGCTGAGCTCGGGAGCAAGATTGGAAGCTATTGGAGAGGCAGAAGAGAGGGATGGGGAAGAGAAAGGCTTGTGGAGGAGGGAGTGGTTCCTCAGGGATGGAGTGGGATGAAGGAGCTCTTGGGTCTTCTCCTCGGGACATCTGGCCCTTTCCTTTAGCAAGAGCCACATCAGTGGAGGGGCAGGCAGAAACCAGGCTGCAGTGGAGTGAGAAAGAATAAGAAGTGGAGGCCGTGTGGAGCCTGCCTGGACCCGGCCTCCTCGGGGCTGAGGAGCAGTAGGGAATGCTCCCGTGCTTTGGGTCCCTTGAGCGGGACACTGTGAGTCCAAGGATTTCTTCTCATCAGCCTTCCCTCTGTTCGTCTGATACCTCACCTGTGGTCAGGACCATAGTGTGTTCCTAATGGATAAAGAAGTCTATTCTGGTGGATGGGGCACAGCTGGGCAAACAGGTAGTGGACCTTACACCCCCTTGGGATGGTGCAGTATGGAGCTGTGAGCGGTGGGGCTCTCATGGGCTAGAACCAACTGCCTTCATTTGACTCTTACCTCTCTTATCACTTCCTGGGGCCACTGTTCTGTTTGTCCCTTCCCAGTGCCCTCACCCCTGGCTCCCATGGAAAGGAACTGATAAAGGATTGGGTGGAGGATTAGAGCCACCCCTCAGCAGAGGAGCTGTGAGCCTTTCTCTCAGCAGAGACAGGAAACCGTGTGAGGCTTTCAAAGAGAAAACAAGTGTCCCCTAAAAGGAGCTTGATGTTCACTGATTTGAGAAGAATGTGATTAGTGCAGGGAGGAATGATTGAGAAACTTTCTGAAGCTTGTATATTTAACCTTTTTGTGTCTGATATTTGTCTGAAGGGGGGGCCATTCAAAATAAGATTGGATCTTGTGTAAATCCTCAGTAATCCTACCAGCACATGAAATCACCTTTGTTCATTGTCTAGTGTGTTCTTCCAGTCCTCGTTCAGATGTGCACATCATTTATACTGTAATCACAGCGTAAGTGTGGTTTTATATGCTTGTTTTATCATTTCCATTTCCATGAAACTTTTTTCCATGTTGGTACAACTTTCACAGTTACAGTTTTTAAAATTTGTATGACAGAGCATCCATTTAATTTACCATAAATAATTACTCTTTTAGTTATTTTATTAAATAATTACTTAAGCATTACCCTGTTTTCAGGTGATATACTTTTTTGGGGGGCTGGGTGCAGTGGCCGTTGGAGATATTATGACATTTATCTCGTGTGCATACGTAACTTTTTCTTTCATTTGGATTATTGCTCTAGGATAAATCCCAAGAGTGTGTCAAAGGATTAGGATATTTTTATTGTTGTCGGAGTGTATTGTTAAATTTCTTTCCAGCAGTTTTACCAGTTTACACTGCAGCAGCAATGGATAGAAGTACAGCTTGAATCATATCCCCACTAGCAATGAGTATTGGCAATTTCAGTGTGCTAATTTCATCACTATGTCAGTTTTTTTCTTTTCTCAATTATTTTATTGAGGTCGTATTGGGTTATAACATGGTGTAAATTTCAGGCATATTTTATTACATCTCAGTTTCTATATGCGCTGCATCGTGTTCACCACTAATAGTCTAGTTTTTATCTGTTGCCATACATTTGTGCACCTTTCCTCCTTTTGCCCTCTCCCCACCCCCTCCCCCTCTGGCAACCACTGGTCTGTTCTCCTTCTCCATGTATTTATCTTCCACACATGAGTGAAATCATACAGAGTTTGTCTTTCTCTGTCTGGCTTATTTCGCTTAGCATAATAACCTCAGGGCCCATCCATGTTGTCACAAATGGCACGATTTTCTCTTTTTTATGGCTGAATAGTATTCCATTATCTATATATATAGCACATCTTCTCTATCCATTCATCCATTGATGGGCACTTGGGTTGCTTCCACATCTTGGTTATTGTGAATAGTGCTGTGATGAACATAGGGATGCATAAATCTATTTGAATTGGTTGATTTCATGTTCTTTGGATAAATACCCAGCTGGATCATATGGTATTTCTATTTTTAATTTTTTGAGAAATCTCCATACTGTTTTCCATAGTGGCTGCACCAGTTTGCATTCCCACGAGCAGTGTACGAGGGTTCCCTCTTCTCCACGTCCTCTCCAACATTTGTTATTTCTTGTCTTGTTAATTATAGCCATTCTGACGGGTGTGAGGTGATATCTCATTGTAGTTTTGATTTCCATTTCCCTAATAATTAGTGGTGTTGAACATCTTTTCATGTGCCTGTTGGCCCTCTGCATATCTTCTTTGGAAAAATGTCTGTTCATATCCTCTGCCCATTTTTTAATCGGCTGGCTTGGTTTTTTTGTTGTTGAGTTATATGAGTTCTTTATATATTTTGGAAATTGATTTCTTGTCAGATACATGATTTTCAGATATTTTCTCCCCATTGGTGGGTTGTCTTTTCATTTTGTTCATGGTTCCCTTTGACTTGCAGAAGCTTTTTAGTTGGATGTAGTCCCATTTGTTTATTTTTTCTTTTGTTTCCCTTGCCTGAGGAGACATGATATTCAAAAAGATACTGCTAAGACTGATGTCAGAGAGTGTACTGCCTGTATTTTCTTCTAAGAGTTTTATGGTTTCAGGTCTTACATTCAAGGCTTTAATCCATTTTGAGTTAATTTTTGTGTGTGGTGTAAGATAATGGTCTGCTTTCATTCTTTTGCACATGGCTGCCCAGTTTTCCCAACACCTTTCATTTATTTATTTATTTATTTATTTATTTATTTATTTATTTATTTATTTATTTTTGTGAGTCAGACCAGCCCTGAGCTAACATCCGATGCCAATCCTCCTCTTTTTGCTGAGGAAGATCGGCCCTGGGCTACCATCCATGCCCATCTTCCTCTACTTTATATGGGACGCCGCCACAGCGTGGCTTGACAAGCAGTGCGTCGGTGCGTGCCTGGGATCCAAACTCCGGGCCACCGCAGCGGAGCACGCGCACTTAACCGCTGCGCCACCGAGCCGGCCTGGAACACCTTTTATTGAAGAGACTTTCTTTTCTCTATTATATGTTGTTGGCTCCTTTGTCAAAGGTTAGAGGTCTATAGATGTGTGGTTTTTTATCTGTGCTTTCAATTCTATTCCCTTGATTTGTGTGTCTCTTTTTCTGCTGGTACCATGCTGTTTTGATTACTGTAGCTTTGTAGTATATTTTGAAGTCAGGGATTGTGATACCTCCAGCTTCGTTCTTTTGTTCTTTTTTTTTCTCATGATTGCTTTGGCTATTTGGGGTCTTTTGTTGTTCCTTATATTTTAGGATTCTTCGTTCTATTTCCATGAAGAATGTAATTGGGATTCTGTCTCCATCCTGGTGACCTGGGGAAGCTTGGCCTCCTGCCTGTGCCCTCGAAGAAAGCCTCCCCCTCACTCCTGCCACCACCTCCAGCCAGTCGGGAACCAGGGGCCAGGTGATCCTCACCTGCACATGTGTCCCCACCTTGGGGCTGGAGCTGACCCTGTTAGCTTCACACCATCTCTCCCCAACCATGCGACCACCCAGAACCTGAGTTTCCTGGCTGGCAGACCTGCAGAAAGCCCTCCAGGGGACCCTCAGCTGGAGCTGCAGCCCGCTCTCCTCCACCCACACCCTCATGCCTGTTGGACTGCGCCACCCACCAAGGAGAATCAGGGCATTGTTGGGTCCACTCATCCTGCCTGCACTGGCTTGCCCACGTCCTCCTCATCCCCAGCCCACCCGTGGTACCCCACAGACAGGCAGAGTCACCAGGAATTCCCAAAGCTCTTTATGTGGAACCAGGAAAGTCGATCCAGGGCTGGGAGAGGAAGGGCAGTGGGGGTGGCAGGAGGGGAGAGCAGCCCAGGCCCCAGAGGCAGAAGCTCCGTCCATGTCCTGCAGGAAAGAGGGTTCTGGTGGTACCGCCCTGGGGCTGCTGTGGAGCTCTGGTGTCCCCCGCCCTAGAAAGGAGGGAGGGTGGGTGAGTCCAGGACAGGGGGAGGTGGGAGGGACAGACATGGGGCTCTCAGGGCTGCTGGGTGGGGGCAGATGTCGGGTTCCCAAGGGAGTCAGGTGCAAAGCTCTCAGGGGTGCTGCGTGGGGGCAGGATCCCACTTCCACCAGGTGCATCGGTATGGTAGGCGACAGGCCCTGGCCTGTTGTTCCTGAGATACACAGACATTTAGAGAAAAGAAGGGAGTTCCTAAATGCCCCGGGAATGATGTTCGGGGACAGACATCGCAAGTGAGGATCCAGTCCCAGAGGGGATCTCAGAGCAGACAAATCAGACAGAGGTCCCTCCTGTCGGCAGCTTGGGGGTCCCCGGTGCTCTTGACATCCCACTGAACCCAGGACTCTTGTTTGCTTTAAGGGTCACTTACCCTAATCACCTTCAGGAATGCAGCTTTCTGTAGAAACCAAGGAGAATTCAGGAGTGAGAAGATGCCCTGGACAAGGACACAGACCTCATCACTGCCGCAGCTCAGACACCGACAGTGAAGACCCAGAGTGGGGCCCTGACACCCCTGTGCCGTGTCCCAGTGCTGATGTCTCCCCCATGGAAGGGATGGGCGAGGAAGCGGGAGGGTCATGGGGGACACGGAGGGACACAAGAGACACAGTGTGACATGAGGAACCTGGAGGAAACACAGGGAGGCACACTGGGGACAGAGGGGAATGCAGAGTGCACCCAGGGAACATGGGCAGAATTGTCCGCTTACCCAACTGGAGGGGCATGAAGCTGTTCTGTGGCAATCCCTATGCTGCAGAAATTTCTTCAGGGCTTCCAGGTTCAAGTCGGGATTTCTGCCTGCAGGTGAGGTGACCAGGTTAGCCTGGGCTGTCAGGAATCAGACTCTAGGAGGAGGTGGCCCCTCCCAGCACTTGGGGGGCTTTGCCCTGGAGCAGTAGAAGCCAGGAGTGGAGGGCTTAGCCTGAAGGTGGGTGCAAAACAGGCACAGAGTAGAGAAGCCACCACCCAGCCGACAGGTCCCCAGGAAGGGGGATAGCCATGGGGATACTCAGAGCCACTGAAAGCCCCTGGGGTCCCAGGCCCACTCCCAAAGCCGACCTGCAGAGTCACACCCCTGACCTGGAAGAACCTCGTGAACTGGAGGAACCGTGCTGCCCTCTGGCCAGAGAAATCTTGCACTTCCCCCCACCCTGAAGGGTAACTGCCCCGAGAAGGCCTCTCTCAGCAACAGCACACTCCCCCACGCTGACCTGGCCCCACCACCAGGCCCCAGGAAGTCACACTTTATAGCTGTGGCCCCATCCCCCTTGTGAGTGGTCAGGTCACTGAGGGAGCCAGGACTGGCCGCCCCAGGACAGCAAACCATGCCAGGCCCAGAAAGACAGCCACAGGGAGTTCATATTTCTCAGATCCAGGGCTAAGACCAGTTCTACTGGCTTCTGGAAGCGGAGACTGTGGGGCTGGGTCAGGAGAGGCGGATCTCAGAGGACCCAGACAGCAGCCTGTTACCCATGAGTTTTCCCATGCAGATCAGTTTCCCTTGAAGCTGGCCCTCGCAGTAAAAGATGTGGTAGTCCTTCACTGACAGCTCCCGGGTGTCCATATGCCTCTTGCCCCCATCTGTAGAGAGACGGATAGAAAATGGGTCTTGAGTGTCTTCATTCCTGGAGAAAATATTCGAGACCACATTAGGGAACATTTGGTGCCTCTCAGTTCCACCCTCGTGGCACTGGTCCCCCTCCCTGGAAAACAGGAGGCAGGAGAAGCCTGGCGCATTCGCCGGGGGGGGGGGGGTCAAGGGTCACACAAGTTGGCCTCGCCGGGTGGCCTGGAGGCGTGAAGCGGGGCTGGCACAGGTGGCGAGGGCTGTCTGGGTCCCCTGCTGGGCTGCCCGGGGCTGGAGCGAGGGCTCTGGACTGCTGCCGTGGACTCGCGGAGCTGGCAGGAGGCAGCGGAGGCCTATGCCGCGCCCGTGGACCGGTAGGTAGGAGAGAGGAAGGAGAATTGTGCCTTCCATTGTGTCTGTAACATTTCTTAAAAAACGACATCAATAAGGTGTGATCTGTTACATCTGAGCAAAAAGTAAATGGTTTCTGTTATCCTATTCTCCTTCTAATTATATTTAAAATAAATATGTAACTGGAACTGAGATGAAATAACACTAATGTAGTACATGCTATTTGCTGGAGTGCTCCCACCATCTGATGGACAGCTCATGATGGGTTGCTGATGTCACTGACCCCATCCAAAGGTCAGGATATGCTGTTTACCAGCTGTGGAGCTAGAGAGGGCTCGGTCATCAGCAGCAGAGCCAGAGTTACCTCGACCTACAAAGTTAGAGCCACATAGCACCAGATCCTGCTCCAGCTGTGGACTAGTGACAGCTCTGGCACCAGCTCCAGAGCTCAGTTGCAGCCAGCTCCAGAACTAGAGCTCCCTCCAGCTCCCACACTTGACCAGCTCCAGAGCAGCAGCCGTTCCCATCACTAGCTCCCGCACCAAATCTGTCAACAATGCAGAGCTAGAGTCAGTCTCAGGACCGGAGCCAATTCTAGAAGCAGGTCAGGCACCATCGCCTGAGACAGAACGAGCTCCAGCCCCAGATCAGGTCCAGCTCCTGGGCCAGTTGCACAGCCAGAGCTGGTGGGATCTCCAGCATCAGCCACAGCAGTGGCTCCAGCACTAGGGCAGCTGCAGCACCACCCACATCGCCAGCAACTAAGGCCCGGCCGGCTCCAGCCCCCACCCAGAGATGTCTTTTCCCTTTTCTATGTTTTATGATTACTTATGTTTTATGTGTTCCAATTTCGATTCAATAAAGTTTAATGTTTTCATCACTTAAAGCTGTACAATTGTGGGCCTGCCATTAACTACATCGTCTATGCTGTGTACCGTCACCGTTATCCTGTTCCAGATCATTGCATCACCCCACCAGAACCGCTATACCCATGAAGCAGCCATGCCCCAATATCCACTCCCCCACCCCTGACAAGCACTGATCTGCTTCCTGTCTCTGTGCATTTCCCTGTCCCTGATGTGGCTGTCCTGAGCACAGCCAACCCTCCTTTGCCCCCCTCCCATGCTGAAGACCCCTGAGGATGCCAATGTGTTCAATGCCATGAAACCGAAGCCTGAAGAAGCCCACGTCACCAAGAGGGTGAGGTCAGGCATGGAGCCAGCTCAACCCTGCCTCACATGAAGAGGAGGGACTCGATATTGCCAAGGGCACGTTCTCCCCAGTCCCTAGTGCTGTTCAGCCACAGGGCCACCCTCCCCAGGGTCTGGCTAGCTGGGGAGACGAGCACGTACAGACTAGAGTGACAAAAACCAGGTGGCCATCTTTTCTGTCCAACCCGCTGGCCCAGGCTAACCAGGAGCAGTTTCACCCCGAACCTCTCCTGCTGCAGGCCTGATGCCTGCCAGTCAGCAGGCTGTCCTGGCCTGCCGTGGACCACTGGCAGCCTTAGGTGCCTTCTGCCCTCTAGAGTCCAAAGGATTAGCTGACCTTTGCCAAGCAGTGCAGCCCATGGGCATGAAGCCCTGCCTGCCACTGAGGCACTGCCCTCTGTGCACCTCCCTCACACCTTCCCAGGTGCGGGTCACTGGCATGTGTGACTTCAGGTGTCCCAGAGTCCCCACTCACCCAGTGGGCGTGACGTCTACAAATGCAGCCCTTCCCTCCAGCCTCCAATCCTCCAGGCCCCAACACAGGCTTCAGGACCAGGGACAGCTCCTACTCCAAGTGCTGGGACACCTCAGGTGGGGCCAGGACCTCAGTGGCAGGGACATTGTCCAGTGCTCTGCGAGCACTTGGCTGGTTCCTCCAGCTCCAAGGTGGAGGATAGCAACATGAGTTTTGACCCAGAGTCCCCTGATGGCAAGGAAAAGAAGGTGACTGCCCTACCCATTCTCCCTGACAGCCCATTCCCAGTCCCTTCTTGCCCGGGACCAGTGTTCCCCAGCGACACCTACAAAGGGGCCAAGAAGCCCAGGAGCTGGATGCCGGCCTGGGGTGTCCTGCCGGGTCCAGAGACTCTGCTTATCATGCCATCCCCCACAGTTATGGAAATCAACCACCCCCGGGTCCCCGATGGTCTCTGGTTTCATCTTGGCCTCCAGCAGCACCTCTTCCTCCTCAGCCTCCACCACACCCGTGGTAGGTTTGGTCACACACAAGCGTTGTGTCTCAGGCTCTTCAACCATAGCTCCTCGCTGGCCCTCTCCATCCACACGGTGGGAGATGCTGCATCATCCCTGTCCACCTGGAATAAACAACAGCAACAGGACAGGATCATCTTGTTTAGCCCACTGGTGGGGCGTCCCCTTGGTCCCATCACTCAGAGGTCTCTGAGCACAGACCTGTTCTGAATGGCTACTTTGACAAGAAGCCCTCTCTGGGCCCTCCAGGCAGCATGCCCAGCCCTGGCAGGAGGTAGGCGACCGCCACAGTGCCCACTGTACATGGGAGGAAATGGAGGCAGCCTTCTCATCCTGTTGGTTCTTGGGGATCTGGGCTTGAGTGGAGGTGGATAAGGTGCCCACACCAAGCTCCCTCCAAATCTAGGATCTAACCGCCTGAGGCTCTGATGAGACTGCTCGTTCACGTCCAACCAACCTGTAGTGAGGCCCAACTCCTTGCCTGCGTCACAGCCCTGTGTGATCTGGTCCAGACACCATCCTCAGAGTGCACCCCTCAACGCACCCCACCCTCCCTAGAGCCTTCCTCCCCAATGACCCTGCCAAGCCCCTGTCCCCTTCAGAGCTCCTAGCCTGCAGTGCCCCTCCCCCGAGCCCCTATCCAGGATGGACTCACCTCTGTGCTGGGCTCACAGGCCACCTCCTCAGGCTCCTGTGCTAGCAGAGCCTTTAGGGTCAGATTGACCTGGGGTCAAACCCACAGCTGGGTCACCTCACAGCCCTGTGACAGGCAAGTTCATGTGGTGTCTTCTCGGAGCCTCAGTTTCCTCCATGAAAAATAGGGTCAGTGACTCTGACCTCAGGAGGGTGTGTTGGGCTTCAAGCAGGGAGAAGAAGGTGCCCAAAGTGCTTGGACTCAGGAGGTCCCTGGCTGGGGGAGCCCCAACACAGGACAAGGCCTCGATGGTCAATGCTGGGCTCAATGCTGGTGAGAATCAAGGATTTCTAGTCCCCTGTTCACGTCTGACTTGGTCACTTAGAACAGAGTGACCTTGAATGCTGGGACCACTGGTCATCTGTAAAATGGGGTGCAATCACTCAGCACTCAGGGGGCTCCCTAATAACAGTAACTCCCTCCAATAGTTGCCCAGCTGGGCTCCCTTCAGTTCCTCCTACACCCGCCAGGGCTGCAGGCAGGGACTGGCTGGACCTCATGTGGCAGGGAGGGGGTGTAGAGGAGGAGAGAAAAGGGGGCCCTGGCCTTCTCCCTGCCCAGGATCTGTGTCCACCACTGTCTTCATGTCCCCAGGACCAGCCATGCATGGAGCTGGACCCTGCGATGGAGTCTGTGGACCAGGACAGTGACGTGGGTGTATATTCAGTGACCCTCATGTCCCCAGATGTCCAACCTACCCAACTGCTCACCGTGTGGCTCACCTGGCTTGTGTGGCATGTTCCCGGGACTTAGGGGATGTGAGGGTCACCGAGCAGTTGGCTGGGGAGGGGACAGATGAAAGCAGCCATGTCAGGGGACCGTCGTGTTACACGTGTGTGCTGCGGGCTGTGTCACCCAGAAGTGCTGTCTGCAGGGCCCCTCTGTGTAGCCTGACCATGGACAGGAGGCCTGGTTGCCCCACAGGAGAGAGGCCTGTGAGACTGTGAGGGTATCTCTGTGGGCAGATATCCCGGGCCATGTCCATTCTCATCGGGGCTGATGTTGCTCCATGTCCAACCCTCACAGGACAGTTGGGAAACTGAGGCCAGGAGAAGCAGGGACAGGCCCTGGGCCCACGAGGTGGGCAGAGTCCAGAGGAGAAGAGAGCCTTCCAAGCTCTTAGGCCAGCCTCAACACTTCCAAGGGGTTTGCTTTGGGAATGAGAGCCCCTAAGATCTTGGGGGACCCCTGCCAACGCCCTCCCATGTAGGGCCCTTTCCTCTATGCATCCCCACGTGGACACACTCACACAAGCATACACACACACTCTGACTGCCTAGCCCAGTGTCAGAAGGGAAGTGCACACTGGGGAGGTGACAGGAGGAAGGGAGAAAGGGGTTGGAGGCAGCTCTGCCATGGGGCAGGGGCACCCGGTCCCCTAACAACATTCCCAGGCCCATAGCATGAAGGGGAGAGATGCTGGACTGGTGGGCAGGGGGTCCCCAAGGTGCACAGGGGGATGCAGGGTTTGGGGCCATCCCTAGAGCAGCCTGCAGAGAACCAGGTCTGGCTTTGGCTCCAGCACTCACCCTGAGCAGGGCCCATGTTAGTCCTGAGGGCAGTGCTGAAAGCACCCACTTGGTCCCTGTCCTCCAGGAGCTCACAGCCTGGAGGTGGAAGGGACACAATCATGAACAAATCCATGTGAAAAAGAAGAGCAGGTGCTACAGTGCATGAAGCAGGGTGCTGGAGGAGGGAGGGCCTGGAGCCCCTAGGTGGGTGTAAAGGGCCTCCCTGGGGACATTTGTGCCCTGAGCAAAAGGACAATAGGAGCCAGCCCTGCATCTGTCTGCAAACAGCGTGCTGGGGGGAAGCTCAAAGGCACCGAGACTTGGAGCAGAAGAGGATTTGACGAGAGAGGAGGTGAGAAAAGAGCCAGTGTGGCTAAAGTGAGCTGGGGAGGAGAGAAGTGAGGGAGAGAGGATGGTGGGGCCAGACGCAGGCCTGGAAGGACGTACTAGCTGTCTATGCTGGGTGACAGCATTACTCTCACTTAGCAATTAAGAGACCTCCCACTGAGCATCTGACAGTGTCTGTACCAGGGTCCAGGCTCAGGTCAGCTGGGAGGCTCCACGTCAAGGTTAGCAGGAGGCTGGGGCTGTGTTCTCAACTGAAGCTCGATAGAGGCAGGAGCCATCTCGGAGATCATTCAGAAGTATCGGGGCAGTGGTAGGATTCAGTTTGGATGGGGGGTTTCAGGCCTTTTCTGACTGTAGCACAGGACCCTCTGCCAGTTCTTTGCATTACGAGGTGTCATAGGGAAGGAAGCTCATAATATCTGATCTGGCTTCTCCTGAATAGTGGATCAGAGAGACAGAAAGAGAGAGAGAAAGAGAGACAAAGAGACACAGAGATAGAAAGATGGGGAGGAGACAAAGAGAGGAGAGACAGACAGAGATAGGGAGACAGAGAGACAGGGTGAGACCAAAAGAGTCACACACAGCCTGAGACACAAAGAGAGACAGAGACAGAGAGAGAGAGACAGAGACAGAGACAGAGAGATAGAATGAAGACAGGAGAGACAGAACCAGGCAGAAGTCACAGACTTCATTAAGCAAACCGTGGAAGTGACATCCCATCACTCGGCCCTGTTCTATTGGTTAGAAGCCAGCCGCAAAGTCCATTCTCCCTGAGGAGCAGGACTTACATAGGATGTGTGCCTAGGAAGTGGGAACGCTGGGAGCCATTGTGGGGGCTGGCCACCACATAGGCTGAGATGACCACCACTCAGGCACTTGGACCTAAGTCTAAACATAACCGGAGGCCCTGGAGGGTTGCGAGTCAGAAGGAGATGATATCTGAACATCATTTCATTTCGACCCTCCCTAGGGACACTGGGAAACAGGCAACAGGGGAAATGCCTTTCCCAGACCCCTAGCAGACCCAAGCCTCTTTGCGTTGTATTCTCTGCCACAGCAAGCCCTTTCTGTAATACTTGCACTGCCAAGTCTGTGCAGGAGCTACGTGTGGGAGCAGCCCACGGGATTCACAGACTCTGAAGGGATCTCTAGGTCTACACACCTGATGACATCCCTAGGAAGTAGATGCTAGAATGACCCCCACTACAAAGACGGGGACACTGGGGAGGCCCTGAGAGGCACATGGCTGTCCAGGGTTACATCACTGGCAAGAAGCAGGAGCGGGACTGAATTTAACTCTGTGTCCTCAAAGCTGGGGCCCTGGTTGCATCCAGACCTCCCCAGAGGCTGTGGGGTGGACTGTGTCGGTGTGACTGTGTCTGGACAGGGTATGGAGATGGAGAGTGAGCAGTCAGCAGCCCGGGGGGCCCTTAGGAAGGTCTTGTGTGAGGAGAAAGCTTAGGTAAGGGGATCTCAGGAAGTGACCTCACAGAGCCCAACAGAACTTGGAACCCTGGTAACTAGGCACCCACATCCTAAACACAGCCCCCAAGCGAGCTCACTTGTCTAGCACTTGTCTAGAAGGAGCAACATGTTTAGTTGCTGCTTCCCGATGACCAGGGGCCGGAGCCCCAGGAAAGCCCCCAAAGACCGATGCAGATGCTGGTGCCCCTCTCACGGCCGACGGCTCTGGTCATTTACATGGAGGGACGGAAAGGTAACACCGGGAGGCCCAGGGAAGGTCATTCCAAACCAGGCTACCACTGTGGTCCCATCTGGGCAGCCCTACATCCTCTCCCCATGTGTGCCTGGAAGGGTGGGTTCATGTGGGTAGACCACCATCAGCAGGAGCAAGTCGTTGAGGTGTTAGAAGCCTCGGGGGGCCTGGCCCAGGTCACGGCCAGCTGGGTGGGACAAGGAGTGCTGGGGTGGCGCCCTTCTGCCTGAGGTTTTTCCCAAGCCCCTGAGGTGTATGTCTTTCCTCAGGGGTGGAATACTGTGCAGACACAGGTGTGTGCCTGATCTGGGAGAATTAGGTCCAGAGGGCAGAAGCAGCAGCAAGGACAGCTGGGCAGGGCTCTGATGCCTCTGGGACGGAGCCAGTCACTGTCTTTGCAGAGCCCCAGACAGGAGATCAGTGTGGAGCTGATGGAGGACGACATTCCATACATCTCCCCGAAGGAGGCGCCGGTGTCCCTCAGGACTGGATCAGCAGCTACGGGGAGAGGGTCTGCAGTGACAGTGATAAAAGCCTCAGAGTCACCGGAGGACCCAGCTTCAATCCCTGGAGAACAATCATATCCACCAAGTCCAGCAGAAGATCAGGAGGCAGCTGAGGGCCCAGCCTCCGTGCAGGGAGAGCCATCCCCTGCACAGGCTCCTGCAGGACAGCAGGAGGCAGCTGAGGCCCCAGCCTCCGTGCAGGGAGAGTCATCCCCTGCACAGGTGCCTGCAGGAGACAGGGAGGCAGCTGAGGCCAAATTCTGGGGCCTGGGAGAGCTGGCTCTGGAACCTCCCTCATTAGCACCTCCAGTCCCACCTGTTCCACCTGCTCCCTTACCACAAATTTCCTTCCCCACCCTCCTTATTGTGTTTCTCTATTTCTTGGTTCCTTTCATTGATTTTTTTTTATTGTTTATATCTTGATTATTTGAAATAAATTTCATTTTCGTCTTTTAACACTTTACTGTTTTTCATTTTCAATTGTACACTTCACGAGCATCAAGTACATTCACAGTGCTGTGCATCCATCACCGTTGTCTGGGTTCAGAATATTTCATTCTCCAAAAGAACACCCTGTTCTAAAAACAATCACTCCCACTTTCTCCCTCAGGCCCTGGCAACCCCTAATCTGTTTTCTGTCACTGTTTTTTTTTTTTTTTTTTAAATCTTTTCAGGATGTTTCCTATAAGTGAAATCATGCCATAGGTGGCCATGTGTGTCTGCCCATTTATTTTCACACGGCCTGATAGGTTTTCCTTTTCTGTTTTTATTTGAAATAGAATTTCTCTAATTTGGTAGGAAAATCCCAGATGGAGTCTAGATTTGATGTATCAAAGAAAGCCCTTTTGGTAAATACGTGCATAATCTTGGTGTACAGACTGTTGTTCTAAGTGGGACACCAGAGCCAGAAGCCACACACGAAATGCATTGCTCTTCCTGCGGCCAAAACAAAAACAAGAAAAGGGTAGAAAGCTGGAAAGACAAACCACAAACCAGAAAGTATTCCTCATGGCACAAGGCCAGGGAAAGGTTACACATCCTTGTGATCCAAAAAAACTCTCGAAAGTCAGAGTTTTAAAAAGAGATAAAGAGCAAACACAGTCAATGCCAACGAGAGGTTATACACAGGGGCAGCATGTGACAGAGATGCTCGAGCTCCCCGAGGAGGAGACGCGCACGTGGAGACACTGTGGAGAGGGCACTGGGCCCCATCAGACGGGAAGGGTTCCAGTGTGGTGACGAGCAGCCCTGGTGACAATGTGAGGAGCAGAGGCCCCAGTAGACCCCTAGAGACAAGTGTGAAAGGACACTCCTATCTGCGGACCAGCCTGCAGGACCCATCGCGCTCCCCAGGGGCACGCCTGTGCTGGCGGTACTGATCCCAGGACTTCATCCCACAGAAATTCCTGCCCAACTTTTCAAAGATGTATTTTCCAGACTATTCATCACAGCACTGGTTGCAATAGCAAGCAACTGGAAGGAACGCTACTGTCCATGGCGAGGTGATGGGATCCATCCGTCCCATCTGTAAGACCACGTATATGTGATATCAGCCGGGAGACAGGCATCTATGAAAATGAATCTGTGTTGTGAGAGAGAGACAGAGACAGACAGACAGAAAGAGAGAGACAGAGCCAGAGAGATACGCACCAAATCGTCCATGGGGGTCACCTCTGGGGATGGGAATTGCCACTCGCTTCTATTCTCCTTTAGGGGCCTCGGTGATGTTTCAACATGATAGAATGTGCCTCTATTCCTCTTATAATTCTAATAAGATTAAAATCACATGGTTAATGTTATCCATTTATCACTCATCTTTGGACTAAAGTACATTATTTAGTTTTTCTTTGTAAAGGATTTTATTACAAAGACAATGAACGTTTATTAGAGTAAAAGAATGAATTCTAAGGGAATTAAGAAGTAAGTGGAAACTAGGAAGTGCCCTTAACAGGCAGTGTTCACCGTTTCGGTCCTTTACCTTTGTAGGCACCTGTGTGTGCACGTGTGTGCATGTGCCCGTTCAGCTGTGTGCATCTGTATGCACATGGGTATGTCTCTGTGAAAGTGTGTGTGGGTGTGCACTTGCGGCTATCGTGTGGGAAAACTGCAGGGAGTGCGCTCTTCTGGAACCTGATTTCCCCAGGGCTGGACCCTGGCCAGCCAATCCTCTTCCTCCTCTGCGTCAGTCTCAGAATTTCCTAAGAGCCTCTGCTGGGCAACACGGATCATTTCTGATTTTTCACTCCCGTCATCGCGCTGAAAGGAACACCTGCATCCATAAATCTCTACTTCTTTAGGACAGATCACTAGAGGTGGAGATTCTGGCTCATAATGTAAACGTGATGTTAAGGTGTTGGTCACAGTCTCTGACACCCAAGGTCTCCTTCTATGCTGAGATCTTGTTTGGGAACGGGGAGTCCAGAGACCCTGAAGCAGAGACCTGAGGGTGGGAGGGAGGAGGAGCAGCTAGGATGCAGGGGATGAAGGTGCCTGGGGTGACCTGCCCAGCTGGAAGGCCCCGCTCCTGTTGCTTCTGTTCCTACCACTCCCCTCACCCCTGGCCCCGCCACTACACCACCTGACCCTGCTTTGGCCTTGCCCATGCCCCTCCTGCTCCCTAACTCACCTGAGCTGAGCAGCCTGGCCTGCCATCCAGTACAGTTGATGATGAGGGTCTGGACACTCCTGCCTGCTCCCTCTCCCTCCAAGCAGAGAGCCCCGTCCTCAGTCAGGAAAGCGCATCTAGGGCAGTGCAGTGAGTCACAGGGACCTCCTTGAACATGCTCCCTCCAGGGGGAGTTCTCAGTTGCAACAGCAGGACCCACTTCAGCTTGTGTGAGCAGAAGTGACTTTTACAAGACACAGTGGAGGTGTCATAGAAGATGCCAGAAGGTCAGAGCACCGGGCTGGAGGCTTTGGAGAAGGTCATTGTGCCCAAAGCACACCTCAGGGTCTTCCAGGAGTAATGGCTGCCTCAGGCACTGTGCCAGCCCCCAGCCCACATATCCAGCACATTCAGCCTCTGCAATGGAGGGGCCCTGCTCAGTGGGGATGAGGGAGAGAGCCCTGGTGGCTTCGGAGAGGCACTGCCATTGGAGCCTCGGTTTCCTTACCTGTGAAGTGGGGTGGCAGCCGACCTTTCATGGTGGTGTCAGATAAGTTCGCTGAGGCTGCTCCTGGAGTGCCCTGCACCTTCTCAGATCTCAACAGCTCCTAGCTCTAATGAAGAGGAATCACGGGAGGAGAGATGGGGCTGGGTCCTGGATCCACACCTGGGAGGCTGACTGCCGTGGGACGAGATGGGGTGAAAGGCATTCCAGAGGAACAGCAGAGTCAGAGCGAGTAGGGCATGCCTGGTGGGAGATCAGAGTGGGCAGAGGTGAAGGGCCCCAGGGGGCTCTCAGTGGGGTAACATCAGCAGGAACAGCTCACGGTGATGAGCACTTACCGGGGCCTCTGTTCTCCTCTTGAGCTATCTCCTTGAATCCTCCCCACAACTCCTTGGGGGAGGAGCAATTATTGTCTTCATTTCACTGATGAGGAAACTGAGGCTCAAAGAGACGTGCCCCCTCTGTGCCCTGCAGAGTGGCAGAGCCGGGATTTGAACACAGTGCCTCTTAGACCTCCATGGGGCCTGCCTGAGAAGGGCTCCCCCATGCTGAGGGAGGAACCTCTTTTCCCTAAAGTTCTGAGAACTTTTGGTCCTGATGCCCAGAGAGTCCTCACTCTGTGGGGGGATCCCCAGGCTGGTCCTTGGTACTGGGAGAGCCCACAGCGCTCACAGCTGGCCATTCCCCGGACACCATACCCAGCCCCAGGCAGACGGAGTGGCCCTGTCCCTTTAGTTCAGTGATGGCTGGAGGCCAGAAGGATGCAGGCCCCAGGGAGGATAGGACCCCTGAGCCCGAGGAGGTCGCAGTGCAGGACAGTGGATTGGAATGATCCAAAGTCAGAGAAACAGGGGTCCTAGTCCCTGCTCAGCCTCTTTCTAGCTGGTGATGCAGGTGAGGCTCTTAGCCTCAGTTTCCCCATCTGTACAATGAGGAAATAACTTGGCCTCCTGATGGGCTGTTGGGAGACTTCCCTGAGGAATGGCTTGAGCATCTCTAGCCTGGTGCCTGGAGCGTGTTAAGAGCCCCTTGCCAGGCTATCACAGTGGTCCTCCAGGGCACAGGGTCTGGGAAGTCCCTCCTCAGGTTCCCTTCCTGCTGCCCTACTCCCGGGAACATTCAGCATTGTTTGAGGAGGAGCTGAAGAAGATCCAGGACCACACTGTGTTGCAGGTGACGGAGTCTCAGCGCTGGGAGGACAGCTGGACATGCTCCATGCCACCGTCCAGGGCTTGTGCTGTGACCTGTTGTGAGCCGGCCACAGATAAAGGCTCCTCCTGTGTGGATCCAGCTTCTGTGGTTTATTCACTTATTGCTTCATTCACCCAGTCATTCTTTCACTCGTTCCCTCCTGCACTCATGTACTCATTCATGCATTCGTTCATTGTTTCACTCACTCATTCAGCCAATACGTTCTGGTCCCTGCCATGGGCCGAGCACTGTAACTTCACCAGTGAGTATGACCCGACGTGGTCCCTGCCCACCTGGAGCTCACATCCACTGTGTCACCTGAAAGAGGGCTGTCACTCAGGTTAGCAGGGGTGATGAGCACCAGGAATCCACTTCTGAAAGTAGAGGCCACCCATGCAAAGAAAAGAACGGAGAAAACCCATGCTTGGCACTTCATCGACAAAAAAAAATAATTAAAAGTTAAGAAAAATAAAGATATCCTACATTTAACAAAATGTGGGTTCTAATCTCAAGTGTGCACTCATTCCTACAACCAATGAGAAGTAATCCAGAGTAGACTGGGTATTTGTAACACATTCTTCCGGCCAATAATAGCATTTCAGTAAGCATGTTCCAGGGCCTCACGATTTTCCTAAGGCCTCTGTGATCCTCCAACACTTAAATCTTTCTCCTTGGAAGCCTCTGTCCTGTCACCCTCCTTGTCGAATGGCTCTTCCACCGTTCGGGGGCCTACCCTGCACGGCCACGCTCGTCAGTGACTCTCCACGTTGTTTGGACAGGCTGCCCGCGTTCCTCCCTCAGCCTCACGAGCTCCTGTTTCATTGGCAAGGTTGGTGTTTTCACGGGGTGATCAGCGGGCATCCTTCTTTGCAGCGGTTTGCATCTTCCCACGCTGTGTCTCCTCTGACGACTCCGGGAGGCAGGCCTGTTGTCCCCATCTTACAGGTGAGGAAGCTCAAGTCCAGAAGGATGGACGACCTGCTCCAAGTCACAGCCAGCGTGCAGCCTCAGCAGAGTTTGGGCCCCAAAGCAGACAAGGATGTAGGGCAAGTGGTTTGTTTGCAGGTGATGGAGGAGGCCCGAGGGAGGCCATGGGGAAGGGAGCCTGGAGGAGGAGCGCCAGTGCGGGGCCTGACGAGGGAGCACTGAGGTGAGCATCCATCCTAGTCCTGTTGGGAGACGAGATCCCACCCGGACTGGTTCTGTCCCCGTGGGTGGAGGTTTACTGCGGGTCATGAAGGCTTCTGTGCTACAGGCTGGCACAGGCTTGCAGCAGAGGAAGCTCCCGCTGCAGGAGAGAGCCCTCAGGCAGAGAGTGGATGCAGGTGCTCCAGGGGGACACTGTGGGCCTGCTGGGGACTGGCTCCCAGGGACTGCAGGGACTCAAGTGGGCTGAGGGAACTGAAGGGCAGCAGCAGCAGTGTGTGCAGCGGGGGTCTGCACACATGTCCCACACTTATGCCCCAGAAAGGCTGCTCTGCATGGCATTTCTCCTCCCAAACGCGTAATTGGCCCAAACCGCCCCTCCACTCCACACTCCCAATTCCTTTCCACTAGTCTCAGGTTACTAGAAATTCAGAATATTTTAGTTGGTGTTGGAGCCCAGAGACTTTTGTTTGTCCTGCCCATGTTCTAACATTGCTGGCTTTTTAAAGATCTCAGGGCTTTGACTCCAAAACAGCAAGATGCTGAGGATCCCAGAGAGCTTTCTGGAAGCAAGACTTTATGCTTTGCAATACTGCCATCCCACCAGCTCTTCTCAAAATCCCTCCAGGACACAGACTCACAATCTTGGGTCCTCAGATTGCTGAAAGGATGCGCCTTCAGAAAGTGATCGGGGTGGTGCGGCAGGACACACCGAATGGTGGATTGAGGAATTCATCAAATCCTCTTCCCGGAAAGCAACGATCACACTGGTCGCGCTGTCAGAAAACAACCAGGTCAGGCCTCTGGGAAGAGACCAAAGACATACAACCAACCGAGGAGCATTTGAAGCTGAGGGAAGAACAGTGAGAGTTGTGGTGTTTTTGCCCAGGGCAGGTCCCGTCCCCACCCCCTCAGTGTGACGGCCCTGTGAGCAGCGCAAGCCTGAAGGGGGGGTGGCTTCACTGTCAGAGGTTGCCCACTTGATGTTGCCATGGGTGGGCAAAGCCCGGCCCCTAAGCATTTCTGGAAACAGTAGCCATCTCAGTGGCAAGCTAACGTGGAAGGTCAACTTTGCAGCCGCCAGAGGTTGGATCTAGGACAGAGCAGCGAATCAGCCAGGAAGGTGAGACGGACAACCACACAATGAGATAGACACAGCGGCCTTGATGGGCTGCACATAACCTCAGGGGGTCTGAAAGGTTGTGTGCTTGTGCAGGCCTGTGCCCAATCAGGAGAGACCAGGCAGATGGGGATTGTGGGGACGCTTAGAGACATGCCACCAGCCTAGGCCCTGCCCCCAGGGGTTGCTGCCTCCCAGGAAGTCCAAGTTGACTGAGGGGACAATGCCCAGCCCTGTCGAAGGTCCCTGTCTACTCTGGGGCTCCCATGGAGAGAGGCCTTGCCACCTAGAAACTTCTCCCCAGGTCTTCTTCAGAGGCTGAAACGAGGTGCTCTCAGAGCAGAGAAGGTGGTGAGCAGTAAGGAGAGACTCCTGAGGAGTCGCCCCTCCTGGAGAAGGAAGCAAATGAGCTGGGAGGGTGGAGTGGTCCCTGCTTGCTCTGGCCTCAGCCCCCTCAGTGTACATCTCCCTCCTGGAGGGGACAGGAGCCCAGGGAACCTGGGAGAGCACACCCGGGCCCCGATGAACAACACTCCCAAGGAAGAGGATCTGAACTCAACACAGGATGAGCCCAGGTAGGAAGGGAGCCATTCACCACCAGGACACTCGAGTCAAGGTCAGCGTGCCCCTGCAAGGATGATCTCCCTGCCTGTTCTACACGTCCCAGTGGACCACTGACTGCTTAGGGACTGGCTTCTGACCAGGAGACCCAGCACAAGTGACAGGACGACCCTTCCCAGATTCCATCACCGAGGCTGCCATTCTCTCTTACTCGCTCTCTTGTGTTCCCTCTTCCCTCTCCCTTTGTTCCCCTCTCTCAGTTTGTCTGACCCCTACACCTGGGGACATACATGAACGTCCTGAGCTCCCCTAGGCAGAGGCCCACACAGAAGAAAACCAAGGGAGTGCCCTGGCCAACAGACAGAAAGGAGGCAGGCTCTCAGTGAAGCTGATCCTGACTGAGCCCCCAGGAGTTAGATGACAGCACATCTCACCCTGGTCCAGCCTCAGTGGAGGCCACAGCCCCAACCTGGAAGTCACCATGAGCAGAGGCTCCAGCTCAGTTGTGCAGGATTCCTGGTCCACAGAGATGGAGAGAGAGTGAATATTTGCGGTTTAAAGATGCAGGGTGGGGAGCAGTGTTGTCAGAGAGGAGGAGACACCTCACACCATCTCCCAGTTCCCGGGTCTGGCCTGCCCTTCTCCCTCCTCTCCCCTCCAGGCTCTCTGCAGCCACAGTGCCCACCTCTCTAACCTCCTCTGGCCAAACTCACTTCTGCCTGGGTGTCTCCACACCAGCAGTGCCTTCTCTCTGTCATGCTGATCACAGGTGAGTGCCGCGTTGAGTCCTCATGTCATTCTGGTCACAGCAAATGTCACCTCAGTCAGGCCTTTCAGACCCTCCTACCCAGTGAGACCCCAGCCCTCCCTGCAGGACACTCTTTATTTTCATTCCACTGCATGCTCTTCTCTTTCACCTGTCTCTGATTTCGTGCTTTTGCCCATCTGCGTCCAGACTGAGCTCCTGGTGGGCAGGGACCACTGGGTAGATTTCAGCACCACCCTTAGGCCCACCAGGCTCCTGGCCCAGGGTGAGGACTTGGCACATAGCTGCCGGATGAACAAATAGGGGCATCTTGGATCCCTCCTTCTTGCTTTTTCTCCACTCAGATGGTGAAGAGCAACACTAGTAATAGGAAGTGCAAGTGGGTCCTGAGGCAGGCGGAGGGTCAGCATGACTTCTGCATGACTCCTCCTTTCTCCAATTGCTCCAGCAAAGCTCAGTGGGCACCACTGACACAGGAGGCTGCCACCTGATGGCCAGCACAGGAACTGCAGCCTCAGGCAGGGACAGCACAGCACCAGGCAGGCATCTATTTCTTGTGGAGAAATGCCTATCCAAATGCATTGCCCATTTTTCATTGTGCTATTTGTATTTTATTGTTGAGAGGGGAGAATGTATTATATATTCTCAATAGTAGACCCTTATCAGATATGTAAAGATCTGTAAACATATTCTCCCCTTGTGTGAGTCGTCTTTTCCCTTTCTCGATCATGTCTTTCAATGCACTCAAGTTTTACTTTTGATCAAGTTTAATTGATCTGTTTTCCCTTTGGTTGCTTATGTGTTGGGTGCCACAATTACAAAAACATTGCCTAATCCAGGGCCATGTTTTCTTCCAAGAGTTTTATAGTTTTAGGTCTTACATTTACATCTTTGATGGTAAGAAGATGTAACAATTTGTATATGGTGTGAGGTAGGAGTTCACCTTTATTCTTTCACATGTGGATATCCACCTGTCCCAGCACTACTTGTTGAAAAGATTATTCCCTCCTCATTGTCTTGGCATCTCAAATAATTCTAGAATCTGTGGTTGTTGCAGGTCGTGTGACTTACAGTTCCTTAGAATTTTTCTTTACACGAAGGTTGTGGACTTTCACCCACTGCATATGTAGATGGATCATTAGCGAAATAATCATATCATGTATTTTGACTAGTTTTTTCTTTGCCTGTGGTCGGTATGTAAGTCCACACCCTGTTACTCCCTGATGGCTGGGTGGACCACATTGCACCATTGTTCTGGCCTGGATTATTGCTGTATCCTTCTAACTGGTTTCTATGCCTCTATATTTGACCCGCAATCTATCCTCAATGCACCAATTGGAGTGACCCTTTAAAACCAGATGTCACACCCTGGCACTGTGAAATCTCTCAAGGGGCTCTCCATTTCTCTCAGGGGGAAGTTCAAGTCCTTATGACGGACCTCAAGCCCCATACAGTTGGTCCCACACTCTCTCTGACATCATCTTTGGCCAGTCATCCCCTGTACCATTCGCTCCAGTCCCTCTGCCCTCCATTATGCTCCTGGTACATGCCAGGCACTCTCCCACCTGTAGACTTGTACTCTGTGTTCCTTCCACTTGGAATCCTCTTCCACATGATGATTTCATGCCTCATCTTCTTCACTATCTTTAATTCTGTGTTCAAATGTCATCTTGGTGAGGCTGTATTGACCATGTCATTTAAAATATAAACTATCCTCTTGTCCTGACACTCTCTATCCAACTTGTTCCCCTTTCATTTTTCCCCTTAGCACTAATACCCTATAAAATAATATATAATGATAAGAATCAGTGTTCAATCAGCACACGGGAACCAACCAATAGATTGAGCAGGGACAGTTTATATGATGAACAATTAACCATAAATGTTTAAAGGGAACAATAGAGAATAGCCCAGAATTACAGTAGAGTAGTTAAGAAAGAAACAAATTTGGGAGAGGACCCCCTCGCCAAGGCTGCCTTCAGGCCTTATTGGAGAAGGAATGACTGCAGCACAGGGATGGTGGAGAAGATTGTCATGTTTGCCAAGGCCAGTACCGGTCCCTGGTCAGGGCAGAGCCAGCAGGTGGGGAACAGCAGGCTGAGACTGGCAAACAGGAAAGCCCTGTCTCCTCCCAGGGGCAGGTAGGCTGAGGCTGGGATGCCTATTGGATTCACTGGGATTCCACTTGCAGGGGTGCCACTCATTCTCCTTATTAAGCCATCCAAGGGGATCCACTGAATCCACTGTGGATCACCCACTGTGGGTGAGTCCCTGTAGACACCCCTGAATTGTGTCACTGCTGGTTGTACTGCAGGAGAAAGAAAAAGAAAAGAATGGAAGCACCCTGGAATTAGGAAGGAAGGCCCTTTGTCCTAAACCTTCTCTAACAAAGCTTAACTCCTGCCAGGTGCAAAAGAGAAATGTCTACTGGGTGCAGCTCCATTATTGCAGAACAGAAAATAGAGGCCAACACTCTGATGTTGTTACACAGGGGCAATCCATTGATAACTGGCACCATAATTCCCTTATTATTTTGTTTATGTTTTCCATGCTTTTACTTCCAACTTGCCTCTATTGCTTTATTTGAAGTAAGATTTTGAAGACAGCATATGGTTGTATCAAGGTTTCTAAAAAAAGGTATTTCGACCCCCCCAAAATGCCATTATTAGATCAAAACAACAGAAGAATTAAAAGTACAAAGTAGCTATACTATCAGTATATGCCTTAAGTAAATAGTTTACTGTTAAATTCCTCTTATATAAGAAAGCACCATGCAGTTTCATTTTAATGATGTTAGCCTCAATAATCTAGTATAATAATAAACTCCTTTGTAATGAGTAACTATATAAAATGAAGTTACAATAATTTACAATTTACGTCTTTGACATGACCCAACTACTCTCTACAAGCACCACTGAAATCTTGATTGATGCTTGGCTACCTTGTTCTACTAGAACTAACGGGACTATTTCACTGCCAACAAATTCTGTTTACCTGCTGTGTAGTTTATAAGGGTCGAATTCTTCTCTACTTGAAAATCACCATTTTCATCTCTCCATATGGATACCTGTTTATCGGCAGATAGCTTTGCAGCCAGTATAGTTTTTTTCAGGAGAGTCTTATATAAGAAGTCATAAAAAATGAGTATAAATAACTTACACTTAGGCAATTTTTCTTTTTCTTTTTTTTTCCCTGCTTGGAAAGATTTGCCCTGAGCTAACATCTGTTGCCAATCTGCCTCTCTTCTTTCTCCCTTCCCAAAGCCCCAGTACATAGTTCTATATTCTACGTGTAAGTCCTTCTAGTTCTTCTACATGAGCCACCGCCACAGCATAGTCAATGAGAGACGAGTGGTGTGGTTCGCGCCTGGGAACTGAACCTGGGACGCCGAAGCGGAGCGTGCCAAACTTTAACCGCTAGGCCATCAGGGGTTGCTCCAGGAAATTTTTCTAGAAAAATATTGGAATCAAGATGTAGGATTTATTTCTAAAAATTTCATAACATACTTTAAAACATGAAATGCTCAACATGTTTAAAAGCACTTTACCACTCAGTTTACCTTAACAAAGATACAGCAAACATTTTGAGAAATATAATTTCAACAGGAAAGTCCAATTGTAGCTTTATGCTTTTGTAGACCACTCCCAGTAACGTGGCTTAAAAAATATAACTGTAAGATTCTCTCAAGAAAATGTATTTCATTTCTATAAAAATCGTTCTTTACAGTGTCTCAATGTTTGTTTCCTACTAAGCTTCTCAATGTTCTTTAGGCTTAACAATATAGTAGAATCAAGCTCCTATAATCTAGCTTTTAATCCCACAATCCGGAAAGCTCTATCTCAAGGTCATCAATGACCTCTTAAATCACTGAATAATATTATTCCCATTTTATTAGTGCGAATACTAGGTTTTAAAGAAGTCAAGTTCATGCCCAATATTGTTTAGCTAGTAAGAGGCAGAGCCTAGATATGACTGACTCCTGCTGTCTGATTCTAAAATCCATAAGCATAACCTCTAGGTATACCGCCAAACATAACACTCTGTATTCTTGCAACAGAATAAATGCATTTGCTTTTTCCTTAATGTCTGTAACACGGTTCTTAACTATTCCAATACAGTGGTTTCTCCCTTTCTGTAAATGAGAGTGTTCTTCAAAGTACCTTCCTTCCTCTCTGTTCTTCTCTATACATTCCCTCCACTCCCAGTGCTTGAATTCATTTAACAAGCATTTATTTTATGGAGTCCATCCAATTCCAGACCCCATGGAAAAACAATGAAAAAAAACCAGTCCCTGGCCTTGAAGGATTTACAGACTACTAGGGGAGAAAGCCCTATAAGCAAGTCCAATACTATTTTCAAAAAAAAAAAACAAGTTTGAGTCTGCACAAACACCGAAGGCTATCTATGCCACACAGCACGGGTTTTCAAGCCTTTTCTGAGGAGGACTACAGTTTTTTAAGAAATAGCGTTTAAAATTTCCAAAAGAGCACGCAAGACCTAGAACTTCCCTGATCCACTGTCCCCTTCCCACTACAAGCCATATTTTTTCTAAGACTCTTAAGAACATCGTTTGAAAACCACTATAATCTAACATCTTAATAGTTTTGCCTTTCATGCCTAGGTCTTTAATCTACCTGGAATGGATTTTTGTGTACGGAGTAAAGTAGGGTTCCAATTTGAATTTTTTCCATACTGATATCTAATAGTCCCAGGACCACTTAAAGAAACGCCCCTCCTTTGTCCTCTGCTCTGTAAGAGCACTTCTATTAAAAGAAATCAAGTTTCTGGATACACGTGGAACTGGATTTGGGTTCTCTACTGTTTTCCACTGGTCTAACACTGTGCTAATACCAAAGTGCTTTAGTTACTATAGCTTTATATACAATAAATAAAATATCTTGGCTATTCTTAGTCCTTTGTATTTCCATATGTATTTTAGAAAACACACGTAATTTTGAGCTCTGTAATTTCCTGGCAAACTGGTAAAATACCCACAAAACAAATCTAGATCAGTGGTTCTCGACCGGGGCAATTTTAACACCCCCACCTCCCACCCCAGGGACATTCAGCAACGTCTGGAAACATTTTTGGTTGTCACAAAGTGGGGGGTAGGTACTACTGGCCTCTAGTGGGTTGAGGCCTGGGAGATGCTGCTAAGCATCCCACAGTGCACAGGACAGCTGCCACAACAAAGAATTATCCCATTCAAATTTTAATAGTGCCACTTTTGAGAAACCCTGTCCCAAATAAATCAAGGGGCAAATTTGCATGGGCCCATTAAAGGCCAGGGAACATCTACCAAAAACAATAATTTAGTTTTAGAAAAACTGAACTGCCATGTGCCAAATGAGATTTACCCCAATTCATTAAAAAAAAAATCATATTATTTGCTGTTATGAGAGGTTCGGGGATTCGATCGGAGACGTAAAAGACACTTTCCACTCCAAACAAATGGACTGAAGGTATATTTTATTATATAGAGGATAGTAAAGGTGACAGTCTGCAAACAGATCCAAATAGGTCAAATATTAAGAGGGAAAAAACATCAGCCCGACTGGAAAGGGAAAATACCCACATCGGCTGAAGAGAAATGACACAAATCAACCAGAAAGAGAAACACCAGGTTGACCGAAAAGAGAACACATCAAATCAATTACTTCATATCAAATCAATTACTTCACATCAAATCAGTTACTCACAACATCCACGCCCCACTGCCGGGAGAGCCCTGTCAATCGACGCGGCTGGGCAAGGATCACACGTCCTGGGCAAGGTGTCCCTTCCACAGGTGGAACTCTCCCCGGGGCTCAGTTTCCAGCAGTTTTTATACCATCAGTAATTTTCAGAGTAAGCAATTACAGAGTTTGCAGAGCAAGCATTTAGTGTTTCCATGCACAAATGGTTATCAGTGGCGTACGTGCACTGAGCCCCCTGGCTAACGTCCCAGCCCAGTAGTTGTGTACGTGCATTGTTCTCTTTGGTTATCGTCTCAGCCCGGCACAGATGGCCAGTCCATTCCGGGCTACGACGCTCCAAGAGCCTTGAAATGTTACAACTTGTAACTCTCTCCGTGGGAGAAAGGCCAGTTCCCGGGAAAAGGCCAGTTCCCACCACACAGAAAGCAGCTTTGTATTTCTTTTTGTGCTGCTGGCTGTAGGTCAATGGAGCGGCCAAACATGGCTGTACTCATGTCAAGACATTTGCATATACCAAAAGCCTTATCTTCCTGTTCTCTATAGCAGGGACATTTGCAGGAAGCTTATTGGGGGGGTTAAGCCTTTAAAATACAAAGTTATAAAGAAACAAGACATAGCCAGAAGATATTAAAAAAAAAAAAAACTCATAGAAATCAGTAAGAAACAACCCAATAGAAATATGGGCAATCTGAATAGACAATTCACTAAAAGGAATATTCAAATGACCAATAAACATATATAAAGATTCTCAACCTCATTAGTCACCAGAGAAATACCAATTCAAACTCACGAGAACACCATCCATGCACCAGAATGGCTAAAATTTTAGAAGACTGGACATATGAAGTGTTAACAAGAATGCTGAACAACGTAATTCCCATATTCTACTGGATGTAGTGAAGAGGTTGCATAAACTGGTTCAACCACTTTGGAAAATGTTGGCAGTCTCTATTATAGCTGAACATATCCATACACTATGACCAGCAATGCCATTCCTAGGGATATATCCAACAGAAAATACTTACCTATTTGCAAAAGAATGAACAAGAATGTTCACAAAAGCATTAAAAGCCTAAAGGAGAAACCATCCAAATGTGTAATAACTGCAGAACGGATTAATAAACTGTGATATGTTCATAGAAGGAAATAATGTACCACAAGAAGAACTACTACTATATGCAACAACACAAATGAATCCCCAAAATACAATGTTAAGCAAAAGTACGCAGACTCAAGAGTACAGATATCACTCCATTTCTATAAAGAGGCAAAACTCATCAATGGTGACAGAAAGGAGGAGAGCAAATACCTGTGTAGAGAAAGGACAGTGACTAGAAAAGAGCATGAGAAGGGGCTGTAGGGTGTTGGTAATGTCCTATTTTTATCTAGCTGGTAGATACACGAGTGTGTTTACTTTGTGAAAATTCATCAAGCTATACACTTAGGATTTGTATGCTTTTCTGTATTTAGCTTATATCTTATTAAAGAATTTGCTTAAAAATATAAAGAATACAACCCTGATTTACCGCATCTGATGCTTCAAGAGACTATTCTAAACAGCCCTAACTCACAATCTTGTTAAAATGCAAGTTGTGTATATATTGACAACTGATTTTTTACCAAGGAACAAAGGCAATGCAGTGGATAAAGGATAGCCTTTTCAATAAATGGTGCTGAACAAGGAGATATCCATAGGCAAAATAAATGAACTTGGATCCGTACCTCACACCATATACCAAAAATAACTCGAAATGGATTTTAGACCTAACGGTAAAACCTAAATCTATATTTGATAGAAAAACACTTGTATTCAAAATATATAAAGAACTCTCAAAACTTAACAATAAGAAAAAAAAAACAGGCAAAAGATTCGAACAGACATTTTATCAGAGAAGATATACAGATGGCTAATAAGCACACGAAAAGACGCTCAACATCATAAGTTACCAGGGAAATGCTGATTAAAACCACAATGAGATACAACACGACATGCCTATTAGAATGGCTGACAAGACTGACCATACCAAGTGTAAGCAAAGATGTAGAGAAATGGGAACTCTCGGACACTGCTGGTGGGAATGTAAAATGGTATACTGTATAAACACTTTGGGAAACAGTTTGGAAGTTTCTTAAAGAGTTAAACATAAGTGATCCACTCACTCCACTCTTAGGTATTTGCCCATAAAAAGGAAAGCACATGTCCATAACAAAGACTTACATACAAATGTTCATAGCAGCTTTATTTGTAATAGCCCAAAACTAGAAACAATTCACATATACATCAACACGTGACTGGATAAACAATTTGTAGTATATCCACAGAACAGAACATTACTCAGCAACACAAAGGAACAAACTGTTGATACACACAACATGGGTGAATTTCAAAAGAATTATGTTAAGTGACAGAAGCTAGACAAAATCAGTGTACAAATTGTCTGATTCCATTTATATAAACTCTCGAAAATGCAAACTAATCTATAGTGATAGAAAGCAAATCAGTGGTTGTTTGGGGAGAGTAAGTCACAGAGGGGTGGGAAGGAGGGATAACAAAGGTGCATGAGAAAACTTTTGAAGGTAATGGATATGTTCACTATCTTGACACTGACTGAAAGTTTCATGGAGGTACACCTTATGGTGGAGGTCATAACTTATCAAAGCATACCATTTAAATAAATGCAGTTTGTTTTCTCAAGTATATTTCAATAAAGCTTTTCTAAAAATAATACAGGTTGTATATAAATATTGTAAACCAGAGTTCTTATAATTAGCTCAAAATCAACTCCATTCATTCACACAACAAATATTTATCTAGCACCTACTATATGCCAAGCACTCTGCTAGGTTCCAGGGTTACAATGGTAAGCAAACTGACATGGTTCCTGACCTCATGGAGCACACAGTCTGCTACGGGAAGCAGAGATTAATAAAAGATGCACACAGACACATGGATAATAAAAACTTCACAGACAAGTGCTGTGAAGGAGACAAACACACTGAGATGACACAAAATAACAGGGAAACCAAATCTGATCTAACGGAAAGGTCAGTATGGCTCCCTCAAGGAAGCGACATTTAAGCAACACCTAATGGAAGAGGAGGATAACAAGTTGAAGATGTAACTTTCCTCAGAAGAGACACTAACACAAGCAAAGGCTCTGAGGCAGAAGAAAGCATGATCCTTTGAAGGAATGGAAAGAAAGTCAAAAGGGCTAAGGGTCAAAACAGTGTAGACAACACTATTGGTCACCTCTCCAGTAACTATTCCATCTCCTCTTCCTCACTCCTAACAGAATCACACTTGGGTTCCAGCAGCCACCCTCCTCCACACATAGTCATGTGCTTTAGAGGAAGATGACTCCATTCTTGATTTTAGGAAGTGGATACTGTTGAGACTTAAGTCAGTCATGGCCACCTCTTTTCTCCCTGCCAGTGATTAGTTAAAGAATGGCGTGAGTGAAAGCAGGAAAAGAAGTTATTGCGTGCTCTAAACAAGAGATGGTAGTTTGGACCAGGGAGTTGTCAATGGAGATAGAGATTTGCACGGAGAAATAAGGTAGAGCAACGTGTACAGGATGTCTCCTAGGTTTCTGGCTTAGGCAAATAACGATCAATCTTTTCCATATAGTCAAAGCCAGAGAAATATTTTTTAAAAATTAAGAGTCTTATGTTATTCTTAATATATTTCTCTTAAATAAACCTAATTAGAACTATTCAAGGATCATACCTAAAACATATCTCCTCCTCATGCAGGATACTGGCTTCAGAAGTTCATGCAAACTTATCAAGAAGGAATGAGGTTACCTAGATTTTGTCTTACAATACAAATCAATGTTTTCTAAAATTCTAACCTATAATTAACAATCCTGCCTACAAATAACATCAATTTCTGAATATCATTTATTTTGCCTTGCCTGCTTCAAAAAATGATTTAAGCTAGCAAAATGTCCAAATCAATTAAAAACCAAGCCAAGAATAAAGTAGTCCAAGGATTTCTGACCACTCTTGTGTTATCTAAAAGTAATTCCAGAGAAATTAGATGGAGGTACCTAATCAATTATGCTCATCAAATTTATCAAATTAGGTCTCATAACAACAGTAATGAAGGTTCCTATTACAGATACCAACAGACCCAGGCAAAAATATAACCTACCTTGACCAGTTGATGAAGTGCCACTTCTTTCAGAAGGTGGCGTACTTGGACTGTTGAAATGACGTGAAGTTCCTTGGTCCTCGCCATCGTTTGTAAAATTCTTTGAATGGCACGTACAAAGACGTGACAATGGTACTTCAGCTTTTTTGCTTAAGCTTTCATTCGCTGGCTTCCCTAAAAGTGAAAGAACCTCTATTTATAATATTTCTAATTCAAAAAACATTAATCATCCTCTGCAGCTAGAGTGAGCAACCACTCGAATTTGCCCAGGATTGGGAGGTTTCCCACGCTGTAAGATTTTCAGTGCTAAACGTGGGAAAGTACCTGGCAAATCTGGACAAGTTGGTCACCCTATCTGTAGCATCAAATTAGGACAGGAGAGAAACACTTATGATGTCAGAGACATTTATAGAGAAATTATCATCAATTTGCATAATTTACAAAAAGATAATAGTCAAAGATTAATAATGTAATAAAGGCACAACCACTTGAGTATTCGTTTATATTGAGACTTATTAAAATATCAAGCAGGGAGGATTAAAAGAAAGACCAAAAGTATATTCTTAGTTACTGCTATTTCTTTAAATGAATCATTCTGGATAAAAAGTACTTTTTATATTTTTTTAAAGTCCCAATAATCAAGCTGAATGTATCAACCAAATACTTACCACGAAGAAGAGACTGTTGCCACGCTAAAGCAGCAGCACAAAGTAAGACTAAGCTGTTCCCACTTCCTGTAGGGCTCTCCAACAAACAATGCTGCTTACTTTTTAATCCTCGGACAATCTATTGACACAAAAACAATAAAAAAAAATCAGTAAACAATTTACTCCATTAGGGTCTGTCTCCATCACAAGTACAAACACAACAAGAAGTAAGGTTGTACTTGAGGGAACATAGCAATAGCAGAAGGGAGAATTAGTATTTCGTTCAATCTAGACCTTATTCCTTTATCTTTCTCCCTAAAATTATGTTGGACTTAAAAGCATATAGGCATAAAAGAAATGAACAAAGCAATTTGTGCCTTAATGATGCAAGCACCGTCATTTCTGTAAAACTAGAGTACACTAATATCTTGGATGAAAACTTAATGGAGGATACTGCTAGGGGGAGTGTAAATCGCTACATCCACTTTGGACAGAAATTAACAATTTCTAGCCAAGTTGGAAATACCCAACACCAGGAAGTCCAGTCCTATGTATATATCCAAAACCTTTCCCACAGGAACATCAGGAAACATGCATAAGAAAGTTCACAGCAGCACTGTTTAGAATTGCAAAAGAATGTAAACAACTTAAATGTCTGTCAAAAGGAAAATGGATAAAAAAATTCTGGTATAGTCATACAATGGAATACTACATAGCAATTAAAACAGATTAACAATCAATAAGGCTACTTCTTAAAAATAATGTTAAGCAACTAAAAAAAACTTCTGAACAAATATAGGTACAGGATCATATCATTGTACAAAGTTTAAAAACAGGTAAAGTAATGCTCTATATTGTTTACGGATACATACATATGTAACAAAAATATAACAACACGTCTAGGAAAGAAAAAGAATAAATTCAGCATACTAGTAATGTTACTTGCAAACAAGGTATAAAGTAAATATGGCAAAATATTAAGATGGAACAACTCTGGACAGTTGGCTTACTCATTTGTCTATTAATTTTCTATATGATTGAAACATCTCAAAAAATATGGTGAGAAATATAGTATTCTGTGTAAAAGACAGTAAATACTTTGTGGAAGGTAGTAATTCCGTAAAGTAAATAGAAGTGCCAAATGAGCTGAGGATAGTTTTCAGAATATTCTCCTTTGCCTCCTAACCATATACAGTTTATAGCGATCAGGATTATTTTTTGAAAGGTTACATGTTCTTCCATGAACCCAGCAAATATTTTCAATCCATTTACTATCTGAGAAAATGAATGTAGTCACAGATTCAGTATACGTTATGAATTATCAGCATCTTTATCTTAATGAAGACTTAACTGCTGAAAAATACTTGCAGAATTCACTATAGCAAGCTATGATGGACAAGCTTTACAAGGAAACTTCATCTTCACCCCACCAACTGTACATTCAGACAATATTGAAGAGTCATGCTTTGTTTACTTAGATTCCTAACTGCAGCAGAAACGAAAATCAAGACTGAAACAATGCCATTCAAAGAAAACCAGATACCCAACTAGACTAGGACAGAAGTCTAGAAATAAAAAGGGGATTCCTAAATGTACAAACAAAACAAATGCAAGTAAAAGAATTTCCTAGTCTTAACCATCACAGTGCTTGAGAACATGTCTCGGAATCTGACAAATCCGGATTTGTATCCCTACTCTGCCAAAGCTGTGGCCCAGGAGGTAGAAACACAAGTTCTAGATCAGGTTCCCACAACTCAGATGTGTTTCCTTGATCATGTCTTCACTTCCCTAGACTAAGATCCTTATCTGTAATAATCCCTAATTGAAAAACTGTTGTAAGGGAGAAAATGCCTTGGCACACAGTAGGTGCTTGATAATTCTGATGTAAAGGTCAGAAGGGTATAATGAAAAGAAGATGGGCTTTGGAGTAAAGCAAGCCTAAGTGTGAGTCCCACTGTGTGAATCACTGAACCTCAGTCTGTTTCTTCATCTGTGCAATGGAGATAAGATTATCTACCCGATAGTTTTGACGAAAATTAGCCAGGCATTGAGTTAAGAATTAAGTAAGGTAATGGATAGAAGGTGCCTAAACTCCAGTATTTGACACAGAGGAGGTGATCTACTGTAATCCCCACCTCTTCTAAACCACCTATGCTTAATCTAGGATCCAGAGACGGAAGTCAGAGACTGGGATCTCTTGCTGTTGCGTGCAGAAGTCTTGGTACATGACTGCGTTTCTCTGAAGAGAAAGTCCGTGGATTTCTCATTCCCAGAACTATATCCTAATAAAATAACTGAAAACAGAGGGGAGACTGATATGCACTGTTATCAACTGAGGACTTCCTTGCAATAGTGAAAAAAAATGGCGAATTCGACCTGGGGATGGAGGGATGGTTAAAAGAGCAATTCAACAGCTTATGAAGCCAATTATACCCTGACCCCTAGCCTACGTGTTCCAAAACAAGCTAAGAACCACTATTCTAAGGTATTTCCCAGTTCTAATATTCTGTGATTCTATCTGTGCAACTCTTGAGAAGAGATTTGGTGGACTCTAACCCCTTCACCCCAGCCAATAACGCAACGCCGGCTAGTTCCTCAGATACAGCCTAGAAATCCATCCCGCCCGCAGTCGCCGCCATCCCCCAGGGGATAAAGGACGAGCCCCCGATCCGCCTCCCGCCGTCGCCCCCGCCGCCACGAGTCAGCGGGGGACCGAGGGGGCCCGGAACCTGCTCCCCGGGGGTCGGGACAGGCTCCCTCTGGCCCCCGCGTGCTCAGACCCCCGAGGCCCGGGGACGCGGTCACCCCGACGGCCCGCACGGCGGCCGGGCGAGAGCAGAAGGCTCCCTTCGGGCAGGCTGCGTGCCGCCCCACGAGAGACAGGCTGGCCTGTTCTGAGGAAAACCGAGGCAGCGCTGCCTGGGCTCCGAGTCCCGGGAGAAAAGGAAACGGTATCCGCGAGCACACACGGCGGAGCCTGGCAGAGAGGAGAGGCCCCAAGCCTCTCGCCTCCTCACCGGGCTGCCACTCCCCGCCGAGCGCGGACTCCAGCGCCTCGCCCGCTCCCTCCTCCGCTCTCTCCAGGCCGCGCGCCCGCGCTGTCCCGGACGAATTCCCGCATCCCGCCCCCTCGACTCCCAGCACCCAATCACCCGCCAGAGCAGAAACCAAGCAACCAATCCCGGCCAGAGCAGAAACCAAGCAACCAATCCCGGCGGGAGGTTAGGGGTCGAGAATCCAGGCCCCCGAGGGAGGCCTCCGCAATAAAAACCAACGCAAAGTATTTCGTGGCCCGGAGGCGAACGCTTGAAGAGCGAAGGACGCGAGCAGACCGCAGGGTTTAAAAGGAAAAGTCTTCTCCGTTTTGAGATTTTGAAACCGGCGCCTTAACCCGTGCATCCGTTTCCTTGGACACTCGCAGTCTCATTCTTCAGGTCTGTAGACCAACCGAAAGGAAACCCTTTGAAGCCTGGCCGGGTTCTTCCCAGAGCGCCCGTCAGTGCCGCTCAGCTCACGTTTCCGAACTTCACGGCGGCCCGGGTGTGGCACAGACGGAGGCGGGAACTGCCAGACGCCTGAGCCCGGCCAGGCGAGAAGGCTGGTTGACGACTGGCCGCAGAACCTCAGGATGTTCGAGGCTTCCCCGGATAGCGAGTTCAACCAGAGCAACGCTCTAGAGCGCTCCCGCCCCGGTCACTTCTGCTCCATCAAGGCTCATCCGCCTTCTGTCCCTCCTAAAACCGGGTTGTTATTCTTTGCCACGAAGTACACTTCAGCTTCCTCGAAGGTAGGGAGTTAATCATGATCTCTCCAAATTGTGATTTTGTCAATTTCTGAATAGCTTAAGCTTGGCTCCAGTACTAGTGTCTCAAAAAAGTAAAACGTGAGACAGTTTCTCAAGTTTGAGCAACTAGTTTGGGGAGAGGTTTGCTGCAGGGGGAGCAGCAGGAGGAGAGTGGATTTGTTTGCTTCCCTTTCAGTTTTACTGCATCTTCCCCGATTGCAAAATGTACAGTGCTAAAAATAAATTCTACCTTTTAATTTAGTAATCTCAGGCTCAAAAATTTATCCTAAAAGAGTAACCCAAAAGAAAGAAAAAGTAAAAATACCTAAATTGATAACATTGCCTATTGTAATCCTGAAAAAGGTCATCAACCTCCCGATCTAGTAATAGCACCCTATACGGTTATGATACATCAGTTTGATCATTATGAAGCCAATAAAATAATTATCAAAAGTAAACAAGTTGCAAAAAAAATTTCATATAAAGTTAAATGAAAGAAAGCAGACTCCCTACTGGGTATTATGAATTCCATTGTGTGAAAATATATATGCATAAGCAAAGATAGAGGGAAAGTATAAAAAATGTTAACTTACTGTTAAAACAGTGGAATGAAGGATAATTTATCAATACTTAAAAATATCTTCAAATTTTTATTCTGCTTTTACAATTTTTTTAAATATCAAATCGTTTAAGTAACTGCTCCAGGGAAACTACTACCATTTTCCTCCGCTCAATTCCTAAGGCTCTCAACCGACTCTAGCCTTGTATGGCCATTTGACGTGTGTGGCGTTAACAGAAATGGATACACGTAGGCTCTGGAGCCGGACAGTCCTGGATTCCAGTCCCTTGAACTGTTCCTTTCAAGTGAACAGTAGTGAAAGAAAACACAAAAAACTACAAGTTCATTTGGTAAAGAATGTGAATGTTTATAAACCAATATTCAAAGTAGCTGCACACATCTGTTTTCACTTGAATAAAAAAAATCACATTGTGACAAATTTTGTAACCTTAACTTAAAATACATGAATATTAACATTTACTAATATAGTTACACATTTTGTTTACATCATCAACGAATGTGATGAAAAACAGCATGTTGTTATTTAAACACAGCAGGTTTTGACCAGCTTTTGAAAACTGATCCAAGAATGTGCGCTGCATTTAGTTAGAAACCATTTATTTCAAACTTTTTTGAACTCCTAGAGGTTTCCTACTCACAGAAAATATTCCAAAGCCTCAGTTTAAAATAAAACAAAACAAAACAACACAGGACCGCTGTATTTAATCTTAGAAGACTACAAAACTGCCTTGTTTAAAAATATGAAAATTCTTACCGTATTTTTTAAGTGTATGCTTTTATTTTTCACATCGAAATTACTTGATTGAACATTAAGCATCTGATATCTCAGGGAAGGCCAGCCCAGTATCCTGTTTTTCAGAGCTGACCAGGTGTTTCTGATGCAATCTATGGACCATCAGAGACCCATTTGACTAAAGAAGAAATAATTAGTCAAGTGTTCTCTCAACATTGCTGCATAATGGAATCAACTGGGGAATCTTAAAAAAAAATGCTAATGCCTGACTCCCAACCGCAGACATTCTGATTTAATTGGCATGGGTTACAAATGGGGATCAAGAGTTTGAAGAGCTCTCCAGGTGATTTTAATGTGCAGCAAAATGTGGAGCCACCACAATGATGCAAGACACAATAGTGATCTAAATCACAATTAGCCACAAATGACAGATGCCTATAGAGGAGAACTCACTTTTAAAGAAGTTTCTCAAGTTGGAAATGCTTTATAGTTTCTCTCTGTTTCTTAAGATCAAATTTATGCTTTTTCTTAAAGTTATAATGACTCTTTAATTAGTAGTCTTCAGAGGGGATTTATATTGTTAAACACTCAACAATTTTTTTCACCCATTAAGTTTAGGTTATTGTATATAATCACTGCTATACACTTATCTATTACGTGTAACAATACACTGAAATTACCTTCTAGGCATCACAGTATTAAGAACCATCCATAGTTTATTGACTGTTTGAAGCACTCTCCACAGAACCTCGAATTCAGTAGCTGGTTCATATTGGATGTTAATACTTCTGCATATGGTATAAGTTCATTGGCAGAGAGTAGAGTCAAGCGTTCTAGAATCTGTATCGTTTCCATATGTCTTACTGGGACAGCTGAAAATGCTAAAGGGGAAACTTAGCAGTCACAATCTAAATTCTATACAGCTTACCAAATAAGAAGTAACATTGCTCTATCAGACTACAGGCCAAACAAATCAAGAAAACAGTGTTGCTCTAAACGTAAAACTTTCAATCCTAGCCATAGTTTTGGCCATACTTAAAATAAGGACCTTAAGAAAAATTCATTTAGGTGTAGTTATTTCACAAAAAACAAAACATATCTCATTTAAGAAATCACATTGACGCAAAGACAAGGTTCATTTCCTTGGTGATTCAGAAATATTTTAAAAATTGATTGAAATATGAAAATATACCCAAGTATTGCCTTTGGTAGTCACATTCATTTGAAAGATTGGAATTTGTTGATACCTATAAGGGTGGCCCCCTTTATAGGTTATAAGCACTCAGCAGATTGCTGTTATTCAATAATATCAATCCTGTGCTCTTCAATAGAACAGACACTAACCACATCTGACTGTTGAGCACTTGAAATGTAGCTAGTCCAAAATGAGATGTGCAGTAAGTATAAAATATACACTGGATTCCTAAGAGTTAGTATGGAACAACAGTAAAATATCTCATTAATCGTTTTTTATATTGAGCACCTGATGGATTAATATATTAGATATATTGGGTTAAATGAAATAATTATTAAAATTAATTTTGCCTTTCTTTTTACTGTAATGTGGCTATAGAAAGTTTCAAATTATACGTTAAAATTATATGTGTGTCTTGCGTCTTATTTCTATTTGACAGTGGTGATCTAGAATACTATCCAGTAACCGCAAGTCCGTTGCTCTAGTCCATGGCACTTATTTCTGACTTCTTTCTATCGACCTTTCACACAACCTGTTCAGTGATATAACGTAGGATCTATGAGGTAACAGATACAAGCATATCAGAAATAAATGGTTAAAACTCCTTAAACTCAGAGAATTATTAAAATTATATTCACGAAAACATTATTGTATCCCCAGGGAAATTCTGCATGATTTTAAGATTTCAATGAGCCTACCATCTCTTTGCACTACTAAAGGGGAAAAAGGAGTATCAATCTACTATACCTTCTTGGAGTTGTTTAGGAGAGTGGTTTTTGGCATTATTAGTCAGGAGCATTTCCCTTAACAGGGCGTCAGTCCCTGTGATTTTTTCTTCACAGATCCAATCTTTCACAATGCATAAATGCGAGTAGTTAGTTACAAGGAGACATACTAAAGCAGAATGCGACCCTTAAAAATTTACAGAAAGTCAACTGGATTCTTCATTCTTAAACACAAAACTCATCTCTCTCCTCTCTCCCCCTCCCTTCTCCCTTTCACTATCAGCAATCCAAAGGAAGTTGTACTTCTTGTGCATGCATACTAGAGTTTCAGAACTTCTGTTAGGTAGTTCAGCCAGGGAATCTGCTTAGATCAAGATCCTCAAGTGATCTGATACAGGGAAGTTGGAAACTACTACTTTTATCAAAAGTTCTCAAGCTTTCTTCCACTCTATCCCAACATAAAAGTCTTTCATCAGGAAAAGTTGTTTGACATAGCCATAGTTCAAGAGTTGAGAGGGGGAGGAAAGAAAAAGGAGAAAAGAATGTCCATTTGGGGGAGATCATATCTGATTTTAAAAAGGCCTCACTCAGAAATTCTGATGACTAGTGGTGTAGCGGTTTGCATACTCTGCTGCAGTGGCCCGGGGTTTGCAGGTTCGGATCCCGGGCACAGACCTACACACCACTCATCAAGCCATGCTGTGGCAGCATTCCACATACAAAATAGAGGAAGATGGGCACAGATTTAGCTCAGGGCCAATTTTCCTCGAGCAAAAAAAGAGAGGAAGGTTGGCAAAGGATGTTAGCTCATGGCCGGTCTTCCTCACCAAAAAAATAAAAAATAAAAAAATAAAAGAAATTCTGATAGGCTTCTATAGGAGAACATGTCCTCTCCTCCAACCCAGTTGACAATCATTGCTATATATGGGTAAAATTGAAGTTGCTCACTTTAAATGCCTAAAATGTCTCAGGCACTTGATGTATATTTTCTCATTTCACCCTAACATTCCTACAAGGTAAGCAATATTGTCTCCATTCTACTGTAAGGAAACAGGCTGAAAGACATTTATTAATATCCCAAAGTCACACAGCTAAGTATGTCAGCCAGTCGAAGCAGTACTGGTGACGCCCACAAGAGGATGCATTTGTCTTCCTTCAAGAAGGGTTAAGGAAGCTCCAAAGGAATGGGAAAGCTTCCTTTTTGTAAATCAAATGCTTGTTTCTCACCTTTTGCTTATACCATGGTTTGACTATTCGTGACTATTATTGTGTAATATCAATAATGAGAAAGTAAATGATGATATTGTGAAAATGCCTGTTTAGATATATGAGATACCACTATGCTAAGTGCTTGGCACATAAATACTTAATAAATATTTTTGTTACTATACTACTAGTATCATCATCAGAGTTGTAAGTGTAGTAGTAATAATGTTAGTAGCAATAATGGTACTTTAGATACAATCATCAACTTCTCATGCAACTTAAATCAAATCATACCAGTGCTTAGTCCCAGTAGGGATGGTATCTGCTTCCTTTCTCATAGAAACTGCTTAAAATTGATGTTTCTGTTTGAAAAGACACTGTAACAATCAAAAGTGGTATAATTTTAAAGTTCAAAAATCTAAATGCACAAGTATAGGTACAGTGAAGACTATCCCAGGGCCGGCACTGCAGCATAGCAGTTAAGTGCATGTGCTCCGCTGCTGGCGGCCTGGGTTCGGATCCCGGGTGCACACTGAGGCACCACTTCTCAGGCCCTGCTGTGGCGGCGTCCCACATAAAGTGGAGGAGGATGGGCATGGATGTTAGCTCAGGGCCAGTCTTCCTCAGCAAAAAGAGGAGGATTGGCATGGATGTTAGCTCACATCTGATCATCCTCACAAAAAAAAAAAAAAAAGACTTTCCCGAAACAGTCATACGAGTATGCAAGTGACTGCTTACAATAGTACAAATTAATCTACATTTCATAATCTCTTCAATAAAACAGTTCCCAAATGCTGCCAAATATAATTTCTTTGGAAGTAGATTATGCAAAGATACGAGTAAATAAATGAAGACATCTGGCTGAAGATGACCAAAGAAGGTTCATGTTCTTCCTTGAAACCAACCATAACAAAGAAAGAAAAAGAAAATTCCAACTTCAAGGAAACAAACAAAAAACCCCACACTCAAATGTTATTAAAAAAAAGAAAATATTATAAAAAAAGAAAATTAAATTTCAAAAATATCACTATTTCTATGACAGTTTTACACTAAAACTATTATAGTAATTCTATGCTATGGAATATTATAGAGCAATTAAAAACAATAAGGTAGATCCACATGTACTGACATGAAAAGATTTCCAAGAAATATATTAAATCTCCAGACCAAAAGGAAAACAACAGGCTGTCCAGGCTGGACAATCAGCCTGGAGAATGTGCTGGAAGCAGGGGGCCGTGGGACACCCCATCCCCACCCTAGGAAGAGCCCAGTCAGTAGGCCATCCTGGGCCTTCAGACACGGGGCTGAGGCCAGAGGTATCATTCACTGGGATCTGCACTGTGTTAGCTCCCTGACAATATCTTGATTTCAGACACCTGGTCTCAGAACCGTGAGAGAATGTTTCTGTTATTTTAAACCACCAACATTGTGGTGATTTGTTACAACAGTCCTAAGAAACTTACACACACACTCACAGGCCACTCTCATGCCCAGGGGCAGTGCTCTCCACCTCAGGCTGAATCACAACCCATTGAAACGCCCACTTGAAGACTGGAGAACAACTCCTGCCCGTGGTCCTGCAGGGGCTGGGCCAGGTATCTTCACATAGACACACCTCCTGTACCTTTTCTGTGCAGACCAGCCCTGCCTCCTTGTCTGCTGGACAACGGGACGCCTTCTTGACTCAGCTGAAGTGGTGCTGCTCAAATCACCGATTTCAACAGACCAGTGTTGTTTTTCTAATTCATGCAGGTTCCCTCTGGAGGCTCTGGGGAGGATCCATTTTCTCACCTTTTCCAGCCTCTAGAGGTCACTGCATCCCTTAGCTCCTGGGCTCCTCCTTCAACTTCAAGGCCGGCAGTGTCCAGCAGAGTCCTCCTCACATCACATCACTCTGACTCTGCCTCCGTCCTCACGTCTTCTCTCCTCTGGCCCTCCTGCCTCCCTCTTCCACTTGTAAGAAATATGATTACTCTGGGCCCACCTGGACAATCGAGGATGGCTCCCATCTGTTATGAGAGGTTTGGGGGTTTGATCAGAGATGTAAAAGACACTTTCCACTCCAAACAAATGGACCGAAGGTATATTTTATTATATAGAGGAAAGTAAAGGCGATAGTCTGCAAACAGATCCAAATAGGTCAAATATTAAGAGGGAAAAAACATCAGCCCGACTGGAAAGGGAAAACACCCACATCGGCTGAAGAGAAATGACACAAATCAACCAGAAAGAGAAACACCAGGTTGACCGAAAAGAGAACACATCAGATCAATTACTTTATATCAAATCAATTACTTCACATTATGATGGTATAAAAACTACTGGAAACTGAGCCCTGGTGAGAGTTCCACCTGTGGAAGGGACACCTTGCCCAGGACGTGTGATCCTTGCCCAGCCGCGTCGATTGACAGGGCTCTCCCGGCAGTGGGGCGTGGATGTTGTGAGTAACTGATTTAATGTGAAGTAATTGATTTGATATAAAGTAATTGATTTGATGTGTTCTCTTTTCGGTCAACCTGGTGTTTCTCTTTCTGGTTGATTTGTGTCATTTCTCTTCAGCCGATGTGGGTGTTTTCCCTTTCCAGTCGGGCTGATGTTTTTTCCCTCTTAATATTTGACCTATTTGGATCTGTTTGCAAACTGTCACCTTTACTATCCTCTATATAATAAAATATACCTTCAGTCCATTTGTTTGGAGTGGAAAGTGTCTTTTACGTCTCCGATCGAATCCTCGAACCTCTCATAACACCATCTCAAGGTGAGCTGACCAGCCCCCTTAATCCATGTGCACCTTCATGTCTCTTTGCCTTGAAACCTAACATAGTCACAGGTTCTGGCCCTTGACTGGACGGGAAGTGCATTGCATGCAGTGTTGTTAGAGAATCAGTGAGGATCCGTCTCTCTGACATGAACAATTCCAAGGGCCTCTGGGTGGGGCAGTGCACACAGAATGCCAATATTCCTTCCTGCCCACAGCAGTCATGGACGGAGTCATTGGTGTGAGAGGAGCCATGAAAGGGGGACACAACAGGATGGCTGACCCTCCTCAGGAGCAGCTGGAAGACGTCTCAAAAAAGAGAGCCCTGAGCTTTGTGGTTACCATATGCGTGATGCACCCCAGCAGGGGAACAGCATGGTTGGGGCTGGAGGGTTCACAGAAGGTTATGGGGCCTGGTAAAGGTGGATTCACCCACCCCTTGGAGCAAGAACTTGGTAGCAGTGGGAATGTTCTGGAGCCTCCCCCCTGCCAGGCACTGGCACACACACATACATATGCACTCACACACAGACACATATGCAGCACAATATGCACACACAGAGACACAACTCTGCACATGCACACACTCAGACGACACACATGCACACATGCGTCTACGCACATACACATGGATATGTGTGGGCACAAAAGACATGTGCACGTGTACACATGCATACAAATAGAAAGACACATATGCACAGAGAGACGTGTACACAGGCATACCCACATGCACACAAACACACAAATGCACCCACAGATGCACAGGAGCAAGATGATGCCATTTGCATTTGGTAGAATGTTCTGGGAGCAGAATGGAGGAGGAACGAGGGGCAGGGAAAGCAGAGACCACTCAGGGTGTGTCAGTCAGTGCAGTCACCCCAGTACTCACAAGTCTGGAACGAGGGAAGGGCAGCAGTAATAGAGGGAGGAGGTGGATTAGGGGCGTATGTGGGGCCAGCAGCCCTGGTGGTATGGGTAGCAGACACGAAGGTCAATGTGGTCTCCCAGGGTCACTGGGGGCACTGATGGGAATACAGAACACAGGAGCCAGGGTACATTTGAGGGAAAGGAGATCAATTTAGCCTGCAAGGGGTGAGGGGGCTGCAATGGGAGCCATGGGCATCCTGGTGGGGGCATTTAGAGCAGGCTGGATGGACACTTTGCTTGTAGTTTAAGAGGTCTGGTAGGAAAGGGCGGGGTGGCGACATCAGCTCCAAGGCTAGAGCTGGAGCCTGGACTAGGACCAGCTCTCTCAGGGGAGCTTGGAGTGATGGGAGCTGGTCCAGAATCCCTGGGGCTGGGGCAGCAAGGACCATGGGAGAAGGGAGGTACATACGAGGAAGCCATTGCTTTACCTTGCTAGCTCTTAATGCAGAGGTGTACTGCTTCCCATTCTGATAACATTCTCCCTTCTAGATAAGCTTTCTCAGAAGAAATCAAACCCAAGAGTAATGATGGCTAATTATGCAAAATTAAGAACATAAATTCACAGGATCCCCCCCAAAAATGATTTAATCACCACCTACCTGGCAAAATGAGGGGCCTTTATGAAGATGAGGGAGGGGCAGGATCCTGTCTCCAGGTCAGCCCAGGGCCAGACAGGTGAGCAGGGAGCAGGTGTAGGGTCCCCCACCCAGCCCTGCAGCTGTCCCTTGTGACTACTGGACTGAGTCTCCTCTTCATGCTGTGAGCTGAGGGACCCAGTTATTCCTACCCACACTGTGGAGGTCATTTGAGAGTCTCTGGGAGGGCTGGGCAGTGGGCATGTGTGTGTCCCAGGTCAGCCACCTGCACTGGGTTAGGGTCTCAGTCCTGTTGTTCAGAACCCCAGGTGGACTGGGGCCAGAATTTGCTCTCTTGTGTCGTTGATGGTGTCTTCCAGGCAGAGCGGGACATCTTCCTGCCCAGCAGGGGAGAGGGGAACTCAGTGAGGCCTTGGACAGATTTCCATCCACAATGGGTCCCTGCTAACCCCTTACTCCTGGTGAAATAGCCAAGTCAGGTAGCCTTTCTAAGACATAGTTTCCTCAGAGGCCAAAGTCATGTTTTGGAAGAAACTTTGCATATTATAATCCCATTTATAAATGTAAGGACTGTTGTCCCTATTATGTGTTTATATTTTGCAAGACTACTGCGCTGGGGTTGACATTAAAAATCAAACACATTGTTACAAAACGTGTTATCAACTTCAAAAATCCATGGTGCTGTTGGAACAATATTTGAGGTCTGCAAATGTCTAGGTGCCACCCAGTCCCTAGTCACTACCCTCCCACAGGGACCGTCACGTCCTCACCTCCTTGGGACCCCTCTGTGCCTCTTGTTGGTACTTATGTGACCTGGACATCCCTGACACTCAGGCCTGGGCTCCAGACATCCCCAACTGTACAGTACAAGGTTCCTGCCCCCTGTCTGCCCACTTGCCTCCCTATGCCCACTGTCCCTCCCTGGGGGCTGGTGAACTTGCCGGCCTCAGTCTTGTCCACCCGGGCCTGAGGACCCAAGTTCCCCTCTCTTTGCCTTTTCCTTCTTAAATGCCCATGTCTAGGTCCTCCCTCTCCCCTACCCCTGAAAAGACTGGTCTCATTCAGTCCTGAGAGTTGTCCTCAGCCTCTCAAGGAAAGTGAGTCCCAGCTGACCCAGGAGTGAGGTGGGAGCTGGTGCTGGGAAACCAGATCCTGGTGGTTGGTCACACCCCAAACCTGGGGAATATCATGCAATGTGTGCTCATCATCAGAATGAAACTGTACTTGATTTCAGGGGAAACGGTTTGGCAATAGTAATGGTTAGAGGACTTGAGGCCTTCAACGGTGTCAGGACAAAGGAAGGTCTGGACACATAATCATAATAATTTTCATCCCATGTTCCTCAATTAAATGAATGGTCAGATGGATGCTGGATGGATGGATGATGAATGGATGGATGAAAGGGTAGTTGATGCAAGGATAGTGAGTGGATGGGTGGATGGATGGATGGGTGGGTGGTTGTGTGGTTTACAGTTGGATGGATGGTTGAGGGATAGATGAATGGATGAATGAATGGTGGATGGATGGATCATGGGTGGATGCATGATGGATGGATGGATAGATGGATCGATGGATACCTATGAGGCCAGGATTAATAAAGCACACATGGACACCTCTAAGGTAATGGGGTCTAGATCCACTTGACCATCACTGTGAGCTCCATGCACATTTGCTCCATCCTCTCCTCTTGCTTGCTCACACCTTCCTTGATCTGGATTGGGGGCATGTCCAGTTCTGAGAGGGATCCAATTCCTTTTGGAGTTCTCCTCTCAAAGGGCCCATTAACTGCCCCTCCCCTTCAGGATCTTAGGGCCATGGCAGCTCCTATGGAAATCTTACAGGACGTTTCCTATTAGTGTCAGCTTCCTCTGCTGATCAGATGGGAGGGTGAACTCAAGTGTGGGGACACATGGCTGTTTGCCTCCCACAACTCCCTCAACCATTTGATCTCTCTTTCCCTATTTCATCCAACTTCACAGTCCATATTCCTTGAGCTATGCACTTCTGCTCCGATGTTAGTCATTTTAGAGACATCTGGGCTCAGTTCTTTCAGTCTTTTACATTTTTCTCCCTAAAGCCCTTATTACAGACATCCCTTTATTCCAGCTTGGAGGAAAATGGTATAGAAAGCCCTGGGCTAGACCAGTAACCTCGAGGAAAAGTGGCATCAGCCCTGCTGCCCTTCAGCTTCACAATGAACTTCAAGGTGATTTGGTTTTCAAGATGCTCATCATGCGGGTGTTCTTCCCTCCCCTCCCACTTCCAAGATCCCCAATCCTGAGCCTGGGGTCCTGGAGACAGGCCTCACCCCCCACCTGTGCCTGGAGCCAGGCCGCAGCCTGCCAAGTTGATCCAACATCCTCTACATTATTACTGTGCTGGTTTTTCTAGCAGACTCAACACAACAAAGATGGTGGTGATGGTAACGAACGTAACGGTGAGTCACCATCGTGTACTGAGAACTAATTCTGGGGTGGTTCTCTGAAAAATGATTTACCCACCTTACCTCATTCACATCTTGTAAAAGCCCTGTGCTGCGGGTGCTTGAGGAAGGGGAGTCTTTGTACTTTCATGTGAGCTAGAAATTCAATAGATTGATAGGTATTGGTGATCTCTGAGCCTGGAATATAAGCTTTGGACTGGCTCTGTTGAGACAAGGAACAGAGGTCTCTTGTCTACAGGACGGGTGGGCAAATGGACAAGGGGCAGACAGTACCACTGTCATCCTGCTGTAGCCGGTGGGGCCCAGGTAGTCTCACCTGTCGGCTCAGCACTGTAAGTGGGATGGCTGGGGGCGATGGTTGGGATATTCCCCACAGTAGGCTGACAGCCTCTTCAGGATCCTGTTGGGCGCTGTCAGCAAGATGAGCTTCATGAGTCCTTAGAATAGGCCTGAGGGGGCAATTCTGAAAGTCTGTTAATGAGAGGCCAAAATTCCCATCCTTCAGGGGCAAGAGGAGGTAGTCAGGAGGTTGAATGTTCCGTAGATCATTCTCTCCACCCACCACACTTGCTGGGTGTTGTTTTATAACATCCTGGTCTCTGGAGACACAAAGAGAAATCAGATGGAGTCTTCAGCCCAACCTTCACTGTCTCCTTGAGCAGCCGATGGACAAGCTTGTCCCAAGAGGAATGACAGTCCTGCCACCTGCAGCCCGCAGCCTCATCATGCTTCAGATGGGAGGACTTCACCAATGAGTGTGTTCCTGGCTGATATTGGGGGAGGAGGAGTTTGCAAGATTCATTGGACAATCTCCTGACCGTTCATTCTACGTTGCCACATTGGTACTTCCTGGGGACATTGGTGGGGGAGGTCATGGGGGTCCGTGAGCTCAGAAGATCATGGCAGTGGAGGATGATGAGAGGTGATGGAAGGGGCTACAGGATTGACCCTATCCTTTAATTTTTTTTGAGTAAAGATGGTGTAGAACCCCAGGCCAGGCAGGGGCTGGGCCAAATGGATAGGCTAGTGGCGCTTCCCTGGGTTGGGGGAGGCGGGATGGGCGTTGAGTGAAGAATGAGGAGGGTGCTTTTTGGTTTCAACAGTCGGGGCTCACCCCTGGAGACCTTGGGATGCTTCCATCACCAGAACAGGGCTCCAAGGTGGCTTCTGTTGTCCAGGAAGCCCAGCGGATGCAAAGTATTTAAAGTGCCCTTTGTGGAATCATCACCTCGAAATTCAAAACCTGTAAGTGGCCACTGGCTCAGCTGCATGGAGGGCCTGGGCTTCCAGGGGGCAGCATTTCTGCAGGAATGTGCCAAGTGAGCACCTAGACTGTGAATTTGGATGAGGACTCATGTGATAGAGGCCCCCTCGCCTGTCCCTTGAAAACCTCAGATCATCACCTAGGGAGACAGTTTTCCCCCTACTACTCAGAGCCATCAGTCTTCCTGGCTGGTCCCCACACACAGCTCGTGTTCTTTCCACACCATATAACCGAACCGACTTTCTCCAGTTTCCCAGAGCCCAGACACACTCTGCTGGGCACCCCTCCCCCTGTGAGCCTTTCTCACTGAAACTGGCCCCATCCCCAGGGACAGGACACCTGTGCTTCCCCTACCTCACAGAGTCATCACCCTCAGGGGACACGACACCATGCTGATATAGTTCCATCATCTTCTCTTATTCCATCCAGAGACCCAGTAAAGAAATTTGGGGTTCAGGTCAGCTGCTCCTAAGCTCCCTGCAGCATATGGGAGAACTTATGAAAAGAAGCTTCAGGGAGCCTTGGCTGATGGCAGTGATCTGAGGCCAGCTGAGAGACCTAAGGTGGACAGCATCCCTGCCAGACACCAGACACGTCTACTCTGTACTGCTGGGGATCTGAGCCTGCATCCCTCCTGACCTCGCAGCTCCCTGCACTGGGGCCTCCCCCACCCTGTTCTCCCTCCTTCAGGCATTAAGACCCTCCCCAACTGCATGAACCCCAACAAGTCCAACATGGCCCTAACCCATGTCGCTTCCAGGGTGGAGACCCATCATCAACACCTGGTTCATCCTGGAGAGGGACCATGGCATCGCTTACTTCCAAGACAAGATGAATAACCAGGACATGCAGATGATGAAGCTCTTCAGTGGGGGTCTCCACAGGGCAGGAGGGCCATTAGAGGCAGTGGTGTGGCCACACAGAGTGGGCTGCCTACCTGGGCCAGCACATCTAGCAGCTGCACTGAGCCTGTGGGCCAAACTGCACCCTGTGCACTGATGGGGGAGTGTGTGTCTGTGTGTTCACCTGTGTGTGCACTTCGAGGTGTGGGTGTAAGGCCGCACTGTCTGTCTCTCCACCACCACTGTGAATCGACCCCTTTTGGTCACTCTGCATCCACCCAGATGATCTTTCTGACATCCTGGACCCTCAGGCCCTGTCCTCCACCCACCTTCACTCAACCCCCACCACCCACTGCCCTGGCATCACTGCGCATTTAACCATCTCCACCATGACCGACACCCCCATTTACGGCCAGCCCATTCTAGCCAGTACCCACCAGTGTCTCTCCAGCCCACCCACTGGGGGTTCCCTCCCGTGATGAGTCCTCAGCCCACTGGGTCTCCGTCTGCCAACCTTGCTCCACGTTCGCTTTCCTTCCCCTACGTCACGTCCTTCCTTCCTCTGCACACACTGAGCTGCAGGACAGCCCCACGCTCCTGTCCTGCAGCTCTGTCCTGTTCCTTCCATGGTCCTGGCCAGGTGAAATCCACCCTGGGACCGAGCTCTACACCTTCTCTGCACCTGCCCCAGCTGTGAGAGGGGCAGAGGCTGGTGCAGAGTGACGGCTGGTCCCACCGTCACATCATGACGGCAGACCACAAGGCCCCTCGGTACTGCCCACACCCCTCCCAGTGTCCCCAGGTCACCTCACTCCTCCCCGCTCTAGGTGCATTTCACATGTCCCTTCTCTCCTCACCATCCACCCCTGCTTCCCTGTGCAGGACAAACCTTTACCGCAAACAAGGCTGAGTGCACGGATTGTGCACACTTCAGTGTGCACGGCTCGGTGGAGCAGGTTGTGGGTATGGTTTGCACACATGTTGCCAGCTGGGAGAGGGCTGAGGTGCAGCTTCTGAGACTCAGACTCCCCCAGGGAGAGGTCAGGCCCCGGTGGCTGGGAGGGGCAGACACCCTGGAAGGGACAAGGGCCACACCAAGGGACTGTCCCCTCTCCAGGATGAACATCTCAGGGGGCTTCAGGTTCTAATGGGCCAGGCTGGGAAGATGGGACTCAACTCAGGAGGGGCTGGGGGCTGATTCAGGTGAGGGGGAAGAGAGTGTAAGGTCACTGGCTCCTGGAGGCCGGGCACTGACAGCCTGAGCCCCCTCCTCTTGGTGTGGACCCCCTGCAAGCCATCAAATGCATGGATGTCCCTCATGGAGGGGCTGTAGCAGGGTGGACAGAGCAACCCCTGAGCCCAGGCAGTTCCACACCATCCCATCCACAGAGGGCAAGTCTCTGCTCTCCTGGGCCAAGGGGCCCCCTTTCATGTGGAGTCTTCAGATAAGGGGACCACCCCAGGGGCCTCAGCCACCCAGGCGGCTCCTTGGCTGAGGTGGCTCCTGTCCCAAATAGAGAAAAGTACAATGAAGAGTATAGACAGGACCCATAATCCCACCACTATATCCACCTCCCCTAATTCCCAGGTCTGGTCCTTTGGATTTGAGTGTGGATCAAACTGGGAAATTCGTTTTTGGCTTTTCATGGCATTTCCATCACCTTCCAGACTCTCCAATGTCCTCGCTGGAAGGACTAACCAGCTAGAGATCACCCGGTTAGTTAACCTCCTGTATTTAAGGAGGGGCAGGAACCGAGATGGGGAAGGAAGGAGGAGCCCCAGGCCTTTGACCCTTCCTCCTGCACCTCAGCATCAGCTCTGCTCTGTCCCCTCACCCTCACCTGGAGCATGTGCCTTCACTGGATCCCGATCCTGCACCTCCCTCCGCCACAGGCCATCGTCCACCAGCTCCCCAGCCCAAAGAGTTAAGGATGGCAAGAACAACTACAAGAGCCATTAGTTATGGAGTTCTTGCCCTGTGCCAGCAAGGAGTTAATTATCTCACCGAGTAAGAGAGAGGTTCCAAAAGTAACCCATTTTACAATTGAAGAAACTGAAGCCCAGAGAGTTAATCTCATGGCCAGGGGCTCTGAGGTAGGAAGAGGTTACATCCAGGATATGAATGTAGACCCATAAGTCTGGAGTCTCGCACTAACACGTATGCTTTGGGACTAATCAGTAAAAAAGTTTATAATCATGAGACTGGATTTGCAGGTTGGAGCATAGCATACATACCAGCAAGTACAGAAATCATACTTGCATTGATCCGTGAATTATCCAAAGGGAACACAACCGCTAACCAGTACCCACAAAAAATAGAACATGACCAGCCCTCCAACGGCCCTCTTATGTGCCCCTCCCAGGTCACTGCCCTCTCTCCCCCAAGGGGAACCAATATTCTAACTTCTGAATTTGTTTTTCTTGTCTTTGAACTTTATTTAAATGGAATCATACAGAGTGTCTTCTTTTGTGTCTGGCTTCTTTCATTTTGCTTGTAAGATTCATCAATATTCTTGAATGTGGCTGTAGTTAATTTTTATTTCTGTATAGTAGTCCACTATAAAACATATAACCCATTTTATTTATCCATTCCACTACTGATGCGGAATGGGTTGTCTACAATTTGATGATATGCCAAAAAATGCTGCTCTGGACATCTTGTACATCTTTTGGTGAACATATGAACATATCTGTGTTGGGTATATACCTAAGCGTGGAATTGTTGGGTCATGGAGTATGTGTACGTCCACCTTTAGGAGATACTACCAAAGAGAATCAAAGCGGATTAAACAGTTTGCACTCCCAGCTGTGTATAAAAGTTCCACTTGCTCCGCATCTCCACCAACGCTTGGTGCCGTCAGAGGTTTGATTTTAACCGTGGTGGTGTATGTGTAGTGGTAGCTCATTGTGGTTTTAATTTGCATTTTCCTCCTGAGTAATTACGTGGAGCCCTTTTGCATTTCATTGATCCCATTTGGTTATGTTTATTTGAAGTGCCTAGTGAAATCTCCCCTTTTATTCTCGTGGATTGTCTGTAATATTTTTATAAATCGATGCGAGTTAGTTAAATATCCTATATAAGAGTCTTGTGTCAGATAAATACATGGCAAGTGTTTATCCCCTTTGTGCCCGCCCTTTTTCCTCTCTTAAAAGTTTCTTTTCACTGACAGTTCTCATTTTTAATAATTTCCTGTTTATCGTTTTGTTGCTTATGTTTACTATTCTTTGTGTTCTGCGAAATCTTTGGCTGCCCCAAGATCTTGAAACTGTTTTTCTAAGGTACTTACTAGAGAAGTTGTTGTAAAAACCCCCGTTTAGATTTAAAATCCACCTGGAATTGACTTTTGTTGGTACAGCCGGTATGGAAAACAGTGATTTCTCAAAGATTAAAGATCAGAGTTTTCTCAAAAGATTACAAATGGAACTCTCATACGATGCAGCAATCCCACTACTGGGTATAGTTCCGAAGGACATGAAATCAGTATCTTCAAGTGATATCTGCCCTCCCATGTTCACTGCAGCACTTGTCACAATGTTACCGAACCAAAATGAGTTCCCTATTTGGTGAGTTGAAATCAAAGCCTTTACCAGAAGTAGTTCTCACACAAAGTACAATTCATCTGCAGCAAATAAGGGGACCATAGGGAATCACTTCCAAAGCTGTGGCTCTCTCAGCAAGGGAAAACAAGTGCCTTTTATTTTTGGTAGGGAATAAATATTCAAAAGGAAAGTTTCGTCATCACGTATAGAGGTGGGTACAAGCTAGCCCAGGCGTAGTTTGAAAATATGCTTTCCCGTATGTTTCATGTTATGCTAATAAGGCTTAAGCTCCTCCTGGGGTGGAGATCTTAACATTAAAATGAAGCAAAAGTAACTTTGGAGACTTCTTGGCCCATCTGTGCAGGCGTTGCTTTTGCAGTGGGGTTTGGACTGGTTCAGGGTGGTTGGTGATTGCGTCTCTTAACGTAACTGAGAAACAACTTTGAGAAAGAGTTAAGGGGCCGGCCTGGTGGCATAGTGGTCGGGTTTGGGCGCACCGCTTCAACAGCCTGGGGTTCGCAGGTTCGGATCCCTGGCGCCGACCTACGCACCACTCATCAAGCCGTGCCATGGCAGGCGTCCCACATATCAAACAGAGGAAGATGGGCACAGATGTTAGCTCAAGGCCACTCTTCCTCAGCATAAAGAGGAAGATGGGCAACAGATGCTAGGTCAGGGCTAATCTTCCTCACCAAAACAGCAAAAAAGAAACAGTTAAGTGCTTTCGAAACTGCCTTTGAATTACTCGGGGCAGTTAGTTGGTGACACCAATAGCCAAGATATGGACACAACCTAAGTGTCTGCTGATGGATCAATGGATTAAGAAACATTACATGTATCTACAATTAAATATTATCCAGCTTTAAATATGAGAGAAATTCTGCCTTTTCTGACAACACAGTTGAACTTGGAGGACATTATGCTAAGCAAAATAAGCCAGACACAGAAAGACAATCACCGCATGATCTCATTTACATGTGGAATCTAAAAACGTCAAACTCGTGGAAACAGAGTGGAATGTGGCTACCAGGGATGGAGGTTGGTGGGTGCGAGGGGAATGGGAGATGTTGGTCAAAGGGTACAAACTTTCAGTTATAACACGAGGATGTTCTCAAGATCTAATACAGAACGAGGTGACCAGGGTTAATAACAATGCATTGTGTACTCAAGAGAATTGATCTTAAGAGTTCTTAGCATTAAAAAGGGGGAGTTGTTGCAGGAGGTGAGGGAACTGTTCATTAGCTTGATCGTGGTCTTCATTTCACAATGTGCACATACATGAAACCATCACATTGTACACCTTCAATATATACAACTTTTCTTTGTTAATCATACCTCAATGCAGCTGGAAAAATATTTGTGCTGACTTCAGAAAATGTTTACGAATTAACGTGAATGAGGAAAACAAGAAGTGAAAGCACAAATGCAGCAGGACCTGGGAGAAAATTTGCCAAAGGTTACCCGTGGGTGATACTGGCCTAGAGCAAGCTGACTCGAGGGAAGCCGTGTTGTAACTTAGAGTAACCTCTGACTAGCTCACTCAAGCTCTGTGTGTTTTACCTTGCACGTAGCCTAGGAGATAAACAGGTCTGGGAAATAATCCTGGCTGACACACGTACATCCCAAGAGTGACAGATGATAACTTTATTCTTTTGAGTTTCTTAGGAACATGACGACCTCCTCAGGAAGAACATCTATGCCGGCATCCATCATCGATGACAACTGAAAGACCTGGTGTGATGTCTCCAGTCTCCGATGCCAGATGGTCAATGTTCCTGAGCCCCCTTCACAGCCCACTAGTCCCCAGAGAACTGCCTCAGATTATGTGCTTGTTTAAGATGGTCTCTGGGACATGAGTCCATCATCTTCCGATTTTGCTAGCTAATCGAGTAAATCCCTTTCCTGACCACCGACTCATCTTGTGATTGATTGGCTTCAAGGTTGCAGCAAGTAGAAGGAGCCTTTGCTCGGTTACACGGGCAGCGATTAGCAGCGATTATTAATTTCCTCTTTACACCTTTCTCAATTTCTCATGTTTTTTAAAAGCACATTCATTTCACCAGGAGAAAACCAGCAGCAATTGTGAGTCACAACAAAAGGTGGAGAGATGAGAGGGTGCACCCCCAGCCCTCCTGGCCCCAGGAGGGCTGGAGGGAGAAGAGCGGGCAGTGCAGGCAGCCCTGATCCTGCTTGGCCCAGGGTCTCCTTCCCCAGAGCCTTCTAGGTGTCCACCAGGCCCCACCAGTGTGGCTGCAGAGCTCCTGCTGCAGGTGGCCCCCATCAGGGTGAAGCCCAGCTGAGTGGTGGCCTCTGAGTGACCAGCAGGACCTGGTTTGTGATCTTGGTCACAGGTGGGCAGGACCGAGGAGAGTTGGTAGCTCAGTTGGAGAGGGGTGGTGGGAGGCTGGACAGGGGCTGGGGCAAAGTAGGGCAGGGGCCTTGGAGGGAGTCCCAGCAAAGGAACCAAGGGTTGGCCAAGGGGCGGGGCTATGTCTGAGAGATGCTGAGGAGCACAGTGTGGTCAGTGGGGCTCAGGGAAGCTGCCCAGGGCTGGCCGTGACAAGAGTCTCCCTCAAGGTCACACAAGGCCCCTGACCCTGTGGCCTTCAACCCAGCTCCAAGGCCAAGGGGATCCTTTCTTAGAGAAGGTGAAAGGACCAGAGCACTCTGGGGCTCTAAGTGTTTCCAAGTCTTTATTAATATGCTCCAAGTGCAGAGTGCCCATGCCCTCAGGGACTAGCCACCTGTGCTGATTAGGAGCACCTTCTTTATCCCCAGTGACCAAGCGAGGTCAGAGCTAGAATGTCCTTCCCCAGTCTTCCCAGGGGTTCTCACCTGGGCACCCTGGGTGCGGGTTGGGGGTGGCGACAATTCTTCAGTCTGTGGCATGTTCTGCCCCCTTAAATGATCGTGCTCTCCCCCGTTCACTGGCGCAGCCCAAAGAGCCTCCACACATTTCCCAAAACCCGGGTGACACGGTGCCGCCCGGGGCAGTGTGAGAACCCGGCCAAGCTCAGCAGGTAGAAACTCCAGGAACACTTTTCCTGACCCTCAGTTCCACACCAGGTGTACTTGCTAGCTGAAGGAGGGCATTGGTGACACTTTTTGCACCTCTAATTCCCCATATGACATGGGGACAATGCTGCTCCCAGGTGGGGATTCTGTGCCGTTGAATGAGATCAGTGCACGTGGAGCAGGCAGTGCAGCGGTAGTTGTCAAGTTGAGTAGAATCAACACAGGGAGGGCAGATATGGAGACACGACTGCACCTGCTCCTCCAACTCTCCTAAGGATAAAATGTGGTAAAATTCATGCCTTCCCACTCATCTAAAATACCAGCGCCCACCTTGACCCCCTATCCTGTCCTCCCCACAGCCCTGTGAACTCTACTCTGGGCCATTCATGGCACCAGGGAGTTCTGGGACTCAGGGCCAAGGTTTTCCTGGAGATTTCTCATCTGGGTGGTGGTTAGGGAGGTCTCCGCTCCCTTCTGCTCTGTGCTTGGTGCAGGACACCTGGGGCAGCGCTGAGCTGGACCATCAGTGATCTGAGGTTGTTCTCCTTCACTCTGCTGGGCTGACAAGGGGACCTGCATCTGGCAAGCTCAGCCATCTGCACAGGGGTGGAAATGCCACATCAGCAAAATGCCACGGCTGCCAGTGCCATTCTCTGTTTCACGCCTCAGCTCTCCTGCGCACCGCCATCTTGCATGACATTTGCCCTCACTCCCCAGTGGAAGAGCCCATGGCCACGGTTCCTACTGGCTGAAGACAAAGGCACTGAGGGCAGCCAATGGCTCAGGGAGGCCTGAGGAGTGCGTCCTGTTGGTGTTGAGCATCTCTGGGCCCTGGCTGGACAGACACGTGCACTGGAGGGCAATGGTGTTCCTGTGCCCGGCTGCCGAGAGGCAGGGTGAGTCAGTGACTGGAGCCCCCACCTGGGCTCCGGGGTGTGTCTTTGCCTCTGTGCCTCTCCCTGGTGAGAAAAGCTCAGACCCTCTGCACCACCCTCACACCTCGCCCCTCCCTGCCCCATCCCTGTACATTCCAGAGTGGTGAGAGCTCAAGGAGGGGAGAGTGAGGGATGGGGGAGCCCTGACCACCCCTTGTCCCTCACCCCCAATTAGAAAAATGTGCTCTGGCTCAACCGTCAGCATGGCCTCCCCTGGTTCCCAAGAACCCCCTTTCTCCCTCAGTCCCCAACGCTAATCCATTAGAGACGGGCAGTGCCACCTCTGCACCTCCTTCCTCCACGGGGGTCTCCAAAGCCGCCCAGCAGGTGTTGCCCATGCCACTGCCCTCAGCCCAGGGCACACATCTGAGCTGGAGAGGCATGTAGAACTCTCCTCCCCAAGATTCAGGGTGTCCAGAGCCCCTCAAGAACCAGCATTCTCCCCCTCCCACCAACTCCAGGCCACAGGCCCCTTGAGGAGAAGGAGGGAGCCTGGTGACCCAGAGCCGCCCACTGTGGCCTCCCACACCAGGCAACACGGCCTCGGGGACCAGTGTAGTGTCCAGAAGAAGATGACTGGTCTTGTGGGGCTTGTCCCCTCTGAGGGGACAGAGGAGGCCATGGAGGTCAGGAAAGAAGGCTCTGGGGAGATAGGAAGAGCCAGGCCCCCACCCCAAGCCAAGGCACCATTTGCCTGATAATCAAAGATAAACCGGCCCACCCACCTGGCAGCATTTCCCTGGAAGAACTTTAGGAGTACCACGGCCACCCTGGGCAGCCTTTCTGAGCCTCTGGATCTGGAGGTGGGGACTACTAGGGCCCTTGCCGGCCCCAGCGAAGAGAGGAGCCTTGGGGAGCACCCACATGAGAGCAGAGCATTCCAGCCCCGTGACTGAGGAATTTTTGATGCCACTCTCTCAGTGGACACTAGGCAGGGGTAGGAAGAATATACCCCCAATATATCTGTGCCTATTGTATGCCAGGGCAGGGAGCAGCCAGTCACTGCTGTCACATCCACGGAGAAATGAAGTTGGTGTGGCTTCGTGAGTGGAACCTGGGGGAGGATGATGCAGTCTCCCAGCAGTGGAAAGACATGAGCTTTGGCCTTTCAGGTTCCTGGATACTGTGCTGAGGGAGGGGCAGCAGCCCTCCATTCACAGAGGCCTCCTGGGAGGGGAGAAACCAGGGTGGTGGACGGTGGTCGGCCCAGCAGAGGGCAGGTTTGGGAAGAGTGGCGGGGCTGTCCTGAGGGGAGTGGAGCCCTGCTGAAGGAGAGACCTCTTCCTACCTCTCAGAGCTCATCTGGCTCTTTTCTTTCATTCATTTTCAAATTAGAGGCAGCAAAAGGACAAGCTTAACTGTCTCTCATCCCCTTTCCATACCTTCAGCTTTGGTGTCCACCCCTCCTATGACGCCTGCTCTCTTGGAAAGGTAAAGGCAGGGGCTGGTGGCTGAGGCAGCCTCTGGCCTGAGGCAGGCGGCACCAGGAGCGGCTGGAGTGGAGGTAGGAGCCTGCGGCCCGGCCCCTGGCGTCTGTGGACAGCCTGGTGATGAGGGAGTTTGTGGCTCTCGCTTCAAGAGGGTGGGAGGCTGAGAGAGTCAGGAGTGCAGGTGGCCCCTGCCCTCGGGTCAGGACAGTGTTCTGTGGACAGCCACACATGTGTTCACACACACATGTTAGGTGTGAGCATGTGCCGTGTCATCCACATCAGTGTGTGTGTGAGCACACGTGTGCAGAGCCCAAATCCTAGCTGAGGGACTGGATCATCGAGTATTTTGAGGCCTCGGTAGCACTCTTACCAGGGGGCCACATGTGGAGTTGATGGTGGTGTGGCAGGCCTTGCATGCAGGACTGCCCCAGCCTACTTGAGTGTGTAGATCTGCTCTGTGGAGGGGGCAGAGGTGTCCCCAGCAGGAGCTCTGCTGTGCTCTGCGAGGCCTGGCAGTCCATGAAGCCCAAAGGGGCAAGACCTGCTGAGCCGGCTCTTCGGAAGCATCCAGTCCTGAGGACACTGTTCACAGGGAGAGGTTGTGGGTGCCGGTGCCCCCTCGCCTACTGGGGCTCGTCCCTGACGAGGGTCCAGCAAGTTGGAGAAGGGGTGGGAAGGGGGTTTGAAAAATAGGCCAAATTCATGTCCCAAGTCACAGGCCAAGCCCAGTGAGTCTCCCTGTCCCCTGCCTCAGTTTAGCTACTCAGGAAATGGTCCAGGGAAGAACTGAGCAGGGTGGGCTCCAAAGCTGGGCTCAGGGGGTAACAAACAAAATCCCACGTCCCCCTCCTGCTCTATGCCAAGATCATTTCTGTTACCCTGAGATGGGGTGAGGGGATGTTGGGGGTATAGTGGGATTCTGGGGGGCCTTACCCTGCCCAAGACCTCATCTTCGGGGGTCTGGCCCTCACCTGGCCTGCCCCAGGTCTCCAGCAGTAGCAGTGGCACTTACATCTGTCCCAAGGTCTGGAGAGGGGAGAACTGGGCAGCCTTACACCCTGGTGGGGACCCTCACGCTTTCTTTCTTTCTTGAAGAAACACGAGACCCTCAAGATTCATGTATTGTGTGATGGAGAGAAAAAATACCAACTGTTTCTCCAAAAAGACAATGTATTTTGTACTTTGTAAAGTGTTAATTAAAACGGAGAAAAATATCATGTTTGCTGAGGGCGTCTGATTTTGTGCTGCTCCAGGGCCACATCTCATCTCTTTCCTTCTCCATTCCATGGTCGAGGAACATGGCCAGGGGCTGGGAGGAAGGCAGAACAACCTCCCCGTCCACACCCAGCATCTGAGAGAGGGCACATCCCCAGAGCGAGAGGGGCTGTATTAGTTACCTGATGCAGGGTAACAAGTTGCCCCAAACGCAATGGATTAAATTGATTGTTTACATGTCACGGTTTCTGTGGGTTAGGAACTCAGAAGCAGTTTGAGCAGTTGGCTCAGGGTCCCTCAGGAGGCTGCGATCATCTGAAGTCCTGGCTGGGACTGCAGGATCTACTTCCCAGGTGGTTTATTCACAGGGCTGGCAAGTTGGGCTCAGCTGTTGGCAGGGAGGCTGTTCCTCTCCACATGGGTCTCCCCATGGTGCTGCTTGAGTGTCCTCACAATACAGTGCCCGGCTTCCCCCAGAGCAAGGGATTCAAGGGCCAGTATAGGAGCCAAAATGGTTTTTTGGCCCCGAACCTCAGAATTCACACCCCTCTGCCTCCACCATACTCTGTCACCATACAGCCCTGCTCTGATTTGACACAGGAGCAGAACACACAAGGGTGTGAAACCAAGAGGGCAAGGTCACAGCTGCCATCTTGGAGACTGGCAACTGTGCCCACCATTCCTCCTAAACCTCTGGCAGAGGTGGGCGTTGTGGTCAGGGGGCCTGTGGAGCAGGACAGGGACTTGCTGGTGGCAGGGGGAGGATCGGGGACTGGATCCCGGGCCACAGGGCTTCTGGCACAAGCCTGGAGCCCTGCTGTGGATGTCACACCCCCAGGAATGTCCTTGGTGGGGAGAAGCCCAGGAGCTGATGCCTCCCGACAAGATACCCTAGGGGCACGAGGGAGGGCTCCATGCCCAGCGTCCCTCCCACAAGGGCTCTGGCATTTGGTTCCTGCCATTTTGGCAGGCAGGGACTTGGGATGCCCAGGCAGGACAGAGGTCTTGGACCTTGGAAACCCTTCAATGCCCCTCTCTGACGTTTTCCATTGAGGGATGGTGTGAGCAAGGCAGCGCTGAAGACCTGAGCCTGCACTGAACCCCACCAACCTCCATCCCCACGCCCCTCACCCCTGCCCGCAGGAAAAGCAGACCTGGTGATTGAAGGGAGTGACAATGGCGCTGAAGCTCACTCACCACCCTTAGCCCAAGAAAGTTCTGGATGCTGTGAATGCTTTCCCTTCTGGGGTCTTGAGACTACACCCCCCTCATTCCTTGAGAGACCCCATTGGACCTAGGACATCCACGGGGACTCTTGATGTCCCCCAAAATCTCAAAAGTTACAAAGGCCTCCAGAGCCTGACCTCCCTTTCCCACCACTCATTCACAGTCACTGTCACTCGGGCAGTGCTGGACCTTGTGCCAGGTGCTGGGGACCCCGAGGAACCTGCTGTGGCCCCTGCACCTGAGTCTCTCTAGGAGGTGAGAAGACAGGGAAAGGATCTATTCCAGGGAGTGCAGGGCCAGGCTAGACCACAAGAGTGTGCTGTGCCCAGGGGTAGGGAATGACCACTGTCCAGCCGTAGGGGGCAGACCAAGAAGCCAGGACATTAGGGTTGAGCTTGGTAAGATGGGGACCCAGCAGAGGGAGGAGCAAAGTCGTAGAGGGCCAGAGGGAACCTTGGCTGGAATGGAGGAGTGCGGCGGGGGAGGAAGGAGTGGATGGGGCAGGTAGGGGATGACGCTGAAATGCAAGGTGGGTGCTCAGGTCCGCCAGGGGCCTCACCCTCCTACAGGCCATGGGGAGCCACTGAGGACTTCCACGCAGGGGACCAAACTTAGCATCTGAGTGGTGATCTGGGTTATGAAGAGGGCTGATAGGAGGAGGAGAGGCGGACTGCCAGGGTCCTGGCCTCAGTTCTCAGGAGGGGTCCGTGGTGGTTCAAGTGTCTTCTGTGTGCACAGTTGGGGTGGTGGGGGCAGTGGCGCATGCAGGCACCAGCCGATATCCAGCCAACCCTCAGAATCATGAATTTGCCCCATGCCCAACCAGCGTATAATTCCTCCTGGAGCAGCTCTGGCTGGTTCTTGGCAGGTTTTCACCGCAGCTCAAATTCAGATCCCTGGGGGGGTTACCCATGCCAGGACTCCACCCCCAAGAATCCGATTCAGTTTCTCTTCAATGAAACATCGGTTTAAAACCTCCCCCACCCTATCTCAAAAGGTAACGTAAAGAACTCGGCCACAGGAGGAAACAGCAGCTTCTGTGGTCACATGGCCCCCCTGGTTTTATCATGTGACATTCCACTGCGGGGGCGGGGGGCTCATGATGGTGAAAACGAGCTCTCCAAAGGGAATGTGTGGGATGAGATCGTGGGGGTGGTTGTACCACATAGACAATTCGCTAAAACCACAGAATTGTACACTTTAAAATGGTCTTACGTCATGTGACTCACATGTCAATGTTTTAAAAATATCGATGTGGTAGAAAAACCAACAGGAGTGGATGCTGGGCGTGAAGGATGGCCAAGAAAGAATGTGAGTTATTCTGACACTCTTGAGGGTTAAAGGAAGTCCCTATCAACATGGTGGAGGCAGCACAGAGAAGGAGGAGGAGGACGGAGGCAAGTACCCGGAGCTCCCACCTCGCAAAGGTTGATGGGGGAGCATCTCATTTGAGCTGTTTTTCCAGGAGCTCTGGACCTGAGCTGACCCAGCGGGAAGCTGTGCAGCATCAGCGAGACCCAGGCCCATCTCCCACCCTGATGAGCATGGGGCACCGGGAGGGTCCTGATGTCCAGGGAGAACCTCAGAGAAGCAGGCAGAGCCTCTGAGGAGCCTGTAGGGAACAGCCCGAATAGTCTTCAGGGAAATCAATACTCGGTGTCTTGGACTCAGGGTCACCCAGCGTGTCATGAATTACGTGATAAAAGTGTCCAAACTTAAAAAATTAAATGAAGGCCCCAGTGATCCCACTCCTTAGGTATACACTCGAGAAAACTGAGAACACGTTCACACCGACACTTGTATGCGAATGATCCAAAAAATAAAACGCTGGGCCAATGTAAAACTCATACATGAAGTTCTCGCATTATTCATAATAGCCAAAATGTGGAACCAGCCAAATGTCCAGCAGCTGTTGAATACGGTACATCAAAACAATCAATCAGTAACCTCCCAGATGATTCTATCATACAGGCAAGGTTGAGAAGCTCTGGGTGAGGGGTTGAATCTGCCCAAAGGAATCCCCTCATGAACACGGCCTCCTTCGGCTGCTCTGGGGGCAGGCGGCCTCATCTTGATTTCCTAGTTTGAGGCCAGACTCATGAGAGGCAGCCAGCCCCGAGATGCGCCAGCTGGAAGGAATGCATGCTTCTCACCACCGCATCCCCAGCACCTGGCAGCTCCTGGTGTACAGTCGGTGAGGAACAGGGACCCAATCAGGCCTTTGCTTCATCTTCAGTGTTCTCTCGCTGTAATGAAGGTGGATGACTGCAGCTGAGGAACAGCTTTGGGTCACAAGCCTGAGCCTGTTCAGCTTCCATCTCTGAGGGTGGACGCACACGTGGCATTTTTCTGATGGGCACAGATTCCTGTGCTCTTCTCTGGTAATTCAGCTGGCACCACCCTACCAGAGCAACAGCAAGACCAACTCTCTCCGCTCCTCATGGGCAGCTCCCCCACCAGCTACATCCCACCTGTTTGCCTCCCTAGCAAGACAATGGACTCCTGGTTCGAGGAGGTGACCACACTCTCTGGATTATTCCTTTTAAACTTGACTGCTCAGCATGCCCTCAGTGTGGCCCCTGAGAAAAGCACAGCGAGAGGGACTCCAAGCATTGTGTCCAGCTCAAGCTGAATCTGGCTGCTCCATGTGAAATATCAAGGTTGGTGTGAGAGAAGGCTGGGTTTCTTGGTCGCCACAGCATGAGCGTCTGAGGGTAGCTGGGTGATGCACCCTGGGAGAGAGAAAGGCAAGTGTGGGGTCCTTTGGGGAGGGGATACATTCCTGGGGCTCAACCATGGGGCAGGGCAGGCCCCAGGACAATGGCTGCCTCACAGAGCCACCCCAGTGCTGAGGCCGCCAAGGCCATCTGAAGTGGTCTGTGGGAACGTCAGGCTGCACGGTAGGCCGAGGCACCTGAGCAGCTCCCACGCAGCCCCTGCGGAGAGAATGACCCTCAGAAGGTGTGAGTAACTCTGCTGCTGGTCAGGAGGTGCTGGGACCTTAGTGTAATGTGCGAGAGAACAGTGTGGATCTTCAGAAACGCAGCCCGAGTGTCTACCGTGTGCCAGGTGCTCAACGAGACTGTCACCTGCTGTGCCAAGTCAGAGCACTCTTCCTGCCACGTGGTTCTCAGCGTCTGACTGTCACAGGAACACAGTGAGTGCACAGTAGGTGTTTCCTGACCTCCTGAAAATGTGAGCCAACCACATATTCAAGAAACAAGCGTGGTCAGAACAGGACTCTCCTGAGTCAGGGGCGGACCTGACAAGAACGGCAGGCCAAGTGTCTTTTATTCACTGATGTCAGGGTCTGTGTGCTAGCAAGAGTCCCTTCTCCAGAAATCATCATGGAGTGGCAGCCTGCACGTCCGGCGGGGGCTCAGGGGACGGAAGACGGAGACCCAGGCCCCTAGGAACGACTGTCCACTGAGGGAGACGGTGGTGGCCACCGTGTGACAAGAGTCCCTCCACCTTCTCAGGCTGTGCCTGCCACTCGGGCTCTGCACTGGCCTCGCCTCTTCCCCAATATAGGTGGAATGACAGAGTCTGAGTGTAAGAAGACAGGACGGCCAGGTGACACGTCGCAGTGGCCCGTGGTCACTGCATTCAGGGTGTCCTCACACACTTACTGAAGTGACAGGAGCTGGGAGCCTGCAAACACTGACTTTTCACAGGAAAAAAGGATAAATCACACAACCAACGTACTGTAGAAGCTTTCTGTCCATGTGTGTCAAATGTTGGGAGTGTCAGAGAATTTCTTGTTGCGAATTTCTCTGAAGATGAAACGTATTTGTAAAACCACTGGAGTAAAATAATGACTATCTGGCAATGACAAAAGACTTAACATGATAATGTAATTACAAGGAAATGTGGTTATTTTTATAAGCCACATTTTAAGATAACGACTAGAATTATACCAGGACATATCAGATGTTTAGGAATTTTATATAATTTTTAGAATACTGAAAACATGCTTATTTTCATCAAACCAACAAACTTAAATAAGCTTTCATTTACTAAAGATGATATCATGTTAACTTGAAAAACATTTGGGTTAGTTTCCATTACATTTAGAAACAATTGATATAAATGCTTACTTTAAGCCTACTAATGGAGCTCTTTTAGAAATTACATCATCCAGAGGTAGAAAAATATCACATATCTATAACACGTACACATAGACATACATAGATACACAGACAGACACAAGCAGAGACCTTAAATGGTTTTCGTCAAATGTTTCCTATGAATCAGGTAAAATACAAAACTCACTAATTTAAAAAAGAATAGTTGGATCCAAACTGTGTTTCTGGCAGTACTAAACAACTCTATTAATTTTTAATTTAAGTTTCCATTGACTGTTTAAGGGAATAACGTCAAGTTTCCCAGAAAATCTCTCATGATCTCATTAACTCTGAGAGGGGCTCACACTGGGCCCCTCTTTGAAGGTCGATTATGGGGGTGTCTGTAAAGCCATAATTTAATAGACTTTTAGGTACCTTTTATAACTTAATTTTTTATTAGCTTTTTGCAACCCAACTTTCAGTAGGGCTCTTTTGGAATTTTGAAGGCTTTGCTTTTAAGTGCACATCTTAAGCAATCTTATCTAATTAGATCATTCCTTCTAATGGCCAATGTAACACCCCTGAAGCTGGTGGCGTTTTGGTAGGACCCTAGCCACAAATGGAGTTCAACCCATATTTCTGTCCAACCATACCCGACTGCAAACTGGGTGCAACCCGCAATTCTGTCTGACCATATTTTGGGGCGCCCAACCTGATGGTTACTAAGCCAAGCTCTCAGGACACAATACAAGCGTAGCAAGATTTTGCTGTTGTTTTAAATATTTACAACTTCTGGAACCTTTAGTTTTCGAGCAGGTGTGCTGGAAGGTGGCATGCTTAACTCTTTAGAGATTAAAGATTGCATTTAATCTGTCTGTTCCACGGTTCTCAAATCTAGTGCACAAAAAGACAAGTTTCGGAAGCTCAAAGGAGCCCCAAAGTGGCCAGTGTAATTTTAAATTATCCCAGGTTATCCTGATCCAAAGATTCAGCCATTTACAGCTATCCCCATTTGGTTAAGTACTTGCCAGTAAAGGCTCCGTACATATTGTACACAGAGCCAGCCAGAGTTCCAGTGGGTGGGTGCCCGTCTGGCATTGTTGGCTTTGAAAGTGTGGTTTCTCATTTTCTTTTAGTTTCATTTTAATATAAAGTCTGAACAATTTCTAAGGACAGTGTAGCGGGTCAAAACTGTGCTGCTTGTGAGTGTCACTTCCTAAAAGGTGTTGAACACTCTCTCACATGTCTTAGCTTCTCCTGCGGGCAGTCTACAACTACCCTAGGGGTGCAGAGCACTGGATGAACAATCCTTGTGTGCGGGTCCCTCGACAAGCCATTAATTATTTAAAGTGCATGATGGTGACTGAGTTCCCTATGGGACTGCCGCATGTCATGGAGATTGTCCTCAGACACTTACACCAGGTTCTCAGTCACCTGAGAACAACTTGTGGCTGGAAAGAGCAAGTGCCCCTTTTCTTCAGAACGAAACAAATTCAGTCTCTCATTTTGCTGTCAGTTTGTTCAGACTTTATCAACATGTCTCCTTTTCAATTCAAAGCCAAATTAAAGAGGTCAGCTAACCCAGTTCACTCCAAACTTCCCCCTTGGTTCCCCTTACCTAGGAAATGTCCCCCCCAGGTTCCTCTTACCTAGGAAGAGTACCAACACACCCTTAAGATGTTGAAGTCTTCAGACCCAAAACAGCTGGAATAACAAGTCAGGACTGTCAACTTAAATAAGGAGGTCCAGATTTCAGGAGAACTCACCAGAGCACCTGAAGAGTGCAGTGAAGCCGGGGGGGAGGAGGGGTGGTGGAGCGCAACGGTCCCCTGTGGTACCAGTGTTGGTTGGAAGTAGGCTCCACCTGGTCTCAGGTGGGCATCTCAGAAGTCCCTTCGTGGTTGCCAGGAAAAGGTGCCGCAAATAATCAATAATCATTCTGTAGCACAAAGTTTTATTTGAGCCCAACTTCATTTGAGGACTCTAGCCCGGAGCACATCTTTGCAAGGGAAGAAAGCGCTGTGAAGAAGAGTGGTTTTCAGCAGAGTTACATCCCATTTCCAAAGACAGAGACACACATCAAGCATGACAGGTGCACATTCTCTCAAGGATTCAAGGAGATATTTTGCTATTGATGAGAACATAGACAGTAAGTCACCATGGCCTCGGCGCTGGGGGAAGTGAGGCATTCAGTCTTATCTTGAAAGGGTGCTGGCATCAAAGGGAGGGAGGGATGCTGTTTTATCTTCAAAGAGTACATTCTTTACTTTAGGGTAACGATTAAAGCAGACAGACAATGCATGTCTGACAAGCCATGAGTCAGGTTTCTTTGGTTCAAATAAATTTCAGGCCAAATCAGGTTCCAACCAGAATGGTTTCCACATATACTTGAAAACATAAAACATCTTATATCGCACCTGATGACATCCCGAGGGAGTAGACGCTAGAATGACCCCCACTGCACACACGGGGACACTGGGGAGCCCTGAGAGGCACGTGGTTGTCCAGGGTGACATCACTGGCAAGAAGCAGGAGCGGGACTGCATTCAACTCTGTGTCCTCAAAGCTGGGACCCTGCTTGCGTCCAGACCTCCCCACAGGCTGTGGGGTGGACTGTGTTGGTGTGACTGTGTCTGGACGTGGTGTGGAGATGGAGAGTGAGCAGTCAGCAGCCCGGGGGGCCCTTAGGAAGGTCTTGTGTGAGGAGGAAGCTTAGGTAAGGGGACCCCAGGAAGTACCCTCATGGAGCCCAAGAGTACTTGGAACCCTGGTAACTAGGCACCCATTTCCTAGAGACAGCCCCCAAGGCAGCTCACTTGTCTAGCACTTGTCTAGAAGGAGCAACATGTTTAGTTGCTTCTTCTCGATGGTCAGGGGCCAGAGCCCCAGGAAAGCCCCCAAAGACCACCCGCGATGCAGATGCTGGTTCCTTTCTCACGGCCGACAATTGTGGCCATTTAACTGGAGGGACAGAAAGGTAACACAGGGAGTCCTAGGGCAGGCAAATCCAGACCAGACCAGCACTGTGGTCCCATCTGGGAAGCCCTACATGCCCTCCCCGTGTGTGTGTGTGGAAGGGCGGGTTCATGAGGGTGGACCACTGTGAGCAGGAGCAGGTCGTTGAGGTGTTAGAAGCCTCGTGGGCTTCTAACATGACCCTGGTGGGTCATGTTCACAGCCCAGGTCAAGGCCGGCTGGGTGGGATGTGGAGTGCTGGGGTGGGACCCTTCTGTCTGAGGTGTATGTCTTTCATCCGGGGTGGAATTCTGTGCAGACACAGGTATGTGCCTGATCTGGGAGAATTAGGTCCCGAGGGCAGAAGCAGCACAAGGACAGCTGGGCAGCTGGCAGGGCTCGGATGCTTCTGGGTCGGCTGCCGGTCACTGCCGTTGCAGAGCTCCATACAGGAGATCAGCGTGGAGCTGGTAGAAGGGGACATCCAATCCCTCACCCCCAGGGATGAGCAGCTGTCACACAAGCCTGAATCAGCAGCTGTGGGGAGAACGTCTGCACTGACTGTTGTACAAGCCTCAGAGCTACCTCAGTACCCATCATCCATCCCGGACAACTATCATTACCACCAACTCCTGCAGGAAACCAGGAGGCAGCTGCGGCCCCAACGTCCGTGCAGGGAGAGTCATCCCCTACACGGGCTCCGGCAGGAGACCAGGAGGCAACTGAGGCCCCACCATGCAAGCAGGGAGACACATCCCCTAAAGAGGATCCTGCAGGAGACCAAGAGGCACCTGAAGCCAAACCATCTGGCCTGGGAGAGCTGGCTCTGCAATGTCTCTCATCAGCAGCTCCTGTACCACCCATTGAAACTGCTCCCTCACCAGAAATTTCCTTCCCTACCCTCATTAATGTGTTTGTTTCTTTCTTAGTTGCTCTTTTTGATTTTTCTTTATTGTTTAGTTCTTAATAATTATTTAAATTAAATGTTTCAATTTTTTTAAATTTATGTTTTCTCATTTTAAATTGTACACTTTATGAGCATTAAGTACATTCACAATGCTGTGCATCCATCACCGCTATCTGGGCTCAGACAATTTCACACTCCAAAAGGAAACCTTGTTCTAAAAGCACTCACTCCCCGTTTATCCCTCAGGCTCTGGCCAGCCCTAATCTGTTTTTTGTCACTGTTTTTCGTTTTTTTTTAAATGTATTCTGGATGTTTCCTATAAGTGGAATCATGCCATAACTGGCCATTTGTGTCTGCCTTCTTATTTTCACAGGGCCTGATAGGTTTTCCTTTTCTGTTTTTATTTGAAATAGAATTTCTCTAATTTGATAGGAAAATCCCAGGTGGATTCTAGATTTGATGTATCAAATAAAGCCCTTTCGGCAAATATGTGCATAATCTTGTGGTACAGACTGCTGTTCTAAGTGGGACACCAGAGCCAGAAGACAGACATGAAACGCGTGTGGCCAAAACAAAAACAAGAAAAGGGTAGAAAGCTGGAAAGACAAACCACAAACCGGAAAGCATTCCTCATAACCCAAGGCCAGGGAAAGGCTACACATCCCTCTCGTCCAAAAAACGCTCGCAAGTCAGTGTTTTAAAAAGAGATAAAGAGCAAACACACTCAACGCCAACGAGAGGTGATACACAGGGGCAGCATGTGTCAGAGACGCTCGAGCTCCACGAGGGTGGCACGCGCACATGGAGACACTGTGGAGAGGGCACTGGGCCCCATCAGATGGGCAGGGTTCCAGTGTGGTGACAACAAGCCCCGGTGACAATGTGAGGAAGCAGAGGCCCCAGCAGACTCCTAGAGACAAGTGTGAAAGGACTCTCCTCTCTGGAGACCAGCCTGCAGGACCCATCGCAGCCCCCAGGGGCATGCCTGTGCTGGCGGTGCTGATCACAGGACTTCATCCCACAGAAAGTCTGTACAGTGTGTGCACGTGTGTGCACATGTGTGCGTATGTGTGTGTGCACTTGTGGGTGTCAGGAACGGAACATTCCAGGGTGTGTGCTCTTCTAGAGCCTGATTTGTCCAGGCATGGCCACCACCAGTCAATCCTCTTCCACTTGGTATTTTCTCTGTCCCGGCATCAGAATTTATGAAGACCCCCTGCTTGGACCAGGGGCCATTTCCAGTTTTTCACTCTCTGAATCGTGCTGAAGGGAACACCTGCAACCACAAATCTCTATTTAGGACAGAATCCATGACGTGGAGTTTCTGGGTCAAAATGTGTACTGTTTTTAAGCAATTGGCCCCAGATTCCAACACCAGAGGTCTCTTTGTCAGCTTCGAGCCTTCTTTGGGAAAGCAGGGCCACAGAGACCCCGGGGCTGGGACCTCATGGAGTGAGGGAGGAGGAGGAGCTGGCAGTGGATGTGATCAAGGTACTTGGGAGTGACCTGCCTGGCAGAAAATGTCCCACCCCTCAGCCCAACACCTGGCCCCACCCATCATGGTGATGTCATGGGCTAGTTCTCTCGCTGGTGCTAGAGCTGGTGCTCGAGCTGGCTTTAGCTCAAAAGATGGCTCTGATTCTAGAACTGGAGCTGAAGCTGGAGCTGGTTCAATCTCAGCAGCTCATGCGAGAGCCTGTATAGAGTTACGCTATCTCTATAGCCGCCAGTATCTCTAGCTCTGGGGAAGGTAGTGGAGCTGGAACTACCTCCAGAGATAATCTAGACCTGCTTCTGCAGTTTGATAAAGCTCTTGAGCTGGCTCCAACTCTTGCACTGGAGCTGGTGTAGAGTTAGTGCTGTAAGTGGCTCTAACTCTGGTTCTCATTCTAGACCTGGTTCTTGTGGCTCTAGTTGTATAACCAGTCCTAGCTCTAGCTCTGTAGCTGGTGCTAAAACTGATGGTGGATTGGTTTGTAGCTCTGGCACCGGCTCCACCTCTGGAATTGGTGTTGGGGCAGATTCTGGTACTAGAGCAGCACAGGCTCTGGCTGGGGGGTTGGTGATAGAGCTGCCTCCACCTCTGAAATCGGTGGTAGAGCTGGTAGCACAGCATGATCTAGCTCTGATGTTGGTGCTAGAGCTGTTGTCAGAGCTGGTTCTTTCTCTTGAGCTGGCATTGGCTCTAAGTCTGCTACTGGTACCCAAGCCAGCTCTTGTTCCAGCACTTGTGGGGGATCTAGCTCTGCAGCTGGTACTAGATCTGTTGCTGGAGCAGGCTCTGCCTCTGAACTTGGTGCTGACTCTAGCTCTCGAGCTGGTGCCAGAAATGGCTCTAACTCTGGAGCCAGTGTTAGAGCTGATGCTGGAGCTGGCTCTTCCTTGGAACCTGGCACTGGCTGTAAACTAGCTTCAACCTGGTTCTCACTCTAAAGTGAGCACTAGAACCATCACTGGGACTGGCACAGGAGTTGGTGATAGAGCTGCCTCTATATCCAGCGTTGATGCTACAGCTAGTGTTCAAGCTCTAGCTCATGAGAGAACACCGGCCCTGAGCCTGCAATTAGCACTGGAGCTGAAGGTGGAGCTGGCTCTATCTCAGGAGTTTGTGCAAGTGTGGGAGCTGGGGTTAGCTCTAGCTATGGAGCTGGCCCCAACTCTGGTGCTACAGCTGTTGGTAGAGCTGGTGTTGGGGCTAGCTCTGGCTATAGACCCATCACTGGCTCTAGTTCTGGAGCTGGTAATAGAAGTGGCTCGTGCAGTGGCTTGGGTGCTGAAGCTGGTCCTGAAAATGGCTCTGAGTCTGGAGCCTGGCTGGAGCTGGCTCCAGAGAACAGTCAAGCTCTTGAGCTGCTGCTAGAGCTGGTGTTGGAGCTGGCCCCAGCTTTTGACCGTTTTCTGGAGTTGGCACTAGCTCTGTGGCTGGTACTACATCTAGCTGTTGGGCATGGGCAAGAAATGGCTCGAACTTCAGATTTGGTACTAGAGCTGGTGTGATGTCTGACACTGAAGGCGGTGCTAGCTGTGGAGATGGTGGTGGAGCTGGCATTAGCTCTGGAGCTTGTTTTAGAGCGGGCACTGGTGCTTCAGGAGGACAAATGTTCAGCAACATGGCTGCCTTTCCACGTGCCTTTCCAAAAACAGAAAACACCCCGCTGCCCTCCAGAGAAGCCCCAGCCCAAGGATCCAAGAAGCCTTCCAGGAAGCCTTCCCAGACTGTAGACAGTGTGCATGTATCAAATAAATTTTTTTCTTCTGTTCCTTATCTTCTTTCCACAGAACATCACATGTAACTAGATGTATCAATAACAGTTAATTTCACATGATAGTATTTAAGTCATAGGATATCAAGGAAAGGAGTGAACATCACCCAAGAACTTTGCATCCTCCTTGGGGAGAATATTTGTGTTTTGAGTTGTCCACAGGAGAGGGCTACCATGTTAGAGGGAAGAATGACTTTCTTCCTGTCCTTATTTGGAAATTAAATGCGGCTAAAGGAGATGTGAGTGGGCGCCAAGTCGAGGGAGCGTGGGCTGTGATGGTTAGTCTTGTCTGTCAACCAGACCAGGCCATAGTATGCAGCTGTTTAATCAAACTGGATATTTAATCGCGTCTTGCTGTGAAGGTATTCTGTAGATGTGGTTAACACGTACAATTACTTGACTTCAAGTGAAAGAGATTACTGTCAATAATTTGGGTGGGCCTCATCAGCTGAGGGCCTTCAGAGCAAACACTGAGGTTTCCCAAAGAAGAAAATCTGCCTCGAGACTCCAGCATCTAGACACCTGCCTGAGTTTCTAGTCTGCAAGCCTGGTCTACAGATTTTGGACTTGCCAGCCCTCATGAGCACATGAGCCAATATATTAAAATCAGTCTCTCTCTCTCTACACATACATATACACACATCTGTGTGTGTGTGTGTGTGTGTGTGTGTGTATGTGTGCACGTGCATATGTATCCTGTTGGTTGTTTTCTGGAGAACTCTGACAAACACAATGCTGAAATGCCTTTGTCCTTCCTTTTTCCACTTTAGAATCACTGTTCTTTAAGGGCTTCGGAAACTCAGTGCCATAGGAAGTTTGCAGACGAAGTGTCTGTCCAATCCAGACCTCGTACTGCATGTCGGGCTCTGCCGGCACTGCCCGGGAATTCTGAGAAAGCGTGGTTGACGATTTCCCGCTGAAGACATGCAAATGACCCCAAAGGCCTCTTACCTGAAACCCGGCAAAATGTGGAACAGAAAGCTCACCCTCGTGAGGCCGGCCGACAACAGGGTCAGCACGCAGAGCCCTGCAAGAGAAAAGTGATACACGAGGCCTCAGAAAATTAACCAGACACCGTATTTTCACAATGTGGGCTTCCACGCCAGGAAGGTCTGTAGAGAATATGTCCTATTTCCTTTAACACATTTCTTGAAGAAGTCAAGTTTTTTGCCTATTTATTGTTACCTTTCAGCACACACACTTGATATATGCTCTTTCCTGCACAATCCTCTCCCGTCACGCTAAATGTTTTCACTCTACAGTCAGTAAAGAGAAGAGAACACGACGGAGAACGCAATCCAGAGGGAGCCACCACCCTCGGAATCACCATGAGTATGTGAATTTCTGTCGTCACCTGTTTGGAGTGGGCCCATCCCCCAGTTACACAGCAGCCAGGGCAGGGATGACGGGATCAAGAGGTCTAGACTAGTCATTCGACTGGCTTTCAGCAAGTATTTCATCTGTGGGTTCTGGTTTGCCTCCAGAGAGGTTATGTGTGTTTGTGTGAGGGAGAAAGATGGAGGAAGAGGGAAGGGAAGATGATTTCATGGTTTAAAAGCTGCTGCAAAAGCTAATATCCACTAGGTGCAGAAAAACCATTTGACAAAATCCAACTCCCTTTCGTGACAGAAACACTCAAGAAACTAGAAACAGAAGGGAATATCTTGAGCCTCGTCCAGGGCATCTGTGAACAGTCCACAGCTCACCGACGTCATAGTCAGTGGGGAAAGACTGGAAACGCCACCCCTGAGGTCAAGAACAAGATGAGCATTGGCCACTCTTGCCAATTCTATGCTACAATTTACTGGAGGTTTTAGCCAGGTCAATTAGGCAAGAAAATGAAGTAAAAGGTATCTAGATTGGAGGGGATGAAGTAAAACTATCTCAATTCTCAAATGATGTGACCACATATACAGGAAATCACTGAGAATACATGGAAAAACTATTGGAACTAAGAAATGAGATTAGCAAAGCTGCCGGGTACAAGATAAATTTAAAAAATCCATTGTATAGGAATATAAATTGGTGCAGCCACTATGAGAAAGAGTATGCAGATTCCTCAAAAAATTAAAAATAGAACTACCATATGACCCAGCAATTCCACTTATGAATATTTATCCAAAGGAAATAAAAACACTAACACAAAATGATATCTGCACCCCACTGTTCATTGCAGCATTTATTTACAATAGTGAAGACACGGTAAGCAACCTAAGTGTCCACTGATGGATGAATGGGTAAAGAAGATGTGGTGTATGTATATATATATAACGGAATCTTATTCAGCCATAAAAAAGAAAGAAATCCTGCCACTTGCAACAACATAGACGGGCATTATGCTAAGTGAAATAAGTCAGACAGAGAAAGACAAATACCATATGATCTCACTTAAATGGCGAATCTAAAATTAAAAAAAAAAAAAAAAACCTGAGCTCACAGATACAGGGAATAGCTTGGTGGTCGCCAGAGGCAGGGGGTGGGGGTTGGGCAAATGAATGAAGGGGTCAAAAGGTATAAACTTCCACTTAGAAAATAAATGAGTCCTGGAAATGTAACAAAAAACATGGTGACTATAGTTAGCAATAGTGTATTGTACATCTGAGAGATGCTAAGAGAGCAGATTTTAAAAGTTCTGATAACAAGAAAAAAATCTGTAACTATGTGAGGTGATGGATGTTAACCAGACTTATTGTGTTGATCTTTGGTAATATATACATATATAGAATCATTATGTTATATGCCTGAAACTAATATTATATCATATGTCAAGTTTTAAAATATCAATTTTATTTCTATATATTAGCAAAGGAAAATCTGACAATAAAAGGAAGAAAATATGTTAATTTACAATAGCATCCAAAACAATGAAATAACTAGAAATAAATTTATCATAAGAAGTACAAGACTTGTACAATGAAAGATACAAAACATTATTGGAAGCAATTAATGAAGACCAAAATAAATGGAAAGACATTCCATCTTCATGTATCTGAAGACTTGATACTATTAAGGTGGCAATACTCCACAAATAGAACTAGAGATTCAGTGGAATTCCAAGCAAACTCCCAGCTGCCTGTTTTTGCAGAAACTGACAAGCCAAGGCTAAAATTCATATGGAAATGCAAGGGAGCCACAAGAGCCAAAACAATCTTGAGAAAGAAGATCAAAGATGGAGTATTCACACTTCCCAATTTCAAAAATTATTACAAAGCTACCATAATGAATACAGTGTGGTACTGTCATAAAAAATAGACATACAGACCAAGGGAATAGAATTGAGAGTCCAGAAATCAACCTACATATTTACAGTCAATTGATTTTTGATGAGTGAAAAGACAATTCAATGGGGAAAGAACAGTGTTGTCCACAAATGATATTGAAACAACTGGATTTTCACACGCAAAGAAGTTGGACTCCTTGCTTACAGTACTTACAAAAATGAACTCAAAATAGATCCAACAGCTAAATATGAGGCAAAACTATACAACTCTTACAAGAAAACACATGGGAATAAAACTTTTTTTTTTTTTTTTTTTTTGTGAGGAGGACCAGCCCTGAGCTAACATCCAATGCCAATCCTCCTCTTTTTTGCTGAGGAAGACTGGCCCTGGGCTAACATCCATGCCCATCTTTCTCTACTTTATGTGGGACGCCACCACAGCATGGCTTAACAAGCGGTCCGTCGGTGCCGGCCCGGTATCCGAACGAGCGAACCCCGGGCTGCCACAGCAGAGCATGCGCACTTAACCACTTGCGCCACCAGGCCGGCCCTAGGAATAAAACATTTGACCTTGAGTTAGGTGATGATTTCTTAGATAGGACACCAAAAACACATGAATAAAAAATAAATAAATTGGACTTCATCAAAATTAAAAACTTGTGTGTATCAAAAGGCAGTATCAAGAAAGTGAGAAGACAGCCTGCTGAATGGGACACAATACCAGCTCACCATATATATAACAAGATACTTGCAAATAGAAGATAGAGTGAATGCTTACAACTCAATAATAAAGAAACTAATAACCCAATTTAAAAATGGGGAAAGGAGCTGAGCAGACATTTCTCCAAAGAAGGTATACAAGTGGCCAATAAATACATGAAAAACGCTCAACACCATTATCCAGGAAGAAAATACAATCAAAACCACAATCAATAAGTATCATTTCCCATCCCTAGGATGGTTGTAAATTAAAAATATAGATATTAAGATGTGTTGTCAAGGATAGGTAGAAACTGGGATCCTCACACATTGTTGGCAGGAATAAAGATGGAAAATAGTCTAGCAATTCTTCAAAATTTAGAGTTTTCATGTGACCCAGCAGTTCCACTCTAGGTGTGTACCCAACAGACATGAAAACATGAAAGCTTGTACGTGAATGTTCATAGCATCATTATTATAATAGCCAAAAGGTGGAGACGACTCCAATGTCCCTCCACTGATGAATGGATCAATAAAATACAGTATATCTATGCAACGGAAAATCATTTGGCACAAAACAGAAAGAATTACTGATACACTACAAACAAGGATGAACCTCGAAAACTTGACATATTAAAGGAGCCATCACAAAAGAACACACATTGTACTATTCTGTGTATATAAGAGGTCCAAAATAGACAGATCGAGAGAGAGAAAAAGTAGAGGAGTGGTTGTCTAGGGCTGTGGCGATGGGGGAAGGGGGAGTGACTGCTAATGGGTCCAGGGTTTCATTCTGAGGTGATGAAAATGTTCCACTGTTGTGGTGATGGTTGCCCAACTCTGTGACTATACTACAAGCCATTGATTTGTACACTTTAAATGGGTGGGTTACATGGCATGTGAGCAATATCTCCATACAGCTGTTTTAAGAAAATACAGAGACAGATAATTTGTTTCAACTTGGAGATGTGTCTTTGTCCCAGGAGCAGCCGGACTAGGCACTTGCTATAGCATCAAGCCCCACCCCATCCAAACGATATGGGTCACAACCCCACAAAACCCACCCTCACAAAGCCCACCCCCAGGGAAATGGGGAAAGACGTCCTCAGAAGGAATGGATGGAGGGGTTGGCCACTGGAGGAGGGGGTGCAGACTTGCTACAGCCAGCAGCATGGGCGCGAGCAGCCCTAACCCTAACCTGCACACTGATGAAATTTTACCTTGAATTTACGCCTTGATCTTCCCAAGGTGAAGCACGTGCAGCTTAGAGTGTCTCTCTTGGCAGGAGGGTAGCTGGCAGAGGACAGAGTGGAAATTTTATCTTTTGATTTTCAAAGCAGCTATTCCAGTGGGAAATACATCAAATGGGAGAAAACATGAGTGTATATGGGAATATCTTCACTACAATTCAATTGGACCAAGACACTGAGGTTTGCTTAGACAACTTGTCCAGAACAGGGCTGGAGAAGAGATTTTAAAAAATAGGACTTGGAATTATTGAGTAATATTGAGAGTGATTCACTGGGTACGATATTCAGGAACTCATCAAGTTGAACAGAAATCCTCCCAAAAGACCAATGAAAGTGCCCAAGGTCAACGATGAACTCTGGCGATAGGTAAGGAGCAGGACCTGTCCAGGGAGCATGTAAAGGAGAACTTTCCATGACACACAAGGTGTGAAGGAGTTTCACTGGAATCATCCATCTGCGAGCTGGGCCCCTCTCATTTTTATATTTATTAGCTTATGACTGTTAAGGGGTAACGACACCATTTGTGACCCCTCCTTCATGGCTTCAGGAACATTTGGTAACTTAAGGCATCACTCTCAGAGCTGCAAGAACTTCTGGAAACCACTTACGACCTCCACACTAGCCCTATTTTACAGATGAGGAAACTGACGCCCAGGGAGGGTTCAAGGACACACTGGGAGTGTCTCTGACTTCTGGTCCAGGGCCCTCTCTCATTGGGGAGCCACGAAGAACTCTCCTCTCTATGCCAGAAATGGGCTGATCCTTAGGACATTTTCAAAGAAAGCTGCCTTTTTTTTTTTTTTAATTTTTTTTTATTTTTCCCCCAACGCCCCAGCAGATAGTTGTATGTCATAGCTGCACATCCCTCCAGTTGGTGTATGTGGGACGCGGCCTCAGCACGGCCGGACAAGCGGTGCGTCGGCCGGCGCCTGTGATCCGAACCCGAGCCGCCAGTAGCGGAGCGCGCACTCAAGCGCTGAGCCACGGGGCCGGCCCTATAGGATCATTTTAGTTCTTTCCCTGACACAGAAACAAAACAGGCTACTGGACAAGAGAAAACTCTAGGGCAAGTTGCCATTTTCAGTTCATCCCCACAGAGATTGGAACAAAATGACTGGAGTCCTGACCCCGCGGGCCGCGCAGTCGACCCACAATAAATGTATCAGCTCGTCATGAATGAGCATCAATGAGCCGAAACACGTTTGTCTCCTCGGCCAAGTAGCATCAACCTTCGCGACAGGTGTGCTCCTGCCACCAGGTCCCGTCTCTCCCACAGGTGCCCAGACAGCGGGCGGGCACAGTGGGCGGGACGGTGCTGCCTCTGGGGAGGGGGACCAGCTCTCTCACCTGCAGGCTGGCGGGGTCAGGGCCCCTCTCCCTCACCGAGGTGATGGAGGTCTCCAGCTGTCCCTGCACACACGAACAAGCAGGCCTCCGTGACAAAGGCCCGGGACACAGAGCAAAGGGTTCACCGTCCCCCCGCGTGCAGCCCGGGGGCCGAACCAAAGGCGGGTCTCTCTCGGGCTCGGAGGCCAGTCTCTCCGGGCGCCGCAGCCTCTTCTCAAACCTCTCCCCGGGCGCCGGCTGTACCGAGACGCGGGGCTGGGAGTTCTGGGGAGACAGGAGTCCCCACACACTGTCCTCCACCCCACGGCGCCCACGACCCGGCCCCAAACGGGATCCAGGGCCTCTTTCAACGCCCCACCCGATGTGGGGGTCACAGAGCAGTTGGCGGAGCGGGGACCCTCGTGACCAGCCCTGTGGCAGCTGTTGGTGTTGCGCGTGCGCGCGGCGGAGCGGGGTCACGTGCACGCACTGTGCGTGGGCCCCGAGCGCGCGCCCGGCTGGGGACGTGAGGCCTGGCTGCCCCGCGCCGGTCCACCCGCGACCCCCCATTGGAGGGAGGCCCGTGCGCCCCCAGCGCGTCCCCACCGCCCCCACGCCGGGGAGAGCCCGAGCCGCGTCCACACTGAGCTGGCTGATGCAGTTCCAAGAGCAGGCTCTCAGGCGACAGTTGGGAAACTGAGGCCAGGAGAGACAGGGACTGGCCCGGGCCCATGAGATGGGCAGAGTCCAGAGGAGAAGAAACAAAGGCTCCTCCTGTTTGGATCACACCTGCTTCTGTGTTTTCATTCACTCACCCATTCACTCATTCTTTCCTTTACTCTCTCATTCCTTCAGTCACTCACTCAGTCATTCTGTCATTCATTCCTACGCTCATTCATTCACTCATTACTCATTCAATCACTCATTCGTTCATTCACTGGTTCATTTATTCAATCATTCAGCCAACATCCTCCGGTCCCTGCTGTGTGCCAAGCCCTGTAACTTCACCAGGGAGCACAACCTGATGTGGTCCCTGCTCACGTGGAGCTCACGTCCACTGTGTGACATAAAAGAGGGCAGTCCCTGGGGGTACCAGGGGTGATGAGCACCAGAAATCCACACCTGAAAATAGAGGCCAGTCATGCAGAGAAAAGTTCAGAGAAAAGCCATGCTGGGCACTGCCATCTTGCATGATCCTTGACCCCATGCCCCAGCAGAAGAGCCGGGGGCCACATTTCCCAACGGCTGAAGGCGAAGGTGGGTGCTGAGGGCAGCCAATGGCTCAGGGAGACCTGAGGATGATGCCCCGTGGGGGCTGAGGATCTCTGGGCACTGACTGGGGAGGCAGGTGGCGCAGGAGGGAAATGGGGCTCCTGGGCCAGACTGCAAAAAGGCAGGGTGAGCGGGCACTCAGAGCCACCACCTGGGCTCCCATGTGTGTCTTTGCCTCCGTGCCTCTCCCTGGTGAGAAAAGCTCAAACCCTCTACACCACCCTCGCCCCTCCCTGCCCCATCCAGAGTGGTGAGAGCTCCAGGAGAGAAGAGTGAGGGGCAGGGGGAGCCCTGACCACCCCTTTTCCCTCCCCCACCAAGTAGAAAAATCTGCTCTGGCTCAACCTTTGGCATTGGTTCCCCTGGTTCCCAAGAAACATCTTTCTCCCTCAGACCTCAGTCCTGACCCAGGAGAGAGATGGGAAGTGCCAACTCTGCACCTCCTTCCTCCATGGGGGTCTCCAAAGCCCCCAAGAGGTGTTACCCATGCCACTGCCCTCAGCCCAGGGCACTCATCCAAGATGGAGAGGTGTGCAGAACTCTACTCCCGAAGATTCAGAGGGTCCAGAGCCCCCCAAGCACCAGCATTCTCCCCCTCCCACCAACCCCAGGCCAGAGACCCCTGGAGGGAAGAGAGGGAGCCAGGTGACCCAGAGCCGCCCACTGTGACCTGCCCCCACCAGTCAGCATGGCCTCAGAGACCAGTGTGGTGTCCAGAAGATGATGCACGCTCTGGTGGGGCCTGGCCCTTTGTGGTGACAGAGGAGGCTATGGAGGTCAGGAGAGAAGGCTCTGGGGAGATAGGAAGGGCCAGGCCCCCACCCCATGCCAAGGCACCATTTGCCTGATCATCGAATATGAACCTGTTCACCCACCACCAGCCCCTCCTGGCAGTATTTCCCAGGAAGACTTTTAGGAGTCTCACAGCTATCCTGGGCCACCTCTCTGAGCCTCTGGATCTGAAGGTGGGGACAACTAGGGCCCTTGCCGGCCCCGGCTAAGAGAGGGAACCTTGAGGAGCTCCCATATGAGAGCAGAGCACTCCAGCCCTGGGACTGAGGAATTTTTGTTGCCACTCTCTGAGTGAACACTGGGCAGGGGTAGGAAGAATATACCCCCAATATATGTGTGCTCACTGTAAGCCAGGGCAGGGAGCAGCCAGTCACTGCTGTCACATCCACTGAGAAATGGAGTTGGTGATTGGCTTAGTGAGAGGAACCTGGGGGAGGATTATGGAGTCTCCCAGCAGTGGAAAGACATGAGCTTTGGCCTTTCAGGTTCCTGGATACTGTGCTGAGGGAGGGGCAGCAGCCCTCCATTCACAGAGGCCTCCTGGGAGGGGAGAAACCAGGGTGGTGGACGGTGGTCGGCCCAGCAGAGGGCAGGCTTGGGAAGAGTGGCGGGGCTGTCCTGAGGGGAGTGGAGCCCTGCTGTAGGAGAGACCTTTTCCTACCTCTCAGAGCTCATCTGGCTCTTTTCTTTCTTTCATTTTCAAATTAGAGGCAGCAAAAGGACAAGCTTAACTGTCTCTCATCCCCTTTCCATACCTTCAGCTTTGGTGTCCACCCCTCCTATGATGCCTGCTCTCTTGGGAAGGTAAACGCAGGGGCTGGTGGCTGAGGCAGCCTCTGGCCTGAGGCAGGCGGCACCAGGAGCGGCTGGAGTGGAGGTAGGAGCCTGTGGCCCGGCCCCTGGCGTCTGTGGGCAGCCTGGTGGTGAGGGAGTTTGTGGCTCTTGCTTCAAGGAGGTGGGAGGCTGTGAGAGTCAGGAGTGCAAAGTGGCCCTTGCTCTGGGGGCAGGACAGTGTTCTGTGCACGGCAAACGTGTGTTCATGCACACACATGTAAGTGTGAGCATGTGCTGTTTCATCCACAATAGTGTGTGTGTGAGCACACGTGTGCAGAGCCCAAATCCTAGCTGAGGGACTGGCTCATCCAGTATTTTGAGGCCTCGGTAGCATTCTTATCCGGGGGCCACCTGTGGAGCTGATGGGGGTGTGGCAGGCCTTGCATGCAGGACTGCCCCAGCCCACTTGACTGTGTAAATCTGCTCTGTGGAGGGGGCAGAGGTGTCCCCAGCAGGGGCTCTGCTGTGCACCGCGAGGCCTGGCAGTCCATGCAGCCCAAAGGGGCTAGACCTGCTGTGCCGGCTCTTCAGAAGCATCCAGTCCTTGAGGACACTGTTCACAGGGAGAGGTTTTGGGTGCCGGTGCCCCCTCGCCTACTGGGGCTCGTCCCTGAAGAGGGTCCAGCAAGTTGGAGATTGGGCGGAAAGGGGGGATGAAAAATAGGCCAAATTCATGTCCCAAGTCACAGGCCAAGCCCAGTGAATTTCCCTGTTCCCTGCCTCAGTTTACCTATTCAGGAAATGTTCCAGAGTGCTGGGCAGGGTTGGCTCCAAAGCTGGGGTCAGGGGGTAACAAACAAAATCCCAAGCCAACCTCCTGCTCTATGCCAAGATCATTTCCGTTACCCTGAGATGGGGTGAGTGGATGTTGGGGGTACAGTGGTATTCTGGGGGGCCTTGCCCTGCCCAGGACCTCGTCTTCGGGGGTCTGGCCCTCTCCCGGCCTGCCCTAGGTCATCAGCAGTAGCAGTGGCACTTACATCTGTCCCAAGGTCTGGAGAGGGGAGAACTGGGCAGCCTTACACCCTGGTGGGGACCCTCACGATTTCTTTCTTTCTTGAAGAAACACGGGACCCTCAAGATTCATGTACTGTGTGATGGAGAGAAAAAATACCAACTGTTTCTCCAAAAAGACAATGTATTTTGTACTTTGTAAAGTGTTAATTAAAACAGAGAAAAATATCATGTTGGCTGAGGGCGTCTGATTTTGTGCTGCTCCAGGGCCACATCTCGTCTCTTTCCTTCTCCATTCCATGGTCGGGGAACATGGCCAGGGGCTGGGAGGAAGGCAGAACATCCTCCCCGTCCACACCCAGCGGCTGAGAGAGGACACATCCCCAGAGCGAGAGGGGCTGTATTAGTTACCTGATGCAGGGTAACAAGTTGCCCCAAACGCAATGGATTAAAATGATTGTTTACGTGTCACGGTTTCTGTGGGTTAGGAATTCGGGAGCAGTTTGAGAGGTCAACTCAGGGTCCCTCGGGAGGCTGCGATCATCTGAAGTCCTGGCTGGCACTGGAGGATCTACTTCCCAGGTGGTTTATTCACAGGGCTGGCAAGTTGGGCTCAGCTGTTGGCAGGGAGCCTGTTCCTCTCCACATGGGTCTCCCCCCATGGGGCTGCTTGAGTGTCCTCACAGTATGGTGCCCGGATTCCCCCAGGGAAAGGGATTCAAGGGCCAGTGTAGGAACCAAAATGGCTTTTGGCCCCGAGCCTCAGAATTCACATGCCTCTGCCTCCACCTTACTCTGTCACCATACAGCCCCGCTCTGATTTGACACAGGAGCAGAACACACAACGGTGTGAAACCAAGAGGGCGAGGTCACTGGGGTCATCTTGGAGACCGGCTACTGTGCCCATCATTCCTCCCAAACCTCTGGCAGAGGCAGGCCTGGGGATGAGGGGGCCTGCGGAGCAGGACAGGGCCTTGTTGGTGCATGGTGAGGATCCGGGGCTGGATTCCGGGCCACAGGGCCTCTGGCCCAAGCCTGGAGCCCTGCTGTGGATGTCACACCCCCAGGAAGGTCCTTGGTGCTAGAAGCCCAGGAGCTGATGCCTCCCGACAAGATACCCTGGGGGCACGAGGGATAGCTCTGTGCCCCGCGTCCCTCCCACAGGGCTCTGGCATTTGGTTCCTGCCCTTTTGACAGGTAGGCACGGGGGATGCCCAGGCAGGACAGAGGTCTTGGACCTTGGACACCCTTCACTGCCCCTCTGTGAAGTTTTCCATGGAGGGCCGGTGTGACCGGGGCAGTGCTGAAGACCAGAGCCTGCACTGAACCCGACCAACCTCCATTCCCACCTCTGTCCTCCCAGCACCATGGTTTCTCTGCCTGTAGACAACCTGTGTTAACAGTTTCCAGTTCATCCTTCCAAAGAGATTTAATGCATGTGCAAGCAAATGCATCTACGTATTCATTTTACCTCCTTTTATTCTAAGTGGTGTCGTATAATATATATTGTTCTTCACCTTACTGAGAAATCGAGTGGCTATTGCAGGAAATGGCTATTGCTTTTACTTTTCTGAAGAATTCAAACGGTGTGAAATGACACGTGAAGGGCTTTCTTTAAAGACTAAGGATGCTTTCCCATAACCCAGTGTGTCATGGAGGCAATGTGCTGCAGTGGGTTGGAGCTGGGGATGGCGCCTCACTCTGCCACTAACTTATGTACCTTGAGTAAGTCGTTCCAATCTCACTGCGTAACAACGTGAGGGTGGGGCAGTGATCTCTAGTGTTAGAAATGCTCTGACTCTCCGTCAGTGTACTGACCCTGGTTGTGTTCATTTGAGCGAGGGGAGACAAGTGTGTTTTAGAGCTCTCACCTGTCCCACTGCCTCTGGACAGACTTCAGGAGACACAGGTGTACAAGTCTCCTGTGGCAGAGCCCACTCTCTCGTCCTGACAGACGGTGAAGGAGGTGAATTGACCTGTTGGAGATTGATGGAGGGTGGGGGGACCACTTTCTTCCCATTGGGCCTGAGGTGGCCCATTTGATTGAGCCACATGTGATTTGTGAAGCTGTTGGAATTTCCCGGAGCAAATCAGTAGGATGGCTCAAGAGAGCTGTGTTGGGCAGACCTTGCTGACTCTTTTCTGTTCTCTGCTCTCTGTGGTTCTTGGGAAATCTCAGGTATTTATAAACGTGACAGCGCACACCAGGCAGCCTCATCAAGGCCTCCCTTTGCCGTGAAGTCACTGAGCCGGGCTGCGTGTGTAGACGGCTTTTCTCTTGTACTGAGAGAAGCCTGTTGGCTAACACTTCCTCCAAGAGGTGGGGCTTTCAGAGTCCAGGCTCCTTGGTAACCCTGATCGTCTCCAAAAAAGTGGTAATCCCAGGGAAAGCCACCTCGACTAAATTTTTCACATTTCATTGTCTGGCTGGGCTGCTTTGTAGGAAAAGGCCAGGGTGGTGTTTAGGAACTCTTTCCAGAGGGGACTTGGCCTCGAGGGCAGCCTAGTGACAGGTCCAAGGAATGGGGGTGCTGAGCCTTTCACAGGAGGTGCTGGCCCCTCATGGAATTCCTGAGAGGCAGAACGAGGGCCCAGAGGGGAAGCAGAGGGAAAGTACAGGTGGCCCAGCCTGTTGCAGCAGGTCTGCACCCCAGCATGCCTGGAGGCGTGCCTGCACTGGCTAAGAATATTGGAGAAGGAAACCCAGTGGCAGTTGGGTGAGCAGTTGGACTAGGACCACTTTCCAGACCCCCTTCCAGTCCTGACATTCTTGGGTTCCACACACCTGTAGAACTGATTTCATTGGTGGTGGTATTCTTTAGTCTTCAGCCTGGCAAACAGCTATTACGGACAATGTGGAAGGAAGGTGGTGGAAAATGAACTTTACAGGTGAGTTCCCACAAGGACTACCCCTCCCCAAGTTGTGTTGAGCATTAAACATCTCCGGAATGATTACTGTGTGATAGAGCCACAGAGTACCAAGCAAGGTTCCTCATGCCTGAGAGGAGCAGTGAGCGCTCCCCGGAGAGCTGTGGAGAGTGTTGTTCCATCGCAGGGGGAGCATCAGCCTGGTGGGAAGGCAGGTGCATGAGCATTGATTGGGATACCTGGACTTTCTTTGGATTCACTCTTTATTTTTAACCAAATTGATTAACTTCAAAAATTCCTCTGTTTCAGTTCTATGTCTGTTTGTCTTTAAAAAAATTTCTCTCTAGATCCTCGCATTATGCTGGTGGGTCTAAACACCAGTCTCAACTCTGGCAGCATATTAAAATCACCAAGCGATTTAGTTTGTTTTGTGTTACTTTCCCACCTGGGTCTAACTCTGCCTGCTATTTGACCTTGAGAGTTTCCCTGATAGTTATTATGTGTGTGGGGGACCACCAGTTAGGGGTGACAGAGGGGAGGCCAGAACCCCACAGTGCTTACTGTGACCATATGTCTTGCTTCTACCCAGATTGCCCTCAGTCATTAGCGAAAGTCGGAAAGTCCATAGAAGGCAGGACGTCAGTGGACAGGTGGTCCAGTAAGAGGCTGGGCTGAGAGCCACTCATTCTGCCACCTGGGGCAGTTTTGAAAGGGGAAAATTTGGGTGGGGTGATGGCAAATTTGTTAGAGGGATTTTATGAATTAATAAGATGTTTTATAAAAATTATTACCTGCCTACTATAGGCCAGGATGTATCGTAGATCATGGGGTATGAAGTTTGATAATGTTTGGGGGGATAACACTGTAGTGGGAAAGACAGGTTAAAAAACTAGCTGTACCCGAGTGTGTCCCGGCACTGTGTGTGTTCCAGTGTGTTCCAGGCTGCCTTTATCTTGCTCACCATTTATTCCCACCCCGGGGGCAGTGCCTGGCACATGGTAGATAGCTATAATCAATACTTAAATACGTAAGTGAATGCATCTAGAAAGTGCTATAAAAGTACCAAAAGGGGAATTGTTAAGTCTTCTGGGGATGGAATGGAAGGGAGAGAAGGCATCTTGGAGGAGGTGGCAGAGGAATCTACCAGATAGGCCGGGGATGGAGGGTGGGAAAGGTTTCAAGGCAGAGGGGAGGGGGCAGGTGGAGACTTTAACTGCTGAGAGCAAGTGGCATGGCTGGAGTTTGGTATGCTTACAGGGGAGTGCTGTGGCATAGGCTGGAAGACAGGTGGAGAGTGAGCGATGCAGGGTTTTCTAGGGTTGGGGGAGGAGGTGATGAAGGCCACTTGGGAAGGCGTGGGGAGAAGGGACAGGTGGAGAGACATGTAAGGAGGATTGACCAGATTTGGGGCTTGATAAGAGGTCCAGGGAGTGAGCTAGAAGGAGTGGAGTTTGACTCCACCGGCAAATGAGTGGCTGCTGATGTTCTCAACCCAGATGGGGGAGTCCTGGAGGAGGGGCAGGCTTGGGTTGAGTGGGAGGGAGACGCGAGGAGGAGGTAGAGAGTGAATTTGCTTTTAAGTTTACAGTAGAGTGTAGTGCTTCTTGCACAGATTTGAATGTCCCATGGATGCGAGTTCAAGTCCCTGCTTCCCCACATATTAACTGGATGACTTTGGGCAAGTTACCAACCTTCTCTGAGATTCAGTTTCTTCGTAGGTGTTCTTGGTTATCGACTTAGCACAGTGCCTGGCATAATAAGCATTTAGTAAATGGTGCTTTTCATTAGGCAGTTAGAAAAGCAGGTCTGGAACTCAGTAGAGTTGTTGGTAGTGGAGATAGCAGTGCAGAGGTGACAGGGAAAGCCTTGGAAATGGATGCAGCCTCCCAGGGGAGCGTGAAGAGGAGGAGAGAAGAGGGCAGAAGACAGACCTTGGAGAAGGATTCCAACACTGAAGGGTAAGCAGTAGGGCTGAGCTAAGGAACAAGATTGGAAGCTACTGGAGAGGCAGAAGAGAGGGATGGGGAAGAGAAAGGCTTGTGGAGGAGGGAGTGATTCCTCAGGGATGGACTGGGATGGAAGAGCTCTTGGGTCTTCTCCTCAGGACATCTGGCCCTTTCCTTTAGCAAGAGCCGTGTCAGTGGAGGGGCAGGCAGAAACCAGGCTGCAGTGGAGTGAGAAAGAATAAGAAGTGGAGGCCGTGTGGAGCCTGCCTGGGCCCGGCCCCCTCGGGGCTCAGGGGCGGTAGGGAATGCTCCCGTGCTTTGGGTCCCTTGAGCGGGACACTTGGCTTCCAAGGATTTCTTCTCATCAGCCTTCCCTCTGTTTGTCTGATAGGTCGCCTGTGGTCAGGACCATAGTCTGTTCCTAACGGATAAAGGAGAAGTCTATTCTGGTGGATGGGGCGCAGCTGGGCAAACAGGTAATGGACCTTACACCCCCTTGGGATGGTGCAGTATGGAGCTGTCAGCGGTGGGGCTCTCATGGGCTAAAACCACCTGCCTTCATTTGACTCTTACCTCTTTTATCACTTCCTGGGGCCACTGTTCTGTTTGTCCCTTCCCAGTTCCCTCACCCCTGGCCCCATGGAAAGGAACTGATAAAGGATTGGGTGGAGGATTAGAGCCACCCCTCAGCAGAGGAGCTGTGAGCCTTTCTCTCAGCAGAGACAGGAAACTGTGTGAGGCTTTCAAAGAGAAAACAAGTGTCCCCTAAAAGGAGTTTGATGTTCACTGATTTGAGAAGAATGTGATTAGTGCAGGGAGGAATGATTGAGAAACTTTCTGAAGCTTGTATATTTAACCTTTTTGTGTCTGATATTTGTCTGAAGGGGGAGCCATTCAAAATAAGATTGGATCTTGTGTAAATCCTCAGTAATCCTACCAGCACATGAAATCATCTTTGTTCATTGTCTAGTGTGTTCTTCCAGTCCTCGTTCAGATGTGCACATCATTTATACTGTAATCACAGCATAAGTGTCGCTTTATATACTTGTTTTATCATTTCCATTTCCATGAAACTTTTTTCCATGTTGGTACAATTATCACAGTTACAGTTTTTAAAATTTGTATGACAGAGCATCAATTTAATTTACCATAATTAATTACTCTTTTAGTTATTTTATTAAATAATTACATAAGTGTTACCCTGTTGTCACGTGGCATACTTCTTTGGGGGGCTGGGTGCAGTGGCCATTGGAGATATTATGACATTTGTCTCGTGTGCATACGTAACTTTTTCTTTCATTTGGATTATTGCTCTAGGATAAATCCCAAAAGTGTGTCAAAGGATTAGGATATTTTTATTGTTGTCGGAGTGTATTGTTAAATTTCTTTCCAGAAGTTTTACCAGTTTATACTGCCAGCAGCAATGGATAGAAGTACAGCTTGAATCATATCCCCACTAGCAATGAGTATTGGCAATTTCAGTGTGCTAATTTCATTACTATGTCAGTTTTTTTCTTCTCTCAATTATTTTATTGAGGTCATATTGGGTTATAACATGGTGTAAATTTCAGGCATATTTTATTACATCTCAGTTTCTATATCCGCTGCATCGTGTTCACCACCAATAGTCTAGTTTTTATCTGTTGCCATACATTGGTGCACCTTTCCCCCTTTTGCCCTCTCCCCACCCCCTCCCCCTCTGGCAACCACTGGTCTGTTCTCCTTCTCCATGTATTTATCTTCCACACATGAGTGAAATCATACAGAGTTTGTCTTTCTCTGTCTGGCTTATTTCGCTTAGCGTAATAGCCTCAGGGCCCATCCATGTTGTCACAAATGGCACGATTTTCTCTTGTATATGGCTGAATAGTATTCCATTATCTATATATATAGCACATCTTCTTTATCCATTCATCCATTGATGGGCACTTGGGTTGCTTCCACATCTTGGTTATTGTAAATAATGCTATGATGAACATAGGGATGCATAAATCTATTTGAATTTGTTGATTTCCTGTTCTTTGGATAAATACCCAGTAGTGGGATAGCTGGATCATATGGTATTTCTATTTTTAATTTTTTGAGAAATCTCCATACTGTTTTCCATAGTGGCTGCACCAGTTTGCATTCCCACCAGCAGTGTACGAGGGTTCCCTCTTCTCCACATCCTCTCCAACATTTGTTATTTCTTGTCTTGTTATTTATAGCCATTCTGACGGGTGTGAGGTGATATCTCATTGTAGTTTTGATTTGCATTTCTCTAATAATTAGTGGTGTTGAACATCTTTTCATGTGCCTGTTGGCCCTCTGTATATCTTCTTTGGAAAAATGTCTGTTCATATCCTCTGCCCATTTTTTAATCGGCTGGCTTGGTTTTTTTTGTTGTTGAGTTATATGAGTTCTTTATATATTTTGGAAATTGATTTCTTGTCAGATACATGATTTTCAGGTATTTTCTCCCCATTGGTGGGCTGTCTTTTCATTTTGTTCATGGTTCCCTTTGCCTTGCAGAAGCTTTATTGTTGGATGTAGTCCCATTTGTTTATTTTTTCTTTTGTTTCCCTTGCCTGAGTAGACATGGTATTCAAAAGGATACTGCTAAGACTGATGTCAGAGAGTGTACTGCCTGTATTTTCTTCTAAGAGTTTTATGGTTTCAGGTCTTACATTCAAGGCTTTAATGCATTTTGAGTTAATTTTTGTGTGTGGTATAAGATAATGGTCTGCTTTCATTCCTTTGCACATGGCTGCCCAGTTTTCCCAACACCTTTCATTTATTTATTTATTTATTTATTTATCTGTGAGTCAGACCAGCCCTGAGCTAACATCCGATGCCAATCCTCCTCTTTTTGCTGAGGAAGATCGCCCGTGGGCTAACATCTGTGCCCATCTTCCTCTACTTTATATGGGACGCCGCCACAGCATGGCTTGACAAGCAGTGTGTTGGTGCGTGCCTGCGATCCGAACCCTGGGCCACCGCAGTGGAGCACGCGCACTTAATACTGCGCCACCGGGCCGGCCCGGAACACCTTTTATTGAAGAGACTCTCTTTTCTCTATTATATGTTGTTGGCTCCTTTGTAAAAGGTTAGAGGTCCATAGATGTGTGGTTTTTTTATCTGTGCTTTCAATTTTGTTCCATAGATTTGTGTGTCTGTTTTTCTGCTGTTTTGATTACTGTAGCTTTGTAGTATATTTTGAAGTGAGGGATTGTGATACCTCCAGCTTTGTTCTTTTGTTCTTTTTTTTCTCAGGATTGCTTTGGCTATTTGGGGTCTTTTGTTGTTCCTTATATTTTAGGATTCTATGTTCTATTTCCGCGAAGAATGTCATTGGGATTCTGTCTCCATCCTGGTGACCTGGGGAAGCATGGCCTCCTGCCTGTGCCCTCGAAGAAAGCCTCCCCCTCACTCCTGCCACCACCTCCAGCCAGTCGGGAACCAGGGGCCAGGTGACCCTCACCTGCACACGTGTCCCCACCTTGTGGCTGGAGCTGACCCTGTTAGCTTCACACCATCTCTCCCCAACCATGCGACCCCCCAGGACCTGAGTTTCCTGGCTGGCAGACCTGCAGAAAGCCCCCCAGAGGACCCTCAGCTGGAGCTGCAGCCCGCTCTCCTCCACCCACACCCTCATGCCTGTTGGACTGCGCCACCCACCAAGGAGAATCAGGGCATTGTTGGGTCCACCCATCCTGCCTGCACTGGCTTGCCCACGTCCTCCTCATCCCCAGCCCACCCGTGGTACCCCACAGACAGGCAGAGTCACCAGGAATTGCCGAAGCTCTTTACGTGGAACCAGGAAAGTCGATCCAGGGCTGGGAGAGGAAGGGAAGTGGGGGTGGCAGGAGGGGAGAGTAGCCCAGGCCCCAGAGGCAGAAGCTCCGTCCATGTCCTGCAGGAAAGAGGGTTCTGCTGGTACCGCCCTGGGGCTGCTGTGGAGCTCTGGTGTCCCCCGCCCTAGAAAGGAGGGAGGGTGGGTGAGTCCAGGACAGGGGGAGGTGGGAGGGACAGACATGGGGCTCTCAGGGCTGCCGGGTGGGGGCAGATGTCGGGTTGCCAAGGGAGTCAGGTGCAAAGCTCTCAGGGGTGCTGCGTGGGGGCAGGATCCCACTTCCACCAGGTGCATCGGTATGGTAGGGGACAGGCCCTAGCCCGTTGTTCCTGAGATACACAGACATTTAGAAAAAAGAAGGGAGTCCCTAAATGCCCCGGGAATGACACTCGGGGACAGACATCCCAAGTGAGGATCCAGTCCCAGAGGGGATCTCAGAGCAGACAAATCAGACAGAGGTCCCTCCTGTCGGCAGCTTGGGGGGCCCTGGTGCTCTTGACATCCCACTGAACCCAGGACTCTTGTTTGCTTTAAGGGTCACTTACCCTAATCACCTTCAGGAATGCAGCTTTCTGTAGAAACCAAGGAGAATTCAGGAGTGAGAAGATGCCCTGGACAAGGACACAGACCTCATCACTGCCGCAGCTCAGACACCGACAGTGAAGACCCAGAGTGGGGGCCTGACATCCCTGTGCCATGTCACAGTGCTGATGTCTCCCCCGTGGAAGGGATGGGCGAGGAGGCGAGAGGGTCATGGGGGACACGGAGGGACACGAGAGACACAGTGTGACGTGAGGAACCTGGAGGAAACACAGGGAGGCACACTGGGGACAGAGGGGAATGCAGAGTGGACCCAGGGAACATGGGCAGAATTGTCCGCTTACCCAACTGGACAGGCATGAAGCTGTTCTGTGGCAATCCCGGTGCGGCAGGAATTTCTTCAGGGCTTCCAGGTTCAAGTCGGGATTTCTGCCTGCAGGTGAGGTGACCAGGTTAGCCTGGGCTGTCAGGAATCAGACTCCGGGAGGAGATGGCCCCTCCCAGCACTTGGGGGGCTTTGCCCTGGAACAGCAGAGGCCGGGAGTGGAGGGCTCAGCCTGAAGGTGGGTGCAAAGCAGGCACAGAGTAGAGAAGCCACCACCCAGCCGACAGGTCGCCAGGAAGGGGGATAGCCAGGGGTATACCCAGAACCACTGAAAGCCCCTGGGGTCCCGGGCCCACTCCCAAAGCTGACCTGCAGGGTCACACCCCTGACCTGGAAGAACCTCTTGACCTGAAGGAACCGTGCTACCCTCTGGCCAGAGAAATCTTGGACTTCCCCCCACCCTGGAGGGTCACTGCCCCGAGAAGCCCTCTCTCAGCAACAGCACACTCCCCCACGCCGACCTGGCCCCACCACCAGGCCCCAGGAAGTCGCACTTTATAGCTGTGGCCCCATCCCCCTTGTGAGTGGTCAGGTGACCGAGGGAGCACGGACTGGCCGCCCAGGACAGCAAACCATGCCAGGCCCAGAAAGACAGCCACAGGGAGTTCATATTTCCCTGATCCAGGGCTGCAACCAGTTCTACTGACCTCTGGAAGCGGAGACTGTGGGGCTGGATCAGGAGAGGCGGATCTCAGAGGACCCGGACAGCAGCCTGTTACCCATGAGTTTTCCCATGCAGATCAGTTTCCCTTGAAGCTGGCCCTCGCAGTAAAAGATGTAAAAAAAGGTCCTTCACTGACAGCTCCCGGGTGTCCGTATGCCTCTTGCCCCCATCTGTAGACAGACGGAGAGAAAATGGGTCTTGAGTGTCTTCATTCCTGGAGAAAATATTTGAGACCACATAAGGGAACATTTGGTGCCTCTCAGTTCCACCCTTGTGACACTGGTCCCCCTTCCTGGAAAACAGGAGGCAGGAGAAGCTGCACTCGAGAAACATACTTGAGCCAATCTGAGCTCACCTGGCACATGGGCTTCTGCCCTGGTATCCCCACAAATTCCACTGTCACCCCCCACAGCCTGGGACTCTGTCCCTTCAAGGTCGGGAGACATTCATTTTACCCACATGCCAAACTGGGATGGGAAGAGGCCCCAGGAGGGGCTGCTCTGGGCCACCCCACAGCCTGGGGAGGGGGAGAGGGAGGAGAGAGCTGGACCCTAGGAGGAGGGACACTCACATGAAGGTGAAAATGGCCTCCACGTCTCCACCATCCAGGACAGTAACCATCAAAGGGGACACCTTCCTTGGCCTCTTCTCCTTAGGTAGGTCCTTGTCAACCACCATGGCCTTCACATACCATGTCCCTGTGATCTGAGCAGGGTGGGGGCCGTGAGCCCAGCAAGGGCACGGCCAAGATTCTCCTCCTCACCCCCCTGCCTGCCTCCCCAGTGCACAGGCTGCAGCCATCCCCAGACATCCCCAGCACCCCGGCTGCAGTCCTCCACAGGCCGGCTTGGTTCCACACATCCGCACCCCAGGGCTCGGTCAGAACAAGCCCAGCACTCAGGTCTCCCAGCCCTAAACAGAGGCAGGGCTGTCTGAGACCCCACGAATCTCTTCTCTGCTGGGACCAGGCCACAGCTCCCTATGAGTCCACACTTCACAGGACCCTCAGTGCCTTTGGGGTCCCCAGGAGGTCAGTTCAACAGTCCCTGAGCTGAACCTGCTCCCCTGCTTCAGCCTCTGGGCCCAAGGAGGTGCCCTATCTGAAAACACAAGAACAGAGCCCTCCTGCCCCCTTTGACCACTGTCTGCAGGGAGCACAGGGTCAGAACTTCGACCCTGAATGACACCTCCTAGGACAGGGCCCTGGTCACTGCGCTCCCACAGCCAGTCACCATCTTTCCCCTACACCCATCCTCCCCGCCCCTCCGCAGGCTCACACCCTGTCTCACCAAGGGGAAGAACAGGGGGTCCTGGGTCTGCAGGGCCGTGATCAGGCTGAGGGTGGTGTGCAAGAACAGAACCTTCATCTCCAGGGCTCTGCGCTCACAGCCGCCAGCAGGTCACTGGGCGTCTGGAGGAGGCTGCGTGGGCCCCTCACAGGGTTGCCCTTTATACCCAGCTCGGCTCCTGCCTGTGAACACTTGACACAGACCACACCCCTCCCACCCAGCTCCTGGCCAGTCCTGCATCAGGGAAGGTGGACTGTCATGATTGTTGGAACCTGACGAGTGACAGTTAAGTGCCAACCACATAATAAGACTGATCCTGCCATCCCGTTTGCACCTCCAAGGGCGCTCACTCCAGGTGAGCCATCTGGAGCAGGATGTTATCAGAATGGGCAGGTGTGCGTGTCTGCACTACAGTCACAGACGGAAGGCCAAGGGCTTGCTTCCCTCCCTCCCACCCCTGCTCCTCCCAGGAGCCCAGGACTGGACCCTCAGCAAGTTCTCTGGACACGGGCCCCCGCCAGCTGCTGAGGGGAGAGGGACTGAGCTTTAGAACCAAAGAGACGTGGCATGCAATCAGCCGAGTCCCACAGGCTCCCCAGAGCCCAGGCTCTCACCACCCTGGGGCCCCTACATTTGCTCCTCCAGGGACTGGGATGCTCACCCAGATCTTCCTGGGGTGGGGGCACTCTTTTAGGACTCGGGATGAGTTGAAATATCGCCTCCTCAGAGGGGCCTCCCCAGGCCACAGGAGGGAGCGCTATGGCTACCCTACCCCTTCATTCTGGACCCCGGGGCTGGGCTGTGTTTCCCAGAGAGCACTCGTTACTCTCTGGATTGGCTGCTCATTTCTTCACACGCGTGTTCACTGCCTGCCTCCCCTGTTAGAATTTAAGTTCCCCAAAGGTAGAGGCTTGATTCCTGTCTCACAAGGGTGATGCCGCTGTATGGGGAGCTCCTCCCACATGCTCGGTGCTCTCAGACCTCTGTTCCCTCAGGAGTAAACCAGTTACTGAGTCTCTCGGAGCCTCAGAGCATTCCTCTTCTACAGGGGACCCACAACTTCTATCGCTTTGATCTCCGTGAGGCTCTGCTGGGACGACGTGTGAAGCCCGCTCCCTTGGCAGGTACAAGGCTCCGTGAACGAGGGCTCCTCCCCTCCTTCTGCCTGGAGTGCGGCCCGGGACCAGGTTCCATCAGAGCCTGTCCAAGCCCACACTTGTGCAACTGCCTTAACTTCCATTCTTGCAGAACCCTGACTCTCCAGAGCGCTTTCACCTCCCTCCTCAGCCTTGACCCCCCCGTGTCACTCAAGACAGGCCTCAAATCTCATTCCCTTTGGATAAATGGGCCCAGTGAGGCACAAAGAGGCCACGTGCAGGGCTGTGCTCAGAGTTCATGGCTGAGCGTCTCTGGGCACCAGGCTCTGCTGGCCTCAGCCCCGCTGCCTCCTGAGCGAGAACTTGGCCTTCTCCCTCCCTGACCCTGTAGTTCCTGGGCTTGAATCATCTTCCCTGAGACCCACAGCTGACCCAGAGCCTGTACGCAGGGGCTGGGCCACACAAGGGCACCTTTGTGCCTCTCTGGCCCGGGATTGGACACCACCGTATGTCGCTCATTCCCAAGTACTCCCTGAATAATCATCATGAGCGCTCCCTAATAAGCCCTGGGGGATTGCACTGAGGGTGCGGGCATGACCCAGTGATTAACTCCCAGCTCAGAAGGTGCTGCTGAGCAGAGAGCCTGCCCTCCTGGGAGTGGGACAGGGCGAGGCCAGTGTACTTTAGGACCAGAGATTAGTAAACGTGCTGGAGTCTCTGTATCAGTGTGAGAACTCTTCCTGTCCCTGTTCTTGTTGACTGTACCGCAGAGACCTGGTATTTCCCTTATTCTATGGAGTCACTGAAAGAAGCATCTTGTGACATTGACAAATGTAGTTCATTCCTGGAAAAAGATGGTGGAAGACATGCAGAGATCATTGAGAGTCCAGGCGACCCCGTGAACCCTATACTTGGTGTGATTGGAACTCTCCAGGGGCTGCCCATCATCCACCATCTTGCCCTGTGCCCCAGCAGGTGAACTCTACAGAGTTCTCCAACGGTGTTCCCTTTGGATACTGGATGTGTTCAACTGGTGGTAGACACCACTGGGAGACACCGGGGTAGGAGGAGTGAGCTATCCCTGCCCCCGAACCCCATGCCCTGAGGCATTTCTTTGGATGGCTGCATCCCTTTCTGATGGGAGACTCTCACACCAGCCACACCATGAGGACTGCCCCTACTCCACAGCTCTAGTTCTCACCACTTGTGCTGACACTTCTCGCAACTTGTCCTTTGAATCTCAGAGTGTTCTCAGCTTCTCAGTGCTGCTACTTCTCAGATGCCTCACTAAAGGGGACAAAGTCTGGGCTTTCCTTGGCATTTGGGGGCAAGATGGTCTTGATGGCCCCACCAAACAAACACCAAGTCTAGAGGGCATGCTGGCTGGGACTGAGGGGCATGTGGAAGGGGTAGGAGAGGAGTCAACATGAATACCGATTAAGGCCACAAGACCAACTGGAAAATGGGGACTGTAGCTTGTTCCACTAACCGTCTATTTTCATTATTTTAGAGATCATGGTCAGTTCCCACCCTGAAGCCTCAGTTCCAGAATTTGCCAGAACGGCTTGGATTTGGAGCACGAGTGCATCAATGCAGTGCAAGGGGTGGACTGTGGTTGACAGAGCTGATGACCCACCCCCTCAGCCCAACTGCAGCTGCAGTTTCTGCACACTGACAGGTTCCCAGCTTCCCACCTCAGTGCCCGCACCCTCTGTCCTTCTCTGCTTCCCCTGACACACGTGGTGAAACAAGATGTGCAGGTGAATTCACACACCACGTCACTAGAGATGGTAACTGATGGGCTAAATGTCCTAAGCTGTTTGTTCTCCATGGGGCAGTCTGAGATGGTTCCACCCTCTTTAATGGAGGGTCTTCAGGAAGACTGAGTCTGAGTTGCCCTGATGGTGACCTTCTCATTAACATACTCTTTATTGGATATTCTGCCTTTCCCATCTCACTTGATCACAGACTTCTGCTTCTAGGACTCTGGGAGAATGAAAGTCTGTGTTTTAGTCAGCTGGTTTGTGGCACTTAGGTACAGCAGCCCAAGGAAACTCATACGAGCCCTAACATATTAATAATTATATCAAATATAAATAGACTAAATAGAAAAATTAGAAGACAGGGATTGGCAGAGTAGATTAGAAACCTTGATACAACCATATGCTGTCTTCAAAATCTTACTTTGATAGAGGCAAGTTGGAAGTAAAAGCATAGAATACAGAAAATAAACAAAATAATAAGGGAATTATGGTGCCAGTTATCAATGGATTGCCTCTGTATAACAACATCAGTGTGCTGCCCTCCATTGTCTGTTCTGCAATAATGGAGCTAGACCCAATAGGCATGTCTCTTTTGCACCTGGCAGGGCTTAAGCTTTGTTAGAGAAGGTTTAGGACAAAGGGCCTTCCTTCCTAATTCCGGGGTGCTTCCATTCTTTCCTTTTTCTTTCTCCTGCGGTACAAGCAGCCATGGCACAATTCAGGGATGTCCACAGGGACTCATCCACAGTGGGTGATCCATGTTGGGTTCAGTGGATCTCCTTGGATGGCTTCCTAGGGAGATTCAACAGCACCCCCACAAGTGGAATCCCAGTGAATCCTATAGCATCCCAGCCTCAGCCCACCTGCCCCTGGGAGGGCACAGGCTTTCCTATTTGCCAGTCTCAGCCTGCCGTTCCCTACCTGCTGAGCTCTGCCCTGACCAGGGACCAGTACTGGCCTTGGGAAGCATGACGGTCTTCTCCACCATCCCTGTGCTGCGATCATTCCTCCTCCAACAAGGCCTGAACACAGCCTTGGCGAGGTGGTCTCCTCCCAAATTTGTTTCTTTCTTAACTACTCTACTGTAATTCTGGGCTATTCTCTATAGTTCTCTTTGAACATTTATAGTTAATTGTTCATTATATAAACTATCCCTGCTCAATCTATTGATTGGTTTCCTTGTCTTTGTTGAACACTGATTCTCATAATTATGTATTATTTTCTAGGGTTTTAGTGCTAAGGGGAAAAATCAAAGGCGAACAAGTTGGATAGGGAGCGTCAGGGCAAGGGGGTAGTTTGTATTTTAAATGACATGGTCGATACAGCGTCACCAAGATGACATTTGAACACAGAATTAAAGATAGTGTAGAAAATGAGGCATGAAATCATCATGTGGAGGAAGACTCCAAGTGGAAGGAACAAACAGTGCAAGTCTTCAGGTGGGAGAGTGCCTGACATGTACCAGGAGCACAGTGGAGGGCAGAGGGACTGGAGCAAATGATACAGGGGATGACTGGCCAAAGATGATGTCAGAGAGAGGGTGGGACCGATTGTGTTGGGCTTGTAGTCCATCATAAGGACTTCAACTTTGACCCTGAGAGAAATGGAGAACCCCTGGAGAGATTTTACAATGTCAGCTTGTGATTATTGGTTTTAAAGGGTCACTCCAATTGCTGCCTTGAGGATAGATTGGGGGAGGCCAATATAGAGGCAGAGAAAAGTTAGACGGCTACTGCAATAATCCAGGCCAGAACAATGACGCAATGTGGTGTACCCAGCCATCAGGGAGTAACAGAGTATGGACTTACATTCAACACAAACAAAGAAAAAGCTGGTCAAAATACGTGATATGATTGTTTCACTAATGACCAGTGTACATATGCAGTGGGTGAAAGTCCACAAGGGCAGAAAAAAACAACCTTCGTGTAAAGAAAACTTTTAAGCAATTGAAAGTTAAACTACCCCCAACAATCACAGATTCTAGAATTAGTTTAGATGCCAAGACAATGAGGAAGGAATAATATTTCAACAAGTAGTGCTGGGATAACTGGAGATCCACATGTGAAATAATAAAGGTGAACCCCTACCTCACACCACATACAAAAATGTTACATCTTCTTACAATCAAAGATGTAAATGTAAAACCTAAAACTATAAAGCTCTTAGAAGAAAACATGGCCCTGGATTAGGCAATCATTTCTTACGTGTGGCACCCAAAGTGTAGGGAACCAAAGGGAAAACAGATCACTTAAACTTCACCAAAAGAAATACTTGAGTGCGTCGAAAGACGCTATCAAGAATGTGAAAAGACAGATCACGAAAGGGGAGAATATATTTGCAAATAGTTACATGTCTGATAAGGATCTACTATTGAGAATATATAATATAGTCTTACTTCTCAACAATAAAAATACACATGGCCCAATGAAAAATGGGCAATGCATTTGGATAGGCATTTTTCCACAGGAAATAGATGCCTGTCTGGTGTTGTGGTGTCCCAGCCTGAGGCTGCAGTTCCTGTGCTGGCCATCAGGTGGCAGCCTCCTGTGTCTGTGTCCGTGGTGCCCAGTGAGCTTTGCTGGAGCAACTGGAGAAAGGAGGAGTCATGCAGAAGTCATGCCAACCCTCCCCTACCTCAGGACCCACTTGCACCTCCTATTACTAGCGTTCATCTCCACCATCGGAGCAGGTCAAAAGCAGGAAGGAGGGATCCAAGATGCCCCTATTTGTTCATTCAGCAGCTATGTGCCAAGCCCTCACCCTGGGCCAGGAGCCCTGGTGGGCCCAAGGGTGGTGCTGAAATCTACCCAGCGGTCCCTGCCCACCAGGAGCTCAGTCTGCAGAGAGATCGACGAAAACACAAAATCAGAGACACGTGAAAGAGAAGAGCATGAACTGGAATGAAAATAAAGAGAGTCCTGCAGGGAGGGCTGGGGTCTCACTGGGCAGGAGGGTCTGAAAGGCCTGACTGAGGTGACATTTGCTGTGACCAGAATGACAGGAGGAGCCAGCGCTGCACTCACCTGTGATCAGCGTGCCAGGGAGAAGCCACTGCTGGTGTGGAGACACCCAGGCAGAAGTGAGTTTGGCCAGAGGAGGTTAGAGAGGTGGGCACTGTGGCTGCAGAGAGCCTGGAGGAGAGAGGAGGGAGGGGGCAGGCCAGACCCGGGAACTGGGAGATGGTGTGAGGTGTCTCCTCCTCTCTGACAACACTGCTCCCCACCCTGCATCTTTAAACCGCAAATATTCCCTCTCTCTCCATCTCTGTGGACCTGGAATCCTGCACAACTGAGCTGGAGCCTCTGCTCACGGCGTCATCCAGGTTGGGGCTGTGGCCTCCACTGAGGCTGGACCAGGGTGAGATGTGCTGTCAAGCTAACTACCATGGGCGTGGTCAGGATCAGCTGGACTGAGAGCAGAGCTCCTATCTGTCTGTTGGCAAGGGCTCTCCCTCGGTTCTCTCCTGTGTGGACCTCTGCATAGGGGAGCTCAGCACGTCCATGTGTGTCCCCAGGTCCAGGGTAAGACAGACTGAGACAGGGAAACAAGAGGAGAGGGAAGAGGGAACACAAGAGAGCGAGTGAGAGGGAACGACGGCCTCAGTGATGGAATCTGGGAAGGGTCGTCCTGTCACTTGTGCTGGGTCTGCTGGTCAGAAGCCAGTCCCTAAGCAGTCAGTGGTCCACAGGGACGTGGAGAACAGGCAGGGAGATCATCGCTGCAGGGGCATGCTGACCTTGAATCAAGTGTCCTGGTGGTGAAAGGCTCCCTTCCTACCTGGGCTCATCCTGCGTTGAGCTCAGATCCTCTTCCCAGGGAGTGTTGCTCCTCGGGGACCAGGTGTGCTCTCCCGGGTTCCCTGGGCTCCTGTCTCCTCCAGGAGGGAGATGTACACTGAGGGGGCTGAGGCCAGAGCAAGCAGGGACCACTCCACCCTCCCAGCTCATTTGCTTCCTTCCCCAGGAGGGCCGACTCCTCAGGAGCCTCTCCTCACTGCTCACCACCTTCTCTGCTCTGAGAGCACCTCGTTTCAGCCTCAGAAGAAGACCTGGGGAGAAGTTTTCAGGTGGGAAGGCCTCTCTCCATGGGAGCCCCAGAGTGGACAGGGACCTTCCACAGGGCTGGGCATTGTCCCCTCAGTCAACTTGGACTTCCTGGGAGGCAGCAACCCCTGGGGTCAGGGCCTAGGCTGGTGGCAGGTCTCTAAGTGTCCCCACAATCCCCATCTGCCTGGTCTCTCCTGATTGGGCACAGGCCTACACAAGCACACAACCTTTCATACCCCCTGAGGTTATGTGCATCCCATCAAGGCCGCTGTGTCTATCTCATTGTGTGGTTGTCCATCTCACCTTGCTGGCTGATTCACTGCTCTGTTCTAGATCCAACCTCAGATGGCTACAAAGTTGACCTTCCACGTCAGCTTGCCACTGAGATGGCTACTGTTTCCAGAAATGCTTAGGGGCCGGGCATTGCCCACCCATGGCGACATCAAGTGGGCAACTTCTGATAGTGAAGCCATCCCCCTTCAGGCTTGCCCCGCTCACAGGGCCGTCACACTGAGGGTGTGAGGATGTGACCTGCCCTGGGCAAAAACACCACAACTCTCACTGTTCTTCCCTGAGCTTCAAATGCTCCTCAGTTGGTTGTATTTCTTTGGTCTCTTCCCAGTGGCCTGACCTGGTTGTTTTCTGACAGTGTGTCCAGTGTGATCGTTGCTTTCTGGGAAGAGGATTTGCTGAATTCCTCACTCCACCATTCGGTGTGTCCTGCCGCCCTACCCCGATCACTTTCTGAAGGCGCATCCTTTCAGCAATCTGAGGACCCAAGATTGTGAGTCTGTGTCCTGGAGGGATTTTGAGAAGAGCTGGTGGGATGGCAGTATTGCAAAGCATAAAGTCTTGCTTCCAGAAAGCTCTCTGGGATCCTCAGCATCTTGCTGTTTTGGAGTCAAAGCCCTGAGATCTTTAAAAACCCAGCAATGTTAGAACATGGGCAGGACAAACAAAAGTCTCTGGGCTCCAACACCAACTAAAATATTCTGAATTTCTAGTAATCTGAGACGAGTGGAAAGGAATTGGGAGTGTGGAGTGGAGGGGCGGTTTGGGCCAACTACGCGTTTGGGAGGAGAAATGCCACGCAGAGCATCCTTTCTTTGGGCATAAGGGAGAGACATGTGCGCAGACCCCCGCTGCACACACTGCTGCTGCTGCCCTTCAGTTCCCTCAGCCCACTTGAGTCCCTGCAGTCCCTGGGAGCCAGTCCCCAGCAGGCCCACAGTGTCCCCCTGGAGCACCTGCATCCACTGTCTGCCTGAGGGCTCTCTCCTGCAGCGGGAGCTTCCTCTGCTGCAAGCCTGTGCCAGCCTGTAGCACAGAAGCCTTCATGACCCGGGGTAAACCCTCCACCCACGGGGACAGAGCCAGTCCGGGTGGGATCTCGTCTCCCAACAGGACTAGGAGAGATGCTCACCTCAGTGCTCCCTCGTCAGGCCCCACACTGGCGCTCCTCCTCCAGGCTCCCTTCCCCATGGCCTCCCTCGGGCCTCCTCCATCACCTGCAAACAAACCACTTGCCCTACATCCTTGTCTGCTTTGGGGCCCAAACTCTGCTGAGGCTCCACACTGGCTGTGACTTGGAGCAGGTCGTCCATCCTTCTGGACTTGAGCTTCCTCACCTGTGAGATGGGGACAAAAGGCCTGCCTCCCGGAGTCTTCAGAGGAGACATCGCGTGGGAAGATGCAAACCGCTGCAAAGAAGGATGCCCGCTGATCACCCAGTGAAAACACCAACCTTGCCAAAGAAACAGGAGCTCGTGAGGCTGAGGGAGGAACGCGGGCAGCCTGTCCAAACAACGTGGAGAGTCACTGACGAGTGAGGCCGTGCAGGGTAGGCCCCCAAACAGTGGAAGAGCCATTCGACAAGGAGGGTGACAGGACAGAGGCTTCCAAGGAGAAAGATTTAAGTGTTGGAGGATCACAGAGGCCTTAGGAAAATGGTGAGGCCCTGGAACATGTTTACTGAAATGCTATTATTGGCCAGAAGAATGTGTTACAAATACCCAGTCCACTCTGGATTACTTCTCATTGGTTGTAGGAATGAGTGCACACTTGAGATTAGAACCCACATTTTGATAAATATAGGCTATCTTTATTTTTCTCAACTTTTAATTATTTTTTTTGTCTATGAAGTGCCAAGCATGGGTTTTCTCCGTTCTTCTCCTTGCATGGGTAGCCTCTACTTTCAGAAGTGGATTCCTGGTGCTCATCACCCCTGCTAACCCGAGGGACAGCCCTCCTTCAGGTCACACAGTGGATGTGAGCTCCAGGTGGGCAGGGACCACGTCGGGTCATACTGGTGAAGTTACAGTGCTCGGCCCATGGCAGGGACCAGCGCATATTGGCTGAATGAGTGAGTGAAACAATGAACGAATGCATGAATGAGTACAGGAGTGCAGGAGTGAGTGAGTGAGGGAATGAGTGAAGGAATGACTGGGTGAATGAAGCAATAAGTGAATAAACCACAGAAGCTGGATCCACAAAGGAGGAGCCTTTATCTGTGGCGGGCTCACAGGGGGTCACAGCACAAGCCCTGGATGGTGGCATGGAGCATGTTCAGCTGTCCTTCCAGCGCTGAGCCTCCGTCACCTGCAACACAGTGTGGTCCTGGATCTTCTTCAGCTCCTCCTCAAACAATGCTGAATGTTCCCGGGAGCAGGACAGCTGGAAGGGAACCTGAGGAGGGACTTCCCAGACCCTGCGCCCTGGAGGACCACTGTGACAGCCTGGCAGGGGGCTCTTAACACGCTCCGGGCACCAGGCTAGAGATGCTCAAGCCATTCCTCAGGGAAGTCTCCCAACAGCCCATCAGGATGCCAAGTTATTTCCTCATTGTACAGATGGGGAAACTGAGGCTGAGAGCCTCAGCTGCATCACCAGCTAGAAAGAGGCTGAGTAGGGACTAGGACCCCTGTTTCTCTGACTTGGGATCATTCCAAACCACTGTCGTGTGCTGTGGCCTCCTCAGGCTCAGGGGTCCTGGCCTCCCTGGGGCCTGCACCCTTCTGGCCTCCAGCCATCACTGAACTAAAGGGACAGGTTCACCATCTGCTTGGGGCTGGATATGGTGGCTGGGGAATGGCCAGCCGTGGGCGCTGTGGGCTCTCCCAGTACCAAGGACCAGCCTATCCCCCCACAGAGTGAGGTCTCTCTGGGCATCAGGACCAAAAGTTCTCAGAACTTTAAGGAAAAGAGGTCCCTCCCTCAGCATGGGGGAGCCCTTCTCAGGCAGGCCCCATGGGGTCTAAAAGGCGCTGTGTTCAAATCCCGGCTCTGCCACTCTGCAGGGCACAGAGGGGGCACGTCTCTTTGAGCCTCAGTTTCCTCATCAGTGAAATGAAGACAATAATTGCTCCTCCCCCAAGGAGTTGTGGGGAGGATTCAAGGAGATAGCTCAAGAGGAGAACAGAGGCCCCGGTAAGTGCTCATCACCGTGAGCTGTTCCTGCTGATGTCACCCCACTGAGAGCCCCCTGGGGCCCTTCGCCTCTGCCCACTCTGATCTCCCACCAGGCATGCCATACTCGCTCTGACTCCACTGTTCCTCTGGAATGCCTTTCTCCACCCCATCTCGTCCCACGGCAGTCAGCCAGCCAGGTGTGGATCCACGACCCAGCCCCATCTCTCCTCCTGTGATTCCTCTTCATTAGAGCTAGGAGCTGTTAAGCTCTGAGCAGGTGCAGGGCACTCCAGGTGCAGCCTCAGCGAACTTGTCTGACACCAGCATGAAAGGTCGGCTGCCACCCCACTTCACAGGTGAGGAAACCGAGGCTCCAATGGCAGTGCCTCTCCGAGGTCACCAGTGCTCTCTCCCTCATCCCCACTGAGCAGGGCCCCTCCATCGCAGAGGCTGAATGTGCTGGATATGTGGGCTGGGGCTGGCACAGTGCCTGAGGCAGCCATCACTCCTGGAAGACCCTGAGGTGTGCTTTGGGCACAATGACCTTCTCCAAAGCCGCCAGCCCCATGCTCTGACCTTCTGGCACCTTCTATGAGACCTCCATTGTGTCTTGTCAAAGTCACTTCTGCTCACACAAGCTGAAGTGGGTCCTGCTGTTGCAACTGAGAACTCCCCCTGGAGGGAGCATGTTCAAGGAGGTCCCTGTGACTCACTGCACTGCCCTAGATGTGCTTTCCCTACTGAGGATGGGGCTCTCTGCTTGGAGGGAGAGGGAGCAGGCAGGAGTGTCCAGACCCTCATCATCATCTGTCCTGGATGGCAGGCCAGGCTGCTCAGCTCAGGTGAGTTAGGGAGCAGGAGGGGCATGGGCAAGGCCAAAGCAGAGTCAGGTGTGGTAGGGGCGGGGCCAGGGGTGAGGGGAGTGGTAGAGACAGAAGCAACAGGAGCAGGGCCTTCCAGCTGGGCAGGTCACCCTAGGTACCTTCATCCCCTGCATCCTAGCTGCTCCTCCTCCTCCCTCCCATCCTCAGGTCTCTGCTTCAGGGTCTCTGGACTCCCTGTTCCCAAACAAGATCACAGGGTAGAAGGAGACCTTGGGTGTCAGAGACTGTGACCAACACCTTAACATCACGTTTACATTATGAGCCAGAATCTCCACCTCTAGGGATCGGTCCTAAAGAAGTAGAGATTTATGGATGCAGGTGTTCCTTCCAGCACGATGACGGGAGTGAAAAATCAGAAATGATCCGTGTTGCCCAGCAGAGGCTCTTAGGCAATTCTGAGGCTGAGGCAGAGGAGGAAGAGGATTGACTGGCCAGGGTCCAGCCCTGGGGAAATCAGGTTCCAGAAGAGCTCACTCCGTGCAGTCCTTCCCACACGATAGCCGCAAGTGCACACCCACACACACTTGCGCATAGACATACCCATGTGCATACAAATGCACACAGCTGAATGGGCACATGCACACACGTGCACACACACGTGCATACAAAGGCAAAGGACTAAAACGGTGAACACTGCCTGTTAAGGGCACTCCTCAGTTTCCGCTTAATTCTTAATTCCCTTAGAATTCATTCTTTTACTGTAATTAACGTACATTGTCTTTGTAATAAAAACCTTTACAAAGAAAAAGTAAATAATGTACTTCAGTCCAATATGAGTGATAAATGGATAACATTAACCATGTGATTTCAACTTTGTTAGAATTATAAGAGGAATAGAGGCACATTCTATCAAGTTGAAACATCATGCAGGCCCCTGAAGGAGAAGAGAAGCGAGTGGCAATTCCCATCCCAGAGGTGACCCCCATGGACGATTTGGTGCGTATCTCTCTGTCTCTGTCTCTCTCTTTCTGTCTGTCTGTCTCTGTCTCTCTCTCACACACGGATTTATTTTTGTAGATGCGTGTCTCCCGGCTGATATCACATATACGTGGTCTTACAGATGGGATGGATGGATCCCATCGCCTCGCCATGGATAGTAGCGTTCCTTCCAATTGCTTGCTATTGCAATCAGTGCTGTGATGAATAGTCTGGAAAATACATCTTTGAAAAGTTGGGCAGGGATTTCTGTGGGATGAAGTCCTGGGATCAGCACCGCCAGCACAGGCATGCCCCTGGGGACAGCGATGGGTCCTGCAGGCTGGTCTCCAGAGAGGAGTGTCCTTAAACACTTGTCACTAGGGGTCTACTGGGGCCTCTGCTTCCTCACATTGTCACCAGGGCTGGTCGTCACCACCCTGGAACCCAGCCCGTCTGATGGGGCCCAGTGCCCTCTCCACAGTGTCTCCATGTGTGCGTCTCCTCCTGGGGGACCTCGCGCATCTCTGACACATGCTGCCCCTGTGTATCACCTCTCGTTGGCATTGAATGTGTTTGCTCTTTATCGCCTTTTAAAAATCTGACTTTCGAGCGTTTTTTTGGACCCCAAGGATGCGTAACCTTTCCCTGGCCTTTTGTTATGAGGAATACTTTCTGGTTTGCGGTTTGTCTTACCAGCTTTCTACCCTTTCTTGTTTCTGTTTTGGCCGCAGGAAGAGCAACGCGTTTCGTGTGTGGCTTCTGGCTCTGGTGTCCCACGTAGAACAGCAGTCTGTACCCCAAGATTATGCACATATTTACCAAAAGGGCTTTCTTTGATACATCAAATCTAGACTCCATCTGGGATTTTCCTATCAAATTAGAGAAATTCTATTTCAAATAAAAACAGAAAAGGAAAACCTATCAGGCCGTGTGAAAATAAATGGGCAGAAAACACATGGCCACCTACAGCATGATTTCACTTAGAGGAAACATGCAGAACAGATTTAAAAAAGAAAAAAAAAGAACAGTGAGAGAAAAGAGATTAGAGGTTGCCAGGGCCTGAGGGAGAAAGTGGGAGTGAGTGCTTTTAGAACAGGGTGTTCTTTTGGAGATTGAAATATTCTAAACCCATACAGCGGTGATGGATGCACAGCATTGTGAATGTACTTAATGCTCATGAAGTGTACAATTTAAAATGAAAAATATTAAAGTGTTAAAAGACGAAAGTGAAATTTATTTTAAATAATCAAGATATAAACAATAAAAAAAATCAATGAAAGAAACCAAGAAATAGAGAAACACAATTAGGAGGGTGGGAAAGGAAATTTGTGGTAAGGGAGCAGGTGGAACAGGTGGGACTGGAGGTGCTAATGGGGGAGGTTCCCGAGCCAGCTCTCCAAGGCCGCACAGATTGGCCTCAGCTGCCTCCCTATCTCCTGCAGGTGCCTGTGCAAGGGATGGCTCTCCCTGCACTGAGTCTGGGCCCTCAGGTGCCTCCTGTTCTCCTGCAGGAGCCTGTGCAGGGGATGGCTCTCCCTGCACGGAGGCTGGGGCCTCAGCTGCCTCTCGTTCTCCTGCAGCAGCCTGTGCAGGGGATGGCTCTCCCTGCACAGAGGTTTGGGCCTCTTCTTCCTCCTGGTATCCTACAGGAGCCTGCGCAGGGGATGGCACTCCCTGCACGTAGGCTGGGGCCTCAGCTGCCTCCTGGACTGCTGCAGGACATGGTGGATATGATGGTTCTCCCGGGATTGAAGCTGGGTCCTCTGGTGGCTCTGAGGTTTTTATCACTTTCACTGCAGACCATCTCCCGGTAGCTGCTGATCCAGTCCTGTGGGACACCGGCGCCTCCATCGGGGAGATGGATGGAATATCCCCTTCCACCGGCTCCACGCTGATCTCGTTCGTGGAGCTCTGCAAAGACAGTGACTGGCTCCGTCCCAGAGGCATCAGAGCCCTGCCCAGCTGTCCTTGCTGCTGCTTCTGCCCCTGGACCTAATTCTCCCAGATCAGGCACACACCTGTGTCTGCACAGTATTCCACCCCTGAGGAAAGACCTACACCTCAGGGGCTTGGGATAAACCTCAGGCAGAAGGGCGCCACCCCTGCACTCCACGTCCCACCCAGCGGGCCTTGACCTGGGCTTTGAACCTGACCGACCTCCCAGGCTTCTAACACCTCACCGACTGCTCCTGCTCACGGTGGTCTACCCACATGAACCCACCCTTCCAGGCACACATGGGGAGGGGATGTAGGGCTGCCCAGATGGGCCCACAGTGGTAGCCTGGTTTGGAATGGCCTTCCCTGGGCCTCCCGGTGTTACCTTTCTGTCCCTCCGGGTAAACGGCCAGAGCCGTCGGCCGTGAGAGGGGCACCAGCATCTGCATCGGTCTTTGGGGGCTTTCCTGGGGCTCCGGCCCCTGGGCATCGGGAAACAGCAACTAAACATGTTGCTCCTTCTAGACAAGTGCTAGACAAGTGAGCTCGCTTGGGGGCTGTGTTTAGGCTGTGGGTGCCTAGTTACCAGGGTTCCAAGTTCTGTTGGGCTCTGTGAGGTCACTTCCTGGGATCCCCTTACCTAAGCTTCCTCCTCACACAAGACCTTCCTAAGGGCCCCCCGGGCTGCTGACTGCTCACTCTCCATCTCCATACCCTGTCCAGACACAGTCACACCGACACAGTCCACCCCACAGCCTCTGGGGAGGTCTGGACGCAACCAGGGCCCCAGCTTTGAGGACACAGAGTTGAATTCAGTCCCGCTCCTGCTTCTTGCCAGTGATGTCACCCTGGACAACCCTGTGCCTCTCAGGGCCTCCCCTCTCAGGGTCTCTCCTGTGTTCATGTCCCTCTCTGTGTAGTGGGGGTCATTCTAGCATCTAATTCCTAGGGATGTCATCAGGTGTATAGACCTAGAGATCCCTTCAGAATCGGTGAAATCCGTGGGCTGCTCCCACACGTAGCTCCTGCACAGACTTGGCAGTGCAAGGATTACAGAAAGGGCTGGCTGTGGCAGAGAATACAACGCAAAGAGGCTTGGGTCTACTGGGCGTCTGGGAGAGGCACTTCCCCTGTTGCCTGTTTCCCAGTGTCCCTAGGGAGGGTTGAAATGAAATGACGTTCAGACATCATCTCCTTCTGGCTCGCAACCCTCCAGGGCCTCCTGTTATGTTTAGACTCAGGTCCAAGTGCCTGAGTGGCGGTCATCTCAGCCTATGTGGTGGGTAGCCCCCACAATGGCTCCCAGCGTTCCCACTTCCTGGGCACACATCCTATGTAATCCCCGCTCCTCTATGAGAATGGACTTTGCGCCTGGCTTCTAACCAATAGAATAGGGCCGAGTGATGGGATGTCACTTCCTCGGTCGGCTTAATGAAAAGTCTGTAACTTCTGCCTGGTTCTGTCTCTCCTGTGTTCATTCTATCTCTCTGTCTCTGTCTCTCTCTCTGTCTCCTTGTCTCTGTGTCTCTGGCTGTCTGTATCTCTCTTGGTCTCTCCCTGTCTCTCTGTCTCTCTCTTTGTATCTCCTCTCTGTCTCCCTGTCTCTGTCTGTGTCTCCTCTCTGTCTCTCCTACCCATCTTTCTATCTCTGTGTGTCTCTGTCTCTCTTTCTCTCTCTCTTTCTGTCTCTCTGATCCGCTATTCAGGAGAAGCCATATCAGATATTATGAGCTTCCTTCCCTATGGCACCCCCTAATGCAAAGAACTGGCAGAGGGCCCCGGCCCACAGACAGAAAAGGCCTGAAACCCCCCAACCAAACTGAATCCTACCACTGCCCCGATACTTGTGAATGATCTCCGAGATGGCTCCTGCCTCTATCGATTGTCAGTTGAGAACACAGCCCAAGCCTCCTGCTAGACCTTGACGGGGAACCTCCCAGCTGACCTGAGCCTGGACCCTGGTACAGACACTGTCAGATGCTCAATGATAGGTCTCGTAAGTGCTAAGTGAGGCTAATGCTGTCACGCAGCATAGACAGCTAATACCTCCTTCCAAGCCTGGGTCTGGCCCTGCCATCCTTTCTCCCTCACTTCTCTCCTCCCCAGCTCACTCTAGCCACACTGGCTCTTTTCTCACTTCCTCTCTCGTCAAATTCTCTTCGGCCTCCAAGTCTCTGTGCCTTTGAGCTTCCCCCCAGCACGCTGTTTGCAGACAGTTGCAGGGCTGGTTCCTCTTGTCCTTCTGCTCAGGGCACAAATGTCCTGAGGGGGGACCGTTACACCCACCTAGGGGCTCCAGGCCCTCCCTCCTCCAGCACCCTGCTTCATTGCCCTGTAGCACCTGCTCTTATTTTTCACATGGATTTGTTCATGATTTTGTCCCTTCCACTTCCAGGCTGTGAGCTCCTGGAGCACAGGGACCATGTGGGTGCTTTCAGCACTGCCCTCAGGAGTAACATGGGCCCTGCTCAAGGTGAGTGCTGGGGCCACAGTAGCTGACAGAATCATGAGAGGATCTCAGAGTCCCCTCTCACCTCTGAGCAGCTCCCATTGTGGACGTGGATGCCAGTAATCAAAGGTGCCTGTTGCTTTGGACAGGGGAACACCCAGAACGAGCCCTGGGCGTCCCTTCCCTGCTCCACTTGCTCCATTGAGCACGAGTGGACACAGGACAGCCCTGGTGGTCAGCCCCAGCCTTGCAGCCCCAGGCAGGAAAGCAGAAAGCAAAACACACACCTGTCTTTGTTTGGGGTCCTCAAGGTAGTGGTTCCACCAGGGCCGAGGTCACAAAGGAGCAGGACCTGTGGGCTCCAGGAGGGACGTGAGGGACCTCAGAAGCCTCTCTTACTCCCCGCTTTCCTTACACTGGCCCTGGCATGTCCCGTTGACTCACAAGGCCTCCTCGCCCCAGCCAGGGCAATGACTCCACCTCACTTCCAAAGGAGGTCCCTGAGGCTCCGACAAGGTTGGCCTTGTCCCTGGTCCCCAGACAAGTCGACCAGTGCTCTGCCAGGTTCTGCACTGCCCGGGGCCCCAGTCCCCAAGCTCTCAGGCTGCCCTCTGCTCAGCAAGACCTCGAGGGAATGGAATGCATTTTACAAGGACTCAGAGAACAGTGGGTCATGGATGGAGAACGAAGGTCAACAGACTCTTCTACAAGCCTGTGGGACCGTTAGAGTCACCCCATCTATGCACCCCAATTTACAGAGGCGTAAGATCTGGCCTTCTCTCCTGTAGCCCCTCCCCCCTAGGGGGTCACATCCTAGTTCCTGGTGCCCAGAGTGGTGGACACAGGAGGCCAGACCTGGTTCTCTGCAGGCTGCTCTAGGCATGGCCCCAACCCCTGCATCCCCCTGTGCACCTTGGGGACCCCGTGCCCACCAGTCTGGCATCTCTCCCCTTCGTGAATGGGCCTGCGCATGTTGCTAGGGGACCGAATGCCCCTGCCCCATGGCTGAGCTGCCTCCAACCTCTTTCTTCCTTCCTCCTGTCACCTCCCCAGTGTGCACTTCCCTTCTGACACAGGGCTGGGCAGTCAGAGTGTGTGTGTATTCTTGTGTGTGTGAGTGTGTCCACGTGGGGATGCGTAGAGGAAAGGGCCCTACATGGGGGACGTTGGCAGGGGTCCCTCAGGATCTTAGGGGCTCTCATTCCTAAAGCAAACCCCTTGGAACTGTTGAGGCTGGCCTAAGAGGTTGGAATGCTCTCTTCTCCTCTGGACTCTGCCCACCTCGTGTGCCCAGGGCCTGTCCCTGCTTCTCCTGGCCTCAGTTTCCCAACTATCCTGTGAGGGTTGGACACAGAGCAACATCAGCCCCGATGATCATGGACATGGCCCGGGATCTCTGCCCGCATGAGTGTGGCAGGGATACCCTCACGGTCTCACAGGCCTCTCTCCTGTGGGGCAACCAAGCCTCCGCTCCACGGTCAGGCACACAGAGGGGCCCAGCAGGCAGCACTTCTGGGTGACACAGCCCGCAGCACACACGTGTAACACAACGGTCCCCTGACATGGCTACTTTCATCTGTCCCCTCCCTAGCTAACTGCTCGGTGACCCTCACATGCCCTACGTCCCGGAAACACGCCACACAAGCCAGGTGGGCCACACGGTGCGCAGTTGGGTAGGTTGGACATCTGGGGACGTGAGGGTCGCTGAATATACACCGACCTCACTGTCCTGGTCCACAGACTGCATCCCAGGTTCCAGCTCCATGCATGGCTAACCCTTCGGACAGGAAGACAGTGGTAGACACAGACCCTGGCCAAGGAGAAGGCCAGTCCGCCCTTTTCCCTCCTCCTCTACAACCCTTCCCTGCCACATGAGGTCCAGCCAGTCCCAGCCTGCAGCCCTGGCGGGTGTAGGAGGAGCTGAAGGGAGCCCAGCTGGGCAACTATTGGAAGGAGTTACTGTGATTAGGGAGCCCCCTGGGTGCTGAGTGATTGCACCCCGTTTTACAGATGACCCGTGGTCCTAGTATTCAAGGTCACTCTGCTCTAAGTGACCAAGTCCAGACGTGAACAGGGGACTAGAAATCCTTGATTTTCACCAGCATTGAGCCCAGCATTGACCATCGAGGCCTTGTCCTGCGTTGGGGCTCCCCCAGCCCGGCGACCTCCTGAGTCCAAGCACTTTGGGCACCTTCGTCTCCCTGCTTGAATCCCAACACACCCTCCTGAGGTCAGAGTCACTGACCCCATTTCTCATGGAGGAAACTGAGGCTCCGAGAAGACACCACATGAACTTGCCTGTCACAGGGCTGTGAGGTGACCCAGCTGTGGGTTTGACCCCAGGTCAATCTGACCCTAAAGGCTCTGCTAGCACAGGAGCCTGAGGAGGTGGCCTGTGAGCCCAGCACAGAGGTGAGTCCATCCTGGATGGGGGCTCGGGGGAGGGGCACTGCAGGCTAGGAGCTCTGAAGGGGGCAGGGGCTTGGCAGGGTCCTTGGGGAGGAAGGCTCTAGGGAGGGTGGGGTGTGGTGAGGGGTGCACTCTGGGGGCAGTGTCTGGACCAGATCACACAGGGCTGTGACTCAGGCAAGGAGTCAGGCCTCACTACAGGTTGGTTGGACGTGAACGAGCAGTCTCATCAGAGCCTGTGGCGGTTAGATCCTAGATTTGGAGGGAGCTTGGTGGGCACCTTATCCACCTCCACTCAAGCCCAGATCCCCAAGAAGCAACAGGATGAGAAGGCTGCCTCCATTTCCTCCCATGTACAGTGGGCACTGTGGCGGTCGCCTACCTCCTCCCAGGGCTGGGCATGCTGCCTGGAGGGCCCAGAGAGGGCTTCTTGTCAAAGTAGCCATTCAAGACAGGTCTGTGCTCAGAGAGCTCTGAGTGATGGGACCAAGGGCATGTCCCACCAGTGGGCTAAACAAGACGATCCTGTCCACGTTGCTGTTGTTTATTCCAGGTGGACAGGGATGATGCAGCATCACCCACCGTGTGGATGGAGAGGGCCAGCGAGGAGCTATGGTTGAAGAGCCTGAGACACAACGCTTGTGTGTGACCAAAGCTGCCACGGGTGTGGTGGAGGCTGAGGAGGAAGAAGTGCTGCTGGAGGCCAAGATGAAACCAGAGACCATCGGGGACCAGGGGGCGGTTGATTTCCATAACTGTGGGGGATGGCATGATCAGCAGAGTCTCTGGACCCGGCAGGACACCCTAGGCCGGCATCCAGCTCCTGGGCTTCTTGGTCCTTTTGTGGGTGTGGATGTGAAACACTGGTCCCGAGCAAGAAGGGACTGGGAATGGGCTGTCAGGGAGAATGGGTAGGGCAGCCACCTTCTTTTCCTTGAAATCAGGTGACTCTGGGTCAAAACTCATGTTGCTCTCCTCCACCTTGGAGCTGGAGGAACCAGCCAAGTGCTCGCTGAGCATTGGACAATGTCCCTGCCACTGAGGTCCTGGCCCCACCTGAGGTGTCCCAGCACTTGGAGTGGGAGCTGTCCCTGGTCCTGAAGCCTGTGTTGGGGCCTGGAGGCTTGGAGGCCGGATTGCAGGGCTGCATTTGCAGAGGTCACGCCCAATGGGTTAGTGGGGACTCTGGGACACCTGAAGTTACACATGCAAGTGACCTGCACCTGGGAAGGTGTGAGGGAGGTGCACAGAGGGCAGTGCCTCAGTGGCAGGCAGGGCTTCATGCCCATGGGCAGCACTCCTTGGCAAAGGTCAGCTAGTCCTTTGGACCCTAGAGGGCAGAAGGCACCTAAGGCTGCCAGTGGTCCACGGGAGGCCAGGACAGCCTGCTGACTGGCAGGCATCAGGCCTGCAGCACGAGAGGTTCAGGGTGAAACTGCTCCTGTGTAGCCTGGGCCAGTGGGTTGGACAGAAAAGATGGCCACCTGGTTTTTGTCACTCTAGTCTGTACGTGCTCGTCTCCCCAGCTAGCCAGACCCTGGGGAGGGTGGCCCTGTGGCTGAACAGCACTAGGGACTGAGAAGAAGGTGCCCTTGGCAACATCGAGTCCCTCCTCTTAATGTGAGGCCGGGTTGAGCTGGCTCCATGCCTGACCTCACCCCCTTGGTGACGGTGGGCTTCTTCATGTCAAAGTCATACTAGGCTTCGGGTTCATGGCACTGAACACATTGGCATCCTCAGGGGTCTTCAGCATGGGTCAGAGGGGCCAAACGAGGATTGGCTGTGCTCAGGACAGCCACACCAGGGACAGCGAAATGCACAGAGACAGGAAGCAGATCAGTGCTTGTCAGGGGCTGGGGGAGTGCATATGAGGAATGGCTGCTTCATGGATACAGGGGTTCTGGTGGGGTGAAGCAATGATCTGGAACTAGATAACGGTGACGGTACACAGCATAGAGCATGTAGTTTATGTCCGACCCTGAATTGTACAACTTTAAGTGATGAAAACATTAAACTTTATTGAATCTATATTTGAACACATAAAACATAAAAAAACATAAAACATAGAAAAGGGAAAAGACATCCTGCCCTCACAGGCAAGGTGAAGGACAGCTCTAGGGTGGAGCTGGAGTCGGCCGGGCCTTAGATGCTGCGATGAGGGAGGTGCTGCAGCTGCTCTACGCTGCAGCCACTGCTATGGCTGACGCTGGAGATCCCACCAGCTCTGGCTGTGCAACTGGCCCAGGAGCTGGACCTGATGTGGGGCTCGAGCTCGTTCTGTCTCTGGCGATGGTGCCTGACCTGCTTCTAGAATTGGCTCCGGTCCTGACACTGAAGCTAGCTCTGCATTGTTGACAGATTTGGTCCGGAAGCTAGTGATGGAAATAGCTGCTGCTCTGGAGCTGGTCAAGTGTGGGAGCTGGAGGGAGCTCTAGTTCTGGAGCTGGCTGCAACTGAGCTCTGGAGCTGGTGCCAGAGCTGTCACTAGTCCACAGCTGGAGCAGGATCTGGTGCTATGATGCTCTAACTTTGTAGTTTGAGGTAACTCTGGCTCTGCTGCTGGTGACCGAGCCTTCTCTAGCTCCACAGCCGGTAAACAACGTGTCCTGACCTTTAGATGGGGTCAGTGACATCACCAACCCATCATGAGCTGTCCATCAGATGGTGGGAGCACTCCAGCAAATAGGATCTATTACATTAGTGTTATTTCATCTCAGTTCCAGTTAGATATTTATTTTAAATATACTTAGAAGGAGAATAGGATAACAGAAACCATTTACTCTTTGCTGAGATTTAACAGATCACACCTTATTGGTGTCGTTTTTTAAGAAATATTACACAGTGGAAGACACCATTCTCCTTCCTCTCTCTTTCCTGCCCAGAGGTAACTACCGTCTTGACGTTAATATATGTATTCCGTACACATTGTCTTTTGCAAAAAGACAACCGTCCCAGTAAAAGCACATTTCAGACTGGATTCCGGAACAACAAAGTAATCTAAACTGGTGTTGGGAGTAGACTAAAACTGGATGACTTCCAGGGATCAAGCAATATCAAGAGAAAGATAGAGAAGCAAGCAAGGGAGGGAAGTCAGAGGGCGTTGGCCCTCAGCATTTGGGGCTAGTATTTGGGAATGCCCATCAGGGACCATAACCGGCTGCAAGACATCCTACAAGTCATAAAGTCAAAACACCTCATTCATTTACAAAAATGCATTTCATGTATTGACTTTTGTTTTAACCCGTCCCCTCATTTCAGATGGGAGCTCCAGAAAAGGGAGACAACTAGTCAGTACGAGAACCAGGACTAGAACCCAGGGCCCCATACTCCTGGTCATTCATTCACGAGGGCACCCCTTGTTCCTGGCCGCCTGCCAACCTGGAGGAGGACAACATTGGTGAGGACAACCTGAAGGAACTGTAGTTCTTGCCTTCACAGAAGTTCAAAGGAGGTGCTTGAGCTGGATCTTAGAAGATGACTAGGGGTTTGCCAGACATTTGAAGGGCATTGGAGGCAGTGCGTGCACAGTAGGGAGGGCTGAAACAGGGCTGGAATCAGAAGGCACAAGTGGAGCCCTCTGCTCAAGTGGAATGAAGCGCTGAGGAGGGAGGTGAGCCCGGGAGGAGGATGCACTGTGGAAGACAGCGGGGCATGCCTGCAGGGGTTTTGGCAGCGAATGCCAATAGGAAGAGCTACCCTCTAGCTCATTGTGGCTGGAGCAGGGACTGAGTGGCCTAGTAGCTGATGGGGGCGGGGAACGCCCACGACAAGGCCAAGGGAGAGATGACGACGGACAGTGGCAAAGGGAGTACACAGGGCAGGGGGAAGGACTTACCTGGAGATGCGCGGAGGGCGCCACCCCTCCAGGGTTTCCCAGGCTGATGCCAAGAAGCAAAGGGCCTCGTGACAGGAAAGCGCCCTGCGCCTGCCAGAGCCGGGCAGATGCTCAGGAACGTGCGCTGCGCGGGGAAGGGACGACGCTCAGGCGGAGCTGGAGCTCGGGGGAATGTTGCGCACCAGGTGGCAGGCCCAGGACCAGGGCCCCATCCACCACGCGGAGGGTCGCAGGTCCCCGGCTCCGCCCAGCCCAGCCACCGCCTGGCTGCGCCACTGGGGCCCCTCAGCGTCTCTGCCTTCAGCCAATAGGAAACCTGGCGGAGGGCGCATTCTCAGGGGCCTGGGGTCAAGGGGCACAAAGGTTGGCCTCGCCTGGTGGCCTGGAGGCGTGAAGCGGGGCTGGCTCCAGCGGCGAAGGCCCCTCTGGGTCCCTGGCTGGGCTGCCCAGGGCAGGGGCGAGGGCTCTGGACGGCGGCCGTGTGCTCGCGGAGCCGGCAGGAGGCAGCGGAGGCCGGGGGCGCGCCCGTGGGCCGGTAGGTGGGCGAGCGCGCGGCCCGCGCCGACCGCATCCTCGTGGGGTCTGCAGCTTGTCCGGGCACAAGGCGGCCCCCCTACGTGCTGCCCAGCTCCTGGCCGAGCCGCTCCCCGGGCCCTCGGCCTCTTGGAGAAGCTGCGACGCTGGAGGGTGAGACTCCGGGAGGGCGCCCCTCGAGCCGCCGCAGGCCCGGGAGGAGGAGGTGGCAGGAGCTCTGCCCGCCTTGATGGAGGCGCGGAAAGGGTGGGTTTGTGGCGTCCCGCGGCATCCGCACCTTCTCCCGGGGTCGGCGTTGTCCCCACAGGGAGCAGAGGGAGGCTCAGAGAGATCACGGGACAGGCCCCAGGCCCCACAGTTGGTAGGGGGACGTACAGTGGGTTCCGCACTCGGGCCGTGGGCTCCGGAAGTTCTGACGTTAGGACAGCCGGCTGCCAAGCTCCAGGACCCTGCGGTCCGGCTGGAGTCGGTGGACCAGTGGGAAAGGAAGCGTTAACCGGAGCAGGTACAGGGATGAGCGAGGAAGAGCGGAGGTCCGCACACACTAGGGTGTTTGCACAGGAGGCGTCTGCCTTGACTCAGGTTTGAAAAGATGGCAGCAGAGGGCGACCTGCGGCGTCTTCTCTCGGAGCCAACAGTCAGAAGAGCAAAACGAGGTGCTTAAGATAGGTTCTTGTTGGGGATGCTTGTGGGAATCTCGATGCGGGATGAAAAAGCAGCAGATTGGCCCAGTTTGGCTTCTGACTTGTCTGTCAAGGGTAACAAGCGATCTTGAACTGCAAAAGGGAGATCAAGAGAAACAGGGCATTGAAGCTCCAGAGGAATGACAAGTTGGGTTGTTTTTTCTTAACATTGAGTTGTAAGAGTTATTTATGTGTGCTGGATAGAGTCCGTTTTCATATACATGGTGTGTGCAGATATTTTCTGCCAGTCCACGGCTTTGCTTTTGATTTTCTTAAGTGTCCTTTGAAGAGGCAAATGTTTAAATTTTAATGAAATTCAGTTGATCACTTTTTCTGCTGTGGATTGTGCTTTTGGTATGTGTAAAAAGTCTTTGCCTAACCCAAGATCACAAAGACAATTTTCCTATGTGTTCTTTTTGGAGCTTCATTGTTTTAGTTCTTCTGTTTAGGTCTATGGTCCAGCCATTTGAGCTGGTATTTGTGTATGGTGTGGGGTAGGGGTCTTTTTGCATGTGGATATCCCATTGTCCTAGGATCATTAGTTGAAAGACTATCCTTTCCTTATTGAATTGTTTTGGCACCTTTGTCAAAATCAGTTGCCTGTAAAGAGTGAGGGCTTATTTCTGAACTGTCGGTTCTGTTCCGTTGATCTATATGTCTATCCGTATGCTAAAATTATGCTCTTTTGATTACTGTAGCTTTATAGTAAATTTTGAAATTGGGAAATGTAAGTCCTCCAGCTTGTTCTTGTTTTTAAAAATTGCTTTGTCTATTCTGAGTCTTTTGATTTTCCACATAAATGTTAGGATTAGCTTGTCAGTTTTTGCAGAAGTACTTGCTGGGATTTTGGTAGGGATCATGTTGAATTTGTAGATTGATTTGCGCTCAAATGCCCTCTAGAAATTCTTGAGTTTTCCAATCCATGAATGTGGAATGTCTCATTTAAGCAGGTCTTTAATTTCTCACAAGTATGTTTTGTAGTTTTCGGTATACAAGTCTTGCATTTCTTTTGTTTCAGTTATTCCTAAGCATTTTATTATTTTTGATGGTATTTTGAATAGAATTGTATTCTCAACTTAATTCTTGGAGCGTTCCTTGCTAGTGTATAGAAATACCTTTGGTTTTTGTATATTGACCTTCTGTCTTTTGACTTTGCTGAACTTGTATACTAGTTCTATATGTTGTTGTGTATTCCTTAGGGTTATCTACATACAGTATCGTGTTGTCTGGTTGTCTGTGAATCAAGACAGTTTCACGTCTTCATTTCCAATTTGGATGCCCTTGTTTCTTTCTCTTGCCTAATTGCACTGGGTAGAGCCTTCAGTACAGTGTTGAATTGAAGTGCTGTCCGTGTTCTGTTCCTGATCTTAGGGAGACAGCCTTCAGTCTTTGACCATTGCGGGTGATGCGAGCTGTAAGGTTTTCACAGATGCCTTTCCTCAAGTTGAGGAAGTTCCCTTCTTGTCCTACCTTGTGCGGAGTTTCTTTTCATTTTTAAAATCCTGAAGAGGGACTAGATTCTGTCAAATGCCTTTTGTATATCTGTTGAGGTGATCGTGTGATGTTTGTCCTTTATTCTGTGAATAGGATGTATTACCATAGTTGATTGTTGGAGGTTAAACCAGCTTGCATTCCCGGGAGAAATTCCTCTTGTTCTTGGACGATAATCCTTTTTCCACTGGGTTGGTTTTGCTAACATCTTATTGAGGATTTTTTTCTTGTGATGTCGTTGACTGGTTTTGGTATGAAGATATTCCTGGCCTCATAGAATGAGTTTCTGGAAAAGATTGTGAAGAACTGGTGTTATTCCTTAGGTAAATGTTGGGTTAATTTACCAGTGAAGTAAGTCATCTGGGTCTGGACTTTCCTTGGTAAGAAGAGTTTCTTTTATTACTAATTTAATTTTTTTAAGCTTGTTATGGGTATATTAAAATTTTCTGTCTCTTCTTGAGTCAGCTTGTGTAATTTGTGTCTTTCCAGGAATGTGTTCTTTCCTTGTTAGTTATCTAATTTGTTGGCATAAAGTTGTTTGTAGCATTCACTTATGATCTCCCACAGTTCTGTAGGTTGGTAGTGATCTTCTCTCTTTAGTTCCCGATTTTGGTAATTGGCATTTTCTCTTATTTCCTTGGTCAGTGTAGCTGAAGATTTGGCAACTTTACTAATATTTTAAGAGAACCAAATTTTGTTTGAATTCATTTTCACTATTGATTTTCTATTATCTGTTTCATTGATTTATAGTTCAATTTTTACTATTTCCTTTAATGCTTGCTTTGGGTTTAGTTTGCTCTTCTAGTTACTTAAGGTGGAGGGTTTGGCTAGTGTTGAGGTCTTTTTTCTTTTGTAACGTAGGTACTGGAAGCTACATTACAAGCTTTAAACTTCAGTTTAAAGCTCAAATTATGAGTTTGTCTCTAGGCACTATTTAGCTGCAGCCCATAAATTCTGATATGTTGTATTTCTTCTGTCTTCATTCCCCTTCAAGTAGTTTTCAGTTTTCTTTGGAATTTCTTCTTTGACCCTGGAGTTATTTAGAAGTGTTTAATTTCCAAATATTTATGGTTTTCCTAATTTCTTCATTGTTTGATTTCCAATTTCATTCTGTTGTGGTTAGAGAACATACTTTAATTTCAATCCGTTGAAATGTATTGAGACTTTGTTTTTTCGCCTAGCATATGGTCTATCCTGAAGAATGTTCCACGTCTGCTCTAAAAGGATGTGGCTTCTGCTGTTGTTTGGGTGGAGTGTTCTAGAGATGTCAGGTCAAGTTGGTTGATAGTTTCTGGGTTAATCTATTGTTTGCTCCTACTATTATGCACCACCCAGGCAGCTTCAGTGTTCCTCATTAGCCTCTCATTGTTTTCAACAAACATCCCAGGAGGAAAGGCTGTTTGCTCTGGGTGATATCTGCATCAGGTCAGAAAAATAGAGCCTTGTTAATGGGGTCTTGCAGGGAACCACCATGCAGATCAAATGCGAGTTCTCTGGGAGTGGGGCTTTGCAGTTGTTCCAATCCTTTTCTGCCTACCCCCCGTGGCTGCCAGATTGCTGATTTCCACTGAAATTGTGAGCTGTTGGTGTTGAGGGCTCCTGCAGAGCTGAGGAGCGGTGGATGGGAATAGGTCAGATTAAAATGCGACCAAGCTTGCTGTTCTGACCGAGAGTCAGCTGCTTTCCTGGATTAAACCTCCCCCAGGTTGCTTGAAGTCTTTGTTTCTTTGTCAGAGTTTTGAAAAGTGGATTCTGACAGTTTCCCCGTGTTTTTGTTGCTCCACTATTTTCACTGACGTTGCTCAATCCATGTCCTTTGAATGTAGTTACAGATGTGGTCGGATCACGTCTGCCGTTTTGCTGTTTGTTTCTTTATGTCATTTTTATCTCTCTGCTCTTCCTTTGAGGCCCTCTTTTGTGGTTGATAGGTATTTTTCTAGCGGACCTTTTAAATTCCTTTGTTGGGTGTTTTACTATATTTTGTTTTTTTTAGTAGTTGCTCTTGGGATTAAAATATGTGTCTTAATTCATCACAATCTACTTCCGGTTTTTAGTGACCTAATCCTGAGGAAACTAAGGCAACTTTGTTCCAACATTGCTCCATTTCCTCCTCTCTCGTTTGTGTGGGTGTTGTGATATATACCACATCTTTATACATTTGAAGCCCAGCAAAGCAATTTATAATTATGATTTTGTGCGATTGTCCTTTAAATCTCTTAAGGGATGAAGATAGACAAAATATATTTGTGCAGTGTTTTATATTTACCTTTATAATTACTTTGACTGATGTTCTTCATTTCTTCTTGTGATTGTTACTGACCATCTGCTGTCATTTCCTGTCAGCCTGAAGGACTTCTTTAGTTCTTGTTCAGACACGTCTGCCATCAGTGAATTCTGTCAGTCTTTGTTTGGTAATGTCTTTATTCCATCTTCAATTTTTTTTAAAGTGTAATTTTGCTGGATATAGAATTAATGCTTGGTTGACAGTTTTTGTCTTTCAGACTTTGAATATGTCATTCTATTCGTTTCTGGTCTCCATAGTTTCTGATGAGAAGTGAGCCGAGAATCTGATTGTTGTTGCCTTGTACCTGATGAGTCCATTTTCTTTGGATGCTTTCCAGAGTTTGTTTTTTAACAGGTTAACTGTGTTTTGTTGAGCATCTGTGATCTGTAGGTTTATGTTTTTCATAAAATTTGGTAGGTTTTCTGCCATTCTTTCTATAAGTGTTTTGTTCTTTCTTTCTCTCTTGCCCTTCTGAGACTCCCATTTCCTGAATGTTAATACACTTGTTGTGCCACAGGTCTCTGCAGCACCATTCGTTTTCTTTTTCAGTCTTTATTTTTGTTCTGTTTTTCAGAATGAATACTTTCTATTGGTATTTCTTCAAGTTCACTGATTCTTTCTTCTGCCATCTCAAATCCGCTGTTGAGCCTATATAGTGAATTCTTTATTTTGTTATTTTGCTTTACAACTTTAGAATTTCTATTTAGGATTTTTGTGTTTGTATTTCTGTATTCAGCGTCCGTATTTGTCAAGTCATTGTCATCATGTATTCATATGGTTTTTTAACATGGTCTTAAAATAGTCTTTGAACAACAGTTCATTGAAATCTTTGATAAATCTAATATCTGGGTCAACTGCGTGTCAGTTTCTGTTGGCTGCTTTTTTCCCCCCAGTATATGTCACTCTTTCTTAATTATTGTATTTTTTTTTGTTAAAAATTGGAGTTTTTCATGATATATAATAACAACTTTGGATTCTGATATTTTTCATGCTGAGTTTTTTTTTTTTTTCTGTTTTTAAAATTTTATGGACTTGATCTATAGCGTCAGCCTCCTGGGCTGTGCGTGGCCACTGATGTCTTTGCTCGGTTTCTGTTTTGTCCCCCTCCCTCTTATTTTTTTAGCCTGACTTCCTGAGGGTTGCCCCCAATCTGCATCCCTTTGTGGTCAGCCAATGATTTTGGCTGAGGTTGTGCTCAAACACCTTGAGCTTCTAAGGTTTCTACCCTCTACGTTTGATTGTGTGTAGGTTGGAACCACATCAAAGTTCAGCCTGTTCTCCAGTCTCCTCATCTTTACTTTCCACTGGTGCTCAGGTCTCATCTGTCCATTCATTCAGTTTCTCATTCAGCCATGGATGTGGGCAGAGGCTTCTGTTGCTCTCTCCTTTCTAGCATCTTCCCATGAAATTTCTGGCTGGTCTGCCTCTCCTCTTGCCCCAATCAAGATTGCAATCAGGCTGATCGAGGTGTGCCTTTTACTTGTTTGTTTCCTACTAGTTTGCTGATGGGCATGAATTTGCAGCCTCCAGTTTCAGCATCCAATGTAAGTCTGTGCTTTCTGGCAACAAAGCTGAAGGTTTACATGGCCAGCCCTGCCCTGTTCAAACTTCTGTGCTAACTGAGCTGGGGTGGACGGAACAGCACAAGACAAGAAGTCTGAAGACTCCAGCTGTGCTTACCTGTAGTTCTTGCAGTCTTCTGTGAATAATTCCTCAGTTTCTTTGTGTTTTATTGATTTATCAGACGGTGAAGTGGTGTTTTATAAATAATTTTGTCCATTTTTGTAGTTCTTTTTTGGTGAGAGCTTCACTAGCCTCTTCACTCCACCATAGTTGGAAGTGCTCTCCTGGCACATTATTATAACACACATTACTGAATGCTGACTCTGTGTCAGGTGTTGTTCGAAGCCTTTTCTCATACTAGCAGATTTAATAACACAGTAGGTGCTCACCAAGTGTGTGTTGAGTGTTGAATCAACAGCTACCACAAGCAATGAGAGAAAGCATAGAGTGCTGGGCATCCTTTGTGGACTCGCTTCTTTTCTATGTTTCCTGCCGTGTGGTCAGGGGCTGTCTCCAACCTCCCCAGTGGGTCGTTTCTGTGGAGCTAGAGCCGTTCCCAAAGGCCAAGGAACTGACCTTTTTGACTCACACAAGGATGCATGTGTATATGTTCCCTGTGAATGTGAGAGAAAATATCACAGGGCAAAGGGAAGGATATGTCACTTTGGGATGACTTGATTAAACAAGTCACCAACAAGTCAAATTTAAAGGAAATATTTAGCTAGCTTTCTTCAGGCCTTGCTGCAATTAAAAAAAAAATCTTTTTTTTTTTTGGTTGAGGAAGAGTCACCCTGAGCTAACACATGTGCCAATCATCCTCTATTTTGTATGTGGGTCGCAGCCCCAGCCTGGCCACCAACAAGTGGTATACGTTTGCATCCTGGAACCGAACCCAGGCCGCCCTAGCAGAGCGCGCCAAACTCACCCACTGGGAACTAGTCCACAGGGCCAGCACCCCCGCCAAGAAAATTCTTCACATTTGCTCGTTATTGGTCAGCTGGCTTTTCCTAAGGATTAGGTTTATATATAGTCTCTGAGACTGACTACAGAGGCCTGTGATGAACTGTAAATAGCCAAGAGACAGTGGGGCATCATTTGGGTGACCATAGAATTTGTCATCCAGTTTGTTCAAGAGTGAACGTTGGGACATCAGGTGTAAGCTAGGACTATCCCAGGCCACCCGGGAAGGTGCTCACTCTGGGTTTTTTGGGGAAGGAGCCAATTCTAAAGCCAGGCTGCCTTTGGCTTCAGCCCTACCGAATCCTCAGTTTCCTCATGCGGCCCGTGAAAGTGAGGATTGATAACATCACATCGTGTTTGGGTGAAACACCCAACAGAGTCACTTGGCTGTGAATGTGTCACTGTCGCTGTGGCTGTGGTATGAATGCTTCTTCATGGCAGGGCTTTGAGAACGTCACGGTGCAGCATCAGTGTCAAGAGGGTGCATTCTGGAATCAGACAGCCTTCACTTCTTAGCCGCGTGACTGTATTAGGCAAGTTACTTAATCTCTTGGAGCCTCGATTTTCTCCTCCATCGACTACTCCTCTTACTACCACCAGTAATGATAGTGAGTACGTGCCGTCGCTCTTACACATTGTCAGCTACTATTCACTGTAGGGACTTTAGCTCTATTAACTCATTTAGTCCTGACAACAACCCAATAAGAGAGATATTATTCTGAACTCCAGTTCACATAGAGGGAAACAGTCACAGGGAGGTCAAGCAGTCTGTGTCAGGTCACACAGCTGGTCAGGGTCTACCAGCTGTAGACCCTCTGGTGTTGCCAAGATTAAAACGAAGGTTATTTTCAACTTTACTGCTTTGCAAGACTGTGTCTTGGTGAATGGGGAGGATCTGATACCTAGATCCTTAGGTGAGTGTGAAGATGAAATGAGATAGTGCATCTCAAACACTTAGCATGTAGCAAACATTCCATAAGTGTTGGTTGCTGTGTTAATAGTGTGTGTTCTTGGAGTGGGTAAACAAGCTGCCATTTATTGCTGGAAAAACTGGACGTCCCAGATCAGTGAATGCTTTATGGGAACTCTTTTTCAGATTTCACCTGCCGCCTGTGGCCATGGATTCACACTGCTGTCCTCTAAAGCTAAGGATGGGACGAAAGTCTGGGGGATGGAACTCAACAGAGATTCTCAGTTTGGATTTCACAGGAGCCAGAAAGAGAAAATTGAGGCTCTCCCCTTGGCTTTTTCTGCTGCGATTCGCTGAGGAAGCTCCCTCTGATTTTCAAGAATCCGATGACATAAAGCAAACCGTAACAACAACATAGATGGAGTCTTGAAAGGCACATTGTTTGGAACTATCTGGACTAGATTATTTTCAGCCTGTTTGGTAAAGGTCCTTTGCTGATAAGTAGGGATGTTATTTTTTGGCCCCAGAGTGATGACCTTTGTTTCCTAGCTTGAGATATCCTGAGACACTCTACAGTGCCTAGAATGTGGTCTGGGCAAAAAATTCAATGAAAGCCTTAAGATGGAGGGTTTATTCCAGATATTTGAAATTGGGTTATAAAATGTTAGAAATGATTTATGATATTTTCAAAAGTAGACACTAGTCAATCAATATTATGAGGACAATATAAAACATTTTTTAAAATAAAGGGAAATTACCCAGAAATACATACTGGACAAATCTTTCTTTTCATTTTTTTCCCTCTTCCCTCATTTGTATGCAAATGTCTGTTTATAGAATTTTGATCACAGTGTATATTTTGTTTTCTGCCTTTTTTCACTGAATTTCATATCAGAATCCTTTTACCCTTAGTACTGAAGTCTTTATTGGCTGTAGGATGCCAAATGACGTTTCTTTTTACCTTTTGTTAGGAATGATTGTAGACATATGCAGAAGTGGATGGAATAGGATAATGCACCGCATGGGCCGTCACCAGCTTCCGCCGTCGTCAGCTCATGAAGATCTTGTTTTACGCATTTCCCCTGTGTTCTCCCTCAGCAAATTTGGAGCAAATCATCAGAAAATTGATTTCATTCATAAATATTTCAGTACATGTCTAAAAATATAAGGACTGAAAAGAGTGGTAAGTATAGCATCACACCTAAAAATAATTAACAATGTAATCCCTTAATATCAAATACTTTGTCAGTGTTGACACTGACAGTTGTCTCATAAGTGTCAATAGATTTTTATTTTATTTTTAAAAATTTATTTGAATCCAAAGCCGGATAAGGTCTAGACATTGCAAGTGGTTGAGAAGACTTTTATAGTCTTTTAAGTATGTTTGAATCTTTTTTCCTTGAAATGTATTTAATGAAGAAATGACATTGTTTATTCTATAGAATTTTCCAGTCTGCAGTTTGGTGAATGCATCCCTGTGGTGCTGTTTGACATGATCCTCTGTCCTCTGTATTTTCTAACAATTGGTGGTTGTACCTAGAGCCAGTTTCCCTTTCAATGTTATATATTAACTTTTCCCAGGCCCTTTAGGGGTCTATGCAGATAGTAATGGGGGATGTGAATCACTTGTCAGTATTTTAAAGTACTTCATATTTTCAGCTACTAATATGAGCTAACAACATTGTCCATTTTCTTTGATTTTGCCTAGAATCACATCATCTCATTGTGATAAACCAGTTATTTCATGCAGATCAAAAGCTCTGCCTGCAAATTATATCAGTCACTGATGAATATGGATGGGCAAGTGTATTATTATAACAGTCATAATGCCATTTATTTGGTAGATGAGATGTTTTTAAAGATGGGGATCATAGGAGAAGATAGGGGATCCTTAGTGAGGAGTATGTTGAGAACCAGTGCGTTCGCAGATCTTCTCCTCAACTCCAGCCTCCACTGTAAATAGTCAAAAGTTCATTGTTTAAGACCTGTCAGAGGAATTCCCTACGTAGACCAATCTGGCCTCTCCAGTAGGATTGTAAAGAACAATAAGTTTCTTCTTTAAATCCTTTATTTTTTATTTATTTATTTATTTTATGTGAGGAAGCTCAGCCCTGAGCTAACATCTGATGCCGATCTTCCTCCTTTTTGCCGAGGAAGATTGGCCCTGAGCCAGCATCTGTGCCCATCTTCCTCTACTTTATATGGGACGCCACCACAGCATGGCCTGACAAGTGGGGCGTTGGCGCTCGCCCGGAATCCAAGTCAGTGAACCCCGGGCCGCTGAAGCGCAGCACGCCCACTTAACCGCTTGTGCCACCGGGCCGGCCCCAAGTTTCTTCTGTAGAGTGACTTCTAGACAACATTCCCCCTTACTTGCTTATTTAAAAATTAAAATTTTCTATTTTGAATAGATAACATATTTGCATAATTTAGAATCGTAATGGCGCCATAGAACATATGATGAAGAGTCTGCTTTCCACCTCTGTCCTCCCAGCATCATGATTTTTCTCCCTGTCGACAACCTGTGTTAACAGTTTCCAGTTTATCCTTCTGGAGAGATGTAATGCATGTGCAAGCAAATGCATCTACAAATGTATTCTTTTTGCTTCCTTTTATTAGAAGTGGTGCCATATAATATGTGCTGTTCTTCACCATACCAAGAAATCCTAGTGGCTATTGCAGAAAGTGGCTATTGCTTTTACTTTCCTGAAAAATTCAAATGGTGTGAAATGACATGTGAAGAGCTTTCTTTAATAAGACTAAGGATGCTTTTCAGTAACTCCATGTGTCGTGGAGGCAGTGTGGTGCAGTGGGTTGGACTTGGGGACCAGGGTTCTGGTCCTTTCTGTCTCACTAACTTATGTGGTTTGAGTAAGTCGTTCCGATCTCACTGTGTAACAATGTGGGGGTGGGGCAGTGTCATCTCTCATGTTAGAAGTGCTCTGACTCTGCGTCAGTGCACTGGCCCTGGTTGTGTTTGTTTCAGCGAGGGGAGACGTGTGTGTTTTGGAGCTCTCACCCGTCCCACTGCCTCTGGACAGACCTCAGGAGACACAGGTGCTACAGGTCTCCTGCGGCAGAGCCCACTCTCATCCTGACAAGACGGTGAAGGACGTGAATTGACCTGTTCAAGATTGATGGAGGGTGGGGGGACCACTTTCTTGCCATAGGGCCTGAAGTGGCCCATTTGATTGAGCCACATCTGATTGTGAAGCTGTTGGAATTTCCCGAGCAAATCAGGAGCATGGCTCAGGAGACTGTGTTGGGCAGACTTGGCTGACTCTTTTCTGTTCTCTGCTCTCTGTGGTTCTTGGGAAATCTCAGGTATATATAAACATGACAGCGTACACCAGGCAGCCTCATTAACGCCTGCCTTTGTTGTGAAGTCACTGAACTGGGCTCCGTGTGTTAACGGCTTTTCTCTTGTACTGAGAGAAGCCTGTTGGCTAACACTTCCTCCAAGACGCGGGGCTTTCAGAGTCCAGGCTCCTGGGTAACCCCGACCGTCTCCAAAAAAGCGATGATTCCAGGGAAGGCCAACTTGATGAAATTCATCACATTTCATTTTCTGGCTAGGGTTCTTTGTAGGAAAAGCGAAGGTGGTGTTTAGGAACTCTTTCCAGAGGGGACTGGGCCTTGAGGGCAACCTGGTGACAGGTGCAAGGAATGGGGTGTTATGAGCGGTTCGGGAGATTCGATCGGAGACGTAAAAGAAACTCCACTCCAAACAAATGGACTCAAGGTATATTTTATTATACGGAGGATAGTAAAGGCTGTAGTCCTCCAACAGATCCGAATAGGTCAAATAATAAGAGGGAAAAACACCAGCTCGATCAGAAAGGGAAACACCAGATCAGCTGAGATAGCGGCAGATTCGAATAGGTCATATAATAAGAGGGAAAAACATTGGCTCTATCAGAAAGGGAAAAACATTGGCTCGACCAGATCGACTGAAGGGAAATGACACAAGGCAACCAGAAAGAGAAACACCAGGTTGACCGAAAAGAGAACACATCAGATCAATTACTTCACAATAAATCCATTACTCACAACATCCATGCCCCAGTCCTGTCAATCGACATGGGTGAGTGGGAATCACACGTCCTGGGCAAGGCGTCCCTTCCACAGGTGGAACTCTCACCAGGCCTCACTTTCCAGCAGTTTATATAAGCAGTTCCAGATTTTACAGAGCAAGCATTCAGTGTTTCCATGCACAAAAGGTTATCAGTGATGTATGTGCACTGAGCACCCTGGCTGTTGTCGCAGCCCAGTAGTTGTGTACATGCATTGTTTTTGTGGTTATCGTCCCAGCCCGGCACAGATGGCCAGTCAGCCCCAGGCTGCGGCGCCCAAGAGCCTTAACATTTTTACATATTGCAACTATGTCCATGGGAGAAGGGCCAGTTCCCACCACGCAGAAAGCAGCTTTTATATTTCTTTTTGTGCTGGTGGCTGTAGGTCAATGGAGCGGCCAAACATAGCTGTACTCATGTCAAGACATGGGGATGCTGAGGCCTTTCACAGGAGGTGCTGGCCCCTCATGGAATTCCTGAGAGGCAGAACGAGGGCCCAGAGGGGAAGCAGAGGGAAAGTACAGGTGGCCCAGCCTGTTGCAGCAGGTCTGCACCCCAGCATGCCTGGAGGTGTGCCTGCACTGGCTGGGAATATTGGAGAAGGAAACCCAGTGGCAGTTGGGTGAGCAGTTGGACTAGGACCGCTTTCCAGACCCCCTTCCAGTCCTGACATTCTCAGATTCCCCGAAACTGTAGAACTGATCTCATTGGTGGTGGTATTCTTTAGTCTTCAGCCTGGGAAACAGCTATTACGGACAATGTGGAAGGAAGGTGGTGGAAAATGAACTTTACAGGTGAGTTCCCACAAGGACTACCCCTCCCAAGTTGTGTTGAGCATTAAACATCTCTGGAGTGATTACTGTGTGATAGAGCCACAGAACAGTACCAAGCAAGGTTCCTCATGCCTGAGAGGAGCAGTGAGCGCTCCCCGGAGAGCTGTGGAGAGTGTTGTTCCATCTCAGGGGGAGCTCCGTGCATCAGCCTGGTGGGAGGGAGGGCGCATGAGCATTGACTGGGATGTCTGGACCTTCTTTGGATTCCTTCTTTATTTTTAGCCAAATTGATTAACTTCAAAAATTCCTGTTTCAGTTCTATTTCTGTTGGTCTTTAAAAAAATTTCCCTCTAGTTCCTCGTGTTATGCTGGTGGGTCTAAGCACCAGTCTCAGCTCTGGCAGCATATTAAAATCACCAAGCGATTTAGTTTGTATTATTTCACCTTCGCACATGTGTCTAACTCTGCCTTCTTTTTGACCTAGAGAGTTTCCCTAACAGTTACTATGTGTGTGTGTGGGGCCGCCAGTGAGGAATGACAGTGGAGAGGCAAGAACCCCACAGTGCTTACCACGGCCATATCTCTTGCTTCTCCCCAGATTGCCCTCAGCCATTAGCAGAAGTCACAAAGTCCATAGAACGCAGGCCTTCGATGGACAGGTGGTCCAGGTAAGAGGCTTGGGCTGAGAGCCACTCATTCTGCCCCCTGGGGCACTTTTGAAAGGGAGAAACTAGGGTGGGGTGATGGGAAATTTTTAGGGGGATTTTCTGAATTAATAAATTATTTTATACAAATGATACCCTGGCTACTGTAGGCCAGGATGTTCAGTACTGGAACATGGGGTTCCAAGTTGAATAAGGTTTGGGGGTACAACACTCTAGTGGGAGAGACAAGTTGAAAAAACTAGCTGTACCCAAGTGTGTCCCGGCGCTGTGTGTGTTCCAGGCTGGCTTTATGTTGTTCACCATTTATTCCCATGCATGGGGCAGTTCCTGGCACATGGTAGATAGCTATAATCAATACTTAAATACATAAATGAATGCATACCGAAAGTGCTATAAGAGTAGCAAAGGGGAGTCATTAAGTCTTCCGGGGATGGAATGGAAGGGACAGAAGGCATCGTGGAGGAGGTGGCAGAGGAATCTACCAGATAGACTGGGGATGGGTGGTGGGAAAGGTTTCATGGCAGAGGGGAGGGGGCAGGTGGAGACTTTAACTGCTGAGAGCATGTGGGGTGGCTGGAGTTTGGCATGCTTACAGGGGAGTGCTGTGGCATAGGCTGGAAGACAGGTGGAGAGTGAGCGATGCAGGGTTTTCTAGGGTTGGGGGAGGAGGTGATGAAGGCCACTTGGGAAAGCGTGGGGAGAAGGGACATGTGGAGAGACATGTAAGGAGGATTGACCAGATTTGGGGCTTGATAAATGGTCCAGGGAGTGAGCTAGAAGGAGTGGAGTCTGACTCCACCGGCAAATGAGTGGCTGCTGATGTTCTCAACCCAGATGGGGGAGTCCTGGAGGAGGGGCAGGCTTGGGTTGAGTGGGAGGGAGACGCGAGGAGGAGGTAGAGAGTGAATTTGCTTTTAAGTTTGCAATATAGTGCTTCTTGCACAGACTTGAAAGTCCCATGGATGCGAATTCAAGTCCCTGCTTCCCCACATATTAACTGGATGACTTTGGGCAAGTTACCAACCTTCTCTGAGATTCGGTTTCTTATTAGGTGTTCTCGGTTATTGACTTAGCACAGTGCCTGGCATAATAAGCATTTAGTAAATGGTGCTTTTCATTAGGCAGTTAGAAAAGCAGGTCTGGAACTAAGTAGAGTTGTCGGGACTGGAGATAACAGTGTAGAGGTGACAGGGAAAGCCTTGGAATGGATGCAGCCTCCTAAGGGAGCATGAAGAGGAGGAGAGAAGAGGGCAGAAGACAGACCTTGGAGAAGGATTCCAACACTGAAGGGTAAGGAGACGGGCTGAGCTCGGGAGCAAGATTGGAAGCTATTGGAGAGGCAGAAGAGAAGGATGGGGAAGAGAAAGGCTTGTGGAGGAGGGAGTGGTTCCTCAGGGATGGACTGGGATGGAGGAGCTCTTGGGTCTTCTCCTCAGGACATCTGGCCCTTTCCTTTAGCAAGAGCCGCGTCAGTGGAGGGGCAGGCAGAAACCAGGCTGCAGTGGAGTGAGAAAGAATAAGAAGTGGAGGCCGTGTGGAGCCTGCCTGGACCCGGCTCCTCAGGCTCAGGAGCAGTAGGGAATGCTCCCGTACTTTGGGTCCTTTGAGCAGGACACTGGGCTGCCAAGGATTTCTTCTCATCAACCTTCCCTCTGTTTGTCTGATAGGTCGGTTGTGGTCAGGACCATAGTCTGTTCCTAACAGATAAAGGAGAAGTCTATTCTGGTGGATGGGGCGCAGCTGGGCAAACAGGTAGTGGCCCTTACACCCCCTTTGGATGGTGCAGTATGGATCTGTGAGCGGTGGGGCTCTCATGGGCTAGAACCACCTGCCTTCATTTGACTATTACCTCTCTTATCACTTCCTGAGGCCACTGTTCTGTTTGTCCCTTCCCAGTGCCCTCACCCCCAGCTCCCATGGAAAGGAACTGATAAAGGATTGGGTGGAGGATTAGAGCCACCCCTCAGCAGAGGAGCTGTGAGCCTTTCTCTCAGCAGAGACAGGAAACTGTGTGAGGCTTTCAAAGAGAAAACAAGTGTCCCCTAAAAGGAGCTTGATGTTCACTGATTTGAGAAGAATGTGATTAATGCAGGGAGGAATGATTGAGACATTTTCTCAAGCTTGTATATTTAACCTTTTTGTTTCTGATATTGGTCTGAAGGGAAGGCCATTAATATAAGACTAAATCTTGTAGAAATCCTCAGTAATCCTACCAGCACATGAAATCATCTTTGTTAATTGTCTAGTGTTTTCTTCCAGTCCTCGCTCATATGTGCACATTTTTTTCCCCCAAAGCCACAGTAGATAGTTGTATGTCATAGCTGCACATCCTTCTAGTTGCTGTATGTGGGACACGGCTTCAGCATGGCTGTAGAAGCGGTGCGTCGGTGCGTGCCCAGGATCCGAACCCGGGCCGCCAGCAGCGGAGCGTGCGCACTTAAGCGCTAAGCCACGGGGCCGGCCCTTTTTTTTGATGAGAAAGATTCGCCTTGAGTTACCATCCGATGCCAATCTCTCTTTTGTCTAACGAAGATTGCCTCTGGGCTAACATCTGTGCCCATCTTCCTCTACTCCACATGGGACACCGCCACAGCATGGCTTGACAAGTGGTGCATCGGTGCACGCCCGGGATCCGTACCTGGGAGTTCTGGGTTGCTGCAAGGGAGCGTGCACACTTAACCGCTCCGCCACAGGCCCGGCCCCCATTTGTGCACATTTGTAAACAGTAATCACAGCATGGGTGTGGTTTTATATGCTTGTTTTATCATTTATACTTACATAAAGCATTTTTCCATGGTGGTAATGTTTTCACAGTTACAGTTTTTAATATTTGTATGATATAGCATCAATTTAATTTATCATTATTAATTATTCATTTAACCATTTTATTAAAAAATTACGTAAGCATTTCCCTGTTGTCAGGTGGCATACTTCTTTGGAGGTGGAGTGCAGTGGCCGTTGGAGATATTATGACATTTATCTTGTGTGCATACGTGACTTTTTCTTTCGTTTGGATTATTGCTCTAGGATAAATCCCAGGAGTGTCAAAGGAGTAGGATATTTTTATTGTTGTCAGAATGTATTGTTAAATTGCTTTCCAGAAGTTTTACCAGTTGATACTGCCAGCAGCAGTGCGTAGAAGTACCACTTGAATTTTGTGGGTGAGGCATCTGGGGGGGCTTAGCTGGGTCTTTGGCTCTGAGTCTCTCCAAGGCTGCAGTCATCGTAGGGTTCCACTGGGAAGGCTCTGCTTCCAGGAGCACACCGATGATTGTTGGCAGGATGCAGGGGCCCCAATTCCTTGCTGGTAGTTGTCCAGCAAATGGTTGCTGGCCAAGCCTTCCTTGGTTCCTTGCCATGTAGGCTTCTCCATGCGGCAGCTCCCAACATGGCAGCTGGCTCCGTCAGAGTGACCAAATGAGAGGGTAAGACGGAGTGCCAGTGAGACAGAAGCCAGTGTTCTCTCATTTAATCTGGGCAGTGACCTCCCTTCACTTTTGCTGGCCTTCTGCTTGTGAGAAGCATGTCACTAGGTCCAGCCCCCACACAAGGGTGGGGAGTACACGTGGGTGTGAACAGCAGGAGATGGGCATCATTAGGGGCCATTTTAGAAGTAGCCTGCCACAACCATGATCTTGACTGTGGCCTGAGCCTCCCTCTGTCAGTGACAACAGTGATTTCTTTCCAGTGGCCCTTGCCAGAGCACAGTTAGGTAAAGAAGCTCTCTGCGATCCAGGCAGCAGAGGCCAGGCCCCAGCTCTGCCGGCCTCGCTCACCTAGCTGTACACTTTCTGGGTCAGTAAACCCCTCTTTTCCTTTTGAGTCAACTTAGGGACTGTTGGTGTGCCGCTGTCTTCACCAAAGCACTTAGAATCTGTCTTTCCAAAGTTATCCCTCAGCAGAGGCACCAAGATCAAATCCTGCTGGAAAGCTAAGTTGGCCACACTTCGTCCTCCAGACCGCTGACCCTCCCATCTCTCGCTCTCAGCAAAAGAACCTGCCTCCTGTTTCATAGAGGAAACGGATGCCGTCAGCTGAAAAAGCCCTCAGTTTCCCACTCGGACTCCTGCACACTTGCCTCTACCTGTCCCCGCCCTGGGTCCCTTCCCTTTATAGCGGTGGGGGAAGTGTGTCTCTTCCTGCTGAAGCTGATGCTTCTCTCTGTGCCCTGGATCCCTTCTCCCCCCCCGTTCCTCAGAAGCCTCACTCCATCTGCTGGGCCTTCTTCCCCACAACTTCAGCCTCTCCCTCTCTACTCGTCCCTCGCCATCAGTCTTGACACCTGACTCAGGTGTCTTCCATCTTAAGAGGAACTGTGTGGAGCCCTCCACATCCTCCCATTCCCCCAAGTCCCACCCCTTCGCTTCATCTCCTGCCTCCCCTTCTAGGCCAGAGTTCTCAGGAGCTGCATTGACTTACTGTCCCCATTTCCTCGTCTCCTTCTCATTCCTCTGTCCGTTCCACTCAGCTTCCACACTTATCAGTTTGCTGAGTGGCTCTTGCTAGGGTTACGGTGACCTCCATGTTGCTGAAAACAATAATAAAGAACCTGGAGACCATTGTCCAATCTTTCCCTTTCTTGATCTCTCAGCAGCGTTTGACATTGGCCGTGACGTGCTGAGCATCTTGGTGAAGAGCAGTCTTCCTTTCGCCCCTGTGACTGGGCTCTCCGAGGGCTCTCTTCTTTTCTCGTTCCTTCTGGACTCATTTCCTGGTTCTCCTCCTGGGCCAGGCCCTCCCATGTCGGAGGTCCCCGAGGCGGGACTGTGCTCTCCTCCTTTCCTCTGCCTTCTCCTTCAGAAGGTCTCACCCTCACCGTGACTGCAGTCACCGTCTGTGTGCTCAGGACTCTCCAGCTGGCTGGTGAGGCCCAGCCTGCTCTTGGGAGGTGCAGACATCTCTCAGTGCCACTTGACGTTTGCCCTTGGCCGTCTCTAAGCGCTGTGAGTTCAGTGGGTCCAAAAGTGAACCCCTGCTCGTCCCCCACCTGCTCCTTCTCCACTGTTTGCCACGTCCACTCACGTTCCCCTCTAGGAATCATGTCCCTTCCCTTCTTAGAACCCTCACCGTCTCCCCATTGTGCTTAGAATAAAGACCAGACCCTTCCGTGGTCTACAGCATCCTGCATGACCTGCCCTCCCTGCTCCCCACGGGCGTCTTGCAAATATTCCCCCTCGTCCCCTGGCTTCATCCACTCGGCCCTTGTTTAAACTCCCTCAGTGGGCCATGGCCCCTCCCTCCCTGTGCAGGTGCTGTCTCCCCTACGTGGAATACCGTGCTCTCCCCTCCCCTCCACACTCCTACTCACCCCTCAGACTACGTGGATAGAGTGAAGCCTCCCGACCGCTCCTGCCCATGAACTACATCAGGCTCCCTGACGTTCCCTCACGGAGGCCCCTGTCCTGCCCTCCCTGCAGTCAGCACAGATTAATTGGGTGTTAATTTTGGCTGACCTCTGCCTCCTCCACTAGACTGAACTCAGAGAGAGGGACCGGGTCTCTTCCTTCCCCTCATGTTCCCATCACCAGTTAGATGTTTAGCATATGTTTGCTGTTTGGGACATATTTGTGGAGTGAATGAATGACCTGGCACTTATCTGCTCTGTCCATTCACCAGAGTCCTTCCAAGTTCTCGCCGGTTTGTCTTCCTAACAGTATGGACCCTTCCTGTGACTCGGGTGAATGTCCCCTGGTACTTGCCCTTCTCAGGAGTGGGGACGGTTAAGCACGTGGCGTGTGGGGGCACGGGCTGTGCTGTATGAAATGGTGAGAGCCTCTTGCAGGCAGATCATTGGGAAGCTGTAGGGGGCTCGATGGGGAAGGATCCGTGTCTGTTGGATTCACAGGCGCAGACCTCAGCCTGAGGGAGGGAACGTGGCTGTGGGAAGACCTAGTTAGAGTGAGTTCAGTTAATAGAGGGTGAGGCTGACGTTCCTGACAGAACGATAGTAGCCCTGGTTTCTCTGTAGACAAATAGCCAGCCCAGAGCTTAGTAATTCTGTAGTAAACCTCTGGAGTGGAGAAGGAACTGCTTTCTCCCCCTCCCGTTGCCTGGGCCAGAGACTCCGGCCCTGCCTTCTCCAGAGAGACTGCGCCAAGAAACAGAGACAGAGGGAGAAGAGCCTTATGGTTTCGACGCTGAGGTCCATGCCCCTGGGATGAAACATCTGGCACCACTGATGAGTATTCCACTTTTTATAAGCAAAACATCATTTCTGAGAGTTTTCGGCATGTGGCCAGAAGTTGTTTTGTACTTGGCTTGCTCTCCTGGTCAGTGTGAAACTTAGAGCTGTTAGTAGGGGGACAACTGCCCTTCTGAGGCTCTCCTGTGTTCACATGGGGTTTCTGGGTGATTTGTTGACTAGGCCCCTCCAGGTTGCCCTCCAGGTGTGGGAAGTTTGTATTCTGAGCTTGGTTAGTTTGCTTGACATATGCCCAGAGTAAGAATTTAAAAGAGGAATAAAGAAACTGATTCTTTTCCAAATGTCATTAACGTGTTTTTGCCAAGCAAGGAGGAGAAAACAATCCCTGTGGATCTAAAGCATCCCGGCGGTGCAGTTTGAATTTCTGGTGAGGAGGGCTGCACTTGGTTTGACTTACTGACCGCTGTTTTTACTGTCATGTAGAAGGACATGCTTTTGTCTGAGGCTTCGGAATTCTTGGCAAAGGACCAAATCTAGTGGAAACCGCTCTTCTGGAAATGATTGTACCCACTCTCTTCAGCTTGATGGAGTTCAACCCAGAAGTCCAGGTTTCCCCATTCGCTGTGGACTCAGCCGCTTTGCTGCCCTTACCAGTAAGTGGCCAAGCCCGTGTGGCCCCAGAGACAGGCTGAGCTGCACTCTCTTGGGTTCACCCCAAGCTGTGGGCAGCTTTCAGTGTCCATCCATCCAGTGGAGGGGCGCCCCACGTGGATAATTACAGAGAGCAGCTCATCCAGACGTTGTTTGGCTTGAAGTTGTATAATGTATGTCTTTTTTCATCCTGGAGTTTTGTTTTTGGTTCCTTTGGTTTGTGGTTGGGCTCACGTGAAAGTGAATTTTCTCAAGAGGACGCCAGTTGGTGGTAGGAGGGGGACCCTCGAGAATGTCGGGGTGCTGGGGAACCCAGCAGAGGTTTGGTGAATCCCTGGGAGAGCCATTGGGAAATGAAAGTGTGGGGCTCATCCCGCTCCCGGCCAAGCCCAAACCCTGACCCGACCCAGGAGTGGGGGACGGCAGGACGCCGCTTTGTCAGACGCCCTGGGGTTTTGTGGAGGGAAATATGCCCCATTTCTCCAAAGTGCCGGGAGAGAATGATCAAAGCCAAGGCTGGAATGGAGCTGTTCTTGAAGGTTTGCCCAGTTACAAAGCCATCAGACACCCAGGTGCCTCCCGCCCTCGGATGTGCGCTTTCCTTGATTGCCTCTCCCGTTCCACCACAGTAACTGTCGAGTCAGTCTGCTGCTCTTTAGTTGACCTGACTGGTAAGACTGAAGTAAATTAATTTCATTTTATGGGGATCCTCACGTAAATTCGCTATTTCCTTGCACCTAAGAATGTTAATTTGTAAATCTCAATTACTCATCTCTGGTGAGTCATTGTTTTCTCTTTAGGCGTCTGGGCCGGGACAATGAGTGGGGTCATCCTCATTAGTGTTCTCTGGCCCCACACTACTGTGAGGACTATCCAAGGGCCCCCCGACCCAGCGTCCTGACTGCCCTTCAGTTGTCTTCTGATGTTCAGATCTCAGGCCTGTAACACACACGGGCTGTGGCGTGGACTGTGGGGGGGTGACTGTGTGCACAGCACCCTTGGTCGTAGTGATGACCAGGGTAATCCCGCAGCACCGTCACTCGGAGTCAGCGCTTCCATATGCTAATGTCTTGAGGGCGCCAGACTCTTCTAAAGCTATTTTGATTTAGAAAATAAGAGTCATTATGGACTCAATCTGGAGGTATCAATGATCTATGGCTTAAACTGTGCAGAGTCACATCCTTGGAAATCCTTATGAAATGTGCAAAGTATTCAACTAGAGTACACTGTTTTCTGTTTGCTGTCATGCCTTGTGGACATTTTGGGTCACACTGAAATGAAGTCCGCTTCTAGATTTCCCCCAAGACCCCACAGCCACCCTCCAAGTGCCGTGACTGTCCTCAGTAGAGGGAGCATCAGAGCTTGGGTATCTCCCCTTCTGTGCCCAGCGTTTGCATGTGGTCAGCTAGGAGTTGGACTTGGTTGGTTTCCCCTGAGATCTGCTAACCTTTTGGGGGCCAGACTGAATTGTTCTGTTAAACACGTAAAATCTGAGGGTGGAGGCCCCAGGGTGGTGGTCAGATCAGAGGGGCTCTGACGGATGGGAACAAAGGGATTCCTTATTAATCAGCCAGATTATTTTAGTCCTGGCTTCTCCGTGTCTTGTCTACTTCTGCTTCTCAGGTGGAGGTGTTACAATGGGGCCTCTGTGCCAAGGAGTGCCCAGAGCTCATGTGGACGGACGTGGGGTCTGAAGGCTGGGTAGCGGGAGGCTGCCCCACCAGGTCTGGGGTCCCGTCCTGGAGGTGGGCATTCCCACAGCCCAGTCTAGATTTGTTCTCCTGGACTGTCCTCTAGAGCACTCCGTCCATTCTTGTCCCTTCTGGCACTTTTTACAGTTTGTAAACGCGTATATATTGGTTTGATTGTTTGTTTCTTTCTAACTGTTTGACTAGCTCCTGCCCCATGGGGACAGGAACCGTATGTGTTCACTCACTGTCCTGTCCCAGCTCCCAGCACACAGACATCGACCCGGCCCAAAGAGGTGCCCGGTCACCCTGTGTCCCTTGACCAAATGTTCCCGAGATGTGGAAACCCAGACAAGGAATGACGGATGGAGGTCTCCCTCTATCAGGGCATGACCAGGACTGGAGGGTGCTCAGACTTCAGGAGGTGTGGAGGGCAGGGTGTGGTCAGATGTGACTGTGGGTGAGGGGCGTGCATAAGGGGCGAGCAGAGTGAGCCATGACTGTGGGTGAGGAGCGTACATAAGGGGCGAGCAGAGTGGGCCATGTCCAGGAGCCTCCTGGGCCTACAGCTCCGTGCGTGTGCTCTTCTCCATGTGACGGACACACCGTCATTCTGGGCTTGCACATGTCTTTGGTTTGGGGATAGTATACTTTTCCCTTCAAAAGGAGGCGTTAATGCCTGGTAGAAATTGAAGTTTAACATGGGGCTCTGTTTGTCCCTGGTTCTAGAAAGCCTATTCTCATGACCCTTCCTCTTCTTGGTGACTTGCCTCTGGCCTAGCCCAGCCAAGCCACCCTTTTCCTTTCTGTGCAGACAAAGGAGAGCTGTTTGTGTGAGGCAAGAACATCCGAGGGTGCGTGGGAATCGGTTGCCTGGAAGACCGGTATTTGCCAAGGAGCGTAAGGCTGGCCTGGACGGGCGTGAGTGCGTGCCCACAGAGCAGACTACCTGATGTGGCAGCAGCGTCCAGTGTGCGGCTGGGCCGGGACCAGGTCCCTGGGCGCTGCTTCCCCTCCCAGGGCCCGGCTGGCCTCCTCCTGCCCCAGCGCACGCTCTGCCAGGGCGTCAGGAGAGACCGCGTAGTGGTGAGGAGCCAGAGCGAGCGCCCAGCAGCCGCTTCTCAGGCTGCAGGCTCCCTGGCGCTGCGCTCCTGCCTGGGGCTGTGAGTGAGCAGCCTGTGCAAGCAGGGGGCAGCCTGACCAAGGGTTCCAGTCCCACGGTGCCCCGGAAGAGGCCCTGTCAGAGGCTGTCCACGGGCACGTGGAGCAGAGAAACAGAGGCCCCCCGGGGCCTGAGAGAGGCAGAAGCTACAGGCCAGGCTCCACGAGGCCCAGAGGGGCTCCCAAGGGGGAAAGATTTGAAATGACAAAGCTGGCGTGCCAGGAGCTGTTTGGAGAGCCCGTTTGGAGGAATGTTTTACAGCGCATTTAAAAGAAAGCAGGATATTTAATATTTAGAGTGCCTTACCACAGCCACCAAAGTGAAAATAGTGGTTTTCATACCGGGGAGGATGCAATTAGACCAAAAGGCTCATTTCAGAGTTAAAGGGTTCTTTCTTAAATTGTAGTTTATCTTACTGTTTACTAAATCAGTTCTTCTAAACAAAGCTATTGATATTTTTGAACACAGAACATACGTACTTGGTACAAAGTGTCTTATGAAAACTAAGTCTCCCGTCTCTTGTCCCAGAGGCACCACCGGTTCTGGTTCTCATGTTCCCTCCAGAGACAGACTGCGGAGAGAGCGAGCGTGTGTGTGTGCGCGCGCGACCGTGTGCATGCACAGGCCTAAGTATTTCCTTTGCAGGCTGGATTTTAATAATGTCTTTTGAAATTGTGAAAAGCATTTTTAAAAAACACTTGTAAAAATGCAAAAGAAATGTATAATTTAAATACAATAAGGATTTATCTTTCAAAAACCCACTGCAGAGTGTTTCGAGGCACTTTGGTGTTTCAGGGGCTGTTTCCATTGGGCCTTCACTCTGCCGCTGGCTCTCCTGGTTCCCTGTGACCTTGGCAGGCCCACAGACACAGAAACTGTCTACACCATTAGCTTCGTTGCTATAATTTATCCTTTTTTTCCCTGCGAAATGTCTGCCTGCAGGCTCCGGGCTCCTGTCACTTCAGTGAGTGTGTGAGGACACCCTGAATGCAGTGACCACGGGCCACTCTGACGTGTCCTCTGGCTGTCCTGACTTCTTACACTCAGGCTCTGTACTTCTGCATGTATTGGGGTCTGTAGAGGAGGGCAGTGCAGAGCCCGAGTGGCAGGTGTGGCCTGAGAAGGTGGAGGGACTCTCGTCACACGGTGGCCACCACAGTCTCCCTCAGTGGATAGCCGTTCCCAGGGGCCTAGGTCTCGGTCTTCTGTTCCCTGACCACATGCCTGGCGTACAGGCTGCCACTCCATGATGATTTCTGGCGGGGACAGGGGTCTCTTGCTGGCACGCAGACCCTGACATCAGTGAATCCAAAACACTTGGCCTACCATTCTCGTCAGGTCCGCCCCTGACTCACTCAGGAGAGTCCTGTCCTGATCATGCTTATTTCTTGAATATGTGGTTGTCTCACATTTTCACGAGGTCAGGAAACACCTACTGTGGACTCATTGTGTTCATGTGACACAGTCAGACGCTGAGTACCACACGGCAGGAAGAGTGCTCTGACTTGGCACAGCAGGTGACAGTCTCGCTGAGCACCTGGCACAGGGTAGACACTCGGGCTGCATTTCTGAAGATCCACACTGTCTCTCTCACATTACACTCAGGTCCCAGCACCTCCTGACCAGCAGCAGAGTTACTCACACCTTCTGAGGGCCAGTCTCCCCACAGGGGCTGCATGGGAGCTGCTCAGGTGCCTCAGCCTAACCATGCAGCCTGACCTTCCCAGAGACCACTTCAGATGGCCTTGGGGCTGGCCCCCAGGACTGGGGTGGCTCTGTGAGGCCACCATTCTCCTGGGGCCTGCCCTGCCCCGTGATTGAGCCCCAGGAATGTATCGCCTCCCCCAAGGAGCCCACACTTGCCTTCTCTCTCCCAGGGTGCATCACCCAGCTACCCTCAGGCGCTCATGCTGCGGCGACCAAGAAACCCAGGCTTTCTTCCACACAAACCTTGATATTTCACACGGAACAGCCCAGATTGAGCTTGAGCTGGAGACAGTGCTTGGAGTCCCTCTCGTTGTGATTTTCTTGGGGCCACACTGAGCGCATGCTGTGCAGTCAAGTTTAAAAGGAAAAATCCCGAGAGTGCGGTCACCTCCTCGAACCAGGAGTCCATTGTTTTGCTGGGGAGGCAAACAGGTGGGATGTAGCTGGTGTGGGGGCTGCCCATGAGGAGCGGAGAGACTTGGTCTTGCTGTCGCTCTGGTAGGGTGGTGCCAGCTGTTGCCAGAGAAGAGCACAGGAATCTGTGCCCAACAGAAAAATGCCCCGTGTGAGTCCACCCTCAGAGACGGAAGCTGAACAGGCTCAGGCTCATGACCGGAAGCTGTTCCACAGCTAAGTCATCCACCCTCATTACAGCGGGAGAACAGTGAAGATGAAGCAAAAGCCTGATTGGGTCCCTGTTCCTGTCTGACTGTACGCCAGGAGCTGCCAGGTGCAGGGGATGCGGTGGTGAGAAGGACGCGTTCATTCCAGCTGGTGCATCTCGGGGCTGGCTGCCCCTCATGAGTCTGGCCTCAAACTAGGAAATCAGGATGAGGCCGCCTGCCCCCAGAGCAGCCGAAGGAGGCCGTGTTCATGAGGGGATTCCTTTGGGCAGATTCTACGCCTCACCCTGGGCCTCACAACCTTGCCTGTATGATAGAATCATCTGGGAGGTTACTGATTGATTGTGTTGATGTATCGTATTCAACAGTTGGTGGTCATTTGGGTGGTTCCACTTTTTGGCTATTATGAATAATGCCAGAACTTCATGTACGAGTTTTACATTGACCCAGCGTTTTATTTTTTTGGCTCATTCGCATACAAGTGTCTGTGAGAACGTGTTCTCAGTTTTCTCGAGTGTATACCTAAGGAGTGGGATCACTGGGGTCTTCATTTAATTTCTTAAGTTTGGACACTTTTACCACGTATTTCATGACACGCTCGGTGATCTTGAGTCCAAGACACCGAGTATTAATTGCCCTGAAGACAACACGGGCTGTTCCCTACAGGCTCCTCAGAGGCTCTGCCTGCTCTCCGAGGTTCTCCTGGGACATCAGGACCCTCCCGGTGCCCCATGCTCATCAGGGTGGGAGATGGGCCTGGGTCTCGCTGACGCTGCACAGCTTCCCGCTGGGTCAGCTCAGGTCCAGAGCTCCTGGAAAAACAGCTCAAATGAGATGCTCCGCCACCAACATTTGCGAGGTGGGAGCTCCGGGTTCTTGCCTCCGTCCTCCTCCTCCTTCTCTGTGCTGCCTCCACCATGTTGATAGGGACTTCCTCTAACCCTCAAGAGTGTCAGAATAACTCACATTCTTTCTTGGCCATCCTTCACGCCCAGCATCCATTCCTGTTGGTTTTTCTACCACATCGATATTTTTAAAACATTGACATGTGAGTCACATAACGTAAGACCATTTTAAAGTGAACAATTCAGTGGTTTTAGCGTATTGTCTATGTGGTGCAACCACCCCCACGATCTCATCCCGCACATTCCCTTTGGAGAGCTCGTTTTCACCATCATGAGCCCCCCGCCCCCCCAGTGGAATGTCACATGATAAAACCAGGGGGGCCATGTGACCACAGAAGCTGCTCTTTCCTCCTGTGGCCGAGTTCTTTATGTTACCTTTGGAGAGAGGGTGGGGGACGTTCTACACCGATATTTTATCCAAGAGAAACTGAATCAGACTCTTGGGCATAGAGTCCTGGCATGGGTAACCCCCCTGGGGATCGAAATCTGAATAGTTGTGAGAACCTGCCCCAAGCAGCCAGACCTGCTCCACGAGATATTATGCCCTGGTTGGGGGAGGGGCACAGTTATGGTTCTGAGGGCTGGCTGGACATCTGCCGGTCCCCTGATGCTCCGCTGCCCCTACCACCCCAACTCTGCACAGGGACAACTCTAGAACCAGCCAGGGGCCTCCTCCTGAGAACTGAGGCCAGGACCCTGGCAGTCCCCCTTTCCTCCTCCTATCAGCCCTCTTCATAACCCAGACCCCCAATCAGATGCTAAGTTTGGTCCCCTGCGTGGAAGTCCTCAGTGGCTCCCCATGGCCTGTAGGAGGGTAAGGCCCCTGGCAGACCTGAGCACCCACCTTGTATTTCAGCCTCATACCCTACCTGCCCCATCCACTCCTCCCTCCCCTGCCGCGCTCCTCCATTCCAGCCAAGGTTCCCTCTGGCCCTCTGCGCCTTTGCTCCTCCCTCTGCTGCGTCCCCATCTTACCAAGCTCAACCCTAATGTCTTGGCTTCTTGGTCTGCCCCCTACTGCCGGACAGTGGTCATTCCCTACCCCTGGGCACAGCACACCCTTGTGGTCTAGCCTGGCCCTGCACTCCCTGGAATAGATCCTTTCCCTGTCTTCTCACCTCCTAGAGAGACTCAGGTGCAGGGGCCACAGCAGGTTCCTTGGGGTCCCAAGCAACTGGAACAAGGTCCAGCACCGCCCGAGTGACAGTGACTGTGAGTGGTGGGAAAGGGAGGTCGGGCTCTGGAGGCCTTTGTAACTTTTGAGAGTTTGGGGGACATCAAGAGTCCCCGTGGATGTCCTAACTCCAGTCGGGTCTCTGAAGGAATGAGGGGGGCGTAGTCTGAAGACCCCAGAAGGGAAAGCATTCACAGCATCCAGAACTTTCTTGGGCTAAGGGTGGTGAGTGAGCTTCAGCGCCATTGTCACTCCCTTCAATCACCAGGTCTGCTTTTCCTGCGGGCAGGGGTGAGGCGCGTGGGGATGGAGGTTGGTCGGGTTCAGTGCAGGCTCAGGTCTTCAGCACTGCCCTGCTCACACCAGCCCTCCATGGAAAACGTCAGAGAGGGGCAGTGAAAGGGTGTCCAAGGTCCAAGACCTCTGTCCTGCCTGGGCATCCCCCGTGCCTACCTGCCAAAAGGGCAGAAACCAAATGCCAGAGTCCTGTGTTAGGGACGCTGGGCACGGAGCCCTCCCTCGTGCCCCCAGGGTATCTTGTCGGGAGGCATCAGCTCCTGGGCTTCTAGCACCAAGGACCTTCCTGGGGGTGTGACATCAACAGCAGGGCTCCAGGCTTGGGCCAGAGGCCCTGTGGCCCGGAATCCAGCCCCGGATCCTCCCCATGCACCAGCAAGGCCCTGTCCTGCTCCGCAGGCCCCCTCACCACAGGCCTGCCTCTGCCAGAGGTTTGGGAGGAATGATGGGCACAGCAGCTGGTCTCCAAGATGACCCCAGTGACCTTGCCCTCTTGGTTTCACACCCTTGTGTGTTCTGCTCCTGTGTCAAATCAGAGCGGGGCTGTATGGTGACAGAGTATGGTGAAGGCAGAGGCATGTGAATTCTGAGGCTCAGGGCCAAAGAACCACTTTGGTTCCCGCACTGGCCCTTGAATCCCTTGTCCTGGGGAAAGCCGGGCACCATACTGTGAGGACACTCAAGCAGCCCCATGGGGAGACCCATGTGGAGAGGAACAGGCTCCCTGCCAACAGCTGAGCCCAACTTGCCAGCCCTGTGAGTAAACCACCTGGGGAGTAGATCCTGCAGTCCCAGCCAGGACTTCAGATGATCGCAGCCTCCCGAGGGACCCTGAGGTGCCTGCTCAGACTGCTCCCAAATTCCTAACCCACAGAAACCGTGACACGTAAACAATCATTTTAATCCATTGCGTTTGGGGTAACTTGTTACCCTGCACCAGGTAACTAATACAGCCCCTCTCGCTCTGGGGATGTGCCCTCTCTCAGCCGCTGGGTGTGGATGGGAAGGTTGTTCTGCCTTCCTCCCAGCCCCTGGCCATGTTCCCGGACCATGGAATGGAGAAGGAAAGAGATGACATGCGGCCCTGGAGCAGCACAAAATCAGACGCCCTCAGCCAACATGATATTTTTCTCTGTTTTAATTAACACTTTACAAAGTGCAAAATACATTGTCTTTTTGGGGGAACAGTTGGTATTTTTTCTCTCCATCACACAGTACATGAATCTTGAGGGTCCCGTGTTTCTTCAAGAAAGAAAGAAAGCGTGAGGGTCCCCACCAGGGTGTAAGGCTGCCCAGTTCTCCCCTCTCCAGACCTTGGGACAGATGTAAGTGCCACTGCTACTGCTGGTGACCTGGGGCAGGTGAGGTGAGGGCCATACCCCCGAAGATGAGGTCCTGGGCAGGGCAAGGGCCCCTAGAGTCCCACTGTACCCCCAACATCCCCTCACCCCATCTCAGGGTAATGGAAATGATCTTGGCATAGAGCAGGAGCTTGGCTTGAGATTTTCTTTCTTAACCCCTGACCCTAGCTTTGGAGCCTACCCTGCTCAGCACTCTGGAACATTTCCTGAATAGGTAAACTGAGGCAGGGGACAGGGAAATTCACTGGGCTTGGCCTGTGACTTGGGACATGAATTTGGCCTATTTTTCAAACCCCCCTTTCCACCCCATCTCCAACTTGCTGGACCCTTTTCAGGGACGAGCCCCAGTAGGCGAGGGGGCACCAGCACCCACAACCTCTCCCTGTGAACAGTGTCCTCAGGACTGGATGCTTCTGAAGAGCCAGCTCAGCAGGTCTTGCCCCTTTGGGCTGCATGGACTGCCAGGCCTCGCAGAGCACAGCAGAGCTCCTGCTGGGGACACCTCTGCCCCCTCCACAGAGCAGATTTACACAGTCAAGTGGGCTGGGGCAGTCCTGCATGCAAGGCCTGCCACACCACCATCAACTCCACATGTGGCCCCCTGGTAAGAGTGCTACCGAGGCCTCAAAATACTGGATGAGCCAGTCCCTCAGCTAGGATTTGGGCTCTGCACACGTGTGCTCGCACACACACTAATGTGGATGACACGGCACATGCTCACACTTACATGTGTGTGTATGAACACACGTTTCCCGTGCACAGAACACTGTCCTGCTGCCAGGGCAAGGACCACCTTGCACTCCTGACTCTCACAGCCTCCCACCTCCTTGAAGCAAGAGCCACAAACTCCCTCACCACCAGGCTGCCCACAGACGCCAGGGGCCGGGTCGCAGGCTCCTACCTCCCATCCAGCCACTCCTGGTGCCGCCTGCCTCAAGGCCAGAGGCTGCCTCATCCACCAGCCCCTCCCTTTACCTTCCCAAGAGAGCAGGCGTCATAGGAGGGGTGGACATCAAAGCTGAAGGTATGGAAAGGGGATGAGAGACAGTTAAGCTTGTCCTTTTGCTGCCTCTAATTTGAAAATGAAAGAAAGAAAAGAGCCAGATGAGCTCTGAGAGGTAGGGAAAGGTTTCTCCTACAGCAGGGCTCCACTCCCCTCAGGACAGCCCCGCCACTCTTCCCAAGCCTGCCCTCTGCTGGGCCGACCACCTTCCACCACCCGGGTTTCTCCCCTCCCAGGAGGCCTCTGTGAATGGAGGGCTGCTGCCCCTCCCTCAGCACAGTATCCAGGAACCTGAAAGGCCAAAGCTCATGTCTTTCCACTGCTGGGAGACTCCATCATCCTCCCCCAGGTTCCTCTCACTAAGCCAATCACCAACTCCATTTCTCAGTGGATGTGACAGCAGTGACTGGCTGCTCCCTGCCCTGGCTTACAGTGAGCACACATATATTGGGGGTATATTCTTCCTACCCCTGCCCAGTGTTCACTCAGAGAGTGGCAACAAAAATTCCTCAGTCCCAGGGCTGGAGTGCTCTGCTCTCATATGGGAGCTCCTCAAGGTTCCCTCTCTTAGCCGGGGCCGGCAAGGGCCCTAGTTGTCCCCACCTTCAGATCCAGAGGCTCAGAGAGGTGGCCCAGGATAGCTGTGAGACTCCTAAAAGTCTTCCTGGGAAATACTGCCAGGAGGGGCTGGTGGTGGGTGAACAGGTTCATATTCGATGATCAGGCAAATGGTGCCTTGGCATGGGGTGGGGGCCTGGCCCTTCCTATCTCCCCAGAGCCTTCTCTCCTGACCTCCATAGCCTCCTCTGTCACCACAAAGGGCCAGGCCCCACCAGAGCGTGCATCATCTTCTGGACACCACACTGGTCTCTGAGGCCATGCTGACTGGTGGGGGCAGGTCACAGTGGGCGGCTCTGGGTCACCTGGCTCCCTCCCTTCCCTCCAGGGGTCTCTGGCCTGGGGTTGGTGGGAGGGGGAGAATGCTGGTGCTTGGGGGGCTCTGGACCCTCTGAATCTTCGGGAGTAGAGTTCTGCACACCTCTCCATCTTGGATGAGTGCCCTGGGCTGAGGGCAGTGGCATGGGTAACACCTCTTGGGGGCTTTGGAGACCCCCATGGAGGAAGGAGGTGCAGAGTTGGCACTTCCCATCTCTCTCCTGGGTCAGGACTGAGGTCTGAGGGAGAAAGATGTTTCTTGGGAACCAGGGGAACCAATGCCAAAGGTTGAGCCAGAGCAGATTTTTCTACTTGGTGGGGGAGGGAAAAGGGGTGGTCAGGGCTCCCCCTGCCCCTCACTCTTCTCTCCTGGAGCTCTCACCACTCTGGATGGGGCAGGGAGGGGCGAGGGTGGTGTAGAGGGTTTGAGCTTTTCTCACCAGGGAGAGGCACGGAGGCAAAGACACACATGGGAGCCCAGGTGGTGGCTCTGAGTGCCCGCTCACCCTGCCTTTTTGCAGTCTGGCCCAGGAGCCCCATTTCCCTCCTGCGCCACCTGCCTCCCCAGTCAGTGCCCAGAGATCCTCAGCCCCCACGGGGCATCATCCTCAGGTCTCCCTGAGCCATTGGCTGCCCTCAGCACCCACCTTCGCCTTCAGCCGTTGGGAAATGTGGCCCCCGGCTCTTCTGCTGGGGCATGGGGTCAAGGATCATGCAAGATGGCAGTGCCCAGCATGGCTTTTCTCTGAACTTTTCTCTGCATGACTGGCCTCTATTTTCAGGTGTGGATTTCTGGTGCTCATCACCCCTGGTACCCCCAGGGACTGCCCTCTTTTATGTCACACAGTGGACGTGAGCTCCACGTGAGCAGGGACCACATCAGGTTGTGCTCCCTGGTGAAGTTACAGTGCTTGGCACACAGCAGGGACCGGAGGATGTTGGCTGAATGATTGAATAAATGAACCAGTGAATGAACGAATGAGTGATTGAATGAGTAATGAGTGAATGAATGAGTGTAGGAATGAATGAGAGAATGACTGAGTGAGTGACTGAAGGAATGAGAGAGTAAAGGAAAGAATGAGTGAATGGGTGAGTGAATGAAAACACAGAAGGAGCCTTTGTTTCTTCTCCTCTGGACTCTGCCCAACTCATGGGCCCGGGCCAGTCCCTGTCTCTCCTGGCCTCAGTTTCCCAACTGTCGCCTGAGAGCCTGCTCTTGGAACTGCATCAGCCAGCTCAGTGTGGACGCGGCTCGGGCTCTCCCCGGCGTGGGGGCGGTGGGGACGCGCTGGGGGCGCACGGGCCTCCCTCCAATGGGGGGTCGCGGGTGGACCGGCGCGGGGCAGCCAGGCCTCACGTCCCCAGCCGGGCGCGCGCTCGGGGCCCACGCACAGTGCGTGCACGTGACCCCGCTCCGCCGCGCGCACGCGCAACACCAACAGCTGCCACAGGGCTGGTCACGAGGGTCCCCGCTCCGCCAACTGCTCTGTGACCCCCACATCGGGTGGGGCGTTGAAAGAGGCCCTGGATCCCGTTTGGGGCCGGGTCGTGGGCGCCGTGGGGTGGAGGACAGTGTGTGGGGACTCCTGTCTCCCCAGAACTCCCAGCCCCGCGTCTCGGTACAGCCGGCGCCCGGGGAGAGGTTTGAGAAGAGGCTGCGGCGCCCGGAGAGACTGGCCTCCGAGCCCGAGAGAGACCCGCCTTTGGTTCGGCCCCCGGGCTGCACGCGGGGGGACGGTGAACCCTTTGCTCTGTGTCCCGGGCCTTTGTCACGGAGGCCTGCTTGTTCGTGTGTGCAGGGACAGCTGGAGACCTCCATCGGCTCGGTGAGGGAGACGGGCCCTGACCCCGCCAGCCTGCAGGTGAGAGAGCTGGTCCCCCTCCCCAGAGGCAGCACCGTCCCGCCCACTGTGCCCGCCCGCTGTCTGGGCACCTGTGGGAGAGACGGGACCTGGTGGCAGGAGCACACCTGTCGCGAAGGTTGATGCTACTTGGCCGAGGAGACAAACGTGTTTCGGCTCATTGATGCTCATTCATGACGAGCTGATACATTTATTGTGGGTCGACTGCGCGGCCCGAGGGGTCAGGACTCCAGTCATTTTGTTCCAATCTCTGTGGGGATGAACTGAAAATGGCAACTTGCCCTAGAGTTTTCTCTTGTCCAGTAGCCTGTTTTGTTTCTGTGTCAGGGAAAGAACTAAAATGATCCTATAGGGCCGGCCCCGTGGCTCAGCGCTTGAGTGCGCGCGCTCTGCTACTGGCCGCTCGGGTTCGGATCACAGGCGCCGGCCGACGCACCACTTGTCCGGCCGTGCTGAGGCCGCGTCCCACATACAGCAACTGGAGGGATGTGCAGCTATGACATACAACTATCTGCTGGGGCGTTGGGGGAAAAAAAAAATTAAAAAAAAAAAAAAAAAGGCAGCTTTCTTTGAAAATGTCCTAATGATCAGCCCATTTCTGGCATAGAGAGGAGAGTTCTTCGTGGCTCCCCAATGAGAGAGGGCCCTGGACCAGAAGTCGGAGACACTCCCAGTGTGTCCTTGAACCCTCCCTGGGCGTCAGTTTCCTCATCTGTAAAATAGGGCTAGTGTGGAGGTCGTAAGTGGTTTCCAGAAGTTCTTGCAGCTCTGAGAGTGATGCCTTAAGTTACCAAATGTTCCTGAAGCCATGAAGGAGGGGTCACAAATGGTGTTGTTACCCCTTAACAGTCATAAGCTAATAAATATAAAAATGAGAGGGGCCCAGCTCGCAGATGGATGATTCCAGTGAAACTCCTTCACACCTTGTGTGTCATGGAAAGTTCTCCTTTACATGCTCCCTGGGCAGGTCCTGCTCCTTACCTATCGCCAGAGTTCATCGTTGACCTTGGGCACTTTCATTGGTCTTTTGGGAGGATTTCTGTTCAACTTGATGAGTTCCTGAATATCGTACCCAGTGAATCACTCCCAATATTACTCAATAATTCCAAGTCCTATTTTTTAAAATCTCTTCTCCAGCCCTGTTCTGGACAAGTTGTCTAAGCAAACCTCAGTGTCTTGGTCCAATTGAATTGTAGTGAAGATATCCCCGTGTACACTCATGTTTTCTCCCCTTTGATGTATTTCCCACTGGAATAGCTGCTTTGAAAATCAAAAGATAAAATTTCCACTCTGTCCTCTGCCAGCTACCCTCCTGCCAAGAGAGACACTCTAAGCTGCACGTGCTTCACCTTGGGAAGATCAAGGCGTAAATTCAAGGTAAAATTTCATCAGTGTGCAGGTTAGGGTTAGGGCTGCTCGCGCCCATGCTGCTGGCTGTAGCAAGTCTGCACCCCCTCCTCCAGTGGCCAACCCCTCCATCCATTCCTTCTGAGGACGTCTTTCCCCATTTCCCTGGGGGTGGGCTTTGTGAGGGTGGGTTTTGTGGGGTTGTGACCCATATCGTTTGGATGGGGTGGGGCTTGATGCTATAGCAAGTGCCTAGTCCGGCTGCTCCTGAGACAAAGACACATCTCCAAGTTGAAACAAATTATCTGTCTCTGTATTTTCTTAAAACAGCTGTATGGAGATATTGCTCACATGCCATGTAACCCACCCATTTGAAGTGTACAAATCAATGGCTTGTAGTATAGTCACAGAGTTGGGCAACCATCACCACAACAGTGGAACATTTTCATCACCTCAGAATGAAACCCTGGACCCATTAGCAGTCACTCCCCCTTCCCCCATCGCCACAGCCCTAGACAACCACTCCTCTACTTTTTCTCTCTCTCGATCTGTCTATTTTGGACCTCTTATATACACAGAATAGTACAATGTGTGTTCTTTTGTGATGGCTCCTTTAATATGTCAAGTTTTCGAGGTTCATCCTTGTTTGTAGTGTATCAGTAATTCTTTCTGTTTTGTGCCAAATGATTTTCCGTTGCATAGATATACTGTATTTTATTGATCCATTCATCAGTGGAGGGACATTGGAGTCGTCTCCACCTTTTGGCTATTATAATAATGATGCTATGAACATTCACGTACAAGCTTTCATGTTTTCATGTCTGTTGGGTACACACCTAGAGTGGAACTGCTGGGTCACATGAAAACTCTAAATTTTGAAGAATTGCTAGACTATTTTCCATCTTTATTCCTGCCAACAATGTGTGAGGATCCCAGTTTCTACCTATCCTTGACAACACGTCTTAATATCTATATTTTTAATTTACAACCATCCTAGGGATGGGAAATGATACTTATTGATTGTGGTTTTGATTGCATTTTCTTCCTGGATAATGGTGTTGAGCGTTTTTCATGTATTTATTGGCCACTTGTATATCTTCTTTGGAGAAATGTCTGCTCAGCTCCTTTCCCCATTTTTAAATTGGGTTATTAGGTTCTTTATTATTGAGTTGTAAGCATTCACTCTATCTTCTATTTGCAAGTATCTTGTTATATATATGGTGAGCTGGTATTGTGTCCCATTCAGCAGGCTGTCTTCTCACTTTCTTGATACTGCCTTTTGATACACTCAAATTTTTAATTTTGATGAAGTCCAATTTATTTATTTTTTATTCATGTGTTTTTGGTGTCCTATCTAAGAAATCATCACCTAACTCAAGGTCAAATGTTTTATTCCTAGGGCCGGCCTGGTGGCACAAGCGGTTAAGTGCGCATGCTCTGCTGCGGCAGCCCGGGGTTCGCTCGTTCGGATACCGGGCCGGCACCGACAGACCGCTTGTTAAGCCATGCTGTGGTGGCGTCCCACATAAAGTAGAGGAAGATGGGCATGGATGTTAGCCCAGGGCCAGTCTTCCTCAGCAAAAAAGAGGAGGATTGGCATTGGATGTTAGCTCAGGGCTGGTCCTCCTCACAAAAAAAAAAAAAAAAAAGTTTTATTCCCATGTGTTTTCTTGTAAGAGTTGTATAGTTTTGCCTCATATTTAGCTGTTGGATCTATTTTGAGTTCATTTTTGTAAGTACTGTAAGCAAGGAGTCCAACTTCTTTGCGTGTGAAAATCCAGTTGTTTCAATATCATTTGTGAACAACACTGTTCTTTCCCCATTGAATTGTCTTTTCACTCATCAAAAATCAATTGACTGTAAATATGTAGGTTGATTTCTGGACTCTCAATTCTATTCCCTTGGTCTGTTTGTCTATTTTTTATGACAGTACCACGCTGTATTCATTATGGTAGCTTTGTAATAATTTTTGAAATTGGGAAGTGTGAATACTCCATCTTTGATCTTCTTTCTCAAGATTGTTTTGGCTCTTGTGGCTCCCTTGCATTTCCATATGAATTTTAGCCTTGGCTTGTCAGTTTCTGCAAAAACAGGCAGCTGGGAGTTTGCTTGGAATTCCACTGAATCTCTAGTTCTATTTGTGGAGTATTGCCACCTTAATAGTATCAAGTCTTCAGATACATGAAGATGGAATGTCTTTCCATTTATTTTGGTCTTCATTAATTGCTTCCAATAATGTTTTGTATCTTTCATTGGACAAGTCTTGTACTTCTTATGATAAATTTATTTCTAGTTATTTCATTGTTTTGGATGCTATTGTAAATTAACATATTTTCTTCCTTTTCTTGTCAGATTTTCCTTTGCTAGTATATAGAAATAAAATTGATATTTTAAAACTTGACATATGATATAATATTAGTTTCAGGCATATAACATAATGATTCTATATATGTATATATTACCAAAGATCAACACAATAAGTCTGGTTAACATCCATCACCTCACATAGTTGCAGATTTTTTTCTTGTTATCAGAACTTTTAAAATCTGCTCTCTTAGCATCTCTCAGATGTACAATACACTATTGCTAACTATAGTCACCATGTTTTTTGTTACATTTCCAGGACTCATTTATTTTCTAAGTGGAAGTTTATACCTTTTGACCCCTTCATTCGTTTGCCCAACCCCCACCCCCTGCCTCTGGCGACCACCAAGCTGTTCCCTGTATCTGTGAGCTCAGGTTTTTTGTTTTTTTTTTTTTAATTTTAGATTCACCATTTAAGTGAGATCATATGGTATTTGTCTTTCTCTGTCTGACTTATTTCACTTAGCATAATGCCCGTCTATGTTGTTGCAAGTGGCAGGATTTCTTTCTTTTTTATGGCTGAATAAGATTCCGTTATATATATATACATACACCACATCTTCTTTACCCGTTCATCCATCAGTGGACACTTAGGTTGCTTACCGTGTCTTCACTATTGTAAATAAATGCTGCAATGAACAGTGGGGTGCAGATATCATTTTGTGTTAGTGTTTTTATTTCCTTTGGATAAATATTCATAAGTGGAATTGCTGGGTCATATGGTAGTTCTATTTTTAATTTTTTGAGGAATCTGCATACTCTCTCTCATAGTGGCTGCACCAATTTATATTCCTATACAATGGATTTTTTAAATTTATCTTGTACCCGGCAGCTTTGCTAATCTCATTTCTTAGTTCCAATAGTTTTTCCATGTATTCTCAGTGATTTCCTGTATATGTGGTCACATCATTTGAGAATTGAGATAGTTTTACTTCATCCCCTCCAATCTAGATACCTTTTACTTCATTTTCTTGCCTAATTGACCTGGCTAAAACCTCCAGTAAAATGTAGCATAGAATTGGCAAGGGTGGCCAATGCTCATCTTGTTCTTGACCTCAGGGGTGACGTTTCCAGTCTTTGCCCACTGACTATGACGTCGGTGAGCTGTGGACTGTTCACAGATGCCCTGGACGAGGCTCAAGATATTCCCTTCTGTTTCTAGTTTCTTGAGTGTTTCTGTCACGAAAGGGAGTTGGATTTTGTCAAATGGTTTTTCTGCACCTAGTGGATATTAGCTTTTGCAGCAGCTTTTAAACCATGAAATCATCTTCCCTTCCCTCTTCCTCCATCTTTTTCCCTCACACAAACACACATAACCTCTCTGGAGGCAAACCAGAACCCACAGATGAAATACTTGCTGAAAGCCAGTCGAATGACTAGTCTAGACCTCTTGATCCCGTCATCCCTGCCCTGGCTGCTGTGTAACTGGGGTGTGGGCCCACTCCAAACAGGTGACAACAGAAATTCACATACTCATGGTGATTCCGAGGGTGGTGGCTCCCTCTGGATTGCGTTCTCCGTCGTGTTCTCTTCTCTTTACTGACTGTAGAGTGAAAACATTTAGCATGACGGGAGAGGATTGTGCAGGAAAGAGCATATATCAAGTGTGTGTGCTGAAAGGTAACAATAAATAGGCAAAAAACTTGACTTCTTCAAGAAATGTGTTAAAGGAAATAGGACATATTCTCTACAGACCTTCCTGGCGTGGAAGCCCACATTCTGAAAATACGGTGTCTGGTTAATTTTCTGAGGCCTCGTGTATCACTTTTCTCTTGCAGGGCTCTGCGTGCTGACCCTGTTGTCGGCCGGCCTCACGAGGGTGAGCTTTCTGTTCCACATTTTGCCCGGTTTCAGGTAAGAGGCCTTTGGGGTCATTTGCATGTCTTCAGCGGGAAATCGTCAGCCACGCTTTCTCAGAATTCCCAGGCAGTGCCGGCAGAGCCCGACATGCAGTACGAGGTCTGGATTGGACAGACAGTTTGTCTGCAAACTTCCTATGGCACTGAGTTTCCGAAGCCCTTAAAGAACAGTGATTCTAAAGTGGAAAAAGGAAGGACAAAGGCATTTCAGCATTGTGTTTGTCAGAGTTCTCCAGAAAACAACCAACAGGATACATATGCACGTGCACACGTACACACACACACACACACACACAGATGTGTGTATATGTATGTGTAGAGAGAGAGAGACTGATTTTAATATATTGGCTCATGTGCTCATGAGGGCTGGCAAGTCCAAAATCTGTAGACCAGGCTTGCAGACTAGAAACTCAGGCAGGTGTCTAGATGCTGGAGTCTCGAGGCAGGTTTTCTTCTTTGGGATACCTCAGTGTTTGCTCTGAAGGCCCTCAGCTGATGAGGCCCACCCAAATTATTGACAGTAATCTCTTTCACTTGAAGTCAAGTAATTGTACGTGTTAACCACATCTACAGAATACCTTCACAGCAAGACGCGATTAAATATCCAGTTTGATTAAACAGCTGCATACTATGGCCTGGTCTGGTTGACACACAAGACTAACCATCACAGCCCACGCTCCCTCGACTTGGCGCCCACTCACATCTCCTTTAGCCGCATTTAATTTCCAAATAAGGACAGGAAGAAAGTCATTCTTCCCTCTAACATGGTAGCCCTCTCCTGTGGACAACTCAAAACACAAATACTCTCCCCAAGGAGGATGCAAAGTTCTTGGGTGATGTTCACTCCTTTCCTTGATATCCTATGACTTAAATACTATCATGTGAAATTAACTGTTATTGATACATCTAGTTACATGTGATGTTCTGTGGTAAGAAGATAAGGAACAGAAGAAAAAAATTTATTTGATACATGCACACTGTCTACAGTCTGGGAAGGCTTCCTGGAAGGCTTCTTGGATCCTTGGGCTGGGGCTTCTCTGGAGGGCAGCGGGGTGTTTTCTGTTTTTGGAAAGGCACGTGGAAAGGCAGCCATGCTGCTGAACATTTGTCCTCCTGAAGCACCAGTGCCCGCTCTAAAACAAGCTCCAGAGCTAGTGCCAGCTCCACCACCATCTCCACAGCTAGCACCGCCTTCAGTGTCAGGCATCACACCAGCTCTAATACCAAATCAGAAGTTTGAGCCATTTCTTGCCCATGCCCAACAGCTAGATGTAGTACCAGCCACAGAGCTAGTGCCAACTCCAGAAAACGGTCAAAAGCTGGGGCCAGCTCCAACACCAGCTCCAGCAGCAGCTCAAGAGCTTGAGTGTTCTCTGGAGCCAGCTCCAGCCAGGCTTCAGACTCAGAGCTATTTTCAGGACCAGCTTCAGCACCCAAGCCACTGCACGAGCCAGTTCTATTACCAGCTCCAGAACTAGAGCCAGTGATGGGTCTATAGCCAGAGCTAGCCCCAACACCAGCTCTACCAACAGCTCTAGCACCAGAGTTGGGGTGCTCCATAGCTAGAGCTAACCCCAGCTCCCACACTTGCACAAACTCCTGAGATAGAGCCAGCTCCACCTTCAGCTCCAGTGCTAATTGCAGGCTCAGGGCCGGTGTTCTCTCATGAGCTAGAGCTTGAACACTAGCTGTAGCATCAACGCTGGATATAGAGGCAGCTCTATCACCAACTCCTGTGCCAGTCCCAGTGATGGTTCTAGTGCTCACTTTAGAGGGAGAACCAGGTTGAAGCTAGTTTACAGCCAGTGCCAGGTTCCAAGGAAGAGCCAGCTCCAGCATCAGCTCTAACACTGGCTCCAGAGTTAGAGCCATTTCTGGCACCAGCTCGAGAGCTAGAGTCAGCACCAAGTTCAGAGGCAGAGCCTGCTCCAGCAACAGGTCTAGTACCAGCTGCAGAGCTAGATCCCCCACAAGTGCTGGAGCAAGAGCTGGCTTGGGTACCAGTAGCAGACTTAGAGCCAATGCCAGCTCAAGAGAAAGAACCAGCTCTGACAACAGCTCTAGCACCAACATCAGAGCTAGATCGTGCTGTGCTACCAGCTCTACCACCGATTTCAGAGGTGGAGGCAGCTCTATCACCAACCCCCCAGCCAGAGCCTGTGCTGCTCTAGTACCAGAATCTGCCCCAACACCAATTCCAGAGGTGGAGCCGGTGCCAGAGCTACAAACCAATCCACCACCAGTTTTAGCACCAGCTACAGAGCTAGAGCTAGGACTGGTTATACAACTAGAGCCACAAGAACCAGGTCTAGAATGAGAACCAGAGTTAGAGCCACTTACAGCACTAACTCTACACCAGCTCCAGTGCAAGAGTTGGAGCCAGCTCAAGAGCTTTATCAAACTGCAGAAGCAGGTCTAGATTATCTCTGGAGGTAGTTCCAGCTCCACTACCTTCCCCAGAGCTAGAGATACTGGCGGCTATAGAGATAGCGTAACTCTAACACAGGCTCTCGCATGAGCTGCTGAGATTGAACCAGCTCCAGCTTCAGCTCCAGTTCTAGAATCAGAGCCATCTTTTGAGCTAAAGCCAGCTCCAGCACCAGCTCTAGCACCAGCGAGAGAACTAGCCCATGACATCACCATGATGGGTGGGGCCAGGTGTTGGGCTGAGGGGTGGGACATTTTCTGCCAGGCAGGTCACTCCCAAGTACCTTGATCACATCCACTGCCAGCTCCTCGTCCTCCTTCACTCCATGAGGTCCCAGCCCCGGGGTCTCTGTGGCCCTGCTTTCCCAAAGAAGGCTCGAAGCTGACAAAGAGACCTCTGGTGTTGGAATCTGTGGCGAATTCATTAAAAACAGTATACATTTTGACCCAGAAACTCCACGTCATGGATTCTGTGCTAAATAGAGATTTGTGGTTGCAGGTGTTCCCTTCAGCACGATTCAGAGAGTGAAAAACTGGAAATGGCCCCTGGTCCAAGCAGGGGGTCTTCATAAATTCTGATGCCGGGACAGAGAAAATACCAAGTGGAAGAGGATTGACTGGCGATGGCCATGCCTGGACAAATCAGGCTCTAGAAGAGCACACACCCTGGAATGCTCCGTTCCTGACACCCACAAGTGCACACACACATACGCACACATGTGCACACACGTGCACACACTGTACAGACTTTCTGTGGGATGAAGTCCTGGGATCAGCACCGCCAGCACAGGCGTGCCCCTGGGCACTGCGATGGGTCCTGCAGGCTGGTCTCCAGAGAGGAGAGTCCTTTCACACTTGTCTCTAGGAGTCTGCTGGGGCCTCTGCTTCCTCACATTGTCACCGGGGCTTGTTGTCACCACACTGGAACCCTGCCCATCTGATGGGGCCCAGTGCCCTCTCCACAGTGTCTCCATGTGCGCGTGCCACCCTCGTGGAGCTCGAGCGTCTCTGACACATGCTGCCCCTGTGTATCACCTCTCGTTGGCGTTGAGTGTGTTTACTCTTTATCTCTTTTTAAAACACTGACTTGCGAGCGTTTTTTGGACGAGAGGGATGTGTAGCCTTTCCCTGGCCTTGGGTTATGAGGAATGCTTTCCGGTTTGTGGTTTGTCTTTCCAGCTTTCTACCCTTTTCTTGTTTTGTTTTGGCCACAGGCGTTTCATGTCTGGCTTCTGGCTCTGGTGTCCCACTTAGAACAGCAGTCTGTACCACAAGGTTATGCACATATTTGCCGAAAGGGCTTTATTTGATACATCAAATCTAGAATCCACCTGGGATTTTCCTATCAAATTAGAGAAATTCTATTTCAAATAAAAACAGAAAAGGAAAACCTATCAGGCCCTGTGAAAATAAGAAGGCAGACACAAATGGCCAGTTATGGCATGATTCCACTTATAGGAAACATCCAGAATACATTTAAAAAAAAACGAAAAACAGTGACAAAAAACAGATTAGGGCTGGCCAGAGCCTGAGGGATAAACGGGGAGTGAGTGCTTTTAGAACAGGGTTTCCTTTTGGAGTGTGAAATTGTCTGAGCCCAGATAGCGGTGATGGATGCACAGCATTGTGAATGTACTTAATGCTCATAAAGTGTACAATTTAAAATGAGAAAACATAAATTTAAAAAAATCGAAACATTTAATTTAAATAATTATTAAGAACTAAACAATAAAGAAAAATCAAAAAGAGCAACTAAGAAAGAAACAAACACATTAATGAGGGTAGGGAAGGAAATTTCTGGTGAGGGAGCAGTTTCGGGTGGTACAGGAGCTGCTGATGAGAGACATTGCAGAGCCAGCTCTCCCAGGCCAGATGGTTTGGCTTCAGGTGCCTCTTGGTCTCCTGCAGGACCCTCTTCAGGGGATGTGTCTCCCTGCTTGCATGGTGGGGCCTCAGTTGCCTCCTGGTCTCCTGCCGGAGCCCGTGTAGGGGATGACTCTCCCTGCACGGACGCTGGGGCCGCAGCTGCCTCCTGGTTTCCTGCAGGAGTTGGTGGTAATGATAGTTGTCCGGGATGGATGATGGGTACTGAGGTAGCTCTGAGGCTTGTACAACAGTCAGTGAAGACGTTCTCCCCACAGCTGCTGATTCAGGCTTGTGTGACAGCTGCTCATCCCTGGGGGTGAGGGATTGGATGTCCCCTTCTACCAGCTCCACGCTGATCTCCTGTATGGAGCTCTGCAACGGCAGTGACCGGCAGCCGACCCAGAAGCATCCGAGCCCTGCCAGCTGCCCAGGTGTCCTTGTGCTGCTTCTGCCCTCGGGACCTAATTCTCCCAGATCAGGCACATACCTGTGTCTGCACAGAATTCCACCCCGGATGAAAGACATACACCTCAGACAGAAGGGTCCCACCCCAGCACTCCACATCCCACCCAGCCGGCCTTGACCTGGGCTGTGAACATGACCCACCAGGGTCATGTTAGAAGCCCACCAGGCTTCTAACACCTCGACGACCTGCTCCTGCTCACAGTGGTCCACCCTCATGAACCCGCCCTTCCACACACACACACGGGGAGGGCATGTAGGGCTGCCCAGATGGGACCACAGTGCTGGTCTGGTCTGGATTTGCCTGCCCTAGGACTCCCTGTGTTACCTTTCTGTCCCTCCAGTTAAATGGCCACAATTGTCGGCCGTGAGAAAGGAACCAGCATCTGCATCGCGGGTGGTCTTTGGGGGCTTTCCTGGGGCTCTGGCCCCTGACCATCGAGAAGAAGCAACTAAACATGTTGCTCCTTCTAGACAAGTGCTAGACAAGTGAGCTGCCTTGGGGGCTGTCTCTAGGAAATGGGTGCCTAGTTACCAGGGTTCCAAGTACTCTTGGGCTCCATGAGGGTACTTCCTGGGGTCCCCTTACCTAAGCTTCCGCCTCACACAAGACCTCCGTAAAGGCCCCCCGGGCTGCTGACTGCTCACTCTCCATCTCCACACCACGTCCAGACACAGTCACACCAACACAGTCCACCCCACAGCCTGTGGGGAGGTCTGGACGCAAGCAGGGCCCCAGCTTTGAGGACAGAGAGTTGAATTCAGTCCCGCTCCTGCTTCTTGCCAGTGATGTCACCCTGGACAACCACGTGCCTCTCAGGGCTCCCCAGTGTCCCCATGTGTGCAGTGGGGGTCATTCTAGCGTCTACTCCCTCGGGATGTCATCAGGTGCGATATAAGATGTTTTATGTTTTCAAGTATATGTGGAAACCATTCTGGTTGGAACCTGATTTGGCCTGAAATTTATTTGAACCAAAGAAACCTGACTCATGGCTTGTCAGACATGCATTGTCTGTCTGCTTTAATCGTTACCCTAAAGTAAAGAATGTACTCTTTGAAGATAAAAAAGCATCCCTCCCTCCCTTTGATGCCAGCACCCTTTCAAGATAAGACTGAATGCCTCATTTCCCCCAGCGCCGAGGCCATGGTGACTTGCTGTCTATGTGCTCATCAATAGCAAAATATCTCCTTGACTCCTTGAGAGAATGTGCACCTGTCATGCTTGATGTGTGTCTCTGTCTTTGGAAACGGGATGTAACTCTGCTGAAAACCACTCTTCTTCACAGCGCTTTCTTCCCTTGCAAAGATGTGCTCCGGGCTAGAGTCCTCAAATGAAGTTGGGCTCAAATAAAACTTTGTGCTACAGAATGATTATTGATTATTTGCGGCACCTTTTCCTGGCAACCACGAAGGGACTTCTGAGATGCCCACCTGAGACCAGGTGGAGCCTACTTTCAACCAACACTGGTACCACAGAGGACCGTTGCGCTCCACCACCCCTCCTCCCCCCCCCGGCTTCACTGCACTCTTCAGGTGCTCTGGTGAGTTCTCCTGAAATCTGGACCTCCTTATTTAAGTTGACAGTCCTGACTTGTTATTCCAGCTGTTTTGGGTCTGAAGACTTCAACATCTTAAGGGTGTGTTGGTACTCTTCCTAGGTAAGAGGAACCTGGGGGGGTACATTTCCTAGGTAAGGGGAGCCAAGAGGGAGACATTTCCTAGGTAAGGGGAACCAAGGGGGAAGTTTGGAGTGAACTGGGTTAGCTGACCTCTTTAATTTGGCTTTGAATTGAAAAGGAGACATGTTGATAAAGTCTGAACAAACTGACAGCAAAATGAGAGACTGAATTTGTTTCATTCTGAAGAAAAGGGGCACTTGCTCTTTCCAGCCACAAGTTGTTCTCAGGTGACTGAGAACCTGGTGTAAGTGTCTGAGGACAATCTCCATGACATGCGGCAGTCCCATAGGGAACTCAGTCACCATCATGCACTTTAAATAATTAATGGCTTGTCGAGGGACCCGCACACAAGGATTGTTCATCCAGTGCTCTGCACCCCTACGGTAGTTGTAGACTGCCCGCAGGAGAAGCTAAGACATGTGAGAGAGTGTTCATCACCTTTTAGGAAGTGACACTCACAAGCAGCACAGTTTTGACCCGCTACACTGTCCTTAGAAATTGTTCAGACTTTATATTAAAATGAAACTAAAAGAAAATGAGAAACCACACTTTCAAAGCCAACAATGCCAGACGGGCACCCACCCACTGGAACTCTGACTGGCTCTGTGTACAATATGTATGGAGCCTTTACTGGCAAGTACTTAACCAAATGGGGATAGCTGTAAATGGCTGAATCTTTGGATCAGGATAACCTGGGATAATTTAAAATTACACTGGCCACTTTGGGGCTCCTTTGAGCTTCCGAAACTTGTCTTTTTGTGCACTAGATTTGAGAACCGTGGAACAGACAGATTAAATGCAATCTTTAATCTCTAAAGAGTTAAGCATGCCACCTTCCAGCACACCTGCTCGAAAACTAAAGGTTACAGAAGTTGTAAATATTTAAAACAACAGCAAAATCTTGCTACGCTTGTATTGTGTCCTGAGAGCTTGGCTTAGTAACCATCAGGTTGGGCGCCCCAAAATATGGTCAGACAGAATTGCGGGTTGCACCCAGTTTGCAGTCGGGTATGGTTGGACAGAAATATGGGTTGAACTCCATTTGTGGCTAGGGTCCTACCAAAACGCCACCAGCTTCAGGGGTGTTACATTGGCCATTAGAAGGAATGATCTAATTAGATAAGATTGCTTAAGATGTGCACTTAAAAGCAAAGCCTTCAAAATTCCAAAAGAGCCCTACTGAAAGTTGGGTTGCAAAAAGCTAATAAAAAATTAAGTTATAAAAGGTACCTAAAAGTCTATTAAATTATGGCTTTACAGACACCCCCATAATCGACCTTCAAAGAGGGGCCCAGTGTGAGCCCCTCTCAGAGTTAATGAGATCATGAGAGATTTTCTGGGAAACTTGACGTTATTCCCTTAAACAGTCAATGGAAACTTAAATTAAAAATTAATAGAGTTGTTTAATACTGCCAGAAACACAGTTTGGATCCAACTATTCTTTTTTAAATTAGTGAGTTTTGTATTTTACCTGATTCATAGGAAACATTTGACGAAAACCATTTAAGGTCTCTGCTTGTGTCTGTCTGTGTATCTATGTATGTCTATGTGTACGTGTTATAGATATGTGATATTTTTCTACCTCTGGATGATGTAATTTCTAAAAGAGCTCCATTAGTAGGCTTAAAGTAAGCATTTATATCAATTGTTTCTAAATGTAATGGAAACTAACCCAAATGTTTTTCAAGTTAACATGATATCATCTTTAGTAAATGAAAGCTTATTTAAGTTTGTTGGTTTGATGAAAATAAGCATGTTTTCAGTATTCTAAAAATTATATAAAATTCCTAAACATCTGATATGTCCTGGTATAATTCTAGTCGTTATCTTAAAATGTGGCTTATAAAAATAACCACATTTCCTTGTAATTACATTATCATGTTAAGTCTTTTGTCATTGCCAGATCGTCATTATTTTACTCCAATGGTTTTACAAATACGTTTCATCTTCAGAGAAATTCGCAACAAGAAAATCTCTGACACTCCCAACATTTGACACACATGGACAGAAAGCTTCTACAGTACGTTGGTTGTGTGATTTATCCTTTTTTCCTGTGAAAAGTCAGTGTTTGCAGGCTCCCGGCTCCTGTCACTTCAGCAAGTGTGTGAGGACACCCTGAATGCAGTGACCACGGGCCACTGCGACGTGTCACCTGGCCGTCCTGTCTTCTTTCACTCAGACTCTGTCATTCCACCTATATTGGGGAAGAGGCGAGGCCAGTGCAGAGCCCGAGTGGCAGGCACAGCCTGAGAAGGTGGAGGGACTCTTGTCACACGGTGGCCACCACCGTCTCCCTCAGTGGGCAGTCGTTCCTAGGGGCCTGGGTCTCCGTCTTCCGTCCCCTGAGCCCCCGCCGGACGTGCAGGCTGCCACTCCATGATGATTTCTGGAGAAGGGACTCTTGCTAGCACACAGACCCTGACATCAGTGAATAAAAGACACTTGGCCTGCCGTTCTTGTCACGTCCGCCCCTGACTCACTCAGGAGAGTCCTGTCCTGACCACGCTTGTTTCTTGAATATGTGGTTGGCTCACATTTTCAGGAGGTCAGGAAACACCTACTGTGCACTCACTGTGTTCATGTGACAGTCAGACGCTGAGAACCACGCGGCAGGAAGAGTGCTCTGACTTGGCACAGCAGGTGACAGTCTCGTTGAGCACGTGGCACACGGTAGACACTCGGGCTGCGTTTCTGAAGATCCACACTGTTCTCTCGCACATTACGCTAAGGTCCCAGCACCTCCTGACCAGCAGCAGAGTTACTCACACCTTCTGAGGGTCATTCTCTCCGCAGGGGCTGCGTGGGAGCTGCTCAGGTGCCTCGGCCTACCGTGCAGCCTGACGTTCCCACAGACCACTTCAGATGGCCTTGGCGGCCTCAGCACTGGGGTGGCTCTGTGAGGCAGCCATTGTCCTGGGGCCTGCCCTGCCCCGTGGTTGAGCCCCAGGAATGTATCCCCTCCCCAAAGGACCCCACACTTGCCTTTCTCTCTCCCAGGGTGCATCACCCAGCTACCCTCAGACGCTCATGCTGTGGCGACCAAGAAACCCAGCCTTCTCTCACACCAACCTTGATATTTCACATGGAGCAGCCAGATTCAGCTTGAGCTGGACACAATGCTTGGAGTCCCTCTCGCTGTGCTTTTCTCAGGGGCCACACTGAGGGCATGCTGAGCAGTCAAGTTTAAAAGGAATAATCCAGAGAGTGTGGTCACCTCCTCGAACCAGTAGTCCATTGTCTTGCTAGGGAGGCAAACAGGTGGGATGTAGCTGGTGGGGGAGCTGCCCATGAGGAGCGGAGAGAGTTGGTCTTGCTGTTGCTCTGGTAGGGTGGTGCCAGCTGAATTGCCAGAGAAGAGCACAGGAATCTGTGCCCATCAGAAAAATGCCACGTGTGCGTCCACCCTCAGAGATGGAAACTGAACAGGCTCAGGCTTGTGACCCAAAGCTCTTCCTCAGCTGCAGTCATCCACCTTCATTACAGCGAGAGAACACTGAAGATGAAGCAAAGGCCTGATTGGGTCCCTGTTCCTCACCTACGGTACACCAGGAGCCGCCAGGTGCTGGGGATGCGGTGGTGAGAAGCATGCATTCCTTCCAGCTGGCGCATCTCGGGGCTGGCTGCCTCTCATGAGTCTGGCCTCAAACTAGGAAATCAAGATGAGGCCGCCTGCCCCCAGAGCAGCCGAAGGAGGCCGTGTTCATGAGGGGATTCCTTTGGGCAGATTCAACCCCTCACCCAGAGCTTCTCAACCTTGCCTGTATGATAGAATCATCTGGGAGGTTACTGATTGATTGTTTTGATGTACCGTATTCAACATTTGGTGGACATTTGGCTGGTTCCACATTTTGGCTATTATGAATAATGCGAGAGCTTCGTGTATGAGTTTTACATTGGCCCAGCGTTTTATTTTTTGGATCATTCGCATACAAGTGTCGGTGTGAACGTGTTCTCAGTTTTCTCGAGTGTATACCTAAGGAGTGGGATCACTGGGGCCTTCATTTAATTTTTTAAGTTTGGACACTTTTATCACGTAATTCATGACACGCTGGGTGACCCTGAGTCCAAGACACCGAGTATTGATTTCCCTGAAGACTATTCGGGCTGTTCCCTACAGGCTCCTCAGAGGCTCTGCCTGCTTCTCTGAGGTTCTCCCTGGACATCAGGACCCTCCTGGTGCCCCATGCTCATCAGGGTGGGAGATGGGCCTGGGTCTCGCTGATGCTGCACAGCTTCCCGCTGGGTCAGCTCAGGTCCAGAGCTCCTGGAAAAACAGCTCAAATGAGATGCTCCCCCATCAACCTTTGCGAGGTGGGAGCTCCGGGTACTTGCCTCCGTCCTCCTCCTCCTTCTCTGTGCTGCCTCCACCATGTTGATAGGGACTTCCTTTAACCCTCAAGAGTGTCAGAATAACTCACATTCTTTCTTGGCCATCCTTCACGCCCAGCATCCACTCCTGTTGGTTTTTCTACCACATCGATATTTTTAAAACATTGACATGTGAGTCACATGACGTAAGACCATTTTAAAGTGTACAATTCTGTGGTTTTAGCGAATTGTCTATGTGGTACAACCACCCCCACGATCTCATCCCACACATTCCCTTTGGAGAGCTCGTTTTCACCATCATGAGCCCCCCGCCCCCGCAGTGGAATGTCACATGATAAAACCAGGGGGGCCATGTGACCACAGAAGCTGCTGTTTCCTCCTGTGGCCGAGTTCTTTACGTTACCTTTTGAGATAGGGTGGGGGAGGTTTTAAACCGATGTTTCATTGAAGAGAAACTGAATCGGATTCTTGGGGGTGGAGTCCTGGCATGGGTAACCCCCCCAGGGATCTGAATTTGAGCTGCGGTGAAAACCTGCCAAGAACCAGCCAGAGCTGCTCCAGGAGGAATTATACCCTGGTTGGGCATGGGGCAAATTCATGATTCTGAGGGTTGGCTGGATATCTGCTGGTGCCTGCATGCGCCACTGCCCCCACCACCCCAACTGTGCACACAGAAGACACTTGAACCACCACGGACCCCTCCTGAGAACTGAGGCCAGGACCCTGGCAGTCCCCCTCTCCTCCTCCTATCAGCCCTCTTCATAACCCAGATCACCACTCAGATGCTAAGTTTGGTCCCCTGCGTGGAAGTCCTCAGTGGCTCCCCATGGCCTGTAGGAGGGTGAGGCCCCTGGCGGACCTGAGCACCCACGTTGCATTTCAGCGTCATCCCCTACCTGCCCCATCCACTCCTTCCTCCCCCGCCGCACTCCTCCATTCCAGCCAAGGTTCCCTCTGGCCCTCTACGACTTTGCTCCTCCCTCTGCTGAGTCCCCATCTTACCAAGCTCAACCCTAATGTCCTGGCTTCTTGGTCTGCCCCCTACGGCTGGACAGTGGTCATTCCCTACCCCTGGGCACAGCACACCCTTGTGGTCTAGCCTGGCCCTGCACTCCCTGGAATAGATCCTTTCCCTGTCTTCTCACCTCCTAGAGAGACTCAGGTGCAGGGGCCACAGCAGGTTCCTCGGGGTCCCCAGCACCTGGCACAAGGTCCAGCACTGCCCGAGTGACAGTGACTGTGAATGAGTGGTGGGAAAGGGAGGTCAGGCTCTGGAGGTCTTTGTAACTTTTGAGATTTTGGGGGACATCAAGAGTCCCCGTGGATGTCCTAGGTCCAATGGGGTCTCTCAAGGAATGACGGGGGGCGTAGTCTGAAGACCCCAGAAGGGAAAGCATTCACAGCATCCAGAACTTTCTTGGGCTCAGGGTGGTGAGAGAGCTTCAGCGCCATTGTCACTCCCTTCAATCACCAGGTCTGCTTTTCCTGCGGGCAGGGGTGAGGTGCGTGGGGATGGAGGTTGGTGGGGTTCAGTGCAGGCTCAGGTCTTCAGCGCTGCCCTGCTCACACCAGCCCTCAGTGAAAAACGTCAGAGAGGGGCAGTGAAGGGTTTCCAAGGTCCAAGACCTCTGTCCTGCCTGGGCATCCCAAGTCCCTGCCTGCCAAAAGGGCAGGAACCAAATGCCAGAGCCCTCCCTGGGCCCTCCCTGGGATGCTGGGCATGGAGCCCTCCCTCGTGCCCCTAGGGTATCTTGTTGGGAGGCATCAGCTCCTGGGCTTCTCGCACCAAGTACATTCCTGGGGGTGTGACATCCACAGCAGGGCTCCAGGCTTGTGCCAGAAGCCCTGTGGCCCGGGATCCAGCCCCCGATCCTCCCCCTGCCACCAGCAAGTCCCTGTCCTGCTCCACAGGCCCCCTGACCCCAACGCCCACCTCTGCCAGAGGTTTAGGAGGAATGGTGGGCACAGTTGCCAGTCTCCAAGATGGCAGCTGTGACCTTGCCCTCTTGGTTTCACACCCTTGTGTGTTCTGCTCCTGTGTCAAATCAGAGCAGGGCTGTATGGTGACAGAGTATGGTGGAGGCAGAGGGGTGTGAATTCTGAGGTTCGGGGCCAAAAAACCATTTTGGCTCCTATACTGGCCCTTGAATCCCTTGCTCTGGGGGAAGCCGGGCACTGTATTGTGAGGACACTCAAGCAGCACCATGGGGAGACCCATGTGGAGAGGAACAGCCTCCCTGCCAACAGCTGAGCCCAACTTGCCAGCCCTGTGAATAAACCACCTGGGAAGTAGATCCTGCAGTCCCAGCCAGGACTTCAGATGATCGCAGCCTCCTGAGGGACCCTGAGCCAACTGCTCAAACTGCTTCTGAATTCCTAACCCACAGAAACCGTGACATGTAAACAATCAATTTAATCCATTGCATTTGGGGCAACTTGTTACCCTGCATCAGGTAACTAATACAGCCCCTCTCGCTCTGGGGATGTGCCCTCTCTCAGATGCTGGGTGTGGACGGGGAGGTTGTTCTGCCTTCCTCCCAGCCCCTGGCCATGTTCCTCGACCATGGAATGGAGAAGGAAAGAGATGAGATGTGGCCCTGGAGCAGCACAAAATCAGACGCCCTCAGCAAACATGATATTTTTCTCTGTTTTAATTAACACTTTACAAAGTACAAAATACATTGTCTTTTTGGAGAAACAGTTGGTATTTTTTCTCTCCATCACACAGTACATGAATCTTGAGGGTCTCGTGTTTCTTCAAGAAAGAAAGAAAGCGTGAGGGTCCCCACCAGGGTGTAAGGCTGCCCAGTTCTCCCCTCTCCAGACCTTGGGACAGATGTAAATGCCACTGCTACTGCTGGAGACCTGGGGCAGGCCAGGTGAGGGCCAGACCCCCGAAGATGAGGTCCTGGGCAGGGTAAGGCCCCCCAGAATCCCACTATACCCCCAACATCCCCTCACCCCATCTCAGGGTAACAGAAATGATCTTGGCATAGAGCAGGAGGGGGGCGTGGGATTTTGTTTGTTACCCCCTGACACCAGCTTTGGAGCCCACCCTGCTCAGTTCTTCCCTGGACCATTTCCTGAGTAGCTAAACTGAGGCAGGGGACAGGGAGACTCACTGGGCTTGGCCTGTGACTTGGGACATGAATTTGGCTTATTTTTCAAACCCCCTTCCCACCCCTTCTCCAACTTGCTGGACCCTCGTCAGGGACAAGCCCCAGTAGGCGAGGGGGCACCAGCACCCACAACCTCTCCCTGTGAACAGTGTCCTCAGGACTGGATGCTTCCGAAGAGCCGGCTCAGCAGGTCTTGCCCCTTTGGGCTGCATGGACTGCCAGGCCTCGCAGAGCACAGCAGAGCTCCTGCTGGGGACACCTTGCCCCCTCCACAGAGCAGATTTACACACTCAAGTAGGCTGGGGCAGTCCTGTATGCAAGGCCTGCCACACCACCACCAACTCCACATGTGGCCCCCTGGTAAGAGTGCTACCGAGGCCTCAAAATACTGGATGAGCCAGTCCCTCAGCTAGGATTTGGGCTCTGCACACGTGTGCTCACACACACACTGATGTGGATGACACGGCACATGCTCACACCTAACATGTGTGTGTGAACACATGTGTGGCTATCCACAGAACACTGTCCTGACCCGAGGGCAGGGGCCACCTGCACTCCTGACTCTCTCAGCCTCCCACCCTCTTGAAGCGAGAGCCACAAACTCCCTCATCACCAGGCTGCCCACAGACGCCAGGGGCCGGGCCGCAGGCTCCTACCTCCACTCCAGCCGCTCCTGGTGCCGCCTGCCTCAAGGCCAGAGGCTGTCTCAGCCACCAGCCCCTGCCTTTACCTTCCCAAGAGAGCAGGCGTCATAGGAGGGGTGGACACCAAAGCTGAAGGTATGGAAAGGGGATGAGAGACAGTTAAGCTTGTCCTTTTGCTGCCTCTAATTTGAAAATGAAAGAAAGAAAAGAGCCAGATGAGCTCTGAGAGGTAGGAAGAGGTCTCTCCTTCAGCAGGGCTCCACTCCCCTCAGGACAGCCCTGCCACTCTTCCCAAGCCTGCCCTCTGCTGGGCCGACCACCGTCCACCACCCTGGTTTCTCCCCTCCCAGGAGGCCTCTGTGAATGGAGGGCTGCTGCCCCTCCCTCAGCACAGTATCCAGGAACCTGAAAGGCCAAAGGTCATGTCTTTCCACTGCTGGGAGACTCCATCATCCGCCCCCAGGTTCCACTCACGAAGCCACACCAACTACATTTCTCCGTGGATGTGACAGCAGTGACTGGCTGCTCCCTGCCCTGGCTTACAGTAGGCACAGATATATTGGGGGTATTTTCTTCCTACCCCCGCCCAGTGTCCACTGAGAGAGTGGCATCAAAAATTCCTCAGTCACGGGGCTGGAGTGCTCTGCTCTCATGTGGGTGCTCCCCAAGGCTCCTCTCTTCGCTGGGGCCGGCAAGGGCCCTAGTAGTCCCCACCTCCAGATCCAGAGGCTCAGAAAGGCCGCCCAGGGTGGCCGTGGTACTCCTAAAGTTCTTCCAGGGAAATGCTGCCAGGTGGGTGGGCCGGTTCATCTTTGATTATCAGGCAAATGGTGCCTCGGCTTGGGGTGGGGGCCTGGCTCTTCCTATCTCCCCAGAGCCTTCTTTCCTGACCTCCATGGCCTCCTCTGTCCCCTCAGAGGGGACAAGCCCCACAAGACCAGTCATCTTCTTCTGGACACTACACTGGTCCCCGAGGCCGTGTTGCCTGGTGTGGGAGGCCACAGTGGGCAGCTCTGGGTCACCAGGCTCCCTCCTTCTCCTCAAGGGGCCTGTGGCCTGGAGTTGGTGGGAGGGGGAGAATGCTGGTTCTTGAGGGGCTGTGGACCTCCTGAATCTTGGGGAGGAGAGTTCTGCATGCCTCTCCAGCTCAGATGTGTGCCCTGGGCTGAGGGCAGTGGCATGGGCAACACCTGCTGGGCGGCTTTGGAGACCCCCGTGGAGGAAGGAGGTGCAGAGGTGGCACTGCCCGTCTCTAATGGATTAGCGTTGGGGGCTGAGGGAGAAAGGGGGTTCTTGGGAACCAGGGGAGGCCATGCTGACGGTTGAGCCAGAGCACATTTTTCTAATTGGGGGTGAGGGACAAGGGGTGGTCAGGGCTCCCCCGTCCCTCACTCTCCCCTCCTTGAGCTCTCACCACTCTGGAATGTACAGGGATGGGGCAGGGAGGGGCGAGGCGTGAGGGTGGTGCAGAGGGTCTGAGCTTTTCTCACCAGGGAGAGGCACAGAGGCAAAGACACAGCCCGGAGCCCAGGTGGGGGCTCCAGTCACTGACTCACCCTGCCTCTCGGCAGCCGGGCACAGGAACACCATTGCCCTCCCGTGCAAGTGTCTGTCCAGCCAGGGCCCAGAGATGCTCAACACCAACAGGACGCACTCCTCAGGCCTCCCTGAGCCATTGGCTGCCCTCAGTGCCTTTGTCTTCAGCCAGTAGGAACCGTGGCCATGGGCTCTTCCACTGGGGAGTGAGGGCAAATGTCATGCAAGATGGCGGTGCCCAGGAGACCCGAGGCGTGAAGCAGAGAATGGCACTGGCAGCCGTGGAATTTTGCTGATGTGGGATTTCCACCCCTGTGCAGATGGCTGAGCTTGCCAGATGCAGGTCCCCTTGTCAGCCCAGCAGAGTAAAGGAGAACCTCACATCACTGATGGTCCAGCTCAGGGCTGCCCCAGGTGTCCTGCACCAAGCACAGAGCAGAAGGGAGCGGAGACCTCCCTAACCACCACCCAGATGAGAAATCTCCGGGAAAACCTTGGCCCTGAGTCCCAGAACTCCCTGGTGCCATGAATGGCCCAGAGTAGAGTTCACAGGGCTGTGGGGAGGACAGGCTAGGGGGTCAAGGTGGGCGCTGGTATTTTAGATGAGTGGGAAGGCATGAATTTTACCACATTTTATCCTTAGGAGAGTTGGAGGAGCAGGTGCAGTTGTGTCTCCATATCTGCCCTCCCTGTGTTGATTCTACTCACCTTGACAACTACTGCTGCACTGCCTGCTCCACGTGCACTGATCTCATTCAACGGCACAGAATCCCCACCCTGGGAGCAGCATTGTCCCCATGTCATATGGGGAATTAGAGGTGCAAAAAGTGTCACCAATGCCCTCCTTCAGCTAGCAAGTACACCTGGTGTGGAACTGAGGGTCAGGAAAAGTGTTCCTGGAGTTTCTACCTGCTGAGCTTGGCCGGGTTCTCACACTGCCCCGGGCGGCACCGTGTCACCCGGGTTTTGGGAAATGTGTGGAGGCTCTTTGGGCTGTGCCAGTGAACGGGGGAGAGCACGGTCATTTAAGGGGGCAGAACATGCCACAGACCGAAGAATTGTCGCCACCCCCAACCCACACCCAGGGTGCCCAGGTGAGAACCCCTGGGAAGACTGGGGAAGGACATTCTAGCTCTGACCTCGCTTGGTCACTGGGGATAAAGAAGGTGCTCCTAATCAGCACAGGCGGCTAGTCCCTGAGGGCATGGGCACTCTGCACTTGGAGCATATTAATAAAGACTTGGAAACACTTAGAGCCCCAGAGTGCTCTGGTCCTTTCACCTTCTCTAAGAAAGGATCCCCTTGGCCTTGGAGCTGGGTTGAAGGCCACAGGGTCAGGGGCCTTGTGTGACCTTGAGGGAGACTCTTGTCACGGCCAGCCCTGGGCAGCTTCCCTGAGCCCCACTGACGCCACTGTGCTCCTCAGCATCTCTCAGACATAGCCCCGCCCCTTGGCCAACCCTTGGTTCCTTTGCTGGGACTCCCTCCAAGGCCGCTGCTCTACTTTGCCCCAGCCCCTGTCCAGCCTCCCACCACCCCTCTCCAACTGAGCTACCAACCCTCCTCGGTCCTGCCCACCTGTGACCAAGATCACAAACCAGGTCCTGCTGGTCACTCAGAGGCCACCACTCAGCTGGGCTTCACCCTGATGGGGGCCACCTGCAGCAGGAGCTCTGCAGCCACACTGGTGGGGCCTGGTGGACACCTAGAAGGCTCTGGGGAAGGAGACCCTGGGCCAAGCAGGGTCAGGGCTGCCTGCACTGCCCACTCTTCTCCCTCCAGCCCTCCTGGGGCCAGGAGGGCTGGGGGTGCACCCTCTCATCTCTCCACCTTTTGTTGTGACTCACAATTGCTGCTGGTTTTCTCCTGGTGAAATGAATGTGCTTTTAAAAAACATGAGAAATTGAGAAAGGTGTAAAGAGGAAATTAATAATCGCTGCTAATCGCTGCCCGTGTAACCGAGCAAAGGCTCCTTCTGCTTGCTGCAACCTTGAAGCCAATCAATCACAAGATGAGTCGGTGGTCAGGAAAGGGATTTACTCGATTAGCTAGCAAAATCGGAAGATGATGGACTCATGTCCCAGAGACCATCTTAAACAAGCACATAATCTGAGGCAGTTCTATAGGGACTAGTGGGCTGTGAAGGGGGCTCAGGAACATTGACCATCTGGCATCGGAGACTGGAGACATCACACCAGGTCTTTCAGTTGTCATCGATGATGGATGCCGGCATAGATGTTCTTCCTGAGGAGGTCGTCATGTTCCTAAGAAACTCAAAAGAATAAAGTTATCATCTGTCACTCTTGGGATGTACGTGTGTCAGCCAGGATTATTTCCCAGACCTGTTTATCTCCTAGGCTACGTGCAAGGTAAAGCACACAGAGCTTGAGTGAGCTAGTCAGAGGTTACTCTAAGTTACAACACGGCTTCCCTCGAGTCAGCTTGCTCTAGGCCAGTATCACCCACGGGTAACCTTTGGCAAATTTTCTCCCAGGTCCTGCTGCATTTGTCCTTTCACTTCTTGTTTTCCTCATTCACATTAATTCGTAAACATTTTCTGAAGTCAGCACAAATATTTTTCCAGCTGCATTGAGGTATGATTAACAAAGAAAAGTTGTATATATTGAAGGTGTACAATGTGATGGTTTCATGTATGTGCACATTGTGAAATGAAGACCACGATCAAGCTAATGAACAGTTCCCTCACCTCCTGCAACAACTCCCCCTTTTTAATGCTAAGAGCTCTTAAGATCAATTCTCTTGAGTACACAATGCATTGTTATTAACCCTGGTCACCTCGTTCTGTATTAGATCTTGAGAACATCCTCGTGTTATAACTGAAAGTTTGTACCCTTTGACCAACATCTCCCATTCCCCTTGCACCCACCAACCTCCATCCCTTGTAGGCACATTCCACTCTGTTTCCACGAGTTTGACGTTTTTAGATTCCACATGTAAATGAGATCATGCGGTGATTGTCTTTCTGTGTATGGCTTATTATGCTTAGCATAATGTCCTCCAAGTTCAACTGTGTTGTCAGAAAAGGCAGAATTTCTCTCATATTTAAAGCTGGATAATATTTAACTGTAGATACATGTAATGTTTCTTAATCGAATCATCCATCAGCAGACACTTAGGTTGTGTCCATATCTTGGCTATTGGTGTCACCAACTAACTGCCCCGAGTAATTCAAAGGCAGTTTCGAAAGCACTTAACTGTTTCTTTTTTGTTGTTTTGGTGAGGAAGATTAGCCCTGACCTAGCATCTGTTGCCCATCTTCCTCTTTATGCTGAGGAAGAGTGGCCCAGAGCTAACATCTGTGCCCATCTTCCCCCGTTTGATATGTGGGACGCCTGCCACGGCATGGCTTGATGAGTGGTGCATAGGTCGGCGCCAGGGATCTGAACCTGCGAACCCCAGGCTGTTGAAGCGGTGCGCCCAAACCCGACCACTATGCCACCAGGCCGGCCCCTTAACTCTTTCTCAAAGTTGTTTCTCAGTTACGTTAAGAGACGCAATCACCAACCACCCTGAACCAGTCCAAACCCCACTGCAAAAGCAACGCCTGCACAGATGGGCCAAGAAGTCTCCAAAGTTACTTTTGCTTCATTTTAATGTTAAGATCTCCACCCCAGGAGGAGCTTAAGCCTTATTAGCATAACATGAAACATACGGGAAAGCATGTTTTCAAACTACGCCTGGGATAGCTTGTACCCACCTCTATACGTGATGACGAAACTTTCCTTTTGAATATTCATTCCCTACCAAAAATAAAAGGCACTTGTTTTCCCTTGCTGAGAGAGCCACAGCTTTGGAAGTGATTCCCTATGGTCCCCTTATTTGCTGCAGATGAACTGTACTTTGTGTGAGAACTACTTCTGGTAAAGGCTTTGATTTCAACTCACCAAATAGGGAACTCATTTTGGTTCGGTAACATTGTGACAAGTGCTGCAGTGAACATGGGAGGGCAGATATCACTTGAAGATACTGATTTCATGTCCTTCGGAACTATACCCAGTAGTGGGATTGCTGCATCGTATGCGAGTTCCATTTGTAATCTTTTGAGAAAACTCTGATCTTTAATCTTTGAGAAATCACTGTTTTCCATACCGGCTGTACCAACAAAAGTCAATTCCAGGTGGATTTTAAATCTAAACGGGGGTTTTTACAACAACTTCTCTAGTAAGTACCTTAGAAAAACAGTTTCAAGATCTTGGGGCAGCCAAAGATTTCGCAGAACACAAAGAATAGTAAACATAAGCAACAAAACGATAAACAGGAAATTATTAAAAATGAGAACTGTCAGTGAAAAGAAACTTTTAAGAGAGGAAAAAGGGCGGGCACAAAGGGGATAAACACTTGCCATGTATTTATCTGACACAAGACTCTTATATAGGATATTTAACTAACTCGCATCGATTTATAAAAATATTACAGACAATCCACGAGAATAAAAGGGGAGATTTCACTAGGCACTTCAAAAAAACATAACCAAATGGGAACAATGAAGTGCAAAAGGGCTCCACGTAATTACTCAGGAGGAAAATGCAAATTAAAACCACAATGAGCTACCACTACACATACACCACCACGGTTAAAATCAAACCTCTGACGGCACCAAGCGTTGGTGGAGATGCGGAGCAAGTGGAACTTTTATACACAGCTGGGAGTGCAAACTGTTTAATCCGCTTTGATACTCTTTGGTACTATCTCCTAAAGGTGGACGTACACATACTCCATGACCCAACAATTCCACGCTTAGGTATATACCCAACACAGATATGTTCATATGTTCACCAAAAGATGTACAAGATGTCCAGAGCAGCATTTTTTGGCATATCATCAAATTGTAGACAACCCATTCCACATCAGTAGTGGAATGGATAAATAAAATGGGTTATATGTTTTATAGTGGACTACTATACAGAAATAAGAATTAACTACAGCCACATTCAAGAATATTGATGAATCTTACAAGCAAAATGAAAGAAGCCAGACACAAAAGAAGACACTCTGTATGATTCCATTTAAATAAAGTTCAAAGACAAGAAAAACAAATTCAGAAGTTAGAATATTGGTTCCCCTTGGGGGAGAGAGGGCAGTGACCTGGGAGGGGCACATAAGAGGGCCGTTGGAGGGCTGGTCATGTTCTATTTTTGTGGGTACTGGTTAGCGGTTGTGTTCCCTTTGGATAATTCACGGATCAATGCAATTATGATTTCTGTACTTGCTAGTAGGTATGCTATGCTCCAACCTGCAAATGCAATCTCATGATTATAAACTTTTTTACTGATTAGTCCCAAAGCATACGTGTTAGTGCGAGACTCCAGACTTATGGGTCTACATTCATATCCTGGATGTAACCTCTTTCTACCTCAGAGCCCCTGGCCATGAGATTAACTCTCTGGGCTTCAGTTTCTTCAATTGTAAAATGGGTTACTTTTGGAACCTCTCTCTTACTCGGTGAGATAATTAACTCCTTGCTGGCACAGGGCAAGAACTCCATAAATAATGGCTCTTGTAGTTGTTCTTGCCATCCTTAACTCTTTGGGCTGGGGAGCTGGTGGACGATGGCCTGTAGCAGAGGGAGGTGCAGGATCGGGATCCAGTGAAGGCACATGCTCCAGGTGAGGGTGAGGGGACAGAGCAGAGCTGATGCTGAGGTGCAGGAGGAAGGGTCAAAGGCCTGGGGCTCCTCCTTCCTTCCCCATCTCAGTTCCTGCCCCTCCTTAAATACAGGAGGTTAACTAACCGGGTGATCTCTAGCTGGTTAGTCCTTCCAGCGAGGACATTGGAGAGTCAGGAGGATGATGCAAATGCCATGAAAAGCCAAAAACGAATTTCCCAGTTTGATCCACACTCAAACCCAAGGGACCAGACCTGGGAATTAGGGGAGGTGGATATAGTGGTGGGATTATGGGTCCTGTCTATACTCTTCATTGTACTTTTCTCTATTTGGGACAGGAGCCACCTCAGCCAAGGAGCCGCCTGGGTGGCTGAGGCCCCTGGGGTGGTCCCCTTATCTGAAGACTCCACACGAAAGGGGCCCCTTGGCCCAGGACAGCAGAGACTTGCCCTCTGTGGATGGGATGGTGTGGAACTCCCTGGGCTCAGGGGTTGCTCTGTCCACCCTGCTACAGCCCCTCCATGAGGGACATCCCTGCATTTGATGGCTTGCAGGGGGTCCACACCAAGAGGAGGGGGCTCAGGCTGTCAGTGCCCGGCCTCCAGGAGCCAGTGACCTTACACTCTCTTCCCCCTCACCTGAATCAGCCCCCAGCCCCTCCTGAGTTGAGTCCCATCTTCCCAGCCTGGCCCATTAGAACCTGAAGCCCCCTGAGATGTTCATCCTGGAGAGGGGACAGTCCCTTGGTGTGGCCCTTGTCCCTTCCAGGGTGTCTGCCCCTCCCAGCCACCGGGGCCTGACCTCTCCCTGGGGGAGTCTGAGTCTCAGAAGCTGCACCTCAGCCCTCTCCCAGCTGGCAACATGTGTGCAAACCATACCCACAACCTGCTCCACCGAGCCGTGCACACTGAAGTGTGCACAATCCGTGCACTCAGCCTTGTTTGCGGTAAAGGTTTGTCCTGCACAGGGAAGCAGGGGTGGATGGTGAGGAGAGAAGGGACATGTGAAATGCACCTAGAGCGGGGAGGAATGAGGTGACCTGGGGACACTGGGAGGGGTGTGGGCAGTACCGAGGGGCCTTGTGGTCTGCCGTCATGATGTGACGGTGGGACCAGCCGTCACTCTGCACCAGCCTCTGCCCCTCTCACAGCTGGGGCAGGTGCAGAGAAGGTGCAGAGCTCGGTCCCAGGGTGGATTTCACCTGGCCAGGACCATGGAAGGAACAGGACAGAGCTGCAGGACAGGAGCGTGGGGCTGTCCTGCAGCTCAGTGTGTGCAGAGGAAGGAAGGACGTGACGTAGGGGAAGGAAAGCGAACGTGGAGCAAGGTTGGCAGACGGAGACCCAGTGGGCTGAGGACTCATCACGGGAGGGAACCCCCAGTGGGTGGGCTGGAGAGACACTGGTGGGTACTGGCTAGAATGGGCTGGCCGTAAATGGGGGTGTCGGTCATGGTGGAGATGGTTAAATGCGCAGAGTGATGCCAGGGCAGTGGGTGGTGGGGGTTGAGTGAAGGTGGGTGGAGGACAGGGCCTGAGGGTCCAGGATGTCAGAAAGATCATCTGGGTGGATGCAGAGTGACCAAAAGGGGTCGATTCACAGTGGTGGTGGAGAGACAGACAGTGCGGCCTTACACCCACACCTCGAAGTGCACACACAGGTGAACACAGACACACACTCCCCCATCAGTGCACAGGGTGCAGTTTGGCCCACAGGCTCAGTGCAGCTGCTAGATGTGCTGGCCCAGGTAGGCAGCCCACTCTGTGTGGCCACACCACTGCCTCTAATGGCCCTCCTGCCCTGTGGAGACCCCCACTGAAGAGCTTCATCATCTGCATGTCCTGGTTATTCATCTTGTCTTGGAAGTAAGCGATGCCATGGTCCCTCTCCAGGATGAACCAGGTGTTGATGATGGGTCTCCACCCTGGAAGCGACATGGGTTAGGGCCATGTTGGACTTGTTGGGGTTCATGCAGTTGGGGAGGGTCTTAATGCCTGAAGGAGGGAGAACAGGGTGGGGGAGGCCCCAGTGCAGGGAGCTGCGAGGTCAGGAGGGATGCAGGCTCAGATCCCCAGCAGTACAGAGTAGACGTGTCTGGTGGCTGGCAGGGATGCTGTCCACCTTAGGTCTCTCAGCTGGCCTCAGATCACTGCCATCAGCCAAGGCTCCCTGAAGCTTCTTTTCATAAATTCTCCCATATGCTGCAGGGAGCTTAGGAGCAGCTGACCTGAACCCCAAATTTCTTTACTGGGTCTCTGGATGGAATAAGAGAAGATGATGGAACTGTATCAGCATGGTGTCGTGTCCCCTGAGGGTGATGACCCTGTGAGGTAGGGGAAGCACAGGTGTCCTGTCCCTGGGGATGGGGCCAGTTTCAGTGAGAAAGGCTCACAGGGGGAGGGGTGCCCAGCAGAGTGTGTCTGGGCTCTGGGAAACTGGAGAAAGTCGGTTCGGTTATATGGTGTGGAAAGAACATGAGCTGTGTGTGGGGACCAGCCAGGATGACTGATGGCTCTGAGCAGTAGAGGGAAAACTGTCTCCCTAGGTGATGATCTGAGGTTTTCAAGGGACAGGCGAGGGGGCCTCTATCACATGAGTCCTCATCCAAATTCACAGTCTAGGCGGTCACCTGGCACATTCCTGCAGAAATGCTGCCCCCTGGAAGCCCAGGCCCTCCATGCAGCTGAGCCAGTGGCCACTTACAGGTTTTGAATTTCGAGGTGATGATTCCACAAAGGGCACTTTAAATACTTTGCATCCGCTGGGCTTCCTGGACAACAGAAGCCACCTTGGAGCCCTGTTCTGGTGATGGAAGCATCCCAAGGTCTCCAGGGGTGAGCCCCGACTGTTGAAACCAAAAAGCACCCTCCTCATTCTTCACTCAACGCCCATCCCGCCTCCCCCAACCCAGGGAAGCGCCACTAGCCTATCCATTTGGCCCAGCCCCTGCCTGGCCTGGGGTTCTACACCATCTTTACTCAAACAAAATTAAAGGATAGGGTCAATCCTGTAGCCCCTTCCATCACCTCTCATCATCCTCCACTGCCATGATCTTCTGAGCTCACGGACCCCCATGACCTCCCCCACCAATGTCCCCAGAAAGTACCAATGTGGCCACGTAGAATGAACGGTCAGGAGATTGTCCAATGAATCTTGCAAACTCCTCCTCCCCCAATCTCAGCCAGGAACACACTCATTGGTGAAGTCCTCCCATCTCAAGCATGATGAGGCTGCGGGCTGCAGGTGGCAGGACTGTCATTCCTCTTGGGACGAGCTTGTCCATCGACTGCTCAAGGAGACGGTGAAGGTTGGGCTGAAGACTCCATCTGATTTCTCTTTGTGTCTCCAGAGACCAGGATGTTATAAACAACACCCAGCAAGTGTGGTGGGTGGAGAGAATGATCTACAGAACATTCAACCTCCTGACCAACTCCTCTTGCCCCTGAAGGATGGGAATTTTGGCCTCTCGTTAACAGACTTTCAGAATTGCCCCCTCAGGCCTATTCTAAGGACTCATGAAGCTCATCTTGCTGACAGCGCCCAACAGGATCCTGAAGAGGCTGTCAGCCTACTGTGGGGAATATCCCAACCATCGCCCCCACCCATCCCACTTACAGTGCTGAGCCGACAGGTGAGCCTACCTGGGCCCCACCGGCTACAGCAGGATGACAGTGGTACTGTCTGCCCCTTGTCCATTTGCCCACCCGTCCTGTAGACAAGAGACCTGTGTTCCTTGTCTCAACAGAAGCCAGTCCAAAGCTTATATTCCAGGCTCAGAGATCACCAATACCTATCAATCTATTGAATTTCTAGCTCACATGAGAAGTACAAAGACTCCCCTTCCTCAAGCACCCGCAGCACAGGGCTTTTGCAAGATGTGAATGAGGTAAGGTGGATAAAGCATTTTTCAGAGAACCACCCCAGAATTAGTTCTCAGTACACGATGGTGACTCACCGTTACGTTCGTTACCATCACCACCATCTTTGTTGTGTTGAGTCTGCTAGAAAAACCAGCACAGTAATAATGTAGAGGATGTTGGATCAACTTGGCAGGCTGCGGCCTGGCTCCAGAGCACAGGTGGGGGGTGAGGCCTGTCTCCAGGACCCCAGGCTCAGGATTGGGGAGCTTGGAAGTGGGAGGGGAGGGAAGAACACCCGCATGATGAGCATCTTGAAAACCAAATCACCTTGAAGTTCATTGTGAAGCTGAAGGGCAGCAGGGCTGATGCCACTTTTCCTCGAGGTTACTGGTCTAGCCCAGGGCTTTCTATACCATTTTCCTCCAAGCTGGAATAAAGGGATGTCTGTAATAAGGGCTTCAGGGAGAAAAATGTAAAAGACTGAAAGAACTGAGCCCAGATGTCTCTAAAATGACTAACATCGGAGCAGATGTGCATAGCTCATGGAATATGGACTGTGAAGTTGGATGAAATAGGGAAAGAGAGATCAAATGGTTGAGGGAGTTGTGGGAGGCAAACAGCCATGTGTCCCCACACTTGGGTTCACCCTCCCATCTGATCAGCAGAGGAAGCTGACACTAATAGGAAACGTCCTGTAAGATTTCCATAGGAGCTGCCATGGCCCTAAGATCCTGAAGGGGAGGGGCAGTTAATGGGCTCTTTGAGAGGAGAACTCCAAAAGGAATTGGATCCCTCTCAGAACTGGACATGCCCCCAATCCAGATCAAGGAAGGTGTGAGCAAGCAAGAGGAGAGGATGGAGCAAATGTGCATGGAGCTCACAGTGATGGTCAAGTGGATCTAGACCCCATTACCTTAGAGGTGTCCATGTGTGCTTTATTAATCCTGGTCTCATAGGTATCCATCGATCCATCTATCCATCCATCCATCATGCATCCACCCATGATCCATCCATCCACCATTCATTCATCCATTCATCTATCCCTCATCCATCCATCCACTGTAAACCACACATCCACCCACCCATCCATCCATCCATTCACCCATCCACTCACTATCCTTGCATCAACTACCCTTTCATCCATCCATTCATCATCCATCCATCCAGCATCCATCCGACCATTCATTTAATTGAGGAACATGGGATGAAAATTATTATGATTACGTGTCCAGACCTTCCTTTGTCCTGACACCGTTGAAGGCCTCAAGTCCTCTAACCATTACTAATATTGCCAAACTGTTTCCCCTGAAATCAAGTACAGTTTCATTCTGATGATGAGCACACATTGCATGATATTCCCCAGGTTTGGGGTGTGACCAACCACCAGGATCTGGTTTCCCAGCACCAGCTCCCACCTCACTCCTGGGTCTGCTGGGACTCACTTTCCTTGAGAGGCTGAGGACAACTCTCAGGACTGAATGAGACCAGTCTTTTCAGGGGTAGGGGAGAGGGAGGACCTAGACATGGGCATTTAAGAAGGAAAAGGCAAAGAGAGGGGAACTTGGGTCCTCAGGCCCGGGTGGACAAGACTGAGGCTGGCAAGTTGACCAGCCCCCAGAGAGGGACAGTGGGCATAGGGAGGCAAGTGGGCAGACAGGGGGCAGGAACCTTGTACTGTACAGTTGGGGATGCCTGGAGCCCAGGCCTGAGTGTCAGGGATGTCCAGGTCACATAAGTACCAACAAGAGGCACAGAGGGGTCCCAAGGAGGTGAGGACGTGACGGTCCCTGTGGGAGGGTAGTGACTAGGGACTGGGTGGCACCTAGACATTTGCAGACCTCAAATATTGTTCCAACAGCACCATGGATTTTTGAAGTTGATAACACGTTTTGTAACAATGTGTTTGATTTTTAATGTCAACCCCAGCGCAGTAGTCTTGCAAAATATAAACACATAATAGGGACAACAGTCCTCACATTTATAAATGGGCTTATAATATGCAAAGTTTCTTCCAAAACATGACTTTGGCCTCTGAGGAAACTATGTCTTAGAAAGGCTACCTGACTTGGCTATAACTTCACCAGGAGTAAGGGGTTAGCAGGGACCCATTGTGGATGGAAATCTGTCCAAGGCCTCACTGAGTTCCCCTCTCCCCTGCTGGGCAGGAAGATGTCCCGCTCTGCCTGGAAGACACCATCAAAGACACAAGAGAGCAAATTCTGGCCCAAGTCCACCTGGGGTTCTGAACAACAGGACTGAGACCCTAACCCAGTGCAGGTGGCTGACCTGGGACACACACATGCCCACTGCCCAGCCCTCCCAGAGACTCTCAAATGACCTCCACAGTGTGGGTAGGAATAACTGGGTCCCTCAGCTCACAGCATGAAGAGGAGACTCAGTCCAGCAGTCACAAGGGACAGCTGCAGGGCTGGGTGGGGGACCCTACACCTGCTCCCTGCTCACCTGTCTGGCCCTGGGCTGACCTGGAGACAGGATCCTGCCCCTCCCTCATCTTCATAAAGGCCCCTCATTTTGCCAGGTAGGTGGTGATTAAATCATTTTTGGGGGGGATCCTGTGAATTTATGTTCTTAATTTTGCATAATTAGCCATCATTACTCTTGGGTTTGATTTCTTCTGAGAAAGCTTATCTGGAAGGGAGAATGTTATCAGAATGCGAAGCAGTACACCTCTGCATTAAGAGCTAGCAAGGTAAAGCAATGGCTTCCTCGTATGTACCTCCCTTCTCCCATGGTCCTTGCTGCCCCAGCCCCAGGGATTCTGGACCAGCCCCCGTCACTCCAAGCTCCCCTGAGAGAGCTGGTCCTAGTCCAGGCTCCAGCTCCAGCCTTGGAGCTGATGTCGCCACCCCGCCCTTTCCTACCAGACCTCTTAAACTACAAGCAAAGTGTCCATCCAGCCTGCTCTAAATGCCCCCACCAGGATGCCCATGGCTCCCATTGCAGCCCCCTCACCCCTTGCAGGCTAAATTGATCTCCTTTCCCTCAAATGTACCCTGGCTCCTGTGTTCTGTATTCCCATCAGTGCCCCCAGTGACCCTGGGAGACCACATTGACCTTCGTGTCTGCTACCCATACCACCAGGGCTGCTGGCCCCACACACGCCCCTAATCCACCTCCTCCCTCTATTACTGCTGCCCTTCCCTCGTTCCAGACTTGTGAGTACTGGGGTGACTGCACTGACTGACACACCCTGAGTGGTCTCTGCTTTCCCTGCCCCTCGTTCCTCCTCCATTCTGCTCCCAGAACTTTCTACCAAATGCAAATGGCATCATCTTGCTCCTGTGCATCTGTGGGTGCATTTGTGTGTTTGTGTGCATGTGGGTATGCCTGTGTACACATGTCTCTCTGTGCATATGTGTCTTTCTATTTGAATGCATGTGTACACGTGCATATATGTCTCTTGTGCCCACACATATCCATGTGTATGTGCGTAGACGCATGGGTGCATGTGTGTCGTCTGAGTGTGTGCATGTGCAGAGTTGTGTCTCTGTGTGTGCATATTGTGCTGCATATGTGTCAGTGCGTGAGTGCATATGTATGTGTGTGTGCCAGTGCCTGGCAGGGGGGAGGCTCCAGAACATTCCCACTGCTACCAAGTTCTTGCTCCAAGGGGTGGGTGAATCCACCTTTACCAGGCCCCATAACCTTCTGTGAACCCTCCAGCCCCAACCATGCTGTTCCCCTGCTGGGGTGCATCACGCATATGGTAACCACAAAGCTCAGGGCTCTCTTTTTTGAGACGTCTTCCAGCTGCTCCTGAGGAAGGTCAGCCATCCTGTTGTGTCCCCCTTTCATGGCTCCTCACACACCAATGACTCCGTCCATGACTGCTGTGGGCAGGAAGGAATATTGGCATTCTGTGTGCACTGCCCCACCCAGAGGCCCTTGGAATTGTTCATGTCAGAGAGACGGATCCTCACTGATTCTCTAACAACACTGCATGCAATGCACTTCCCGTCCAGTCAAGGGCCAGAACCTGCGACTCTGTTAGGTTTCAAGGCAAAGAGACATGAAGGTGCACATGGATTAAGGGGGCTGGTCAGCTCACCTTGAGATGGGAGCCATCCTCGATTGTCCAGGTGGGCCCAGAGTAATCATATTTCTTACAAGTGGAAGAGGGAGGCAGGAGGGCCAGAGGAGAGAAGACGTGAGGACGGAGGCAGAGTCAGAGTGATGTGATGTGAGGAGGACTCTGCTGGACACTGCCGGCCTTGAAGTTGAAGGAGGAGCCCAGGAGCTAAGGGATGCAGTGACCTCTAGAGGCTGGAAAAGGTGAGAAAATGGATCCTCCCCAGAGCCTCCAGAGGGAACCTGCATGAATTAGAAAAACAACACTGGTCTGTTGAAATCGGTGATTTGAGCAGCACCACTTCAGCTGAGTCAAGAAGGCGTCCCGTTGTCCAGCAGACAAGGAGGCAGGGCTGGTCTGCACAGAAAAGGTACAGGAGGTGTGTCTATGTGAAGATACCTGGCCCAGCCCCTGCAGGACCACGGGCAGGAGTTGTTCTCCAGTCTTCAAGTGGGCGTTTCAATGGGTTGTGATTCAGCCTGAGGTGGAGAGCACTGCCCCTGGGCATGAGAGTGGCCTGTGAGTGTGTGTGTAAGTTTCTTAGGACTGTTGTAACAAATCACCACAATGTTGGTGGTTTAAAATAACAGAAACATTCTCTCAGGGTTCTGAGACCAGGTGTCTGAAATCAAGATATTGTCAGGGAGCTAACACAGTGCAGATCCCAGTGAATGATACCTCTGGCCTCAGCCCCGTGTCTGAAGGCCCAGGATGGCCTACTGACTGGGCTCTTCCTAGGGTGGGGATGGGGTGTCCCACGGCCCCCTGCTTCCAGCACATTCTCCAGGCTGATTGTCCAGATATTTGTGAATTCTGTGAACTACAGGATCATCTGCTTGTAGTTTATTTCTGCTTAAATTAGCTAGAGCTTCCTCTGGTATTTCTAGTCAATTACTCTCATTGGTCCAGATGCTTATAAAGAAAACATTCACCCCTGTGACCCTTGCACCCTGAGGTCAATGACAAAACTAGCTTCCCAGTGTCCTTGGACTGGGTCTGCCAGACAGTAGGACGATGAAACGTACAGCTTGTGAAGGGAAACAGAAAACTCCTGGAAGGTGCATTGAGAGCCTACAAAACTTGTGTGATCCAAAGAATTGCGACACTCATGCCACACACACTCTGGGAAAAGAGGGGGTGTGCAATAGGAACAACCCTGCTACTTGTTCTAAAACTGATCAAATCTGGGAAAGCACTTAGTGAAGACTAACTAACTGCTCTAAGATTTCTGATGGAGTTTTCTTTATAGTTTCAATCTCTTTTGTGAAAAAATTCCTGATTTCATCGAATTGTCTGTTTTCTTACATTTCATTGAGCTTTTTTTATGATAGCTATTTTGAATTCTCTGTCATAAGGTTATACATTTCTGTGCTTTCAGGGTTGACTTCTGGGTGCTTGTCGTTTTCCTTTTGGTCTGGAGATTTAATATATTTCTTGGAAATCTTTTCATGTCAGTACATGTGGATCTACCTTATTGTTTTTAATTACTCTATAATATTCCATAGCATAGAATTACTATAATAGTTTTAGTGTAAAACTGTCATAGAAATAGTGATATTTTTGAAATTTAATTTTTTCTTTTTTTATAATATTTTCTTTTTTTTAATAACGTTTGAGTGTGGGTTTTTTTGTTTGTTTCCTTGAAGTTGGAATTTTCTTTTTCTTTCTTTGTTATGGTTGGTTTCAAGGAAGAACATGAACCTTCTTTGGTCATCTTCAGCCAGATGTCTTCATTTATTTACTCGTATCTTTGCATAATCTACTTCCAAAGAAATTATGTTGTATTTGGCAGCATTTGGGAACTGTTTTATTGAAGAGATTATGAAATGTAGATTAATTTGTACTATTGTAAGCAGTCACTTGCATACTCGTATGACTGTTTTGGGAAAGTCTTTTTTTTTTTTTTTGTGAGGATGATCAGATGTGAGCTAACATCCATGCCAATCCTCCTCTTTTTGCTGAGGAAGACTGGCCCTGAGCTAACATCCATGCCCATCCTCCTCCACTTTATGTGGGACGCCGCCACAGCAGGGCCTGAGAAGTAGTGCCTCAGTGTGCACCCGGGATCCGAACCCAGGCCTCCAGCAGCGGAGCACATGCACTTAACCGCTATGCTGCAGTGCCGGCCCTGGGATAGTCTTCACTGTACCTATACTTGCGCATTTAGATTTTTGAACTTTAAAATTATACCACTTTTGATTGTTACAGTGTCTTTTCAAACAGAAACATCAATTTTAAGCAGTTTCTATGAGAAAGGAAGCAGATACCATCCCTACTGGGACTAAGCACTGGTATGATTTGATTTAAGTTGCATGAGAAGTTGATGATTGTATCTAACGTACCATTATTGCTACTAATATTATTACTACTACACTTACAACTCTGATGATGATACTAGTAGTATAGTAACAAAAATATTTATTAAGTATTTATGTGCCAAGCACTTAGCATAGTGGTATCTCATATATCTAAATAGGCATTTTTACAATATCATCATTTACTTTCTCATTATTGATATTACACAATAATAGTCACGAATAGTCAAACCATGGTATAAGCAAAAGGTTAGAAACAAGCATTTGATTTACAAAAAGGAAGCTTTCCCATTCCTTTGGAGCTTCCTTAACCCTTCTTGAAGGAAGACAAATGCATCCTCTTGTGGGCGTCACCAGCACTGCTTCGACTGCCTGACACACTTAGCTGTGTGACTTTGGGATATTAATAAATGTCTTTCAGCCTGTTTCCTTACAGTAGAATGGAGACAATATTGCTTACCTTGTAGGAATGTTAGGGTGAAATGAGAAAATATACATCAAGTGCCTGAGACATTTTAGGCATTTAAAGTGAGCAACTTGAATTTTACCCATACATAGCAATGATTGTCAACTGGGTTGGAGGAGAGGACATGTTCTCCTATAGAAGCCTATCAGAATTTCTTTTATTTTTTTATTTTTTATTTTTTTGGTGAGGAAGACCGGCCATGAGCTAACATCCTTTGCCAACCTTCCTCTCTTTTTTAGCTCGAGGAAAATTGGCCCTGAGCTAAATCTGTGCCCATCTTCCTCTATTTTGTATGTGGAATGCTGCCACAGCATGGCTTGATGAGTGGTGTGTAGGTCTGTGCCTGGGATCCGAACCTGCAAACCCCGGGCCACTGCAGCAGAGTATGCAAACCGCTACACCACTAGTCATCAGAATTTCTGAGTGAGGCCTTTTTAAAATCATATATGATCTCCCCCAAATGGACATTCTTTTCTCCTTTTTCTTTCCTCCCCCTCTCAACTCTTGAACTATGGCTATGTCAAACAACTTTTCCTGATGAAAGACTTTTATGTTGGGATAGAGTTTAAGAAAGCTTGAGAACTTTTGATAAAAGTAGTAGTTTCCAACTTCCCTGTATCAGATCACTTGGGGATCTTGATCTAAGCAGATTCCCTGGCTGAACTACCTAACAGAAGTTCTGAAACTCTAGTATGCATGCACAAGAAGTACAACTTCCTTTGGATTGCTGATAGTGAAAGGGAGAAGGGAGGGGGAGAGAGGAGAGAGATGAGTTTTGTGTTTAAGAATGAAGAATTCAGTTGACTTTCTGTACATTTTTAAGGGTCGCATTCTGCTTTAGTATGTCTCCTTGTAACTAACTACTCGCATTTATGCATTGTGAAAGATTGGATCTGTGAAGAAAAAATCACAGGGACTGACGCCCTGTTAAGGGAAATGCTCCTGACTAATAATGCCAAAAGCACTCTCCTAAACAACTCCAAGAAGGTATAGTAGATTGATACTCCTTTTTCCCCTTTAGTAGTGCAAAGAGATGGTAGGCTCATTGAAATCTTAAAATCATGCAGAATTTCCCTGGGGATACAATAATGTTTTCGTGAGTATAATTTTAATAATTCTCTTTGAGTTTAAGGAGTTTTAACCATTTATTTCTGATATGCTTGTATCTGTTACCTCATAGGTCCTACGTTATATCACTAAACAGGTTGTGTGAAAGGTCGATAGAAAGAAGTCAGAAATAAGTGCCATGGAATAGAGCAACGGACTTGCGGTTACTGGATAGTATTCTAGATCACCACTGTCAAATAGAAATAAGACGCAAGACACACATATAATTTTAACATATAATTTGAAACTTTCTATAGCCACATTAAAGTAAAAAGAAAGGCAAAATTAATTTTAATAATTATTTCATTTAACCCAATATATCTAATATATTAATCCATCAGGTGCTTGATATAAAAAACGATTAATGAGATATTTTACTGTTGTTCCATACTAACTCTTAGGAATCCAGTGTATATTTTATACTTACTGCACATCTCATTTTGGACTAGCTACATTTCAAGTGCTCAACAGTCAGATGTGGTTAGTGTCTGTTCTATTGAAGAGCACAGGATTGATATTATTGAATAACAGCAATCTGCTGAGTGCTTATAACCTATAAAGGGGGCCACCCTTATAGGTATCAACAAATTCCAATCTTTCAAATGAATGTGACTACCAAAGGCAATACTTGGGTATATTTTCATATTTCAATCAATTTTTAAAATATTTCTGAATCACCAAGGAAATGAACCTTGTCTTTGGGTCAATGTGATTTCTTAAATGAGATATGTTTTGTTTTTTGTGAAATAACTGCACCTAAATGAATTTTTCTTAAGGTCCTTATTTTAAGTATGGCCAAAACTATGGCTAGGATTGAAAGTTTTACGTTTAGAGCAACATTGTTTTCTTGATTTGTTTGGCCTGTAGTCTGATAGAGCAATGTTACTTCTTATTTGGTAAGCTGTATAGAATTTAGATTGTGACTGCTAAGTTTCCCCTTTAGCATTTTCAGCTGTCCCAGTAAGACATATGGAAACGATACAGATTCTAGAACGCTTGACTCTACTCTCTGCCAGTGAACTTATACCATATGCAGAAGTATTAACATCCAATATGAACCAGCTACTGAATTCAGAGGTTCTGTGGAGAGTGCTTCAGTCAATAAACTATGGATGGTTCTTAATACTGTGATGCCTAGAAGGTAATTTCAGTGTATTGTTACACGTAATAGATAAGTGTATAGCAGTGATTATATACAATAACCTAAACTTAATGGGTGAAAAAAATTGTTGAGTGTTTAACAATATAAATCCCCTCTGAAGACTACTAATTAAAGTCATTATAACTTTAAGAAAAAGCATAAATTTGATCTTAAGAAACAGAGAGAAACTACAAAGTATTTCCAACTTGAGAAACTTCTTTAAAAGTGAGTTCTCCTCTATAGGCATCTGTCATTTGTGGCTAATTGTGATTTAGATCACTATTGTGTCTTGCATCATTGTGGTGGCTCCACATTTTGCTGCACATTAAAATCACCTGGAGAGCTGTTCAAACTCTTGATCCCCAATTGTAACCCATGCCAATTAAATCAGAATGTCTGCGGTTGGGAGTCAGGCATTAGCATTTTTTTTTTAAGATTCCCCAGTTGATTCCATTATGCAGCAATGTTGAGAGAACACTTGACTAATTATTTCTTCTTTAGTCAAATGGGTCTCTGATGGTCCATAGATTGCATTAGAAACACCTGGTCAGCTCTGACAAACAGGATACTGGGCTGGCCTTCCCTGAGATATCAGATGCTTAATGTTCAATCAAGTAATTTCGATGTGAAAAATAAAAGCATACACTTAAAAAATACTGTAAGAATTTTCATATTTTTAAACAAGGCAGTTTTGTAGTCTTCTAAGATTAAATACAGCGGTCCTGTGTTGTTTTGTTTTGTTTTATTTTAAACTGAGGCTTTGGAATATTTTCTGTGAGTAGGAAACCTCTAGGAGTTCAAAAAAGGTTGAAATAAATGGTTTCTAACTAAATGCAGCGCACATTCTTGGATCAGTTTTCAAAAGCTGGTCAAAACCTGCTGTGTTTAAATAACAACATGCTGTTTTTCATCACATTCGTTGATGATATAAACAAAATGTGTAACTATATTAGTAAATGTTAATATTCATGTATTTTAAGTTAAGGTTACAAAATTTGTCACAATGTGATTTTTTTTTATTCAAGTGAAAACATGTGTGCAGCTATTTTGACTATTGGTTTATAAACATTCACATTCTTTACCAAATGAACTTGTAGTTTTTTGTGTTTTCTTTCACTACTGTTCACTTGAAAGGAACAGTTCAAGGGACTGGAATCCAGGACTGTCTGGCTCCAGAGCCTACGTGTATCCATTTCTGTTAACGCCACACACGTCAAATGGCCATACAAGGCTAGAGTCCGTTGAGAGCCTTAGGAATTGAGCGGAGGAAATTCGTAGTAGTTTCCCTGGAGCAGTTACATAAACGGTTTGATATTTAAAAAAATTGTAAAAGCAGAATAAAAATTTGAAGATATTTTTAAGTATTGATAAATTATCCTTCATTCCACTGTTTTAACAGTAAGTTAACATTTTTTATACTTTCCCTCTATCTTTGCTTATGCATATATATTTTCACATAATGGAATTCATAATACCCAGTAGGGAGTCTGCTTTCTTTCATTTAACTTTATATGAAATTTTTTTTGCAACTTGTTTACTTTTGATAATTATTTTATTGGCTTCATAATGATCAAACTGATGTATCATAACCGTATAGGGTGCTATTACTAGATCGGGAGGTTGATGACCTTTTTCAGGATTACAATAGGCAATGTTATCAATTTAGGTATTTTTACTTTTTCTTTCTTTTGGATTACTCTTTTAGCATAAATTTTTGAGCCTGAGATTACTAAATTAAAAGGTAGAATTTATTTTTAGCACTGTACATTTTGCAATCGGGGAAGATGCAGTAAAACTGAAAGGGAAGCAAACAAATCCACTCTCCTCCCACTGCTCCCCCTGCAGCAAACCTCTCCCCAAACTAGTTGCTCAAACTTGAGAAACTGTCTCACGTTTTACTTTTTTGAGACACTAGTCCTGGAGCCAAGCTTAGGCTATTCAGAAATTGACAAAATCACAATTTGGAGAGATCATGATTAACTCCCTACCTTCGAGGAAGCTGAAGTGTACTTCGTGGCAAAGAATAACAACCCGGTTTTAGGAGGGACAGAAGGCGGATGAGCCTTGATGGAGCAGAAGTGACCGGGGCGGGAGCGCTCTAGAGCGTTGCTCTGGTTGAACTCGCTATCCGGGGAAGCCTCGAACATCCTGAGGTTCTGCGGCCAGTCGTCAACCAGCCTTCTCGCCTGGCCGGGCTCAGGCGTCTGGCAGTTCCCGCCTCCGTCTGTGCCACACCCGGGCCGCCGTGAAGTTCGGAAACGTGAGCTGAGCGGCACTGACGGGCGCTCTGGGAAGAACCCGGCCAGGCTTCAAAGGGTTTCCTTTCGGTTGGTCTACAGACCTGAAGAATGAGACTGCGAGTGTCCAAGGAAACGGATGCACGGGTTAAGGCGCCGGTTTCAAAATCTCAAAACGGAGAAGACTTTTCCTTTTAAACCCTGCGGTCTGCTCGCGTCCTTCGCTCTTCAAGCGTTCGCCTCCGGGCCACGAAATACTTTGCGTTGGTTTTTATTGCGGAGGCCTCCCTCGGGGGCCTGGATTCTCGACCCCTAACCTCCCGCCGGGATTGGTTGCTTGGTTTCTGCTCTGGCCGGGATTGGTTGCTTGGTTTCTGCTCTGGCGGGTGATTGGGTGCTGGGAGTCGAGGGGGCGGGAGGCGGGAATTCGTCCGGGAGAGCGCGGGCGCGCGGCCTGGAGAGAGCGGAGGAGGGAGCGGGCGAGGCGCCGGAGTCCGCGCTCGGCGGGGAGTGGCAGCCCGGTGAGGAGGCGAGAGGTTTGGGGCCTCTCCTCTCTGCCAGGCTCCGCCGTGTGTGCTGGCGGATACCGTTTCCTTTTCTCCCGGGACTCGGAGCCCAGGCAGCGCTGCCTCGGTTTTCCTCAGAACAGGCCAGCCTGTCTCTCGTGGGGCGGCGCGCAGCCTGCCCGAAGGGAGCCTTCTGCTCTCGCCCGGCCGCCGTGCGGGCCGTCGGGTGACCGCGTCCCCGGGCCTCGGGCGTCTGAGCACGCGGAGGCCGGAGGGAGCCTGTCCCGACCCCCGGGGAGCAGGTTCCGGGCCCCCTCGGCCCCCCGCTGACTCGTGGCGGCGGGGGCGAGGGCGGGAGGCGGATCGGGGGCTCGTCCTTTATCCCCTGGGGGATTGCGGCGACTGCGGGCGGGATGGATTTCTAGGCTGTATCTGAGGAACTAGCCGGCGTTGCGTTATTGGCTGCGGTGAAGGGGTTAGAGTCCACCAAATCTCTTCTCAAGAGTTGCACAGATAGAATCACAGAATATTAGAACTGGGAAATACCTTAGAATAGTGGTTCTTAGCTTGTTTTGGAACACGTAGGCTAGGGGTCAGGGTATAATTGGCTTCATAAGCTGTTGAATTGCTCTTTTAACCATCCCTCCATCCCCAGGTCGAATTCGCCGTTTTTTTTCACTATTGCAAGGAGGTCCTCAGTTGATAACAGTGCATATCAGTCTCCCCTCTGTTTTCAGTTATTTTATTAGGATATAGTTCTGGGAATGAGAAATCCACGGACTTTCTCTTCAGAGAAACGCAGTCATGTACCAAGACTTCTGCACGCAACAGCAAGAGATCCCAGTCTCTGACTTCCGTCTCTGGATCCTAGATTAAGCATAGGTGGTTTAGAAGAGGTGGGGATTAAAGTAGATCACCTCCTCTGTGTCAAATACTGGAGTTTAGGCACCTTCTATCCATTACCTTACTTAATTCTTAACTCAATGCCTGGCTAATTTTCGTCAAAACTATCGGGTAGATAATCTTATCTCCATTGCACAGATGAAGAAACAGACTGAGGTTCAGTGATTCACACAGTGGGACTCACACTTAGGCTTGCTTTACTCCAAAACCCATCTTCTTTTCATTATACCCTTCTGACCTTTACATCAGAATTATCAAGCACCTACTGTGTGCCAAGGCATTTTCTCCCTTACAACAGTTTTTCAATTAGGGATTATTACAGATAAGGATCTTAGTCTAGAGAAGTGAAGACATGATCAAGGAAACACATCTGAGTTGTGGGAACCTGATCTAGAACTTGTGTTTCTACCTCCTGGGCCACAGCTTTGGCAGAGTAGGGATACAAATCCGGATTTGTCAGATTCCGAGACATGTTCTCAAGCACTGTGATGGTTAAGACTAGGAAATTCTTTTACTTGCATTTGTTTTGTTTGTACATTTAGGAATCCCCTTTTTATTTCTAGACTTCTGTCCTAGTGTAGTTGGGTATCTGGTTTTCTTTGAATGGCATTGTTTCAGTCTTGATTTTCATTTCTGCTGCAGTTAGGAATCTAAGTAAACAAAGCATGACTCTTCAATATGGTCTGAATGTACAGTTGGTGGGGTGAAGATGAAGTTTCCTTGTAAAGCTTGTCCATCATAGCTTGCTATAATGAATTCTGCAAGTATTTTTCAGCAGTTAAGTCTTCATTAAGATAAAGATGCTGATAATTCATAACGTATACTGAATCTGTGACTACATTCATTTTCTCAGATAGTAAATGGATTGAAAATATTTGCTGGGTTCATGGAAGAACATGTAACCTTTCAAAAAATAATCCTGATCGCTATAAACTGTATATGATTAGGAGGCAAAGGAGAATATTCTGAAAACTATCCTCAGCTCATTTGGCACTTCTATTTACTTTACGGAATTACTACCTTCTACAAAGTATTTACTGTCTTTTACACAGAATACTATATTTCTCACCATATTTTTTGAGATGTTTCAATCATATAGAAAATTAATAGACAAATGAGTAAGCCAACTGTCCAGAGTTGTTCCATCTTAATATTTTGCCATATTTACTTTATACCTTGTTTGCAAGTAACATTACTAGTATGCTGAATTTATTCTTTTTCTTTCCTAGATGTGTTGTTATACTTTTGTTACATATGTATGTATCCGTAAACAATATAGAGCATTACTTTACCTGTTTTTAAACTTTGTACAATGATATGATCCTGTACCTATATTTGTTCAGAAGTTTTTTTTAGTTGCTTAACATTATTTTTAAGAAGTAGCCTTATTGATTGTTAATCTATTTTAATTGCTATGTAGTATTCCATTGTATGAATATACCAGAATTTTTTTATCCATTTTCCTTTTGACAGACATTTAAGTTGTTTACATTCTTTTGCAATTCTAAACAATGCTGCTGTGAACTTTCTTATGCATGTTTCCTGATGTTCCTGTGGGAAAGGTTTTGGATATATACATAGGACTGGACTTCCTGGTGTTGGGTATTTCCAACTTGGCTAGAAATTGTTAATTTCTGTCCAAAGTGGATGTAGCGATTTACACTCCCCCTAGCAGTATCCTCCATTAAGTTTTCATCCAAGATATTAGTGTACTCTAGTTTTACAGAAATGACGGTGCTTGCATCATTAAGGCACAAATTGCTTTGTTCATTTCTTTTATGCCTATATGCTTTTAAGTCCAACATAATTTTAGGGAGAAAGATAAAGGAATAAGGTCTAGATTGAACGAAATACTAATTCTCCCTTCTGCTATTGCTATGTTCCCTCAAGTACAACCTTACTTCTTGTTGTGTTTGTACTTGTGATGGAGACAGACCCTAATGGAGTAAATTGTTTACTGATTTTTTTTTATTGTTTTTGTGTCAATAGATTGTCCGAGGATTAAAAAGTAAGCAGCATTGTTTGTTGGAGAGCCCTACAGGAAGTGGGAACAGCTTAGTCTTACTTTGTGCTGCTGCTTTAGCGTGGCAACAGTCTCTTCTTCGTGGTAAGTATTTGGTTGATACATTCAGCTTGATTATTGGGACTTTAAAAAAATATAAAAAGTACTTTTTATCCAGAATGATTCATTTAAAGAAATAGCAGTAACTAAGAATATACTTTTGGTCTTTCTTTTAATCCTCCCTGCTTGATATTTTAATAAGTCTCAATATAAACGAATACTCAAGTGGTTGTGCCTTTATTACATTATTAATCTTTGACTATTATCTTTTTGTAAATTATGCAAATTGATGATAATTTCTCTATAAATGTCTCTGACATCATAAGTGTTTCTCTCCTGTCCTAATTTGATGCTACAGATAGGGTGACCAACTTGTCCAGATTTGCCAGGTACTTTCCCACGTTTAGCACTGAAAATCTTACAGCGTGGGAAACCTCCCAATCCTGGGCAAATTCGAGTGGTTGCTCACTCTAGCTGCAGAGGATGATTAATGTTTTTTGAATTAGAAATATTATAAATAGAGGTTCTTTCACTTTTAGGGAAGCCAGCGAATGAAAGCTTAAGCAAAAAAGCTGAAGTACCATTGTCACGTCTTTGTACGTGCCATTCAAAGAATTTTACAAACGATGGCGAGGACCAAGGAACTTCACGTCATTTCAACAGTCCAAGTACGCCACCTTCTGAAAGAAGTGGCACTTCATCAACTGGTCAAGGTAGGTTATATTTTTGCCTGGGTCTGTTGGTATCTGTAATAGGAACCTTCATTACTGTTGTTATGAGACCTAATTTGATAAATTTGATGAGCATAATTGATTAGGTACCTCCATCTAATTTCTCTGGAATTACTTTTAGATAACACAAGAGTGGTCAGAAATCCTTGGACTACTTTATTCTTGGCTTGGTTTTTAATTGATTTGGACATTTTGCTAGCTTAAATCATTTTTTGAAGCAGGCAAGGCAAAATAAATGATATTCAGAAATTGATGTTATTTGTAGGCAGGATTGTTAATTATAGGTTAGAATTTTAGAAAACATTGATTTGTATTGTAAGACAAAATCTAGGTAACCTCATTCCTTCTTGATAAGTTTGCATGAACTTCTGAAGCCAGTATCCTGCATGAGGAGGAGATATGTTTTAGGTATGATCCTTGAATAGTTCTAATTAGGTTTATTTAAGAGAAATATATTAAGAATAACATAAGACTCTTAATTTTTAAAAAATATTTCTCTGGCTTTGACTATATGGAAAAGATTGATCGTTATTTGCCTAAGCCAGAAACCTAGGAGACATCCTGTACACGTTGCTCTACCTTATTTCTCCGTGCAAATCTCTATCTCCATTGACAACTCCCTGGTCCAAACTACCATCTCTTGTTTAGAGCACGCAATAACTTCTTTTCCTGCTTTCACTCACGCCATTCTTTAACTAATCACTGGCAGGGAGAAAAGAGGTGGCCATGACTGACTTAACTCTCAACAGTATCCACTTCCTAAAATCAAGAATGGAGTCATCTTCCTCTAAAGCACATGACTATGTGTGGAGGAGGGTGGCTGCTGGAACCCAAGTGTGATTCTGTTAGGAGTGAGGAAGAGGAGATGGAATAGTTACTGGAGAGGTGACCAATAGCGTTGTCTACACTGTTTTGACCCTTAGCCCTTTTGACTTTCTTTCCATTCCTTCAAAAGATCATGCTTTCTTCTGCCTCAGAGCCTTTGCTTGTGTTAGTGTCTCTTCTGAGGAAAGTTACATCTTCAACTTGTTATCCTCCTCTTCCATTAGGTGTTGCTTAAATGTCGCTTCCTTGAGGGAGCCATACTGACCTTTCCGTTAGATCAGATTTGGTTTCCCTGTTATTTTGTGTCATCTCACTGTGTTTGTCTCCTTCACAGCACTTGTCTGTGAAGTTTTTATTATCCATGTGTCTGTGTGCATCTTTTATTAATCTCTGCTTCCCCTAGCAGACTGTGTTCTCCATGAGGTCAGGAACCATGTCAGTTTGCTTACCATTGTAACCCTGGAACCTAGCAGAGTGCTTGGCATATAGTAGGTGCTAGATAAATATTTGTTGTGTGAATGAATGGAGTTGATTTTGAGCTAATTATAAGAACTCTGGTTTACAATATTTATATACAACCTGTATTATTTTTAGAAAAGCTTTATTGAAATATACTTGAGAAAACAAACTGCATTTATTTAAATGGTATGCTTTGATAAGTTATGACCTCCACCATAAGGTGTACCTCCATGAAACTTTCAGTCAGTGTCAAGATAGTGAACATATCCATTACCTTCAAAAGTTTTCTCATGCACCTTTGTTATCCCTCCTTCCCACCCCTCTGTGACTTACTCTCCCCAAACAACCACTGATTTGCTTTCTATCACTATAGATTAGTTTGCATTTTCGAGAGTTTATATAAATGGAATCAGACAATTTGTACACTGATTTTGTCTAGCTTCTGTCACTTAACATAATTCTTTTGAAATTCACCCATGTTGTGTGTATCAACAGTTTGTTCCTTTGTGTTGCTGAGTAATGTTCTGTTCTGTGGATATACTACAAATTGTTTATCCAGTCACGTGTTGATGTATATGTGAATTGTTTCTAGTTTGGGGCTATTACAAATAAAGCTGCTATGAACATTTGTATGTAAGTCTTTGTTATGGACATGTGCTTTCCTTTTTATGGGCAAATACCTAAGAGTGGAGTGAGTGGATCACTTATGTTTAACTCTTTAAGAAACTTCCAAACTGTTTCCCAAAGTGTTTATACAGTATACCATTTTACATTCCCACCAGCAGTGTCCAAGAGTTCCCATTTCTCTACATCTTTGCTCACACTTGGTATGGTCAGTCTTGTCTGCCATTCTAATAGGCATGTCGTGTTGTATCTCATTGTGGTTTTAATCAGCATTTCCCTGGTAACTTATGATGTTGAGCGTCTTTTCGTGTGCTTATTAGCCATCTGTATATCTTCTCTGATAAAATGTCTGTTCGAATCTTTTGCCTGTTTTTTTTTTCTTATTGTTAAGTTTTGAGAGTTCTTTATATATTTTGAATACAAGTGTTTTTCTATCAAATATAGATTTAGGTTTTACCGTTAGGTCTAAAATCCATTTCGAGTTATTTTTGGTATATGGTGTGAGGTACGGATCCAAGTTCATTTATTTTGCCTATGGATATCTCCTTGTTCAGCACCATTTATTGAAAAGGCTATCCTTTATCCACTGCATTGCCTTTGTTCCTTGGTAAAAAATCAGTTGTCAATATATACACAACTTGCATTTTAACATCATTGTGAGTTAGGGCTGTTTAGAATAGTCTCTTGAAGCATCAGATGCGGTAAATCAGGGTTGTATTCTTTATATTTTTAAGCAAATTCTTTAATAAGATATAAGCTAAATACAGAAAAGCATACAAATCCTAAGTGTATAGCTTGATGAATTTTCACAAAGTAAACACACTTGTGTATCTACCACCTAGATAAAAATAGGACATTACCAACACCCTACAGCCCCTTCTCATGCTCTTTTCTAGTCACTGTCCTTTCTCTACACAGGTATTTGCTCTCCTCCTTTCTGTCACCATTGATGAGTTTTGCCTCTTTATAGAAATGGAGTGATATCTGTACTCTTGAGTCTGCGTACTTTTGCTTAACATTGTATTTTGGGGATTCATTTGTGTTGTTGCATATAGTAGTAGTTCTTGTTGTGGTACATTATTTCCTTCTATGAACATATCACAGTTTATTAATCCGTTCTGCAGTTATTACACATTTGGATGGTTTCTCCTTTAGGCTTTTAATGCTTTTGTGAACATTCTTGTTCATTCTTTTGCAAATAGGTAAGTATTTTCTGTTGGATATATCCCTAGGAATGGCATTGCTGGTCATAGTGTATGGATATGTTCAGCTATAATAGAGACTGCCAACATTTTCCAAAGTGGTTGAACCAGTTTATGCAACCTCTTCACTACATCCAGTAGTATATGGGAATTACGTTGTTCAGCATTCTTGTTAACACTTCATATGTCCAGTCTTCTAAAATTTTAGCCATTCTGGTGCATGGATGGTGTTCTCATGAGTTTGAATTGGTATTTCTCTGATGACTAATGAGGTTGAGAATCTTTATATATGTTTATTGGTCATTTGAATATTCCTTTTAGTGAATTGTCTATTCAGATTGCCCATATTTCTATTGGGTTGTTTCTTACTGATTTCTATGAGTTTTATTTTTTTTTAATATCTTCTGGCTATGTCTTGTTTCTTTATAACTTTGTATTTTAAAGGCTTAACCCCCCCAATAAGCTTCCTGCAAATGTCCCTGCTATAGAGAACAGGAAGATAAGGCTTTTGGTGTATGCAAATGTCTTGACATGAGTACAGCCATGTTTGGCCGCTCCATTGACCTACAGCCAGCAGCACAAAAAGAAATACAAAGCTGCTTTCTGTGTGGTGGGAACTGGCCTTTTCCCGGGAACTGGCCTTTCTCCCACGGAGAGAGTTGCAAGTTGTAACATTTCAAGGCTCTTGGAGCGTCGTAGCCCGGAATGGACTGGCCATCTGTGCCGGGCTGAGACGATAACCAAAGAGAACAATGCACGTACACAACTAGTGGGCTGGGACGTTAGCCAGGGGGCTCAGTGCACGTACGCCACTGATAACCATTTGTGCATGGAAACACTAAATGCTTGCTCTGCAAACTCTGTAATTGCTTACTCTGAAAATTACTGATGGTATAAAAACTGCTGGAAACTGAGCCCCGGGGAGAGTTCCACCTGTGGAAGGGACACCTTGCCCAGGACGTGTGATCCTTGCCCAGCCGCGTCGATTGACAGGGCTCTCCCGGCAGTGGGACGTGGATGTTGTGAGTAACTGATTTGATGTGAAGTAATTGATTTGATATGAAGTAATTGATTTGATGTGTTCTCTTTTCGGTCAACCTGGTGTTTCTCTTTCTGGTTGATTTGTGTCATTTCTCTTCAGCCGATGTGGGTATTTTCCCTTTCCAGTCGGGCTGATGTTTTTTCCCTCTTAATATTTGACCTATTTGGATCTGTTTGCAGACTGTCACCTTTACTATCCTCTATATAATAAAATATACCTTCAGTCCATTTGTTTGGAGTGGAAAGTGTCTTTTACGTCTCCGATCGAATCCCCGAACCTCTCATAACATAATTGGCGCTGTGAGCAGGATTCAATTAAGGAGATGCCTTTCCTATTCAAACGAAAGGTAACTGAAGCCAAGGTGGAAGAAATTCCAGGATGGGAGGACCCTGCCTTTTGCACTTTGGCTGGGGAGTGGGCTCGTAGGTCAGGGTTATGTGAAGCTTGGGATGCTCGTCTGCGACGATTTGAACCGTTGGATGTGACCAAAGCTTTGCAGACGGTGGAAAGGAAAGAGAAAGATGATGTTTCTTTTTTGGCCCGGCGAGGTTGGTGTTTGTTGACTGCTTATCACCGGGCTATAGAAGATAGGGATAAGATACAGAAAGAGAAGGCACTCTTGGAAAAAGAAAATTTAGATTTGCAGTCTCGCTTGGCTATGATTCAATGTCAATATCTTGCACTGGGAGATCAGGCTCGTAACTACCAAGCTATAGCAGAAAAGGCTGCTGTAAGAGTTGCCAAATATAAATATAGAAAGAGGAGAGGAAAGATAAATGAACGAAAAGTTCATATGGCCATAGCATCGGCTGGTCCTAAGTGGGACCCGGACACATGGGATGGTGATATCTGGGATGATGATTCTGAAACTGATTATGAGGAAGAGGAAAAACCGCCCAAACGCACAGAGGCACGTCGTCTTTGCCGTCGGCGGATGGAAATGGATGGTAATCATCCTGTAAGGAAAGATGTGATTGAGGATTTTAACCAACAAGAAATTTCTGATATTTTAGCCCGGGCTACACAAAAGCCTGGAGAAGCCATTATAACCTGGCTTGTTCGCCTATATGATATGGGCGCTACGGGAATTAATCTGGATGCAGGAGATGCTTTTAAATTTGTAATTTTGTCCAATGATCCAGTAATACGGGGAGCTTTCAGAGACTGGAGCATGAATGCTCACCCCCCAAATGATCGTGGACAAGACACTGATGGTACAACTTTATTGGCTCTTGCAGTAAAAGGAGCTCAAGATAAATACCCCACGGATGATATGTGGCCAGACACTAATAGACCATGGTATACTTTAAAAGATTGTGTTCAAAAGATGAGAGAAGAAACCATGAAACGGGCTGTGTTTCTGGGGTGTGGTGAAGCTTTAAATGAAATGACTTTAAGTGTCCAGGTGCGAAACAAGTTGATAAAAACTGCACCTCCGGCATACAAACAAATAATTACAACCCTTCTCATGAATGAAACTGAAAGCCCTATATCAACACTTGCAGATAAGATTATGCAGCTAGCAGACTTGGGAGACTGGCAGACAACTGAAAACTCTCCAAGAAGGGAAAAAAGAGAAACATTCTTTAAAAAGGATAAAATGACTCGAGGTGATATGTTTTTGGCCCTACTCCAGGCAGGAGTACCTAAAGACCAGATTGATGGAGTTGACACTAGAGAATTATGGAAACTATATAAAGAAAAAGGGCTGAATGTAAAACAAGTGAATAGAAGGGACAGTATAGAGAATGCTTCCAACCCAGTGCCTACTGCACCTAGTGCACCACCTCCTCCCTTGGATCCTCTTCTTGCTGACTTATGTGATTGAAGGGAAGGCCAAACCTCTGTATCGATTAGTGCCACTATAAGAAAAGATATTAGACCACATGTACCAATTAAAATATTTTGGAAGAATGGATCTACAACTAGTGTGAAGGCACTTGTAGATACAGGGGCGGAGGCCACCCTTATCTATGGGAATCCAACTAAGTTTCAAGGTACATCAATTCTGATAACTGGATTGGGAGGAAAAGAAATCCAGGCAGTTACCACTAATCTTTCTATGCAAATTGGGCAACTACCCCAGCGCACATATCTAGTTATGATTGTGCCAATACCAGGATATATAATTGGGATTGATATTCTAAAAGGATTCACATTAAATTTGGCTGATGGACAATACCAATTTACTATTAGAGCTTTGTCTTTTCATATTAATGCTGTAATTGTGGGATGTTTGCATCATGAAGTAGAAATTCCACCTGCCACGCAAGTGATCAATCAAAGACAGTATCGCATCCCTGGAGGACAACAAGAAATATCTGAGACCATAGAAGATTATTTGGCTGTAAAAGTCCTTCGCAGAGTAACTACAGCCTGGAATAATCCTATCTGGCCTGTTAAAAAAGGTGATGGGACATGGAGAATGACTGTAGATTATAGAGAGCTAAACAAAGTGACTCTGGCTATTCAAGCAGCCATCCCTGATTTGATTACTCTTATAGAAAAAGTGCAATGTTATCCAGGCACTTGGTATGCAGTCATAGACTTGGCTAATGCCTTTTTCACCATACCTATACCTAAAAGTGTCCAAGAACAGTTTGCTTTCACATGGCTGGGACAACAATATACCTTTACAAGACTTCCTCAGGGATATGTGCATAGTCCCACTATCTGCCATCGACAGGTTGCTGAAACCTTGGCAAAGGTACCTGCTTCTGATGATGTCCAAATAGTACATTATATACATGATATTATGATCCAAGGAAATGAAGAAGAAAAAGTACAACAACAGTTAGAAAAAGTAATGGACACACTTGAGGAGGATGGATGGAAAACTAATCCAGCTAAAATTCAGGGCCCGAGTTCAAATGTTAAATTTTTGGGAGTACTTTGGAATAATGGAAAACAAGAAATTTTACCTAAAGCTAGACAAAAGATATTAGATTTTGCAGCACCCCGTAACAAAAAGGAAGCACAAAAATTTATTGGATTATTCGGATTTTGGAGGGCACATATTCCACATTTAAGTCGGCTCCTTGCACCTTTATATAAAGTTACCAGAAAAAAATATGAATTTGAATGGGGAATGGAACAAAAAGAAGCTTTTGAAGCAGCCAAGCATGCTATTCAGACTGCTTTAGAGCTATGGCCAATTAAACCGGGACCCATTGAGTTACAGGTAGATGTCATTGATCAGTATGCCAGCTGGAGTTTATGGCAAAAACAAGGTGCCCGACGTTATCCTCTGGGATTTTGGAGTCGCAAGCTTCCCTGTTCCAGTGAAAGATATAGTCCTTTTGAAAAACAGTTGTTAGCCTGCTATTGGGCTCTAATAGACTCAGAAAGCCTTACCCTGGGACATGAGGTAATTATGCGACCTCAAATACCCATCATGCAATGGATTCATAGCACACCTGTTACTCATAAAATTGGACATGCACAAGAATTTAATATCATCAAATGGAAATGGTATATTCAAGACCGGGCCAAACCTGGCCCAAAGAGGTTGTCTCTATTACATGAACAAGTGTCTCAATATAGCAGTGAGCCAACTGTGTCACCCAAGATTGATATAACAGAATCTCCTGTTAAATGGGGTGTCTCATATGATCAATTGACTGAAGAACAACAAAAACATACCTGGTTTACGGATGGTTCTGCCAAAATGATATCGAGCTCACGGAAATGGAAAGCAGTTGCCTATAACCCATCCACCCAACAAACAATTGTCACCACTGGAGATAATATGAGTAGCCAATATGCTGAACTTTATGCGGTGTATCAGGCACTTCAACAAGAACAGGGGCAACAATGTCGTATATATACTGATTCATGGGCAGTGGCACAAGGTTTGGCAACGTGGATGCCACAATGGAAAAAACATGATTGGAAAATTAATGATAAAGAAATATGGGGAAAGAAATTATGGGAAGACATATGGTTATGGTGTCAAAACACAATTGTTACTGTATTTCATGTTGATGCTCACAGTTCTTTAATTTCTGCAGAGCGAAAGCATAATTCTCATGCTAATCAGCTGGTGCAGATTCGTGCAACACACAACCCAGGCTTAGCACAATGGGTCCACGAAAAGAGTGGACACTTGGGAGAACAAGCTTCATACAGGTGGGCACAACAAAGGGGAATCCTTGTCACCCATGATGGTATTGCCACTGCAGTACAACAATGTCAGTTATGCCAACGGTTAAATAAACGGGGAGTTCCACACCCCTACCAAGGTCATATCCAAAAGGGATTATTTCCCGCCCATGCCTGGCAAATAGATTTTATTGGACCATTGCCAAATTCTTGTGGATATACTTATGCCTGCACTGCTGTTGATACATATTCTGGTTATTTATTGGCTATGCCAGCTAAAGTGGCCACCCAACAGAGTGCCATAAAATTATTAGATATAATCAAGTTATATTATGGAACACCAAGGCAAATTCAGAGTGACAACGGTTCCCACTTTACAGGTAAGTTGATTCAAACCTATACCAAGGAAAATTATATAGAATGGATTTATCATATACCTTATTACCCCCAAGCTGCAGGCCTCATAGAACGAATGAATGGATTGCTTAAACAACAATTGAGGAAACTCGGTCATGGCTCATTAAAGGGGTGGCACAACCATCTAAGTACTGCTCTAAATATGTTAAATAACAGGCCACTAGGCCCTAATGAGACTCCTCTGTCAAGGTTGTTACCAGCAAAGATTACAGAAGTGGCAGCCGCCACCCATGAGTTTATGACCTTAACCTATTGGCCCCTGACTCAGTCTGCTAAACCGCCTTTTCGTGCCACGGCCGAAGCCGCTGGATTAGATTTATCTACTGTTCATTCTATTCAATTGCCCCCTAAGAAGCAGTCTATAGTCCCTACTGGGATAGGGGTACAGTTTCCCAAAAATACCTTTGGTTTGTTAAAAGGACGCTCTGGACTGGCAGCAAAAGGTATTAATGTACTGGGAGGAGTCATTGATCCAGATTACCAAGGAGAAATAAAATTTATATTATATAATGGTAGTGACACAGTACTAACTGTAGAGTCTGGGGAACGAGTGGGACAATTATTGGTGCTTCCCCTCTTGACTCCAAATGTGTCACAAGGACAACCTCCAAGTGAATTAACTAAAAGAGGAATGCAAGGATTTGGGTCTACAGATGGATGGAAACCTGGAGCAAAGGTGTGGGTGACACATCCACCCAATGGGGCTCCGTGTGCCGCAGAAGTAGTGGCCCAAGGGCCCACTGCAACGCTCATAGTTATGTATCCAGGAAATGAACAATTATATCATGTTCCTAAAAATTCTGTTTCTTTGCGTGAATAGATATTCCTGCTGTGTTTGCTATGCTGTGCTGCACTTCCATGTCTGCTGCAGACCTACATGCCAACTAATGTCTCCGTAGGACAACCTTTGACCCTGCACTGCTGGACCAACTGTTCTACACCAGTGGGACCTATAACCTGGACTATGAATGGCCGAGAAATTTGGTCTCAGAAACATCAAGCAATCTCTCAGTATAAGGCTATATCTGACCAGTCACGGAGAACTAGTTATAATTTCTCTGCCTTCTGCTACCCTCTGTGATGGGGGCTGGTCTGGACTTCTGCAAGCTAATTTGTTAGGCCTAAGTGTTATCTTATCTAATGTTATCTTTGATGCTGTACATGATTTGCAAGATCAAGTTAATAACATTTCATATTCTAAGGGGTTATTTGATTGGTTGCCTTGGGGTTTGGGTCCTTTATTGTGAGATAGTTTTATAATTATTGTAGTCATTGGATTTTGGATTCTTGGATGTGCCTTATGTACTTGTGTACGAAGTTCGTTGTCTGTGCATATGGTGTCTTATGGTTAATGGAGACGGCCACGGCCGAATATGTCTTGACATGAGTACAGCCATGTTTGGCCACTCCATTGACCTACAGCCACCAGCACAAAAAGAAATACAAAGCTGCTTTCTGTGTGGTGGGAACTGGCCTTTTCCCGGGAACTGGCCTTTCTCCCACGGAGAGAGTTGCAAGTTGTAACATTTCAAGGCTCTTGGAGCGTCGTAGCCCGGAATGGACTGGCCATCTGTGCCGGGCTGAGACGATAACCAAAGAGAACAATGCACGTACACAACTAGTGGGCTGGGACGTTAGCCAGGGGGCTCAGTGCACGTACGCCACTGATAACCATTTGTGCATGGAAACACTAAATGCTTGCTCTGCAAACTCTGTAATTGCTTACTCTGAAAATTACTGATGGTATAAAAACTGCTGGAAACTGAGCCCCGGGGAGAGTTCCACCTGTGGAAGGGACACCTTGCCCAGGACGTGTGATCCTTGCCCAGCCGCGTCGATTGACAGGGCTCTCCCGGCAGTGGGGCGTGGATGTTGTGAGTAACTGATTTGATGTGAAGTAATTGATTTGATATGAAGTAATTGATTTGATGTGTTCTCTTTTCGGTCAACCTGGTGTTTCTCTTTCTGGTTGATTTGTGTCATTTCTCTTCAGCCGATGTGGGTGTTTTCCCTTTCCAGTCGGGCTGATGTTTTTTCCCTCTTAATATTTGACCTATTTGGATCTGTTTGCAGACTGTCACCTTTACTATCCTCTATATAATAAAATATACCTTCAATCCATTTGTTTGGAGTGGAAAGTGTCTTTTACGTCTCCGATCGAATCCCCGAACCTCTCATAACAGCAAATAATATGATTTTTTTTTTAATGAATTGGGGTAAATCTCATTTGGCACATGGCAGTTCAGTTTTTCTAAAACTAAATTATTGTTTTTGGTAGATGTTCCCTGGCCTTTAATGGGCCCATGCAAATTTGCCCCTTGATTTATTTGGGACAGGGTTTCTCAAAAGTGGCACTATTAAAATTTGAATGGGATAATTCTTTCTTGTGGCAGCTGTCCTGTGCACTGTGGGATGCTTAGCAGCATCTCCCAGGCCTCAACCCACTAGAGGCCAGTAGTACCTACCCCCCACTTTGTGACAACCAAAAATGTTTCCAGACGTTGCTGAATGTCCCTGGGGTGGGAGGTGGGGGTGTTAAAATTGCCCCGGTCGAGAACCACTGATCTAGATTTGTTTTGTGGGTATTTTACCAGTTTGCCAGGAAATTACAGAGCTCAAAATTACGTGTGTTTTCTAAAATACATATGGAAATACAAAGGACTAAGAATAGCCAAGATATTTTATTTATTATATATAAAGCTATAGTAACTAAAGCACTTTGGTATTAGCACAGTGTTAGACCAGTGGAAAACAGTAGAGAACCCAAATCCAGTTCCACGTGTATCCAGAAACTTGATTTCTTTTAATAGAAGTGCTCTTACAGAGCAGAGGGCAAAGGAGGGGCGTTTCTTTAAGTGGTCCTGGGACTATTAGATATCAGTATGGAAAAAATTCAAATTGGAACCCTACTTTACTCCGTACACAAAAATCCATTCCAGGTAGATTAAAGACCTAGGCATGAAAGGCAAAACTATTAAGATGTTAGATTATAGTGGTTTTCAAACGATGTTCTTAAGAGTCTTAGAAAAAATATGGCTTGTAGTGGGAAGGGGACAGTGGATCAGGGAAGTTCTAGGTCTTGCGTGCTCTTTTGGAAATTTTAAACGCTATTTCTTAAAAAACTGTAGTCCTCCTCAGAAAAGGCTTGAAAACCCGTGCTGTGTGGCATAGATAGCCTTCGGTGTTTGTGCAGACTCAAACTTGTTTTTTTTTTTTGAAAATAGTATTGGACTTGCTTATAGGGCTTTCTCCCCTAGTAGTCTGTAAATCCTTCAAGGCCAGGGACTGGGTTTTTTTCATTGTTTTTCCATGGGGTCTGGAATTGGATGGACTCCATAAAATAAATGCTTGTTAAATGAATTCAAGCACTGGGAGTGGAGGGAATGTATAGAGAAGAACAGAGAGGAAGGAAGGTACTTTGAAGAACACTCTCATTTACAGAAAGGGAGAAACCACTGTATTGGAATAGTTAAGAACCGTGTTACAGACATTAAGGAAAAAGCAAATGCATTTATTCTGTTGCAAGAATACAGAGTGTTATGTTTGGCTGTATACCTAGAGGTTATGCTTATGGATTTTAGAATCAGACAGCAGGAGTCAGTCATATCTAGGCTCTGCCTCTTACTAGCTAAACAATATTGGGCATGAACTTGACTTCTTTAAAACCTAGTATTCGCACTTATAAAATGGGAATAATATTATTCGGTGATTTAAGAGGTCATTGATGACCTTGAGATAGAGCTTTCCAGATTGTGGGATTAAAAGCTAGATTATAGGAGCTTGATTCTACTATATTGTTAAGCCTAAAGAACATTGAGAAGCTTAGTAGGAAACAAACATTGAGACACTGTAAAGAACGATTTTTATAGAAATGAAATACATTTTCTTGAGAGAATCTTACAGTTATATTTTTTAAGCCACGTTACTGGGAGTGGTCTACAAAAGCATAAAGCTACAATTGGACTTTCCTGTTGAAATTATATTTCTCAAAATGTTTGCTGTATCTTTGTTAAGGTAAACTGAGTGGTAAAGTGCTTTTAAACATGTTGAGCATTTCATGTTTTAAAGTATGTTATGAAATTTTTAGAAATAAATCCTACATCTTGATTCCAATATTTTTCTAGAAAAATTTCCTGGAGCAACCCCTGATGGCCTAGCGGTTAAAGTTTGGCACGCTCCGCTTCGGCGTCCCAGGTTCAGTTCCCAGGCGCGAACCACACCACTCGTCTCTCATTGACTATGCTGTGGCGGTGGCTCATGTAGAAGAACTAGAAGGACTTACACGTAGAATATAGAACTATGTACTGGGGCTTTGGGAAGGGAGAAAGAAGAGAGGCAGATTGGCCACAGATGTTAGCTCAGGGCAAATCTTTCCAAGCAGGGAAAAAAAAAGAAAAAGAAAAATTGCCTAGGTGTAAGTTATTTATACTCATTTTTTATGACTTCTTATATAAGACTCTCCTGAAAAAAACTATACTGGCTGCAAAGCTATCTGCCGATAAACAGGTATCCATATGGAGAGATGAAAATGGTGATTTTCAAGTAGAGAAGAATTCGACCCTTATAAACTACACAGCAGGTAAACAGAATTTGTTGGCAGTGAAATAGTCCCGTTAGTTCTAGTAGAACAAGGTAGCCAAGCATCAATCAAGATTTCAGTGGTGCTTGTAGAGAGTAGTTGGGTCATGTCACAGACGTAAATTGTAAATTATTGTAACTTCATTTTATATAGTTACTCATTACAAAGGCGTTTATTATTATACTAGATTATTGAGGCTAACATCATTAAAATGAAACTGCATGGTGCTTTCTTATATAAGAGGAATTTGACAGTAAAACTATTTACTTAAGGCATATACTGATAGTATAGCTACTTTGTACTTTTAATTCTTCTGTTGTTTTGATCTAATAATGGCATTTTGGGGGGGTCGAAATACCTTTTTTTAGAAACCTTGATACAACCATATGCTGTCTTCAAAATCTTACTTCAAATAAAGCAATAGAGGCAAGTTGGAAGTAAAAGCATGGAAAACATAAACAAAATAATAAAGGAATTATGGTGCCAGTTATCAATGGATTGCCCCTGTGTAACAACATCAGAGTGTTGCCCTCTATTGTCTGTTCTGCAATAATGGAGCTGCACCCAGTAGACATTTCTCTTTTGCACCTGGCAGGGGTTAAGCTTTGTTAGAGAAGGTTTAGGACAAAGGGCCTTCCTTCCTAATTCCAGGGTGCTTCCATTCTTTTCTTTTTCTTTCTCCTGCAGTACAACCAGCAGTGGCACAATTCAGGTGTGTCTACAGGGACTCACCCACAGTGGGTGATCCACAGTGGATTCAGTGGATCCCCTTGGATGGCTTAATAAGGAGAATGAGTGGCACCCCTGCAAGTGGAATCCCAGTGAATCCAATAGGCATCCCAGCCTCAGCCTACCTGCCCCTGGGAGGAGACAGGGCTTTCCTGTTTGCCAGTCTCAGCCTGCTGTTCCCCACCTGCTGGCTCTGCCCTGACCAGGGACCGGTACTGGCCTTGGCAAACATGACAATTCTTCTCCACCATCCCTGTGCTGCAGTCATTCCTTCTCCAATAAGGCCTGAAGGCAGCCTTGGCGAGGGGGTCCTCTCCCAAATTTGTTTCTTTCTTAACTACTCTACTGTAATTCTGGGCTATTCTCTATTGTTCCCTTTAAACATTTATGGTTAATTGTTCATCATATAAACTGTCCCTGCTCAATCTATTGGTTGGTTCCCGTGTGCTGATTGAACACTGATTCTTATCATTATATATTATTTTATAGGGTGTTAGTGCTAAGGGGAAAAATGAAAGGGGAACAAGTTGGATAGGGAGTGTCAGGACAAGAGGATAGTTTGTATTTTAAATGACATGGTCAATACAGCCTCACCAAGATGACATTTGAACACAGAATTAAAGATAGTGAAGAAGATGAGGCATGAAATCATCATGTGGAAGAGGATTCCAAGTGGAAGGAACACAGAGTACAAGTCTACAGGTGGGAGAGTGCCTGGCATGTACCAGGAGCATAATGGAGGGCAGAGGGACTGGAGAAATTGGTACAGGGGAAGACTGGCCAAAGATGATGTCAGAGAGAGTGTGGGACCAACTGTATGGGGCTTGAGGTCCATGAACTTCCCCCCTGAGAGAAATGGAGAGCCCCTTGAGAGATTTCACAATGTCAGGGTGTGACATCTGGTTTTAAAGGGTCACTCCAATTGGTGCATTGAGGATAGATTGCGGGTCAAATATAGAGGCATGGAAACCAGTTAGAAGGATACAGCAATAATCCAGGCCAGAACAATGGTGCAATGTGGTCCACCCAGCCGTCAGGGAGTAACAGGGTGTGGACTTACATACCGACCACAGGCAAAGAAAAAACTAGTCAAAATACATGATATGATTATTTCGCTAATGATCCGTCTACATATGCAGTGGGTGAAAGTCCACAAGGCCAGAGAAAAGCAACCTTCGTGTAAAGAAAAATTCTAAGGAACTGTAAGTCACACCACCTGCAACAACCACAGATTCTAGAATTATTTGAGATGCCAAGACAATGAGGAGGGAATAATCTTTTCAACAAGTAGTGCTGGGACAGGTGGATATCCACATGTGAAAGAATAAAGGTGAACCCCTACCTCACACCATATACAGAAATCTTACATCTTCTTACCATCAAAGATGTAAATGTAAGACCTAAAACTATCAAACTCTTGGAAGAAAACATGGCCCTGGATTAGGCAATGTTTTTGTAATTGTGGCACCCAACACATAAGCAACCAAAGGGAAAACAGATCAATTAAACTTGATCAAAAGTAAAACTTGAGTGCATTGAAAGACATGATCGAGAAAGGGAAATGACGACTCACACAAGGGGAGAATATGTTTACAGATCTTTACATATCTGATAAGGGTCTACTATTGAGAATATATAATACATTCTCACCTCTCAACAATAAAATACAAATAGCACAATGAAAAATGGGCAATGCATTTGGATAGGCATTTCTCCACAAGAAATAGATGCCTGCCTGGTGCTGTGCTGTCCCTGCCTGAGGCTGCAGTTCCTGTGCTGGCCATCAGGTGGCAGCCTCCTGTGTCAGTGGTGCCCACTGAGCTTTGCCGGAGCAATTGGAGAAAGGAGGAGTCATGCAGAAGTCATGCTGACCTTCCGCCTGCCTCAGGACCCACTTGCACTTCCTATTACTAGTGTTCCTCTTCACCATCTGAGTGGAGCAAAAGCAAGAAGGAGGGATCCAAGATGCCCCTATTTGTTCATCCGGCAGCTATGTGCCAAGCCCTCACCCTGGGCCAGGAGCCTGGTGGGCTAAAGGGTGGTGCTGAAATCTACCCAGTGGTCCCTGCCCACCAGGAGCTCAGTCTGGACGCAGATGGGCAAAAGCACGAAATCAGAGACAGGTGAAAGAGAAGAGCATGCAGTGGAATGAAAATAAAGAGTGTCCTGCAGGGAGGGCTGGGGTCTCACTGGGTAGGAGGGTCTGAAAGGCCTGACTGAGGTGACATTTGCTGTGACCAGAATGACATGAGGACCCAGCGCTGCACTCACCTGTGATCAGCATGACAGGGAGAAGCCACTGCTGGTGTGGAGACACCCAGGCAGAAGTGAGTTTGGCCAGAGGAGGTTAGGGAGGTGGGCACTGTGGCTGCAGAGAGCCTGGAGGGGAGAGGAGGGAGAAGGGCAGGCCAGACCCGGGAACTGGGAGATGGTGTGAGGTGTCTCCTCCTCTCTGACAACACTGCTTCCCACCCTGCATCTTTAAACCGCAAATATTTGCTCTCTCTCCATCTCTGTGGACCAGGAATCCTGCACAACTGAGCTGGAGCCTCTGCTCATGGTGACTTCCAGGTTGGGGCTGTGGCCTCCACTGAGGCTGGATCAGGGTGAGATGTGCTGTCATCTAACTCCTGGGGGCTCAGTCAGGATCAGCTTCACTGAGAGCCTGGCTGCTTTCTGTCTGTTGGCCAGGGCACTCCCTTGGTTTTCTTCTGTGTGGGCCTCTGCATAGGGGAGCTCAGGACGTCCATGTATGTCCCCAGGTCCAGGGGTCAGACAGACTGAGAGAGGGGAACAAAGGGAGAGGGAAGAGGGAACACAAGAGAGCGAGTAAGAGAGAATGGCAGCCTCGGTGATGGAATCTGGGAAGGGTCGTCCTGTCACTTGTGCTGGGTCTCCTGGTCAGAAGCCAGTCCCTAAGCAGTCAGTGGTCCACTGGGACGTGTAGAACAGGCAGGGAGATCGTCCCTGCAGGGGCATGCTGACCTTGACTCGAGTGTCCTGGTGGTGAATGGCTCCCTTCCTACCTGGGCTCATCCTGCGTTGAGCTCAGATCCTCCTCCTTGGGAGTGTTGCTCATCGCGGCCCAGGTGTGCTCTCCCGGGTTCCCTGGGCTCCTGTCCCCTCCAGGAGGGAGATGTACACTGAGGGGGCTGAGGCCAGAGCAAGCAGGGACCACTCCACCCTCCCAGCTCATTTGCTTCCTTCCCCAGGAGGGCCGACTCCTCAGGAGCCTCTCCTCACTGCTCACCACCTTCTCTGCTCTGAGAGCACCTCGTTTCAGCATCTGAAGAAGACCTGGGGAGAAGTTTCCAGGTGGGATGTCCTCTCTTCATGGGGGCCCCAGAGTGGACAGGGACCTTCCACAGGGCTGGGCATTGTCCCCTCAGTCAACTTGGACTTCCTGGGAGGCAGCAGGGCCTAGGCTGGTGGCATGTCTCTAAGCGTCCCCACAATCCCCATCTTCCTGGTCTCTCCTGATTGGGCACAGGCCTGCACAAGCACACATCCTTTCAGACCCCCTGGGGTTATGTGCAGCCCATCAAGGCCGCTGTGTCTGTCTCATTGTGTGGTTGTCCGTCTCACCTTCCTGGCTGATTCGCTGCTCTGTTCTAGATCCAACCTCAGGCGGCTGCAAAGTTGACCTTCCACGTCAGCTTGCCACTGAGATGGCTACTGTTTCCAGAAATGCTTAGGGTCCGGGCTTTGTCCACCCATGGAGACACCAAGTGGGCAACCTCAGACAGTGAAGCCACCCCCTTCAGGCTTGCGCCGCTCACAGGGCCGTCACACTGAGGGGGTGGGGACGGGACCTGCCCTGGGCAAAAACACCACAACTCTCACTGTTCTTCCCTCAGCTTCACATGCTCCTCAGTTGGTTGTATGTCTTGTTCTCTTCCCAGAGGCCTGACCTGGTTGTTTTCTGACAGCGCGACCGGTGTGATCGTTGCTTTCCGGGAAGAGGATTTGCTGAATTCCTCACTCCACCATTTGGTGTGTCCTGCCGCCCTACCCCGATCACTTTCTGAAGGCGCATCCTTTCAGCAATCTGAGGACCCAAGATTGTGAGTCTGTGTCCTGGAGGGATTTTGAGAAGAGCTGGTGGGATGGCAGTATTGCAAAGCATAAAGTCTTGCTTCCAGAAAGCTCTCTGGGATCCTCAGAATCTTGCTGTTTTGGAGTCAAAGCCCTGAGATATTTAAAAAGCCAGCAATGTTAGAACATGGGTAGGACAAACAAAAGTCTCTGGGCTCCAACACCAACTAAAATATTCTGAATTTCTAGTAACCTGAGACGAGTGGAAAGGAATTGGGAGTGTGGAATGGAGGGGCGGTTTGGGCCAACTACGCGTTTGGGAGGAGAAATGCCACGCAGAGCAGCCTTTCTGTGGGCATAAGTGTGGGACATGTGCGCAGACCCCCGCTGCACACACTGCTGCTGCTGCCCTTCAGTTCCCTCAGCCCACTTGAGTCCCTGCAGTCCCTGGGAGCCAGTCCCCAGCAGGCCCACAGTGTCCCCCTGGAGCCCCTGCATCCACTCTCTGCCTGAGGGCTCTCTCCTGCAGCAGGAGCTTCCTCTCCTGCAAGCCTGTGCCAGCCTGTAGCACAGAAGCCTTCATGACCCGGGGTAAACCCTCCACCCACGGGGACAGAACCAGTCCGGGTGGGATCTCGTCTCCCAACAGGACTAGGATGGATGCTCACCTCAGTGCTCCCTCGTCAGGCCCCGCACTGGCTCTCCTCCCCCAGGCTCCCTTCCCCATGGCCTCCCTCGGGCCTCCTCCATCACCTGCAAACAAACCACTTGCCCTACATCCTTGTCTGCTTTGGGGGCCCAAACCCTACCGAGACTACACGCTGGCTGTGACTTGGAGCAGGTCGTCCATCCTTCTGGACTTGAGCTTCCTCACCTGTAAGATGGGGACAAAAGGCCTGCCTCCCGGAGTCGTCAGAGGAGACACAGCGTGGGAAGATGCAAACCGCTGCAAAGAAGGATGCCCGCTGATCACCCAGTGAAAACACCAACCTTGCCAAAGAAACAGGAGCTCGTGAGGCTGAGGGAGGAACGCGGGCAGCCTGTCCAAACAACGTGGAGAGTCACTGTCGAGTGTGGCCGTGCAGGGTAGGCCCCCGAACAGTGGAAGAGCCGTTCGACAAGGAGGGTGACAGGACAGAGGCTTCCAAGGAGAAAGATTTAAGTGTTGGAGGATCACAGAGGCCTTAGGAAAATCGTGAGGCCCTGGAACAGGTTTACTGAAATGCTATTATTGGCCAGAAGAATGTGTTACAAATACCCAGTCCACTCTGGATTACTTCTCATTGGTTGTAGGAATGAGTGCACACTTGAGATTAGAACCCACATTTTGTTAAATATAGGATATCTTTATTTTTCTTAACTTTTAATTATTTTTTTTGTCGATGAAGTGCCAAGCATGGGTTTTCTCCATTCTTTTCTTTGCATGGGTGGCCTCTACTTTCAGAAGTGGATTCCTGGTGCTCATCACCCCTGCTAACCTGAGTGACAGCCCTCTTTCAGGTGACACAGTGGATGTGAGCTCCAGGTGGGCAGGGACCACGTCGGGTCATACTCACTGGTGAAGTTACAGTGCTCGGCCCATGGCATGGACCAGAGCATATTGGCTGAATGAGTGAGTGAAACAATGAAGGAATGCATGAATGAGTACATGAGTGCAGGAATGAGTGAGTGAGGGAATGAGTGAAGGAATGACTGGGTGAATGAAGCAATAAGTGAATAAACCACAGAAGCTGGATCCACACAGAAGGAGCCTTTATCTGTGGCGGGCTCACAGGGGGTCACAGCACAAGCCCTGGACGGTGGCATGGAGCATGTCCAGCTGTCCTTCCAGCGCTGAGCCTCCATCACCTGCAACACAGTGTGGTCCTGGATCTTCTTCAGCTCCTCCTCAAACAATGCTGAATGTTCCCGGGAGTAGGGCAGCAGGAAGAGAACCTGAGGAGGGACTTCCCAGACCCTGCGCCCTGGAGGACCACTGTGATAGCCTGGCAGGGGGCTCTTAACACGCTCCAGGCACCAGGCTAGAGATGCTCAAGCCATTCCTCAGGGAAGTCTCCCAACAGCCTATCAGGAGGCCAAGTTATTTCCTCATTGTACAGATGGGGAAACTGAGGCTGAGAGCCTCAGCTGCATCACCAGCTAGAAAGAGGCTGAGCAGGGACTAGGACCCCTGTTTCTCTGACTTTGGATCATTCCAATCCACTGTCCTGCACTGCGACCTCCTCGGGCTCAGGGGTCCTGGCCTCCCTGGGGCCTGCATCCTTCTGGCCTCCAGCCATCACTGAACTAAAGGGACAGGACCACTCCGTCTGCCTGGGGCTGGGTATCGTGGCTGGGGAATGGCCAGCCATGGGCGCTGTGGGCTCTCCCAGTACAAAGGACCAGCCTATCCCCCCACAGAGTGAGGTCTCTCTGGGCATCAGGACCAAAAGTTCTCAGAACTTTAGGGAAAAGAGGTCCCTCCCTCAGCATGGGGGAGCCCTTCTCAGGCAGGCCCCATGGGGTCCAAGAGGCACTGGGTTCAAATCCCGGCTCTGCCACTCTGCAGGTCACAGAGGGGGCAAGTCTCTTTGAGCCTCAGTTTCCTCATCAGTGAAATGAAGACAATAATTGCTCCTCCCCCAAGGAGTTGTGGGGAGGATTCAAGGAGATAGCTCAAGAGGAGAACAGAGGCCCCGGTAAGTGCTCATCACCGTGAGCTGTTCCTGCTGATGTCACCCCACTGAGAGCCCCCTGGGGCCCTTCGCCTCTGCCCACTCTGATCTCCCACCAGGCATGCCCTACTCGCTCTGACTCCGCTGTTCCTCTGGAATGCCTTTCTCCACCCCATCTCGTCCCACGGCAGTCAGCCTGCCAGGTGTGGATCCACGACCCAGCCCCATCTCTCCTCCTGTGATTCCTCTTCATTAGAGCTAGTAGCTGTTGAGCTCTGAGCAGGTGCAGGGCACTCCAGGTGCAGCCTCAGCGAACTTGTCTGACACCAGCATGAAAGGTCGGCTGCCACCCCACTTCACAGGTGAGGAAACCGAGGCTCCAATGGCAGTGCCTCTCCGAAGCCACCAAGGCTCTCTCCCTCATCCCCACTGAGCAGGGCCCCTCCCTCGCAGAGGCTGAATGTGCTGGATATGTGGGCTGGGGGCTGGCACAGTGCCTGAGGCAGCCATCACTCCTAGAAGACCCTGAGGTGTGCTTTGGGCACAATGACCTTCTCTAAAGCCTCCAGCCCGGTGCTCTGACCTTCTGGCATCTTCTATGACACCTCCAGTGTGTCTTGTAAAAGTCACTTCTGCTCACACAAGCTCACATGGGTCCTGCTGTTGCAACTGAGAACTCCCCCTGGAGGGAGCATGTTCAAGGAGGTCCCTGTGACTCACTGCACTGCCCTAGATGCGCTTTCCTGACTGAGGACGGGGCTCTCTGCTTGGGGGAGAGGGAGCAGGCAGGAGTGTCCAGACCCTCATCATCAACTGTCCTGGATGGCAGGCCAGGCTGCTCAGCTCAGGTGAGTTAGGGAGCAGGAGGGGCATGGGCAAGGCCAAAGCGGGGTCAGGTGGTGTAGTGGCGGGGCCAGGGGTGAGGGGAGTGGTAGGGACAGAAGCAACAGGAGCAGGGCCTTCCAGCTGGGCAGGTCACCCCAGGCACCTTCATTCCCTGCATCCTAGCTGTTCCTCCTCCTCCCTCCCACCCTCAGGTCTCTGCTTCAGGGTCTCTGGACTCCCCGTTCCCAAACAAGATCTCAGCGTAGAAGGAGACCTTGGGTGTCAGAGACTGTGACCAACACCTTAACATCACGTTTACATTATGAGCCAGAATCTCCACCTCTAGTGATCTGTCCTAAAGAAGTAGAGATTTATGGATGCAGGTGTTCCTTTCAGCGCGATGACGGGAGTGAAAAATCAGAAATGATCCGTGTTGCCCAGCAGAGGCTCTTAGGAAATTCTGAGGCTGACGCAGAGGAGGAAGAGGATTGGCTGGCCAGGGTCCAGCCCTGGGGAAATCAGGTTCCAGAAGAGCGCACTCCCTGCAGTCCTTCCCACACGACAGCCGAAAGTGCACACCCACACACACTTTCACAGAGACATACCCATGTGCATACAGATGCACACAGCTGAACGGGCACATGCACACACGTGTGCACACACGTGCATACAAAGGCAAAGGACCGAAACGGTGAACACTGCCTGTTAAGGGCACTTCCTAGTTTCCACTTACTTCTTAATTCCCTTAGAATTCATTCTTTTACTCTAATAAACGTTCATTGTCTTTGTAATAAAAACCTTTACAAAGAAAAACTAAATAATGTACTTTAGTCCAAAGATGAGTGATAAATGGATAACATTAACCATGTGATTTTAATTTTGTTAGAATTATAAGAGGAATAGAGGCACATTCTATCAAGTTGAAACATCACCGAGGCCCCTAAAGGAGAAGAGAAGCGAGTGGCAATTCCCATCCCCAGAGGTGACCCCCATGGACGATTTGGTGCGTATCTCTCTGTCTCTGTCTCTCTCTTTCTGTCTGTCTGTCTCTGTCTCTCTCTCACAACACAGATTCATTTTCATAGATGCGTGTCTCCCGGCTGATATCACATATACGTGGTCTTACAGATGGGACGGATGGATCCCATCACCTCACCATGGACAGTAGCGTTCCTTCCAATTGCTTGCTATTGCAACCAGTGCTGTGATGAATAGTCTGGAAAATACATCTTTAAAAAGTTGGGCAGGAATTTCTGTGGGATGAAGTCCTGGGATCAGCACCGCCAGCACAGGCGTGCCCCTGGGGACAGCGATGTGTCCTGCAGGCTGGTCTCCAGATAGGAGTGTCCTTTCACACTTGTCTCTAGGGGTCTACTGGGGCCTCTGCTTCCTCACATTGTCACCAGGGCTGCTCGTCACCACACTGGAAGCCTGCCCGTCTGATGGGGCCCAGTGCCCTCTCCACAGTGTCTCCATGTGCGCGTCTCCTCCTAGGGGAGCTCGAGCATCTCTGTCACATGCTGCCCCTGTGTAGCGCCTCTCGTTGGCATTGAATGTATTTGCTCTTTATCACTTTTTAAAACTGACTATCGAGAGTTTTTTTGGATCACAAGGATGTGTAACCTTTCCCTGGCCTTGTGTCATGAGGAATACTTTCTGGTTTGTGGTTTGCCTTTCCAGATTTCTACTCTTTTCTTGTTTTTGTTTTGGCCGCAGGAAGAGCAATGCATTTCGTGTGTGGCTTCTGGCTCTGGTGTCCCACTTAGAACAACAGTCTGTACACCAAGATTATGCACATATGTACCAAAAGGACTTTCTTTGATACATCAAATCTAGACTCCATCTGGGATTTTCCTATCAAATTAGAGAAATTCTATTTCAAATAAAAACAGAAAAGGAAAACCTATCAGGCCGTGTGAAAATAAATGGGCAGACACACATAGCCACCTACCGCATGATTTCACTTATAGGAAACATCCAGAATAGATTTAAAAAAAACAAAACAAAAAAAAGTGACAGAAAACAGATTAGGGGTTGCCAGGGCCTGAGAGAGAAATGGGGAGTGAGTGCTGTTAGAACAGGGTATTCTTTTGGAGAATGAAATATTCTGAACCCAGACAACGGTGATGGATGCACAGCATTGTGAATGTACTTGATGCTCATGAAGTGTACAATTGAAAATGAAAAACAGTAAAGTGTTAAAATACGAAAGTGAAATTTATTTCAAATAATCAAGATATAAACAATAAAAAAAAATCAATGAAAGGAACCAAGAAATAGAGAAACACAATAAGGAGGGTGGGGAAGGAAATTTGTGGTAAGGGAGCAGGTGGAACAGGTGGGACTGGAGGTGCTAATGAGGGAGGTTCCAGAGCCAGCTCTCCCAGGCCCTAGAATTTGGCCTCAGCTGCCTCCCTGTCTCCTGCAGGCACCTGTGCAGGGGATGGCTCTCCCTGCACGGAGGCTGGGCCCTCAGCTGCCTCCCGGTGACCTGCAGGAGCCTGTGCAGGGGATGGCTCTCCCTGCACAGAGGCTGGGGCCTCAGCTACCTCAATGTCTCCTGCAGGAGCCTGTTTAGGGTATGGCTCTCCCTGCACGGAGGCTGGGCCCTCAGCTGCCTCCTGTTCTCCTGCAGGAGGCTGTGCAGGGGATGGCTCTCCCTGCACAGAGGCTGGGGCCTCAGCTGCCTCCTGATCTTCTGCAGGACTTGGTGGATATGATTGTTCTCCCGGGATTGAAGCTGGGTCCTCCAGTGGCTCTGAGGCTTTTATCACTGTCACTGCAGACCCTCTCCCCGTAGCTGCTGATCCAGTCCTGTGGGACACCGGCGCCTCCTTCGGGGAGATGTATGGAATGTCATCTTCCATCAGCTCCACGCTGATCTCCTGTGTGGAGCTCTGCAAAGACAGTGACTGGCTCCGTCCCAGAGGCATCAGAGCCCTGCCCAGCTGTCCTTGCTGCTGCTTCTGCCCTCTGGACCTAGTTCTCCCAGATCAGGCACACACCTGAATCTGCACAGTATTCCAACCCTGAGGAAAGACATACACCTCAGGGGCTTGGGAAAAACCTCAGGCAGAAGGGCACCACCCCAGCACTCCTCGTCCCACCCAGCTGGCTGTGACCTGGGCCAGGCCCCCCGAGGCTTCTAACACCTCAACGATTTGCTCCTGCTGATGGTGGTCTACCCACATGAACCCACCCTTCCAGGCACACATGGGCAGGGGATGTAGGGCTGCCCAGATGGGACCACAGTGGTAGCTTGGTTTGGAATGGCCTGCTCTGGGCCTCCCGGTGTTACCTTTCCGTTCCTCCGTGTAAACGACCAGAGCCGTCGGCCGTGAGAGGGGCACCAGCATCTGCATCGGTCTTTGGGGGCTTTCCTGGGGCTCCGGCCCCTGGTCATCGGGAGGCAACAACTAAACATGTTGCTCCTTCTAGACAAGTGCTAGACAAGTGAGCTCGCTTGGGGGCTGTGTTTAGGATGTGGGTGCCTAGTTACAGGGTTCCAAGTTCTGTTGGGCTCTATGAGGTCACTTCCTGGGATCCCCTTACCTAAGCTTCCTCCTCACACAAGACCTTCCTAAGGGCCCCCCGGGCTGCTGACTGCTCACTCTCCATCTCCATACCCTGTCCAGACACAGTCACACCGACACAGTCCACCCCACAGCCTCTGGGGAGGTCTGGACGCAACCAGGGCCCCAGCTTTGAGGACACAGAGTTGAATTCAGTCCCGCTCCTGCTTCTTGCCAATGATGTAACCCTGGACAGCCATGTGCCTCTCAGGGCCTCCCCAGTGTCCCCGTCTGTGTAGTGGGGGTCATTCTAGCATCTACTTCCTAGGGATGTCATCAGGTGTATAGACCTAGAGATCCCTTCAGAGCCTGTGAAACCTGTGGGCTTCTCCCACACGTAGCTCCTGCACAGACTTCGCAGTACAAGTATTACAGAAAGGGCTTGCTGTGGCAGAGAATACAACGCAAAGAGGCTTGGGTCTGCTAGGGGTCTGGGAAAGGCATTTCCCCTGTTGCCTGTTTCCCAGTGTCCCTAGGGAGGGTCGAAATGAAATGATATTCAGATATCATCTCCTTCTGACTCGCAACCCTCCAGGGCCTCCTGTTATGTTTAGACTTAGGTCCAAGTGCCTGAGTGGTGGTCATCTCAGCCTATGTGGCGGCCAGCCCCCACAATGGCTCCCAGCGTTCCCACTTCCTAGGCACACATCCTATGTAATTCCTGCTCCTCAGGGAGAATGGACTTTGCGGCTGGCTTCTAACCAATAGAACAGGGCCGAGTGATGGGATGTCACTTCCACGGTTTTCTTAATGAAGTCTGTGACTTCTGCCTGGTTCTGTCTCTCCTATCTTCATTCTATCTCTCTGTCTCTGTCTCTCTCTCTGTCTCTGTCTCTCTTTGTGTCTCAGGCTGTGTGTGACTCTTTTAGTCTCACCCTGTCTCTCTCTTTGTCTCTCCTCTCTGTCTCCCTATCTCTGTCTGTCTCTCCTCTCTTTGTCTCCTCCCCATCTTTCTATCTCTGTGTCTCTTTGTCTCTCTTTCTCTCTCTCTTTCTGTCTCTCTGATCCACTATTCAGGAGAAGCCAGATCAGATATTATGAGCTTCCTTCCCTATGACACCTCCTAATGCAAAGAACTGGCAGAGGGTCCTGGGCTACAGTCAGAAAAGGCCTGAAACCCCCCATCCAAACTGAATTCTACCACTGCCCCGATACTTCTGAATGATCTCCGAGATGGCTCCTGCCTCTATCGAGCTTCAGTTGAGAACACAGCCCCAGCCTCCTGCTAACCTTGACGTGGAGCCTCCCTGCTGACCTGAGCCTGGACCCTGGTACAGACACTGTCAGATGCTCAATGATAGGTCTCGTAAGTGCTAAGTGAGGCTAATGCTGTCACCCAGCATAGACAGCTAGTACGTCCTTCCAGGCCTGCGTCTGGCCCCACCATCCTCTCTCCCTCACTTCTCTCCTCCCCAGCTCACTCTAGCCACACTGGCTCTTTTCTCACCTCCTCTCTCGTCAAATCCTCTTCTGCTCCAAGTCTTGGTGCCTTTGAGCTTCCCCCCAGCACGCTGTTTGCAGACAGATGCAGGGCTGGCTCCTATTGTCCTTCTGCTCAGGGCACAAATGTCCCCAGGGAGGCCCTTTACACCCACCTAGGGGCTCCAGGCCCTCCCTCCTCCAGTACCCTGCTTCATGCACTGTAGCACCTGCTCTTCTTTTTCACATGGATTTGTTCATGATTGTGTCCCTTCCACCTCCAGGCTGTGAGCTCCTGGAGGACAGGGACCAAGTGGGTGCTTTCAGCACTGCCCTCAGGACTAACATGGGCCCTGCTCAGGGTGAGTGCTGGAGCCAAAGCCAGACCTGGTTCTCTGCAGGCTGCTCTAGGGATGGCCCCAAACCCTGCATCCCCCTGTGCACCTTGGGGACCCCCTGCCCACCAGTCCAGCATCTCTCCCCTTCATGCTATGGGCCTGGGAATGTTGTTAGGGGACCGGGTGCCCCTGCCCCATGGCAGAGCTGCCTCCAACCCCTTTCTCCCTTCCTCCTGTCACCTCCCCAGTGTGCACTTCCCTTCTGACACTGGGCTAGGCAGTCAGAGTGTGTGTGTATGCTTGTGTGTGTGAGTGTGTCCACGTGGGGATGCATAGAGGAAAGGGCCCTACATGGGAGGGCGTTGGCAGGGGTCCCCCAAGATCTTAGGGGCTCTCATTCCCAAAGCAAACCCCTTGGAAGTGTTGAGGCTGGCCTAAGAGCTTGGAAGGCTCTCTTCTCCTCTGCACTCTGCCCAACTCGTGGGCCCAGGGCCTGTCCCTGCTTCTCCTGGCCTCAGTTTCCCAACTGTCCTGTGAGGGTTGGACATGGAGCAACATCAGCCCCGATGAGAATGGACATGGCCCGGGATATCTGCCCACATGAGTGTGGCAGAGATACCCTCACAGTCTCACAGGCCTCTCTCCTGTGGGGCAACCAGGCCTCCTGTCCATGGTCAGGCACACAGAGGGGCCCTGCAGACAGCACTTCTGGGTGACACAGCCCGCAGCACACACGTGTAACACGACGGTCCCCTGACATGGCTGCTTTCATCTGTCCCCTCCACAGCCAACTGCTCGGTGACCCTCACATCCCCTAAGTCCCGGGAACATGCCACACAAGCCAGGTGAGCCACACGGTGAGCAGTTGGGTAGGTTGGACATCTGGGGACATGAGGGTCTCTGAATATACACCCACGTCACTGTCCTGGTCCACAGACTCCATCACAGGGTCCAGCTCCATGCATGGCTGGTCCTGGGGACATGAAGACAGTGGTGGACACAGATCCTGGGCAGGGAGAAGGCCAGGGCCCCCTTTTCTCTCCTCCTCTACACCCCCTCCCTGCCACATGAGGTCCAGCCAGTCCCTGCCTGCAGCCCTGGCGGGTGTAGGAGGAGCTGAAGGGAGCCCAGCTGGGCAACTATTGGAGGGAGTTACTGTTATTAGGGAGCCCCCTGGGTGCTGAGTGATTGCACCCCATTTTACAGATGACCAGTGGTCCCAGCATTCAAGGTCACTCTGTTCTAAGTGACCAAGTCCAGACGTGAACAGGGGACTAGAAATTCTTGATTCTCACCAGCATTGAGCCCAGCATTGACCATCGAGGCCTTGTCCTGTGTTGGGGCTCCCCCAGCCAGGCGACCTCCTGAGTCCAAGCACTTTGGGCACCTTCTTCTCCCTGCTTGAAGCCCAACACACCCTCCTGAGGTCAGAGTCACTGACCCTATTTTTCATGGAGGAAACTGAGGCTCCGAGAAGACACCACATGACCTTGCCTGTCACAGGGCTGTGAGGTGACCCAGCTGTGGGTTTGAGCCCAGGTCAATCTGACCCTAAAGGCTCTGCTAGCACAGGAGCCTGAGGAGGTGGCCTGTGAGCCCAGCACAGAGGTGAGTCCATCCTGGATAGGGGCTCGGGAGAGGGGCACTGCAAGCTAGGAGCTCTGAAGGGGACAGGGGCTTGGTAGGGTCATTGGGGAGGAAGGCTCTAGGGAGGGTGGGGTGCGGTGAGGGGTGCACTCTGAGGATGGTGTCTGGACCAGAACACACAGGGCTGTGACTCAGGCAAGGAGTCGGGCCTCACTACAGGTTGGTTGGATGTGAACGAGCAGTCTCATCAGAGCCTCAGGCGGTTAGATCCTAGATTTGGAGGGAGCTTGGTGTGGGCACCTTATCCACCTCCACTCAAGCCCAGATCCCCAAGAACCAACAGGATGAGAAGGCTGCCTCCATTTCCTCCCATGTCAGTGGGCACTGTGGCGGTCGCCTACCTCCTCCCAGGGCTGGGCATGCTGCCTGGAGGGCCCAGAGAGGGCTTCTTGTCAAAGTAGCCATTCAGAACAGGTCTGTGCTCAGAGAGCTCTGAGTGATGGGACCAAGGGCATGTCCCACCAGTGGGCTAAACAAGACGCTCCTGTCCTGTTGCTGTTGTTTATTCCAGGTGGACAGGGATGATGCAGCATCGCCCACCGTGTGGATGGAGAGGGCCAGCAAGGAGTTTTGGTTGAAGAGCCTGAGACACAACGCTTGTGTGTGACCAAAGCTGCCACGGGTGTGGTGGAGGCTGAGGAGGAAGAGGTGCTGCTGGAGGCCAAGATGAAACCAGAGACCATCGGGGACCCGGGGGCGGTTGATTTCCATAACTGTGGGGGATGGCATGATCAGCAGAGTCTCTGGACCTGGCAGCACACCCCAGGCCGGCATCCAGCTCCTGGGCTTCTTGGCCCCTTTGTAGGTGTCGCTGGGGAACACTGGTCCCGGGCAAGAAGGGACTGGGAATGGGCTGTCAGGGAGAATGGGTAGGGCAGTCACCTTCTTTTCCTTGCCATCAGGGGACTCTGGGTCAAAACTCATGTTGCTCTCCTCCACCTTGGAGCTGGAGGAACCAGCCAAGTGCTCGCTGAGCACTGAGCAGGGACAATGTCCCTGCCACTGAGGTCCTGGCCCCACCTGAGGTGTCCCAGCACTTGGAGTGGGAGCTGTCCCTGGTCCTGAAGCCTGTGTTGGGGCCTGGAGGATTGGAGGCTGGAGGGAAGGGCTGCATTTGTAGACGTCACGCCCACTGGGTGAGTGGGGACTCTGGGACACCTGAAGTCACACATGCCAGTGACCCGCACCTGGGAAGGTGTGAGGGAGGTGCACAGAGGGCAGTGCCTCAGTGGCAGGCAGGGCTTCATGCCCATGGGCAGCACTCGTTGGCAAAGGTCAGCTAGTCCTTTGGACCCTAGAGGGCAGAAGGCACCTAAGGCTGCCAGTGGTCCACGGCAGGCCAGTACAGCCTGCTGACTGGCAGGCATCAGGCCTCCAGCAGGAGAGGTTCGGGGTGAAACTGCTCCTGGGTAGCCTGGGCCAGCGGGTTGGACAGAAAAGATGGCCACCTGGTTTTTGTCACTCTAGTCTGTACGTGCTCGTCTCCCCAGCTAGCCAGACCCTGGGGAGGGTGGCCCTGTGGCTGAACAGCACTAGGGACTGGGGAGAAGGTGCCCTTGGCAATATCGAGTCCCTCCTCTTCATGTGAGGCAGGGTTGAGCTGGCTCCATGCCTGACCTCCCCCTCTTGGTGACGTGGGCTTCTTCAGGCTTCGGTTTCATGGCATTGAACACATTGGCATCCTCAGGGGTCTTCAGCATGGGGGGGCGCAAAGGAGGGTTCCCTTTGCTCAGGACAGCCACATCAGGGACAGGGTAATGCACAGAGACAGGAAGCAGATCAGTGCTTGTCAGGGGTGGGGGAGTGGATATTGGGGCATGGCTGCTTCATGGGTACAGGGGTTCTGGTGGGGTGATGCAATGATCTGGAACAGGATAACGGTGACGGTACACAGCATAGACGATGTAGTTAATGGCAGGCCCACAATTGTACAGCTTTAAGTGATGAAAACATTAAACTTTATTGAATCTAAATTGGAACACATAAAACATAAGAAATCATAAAACATAGAAAAGGGAAAAGACATCTCTGGGTGGGGGCTGGAGCCGGCCGGGCCTTAGTTGCTGGCGATGTGGGTGGTGCTGCAGCTGCCCTAGTGCTGGAGCCACTGCTGTGGCTGATGCTGGAGATCCCACCAGCTCTGGCTGTGCAACTGGCTCAGGAGCTGGACCTGATCAGGGGCTGGAGCTTGTTCTGTCTCAGGCGATGGTGCCTGACCTGCTTCTAGAATTGGCTCCGGTCCTGAGACTGGCTCTAGCTCTGCATTGTTGACAGATTTGGTGCGGGAGCTAGTGATGGGAATGGCTGCTGCTCTGGAGCTGGTCAAGTGTGGGAGCTGGAGGGAGCTCTAGTTCTGGAGCTGGCTGCAACTGAGCTCTGGAGCTGGTGCCAGAGCTGTCACTAGTCCACAGCTGGAGCAGGATCTGGTGCTATGTGGCTCTAACTTTGTAGGTCGAGGTAACTCTGGCTCTGCTGCTGATGACCGAGCCTTCTCTAGCTCCACAGCTGGTAAACAGCATATCCTGACCTTTGGATGGGGTCAGTGACATCAGCAACCCATCATGAGCTGTCCATCAGATGGTGGGAGCACTCCAGCAAATAGCATGTACTACATTAGTGTTATTTCATCTCAGTTCCAGTTACATATTTATTTTAAATATACTTAGAAGGAGAATAGGATAACAGAAACCATTTACTTTTTGCTCAGATGTAACAGATCACACCTTATTGATGTCGTTTTTTAAGAAATGTTACAGACACAATGGAAGGCACAATTCTCCTTCCTCTCTCCTACCTACCAGTCCACGGGCGCGGCATAGCCCTCCGCCGCCTCCTGCCAGCTCCGCGAGTCCACGGCAGCAGTCCAGAGCCCTCGCTCCAGCCCCGGGCAGCTCAGCAGGGGACCCAGACGGCCCTCGCCACCTGTGCCAGCCCCGCTTCACGCCTCCAGGCCACCCGGCGAGGCCAACTTGTGTGACCCTTGACCCCCCCCCCCCCGGCGAATGCGCCAGGCTTCTCCTGCCTCCTGTTTTCCAGGGAGGGGGACAAGTACTACGAGGGTGGAACTGAGAGGCACCAAATGTTCCCTAATGTGGTCTCGAATATTTTCTCCAGGAATGAAGACACTCAAGACCCATTTTCTCTCCGTCTGTCTACAGATGGGGGCAAGAGGCATATGGACACCCGGGAGCTGTCAGTGAAGGACCACCACATCTTTTACTGCGAGGGCCAGCTTCAAGGGAAACTGATCTGCATGGGAAAACTCATGGGTAACAGGCTGCTGTCTGGGTCCTCTGAGATCCGCCTCTCCTGACCCAGCCCCACAGTCTCCGCTTCCAGAAGCCAGTAGAACTGGTCTTAGCCCTGGATCTGGGAAATATGAACTCCCTGTGGCTGTCTTTCTGGGCCTGGCATGGTTTGCTGTCCTGGGGCGGCCAGTCTGTGCTCCCTCAGTGACCTGACCACTCACAAGGGGGATGGGGCCACAGCTATAAAGTGCGACTTCCTGGGGCCTGGTGGTGGGGCCAGGTCCGCATGGGGGAGTGTGCTGTTGCTGAGAGAGGCCTTCTCGGGGCAGTGACCCTCCAGGGTGGGGGGAAGTCCAAGATTTCTCTGGCCAGAGGGCAGCACGGTTCCTCCAGTTCACGAGGTTCTTCCAGGTCAGGGGTGTGACTCTGCAGGTCAGCTTTGGGAGTGGGCCCGGGACCCCAGGGGCTTTCAGTGGCTCTGAGTATCCCCATGGCTATCCCCCTTCCTGGGGACCTGTCGGCTGGGTGGTGGCTTGTCTACTCTGTGCCTGTTTTGCACCCACCTTCAGGCTGAGCCCTCCACTCCTGGCTTCTGCTGCTCCAGGGCAAAGCCCCCCAAGTGCTGGGAGGGGCCACCTCCTCCTGGAGTCTGATTCCTGACAGCCCGGGCTCACCTGGTCACCTCACCTGCAGGCAGAAATCCCGACTTGAACCTGGAAGCCCTGAAGAAATTTCTGCAGCATAGGGATTGCCACAGAACAGCTTCATGCCCCTCCAGCTGGGTAAGCGGACAATTCTGCCCATGTTCCCTGGGTGCACTCTGCATTCCCCTCTGTCCCCAGTGTGCCTCCCTGTGTTTCCTCCAGGTTCCTCGTGTCACACTGTGTCTCTTGTGTCCCTCCGTGTCCCCCATGACCCTCCCGCCTCCTTGCCCATCCCTTCCACGGGGAAGACATCAGCACGGTGACATGGCACAGGGATGTCAGGGCCCCACTCTGGGTCTTCACTGTCGGTGTCTGAGCTGCGGCAGTGATGAGGTCTGTGTCCTTGTCCAGGGCATCTTCTCACTCCTGAATTCTCCTTGGTTTCTACAGAAAGCTGCATTCCTGAAGGTGATTAGGGTAAGTGACCCTTAAAGCAAACAAGAGTCCTGGGTTCAGTGGGATGTCAAGAGCACCAGGGCCCCCCAAGCTGCCGACAGGAGGGAACTCTGTCTGATTTGTCTGCTCTGAGATCCCCTCTGGGACTGGATCCTCACTTGCGATGTCTGTCCCCGAGCATCATTCCCGGGGTATTTAGGAACTCCCTTCTTTTCTCTAAATGTCTGTGTATCTCAGGAACAACAGGCCAGGGCCTGTCCCCTACCATACCGATGCACCTGGTGGAAGTGGGATCCTGCCCCCACGCAGCACCCCTGAGAGCTTTGCACCTGACTCCCTTGGCAACCCGACATCTGCCCCTACCCGGCAGCCCTGAGAGCCCCATGTCTGCCCCTCCCACCTCCCCCTGTCCTGGACTTACCCACCCTCCCTCCTTTCTAGGGCGGGGGACACCAGAGCTCCACAGCAGCCCCAGGGCGGCACCACCAGAACCCTCTTTCCTGCAGGACATGGACAGAGCTTCTGCCTCTGGGGCCTGGGCTGCTCTCCCCTCCTGCCACCCCCACTTCCCTTCCTCTCCCAGCCCTGGATCGACTGTCCTGGTTCCACATAAAGAGCTTCGGGAATTCCTGGTGACTCTGCCTGTCTGTGGGGTACCACGGGTGGGCTGGGGATGAGGAGGACGTGGGCAAGCCAGTGCAGGCAGGATGAGTGGACCCAACAATGCCCTGATTCTCCTTGGTGGGTGGCGCAGTCCAACAGGCATGAGGGTGTGGGTGGAGGAGAGCGGGCTGCAGCTCCAGCTGAGGGTCCTCTGGGGGGCTTTCTGCAGGTCTGCCAGCCAGGAAACTCAGGTTCTGGGTGGTCGCATGGTTGGGGAGAGATGGTGTGAAGCTAACAGGGTCAGCTCCAGCCCCAAGGTGGGGACACATGTGCAGGTGAGGATCACCTGGCCCCTGGTTGCCGACTGGCTGGAGGTGGTGGCAGGAGTGAGGGGGAGGCTTTCTTCGAGGGCACAGGCAGGAGGCCAAGAATCCCCAGGTCACCAGGATGGAGACAGAATCCCAATTACATTCTTCATGGAAATAGAACAAAGAATCCTAAAATATAAGGAACAACAAAAGACCCCAAATAGCCAAAGCAATCCTGAGGAAAAAAAAGAACAAAAGAACAAAGCTGGAGGTATCACAATCCCTGACTTCAAAATATACTACAAAGCTACAGTAATCAAAACAGCATGGTACCAGCAGAAAAAGAGACACACAAATCAATGGAATAGAATTGAAAGCACAGATAAAAAACCACACATCTATAGACCTCTAACCTTTGACAAAGGAGCCAACAACATATAATAGAGAAAAGAAAGTCTCTTCAATAAAAGGTGTTCCGGCTGGCGCAGCGGTTAAGTGCGCGTGCTCCGCTGCGGTGGCCCGGAGTTTGGATCCCAGGCACGCACCGACGCACTGCTTGTCAAGCCACGCTGTGGCGGCGTCCCATATAAAGTAGAGGAAGATGGGCATGGATGGTAGCCCAGGGCCGATCTTCCTCAGCAAAAAGAGGAGGATTGGCATCGGATGTTAGCTCAGGGCTGGTCTGACTCATAAATAAATAAATAAATAAATAAATGAAAGGTGTTGGGAAAACTGGGCAGCCATGTGCAAAGGAATGAAAGCAGACCATTATCTTGCACCACACACAAAAATTAACTCAAAATGGATTAAAGCCTTGAATGTAAGACCTGAAACCATAAAACTCTTAGAAGAAAATACAGGCAGTACACTCTCTGACATCAGTCTTAGCAGTATCCTTTTGAATACCATGTCTACTCAGGCAAGGGAAACAAAAGAAAAAATAAACAAATGGGACTCCATCCAACTAAAAAGCTTCTGCAAGGCAAAGGGAACCATGAACAAAATGAAAAGACAACCCACCAATGGGGAGAAAATATCTGAAAATCATGTATCTGACAAGAAATCAATTTCCAAAATATATAAAGAACTCATATAACTCAACAACAAAAAACCAAGCCACCCGATTAAAAAATGGGCAGAGGATATGAACAGACATTTTTCCAAAGAAGATATACAGAGGGCCAACCGGCACATGAAAAGATGTTCAACACCACTAATTATTAGGGAAATGGAAATCAAAACTACAATGAGATATCACCTCACACCCGTCAGAATGGCTATAATTAACAAGACAAGAAATAACAAATGTTGGAGAGGACGTGGAGAAGAGGGAACCCTCGTACACTGCTCGTGGGAATGCAAACTGGTGCAGCCACTATGGAAAACAGTATGGAGATTTCTCAAAAAATTAAAAATAGAAATACCATATGATCCAGCTATCCCACTACTGGGTATTTATCCAAAGAACAGGAAATCAACAAATTCAAATAGATTTATGCATCCCTATGTTCATCACAGCACTATTCACAATAACCAAGATGTGGAAGCAACCCAAGTGCCCATCAAGGGATGAATGAATAGAGAAGATGTGCTATATATATAGATAATGGAATACTATTCAGCCATAAAAAAGAGAAAATCGTGCCATTTGTGACAACATGGATGGGCCCTGAGGCTATTATGCTAAGCGAAATAAGCCAGACAGAGAAAGACAAACTCTGTATGATTTCACTCATGTGTGGAAGATAAATACATGGAGAAGGAGAACAGACCAGTGGTTGCCAGAGGGGGAGGGGGTGGGGAGAGGGCAAAAGGGGGAAAGGTGCACAAATGTATGGCAACAGATAAAAACTAGACTATTAGCGCTGAACACGATGCAGCACATATAGAAACTGAGATGTAATAAAATATGCCTGAAATTTACACCATGTTATAAACCAATACGACCTCAATAAAATAATTGAGAAGAGAAAAAAACCGACATAGTGATGAAATTAGCACACTGAAATTGCCAATACTCATTGCTAGTGGGGATATGATTCAAGCTGTACTTCTATCCATTGCTTCTGCAGTATAAACTGGTAAAACTTCTGGAAAGAAATTTAACAATACATTCCGACAACAATAAAAATATCCTAATCCTTTGACACACTCTTGGGATTTATCCTAGAGCAATAATCCAAATGAAAGAAAAAGTTACGTATGCACACGAGATAAATGTCATAATATCTCCAACGGCCACTGCACCCAGCCCCCCAAAGAAGTATATCACCTGACAACAGGGTAACGCTTAAGTAATTATTTAATAAAATAACTAAAAGAGTAATTATTTATGGTAAATTAAATTGATGCTCTGTCATACAAATTTTAAAAACTGTAACTGTGAAAGTTGTACCAACATGGAAAAAAGTTTCATGGAAATGGAAATGATAAAACAAGTATATAAAACCACACTTACGCTGTGATTACAGTATAAATGATATGCACATCTGAACGAGGACTGGAAGAAAACACTAGACAATGAACAAAGGTGATTTCATGTGCTGGTAGGATTACTGAGGATTTACACAAGATCCAATCTTATTTTGAATGGCCCTCCCTTCAGACAAATATCAGACACAAAAAGGTTAAATATACAAGCTTCAGAAAGTTTCTCAATCATTCCTCCCTGCACTAATCACATTCTTCTCAAATCAGTGAAAATCAAGCTCCTTTTAGGGGACACTTGTTTTCTCTTTGAAAGCCTCACACAGTTTCCTGTCTCTGCTGAGAGAAAGGCTCACAGCTCCTCTGCTGAGGGGTGGCTCTAATCCTCCACCCAATCCTTTATCGGTTCCTTTCCGTGGGAGCCGGGGGTGAGGGCACTGGGAAAGGACAAACAGAACAGTGGCCCCAGGAAGTGATAAGAGAGGTAAGAGTCAAATGAAGGCAGGTGGTTCTAGCCCATGAGAGCCCCACCGCTCACAGCTCCATACTGCACCATCCCAAGGGGGTGTAAGGGCCACTACCTGTTTGCCCAGCTGTGCCCCATCCACCAGAATAGACTTCTTTATGCATTAGGAACAGACTATGGTCCTGACCACAGGTGAGGTATCAGACGAACAGAGGGAAGGCTGATGAGAAGAAATCCTTGGAATCACAGTGTCCCGCTCAAGGGACCCAAAGCACGGGAGCATTCCCTACTGCTCCTGAGCCTGAGGGGCCGGGTCCAGGCAGGCTCCACACGGCCTCCACTTCTTATTCTTTCTCACTCCACTGCAGCCTGGTTTCTGCCTGCCCCTCCACTGATGTGGCTCTTGCTAAAGGAAAGGGCCAGATGTCCCGAGGAGAAGACCCAAGAGCTCCTTCATCCCAGTCCATCCCTGAGGAACCACTCCCTCCTCCACAAGCCTTTCTCTTCCCCATCCTTCTCTTCTGCCTCTCCAATAGCTTCCAATCTTGCTCCCGAGCTCAGCCCGTCTCCTTACCCTTCAGTGTTGGAATCCTTCTCCAAGGTCTGTCTTCTGCCCTCTTCTCTCCTCCTCTTCACACTCCCCTGGGAGGCTGCATCCGTTTCCAAGGCTTTCCCTGTCACCTCTGCACTGCTATCTCCACTCCCAACAACTCTACTGAGTTCCAGACCTGCTTTTCTAACTGCCTAATGAAAAGCACCATTAACTGCACACTCATTATGCCAGGCACTGTGCTAAATCAATAACCAAGAACACCTACTAAGAAATCGAATCTCAGAGAAGGTTGGTAACTTGCCCAAAGTCATCCAGTTAATATGTGGGGAAGCAGGGACTTGAATTCGCATCCATGGGGCTTTCAAGTCTGTGCAAGAAGCACTATACTGCAAACTTAAAAGCAAATTCACTCTCTACCTCCTCCTCGCGTCTCCCTCCCACTCAACCCAAGCCTGCCCCTCCTCCAGGACTCCCCCATCTGGGTTGAGAACATCAGCAGCCACTCAATTGCCAGTGGAGTCAGGCTCCATCCTTCTAGCTCACTCCCTGGACCTCTTATCAAGCCCCAAATCTGGTCAATCCTCTTTACATGTCTCTCCACCTGTCCCTTCGCCCCACGCCTTCCCAAGTGGCCTTCATCGCCTCCTCCCCCAACCCTAGAAAACCCTGCATCGCTCACTCTCCACCTGTCTTCCAGCCTATGCCACAGCACTCCCCTGTAAGCATACCAAACTCCAGCCACGCCACTTGCTCTCAGCAGTTAAAGTCTCCACCTGCCTCTTCCCCTCTGCCATGAAACCTTTCCCACCCTCCATCCCCGGCCTATCTGGTAGATTCCTCTGCCACCTCCTCCACGATGCCTTCTGTCCCTTCCATTCAAACCCTATGACCTAACAATTCGCCTTTTGGTACTCTTATACCACTTTCTATATGCATTGATTTATGTATTTAAGTATTGATTATAGCTATCTACCATGTGCCAGGCACTGCCCTTGGGATGGGAATAAATGGTGAGCAAGATAAAGGCAGCCTGGAACACACACAGTGCTGATACACACTCAGGTACAGCTAGTTTTCTAACCTGTTTTTCTCATTAGAGTGTCATCTCCCCAAACATGATCAAACTTCATACCCCATGATCTACCATACATCCCGGCCTATAGCAGGCCGGTAATTTTTATAAAACATCTTATTAATTCAGAAAATCCCTCTAATAAATTTGCCATCACCCCACCCAAATTTTCCCCTTTCAAAACTGCCCCAGGGGGCAGAATGAGTGGCTCTCAGCCCACGCCTCTTACCTGGACCACCTGTCCATTGAGGTCCTGCCTATATGGACTTTGTGACTTTCACTAATGGCTGAGGGCAATCTGGGGAGAAGCAAGACACATGGTCATGGTAAGCACTGTCGGGTTCTGGCCTCTCCTCTGTCACCCCTAACTGGTGCCCCCCACACACACACAATAACTATCAGGGAAACTCTCAAGGTCAAATAGAAGGCAGAGTTAGACCCAGGTGGGAAAGTAACACAAAACAAACTAAATTGCTTGGTGATTTTAATATGCTGCCAGAGTTGAGACTGGTGTTTAGACCCACCAGCATAACGTGAGGAACTAGAGGGAAATTTTTTTAAAGACCAACAGAAATAGAACTGAAACAGAGGAATTTTTGAAGTTAATCAATTTGACTAAAAATAAAGAATGAATCCAAAGAAGGTCCAGGCATCCCAATCAATGCTCATGTGCCCTCCTTCCCACCAGGCTGATGCACGGAGCTCCCGCTGAGATGGAACAACACCCTCCACAGCTCTCCGGGGAGCACTCACTGCTCCTCTCAGGCATGAGGAACCTTGCTTGGTACTGCTCTGTAGCTCTATCACACAGTAATCACTCCAGAGATGTTTAATGCTCAACACAACTTAGGGAGGGGTAGTCCTTGTGGGAACTCACCTGTAAAGTTCATTTTCCACCACCTTCCTTCCACATTGTCCGTAATAGCTGTTTCCCAGGCTGAAGACTAAAGAATACCACCACCAATGAAATCAGTTCTACAGGTGTGTGGAACCCAAGAATGTCAGGACTGGAAGGGGGTCTGGAAAGTGGTCCTAGTCCAACTGCTCACCCAACTGCCACTGGGTTTCCTTCTCCAATATTCCCAGCCAGTGCAGGCACACCTCCAGGCATGCTGGGGTCCAGACCTGCTGCAACAGGCTGGGCCACCTGTCCTTTCCCTCTGCTTCCCCTCTGGGCCCTCGTTCTGCCTCTCAGGAATTCCATGAGGGGCCAGCACCTCCTGTGAAAGGCTCAGCACCCCCATTCCTTGGACCTGTCACTAGGCTGCCCTCGAGGCCAAGTCCCCTCTGGAAAGAGTTCCTAAACACCACCTCTTCCTACAAAGCAGCCCAGCCAGACAATGAAATGTGAAAAATTTAGTCGAGGTGGCCTTCCCTGGGATTACCACTTTTTTGGAGACGATCAGGGTTACCCAGGAGCCTGGACTCTGAAAGCCCCACCTCTTGGAGGAAGTGTTAGCAAACAGGCTTCTCTCAGTACAAGAGAAAAAGCCGTCTACACACGCAGCCCGGCTCAGTGACTTCACGGCAAAGGGAGGCCTTGATGAGGCTGCCTGGTGTGCGCTGTCACGTTTATAAATACCTGAGATTTCCCAAGAACCACAGAGAGCAGAGAACAGAAAAGAGTCAGCAAGGTCTGCCCAACACAGCTCTCTTGAGCCATCCTACTGATTTGCTCTGGGAAATTCCAACAGCTTCACAAATCACATGTGGCTCAATCAAATGGGCCACCTCAGGCCCAATGGGAAGAAAGTGGTCCCCCCACCCTCCATCAATCTCCAACAGGTCAATTCACCTCCTTCACCGTCTGTCAGGACGAGAGAGTGGGCTCTGCCACAGGAGACTTGTACACCTGTGTCTCCTGAGGTCTATCCAGAGGCAGTGGGACAGGTGAGAGCTCTAAAACACACTCGTCTCCCCTCGCTCAAATGAACACAACCGGGGTCAGTACACTGACGGAGAGTCAGAGCATTTCTAACATGAGAGATCACTGCCCCACCCTCACGTTGTTACGCAGTGAGATTGGAACGACTTACTCAAGGTACATAAGTTAGTGGCAGAGTGAGGCGCCATCCCCAGCTCCAACCCACTGCAGCACATTGCCTCCATGACACACTGGGTTATGGGAAAGCATCCTTAGTCTTTAAAGAAAGCCCTTCACGTGTCATTTCACACCATTTGAATTCTTTAGAAAAGTAAAAGCAATAGCCACTTCCTGCAATAGCCACTAGATTTCTCAGTAAGGTGAAGAACAGGATCTATATTATAGGACAGCACTTAGAATAAAAGGAGGTAAAAAGAATACACAGATGCATTTGCTTGCACATGCATTAAATCTCTTCGGAAGGATGAACTGGAAACTGTTAACACAGGTTGTCTACAGGCAGAGAAACCATGGTGCTGGGAGGACAGAGGTGGAAAGCAGAGTCTTCATCATATGTTCTACTGCGCCTCTAGGATTCTGAATTATGCAAACATGGTATCTATTCATAATAGAAAATTTTAATTTTTAAATAAGCAAGTAAGGGGGAAAGATGTTTAGAAGTCACTCCAAAGAAACTTATTATTCTTTACAATCCTACTGAGGAAGCCAGATGGTCTATGTAGGGAACGCCTCTTGCAGGTTTTAAACGATGACCTTCTGAATATTTGCAATGGAGGCTAGAGTTCAGGAGAAGGTCTGCGAATGCACTGGGTCTCAACATACTCCTTACTAACGAACCCCTACTTTCTCCTATGATCCCCATCTTTCAAAAGATCTCGTCTACCAAATAAATGGCATTATGACAGTTATAATAATACACTTGCCCATTCGTATTCGTCAGTGACTGATATAATTTCCAGACAGAACTTTTTACCTGCATGAAATATCTGGTTTATCTCAATGAGATGATGTGATTATAGGCAAAATCAAAGAAAATGGACGATGTTGTTAGCTTATGTTAGTAGCTGAAAATATGAAGTACTTTAAAATACTGAAAACTGATTCACATCCCCCATTACTATCTGCATAGACCCCTAAGGGCCTGGGAAGCAGTAAATACATAACATCGAAAGGGAATCTGGCTCTAGGTCCAACTACCAATTGACAGGAAATACACAGGACAGAGAATCGTGTCAAATGGCACCATAGGGATGCATTCAACAAATTGCAAACTGGAAAATTCTGTAGAATAAACAACGAGAATTCATTAAATAAATTTCAAGGAGAAAAGATTAAAACAGACTTAAAAGACTATAAAAGTCTTATCAACCAGTTGCCATGCCTAGACTTTCTCTGGCCCTTGATTCAAATAAATTTTTAAATTTAAAATAAAAATCTATTGACACTTCGGAGACAACAGGCAGTCTGAATACTGACTAAATATTTGATATTCAGGGATTATATTGTTAATTATTTTTAGGCGTGATGATGTATTTACTTTTTTGGGGGTCCTTATTTTTTTAGATATGTATTGAAATATTCATAAATGAAATCAATAATCTGACGATTGTGCCCAATTTGCCGAGGGGAAAGGTGGGGGAAATGAGTAAAACAAGACCATCATGAGCTGATGACGGCAGAAGCTGGTGACGGCCCAAGGGGTGCATTATCCTATTCCGGCCACTTCTGTGTATGTCTACAATTGTTCCTAACAAAAGGTAAAAAGAAACGTAATGTGGCATCATACAGCCAATCAAGACTTCAATACTAACTGTAAAAGAATTCTGATATAAAATTAAGTGAAAGAAGGCAGAACACAAAATATACACTGTGATCAAAATTATATAAAAAGATACTTGCATACAAATGAGGGAACACGAAAAAAATGACAAGAAAGATTTGTCCAGTATGTATTTCTGGGTAATTCCACTTTATTTTAAAAAGTGCTTCTTACTGTTCTCATACTATTCATTGACTAATGTCTATTTGTTAAAATATCATAAATAATTTCTAACATTTTTACAATCCAGTTTCAGATACCTAGAATAAAGTGTCCATCTTAAGGCTTTCATTGAATTTTTTCCCCAGACCACATCCTAGGCACTGTAGAGTGTCTCAGGCTATCTCAAGTGAGGAAAGAAAGGTCATCACTCTGTGGCCAAAAAATGACATCCCTGCTTATCAGCAAATGACCTTTACCAAACAGGCTGAAAAATAATCTAGCCCAGATGGTTTCAAACAACATGCCTTTCAAGACTCCATCCTTGTTGTTGTTATGGTTTGGTTTATGTCATCAGATTCTTGAAAGTGAGAGGGAGCTTCCTCAGCCAATCACAGCAGAGAAAGCCAAGGGGAGACTTCCCTTTTCTCTTCCCGGCTCCTGTGAAAGCCAAGCTGGGAATCTCTGTTGAGTCCCATCCCCCAAACTTTCGTCCCATCCTTGGTTTTAGAGGACAGCAGTGTGAATCCATGGCCACAGGCGGCAGGTGAAATCTGAAAAAGAGTTCCCATAAAGCATTCACTGACCTGGGACGTCCAGTTTTTCCAGCAACAAATGGCAGCTTGTTCACCCACTCCAAGAACACACACTATTAACACAGCAGCAAACACTTAAGGAACGTTTCCTATGTGCTAAGTGTTTGAGATGTACTGTCCCATTTCATCTTCACACTCACCCAGGGATCTAGATATCAGATCCTCCCCGTTCACGAAGACAGTCTCACAGAGCAGTTAAATTGAAGATTACCTTAGTTTGAATCTTGGAAAGACCATGGGGTCTACAGCTGGTAGACTCTGACCAGCTGTGCGACCTGAGATGCACTGCTTGACCTCTCTGTGTCTGTTTCCCTCTATGTGAACTGGAGCTAAGAATAATATCTCTCTTATTGGGTTGTTGTGAGGACTAGATGAGTTAATAGAGCTAAAGCCCCTACAGTGAATAGAACCTGACTTAACGTGTAAGAGTGACGGAGTATACTCACTATCATTACTGGTGGTAGCAGGAGGAGTATCCGGTAGAGGAGAAAATCGAGGCTCCTAGAGATTAAATAACTTTCCCGACACAGTCACACAGTGAATAAGTGGAGGCTGTCTGGTTCCAGAATGCACACTCGTGAGCCTGATGCTGCACTGTGACACTCTCAAACCCCTGCCATGAAGAAGCATTCATACCACAGCTACAGGGAAGGTGACGCATTCACAGCCCAGCGGCTTTGTGGGGTGTTTCACCGACATGTGACGTTATCAATCCTCACCTTCACTGGCCGCGTGAGGAAACTGAGAATTAGGTGGGCCTGAAGCCAATCAAAGGCAGCCTGGCTTTAGAATCAACCCCCTTCGCATAAAACCCAGAGTGAGCACCTTCCCGTGTGGCCTGGGATAGGCCTAGTTTACACCTGATGTCCCAACGTTCACAATCGAACAAACTGGACGACAAATTCTATGGTCACCCGTATGAGCCCCCATTCTCTCTTAGCTGTTTACAGTTCATCACAGGCCTCCGGAGTCAATCTCAGAGACTACACGTAAATCTACTCCTGAGGAAAACACCAGCAGACCACTAATAGTGAACAAAGATGAAGAATTGGGGGGGCGGGGGGCGGTCCAGTGGTCTACTTCCCAGTGGTTAAGTTTGGTGTGCTCTGCTTTGGTGGCCTGGGTTCAGTTCTCTGGCGCAGACCTACACCACTTGTCAGTGGTCATGCTGGGGTGGCGACCCACATAGGAAATAGAGGAAGACTGGCACATGTGTTAGCTTAGGGTGACTCTTCCTCAGCAAAAAACAAAGGTAAATAATTTTTTTTTTAATTCCAGCATTTCTGGAAGAAAGCTAGCTAAATATTTCCTTTAAACTTGACTTGTTAGTGACTTGTTTTATCAAGTCATCCCAAAGTGACATATCCCTCCTTTTGCCCTGTGATATTTTCTCTCCTCACATTCACAGGGAACATATACACATGCACCCTTGTGTGAGTCAAAAAGCTCAGTTCCCTGGCCTTCGGCAATGGCTCCAGCTCCACAGAAATGACCCACTGGGGAGGCAGGAGCCAGCCCCTGACCACACGGCAGGAAACATAGAAAAGAAGCGAGTCCACAGAGGATGCCCAGCACTCTATGCTTTCTCTCATTGCTTGTGGTAGCTGTTGATTCAACACTCAACAAATACTTGGTGAGCACCTACTGTGTTATTAAATCTGCTAGTATGAGAAAAGGCTTCGAACAACACCTGACACAGAGTCAGCATTCAGTAATGTGTGTTATAATAATGTGCCAGGAGAGCACTTCCAACTACGGTGGAGTGAAGAGGTTAGCGAAGCTCTCACCAAAAAAGAACTACAAAAATGGACAAAATTATTTAAAAAACACCACTTCACCGCCTGATAAATCAATAAAACACAAATAAACTGAGGAATTATTCACAGAAGACTGCAAGAACTACAGGTAAGAACAGCTGGAGTCTTCAGACTTCCTGTCTTGTGCTGTTCCGTCCACCCCAGCTCAGTTAGCACAGAAGTTTGAACAGGGCAGGGCTGGCCATGAAAACCTTCAGCTTTGTTGCCAGAAAGCACAGACTTACATTGGATGCTGAAACTGGAGGGTGCAAACTCAGGCCCATCAGCAAACTAGTAGGAAACAAACAAGTAAAAGGCACAACTCGACGAGCCTGATTGCAATCCTGATTGGGGCAAGAGGAGAGGCAGACCAGCCAGAAATTTGATGGGAAGATCCTAGAAAGGAGAGAGTGACAGAAGGCTCTGCCCACATCCATGGCTGACTGAGAAACTGCACAATGGACAGAGGAGACCTGAGAACCAACTGAAAGTAAAGATGAGGAGATGGGAGAACAGGCTGAACTTTGATGTGGTCCCAACCTACCCACAGAACCAAAGGTAGCGTGTAGAAACCTAAGAAGCTCAAGGTATTTGAGCACCACCTCTGCCAAAAGCATTCCCTAACCACAAAGGTATGCAGACAGCAGGCAACCCTCCAGAAGCCAGGCTAAAAAAATAAGAGGGACGGAGACAAAAAGGAAACCTGAGCAAAGACATCAGTGGCCACGCACAGCACAGGAGGCTGAGGCTATAGATTAAGCCCAAAAAAGTTGAACAAACAAACAAACAAACAAAACCCTCACGGGGAATAATACCACAATCAAAAGTTGTTATATCATCAATAATTCCAGTTTCTAACAAAAAAAAAATACAAGAAATAAGAAAGTGAGACATATACTGTGGGGAAAAAAGCCAGCCAACAGAAACTGAGACGAAGTGGACCCAGATGTTAGATTTATCAGAGACTTTTTAACTATTCTTCAAAGACTATTTTAAAATCATGTTAAAAAACCATATGAAAATATGATGACAATGACTTGACAAATATGGACGCTAAATACAGAAATAAAAATATAAAAATCCCAAATAGAAATTCTAAAAGTGTAAAGTAAAATAAAATAACAAAATAAAGAATTTACTATATAGGCTCAACAGCAGATTTGAGATAGGAGAAGAAAGAATCAGTGAACTTGAAGAAATATCAATAGAAATTATTCATTCTGAAGAACAGAAAAAAAAGATTGAAAAGGAAAATGAACAGTGCCGCAGAGACTTGTGACACAACATCAAGTGGATTCACATTTATGAAATGGGAATCCCAGAAGGGCAAGAGAGAAGAAAGTAGGAAAAAAGACTTATAGAAATAATGTTAGAAAAAGTACCAAATTTTATGAAAAACATAAATCAAAAGATCAAAGTTGCTCAACAAAACACAGTTAAACTGTTAAAAACAAAATCTGGAAAGCATCAAAAGAAAATGGACTCATCAAGTACAAGGCAATGACAAGCAAATTAACGGCTCACTTCTCATCAGAAACTATGGAGACCAGAAACCAGTAGAATGACATATTGAAAGTGCTGAAAGACAGAAATTATCAACCAACCATTAATTCTATATCCAACAAAAACATACTTAAAAAAAAATTGAGGATGGAGTAAAGACATTCCCAACCAAAGACTGACAGAAGCCACTCTACAGATCTGTCTTAAGAAGTCCTTCAGGCTGAAGAGAAATTACAGCAGGTGGTCACTAACAATCACAAAAAGAAATGAAGAACATCAGTGAAAGTAATTATAAAGGTAAATATAAAACACTGCACACATATATTTTGACTATCTTCATCCCTTAAGAGATTTAAAGGACAATTGCACAAAATAATAATCATAAATTGCTTTCTTGGGCTTCAAATGTATAAAGATGTGATATATATCACAACAACCACACAAAGGAGAGAGGAGGAAATGGAGTAATGTTGGAACAAAGTTAGTTTCCTCAGGATTAGGTCACTATTAACCTAAAGTAGATTGAGGTAAATTAAGACACATATTTTAATCCCAAGAGCAACTACTAACAGAGCACACCTTATTGATGTTATTTTTTAAGAAATATTACAGACACAATGGAAGGCACCATTCTCCTTCCTCTCTCTTTCCTCCCCAGAGGTAACTACTGTCTTGAAGTTAATATATGTATTCTGTACACATTTTCTTTCACAAAAAGACAATTGTCCCAAATTTGCTGGGATTTTTCTTGAAAGTGGCCATCAAAGATATGCGTCCTAGTGGATGCTGTTAAAACTCTGTCCTTTCAAAGTAAAGAGAACAATTCAACAGTTAGTTGAGAAAGTATCTGCTTTGTAGATATCGTTTTTAAAAGAGAGGTTTGAAAATATCTCCATCGTGTTACCATTGATCCTCCTTATTTGGAAGAGTTATGTTCTGTCAATTCTTCGCTGACACTGCATGAGCGAGAGTGAACCAGTGCTCCCAGAGGAAGGACAAGGTGAGGTTTCTGCAGCCTCTGGTCGTGACATGTTTGGGAATCTCTCCATGCACAACCTTGTCTTATGTGTGTCTCTTGAAAGACACCTTATTTCATATAGATTGTTGATTCATTAGTTGAACTCTCGGCCAACAGCACTATCTATCACTCATGCCTGAAGGAAGCTCATCTAACACGAGCATTTTCTACATAAGACCCATCACAGGCTTCTTGTGCTTAGGAACACTACACAACACTTCAGCACTACGTTTGAGGGCCATTCTAAAGAGCAAAATCACCAACAAGAAGCACAAAAGGTGACAAACGTAGCATTCCATAGATTAGGTAAAGGACATTTGTTGACGTGAGAATTAAAACAAGAGTGTCACTTTATTCTACCTCAGCTGGAAACGTGTGCCTCAGGCAACTCAAATGTTTTGCTACCCTGCACATGTCCAGCAATCACCAGGCAAAGCATAGGGAGGATTGGTTTTGGATTGACCTATACATTTTAGTGAGTAGGTGAATTCAGAAATACAAAATTAGCGAAGAATAAGAATTGATTTTGCTTTGTTGCCAAAAACCGGGAGAGTATAAAGCTCTCAGACTTGACAACTTAAACATGGAAACAGTTTTCTAATCTGCTTTCAAATCCGCTACGGGAAGATTTCAATGTTTTGAACCATTTGTGAAAAGTGTCAAAATACACACATTCTGATTGGTTTAAAAGAACAATTTATTGACATCAAGAAGAGTTGTGTATGCTCACTATCTCTAATTTCTCTCCCTCTCTCTTGAACCCATTCCCATGAACATCTACCACTCCACTATGACTGTTTTCCCAAGGCTACAAGTGACCACCATATTGCTAAATCCTACAGTCATTTTATACTCCATGAACTACTTGATCTATCAGGATTTAACATAACCAATCACTGTATCTGTTAATAAAGTCTGTCAACAGCCAATGAAGTTTTTGGGATAATCGGATATTCATTTGACAAGATATCAATAAATACACAATCTGGTCTCATATCACTCATAAAAATCAACTCCAAATCTAAATATAAAAAATACAAGTAGTAGATGAAGTGTTCACAAATATTATAGAACATCTTTCTATCTTGGATAACAGTCTTCCTAAACAAGACTCAGAAAGCAAAAGCTCTAATGGTTAAGATTAATAAAACTGATGACATCAAAATACAACTTTGTAAGACAAAGGCCGCTTCGATTAGGTAAAAAGACCGGAGAAAACGTATCAACACATAACCTAGTGTTTCTAAGCAGAATATATCAAGAACTCAAGAAATTAATAAGAGACAAACCACCCAGTAGAAATGTGGCCAAGGATACGAATAGCCAAACAATTCCCAGTGGAGGAAATATGAAATGCCAGTAAACATAAAGTGTTCACCCTTCCTAGGGATGACAGAAATACAAAAGAAATCAACAAAAAGGTGTGCTTTAGGTATCAGGTTGACAAACATTTACAGTTTGTTTCAGGGATTGCATATACAGAAAAATGACTCCACTCATATAGGAGTGAAGCACAACTTTTGGAGAACACATTGAAAATATCTATTAAAAATTGTTAAGTGAGCATTTTCTACAAGCCAACAGTTCTGTTTATCAGTATCTACCCAGGAGATAGCCGCACAAAGGTGCAGAAGGAAACATGCGCAAGAATGTTCATCATAATACTGTACTAGCAAAAACTGGAAACAACCCAAATGTGCACCAAAAGAAGAACGGTCAAAGGAGACGTCGTTTACTCATACTAACATGCAACAGTGAAAAAGAAGGCATAGGTCCAAGTAAATTGTTACAAAAGTATCTCCAATGTAATTTTGAGTGAAAAGAGGAGGTTGCAGAACCAGGTCCATGCCTCACAGGAACAGGTCTGTCTGAGGTTTGATCTCTAAGCAGCTCTATTGAGCCTAATGCCAACTGCTGTGAAAAAGGAAACAAAAATTCTGTTTCTGGAATGTTCTATTTGCCTTAAGAAATCTTGCAAGCATGTGGCTGGTAGGTTCATCTAAAAGGACAGAGAGCTGAGGCTTTGCTGAGCTTACAGAATAGGATTTACGAGTTCTTTCATTCCCTGATTCCTAAGGAATATTTTTAAGTAAACGTCTGCTTGTGTGACAACATTTCACGTGAGACTCGCTTGCATTATACCCTGGTAATGAGGTTGTGGGGCTTAGCTAACCATTACCAAGGCAAAGTTTTGCTGGCTCTCCTCGCTACCAAAAGCAACCTAAAAGTTGGGCAGGACTAGTTTGGGTTAGCTGGTGGTATTTGGGCTGGTTTGCAGCACACACACCCAAGAAGTCTCTCACCTCTGGGCCTCTGTACTTGAGGTAGCCTCTGCCTAGAACCTCTACCCAGGATGTCTAAATGGCTCACTCTTCATTTCTTCATGCCTTGGCTCAAATGTCCTCTGAGAGGTGGACACCAAGACAGGATTAAACGGGCAAGGATTTTATGAGGGGAAATGCTTCTGTAACAGAAAATGGGGTGGGGGAGCCTGGGAAAGTGGGAGAGCCATCAGGCTATGATGCAAGTCTGACTCTAAATGAGGGGGGGATAGAGGGAAGGATGGGTCCAAGTGTCCTACACTGCTGTATAGTCTAAGGAAGGCTTAGGAATGCCACTGGGGAGTCCTTGAGCACAAGCAGATCAGCAGAGGAGTCCATGCCTCCCAGGAACAGGTCTGCCTGAGTGTCTATCCCTGCCTCACTCACTGATTCGGAGCAGTCCAAGGGAAGCACGACCTCAGTGCAAACAGATGATAGATCTCATAGCCCAGCCGACTACTGATTTCATAGCTTTGGTTAATTATACGTTTCCTGCAAGTGGAGGCCTTCGAGGAGCAGTCTCCTGGATCTTATCAGTTTTCCCTGATCACTCTCTGCAAAACAGCCCCACAGAACAGTAAAACATCAACCACATTTCACCAGGAAACAGTAAAAACACATTTCAGACTGGATTCAAGGCACACTCCGGGACAACAAAGTAATCTGAACTGGTGTTGGGAGTAGATTAAAACTGGATTACTTCCAGCGATCAAGCAATATCAAGAGAAAGAGAGAGAAGGAAGCAAGGGAGGGAAGACAGAGGGCGTTGGCCCTCAGCATTTGGGGCTAGTATTTGGGAATGCCCATCAGGGATCATAACCGGCTGCAAGACATCCTACAAGTCATAAAGTCAAAACACCTCATTCATTTACAAAAATGCATTTCATGTATTGACTTTTGTTTTAAGCCGTCCCCTCATTTCAGACGGGAGATCCAGAAAAGGGAGACAACTAGTCAGCAGCAGAATCAGGACTAGAACCCAGGGCCCCAGACTCCTGGTCATTCATTCACAAGGGCACCCCTTGTTCCTGGCTGCCTGCCAACCTGGAGGAGGACAACATTGGTGAGGACAACCTGAAGGAACTGAAGTTCTTGCCTTCACAGAAGTTCAAAGGAGGTGCTTGAGCTGGATCTTAGACGATGACTAGGAGTTTGCCAGACATCTGAAGGGCATTGGAGGCAATGCGTGCAAAGTAGGGAGGCCTGAAACAGCGCTGGGATCAGAAGGCACAAGTGGAGCCCTCTGCTCAAGTGGAATGAAGCGCTGAGGAGGGAGGTGAGCCAGGGAGGAGGATGCGCTGTGGAAGACAGCGGGGCATGCCTGCAGGGGTTTTGGCAGCGAATGCCAATAGGAAGAGCTACCCTCTAGCTCACTGTGGCTGGAGCAGGGACTGAGTGGCCTAGTAGCTGATGGGGGCGGGGAACGGCCACGACCAGGCCAGGGAAGAGATGACGATGGACAGTGGCAAAGGGAGTACACAGGGCAGGGGGAAGGACTTACCTGGAGATGCGTGGAGGGCGCCACCCCTCCAGGGTTTCCCAGGCTGAGGCCAAGAAGCAAAGGGCCTCGCGACAGGAAAGCGCCCTGCGCCCGGAGGAGCGGGGCAGATGCTCGGGAAACGTGCGCTGCGCGGGGAGGGGACGGCGCTCAGGCGGAGCTGGAGCTCGGAGGAAGGTCGCGCACCAGGTGGCAGGGCCAGGACCTGGGTCCCAACCACCACCCTGAGGATCGCAGGTCCCCGGCTCCGCCCAGCCCAGCCACCCCCCCTGGCTGCGCCACTGGGGGCCCTCAGCGCCTCTGCCTTCAGCCAATAGGAAACCTGGCGGCGGGCGCATTCACCGGGGCGTGCGGTCAAGGGTCACACAAGTTGGCCTCGCCCGGTGGCCTGGGGAAGTGAAGCGGGGCTGGCGCCGGCGGTGATGGCCCCTCCGGGTTCCCTGCTGGGCTGCCCAGGTCAGGGGCGAGGGTTCTGGACGGCGGCCGTGTGCTCGCGGAGCCGGCAGGAGGCGGCGGAGGCCGGGGGCGCGCCCGTGGGCCGGTAGGTGGGCGAGCGCGCGGCCCGCGCCGACCGCCTGCTCGTGCGGGGCTGCAGCTTCTCGGGGCGCACGGCGGCCCCCCTACGTGCTGCCCAGCTACTGGCAGAGCCGCTCCCCGGGCCCTCGGCCTCTTGGAGAAGCTGCGACGCTGGGGGGTGAGAGTCCGGTAGGGCGCCCCTCGAGCCGCCGCAGGCCCGGGAGGGGGAGGCGGCAGGGGCGCTGCCCGCCTTGATGGAGGCGCGGAAACGGCGGGGTTGTGGCGGCCCGTGGCATCCGCACCTTCCCCGGGGGTCGGCGTTGTCCCCACAGGGAGCAGAGGGAGGCTCAGAGAGGTCAAGGGACAGGCCCCAGGCCCCACAGCTGGTAGGGGGACGTACAGTGGGTTCCACACTCCAGCGGTCGGCCCCGGAAGTTCTGACGTTAGGACAGCCGGCTGCCAAGCTCCAGGACCCTGCGGTCCGGCTGGAGTCGGTGGACCAGTGGGAAAGGAAGCGTTAACTGGAGCAGGTACAGGGATGAGCGAGGAAGAGCGGGGGTCCGCACACACTAGGGTGTTTGCACAGGAGGCGTCTGCCTTGACTCAGGTTTGAAAAGATGGCAGCAGAGGGCGACCTGCGGGCGTCTTCTTTCGGAGCCAACAGTCAGAAGAGCAAAACGAGGTGCTTAGGATAGGTTCTTGTTGGGGATGCTTGTGGGAATCTCGATGCGGGATGAAAAAGCAGCAGATTGGACCAGTTTGGCTTCTGACGTGTCTGTCAAGGGTAACAAGCGATCTTGAAAAGGGGAGATCAAGAGAAACAGGGAATTGAAGCTCCAGAGGAATGACAAGTTGGGTTGTTTTTTCTTAACATTGACTTGTAAGAGTTATTTGTGTGTGCTGGATAGAAGTCCTTTTTCATATACATGGTACGTGCAGATATTTTCTGCCAGTCCACGGCTTTGCTTTTGATTTTCTTAAGTGTCTTTTTTTTTAAATGTTTAAATTTTAATGAAATTCAGTTGATCACTTTTTCTGCTGTGGATTGTGTTTTTGGTATGTGTAAAAAGTCTTTGCCTAACCCAAGATCACAAAGATAATTTTCCTAGGTGTTCTTTTTGGAGCTTCATAGTTTTAGTTCTGTTTAGGTCTATGAACCAGCCATTTGAGCTGGTATTTGTGTATGGTGTGGGGTAGGGGTCTTTTTGCATGTGGATATCCCATTGTCCTAGGATCATTAGTTGAAAGACTATCCTTTCCTTATTGAATTGTTTTGGCACCTTTGTCAAAATCAGTTGCCTGTAAAGAGTAAGGGCTTATTTCTGAACTGTCAGTCTGTTCCGTTGATCTATATGTCTATCCGTATGCTAAAATTATGCTCTTTTGATTACTGTAGCTTTATAATAGATTTTGAAATTGGGAAATGTAAGTCCTCCAGCTTGTTCTTGTTTTTAAAAATTGCTTTTTCTATTCTGAGTCTTTTGATTTTCCACGTAAATGTTAGGATTAGCTTGTCAGTTTTTGCAGAAGTACTTGCTGGGATTTTGGTAGGGATTATGTTGAATTTGTAGATTGATTTGCGCTCAAATGCCCTCTAGAAATTCTTGAGTTTTCCAATCCATGAACGTGAAATGTCTCATTTAAGTAGGTCTTTAATTTCTCACAAGTATGTTTTGTAGTTTTCAGTATACAAGTCTTGCATTTCTTTTGTTTCAGTTATTCCTAAGCATTTTATTCTTTTTGATGGATTTTGAATAGATTGTATTCTCAACTTAATTCTTGGAGCGTTCCTTGAGCGTTCTAGTGTATAGAAATACCTTTGGTTTTTGCATATTGACCGTCTGTCTTTTGACTTTGCTGAACTTGTATATTAGTTCTATATGTTGTTGTGTATTCCTTAGAATTTTCTACATACAGTATCGTGTTGTCTGGTTGTCTGTGAATCAAGACAGTTTCACGTCTTCATTTCCAATTTGGATGCCCTTGTTTCTTTCTCTTGCCTAATTGCACTGGGTAGAGCCTTCAGTACAGTGTTGAATTGAAGTGCTGTCCGTGTTCTGTTCCTAATCTTAGGGAGACAGCCTTCAGTCTTTGACCATTGTGGGTGATACGAGCTGTAAGGTTTTCACAGATGCCTTTTATGAAGTTGAGGAAGTTCCCTTCTTGTCCTACCTTGTGTGGAGTTTCTTTTCCTTTTTTAAAATCCTGAAGAGGGACTAGATTCTGTGAAATGTTTTTTGTATATCTGTTGAGGTGATCATGTGATGGTTGTCCTTTATTCTATGAATAGGATATATTACGTTAGTTGATTGTTGGATGTTAAACCAGCTTGCATTCCTGGGAGAAATTCCTCTTGTTCTTGGACAATAATCCTTTTTCGACTGGGTTGGTTTTGCTAACGTCTTATTGAGGATTTTTTTCTTGTGATGTCGTTGACTGGTTTTGGTATCAGGATATTCCTGGCCTCACAGAATGAGTTTCTGGAAAAGATTGTGAAGAATTGGTGTTATTCCTTAGGTAAATGTTGGGTTAATTTACCAGTGAAGTAAGTCATCTGGGTCTGGACTTTCCTTGGTAACAAGAGTTTGTTTTATTACTAATTTAATTTTTTTAAGCTTGTTATAGGTATATTAAAATTTTCTGTCTCTTCTTGAGTCAGTTTGGGTAATTTATGTCTTTCCAGAAATGTGTTCTTTCCTTGTTTGTTATCTAATTTGTTGGCATAAAGTTGTTTGTAGTCTTCACTTATGATCTCCCACAGTTCTGTAGGTTGGTAGTGATCTTCTCTCTTTAGTTCCCGATTTTGGTAATTTGCATTTTCTCTTTTTTCCTTGGTCAGTGTAGCTGAAGATTTGGCAACTTTATTAATGTTTTGAGAGAACCAAATTTTGGTTGAATTCGTTTTCACTATTGATTTTCTATTTTCTGTTTCATTGATTTATAGTTCAATTTTTACTATTTCCTTTAATGCTTGCTTTGGGTTTAGTTTGCTCTTCTAGTTTCTTAGGGTGGAGGGTTTGGCTATTGTTGAGGTCTTTTTTCTTTTGTAATGTAGGTATTGGAAGCTACATTACAAGCTTTAAACTTCAGTTTAAAGCTCAAATTATGAGTTTGTCTCTAGGCACTATTTAGCTGCAGCCCATAAATTCTGATATGTTGTATTTCTTCTGTCTTCATTCCCCTTCAAGTAGTTTTCAGTTTTCTTTGGAATTTCTTCTTTGACCCTGGAGTTATTGAGAAGTGTTTAATTTCCAAATATTTATGGTTTTCCTAATTTCTTCATTGTTTGATTTCCAATTTCATTCTGTTGTGGTTAGAGAACATGCTTTAATTTCAGTCCTTTTAAATGTATTGAGACTTTCTTTTTTCGCCTAGCATATGGTCTGTCCTGGAGAATGTTCCCTGTGTGTTCTAAAAGGATGTATATTCTGCTGTTGTTTGGGTGGAGTGTTCAAGAGATGTCAGGTCAAGTTGGTTGATAGTTTCTGGGTTAATCTATTGTTTGTTCCTACTATTATGCACCACCCAGGCAGCTTCAGTGTTCCTCATTAGCCTCTCATTGTTTTCAACAAACATCCCAGGAGGAAAGGCTGTTTGCTCTGGGTGATATCTGCATCAGGTCAGAAAAATAGAGCCTTGTTAATGGGGTCTTGCAGGGAATCACCATGCAGATCAAATGCGAGTTCTCTGGGAGTGGGGCTTTGCAGTTGTTCCAATCCTTTTCTGCCTCCCCAGGTGGCTGCCAGACTGCTGATTTCCACTGAAATTGTGAGCTGTTGGTGTTGAGGGCTCCTGCAGAGCTGAGGAGAGGTGGATGGCAATAGGTCAGATTAAAATGCCACCAAGCTTGCTGTTCTGACTGCGAGTCAGCTGCTTTCCTGGAGTAAACCTCCCCCAGATTGCTTGAAGTCCTTGGTTCTTTGTCAGAGTTTTGAAAAGTGGATTCTGACAGTTTCCCCGTGTTTTTGTTGCTCCACTATTTTCACTGACGTTGCTTAGTCCATGTCCTTTGAATGTAGTTACTGATGTGGTCGGATCACATCTGACATTTTGCTCTTTGTTTCTTTATGTCATTTTTATCTCTCTGCTCTTCCTTTGAGGCCCTCTTTTGTGGTTGATAGGTATTTTTCTAGCGGACCTTTTAAATTCCTTTGTTGGGTCCTTTAGTATATTTTGTTTGTTTGTTTGTTTAGTAGTTGCTCTTGGGATTAAAATATGTGTCTTAATTCATCATAATCTACTTCTGGTTTTTAGTGACCTAATCCTGAGGAAACTAAGGCAACTTTGTTCCAACATTGCTGCATTTCCTCCTCTCTCGTTTGTGTGGTTGTTGTGATATATACCACATCTTTATACATTTGAAGCCCAGCAAAGCAATTTATAATTATGATTTTGTGCGATTGTCCTTTAAATCTCTTAAGGGATGAAGATAGACAAAATATGTTTGTGCAGTGTTTTATATTTACCTTTATAATTACTTTGACTGATGTTCTTCATTTCTTCTTGTGATTGTTACTGACCATCTGCTGTCATTTCCTGTCAGCCTGAAGGACTTCTTTAGTTCTTGTTCAGACACGTCTGCCATCAGTGAATTCTGTCAGTCTTTGTTTGGTAATGTCTTTATTCCATCTTCAATTTTTTTAAAAATGTAATTTTGCTGGATATAGAATTAATGCTTGGTTGACAGTTTTTCTTTCAGACTTTGAATATGTCATTCTATTCGTTTCTGGTCTCCATAGTTTCTGATGAGAAGTGAGCCATGAATCTGATTGTTGTTGCCTTGTACCTGATGAGTCCATTTTCTTTGGATGCTTTCCAGAGTTTCTTTTTTAACAGTTTAACTGTGTTTTGTTGAGCATCTTTGATCTGTAGATTTATGTTTTTCATAAAATTTGGTAGGTTTTCTGCCATTCTTTCTATAAGTGTTTTGTTCTACTTTCTTTCTCTCTTGCCCTTCTGAGACTCCCATTTCCTGAGTGTTAATACACTTGATGTGCCACAGGTCTCTGCAGCACCATTCGTTTTCTTTTTCAGTCTTTTTTTTTGTTCTATTTTTCAGAATGAATACTTTCTATTGGTATTTCTTTTTTTTTTTTTAAAGACTTTTATTTATTTATTTATTTATTTATTTTCCCCCGAAACCCCAGTAGATTGTTGTATGTCATAGCTGCACATCCTTCTAGTTGCTGTATGTGGGACATGGCCTCAGCATGGCCGGAGAAACGGTGCGTTGGTGCGCGCCGTGATCTGAAACCGGGCCGCCAGCAGCGGAGCGCGCGCACTTAACCACTAAGCCACGGGGCCAGCCCTCTATTGGTATTTCTTCAAGTTCACTGATTCTTTCTTCTGCCATCTCAAATCTGCTGTTGAGCCTATATAGTGAATTCTTTATTTTGTTATTTTACTTTACAACTTTAGAATTTCCATTTAGGATTTTTGTGTTTGTATTTCTGTATTCAGCGTCCGTATTTGTCAAGTCATTGTCATCATGTATTCATTATGGTTTTTAACATGGTCTTAAAATAGTCTTTGAACAACACTTCATTGAAATCTTTGATAAATCTAACATCTGGGTCCACTGTGTGTCAGTTTCTGTTGTTATCCCCCCCAGTATATGTCACTCTTTCTTAATTATTGTATTTTTTGTTGTTGTTAAAAACTGGAATTTTTCATGATATATTATAACAACTTTGGATTCTGGTATTTTTCATGCTGAAATTCTTTTTTTTTTTTAATTTTTATGGACTTGATCTATAGCCTCAGTCTCCTCTGCTGTGCGTGGCCACTGACATCTTTGCTCGATTTCTGTTTTGTCCCCCTCTCTCTTGTTTTTTTAGCCTGACTTCCTGAGGGTTTCCCCCCATCTGCATACCTTTGTGGTCGGGCAATGATTTGGGCAGAGGTTGTGCTCAAACACTTTGAGCTTGTAAGGTTTCTACCCTCTACCTTTGGTTCTGTGGGTAGGTTGGGACCTCATCAAAATTCAGCCTCTTTTCCAGTCTCCTCATCTTTGCTTTCCACTGGTGCTCAGATCTCATCTGTCCATTCGTGCTGTTTCCCAGTTGGTGTGGGTGTGTGCAGAGCCTTCTGTGGCTCTCTCTTTTCTAGGATCTTCCCATCAAATTGCTGGCTGGTCTGCCTCTCCTCTTGCCCCAATCAGGATTGCAATCAGGCTCGTCAAGTTGTGCATTTTCCCTGTTTGTTTCCTACTAGTTTGCCGCTGGGCCTGAGTTTGCACCCTCCAGTTTCAGCATCCAATGTAAGTCTGTGCTTTCTGGCAACAAAGCTGAAGGTTTTCATGGCCAGCCCTGCCCTGTTCAAACTTCTGTGCTAACTGAGCTGGGGGGGATGAACAGCATAAGACAGGAAGTCTGGAGACTGCAGCTGTTCTTACCTGTAGTTCTTGCAGTCTTCTGTGAATAATTCCTCAGTTTATTTGTGTTTTATTGATTTATCAGACGGTGAAGTGGTGTTTTTAAAATAATTTTGTCCATTTTTGTAGTTCTTTTTTGGTGAGAGCTTCGCTAACCTCTTCACTCCACCGTAGTTGGAAGTGCTCTCCTGGCACATTATTATAACACACATTACTGAATGCTGACTCTGTGTCAGGTGTTGTTCGAAGCCTTTTCTCATACTAGCAGATTTAATAACACAGTAGGTGCTCACCAAGTATTTGTTGAGTGTTGAATCAACAGCTACCACAAGCAATGAGAGAAAGCATAGAGTGCTGGGCATCCTCTGTGGACTCGCTTCTTTTCTATGTTTCCTGCCGTGTGGTCAGGGGCTGGCTCCTGCCTCCCCAGTGGGTCGTTTCTGTGGAGCTGAAGCCATTCCCGAAGGCCAGGGAACTGAGCTTTTTGACTCACACAAGGGTGCATGTGTATATGTTCCCTGTGAATGTGAGGAGAGAAAATATCACAGGGCAAAAGGAGGGATATGTCACTTTGGGATGACTTGATTAAACAAGTCACCAACAAGTCAAGTTTAAAGGAAATATTTAGCTAGCTTTCTTCAGGCCTTGCTGCAATTAAAAAAAAAATCTTATTTTTTTGCTGAGGAAGTGTCACCCTGAGCTAACACATGTGCCAATCATCCTCTATTTTGTATGTGGGTCGCAGCCCCAGCCTGGCCACCAACAAGTGGTATACGTTTGCATCCTGGAACCGAACCCAGGCCGCCCTAGCAGAGCGCGCCGAACTCACCCACTGGGAACTAGTCCACAGGGCCGGCACCCCCGCCAAGAAAATTCTTCACATTTGCTCGTTATTGGTCAGCTGGCTTTTCCTAAGGATTAGGTTTATATATAGTCTCTGAGACTGACTACAGAGGCCTGTGATGAACTGTAAATAGCCAAGAGACAGTCGGGCATCCTTTGGATGACCATAGAATTTGTCATCCAGTTTGTTCAAGAGTGAACGTTGGGACATCAGGTGTAAGCTAGGACTATCCCAGGCCACCCGGGAAGGTGCTCACTCTGGGTTTTTTGGGGAAGGAGCCAATTCTAAAGCCAGGCTGCCTTTGGCTTCAGCCCTACCGAATCCTCAGTTTCCTTACGTGGCCCGTGAAAGTGAGGATTGATAACATCACATCGTGTTTGGGTGAAACACCCAACAGAGTCACTTGGCTGTGAATGTGTCACTGTCGCTGTGGCTGTGGTATGAATGCTTCTTCATGGCAGGGCTTTGAGAATGTCACGGTGCAGCATCAGGGTCAAGAGGGTGCATTCTGGAATCAGACAGCCTCCACTTCTTAGCCGCGTGACTGTATTAGGCAAGTTACTTAATCTCTAGGAACCTCGATTTTCTCCTCCATCGACTACTCTTCTTACTACCACCAGTAATGATAGTGAGTACATACTGTCGCTCTTACACGTTAAGTCAGGTACTATTCACTGTAGGGGATTTAGCTCTATTAACTCATTTAGTCCTGACAGCAACCCAATAAGAGAGATATTATTCTGAACTCCAGTTCACATAGAGGGAAACAGTCACAGAGAGGTGAAGCAGTCTGTGTCAGGTCACACAGCTGGTCAGGGTCTACCAGCTGTAGACCCTCTGGTGTTGCCAAGATTCAAACTAAGGTAATGTTCAACTTGACTGCTTTGTGAGACTGTGTCTTGGTGAATGGGGAGGATCTGATACCTAGATCCTTGGGTGAGTGTGAAGATGAAATGAGATAGTGCATCTCAAACACTTAGCATGTAGCAAACATTCCATAAGTGTTGGTTGCTGTGTTAATAGTGTGTGTTCTTGGAATGAGTAAACAAGCTGCCATTTATTGCTGGAAAAACTGGACGTCCCAGATCAGTGAATGCTTTATGGGAACTCTTTTTCAGATTTCACCTGCCGCCTGTGGCCATGGATTCACACTGCTGTCCTCTAAAGCTAAGGATGGGACGAAAGTTTGGGGGTTGAGACTCAACAGAGATTCTCAGTTTGGATTTCACAGGAGCCGAAAAGAGAAGATTGAGGCTCTCCCCTTGGCTTTTTCTGCTGTGATTCGCTGAGGAAGCTCCCTCTGATTTTCAAGAATCTGATGGCATAAAGCAAACCGTAACAACAACATAGATGGAGTCTTGAAAGGCACATTGTTTGGAACTATCTGGACTAGATTATTTTCAGGCTGTTTGGTAAAGGTCATTTGCTGATAAGTAGGGATGTTATTTTTTGGCCCCAGAGTGATGACCTTTCTTTCCTCGCTTGAGATAGCCTGAGACACTCTACAGTGCCTAGAATGTGGTCTGGGGAAAAAATTCAATGAAAGTCTTAAGATGGAGGCTTTATTCCAGATATTTGTAATTGGATTATAAAATGTTAGAAATGATTTATGATATTTTCAGAAATAGACACTAGTCAATCAATATTATGAGGACAATATGAAACATTTCTTAAAATAAAGGGAAATTACCCAGAAATACATACTGGACAAATCTTTCTTTTCATTTTTTTCCCTCTTCCCTCATTTGTATGCAAATGTCTGTTTATAGAATTTTGATCACAGTGTATATTTTGTTTTCTGCCTTTTTTCACTGAATTTCATATCAGAATCCTTTTACCCTTAGTATTGAAGTCTTTATTGGCTGTAGGATGCCAAATGACGTTTCTTTTTACCTTTTGTTAGGAATGATTGTAGACATACGCAGAAGTGGATGGAATAGGATAATGCACCCAATGGGCCATCACCAGCTTCCACCATCGTCAGCTCATGACGATCTTGTTTTACGCATTTCCCCCATGTTCTCCCTCAGGAAATTTGGAGCAAATAATAAGAAAATTGATTTCATTCATAAATATTTCAGTACATGTCTAAAAATATAAGGACTGAAAAGAGTGTTAAGTATAGCATCACACCTAAAAATAATTAACAGTGTAATCCCTTAATATCAAATACTTTGTCAGTGTTGACACTGACAGTTGTCTCATAAGTGTCAATAGATTTTTATTTTATTTTTAAAAATTTATTTGAATCAAGAGCCAGATAAGGTCTAGACATTGCAAGTGGTTGAGAAGACTTTTATAGTCTTTTAAGTCTGTTTGAATCTTTTTTCCTTGAAATGTATTTAATGAAGAAATGACATTGTTTATTCTATAGAACTTTCCAGTCTGCAGTTTGTTGAATGCATCCCTGTGGTGCTGTATGACATGATCCTCTGTCCTCTGTATTTCCTGTCAATTGGTGGTTGGACCTAGAGCCAGTTTCCCTTTCAATGTTATATATTAACTTTTCCCAGGCCCTTAGGGGTCTATGCAGATAGTAATGGGGGATGTGAATCACTTGTCAGTATTTTAAAGTACTTCATATTTTCAGCTACTAATATGAGCTAACAACATTGTCCATTTTCTTTGATTTTGCCTAGAATCACATCATCTCATTGTGATAAACCAGTTATTTCATGCAGATCAAAAGCTCTGTCTGCAAATTATATCAGTCACTGATGAATATGGATGGGCAAGTGTATTATTATAACAGTCATAATGCCATTTATTTGGTAGATGAAATGTTTTTAAAGATGGGGATCATAGGAGAAGATAGGGGGTCATTAGTGAGGAGTATGTTGAGAACCAGTGCGTTCGCAGATCTTCTCCTCAACTCCAGCCTCCACTGTAAATAGTCAAAAGTTCATTGTTTAAAACCTGTCAGAGGAATTCCCTACGTAGACCAATCTGGCCTCTCCAGTAGGATTATAAAGAACAATAAGTTTCTTCTTTAAATCCTTTATTTTTTATTTATTTATTTATTTTTTGTGAGGCAGATCAGCCCTGAGCTAACATCCGATGCCGATCCCGTCCTTTTTGCTGAGGAAGATGGCCCTGAGCTAACATCTGTGCCCATCTTCTTCTACTTTATATGGGACGCCACCACAGCATGGCCTGACAAGCAACGCGTCAGTGCGTGCCCAGGATTAAGCCAGTGAACCCCGGGCCGCCGAAGCCAGCGCGCACACTTAACCACTTGCGCCACCGGGCCGGCCTCAAATTTCTTCTTTAGAGTGATTTCTAGACAACATTCCCCCTTACTTGCTTATTTAAGAATTAAAATTTTCTATTTTGAATAGATAACATATTTGCATAATTCAGAATCCTAATGGCGCCATAGAACATATGATGAAGAGCCTGCTTTCTACCTCTGTCCTCCCAGCATCATGATTTTTCTCCCTGTCGACAACCTGTGTTAACAGTTTCCAGTTTATCCTTCTGGAGAGATGTAATGCATGTGCAAGCAAATGCGTCTACAAATGTATTGTTTTTGCTTCCTCTTATTAGAAGTGGTGCCATATAATATGTGCTGTTCTTCACCATACCGAGAAATCCTAGTGGCTATTGCAGAAAGTGGCTATTGCTTTTACTTTCCTGAAAAATTCAAATGGTGTGAAATGACATGTGAAGAGCTTTCTTTAATAAGACTAAGGATGCTTTTCAGTAACCCCGTGTGTCATGGAGGCAGTGTGGTTAAGTGGGTTGGACTTGGGGACCAGAGTTCTGGTCCTTGCTGTGCTACTAACTTATGTGGCTTGAGTAAGTCGTTCCGATCTCACTGTGTAACAATGTGGGGGTGGGACAGTGTCATCTCTCATGTTAGAAGTGCTCTGACTCTGCGTCAGTGCACTGGCCCTGGTTGTGTTTGTTTCAGCGAGGGGAGACGCGTGTGTTTTGGAGCTCTCACCTGTCCCACTGCCTCTGGACAGACCTCAGGAGACACAGGTGCTACAGGTCTCCTGCGGCAGAGCCCACTCTCGTCCTGACAAGACGGTGAAGGATGTGAATTGACCTGTTCAAGATTGATGGAGGGTGGGGGGACCACTTTCTTGCCATAGGGCCTGAAGTGGCCCATTTGATTGAGCCACATCTGATTGTGAAGCTGTTGGCATTTCCCGAGCAAATCAGGAGCATGGCTCAAGAGACTGTTGGGCAGACCTTGCTGACTCTTTTCTGTTCTCTGCTTTCTGTGGTTCTTGGGAAATCTCAGGTGTTTATAAACATGACAGTGCACACCAGGCAGCCTCATCAAGGCCTGCCTTTGTTGTGAAGTCACTGAGCTGGGTTACGTGTGTAAACGGCTTTTTCTATGGTACTGAGAGAAGCCTGTTGGCTAACACTTCCTCCAAGACGTGGGGCTTTCAGACTCCAGGCTGCTGGGTAACCCCGACCGTCTCCAAAAAAGCGGTGATTCCAGGGAAGGCCAACTTGACGAAATTCATCACATTTCATTTTCTGGCTAGGGTGCTTTGTAGGAAAAGGCGAAGGTGGTGTTTAGGAACTCTTTCCAGAGGGGACTTGACCTTGAGGGCAACCTGGTGACAGGTCCAAAGAATGGGGTTGCTGAGCCTTTCACAGGAGGTGCTGGCCCCTCATGGAATTCCTGAGAGGCAGAACGAGAGCCCAGAGGGGAAGCAGAGGGAAAGTACAGGTGGCCCAGCCTGTTGCAGCAGGTCTGCACCCAAGCATGCCTGGAGGTGTGCCTGCACTGGCTGGGAATATTGGAGATGGAAACCCAGTGGCAGTTGGGTGAGCAGTTGGACTAGGACCACTTTCCAGACCCCCTTCCAGTCCTGACATTCTCAGATTCCCCAAACCTGTAGAACTGATTTCATTGGTGGTGGTATTCTTTAGTCTTCAGCCTGGGAAACAGCTATTACGGACAATGTGGAAGGAAGGTGGTGGAAAATGAACCTTACAGGTGAATTCCCACAAGGACTACCCCTCCCCAAGTTGTGTTGAGCATTAAACATCTCTGGAGTGATTACTGTGTGATAGAGCCACAGAACAGTACCAAGCAAGGTTCCTCATTCCTGAGAGGAGCAGTGAGTGCTCCCCGGAGAGCTGTGGAGAGTGTTGTTCCATCTCAGGGGGAGCTCTGTGCATCAGCCTGGTGGGAGGGAGGATGCATGAGCATTGATTGGGATGCCTGGACCTTCTTTGCATTCATTCTTTAATTTTAGGCAAATTGATTAGCTTCAGAAATTCCTCTGTTTCAGTTCTATTTCTGTTGGTCTTAAAAAAAAATTTCCCTCTAGTTCCTCGCATTATGCTGGTGGGTCTAAACACCAGTCTCAGCTCTGGCAGCATATTAAAATCACCAAGCGATTTAGTTTGTATTATTTTACCTTCGCACCTGTGTCTAACTCTGCCTTCTTTTTGACCTAGAGAGTTTCCCTAACAGTTACTATGTGTGTGTGTGGGGCCGCCAGTGAGGAATGACAGAGGAGAGGCCAGAACCCCACAGTGCTTACCATGACCATATGTTTTGCTTCTCCCCAGATTGCCCTCAGCCGTTAGCGGAAGTCACAAAGTCCATAGAACGCAGGCCTTCGATGGACAGGTGGTCCAGGTAAGAGGCGTGGGCTGAGAGCCACTCATTCTGCCCCCTGGGGCACTTTTGAAAGGGGGAAACTAGGGTGGGGTGATGGGAAATTTGGTAGAGGGATTTTCTGAATTAATAAATTATTTTATACAAATGATACCCTGGCTACTGTAGGCCAGGATGTTCATTACTGGAACATGGGGTTCCAAGTTGAATAAGGTTTGGGGGGACAACACTCTAGTGGGAGAGACAAGTTGAAAAAACTAGCTGTACCCGAGTGCGTCCCGGCGCTGTGTGTGTTCCAGGCTGGCTTTATCTTGTTCACCATTTATTCCCATGCATGGGGCAGTTCCTGGCACATGGTAGATAGCTATAATCAATACTTAAATACGTAAATGAATGCATACAGAAAGTGCTATAAGAGTAGCAAAGGGGAGTCATTAAGTCTTCCGGGGATGGAATGGAAGGGACAGAAGGCATCGTGGAGGAGGTGGCAGAGGAATTTACCAGATAGGCCAGGGATGGGTGGTGGGAAAGGTTTCATGGCAGAGGGGAAGAGGCAGGTGGAGACTTTAACTGCTGAGAGCATGTGGCTGGCGTGGCTGGAGTTTGGCATGCTTACAGGGGAGTGCTGTGGCATAGGCTGGAAGACAGGTGGAGAGTGAGAGATGCAGGGTTTTGTAGAGTTGGGGGAGGGGGTGATGAAGGCCACTTGGGAAGGCGTGGGGCGAAGGGACGTGTGGAGAGACATGTAAAGAGGATTGACCAGATTTGGGGCGTGATAAGAGGTCCAGGGAGTGAGCTAGAAGGAGTGGAGTCTGACTCCTCCCGCAAATGAGTGGCTACTGATGTTCTCAACCCAGATGGGGGAGTCCTGGAGGAGGGGCAGGCTTGGGTTGAGTGGGAGGGAGACGCGAGGAGGAGGTAGAGAGTGAATTTGCTTTTAAGTTTGCAGTATAGTGCTTCTTGCACAGACTTGAAAGCCCCATGGATGCGAATTCAAGTCCCTGCTTCCCCACATATTAACTGGATGACTTTGGGCAAGTTACCAGCCTTCTCTGAGGTTCGGTTTCTTATTAGGTGTTCTTGGTTATTGACTTAGCACAGTGCCTGGCATAATAAGCATTTAGTAAATGGTGCTTTTCATTAGGCAGTTAGAAAAGCAGGTCTGAAACTAAGTAGAGTTGTCGGGACTGGAGATAACAGTGTAGAGGTGACAGGGAAAGCCTTGGAAACGGATGCAGCCTCCCAGGGGAGTGTGAAGAGGAGGAGAGAAGAGGGCAGAAGACAGACCTTGGAGAAGGATTCCAACACTGAAGGGTAAGGAGTATGGCTGAGCTCGGGAGCAAGATTGGAAGCTACTGGAGAGGCAGAAGAGAGGGATGGGGAAGAGAAAGGCTTGTGGAGGAGGGAGTGGTTCCTCAGGGATGGACTGGGATGGAGGAGCTCTTGGGTCTTCTCCTCAGGACATCTGGCCCTTTCCTTTAGCAAGAGCCACGTCAGTGGAGGGGCAGGCAGAAACCAGGCTGCGGTGGAGTGAGAAAGAATAAGAAGTGGAGGCCGTGTGGAGCCTGCCTGGGCCCAGCCCCCTCGGGGCTCAGGGGCGGTAGGGAATGCTCCCGTGCTTTGGGTCCCTTGAGCAGGACACTGGGCTTCCAAGGATTTCTCCTCATCAGCCTTCCCTCTCTCTGTCTGATAGGTCGCCTGTGGTCAGGACCATAGTGTGTTCCTAACGGATAAAGGAGAAGTCTATTCTGGTGGATGGGGCGCAGCTGGGCAAGCAGGTAGTGGCCCTTACACCCCCTTGGGATGGTGCAGTATGGAGCTGTCAGCGGTGGGGCTCTCATGAGCTAAAACCACCTGCCTTCATTTGACTCTCACCTCTCTTATCACTTCCTGGGGCCACTGTTCTGTTTGTCCCTTCCCAGTGCCCTCACCCCCGGCTCCCATGGAAAGGAACGGATAAAGGATTGGGTGGAGGATTAGAGCCACCCCTCAGCAGAGGAGCTGTGAGCCTTTCTCTCAGCAGAGACAGGAAACTGTGTGAGGCTTTCAAAGAGAAAACAAGTGTCCCCTAAAAGGAGCTTGATTTTCACTGATTTGAGAAGAATGTGATTAATGGAGGGAGGAATAGTTGAGAAACTTTCTGAAGCTTGTATATTTAGCCATTTTGTGTCTGATATTTGTCTGAAGGGAGGGCCATTCAAAATAAGATTGGATCTTGTGTAAATCCTCAGTAATCCTACCAGCACATGAAATCACCTTTCTTCATTGTCTAGTGTGTTCTTCCAGTCCTCGTTCATATGTGCACATTTTTTTTCCTTTTCTTTCTTTGTTATTTTTATTTCTGGGTGAGGAAGATTCGCCCTGAGCTACCATCGGATGCCAATCCTCCTCTTTTTTCTCAGGAAGATTGCCCCTGGGCTAACATCTGTGCCCATCTTCCTCTATTCCACATGGGACGCCGCCACAGCATGGCTTGACAAGTGGTGCATCGGTGCACGCCCGGGATCCGTACCTGGGAGTCCCGGGTCGCCACAACAGAGCGTGCACCCTTAACCACTCCACCACTGGGCTGGCCCCCATGTGTGCACATTTGTATACAGTAATCACAGCATAGGTGTGGTTTTTATATGCTTGTTTTATCATTTATACTTACATAAAGCATTTTTCCATGGTGATAATGTTTTCACAGTTATAGTTTTTAATATTTGTATGATATAGCGTCAACTTAATTTATCATAATTAATTATTCATTTAACCATTTTATTAAATAATTACTTCAGCATTTCCCTGTTGTCAGGTGGCATACTTCTTTGGAGGCGGAGTGCAGTGGCCGTTGGAGATATTATGACATTTATCTTGTGTGCATACGTGACTTTTTCTTTCGTTTGGATTATTGCTCTAGGATAAATCCCAAGAGTGTCAAAGGAGTAGGATATTTTTATTGTTGTCAGAATGTATTGTTAAATTGCTTTCCAGAAGTTTTGCCAGTTGATACTGCCAGCAGCAGTGGGTAGAAGTACCACTTGAATTCTGTGGGTGAGGCATCTTGGGGGGCTTAGCTGGGTCTTTGGCTCTGAGTCTCTCCAAGGCTGCAGTCATCGTAGGGTTCCACTGGGAAGGCTCTGCTTCCAGGAGCACACCGATGGTTGTTGGCAGGATGCAGGGGCCCCAATTCCTTGCTGGTAGTTGTCCAGAAAATGGTTGCTGGCCAAGCCTTCCTCGGTTCCTTGCCATGTAGGCTTCTCCATGAGGCAGCTCCCAACATGGCAGCTGGCTCCGTCAGAGTGACCAAATGAGAGGGTAAGACGGAGTGCCAGTGAGACAGAAGCCAGTGTTCTCTCATTTAATCTGGGCAGTGACCTCCCTTCACTTTTGCTGGCCTTCTGCTTGTGAGAAGCAAGTCACTAGGTCCAGCCCCCATACAAGGGTGGGGAGTACACGTGGGTGTGAACAGCAGGAGACGGGCATCACTAGGGGCCATCTTAGAAGTAGCCTGCCACAACCATGATCTTGACTGTGGCCTGAGCCTCCCCCTGTCAGTGACAACAGTGATTTCTTTCCAGTGGCCCTTGCCAGAGCACAGTTAGGTAAAGAAGCTCTCTGCGACCCAGGCAGCAGAGGCCTGGCCCCAGCTCTGCCGGCCTCGCTCACCTAGCTGTACACTTTCTGGGTCAGTAAACCCCTCTTTTCCTTTTGAGTCAACTTAGGGACTGTTATTGTGCCGCTGTCTTCGCCAAAGCACTTAGAATCTGTCTTTCCAAAGTTATCCCTCAGCAGAGGCACCAAGATCAAATCCTGCTGGAAAGCTAAGCAGGTGAGACCCAGCCTGCTCTTGGGAGGTGCAGACATCTCTCAGTGCCACTTGACGTTTGCCCTTGGCCGTCTCTAAGCGCTGTGAGTTCAGTGGGTCCAAAAGTGAACCCCTGCTCGTCCCCCACCTGCTCCTTCTCCACTGTTTGCCACGTCCACTCACGTTCCCCTCTAGGAATCATGTCCCTTCCCTTCTTAGAACCCTCACCGTCTCCCCATTGTGCTTAGAATAAAGACCAGACCCTTCCGTGGTCTACAGCATCCTGCATGACCTGCCCTCCCTGCTCCCCACGGGCGTCTTGCAAATATTCCCCCTCGTCCCCTGGCTTCATCCACTCGGCCCTTGTTTAAACTCCCTCAGTGGGCCATGGCCCCTCCCTCCCTGTGCAGGTGCTGTCTCCCCTACGTGGAATACCGTGCTCTCCCCTCCCCTCCACACTCCTACTCATCCCTCAGACTGCGTGGATAGAGTGAAGCCTCCCGACCGCTCCTGCCCATGAACTACATCAGGCTCCCTGACGTTCCCTCACGGAGGCCCCTGTCCTGCCCTCCCTGCAGTCAGCACAGATTAATTGGGTGTTAATTTTGGCTGACCTCTGCCTCCTCCACTAGACTGAACTCAGAGGGAGGGACCGGGTCTCTTCCTTCCCCTCATGTTCCCATCACCAGTTAGATGTTTAGCATATGTTTGCTGTTTGGGACATATTTGTGGAGTGAATGAATGACCTGGCACTTATCTGCTCTGTCCATTCACCAGAGTCCTTCCAAGTTCTCGCCGGTTTGTCTTCCTAACAGTATGGACCCTTCCTGTGACTCGGGTGAATGTCCCCCGGTACTTGCCCTTCTCAGGAGTGGGGACGGTTAAGCACGTGGCGTGTGGGGGCACGGGCTGTGCTGTATGAAATGGTGAGAGCCTCTTGCAGGCAGATCATTGGGAAGCTGTAGGGGGCTCGATGGGGAAGGATCCGTGTCTGCTGGATTCACAGGCGCAGACCTCAGCCTGAGGGAGGGAACGTGGCTGTGGGAAGACCTAGTTAGAGTGAGTTCAGTTAATAGAGGGTGAGGGTGACGTTCCTGACAGAAAGATAGTAGCCCTGGTTTCTCTGTAGACAAATAGCCAGCCCAGAGCTTAGTAATTCTGTAGTAAACCTCTGGAGTGGAGAAGGAACTGCTTTCTCCCCCTCCCGTCGCCTGGGCCAGAGACTCCGGCCCTGCCTTCTCCAGAGAGACTGCGCCAAGAAACAGAGACAGAGGGAGAAGAGCCTTAGGGTTTGGACACTGAGGTCCATGCCCTTGGGATGAAACATCTGGCACCACTGATGAGTATTCCACTTTTTATAAGCAAAACATCATTTCTGAGAGTTTTCGGCATGTGGCCAGAAGTTGTTTTGTACTTGGCTTGCTCTCCTGGTCAGTGTGAAACTTAGAGCTGTTAGTAGGGGGACAACTGCCCTTCTGAGGCTCTCCTGTGTTCACATGGGGTTTCTGGGTGATTTGTGGACTGGGCCCCTCCAGGTTGCCCTCCAGGTGTGGGAAGTTTGTATTCTGAGCCTGGTTAGTTTGCTTGACATACGCCAAGAGTAAGAATTTAAAAGAGGAGAAAAGAAACTGATTCTTTTCCAAGTGTCATTAACGTTTTTGCCAAGCAAGGAGGAGAAAACAATCCCTGTGGATCTAAAGCATCCCGGCGTTGCAGTTTGAATTTCTGGTGAGGAGGGCTGCACTTGGTTTGACTTACTGACCTCTGTTTTTACTGTCATGTAGAAGGACATGTTTTTGTCTGAGGCTACGGAATTCTTGGCAACGGACCAAACCTAGTGGAAACTGCTCTTCCGGAAATGATTGCACCCACTCTCTTCAGCTTGATGGAGTTCAACCCAGAAGTCCAGGTTTCCCCATTCGCTGTGGACTCAGCCGCTTTGCTGCCCTTACCAGTAAGTGGCCAAGCCCGTGTGGCCCCAGAGACAGGCTGAGCTGCACTCTCTTGGGTTCACCCCAAGCCGTGGGCAGCTCTCAGTGTCCATCCATCCAGTGGAGGGGCGCCCCGGGTGGATAATTACAGAGAGTGGCTCATCCAGACGTTGTTTGGCTTGAAGTTGTATAATGTGTGTCTTTTTTCATCCTGGAGTTTTGTTTTTGGTTCCTTTGGTTTGTGGTTGGGCTCACGTGAAAGTGAATTTTCTCAAGAGGACGCCAGTCAGTGTTAGGAGGGGGACCCTCGAGAATGTCGGGGTGCTGGGGAAACCAGCAGAAGTTTGGTGACTCCCCGGGAGGGCCATTGGGAAATGAAAGTGTGGGGCTCATCCCGCTCCTGGCCAAGCCCAAACCCTGACCTGCCGCAAGAACTGGGGATGGCAGGACGCCGCTTTGTCAGACGCCCTGGGGTTTTGTGGAGGGAAATATGCCCGATTTCTCCAAGGTGCCGGGAGAGAATGATCAAAGGCAAGGCTGGAATGGAGCTGTTCTCGAAGGTTTGCCCAGTTACCAAGCCATCAGACACCCAGGTGCCTCCCGCCCTCGGATGTGCGCTTTCCTTGATTGCCTCTCCCGTTCCACCAGTGACTGTCAGGTCAGTCTGCTGCTCTTTAGTTGACCTGATGGGTAAGACTGAACTAAATTAATTTCATTTTGTGGGGATCCTCAAGTCAGTTCGCTATTTCCTTGCAACTGAAAAATGTTAATTTGTAAATCTCAATTACTCATCTCTGGTGAGTCATTGTTTTCTCTTTAGGCGTCTGGGCCGGGACAATGAGTTGGGTCATCCTCATTTGTGTTCTGTGGCCCCACGCTACTGTGAGGACTATCCAAGGGCCCCCTGACCCAGAGTCCTGACTGCCCTTCAGTTGTTGTCTGATGTTCAGATCTCAGGCCTGTAACACACACGGGCTGTGGCGTGGACTGTGGGGGGGTGACTGTGTGCACAGCACCCTCGGTCGCAGTGATGACTGGGGTAATCCCTCAGCACCGTCACTCGGAGTCAGCACTTCCATTTGCTAATGACTCGAGGTCGCCAGACTCTTCTAAAGCTATTTTGATTTAGAAAATAAGAGTCATTATGAACTCATTCTGGAGCTATCAATGACCTATTTTCCAGAATGTTCTAAGGCTTAAACTGTGCAGAGTCACATCCTTAGACATCCATACAAAATGTGCAAAGTATTCAACTAGAGTAGACTGTTTTCTATTTGCTGTCATGCCATGTGGACGTTTTGGGTCACACTGAAATGAAATCCCTTTCTAGATTTCCCCCAAGACCCCACAGCCGCCCTCCAGGTGCCAGTGACTGTCCTCAGTAGAGGGAGCATCAGAGCTTGGGTTTCTCCCCCGTCTATGTGCCCAGCGTTTGCATGTGGTCAGTGGGAGTTGGACTTGGTTGGTTTCCCCTGAGGTCTGCTAACATTTTGGAGGCCAGACTGAATTGTTCTGTTAAACACGTAAAATACATGGGTGGAGGCCCCAGCGTGATGGTCAGACCAGAGGGGCTCTTACAGCTCATAACAAAGGGATTCCCTATTTATCAGCCCGGATTATTTTAGTCCTGGCTTCTCTATGTCTTGTCTTCTACTTCTGCTTCCCAAATGGGGGTGGTGCAATGGGGCCTCTGTGGGCCCACTCCTCTCTGGCCAAGGAGTGCCCAGAGCTGATGTGGACGGAAGTCGGGACCGAAGGCTGGGTAGCGGGAGGCTCCCCCACCAGATCTGGGGCCCCGTCCTGGAGGTGGGCATTCCCAGAGCCCGGTCTAGATTCCATCTCCTGGACTGTCCTCTAGAACACTCTGTCTGTTCTTGTCCTTCATGGAAGTTTTTACAGTTTGTAAACACGTATATATTGGTTTGATCATTTGTTTCTTTCTAACTGTTTGACTAGCTCCTGCCCCATGGGGACAGGAACCATACGTGTTCACTCACTGTCCCGTCCCAGCTCCCAGCACACAGACATTGACCCGGCCCAAAGAGGTGCCCGGTCACCCTGTGTCCCTTGACCAAATGCTCCCGAGATGTGGAAACCCAGACAAGGGATGACGGACGGAGGTCTCCCTCTATCAGGGCATGACCAGGACTGGAGGGTGCTCAGACTTCAGGAGGTGTGGAGGGCAGGGTGTGGTCGGATGTGACTGTGGGTGAGGGGCGTGCATAAGGGGCAAGCAGAGTGGGCCATGACTGTGGGTGAGGAGCGTGCATAAGGGGCGAGCAGAGTGGGCCGTGTCCAGGAGCCTCCTGGGCCTACAGCTCCGTGCGTGTGCTCTTCTCCATGTGACGGACACACCGTCATTCTGGGCTTGGACATGTCTTTGGTTTGGGGACAGTATACTTTTCCCTTCAAAAGGAGGCGTTAATGCCTGGTAGAAATTGAAGTTTAACATGGGGCTCTGTTTGTCCCTGGTTCTAGAAAGCCTATTCTCATGACCCTTCCTCTTCTTGGTGACTTGCCTCTGGCCTAGCCCAGCCAAGCCACCCTTTTCCTTTCTGTGCAACGGAGAGCTGTTTGTGTGAGGCAAGAACATCCGAGGGTGCGTGGGAATCGGTTGCCTGGAAGACCGGTATTTGCCAAGGAGCGTAAGGCTGGCCTGGACGGGCGTGAGTGCGTGCCCACAGAGCAGACTACCTGATGTGGCAGCAGCGTCCAGTGTGCGGCTGGGCCGGGACCAGGTCCCTGGGCGCTGCTTCCCCTCCCGGGTCCCCGCTGGCCTCCTCCTGCCCCAGCGCACCCTCTGCCAGGGCGTCAGGAGAGAGCGCGTAGTGGTGAGGAGCCAGAGCGAGCGCCCAGCAGCCGCTTCTCAGGCTGCAGGCTCCCTGGCGCTGCGCTCCTGCCTGGGGCTGTGAGTGAGCAGCCTGTGCAAGCAGGGGGCAGCCTGACCAAGGGTTCCAGTCCCACGGTGCCCCGGAAGAGGCCTCATCAGGGCCTGTGCGTGGGCACGTGGAGCAGAGAAACAGGCCTGCCAGGCCTCAGAGAGGAGCAAGCTGCAGGCTGGGCTCCACGAGGCCAGAGAGGCTGCCAAGAGGGAGAGAGTTGAAATGACAAAGCTGGCGTGACTGGAGCTGTTTGCAGAGGCCCATGTGGAGGAATGTTTTAAGGTGCATTTGAAAGAAAGCAGGATGTTGAATATTTACAGTGCGTTACCACAGGCACCAAAGTGAAAAATAAGGCTTTTCATAGGGGGAGGTGCAATTAGACAAAAAGGCTCACTTCAGAATTAAAGGGGAGAAAGGTTCTTTCTTAAATTGTAGTTTATCTTACTGGTGTTTACTAAGTCAGTTCTAAAAAACAGCTATTTGTTTTTTTGAACACAGAACATACGTACTTGGTACAAAGTGTCTTATGTAAACTAAGTCTCCCGTCTCTTGTCCCAGAGGCACCACCGGTTCTGGTTCTCATGTTCCCTCCAGAGACAGACTGCGGAGAGAGCGAGCGTGTGTGTGTGCGCGCGCGACCGTGTGCATGCACAGGCCTAAGTATTTCCTTTGCAGCCTGGATTTTAATAATGTCTTTTGAAATTGTGAAAAGCGTCTTTAAAAAACACTTGTAAAAATGCAAAAGAAATGTATAATTTAAATACAATAAGGATTTATTTTTCAAAAACTCACTGCAGAATGTTTCCAGGCACTTTGGTGTTTTAGGGGCTGTTTCCATGGGCCCTTCCCCCAGCTGCTGGCTCTCCTGGTTCCCTGTGACCTTGGCAGGCCCTGCCTCCTGTATAAAAACTCTAGGTGAGGTCTCTAAGGAACAGGTCAAAATGGAGACTTTAAACTTGTTAGAAAGAACATGGTGTGACGCAGACTTGTTCCCAAGCCAGTTGACACTCGCTCGCTTGTTCACTGAGCCTGGAAATCCCATGACGTGTGGGGATGGAGAGTCGTGGGAGGACAGTGGACGGCAGCTCAGGTGACGTGAACATCGGTGATGGAGACGTCCCGCTTGTTGTCTTGGTGGCTCCTCATGGCCTCTCGTCACCCCACCAAGAGGGCTTCTTTCTGAGGGGAAGCTGGGGACACAGTGAAGCCACTGGGTTTGGATGAATGACCGCTGTGGCTAGGGCTCCCACCTGCCTTCATTTCCTCCACATTAGAGCGAAGATCAGCCATGAGATAAGATTTGAAATTGGAGAGCATTTTCCCTGTAGAAATGGCCGGGCCAAGAGTGGGCCTCTGTTGTGGAGCTGGAGGCAGCAGGCTGCTGGGGCCTGACGCCGCTTGCCCTTCAGAACAGAGCCCCCTTCATGACTCCTTCCGTCCCTGTGGGAACGGCCTTCCTGTGCCCATGCCGTCAGGGAGAGGACACTCCATTCTGTTCTTGTGATGGCTGCTTTCTGGCCACTCCGGCATCCTCCCCCACACGTTTGTTGAGACCTCAGTGTTTGCAGAGCTCCTTTATTCCCTGTCACCTTGTGATTGGGGTTGGGAGAATGGGTGCAGGCCAGGGCTTGACAGAATGGTACTGAGGGCCGACGGCCTGGCCCTTCCGCTCTGTACAAACTTGAAGGTGCGAGGCCGGGGCTCTGGGAGAGACGGGGGCAGGAACCAGGTCTGGGGTCAACTAGGTTGGGTTTCTTAAAGATGAGACAAGTCTGTTGTTGGTAGTTGGACTTCACTCCAGTCTGTCCTGTTGTGCTCACTGTTTTTAATTGCAGGTGATTTTTATTCTTTTAAAAACTGTATTTTCTTATTAATCTGCAGTGGGGGGTATGTTACATCATTTAAAAAGTATTCTGAGGGGCCGACACCATGGCCTAGTGGTTAAGTTCAGTGCGCTCTGTTTTGGTGGCCCGGGTTCGGTTCCCGGTCATGGACCTACACCATTTGTCAGTGGCCGTTCTATGGCAGCGACCCACATACAAAATAGAGGCAGATTGGCACAGGTGTTAGTTCAGGGTGCATCTTCCTCAGCAAAAAAAAAAAAAAAAAGAAAGTATTGCAAGAAAGAAAAGAAAAAGAATAAAGCCTCTTTGTAGCTCCTACAATGGTATAACTAGTTATTCTTAGACTCACAGATCCTGGGCTTTTCTGACAGCGTGTAGGGCCAGAAAGTGACCTCTGAGCCACCTGATTCACACCTCCCCTTCCAGAAGCTTCATGGAATGTTTTCCTGCTACACATTGATGCTCAGAGCTCAGAGAGGTTCAGTGGTTTCTTCAAGGTCACACATCTAGTCAGAAGCAGAGCCAAGATTCAGACTCAGACGTGCCTGACTTGGAGATGGTGGCGTCTCCACCATAGTCCCCTCCTTTGTGAGGGCCTGAGCTGGAGATTCAGGGTCCCTGGTGGTGGAGAGAAGGAAGAGGTGGGGACACACTGACCAGGTGTTACCTGGTCTTTACAGGACCCTGTGACTAAAGGGCAGCACTGCAGGCGTGCGAACAGGCTGCTACGGGACATTTCTGAATGACATTCCCCCGGGCGGTGCCCTCTGTCCTCAGACAAACAGCACAGACTTTCTGAGGGGCAGAGAGCTGTGCGGGGAGCTGGGCGCTCTGTGCTCTTCTCTCTCACCCTGCAAACCCCCTGTGAAGGTCGGCTCTCCCCACAGCCGGCACCTGTGGACACTGACTCCGGGAGTCGGAGGGGCTGCCGCGTCTCCCAGCCCCTCGGGGTTGGGCTGCGATGTGAACTTGGGGCTCTGCCTGCAGACTGTGCCCCCCCTCCCCGTGCGCCCCTCTGGGCAGGACCAGGTTGGGCCCCGGAGCACAAGCTGGGAAACCCTCTGACTTCCGGCCTCTTTCTTCTTTGGCGCCTCAGTGGCCACAGCCTGGGCGGGTCCGACATCCCAGGAGAGGTGCCTGTGGAAGTCGAGCGCTCTGGGGCGTGGCCTCCCTGCAGGCTGAGCTCTGTCCCTTTGTCAACCTGGCCTCTTGGTGCCATGAAGGACGTTTCTGATGCAGCCAAGTGCAGGAGCAGTGAGTCTGGCCGGGGGTCCCAGCCCCGCTTCAGTGCTGGCTCTCAGCCTTTCTCTGTCTTTCCTCTGGTGGGGGTGTGCTTTAGACACTTGTCATCGTGGAGAGAGAGGCTCGAAACTGATTCTGCTCCAGATTTTAGGACTCACTCAGGCTAAGTGTGCTCCTCGTTTTGGAACTATTTACCTTTGCAGTAATGTGAGTATAAATTGGTTTAGAATAGAAACTCCTTTGAACCTTGACAAGGACAGAAATAAAACGTGGCTGAGAGCAGTCTTCTCTTGGGCTCAGTTCAGAGACTGTGAGGCAGTGAGGGACTGCGCCCCAGGGGAGCTGCCCGCTGTCCCCAGAGAGGGCTCTCAGAGGCCAGGCCCGCACTCCGGAGGCCAGCCTCAGCCGAGACCATTCTCCTGGCGAGGAAACCAAGGCCAAGTGGTTTACTCTGCTTTGGGCTCTAGTGGCCACTGGGGGAGCAAGACATTGGTGCTCAAGTCAGCAGCTTGGCTACAGAGGAGCGTGGAGAGGGGCCCTTTCCCTGGGAAAGTCAATACCATGTGCTCTGATGGCCTGGGGAGGTTGCTAAGAGCTCATTTGGGCCCCGTCACCACAGAGGTGACATGTTTCTTTGCTTCCACGGCCAGCCTGGAGCACTTTCTGCTCCTACGTGCCTTTGCCTTGAACTTGGGGCACTGCTGCTTGTTTGTTGAGTGATTTCTTTAATAGGTTTTGCTAAAGATATTTGTTTAGGGATGGCGGGGCAGGTGGCACAGATTGGTCACTAACATCCATTTACTTTGTGACCAGGAGTCCTTAATGGACTCTTCTCCCAACCCCAAAGGCGCCAAGCTCCGGGGTCAGCGCCTGCTACGTCCGGGCTTTTAGGCCGGGTCTAAATCTGGATTAGGCCTTGTCCCCATTTAGCTCAGTCAACTCCACAGGCTGTTACAGGTCCCCTTTCCAGCTGTCACACTGCCCGGCTGAGCGCTGCCGCCAGGAAGGGAGGCAGAATTCGGATGCAGCTTCAGCATCCAGGCAAGGGTCTGAGGAGTGAGTGGGGCAGGTGCACTGTCTTAAAAATTGCCACCTGAGGAAACACTCTATGGTCATTCACCACATGAGGACGTTTCAGTCGACGAGGGACCACACACAGGACGGTGGTCCCATGAGATTAGTGCCGCACAGCCCGGGTGTGTAGTGGGCCATACCATCTAGCTTTGTGTAAGGACGCTCTGCGATGTTCACATGACGAAATCACCTAACGACTCGTTTCTCTGAACGTGTCCTCATGGAGAAGCGACGCATGACTACTTGCATTTGCGTCTTTTTGCATCAAGAACCTCTGGAAGGACAACAGAAACCAGTTAAAAGTAGTTTCCAGTTCAGAGGGAAGGTGGGGAATGGGGCAGATGGTGACAGGGGTGATACTAAAGGTATTTAATACCTGTTTATTCTTCTTCACTGAATGTCATTTTATATTGTAGCCATGTGAATGTATTGCCTATCCAGAATAACAGTAACAACAATAATAAGAATAGTAGCACAACAAGAGAAGGAAAGTGCCCTTTCCTGGGGAGCTGGCGTGGCTGTGTGCACATGGAGTCCCTCGAGTCGTCGCACACCCGGAGCTGGTTGGGGAGTCCGTTTCCAAGGCCAGGCTGCGCAACACTGCGAGTCATTTAAAGGCATACAGCCCGGAGCCTGCACATCTGCACGAGGGCTGTGTGCTCGTTACCTCGAGAGTTGGGCCTCCTGTGACGGAGTGTCGTCAGCGTAGATGGGCGGTGCTGGCGAGACTGGCAGCAGGCATTGGCACCTTCTGAGACACAGTAAACACCCCTCCTCGAGGCTGCACGTGGCTCGGGGAACAGCCTGCCTGAGTCTGGAGCTGGAGCTGGTGGAAAGAGGGTGAGGCCAGGGTCCTCGTTCCCAGAGTGGACCCTGAAGGCAGGAGAAGGGGTTTCTTGAGCTGCTCCAGTGGACATGGTGGTGACCCCCGGAAGGTCACTGAACAGCTGGCTCGAGAGCAGGTGTTGACTCTGGCGGGGTCATGCACAGAGGGGAGTAGCCTCTGTGGGCTCTGCAGGTCCCGGGATGGTGCACTTGGGGTCTGTGCTCGAGCCTAGAGCGGCCCCTTAGAGGGGTGGGCGTGAACTGTCATGTCTGCCGGTGACGGGGTGGGGAGTTGGGATGGCCCTTTCCATGGTGATGGCATTGACTCGTCTCAGCAGACCTGCAAGGTAGGTGTAAGCATGCCCATTCCCAGGGGAGGGACCCAAGTCAGAGAGGGTGAGTCATCTACCAACAGGCAGAGCCCGGATCAGGCCCAGCTGGGCCTCTGAACCCGTCTGCCTCCCAGCCAGCCATTTCCCCTCACGGTGTGCTGGGTCGTGTTTTTCAGGTGACGGTGCCAGGAGAGCCTGTGGATGTGGCGTGTGGTGTGGATCACATGGTGACTCTGGCCAAGTCGTTCATCTGAGTCTCCTACCTGACCCACTCGAGCCCGGCCCTGGCCTCAGAACCACTTGGACTGCTTAGCAGAGGCAGCCAGCCGGGGCTCTTGATGGGGGTCAGAGAGGATCAGGCCCTTCGTGAAGTGTGACGCAGTCTCCTAAAGCCCTCAGTAGGAACATACTAGAAGTCCCGGGACGTGGGCCCTTCTCCAGCTAAGGAGGAGACCTGCTGAATTCAGCACGGGACGGCTGCCTTTAGTGGGCCAAGCTCCAGTGAGATGAGTCCCAGGGCTGTGTGGTCCTGGCAAGGCGAGGCTAATTCACACATCTCGGCTCTTTCCACGGAACACATGCCAGCCTCTGGTGTCACGTCTGGCCTGAGAACTTGGTCTTAGGAAAGCTTAGCTCTCATAGCATGCCATTTTGGTGGATCTTCAAAGGTGGCCTGACGGAATTTAGTGTCAGGGGAGCTTCTGCGGCCCCCTCTGACCACGGCAGAGCTCTCGGTTGGCGTCTGGGCAGGCTGTGTGTGGGCGTCAGTGCAGGGCCTGGCCGAAATGAGGGAGGTGGGCTGGTTTCGGTCTGGGGTTTTCATTCAGATCCCCCTGCCCGCTCAGCCATTTCCTGTCAGCTGCCCACGGCCAGCTCGCTGCTGGGACACACACAGAAATCCCTGGACTGGGGTTCTCCCTGGGAATACCAGTGGGCGCCAGCCCAGTACCCCTGGGCCCATGGGTGTCACCAGCCTTGTAACCATTCTCACTGCCTGGCTTGGAAGAGTTGAGAAGCTCCCGCAGGAAGAAGATTGAGGCCAAATTCTTGTGGGCTGAGGGCTCAGAGCACATCCTGCAGAGGCTTGACTGGAGAGAAGAAAGATTCGGAATTTGTGAAAAACATTTGAGTTAGTAACGTAACTCATCTTTTTCTTTAAGCACAATTTTAAAATTCTCTTTTGGAATAAAGTCTATTTTCTGTCTTTTTGAGAACTACAGAGGTCTTTTTATTTTACGTCATCATTCAGAGATTAGCTTTCAAAAACAATGCTTTTTGATAAAGAGGCGACTAGAAGCCAGTGAAAAATACTTGAGAAGACAGTCCTACTTGAAAACTCTTTTCTGAAAAGAGTCTATTTCCACAGTTCAATTGGGAGCAAATGAGGAAGTACAAACATCCCTGGGAATCATGCCACAAACTGGGGTCTCCCTCCCTGCCGGCCTGCACCCTCTTCCTTCTGTTCGTTCATTCATCAAATCCTTCCTGTGTGCCCTTCATGTGCCAGGTCCTGTTTATCACTGGGTCACATGGTGACAAAACCGCCTGTAAGCATGTCTCGTGGAGCTGACATTCTAGGAGGAGAAACAGACTCTAAACAAGCAAAGTGCCAAGTCCCCTGGACGGTCACGTGGGCTGTGGAGAAAAATAAAGCAGGCGAAGTGGACGGGCAAGGGCGGGCCAGCTGCAGTGTAGAGTGGGATGGTCACCGGGCAGATGGCCTTGCTGGGACTGAGGATTGGGAACAGCTAGCTGGTATCTGGGGGAGCAGCCCCGGGACCCCTCATCTGGGCTCATGCTAGCTCCACTTCTCTGTGGGGACCAGTTCTTCTGTTTATTACAGCCAAGCTTTTCCCGAAGCTTGAGGTAGAAATTGAAAACAATTTGTCCCTTTCCTTCCTGAAACTCCTGGTTGGGCCAACGACCACGTCGCCACAGGGTGAAGAACAGTAATCCGTCCCCTGTGAAATACCACCTTAAAGCAGGTTCTGATTTATGGGAGTGGGGGGTGGCTCCCCAGAGGACGGGCCTGGGCCCCCACAGCGGTGTCCAGGATGGTAGGTGACAGTGAGGGAGCAGCTCTGGTGAAGGTGGGAATGGTTTTTAAGCCTCCCAGCCCAGTGGCAGCCAAGATTCTGATCCAGAGAGTACTGCACCTCGGACACGGCCACCAGGGGTTAGTACAGGGCGTCCTTGGATTTGTCTTAAAACCGTGTCTTCCCGTCGGGCCCGGTCTGCCCAGCTGGGCGGCGGGGCTTTGCTCTGTGTGGGTGATGGGGTGCCCTGGTCAGAGCTCATCTGCCACACACCAGGCCCTTTCGACAGTTGTCCTCTGTGCTCGTGTCCCTTCTCAGCTTCTGTCCCTCGTTCCCAGCCCCTCCCAGCGTTTAACACCCACAGACACAGAAACTGTCTGCACCATTAGCTTCGTTGCTATAATTTATCCTTTTTTCCTGTGAAAAGTCAGTGTTTGCAGGCTCCGGGCTCCTGTCACTTCAGCAAGTGTGTGAGGACACCCTGAATGCAGTGACCACGGGCCACTCCGACGTGTCACCTGTCCGTCCTGTCTTCTTACACTCAGAGTCTGTCCTTCCACCTATATTGGGGTCGGTAGCCGAGGCCAGTGCAGAGCCCGAGTGGCAGGCACAGCCTGAGAAGGTGGAGGGACTCTCGTCACACGGTGGCTACCACCGCTCCCTCTGTGGACAGTTGTTCCCAGGGCCTGGGTCTCCGTCTTCCGTCCCCTGAGTCCCCGCCAGACGTGCAGGCTGCCACTCCATGATGATTTCTGGGGAAGGGGCTCTTGCTGGCACGCAGACCCTGACATCAGTGAATAAAAGACACTTGGCCTGGGGGCCGGCCCGGAGGCACAAGCAGTTAAGTGCGCGCGCTCTGCTGCGGCGGCCCGGGGTTCGCTGGTTCGGATCCCGGGCGCACACCGATGCACTGCTTGTTAAGCCATGTTGTGGCGGCGTCCCATATAAAGTGGAGGAAGATGGGCATGGATCTTAGCCCAGGGTCAGTCTTCCTCAGCAAAAAGAGGAGAATTGGCAGATGTTAGCTCAGG